>NC_058080.1:678514439-679793298 GCF_014858855.1 Bufo gargarizans | reverse complement strand
TCCGTTTGTACCTTACATTTGCCGGTAGCAGTAGACCCTCTGTATCGTGACTGCAAAAATTGGATTGGTGCAGAATTAGAAAACTTTCAAAACAAATGTTCGCCCACAGAAATAGAACATTTCCTGTTGTGTTTCATATAATTGGTGTCCACTGCACTGATGTCTGCACTTAAAGGGAATGTGTCTTGAGAAAATGACATATTGTGTCATCAAGTTTTTAAAATAAACATATTTGAATCCCTTAAGAACTGCAATTTTTATATCTATGTGCTAACTGCTATAAGTAAAAAAATATAATAAAAAATACAAATAAAAGAGAAAAATTTATAAAAATCAAAAACACCCATGCCAACCAAAACTATCACCACACAAAATTTGAATAATTTATTTTTGTGTTAGTTTGCATATAAAAAAAAAGCTATGGTTTAAAAAAAAAAAAAGGACTTTTTTTTAAAAAAAATGCAGTTTCTCCAAATGAAACCAAAAAAAGGAGAGAAAAAAAAATCTCTAAAAATGATTGTTTTAGTACAACAAATAAAAAATACTGGGGCCACTAAACCACCATGTGCGCTAAATCACGAAAAGTGCCTGGTCAGTAAGACCTTTTCAGGTCTGGTCATGAAAGGCTTAAAGAATTTTTAGTGATGTTATTTGTAATTTTCTATGTTTATTAAAAAAAATCTAATAAATGAGAGTTTGCTCGCTCATTAGGTGATCTGCAGCACATTTACACAGGGCAATTCCTAGGAATGTTTCTTCTCGATAATTGCTCCGATCATTAGCCCATGAAAAGGCAAATTTGGTGGTCTGTTTACCTACATCTTGCTCATATACGGTGCTGTTTATGACACATTTTTCCCGACATCCACCATAAATGAATTGCGCAGTGGAAAGTGACTTATCCTAATCTGTTGTACATGCACAGTCCAATAATTGGACGGGCTCATGAGATGTCCCTGCTCGATCAGTACAGGGACCTGGCTGTTAGCCATGCTCCTACTGCTGCAAGTATTGCTGAAGACATCAATGCTGGCGCATTCAATGCTGACTGCAGCATCTAAGGGGTATAAAGAGGGAGGGGGCTTCCTCTCTATCTCCATCAGCCTCCATCCCTCTCTGTCCCTATCCAGCCCTGTCATGTACAGAAGCCTATGATACCCCTCCCCTGGCAACAGTTAGTGTAATACTGCAGTTTCAATGCAGTATAATACAGCATGTATTGTACTGCACTGAAACAGAGATCAAAACAAAAACTGAAGTCCCCTAGTGGGACAAAAATAAGAAGTAACCTTAAAAAAATGGAAAAAAGTGTTTTTATAAAAAATAAAAGGGCCCCTTTCCTTCATCAAGTCATGGAATTCCTTAATAACTCCAATCAGGCATTCAGAATAATTTCCTGTATCAATGACACTTCTCCAGAAATCTAATAACCTATAATATTTTTACACTTCAGAAATACATCCAGGCCCCTCTTGAACTCTTTTTTGTGAGTAACCACCCTCTGTATTCTATCACCGAGCCAGTTACTTACCTACATACACACATTTTCCCCCAGTCTAAGCATTTTAAGTACTAACCTTTTATGTAGAGTTGAGCGGACACCGGGATATTCGGGTTCGACAGGTTCGGGACCCAAACTTGACCCGAACTTGACCCCGAACCCCATTGAAGTCAATAGGGACCCAAATTTTGAGCACTAAAATCGCTGTAAAAATGTCATGGAAAGGGCTAGAGGGCTGCAAATGGCATCAAAATGTTGTTAAGAGCATGGCAAGTGCTCTGCAAACAAATGTGGATAGGGAAATGACTTTAAATAACATAAAATACATAACAAAATAAAATAAAAATCTTGATCTAGGAGGACGAGTTCCATATGGAGTAGGAGGCGAGCAGCAGCAGGGTGAGAATGCCAAAAGCCTGCACAGACGGCCTGCACTTTATGTAGCAGCTCTGACATATCGGGGTCATTTTTAAGGAATCTCTGCACCACCAAATTCAGCACATGCGCCAGGCAAGGGATGTGCATCAAAACGGCTAGTCCCAGAGCTGCTACGAGAATTCGCTCATTATCGCACACCACCAGGCCGGGCTTGAGGCTGACTGGAACAAACCACTCATCGGTCTGTTGTGCAAGGCCTGTCCACAGCTCCTGTGCAGTGTGGGGTTTGTCCCCCAAACAGATACGTTTTAAAACTGCCTCCTGTCGTTTACCCCTGGCTGTGCTGAAGTTGGTGGTGAAGGTGTTACGCTGACCAGATGAGGAGCTGATAGAGGATGAGGAAGCAGAGTAGGTGGAGGAAGCAACAGGAGGCAAACTGAAGCACCCTGCAATCCTCGGTGGTGGAAGGACATGCGACTGCTATCTGCCTCAGGCCCAGCCACCACTGCATTTACCCAGTGTGCTGTTATGGAGATATAACGTCCCTGACTGTGCTTACTGGTCCACATATTCATAGTGAGGTGCACCTTGCCACAGATGCCGTTGCGCAGTGCACACCTGATTTTGTCCCCTACTTGGTTGTGCAGGGAAGGGATGGTTCTCCTGGAAAAGTAGTGGCGGCTGGGCACGACGTACTCCACCAGACGGAATTAAACCTTCTTAAAGGCCAGTAATTTAGAAAGGCTGGCATTCAGGCTAGGCATCGTGGGTGGGTAGGGGGGTACTTCCTCTCCAGCGTTTGGGAGATGGAGAGCTGAACACTTCCGTGGGACATTGTGGAGATGCTTGGTGACCCAGGTGTTGGTGTTGCTGGCAGATCCTCTCTTTGCGGGGTGGCAGGTGACACTGTCACTCCAGAGGTGGATGAAGAGGCCGAGACTGCAGCAGAAGAGGAAGCAGGAGGTGCCAGAGACCTTTCTTGGTTTTTGAGGTGTCTACTCCACTGCAGCTCGTGCTTTGCACTTAAATGCCTGGTCATGCAGGTTGTGCTCAGGTTGAGAATGTTTATGCCTCGCTTCAGGCTCTGATTGCACAGCGTGCAAACCACTCGTGTCTTGTTGTCAGCACATTGTCTGAAGAACTGCCACACCAGGGAACTCCTTGGAGCTGGCTTTGGTGTGCTCGGTCCCTTACTGTGGTGGGCAGTAGAAGGCGTACTGTCTAGAGGGTGGCCGCTTTTGCACCCTGCTCCCTCTTCTGCTGTGCTGGTGGCTCTATGCGACCACCGCCTCTTCCTCCGAACCACATTGGTCACTCGCATGACCTTAATTCTATGTGGGGTCGAGGATCTCATCGTCCTCCACATCATCTTCCACCCAGTCTTCACCCCTGCCTTCTGCACACTTTCGAAAGCCCCAGCAGTTGGCACCTGTGTTTCGTCATCATCCGAGACGTGCTGCGATGGTCCTCCCATGTACTCATCTTGAAAGATAAGTGGTTGGGCATTGGTGCACTCAATCTTTTACACTTCTGGGGCAGGGCTAGGTGGATGGCCCTGGGAAATCCTGCTAACAGAGTCATCAAAAAGCAGAAGAGACTGCTGTATGACTTGGGGCTCAGACTGCTTGGCTGATTTGCAAGGGGGTGAGGTGAAAGACTGATGGACATCGGCTGCAGGTGCCAACTGTGGTCTTTCAGCAGGAGACTGGGTGGGATACAATGTGAAGGAACTGGATCCACTGTCAGCAACCCAATCTACTATAGCCTGTACTTGTTCAGGCCTCACCATTCGTAGAGCCGCATTAAGCCCGACCAAATACCGCTGCAGGTTCTGTCGCCTACTTGCACCTGAGGAAGGGTTTTCACTTGTGCGTGTAGCTGGCACAGATCGACAACGTCCTCTCCCCGCAACAGGAGCTTCACCAGCAGCACCACGACCTGGGCCACGTCCCTTATTTGACACTCTCCTCATATTTCTCGAATTTAGGATCTTGCCCTAAATGGGTGTTTAATTAATAGTAGAATAGAACGACAGTATGTACAGGGTGTATCTCACATGGCCTGAACCAGACTAGGCCTCTATTAAATTTGTTTGCCCAAAATGGCTGTATTTCAAATACCTGAATCAAACCCCTGTATTTAAAGGGTGTATCTCACACGGCCTGACCCACACTAGGCCTCAATTAAAGATTTGTGCACCAAATGGTGGTATTTCAAATATCTGAATATAACCCAAAAATATAAAGGGTGTATCTCACAATGACATATGCAGCAAAAGCTGCAAAATAAACTTTTTGCCCAAACGGGTGTTTGTTTAATAACTGAATATGGCAGCAGTATATAACCCTGGAATTACAAACGTCAAGATGCTGCAAAAAAAAAGGCCAGAAAAATTGTGTATTTTGCACAAAAAAGGTGTTTTATTAATAAAAGAATCAAACCCCTGTATTTAAAGGGTGTATCTCACACGCCCTGAACCAGACTAGGCCTTCTTTTAATTTTGTTTGCCCAAAATGGCTGTATTTCAAATACCTGAATAGAACCCCTGTATATACAGGGTGTATCTCACACGCCCTGATCCACACTAGGCCGCAATTCAATTTGTTGGCCCAAAATGGCTGTATTTCAAATACCTGAATAGAAGACCTGTATTTAAAGGGTGTATTTCACATGCCCTGATGCACACTAGGACGCTATCAAAGAATTGTGCCCAAAATGGCTTTATTTCAAATAACTGATTAGAAAGACAGTATGTAAAGGCGGTATCTCATAATGACATCTGCAGCAAATGCTGCCAACAATTTTTTTGTTGCCCAAACGGGTGTTTGTTTAATAACTGAATTTGACAGCAGTATATAACCCTGGAATTTCACATGTGCTGATGCTGCAAGGCCAGAAAAATAGTGGAATCTGGCAAAAAAAATAAAAAAATTGAATCAAGAAAATGATGTCTGTATTTCTAGCTTAAATTGCACACTGACTAATCCAGATGTTGCATATTGCCAAAAAAGTGTTTTTTGGGTAACAGAATATGAAAGCTGTATATATTAAACTTGAATTTAACACTTGCAGATCAGGAAAATACAGTTTTTGGGCAAAAAAGTGTGTTTTTAAAAACCCAGAAAATGATGGCTGCATTTCTAGCTTAAATTGCACACTGACTAATCCAGATGTTGTATATTGTAGTGTATCTTGTTTTTACTGGGATTTTAAGGTTTATATATATACATTTGTATGCAATATACCCCTTTATTCACTTTTGTACAATTAGCAACCTATTTATTCACATCTTTTATATGATCGCATGCTCCATAATAGACTTTAATGCTCATTTTTAATAGATGGTTCTCTATATATAGCTCTCTGTTGTCCATACCATGTATCAGAGATATATGGCTCGGTCAGGTTTAAGATATATGGGAGTCTGGGGACATTGTTGTGTTGCCGCTGCTGTGTGTAGACCTGGCTAGATTATATATGCAATATTTGCACCATTATCATACTGTCTATATATAATATTGTGGTTGATAGTTATGATCTTGTATATTCTTATCTTCTGTGGCGTTCCAGGACCTGTTGCGGGTCAGGTGACCGTCACATGATCGATGATGCAGCAGACATGTGACCAAAAATATTGATTTTCATTGGTCTACATGCGATGCTTGTGTCATGTGACTGTCACATGATTAATTATGTATCAGACATGTGACCGAGAATACCAATTTTTATTGGTCTACATGCGATGCTTGTTCACAGTTGGATACAGCTTTTTGCTATATGAGGCGACGTTGTTCCGCCTCCACATCGACGTGATGACATCACGGACATGTGCAACACGCCCAGGGAGACGTCAACAGGCATGAACAACATGAGAATGCAGCTGGAACCGATTTCATTAACATCAGGTACTTTTGATTGGTAGAGCAGTACCTCTATTGGTAGCAGCGATCATTTTAATTAACACACAGGTGTCTTTGATTGATAGTATGTGGTCATTGGTTATATGTTGTCACATGTGGGGGGCCGTCTATGCTATTTATATGTTTGATTGATTTTGTACCAGTATACTTGAGAAAGAATACTACGTAGCTGAAATGTCATACTTGTGTGTGCACTCTGGTCCCCAATAAAATGCTGCTGTGATATCTTCTGTGAACCATTTATGTCCATGGGACAGCGTTGGATTGGCTGTCCCTTCACAGCTGGTGCATTCCAGACAGGCCAGAAGGTCCATTTTGTGCTGCTCTACAAATACTGTTATCACTATGTTGTTTTGGTAATGACCACACCTCTGGCAGGTTGGTTTGATCATTTAACTTCCCCTATTTATTACTGCTTACCCCTTTTGGGGTGCGGTTTATAGATTCAGTTTCTGGACTCTGGTCTGCTGGTTGTTGGATCTCGGTTGTGCTCCTGGCACTGCCTTTGCTCTTCGTGAAGTTAAGTGTCGTCTTTCCTATTTGTATTTTGTTTGTTGTATTTCCCTGTCTTTTGTATCTAGGCCTGAGGGAGACTCCTGCTTATCCTTCTGGTGGAGGAATAGGTTGTCTCAAGTCCTGTCACTATACCAGGGCCCTACAGGGTGTGTTAGGGCTCTAGGTTCCTGTGTATGAACTTTCCTACCATCAAGGTCAGTTCATACTGATAGGTAGTCAGAACTTGGATTAGGGTTATTCTAGGAGGTGACCTTCTCCTTTACCCTAGTTTTCAGGCCTAGTTCATGTCCGCTTTCCTCCTGTGCTCATCCGTGACATTATAAACCGCCGAATAACCATCATTTTGTTTGTCTGTATCAGTTCAGCCATGGATGCTATCGCTGCACTGGCTGGACATCTGCAGGGGCTGTCTCTGGAGATAGCTGACCTCCACATTACTGTCTCAGAGATTCAGAGACCACAAACTGTTGATCCTAGTGATAGTTACCAAGCCTGTCTTGAACCTAAAGTTGCCCTCCCGGATAGATTCTCGGGAGGAAGTGATCATTTCATTGGGTTCATGGAAGCATGCAAATTGTATTTTAAGCTATGTTCACACTCATCTGGGAATGAAAGTCAGAGCGTGGGTGTGAGTATTTTGTTGCTTAAAGGGGACACCCAGTCTTGGGCTTTTTCTCTGCCGACCGGATCACTATCCCTCCGATCAATGGATGAATTTTTCAGAGCTCTAGGTCTCATCTATGATGACCCGGATTGGACCTCCCTGGCCAAGACCAAGTTACGTGGCCTGCATCAGTGAGAGCGTTCTGCAGAGATCTATTGCTCTTAGTTAAGGAGGTGAGCTACGGATACTGAGTAGGCTGAAGGACGCTTTGGCCTTTCATAAGAATCCTGAGTCTTTAGAAGCCGCTATGTCTTTTGCTGTACGTATTGATAGACGCTTGAGAGAGAGAGAGAGATCGAAGGGCCCACTCTCTCAGGACATTCTATTACATAACATATCGTCTTAATCTGACACTTTGGCTTAAGCTACTCCTGGGTTTTGGTCAAAAGACGAACGCATGCAGTTAGGGGGAGCAACCCCTGGATCAACTGGTAATAGGAAGGGAGTGTGTTTTTTCTGCGGAAAAAGGGGATATTTTATTAATGTATGTCCAGACATGCAACGGCAAAAAGAGAGAGAAAAGACATTTAATTCTCATTTGACTCTTGGTGGAGTGAGAGGAGAGTCAGAAAATGTGCATTTGTCTTTTACTGGTAGTACCCAATTTCTCCATAATGCTGAGGTGGCGCTAGAGTCCAAGACTGTGGGGATTTAGGTGTTTATCGACAGTGGTTCTGCACCTCCTGCTCAGAAGTGTTTGTTTCAAGTGGTGCATGATATCACATTATGAATGGGTGACTTTCATCAAGAATATATCTTGTGTTTTGTGTTGGAAGGTCTCCCTGCGCTGGGGGTTCTGGGTTTGCCGTGTCTTAGCAACCACAATCCAACTATCGATTGGCAAGCTAGGCAGATTCTGAATTGGGGTGATTATTGCATTGACAATTTTCTTAATACATATTTTTCTGTTGTAACTACCAAGAATTTACCCTCTTTTATATCTGCGTTTGCCGAAGTGTTTTCTGAGAGTGGATGCCAGGATTTACCTCCACATCGGGAATATGATTTGTCCTATCAATCTTATTCCCGGAGCTAAGTTGCTTAAATCTAGGTTGTATAACCTTTCTGAACCTGAAAGACAGGCCATGAGAGAGTATATTACTGAGAGTTTGGCCAAAGGACATATAAGACCTTCCAAGTCTCCAGAGGCAGCAGGGTTCTTTTTTGTTAAAAAAGACGGAGGTCTTCGGCCATGTTTGGATTTTCAAGAACTTAATCGGATTACTGTCCATGATCCCTACCCTCTTCCTTTGATTCCAGATTTGTTTAACCAGATTATTGCACCTAAGGTGTTCTCCAAGTTGGACCTAAGGGGGTTATATAATCTGGTTAGGATCAAGGAAGGGGATGAATGGTAGATGGCTTTTAATACTCCTGAGGGGCCCTTTGAGAACCTGGTCATTCCTTTCGTGTTGACCAATGCTCCTGCGGTGTTCCATAACTTTGTGAATGACATTTTTCATCACCTGGTGGGGAGGTTTGTAGTCGTGTATTTAGATGACATTCTAATTTATTCACCAGACGTGGAAACACATCAGGATTATGTGAGACAGGTGTCACGGATCCTAATGGACAATAAATTGTACGCAAAATTAGGGAAATGTGTTTTGCTGTAAACGAGGTGCAGTTTTTGGGCTACCTGCTGTCATCTTCGGGTTTTTGAATGGATCCAGAGAAAGTTCGTGCTGTATTGGACTAGGATCAACCCAAAAATCTGAAGGCTCTTATGCGGTTTTTAGGGTTTACCAGCTATTACCGAAAATGTATTCAGAATTATTCGACAATAGTAAAACCCCTAACTGACAGGACTAAGAAAGGGACGGATGTCTCAGAGTGGTCTTATTCAGCGTTGTGAGCCTTTTCTGCGATTAAAGAATGCTTCTCTTCAGCCCCTTTATTGGTGCAACCGGATGTATCACAACCTTTCATTGTGGAAGTGGACGCGTCAGAGGTGGGGGTAGGAGCAATTTCATTGCAAGGCCTGTCACCTGGTAAATGGCGACAATGTGCATTGTTCTCTAAAAAACTCTCTCCCGCTGAAAGAAATGATGATGTTGGGACAGAGAGTTACTAGCCATTAAGTTGGCTTTTGAGGAGTGGCGTCAATGGTTGGAAGGGGCGATTCATCCGATCACGATGTTCACTGATCTAAAAAATCTGCCTTACCTGGAGTCAGTCAAGTGATTGAACCCGAGACAAGCAATATGGTCATTATTTTTCACCACATTTAATTCCACTGTCAGCTGTTGTCCTGGGGTGAAGAACGCCAAGGCGAGTCCCATACTGTCTAAGGGGGTGGTGATATCCGCTCTTTACCCTGACCTTGAGGTGAAGGTGTTAGAGGCTCAAGGAGACGCACAGGATTCATTTCCCTCTGGGAAACTATTTGTGCCTCCGGAATTGCGTCACAAGGTGTTTGAGGAACATCATTGTACGGTTCTCACAAGACACCGTGGAAGCAGATCCACTGCCGACCTCATATCTCATGGATTCTGGTGGCTGGCGTGGCATAAGTGTGTTAAGGACTATGTGTCAGCCTGTACCACCTGTGCACGTGCTAAGGTGACACATACTCGGCCTTCCGGATCCTTACTTCTGTTGCCTATCTCGCCCAGACCATTGACTCATGTATCCATGGATTTTATCACTGATCTTCCCAACTCTTCAGGAAAGACAGTTATTCTGGTGGTAGTTGATCACTTTAGTAAAATGGCGCACTTTATTGCGTTACCAGGCCTACCTAATGCTAAAGCACTTGCACAAGTATTTGTCAACAACATTGTGAAACTCCAACTTGGAGTCTCAGATCGTGGGATTCAGTTTGTTTCCATCTTCTGGAAAGCGTTCTGTACTCGACTGCGGATACAACTCTCCTTTTTTAGGCTCTTCATCCTCAGTCGAACGGACAGACGGAGCAGACTAATCAGAGAATGCTCCAAACTCCTAACAGAACCTCACGAATAGCTGCTAGCAGACCAATAGGAAACGCACCCAAGCAGCTTACACTCTTAGCAATCAGTCTCTAACAGCATACAGTGAATACCCCCAAGAACAAGACCAAGCTCCGAGTTGAGGGTAAAGCAGTAGACAGCCAGAGCTGTGTGTTTATTGTTCTTATATAACATTCTTACACATTAGTACCACCCACAGGGTTTTGTAAGACAACCAGTAACCACGTACAATACACTCAGACACTCCCACACAAAATCCTCCCCTCTGCCTGTGATACAATTACCTTACACAATGGGTTAATTTAATCATCACAGGCAGGAGAATACACAGTGCTACACAATGTCTTCTGTCCTGTAGACAACCAAGGAGTATTTCAATTATCTCTCAGGACAAAGGGGAATTGCCAATACACATGTGGGGACAATAGGACAGCAATCACTATTCAAATATACAATGTCACAACCATTACAGTAAACATAGACATTTAACATATCCCCAGATAGCTTCAATCTGAATGCATTCAATTATTAGGTAAATAGCACTCAGACTACACATATACAGTTCAATTGCCATGGAGTTTAAGTTTAGCATGGGCTGATGAGAGGGCCCATAATCCTGGGGCAAGAGGGTGGCAACCAGGCTTCTCCAGCACCCAGTGGCGAGGTTGGTTTTGCCACATTTCTCCCCTTTTCCAAACAGACTAACAAGGTATCTTATCTTCTGCTGGTCAGTGCCTTTGTTAGTCCAGCAGCCCACCCACAAAATAGAAACAGCAGTACAGCCCACCCACAATAAATGTTTACTACACCTGAGCAAGGGAGAAACCTCTCCATGTCCATGTGCCTCACTACGGCTGTGTGGGGGACTGGTAGACTGCCTTGGTGGGTTGCTGAGTGGGCAGAGACCAGCGGTTCTTTGCCCTGGTGCCAGTGCTAACACGGAAGAAACCTGGTTGGAGCCTGATTGTTGGAGGGGGAGACCGACTGTCTCCCCTTTGGATACCCAGCTCTGCTGCTGGAGGGGGAGACCGACTGTCTCCGCTTTGGCTAAACAGCCCTGTTGTTGGGGCACAGGACCAACTGTCCCTACCCCCTGGGCTGTAAGTGCAGAGACCACGGTCCCTCTGCACTGTTGTGGGGCTTACTGTATCCCCCTGGTACGTTAAACTGCCGCTGGGTAGAGGGGGTAACAAGCTCCTCTCCCATACATACTTCCAGCTGCTGGGGAGGGCGACCAACCGTCTCTGCTCCCAATACAGTGACCTGCTGCTGGGGAAAGGAGACTGGGCTCTCTATTCCCTGCTGGACACACTGCCGCTGGGGTGGGAGGACAAAGCTCTCCTCTTCCAATAAAACACTCTGCTGCTGGGGGACAGGACCGACTGAGAAGTATTTCAATTATCTCTCAGGACAAAGGGAAATTGCCAATACACATGTGGGGACAATAGGACAAAAATCACTATTCAAATATACAATGTCACAACCATTACAGTAAACATATCCCTTCCCCAGATCCCCAGATAGCTTCGGTCTGAGTGCATTCAATTATTAGGTGAATGGCACTCAGACTACACAAATACAGTTCAATTGCCATGGAGTTTAAGTTTAGCATGGGCTGATGAGAGGGCCTATAATCCTGGGGCAAGAGGCTGGCAACCAGGCTTCTCCAGCACCCAGTGGCGAGGTTGGTTTCACCACAGAGACTTACTTAAGATGTTTTGTATCTGAGAACCAGGAGGAATGGTCTTCCTTTTTGTCTTTGGCAGAGTTTGCCATAAACAATCATATGATATTAAAGAAGAAAATTGCGATGGCACACTCTCATTTGGATAAAAATTATTATTTAATGTTTTTAGTTAAATCAAGTTTAATAAAGTTTAGTCTGTAGTAAAACTTTCTCTGTGTATTAAGATTAAACTGAAAAAATGAGATAAAAAATAAAGACGATTAAAAATAATGAAAGTTCAAAGTCTTATGATGAATTTTTAGCGGGTCTCTTCAGTAAATATTGGATGGTGATATCATGTAGGCAAAAAATGAGAACAGTTCACTTTTATGGGTTGACGTTGTTCTTTCAAGGCTGTGCAATGTGACTAGTGCAAAAATTCAAAATGTTCAAAATATTGAAAAGGCGGTGCAAAAGAATGTTAATAAAACATATGTAGTTGGTTGAGATATAGAGCTTGAAAAAAGGTGCTCATTTAAAATAAATGTTGTGCACAACAAAGGTTAATTAAAGTCCATGTGATGCCTCCAGGCTGGTGAGTATATCTTATGTTGAATATTCTTATATTGTATCGCTCACCGGTGACGATAATTCTGAATATAAATATGCATATAAGTGTCACAGTAATGTTCCCGGGTGTACACCGGGTTTCCCAGTGTTGGGATCTCTGCCTTATAAAGAAAGAAATAGCGCTTCTGCTGGCAAATAATTAGTAGGCTTTAACAGTAATATGTTATTGCTGCTGGTAGTGCATACTATCACAATGTAAGGGAGCAGTAGTGATGATACTGTACGTTACCCTTCTTCATCTGTTCCGATGTTGTTTCTCCTTTAGGCAAGGACCTGCGTGGCGTCCCACGTGATCGCTAGCCTTACCATGTGATGTGCGCACGTGACTATGATGCGGTGTGAGGTCACTGGTATTCGTTTTTGATTGGCCAATCCTTTCCACTGCGGGAAGATTTGAAAAATTATCGTGACGGTTGATATTCTTCGTCCGAATAATTTTCAGTTCCAAACGTCCGGGTTAATTGTAGTCCTCACTAGTTCCTCAGACCAGACGCGTTTCGGGACACTTATGGTCCCTTCCTCAGTGGTCAAGTTGTGATGTATCCGGAGCAAGTGAGGATTTATGTGCTGTTTTCTTTAAGGGGTGTTGCTTTCAATTTACTTGGGTTATTTGGGAATCCTGGTGTGGATTTTATCAGTTGATGGATACTGTTTGCTTTGGTTATTTGGAAATTCCGGTCCGGATTCTTTCTAATAGATAGATGAATAATTTGGTGTGTGTTCACACTACCTGTTCATCTTGGGTTTCTGAGTGCGATTTTAGTATAATTTATATATGACATACTTTCTTATTGTTTTTTTGTACTTCATTTCAGTGATGATTGAAGTGATCTGTCTTTTTATGGTGATGGACCTTGAATGTAACTTAATGAGTCTTTTGTTGTGTTTGAAATATGGTTATGATTTATCTCCTTATTTTATGTATCCCCATATCTCGGAGGAGTGATATTTAATAATTAATAATTGAGATTTATATGGTCCCTAATTTTTAGTGCGGTTTCTATGCGTTTTTTTAGGATGGTTTGAATTCTTATTTATGATGTCCAGATATATTTTAGAAGTTGGGGTTTCTTATTCTCCTTGATTCATTAAATTGGTAAAATATATATCAAGGACGTTTCATGGTTGTCTTTTTCTAGATGTCTTTTTTCTTGTCCGGACTGTTTAGTTCTGATATTTGTAGTTAGAATATGTGCCTAATTTGTGTGTCACATCAATTAACTCTGAGAGAGCTTTTCTATTATATTGGACGTATTCTGAGTTTTGTGTTTATTTGCGGTATCTTCTGCAGTTTCTGTGCGGTTTCTCAGTTGGAGTTAGTTGTCTTGGGAGGGTTAGGATGCGTGTAAAGGGAGAGGGGCCTAAAAAGGAGAGGGGATAGTGGTGCTGGTAGACAGCCTGACCCCTATCTCTCTTTCCCAAAGAGGCACCTCCCCATATCACAAGAATCCAAATATTTCTAACTCAGCGTTTAGACCTGCGGGTATTAGGGTGTCGAATTCATAGATTCTTTTAGATTCATTTCTGGACATGTTGTTTATATGGTTTCCTCCTCTCCATGGTTTATTGATTTTTTCGAAAGCTACAAATTTGAGAGATGATGGATCACTATTATGGTATATTTTATAGTGTTTGGATAATGTATGTTGTTCGTAACCCTTTTTGATGTTTCCTATGTGTTCCGATATTCTTTTCTTTAGTTGTCTTTTGGTTCTACCAATATACTGTTTGTTACATGGACACTCCAACAGGTAAATGACATCTGTGGTATTACATGTTATACATTCATCTATTTGTAGTTTGAATGAGTTTTGTGTCGAACAAACTTGTAATGTTTTTTTGGGAAAATTTGTCACTTTACAGTTGCTGCATCGCCCACATCTAAAAAAGCCCTTTAGTGTTAACCAATTAGTTTGTGTATTTTTTTATTTTTTGTTTCACTGTGGGGGCTACTTTTAATCCTAAATTGGGGGCTTTGGTGTAAACTATAGGTGGTGTGATATTAAGTACTGGGCCTATAATTTTATCCTTGAGTAGGTGATGCCAGTGTTTGTTGACGATTTTGGCAATATTTTTATGTTGTATGTTATACGGTAGAATTAGTTTTGCTTCTTCATTTTGTTGTGTGTTTGTTTGTTGTTTCTCTTTAAAGAATTCCTCTCTATCCATTTTCCTAACTTTATTTAATGCATTATCCAATAATTTCTCTGGGTATTGTTTATTTTCAAATTTCTCTTTCATTTGGGTGGCTTCTTCTTCAAATTTAGTGTTAGTGGTACAATTTCTTTTTAGCCTTCTAAATTGATTAGTTGGGATATTGGTTAGCCATTGTGGAAGATGGCAACTGGAAAATAGAATGTGGTTGTTTTTCATTACAGGTTTTTGGTATGTGCTGCATATTAATTTGGTGTTTTCTACTCGGATACATAGATCTAAAAATTCAAGTTGGGTTTTTGTTGTGTTGGATGTGAATCGTAAATTTAGATTATTGATATTAATTTCTTTCAGAAATGATTCTAAAGAGCTGTCATTGTTTTGCCATATAAAAATCACATCATCTATGTATCTTCTCCAAAGGACCAGATTCCCCCCGAGCTTGGGGCCTATCACCTCCCGTTCCCATTCGGACATGAAGATGTTGGCATAGCTCGGGGCGAATCTGGTACCCATTGCTGTGCCGACTTGTTGTTGGTAGTAGTCAGAGTTAAAGATGAAGTAGTTATGTGTTAGTATGAAATGAACTCCGGAAGTGATGAAATTTATTTGGTCGGTTTTCAGTGGTGAGTAATCTGTTAAATGTTTTTTCAGTGCTGATATGCCTTGTGTATGATCGATTATTGTGTATAAAGAGTTCACATCAAGTGTTCCTAGTGTCCAATTTTCATTATATTCTATTGATTCCAATGTGGTAATGATGGCCGTGGTGTCCTTAATGTAAGAAGGGATAATTTTCACATATGGTTGTAGCATCTTATCTATATATTCCGACAAATTTGATGTAATTGATCCTATGCCTGAAATTATGGGTCTTCCAGGAGGAGCAGTTGGGTTTTTGTGTAATTTAGGTATGCAATAGAATGCTGGTAAGCGTTTTTGGGTGGACGTAATACATTTGTGTTCTCGTTCTAAGAGAATGTCGTCATTTAGGCCATTGGTACAATATTCTACTAATTTCTTTTGGTATTCTTCTGTGGGGTCTTGTTTTAGTCTTTGATAGGTTAAATGATCTAACAATTGGCATATGCATTCCTGATTATAATTTGCGGAGTCTAATATGACTATGGCCCCTCCCTTGTCTGCTGGGCGAATGGTGATCTCTTCCATTGCTTGGAGCTGTTTCATTGACTCCCTTTCTTTTCTTGTTAGGTTATTTGAGTATAGATGTGTTTTCAATTTCCTAATGTCTTGCTCTACGTTTTTGCGGAATGCTGCAATTTCTTGGCTAATTTCTTGTCTGGGAAAATGTTTTGATTTGCTCCTCAAGGCTGTGTGTAAATAGTTGTCGCTTTCAGGTATGTGTGGTGTAGTTGTGTTCTTTAAATGGTATTTCTTTAAACATAGTTTTCTGATGTATTTTTCAATACCTATATAGGTTGCAAATTTATTCAGATTTGTTGTTGGTGCAAAGTTGAGGCCTTTGTTTAATAGTTTTTTCTGATCTATTGTTAGGTCTATCTGACTTAAATTAACTATGATGTCCTCTTGTTCTATCTGTTGTGGTGTCTGTTTGAGTAGTGATCGTCTTCTTCCTCTTCGTATCTTTCTCTTCGTTGGTATGTGCGTGTTTTGGGTGGGATCCATGTTTGTTGTGGCTGGTTCTCCCTCTGGTAATGATTTTGGTGTGGATTCTGATGTCTGTACTGTGTCGGACCATCCCTTGACTGATATGTTGATTTGTTCGTTTGTCTGTGTCTCAGGTTGTAATCGTGGGTGGAGGAATGTATCCGATTGTGTTTTTTCTCCTGAATTGATGCAGGTGTCATTTTTTTTCTGGTTTTGTGATGAGGGGGAGTTGCATCTAAAAAATGTGAGGTTGCAAGTGTTTCGTATCTATTAGAGGTTGGCACATTGTAGTGGGTGGGTGAATTAGTTGTGACTGAGTTTGGATATTTTCTGTTTGTCCCATTATTTGTTTTTTCTTCTATATTTTTAGATGGTATATGGTTTGTATGTTCCACTGATTGATTGTTTCGTTCATCATAATGGTTATGTTCATATCTTTGTGTATTATGCTCCTCATATTGATAGTGTCTCAATTTTTTTGTTTTTTTGTATATTATTTCCTTTTCTAATGTGTCTAATCCTTTACATACTCTTTCTTCCCATTTATGGTAATTCTTCATCTTTTTGGAGGGATTCCATTTTCTCTTTTAGTTTATCTATTTGTGTAATGATTTCGTCTAATAATTGTTTTCTTCTTTTTATTATTAGTTCTACTAGAATACATGATTGAGTTCTTAGACATGATTCCCATTCTTCTTTGAATTCTGTACTAAGTAGGTCTTGTGCTGGATCTTTAATTAATGTTAGACCTTTTGGAATCTGTCCTCTTTCTAAGCACTGAGTGAGTGCTTTTATTTCCCATCTGTGCTTTAATTGTTTGTGTAATAGTTTTTCTAGTTCTTTGAATATAGTGGTTAATGATATCGTGGAGTCTACTATGGTTTTGCTTGGATTTTGCTCATCAAAGGAATATGTGTCTATTTTTCTGCATTTGCTTTCCATATGGCTCCAAATGTCCATATTAGACCGGCCGGGAGCTCACCAGAAGGTGTAAATGTAATTTGATTAGAATAATTACTGAGGCTCACCTGTCGGTCTATACGGATAGAGGTGCTCACTCGCCGGTACACCTAAAACCGTGAGATTATATGATATTAAAGAAGAAAATTGCGATGGCACACTCTCATTTGGATAAAAATTATTATTTAATGTTTTTAGTTAAATCAAGTTTAATAAAGTTTAGTCTATAGTAAAACTTTCTCTGTGTATTAAGATTAAAATGAAAAAATGAGATAAAAAATAAAGACGATTAAAAATAATGAAAGTTCAAAGTCTTATGATGAATTTTTAGCAGGTCTCTTCAGTAAATATTGGATGGTGATATCATGTAGGCAAAAAATGAGAACAGTTCACTTTTATGGGTTGACGTTGTTCTTTCAAGGCTGTGCAATGTGACTAGTGCAAAAATTCAAAATGTTCAAAATATTGAAAAGGCGGTGCAAAAGAATGTTAATAAAACATATGTAGTTAACCGCACAGAAACTGCAGAAGATACCGCAAATAAACACAAAACTCAGAATACGTCCAATATAATAGAAAAGCTCTCTCAGAGTTAATTGATGTGACACACAAATTAGGCACATATTCTAACTACAAATATCAGAACTAAACAGTCCGGACAAGAAAAAAGACATCTAGAAAAAGACAACCATGAAACGTCCTTGATATATATTTTACCAATTTAATGAATCAAGGAGAATAAGAAACCCCAACTTCTAAAATATATCTGGACATCATAAATAAGAATTCAAACCATTCCTAAAAAAACGCATAGAAACCGCACTAAAAATTAGGGACCATATAAATCTCAATTATTAATTATTAAATATCACTCCTCCGAGATATGGGGATACATAAAATAAGGAGATAAATCATAACCATATTTCAAACACAACAAAAGACTCATTAAGTTACATTCAAGGTCCATCACCATAAAAAGACAGATCACTTCAATCATCACTGAAATGAAGTACAAAAAAACAATAAGAAAGTATGTCATATATAAATTATACTAAAATCGCACTCAGAAACCCAAGATGAACAGGTAGTGTGAACACACACCAAATTATTCATCTATCTATTAGAAAGAATCCGGACCGGAATTTCCAAATAACCAAAGCAAACAGTATCCATCAACTGATAAAATCCACACCAGGATTCCCAAATAACCCAAGTAAATTGAAAGCAACACCCCTTAAAGAAAACAGCACATAAATCCTCACTTGCTCCGGATACATCACAACTTGACCACTGAGGAAGGGACCATAAGTGTCCCGAAACGCGTCTGGTCTGAGGAACTAGTGAGGACTACAATTAACCCGGACGTTTGGAACTGAAAATTATTCGGACGAAGAATATCAACCGTCACGATAATTTTTCAAATCTTCCGCAGTGGAAAGGATTGGCCAATCAAAAACGAATACCAGTGACCTCACACCGCATCATAGTCACGTGCGCACATCACATGGTAAGGCTAGCGATCACGTGGGACGCCACGCAGGTCCTTGCCTAAAGGAGAAACAACATCGGAACAGATGAAGAAGGGTAACGTACAGTATCATCACTACTGCTCCCTTACATTGTGATAGTATGCACTACCAGCAGCAATAACATATTACTGTTAAAGCCTACTAATTATTTGCCAGCAGAAGCGCTATTTCTTTCTTTATGTGTAATCTTATTTTATTCATTTTTGGTTTTCATAAGCAAATGACTCATTACATCACAAGCGGTGAAACAAGTAATGTGGACAAAGTCCAACACAGGGACACGCAGGACCCTAACAAAAGCTGTTGTAACATCATAATGGTATTGATCAGTAGCGGGACTCAAACGTCCCCACCAAATAAAGAACCCCAATCAGGGAGAGCTAACATTATGCAAACAAATTACCCACGTTCTAACTCCGGAAAGGGCAAGTGATCGCCCAAAGAAAGTAAACTTGAATGGGGGACCCAACCACACATTAGACATAAAGGACACAAAAGGGAAGAGGAAAAGGAATGGGAAAAGGGAAGGGTACTAAGGGGGATACGTTTGACAAAAACCCTACTTGGGAACAATTCAGGGACGCACCAAGTCACCAAATCTCTGAGAGTCTAAAAAGAGAATCAGAGGATTGTATCTTTTCTGGTAAATTCCACCTCTTTCCTGACTATCTGCAATCAACTCTTCCATCCTAAGGATATGCTTTAATTCCTTGGCCCATTCCGACAACGTGGGCGGGGCAGTGGATTTCCAGTGCCTTGGAATCACCATGCGCGCCGCTGCCAAGAATAGGCGTAGAGCGCCTTTCTTAACCTGCGAGATAGAGCCAGGGAGTAAAGACAGCAATGTAATCTGGGGTGTATTAGCTACGGACTGGTTCGAAAAGCTGGCATAGATACTCAAAACTTTCTCCCAGAACGGTTTTATCAACTGGCAGTCCCACCAGATGTGCAGCATGGAACCTCTCTCCCTTTCACACCGCCAGCAGTGATCGGGAACCGACGGGAACATCTGGTGCAGAGTAGTTGGGCAATAGTACCACCTAGATACAATTTTGTAATTCTTCTCTTTAATTTGAGATGCCATGGACATCCCATGGGAGAGTGTACATATCTTCTCCACCTCTTCCGCTGAGAAAGTAACCTGCAAATCGCTTTCCCATTTTGCGAAGCAGGGGGCTCTGTCACCATTTTGGGATTGCAGCAAAACCTGATACATGGATGATATTGTACCGCGAGCGTCGATGGAGGCCAGGTAAAGTTTATCGAAATCAGACAACTGACTCACTGCTCTGCCCTGAAACGTCTGAGCCATATAAGATCTAACCTGAGCATACCCTAACCATGAAACTTGTGCAAACGCCACATTCTGTCTAAGGCAATCAATGGAGGATAAGAGCCCTGTAACGGCACCGTTTCAGCAGACAAGGGGTTAAAATCCGTTTAGGCGATATGCCCCTTTCCGAGAGACGGGCACAGCTACTGCAGAACACCAACCTCCCGAACTGGATACAAAATAGCACTCCAAACTGGAACCTCGCAAATAGCTGTCAGTCAGACGAACAGGAAAAGCGTATCCGTCAGCTTACACTCCTGGCAATCAGTCTCCAACAGCATACAGGGAATCCCCCCAATAACGAGACAAGGCTCCGTGTTGAGGGTCAGCAGTAATCTGACGTGCTGGCACACCCAGCCTGGTTTTTATTAGTTGTTGCAAATACAGAACAGATACAACAAATCCCCACAATGCATCATGGTTTCCTCCTCTCTGCCTGGGAGACGACCGAAGACAATCCAATTATCTCTCAGGACAAAGGGGAGATCACCAATACACATGTGGAGACAACAGGACAGGAATCACCACCCAAACACACAATGGCACACCCCCACAGCAAACACAGACATTTAACATATCCCCAGATAGCTCAAGTCTGAGTGCATATCATTAGGTGGCTGGCACTCAGAATACATGAATACAATAATATTAGCTATCTGGGTGCCCTCACATAACATACAATTTAACCGAACGCATAATAACATAAAATACAATTCTACAGACAGATTTAAGCTGTGGGCCGGTCTGTTTTCTCCTTTAAAGTTACTATGGGCCATAATCCTGAGGCAAGAGGCTTTTAAACAGCCCTCTCCAAAACCCAGTGGCGAGGTTGGTTTCGCCACACATCTCCCCCCCCCCAGGGAAGACTAACCAGATACCTGACCTCACGCCGGTCGGTACCTGAGTTAGTCTGGCAGCCCACCCACAACCCAATACTGGACCTGTAGAATTTAGTAGGCTGTCTCTGTCCAGTGAATCCACCAAGGTTATATTGGTAGCTGGTACTCCCGGTCTCTGAGTTGCTCCCTGGCTTGGAGTGGAGGTTGCTTTGTGGGCAGGGATCAGCGGTACTCTGCCCTGGTGCCAGCGTTACCACGGAAGAAGCCTGGTTGGAGTCTGGTTGTTGGAGGGGGAAACCGACTGTCTCCCCTTTGGCTAAACTGCCCTGTTGCTGGGGGACAGGAACAACTGTCCCTACCCCCTGTGCTGTAAGTGCAGAGACCACGGTCCCATCTGCACAGTTGTGGGGCTTACTGTCTCCCCCTGGTGCGTTAAGCTGCCGCTGGGGAGAGGGGGTAACGAGCTCCTCTCCCATACATACTTCCAGCCGCTGGGGAGGGCGACCGACCGCCTCCGCTCCCAATACAGTGTCCTGCTGCTGGGGATAGGAGACTGGGCTCTCTATTCCCTGTAGGACACTCTGCCGTTGGGGGACAGGACCGACTGTCTCTGCCCCCTGTAACTCCGTCTGCCGCTGGGGAATGGAGACTCGGCTCCCAATTTCCCAAAAATCATGCTGCTGCTGGGGGGCAGGAACAACTACCTCTGCCCCCTGTAACTCAGCCTGCCGCTGGGGAGGGAGGACGTTGCTCTCCTCTCCCTGCACTTCACACTGCCTTCCCGGCATATCACTCTGCTGCTGGGGGGCAGGAACAACTACCTCTGCCCCCTGTAACTCAGCCTGCCGCTGGGGAATGGAGACTAGGCTCCCAATTCCCTGCAGGACCGGTGGAGAGACCTCGGTCCCATCTCCACCGGCCAACTGGGGTTCTTCCCAGTAAACATCAACAATATCCTCCCAGCTGAAGGGCTCTGGACCTGGGTCTGACTTCTTGCTGTCCTGCTGAGCCTTCCCAATGGAGTGGAAGAGATCTCGGTAGTCCTGCTCCAGTTCCCACTCCAGGGTTGCTAGGTGAGCCAGGTCTTGCTCTACCTCATGGGGGTCATCCCACTCATGCCTAGCCTCCCTCTCATAGAAAATGTCCTGAAGTCTGGACTGTGCAGGGCTCCCGAAGTCAGGCTCTGCAAAGGACTCCCATAACAAGCCAGGACCATCAAACTCCTCTCCCTCTGGCTTGTCATGCTCAGCTGTCCAGGGTATAAACTGTGCCACATACCACCAAAGCGCCTGGTAGGCATCCTCCAGCCATAGCTCCTGCCATACCCGGTGCTCTAGTTCCTGCACCCATTCCTCCAGGGGCTGCTCTCCCAGGAAGGACATCCGTAGGGCCACTTGCTTCTGCAACCGCTGCTCTTCACTGGGGAGACTCTCACCTCGCTGGTATTGTACATTATCCAGGGCCCGGTACCAGATGCCTTTCCTTAATGCATCCCGGCCATCCAGGTCCTCCTCCTCGTATAACACTGCTGGTTCCATCCTGGTGCTTTTAGGGTCGCTGTACTGGGACATGTGTTGCCCTTAAGTTGTAAAATCCACAGAAATGGTGTCTCCTGTAGCTGTCCTTCTGGCTGTAGGAACGATCCCGCCGCTTGCCACCAATGTAACGGCACCGTTTCTGCAGACAAGGGGTTAAAATCCGTTTAGGCGATATGCCCCTTTCCGAGAGACGGGCACAGCTACTGCAGAACACCAACCTCCCGAACTGGATACAAAATAGCACTCCAAACTGGAACCTCGCAAATAGCTGTCAGTCAGACGAACAGGAAAAGCGTATCCGTCAGCTTACACTCCTGGCAATCAGTCTCCAACAGCATACAGGGAATCCCCCCAATAACGAGACAAGGCTCCGTGTTGAGGGTCAGCAGTAATCTGACGTGCTGGCACACCCAGCCTGGTTTTTATTAGTTGTTGCAAATACAGAACAGATACAACAAATCCCCACAATGCATCATGGTTTCCTCCTCTCTGCCTGGGAGACGACCGAAGACAATCCAATTATCTCTCAGGACAAAGGGGAGATCACCAATACACATGTGGAGACAACAGGACAGGAATCACCACCCAAACACACAATGGCACACCCCCACAGCAAACACAGACATTTAACATATCCCCAGATAGCTCAAGTCTGAGTGCATATCATTAGGTGGCTGGCACTCAGAATACATGAATACAATAATATTAGCTATCTGGGTGCCCTCACATAACATACAATTTAACCGAACGCATAATAACATAAAATACAATTCTACAGACAGATTTAAGTGTGGCCGGTCTGTTTTCTCCTTTAAAGTTACTATGGGCCATAATCCTGAGGCAAGAGGCTTTTAAACAGCCCTCTCCAAAACCCAGTGGCGAGGTTGGTTTCGCCACAAGCCCCGAGGTGACTAAGTCCCTAACCCTCAGGATCCCATCCCCTACGGTCTTAATGAGAAAAGCAGATGGTCGAAGACCTGGTAAAAATGCAGGATTGCCATGCAGTGGGGTCATGGGGCCCGGTCTAGCTGACACCTGTGCCATGGAGATCCATTTATCCCAGATGGATAGAGCGTGTCTCACCAGATATGGCCATTCCTCAGGGGGCGGACGTTTATCTAGTTCAAGCCAAGGCAGCGCTTGAAGAGGGAGAGGAGACAAGGACTGCTCCAAACCAATCCACGACTTCTGAGAACCCTTATGTAGCCAGTCCTTAAGTCTGGCTAGCACAGAGGCGCTATGATAGATGAGTATGTCTGGGAGGCCAAACCCGCCAAGGGTTTTCTGTTTAGTCAGGACTTGCCTCCCCAACCTAGGCTTGCTAGCTTGCCAGATGAACTTATTCAAACCCTTCTGCAACTCTTGGAAGTACGACCGTGGCACATAAATCGGGACAGTTTGAAAGAGGTAAAGAAACCTCGGTAGGATATCCATCTTGAAGGCAGACATGCGGCCAAACCAAGATAGCTTTTTGAGGGAGTATTTCTGCATGTCCTCCAGCGTTCTCCTCTGCAGAGGTAAGTAATTGAGAGTAAAAAGCAAATGTAACTGCGCAGGGATCTGGACACTCAGATACACCAAACTCTGTTCTTTCCATTTGAAAGAAAAGTTAGTTCTAAGGGCGCTTACATGCGCATCAGACAGAGAAATGTTAAGTAGCTCCGTTTTGGAGAGATTCACCTTAAAATTGCTCAGGTGGCCAAATCTATCAAACTCCCTAAGCAAAGATGGGATTGAGATATGAGGGGATGACACATATAGGAGCAAATCGTCCGCATACAACGCCAGTTTCTGATGCCTGTTCCCAACAGTAACACCTGGGATGTCGGGATTGAGGCGGATAGCTTGAGCAAGGTGTTCCATTTGTAGTACGTATAGGAGAGGGGAGAGTGGACAGCCCTGACGAGTACCGTTATGGATCTCAAAAGGAGGTGCTAGAACCCCGTTAACCCTAACTCTAGCTGTGGGGTTAGTGTATAAGGCTGACACATACTCCATGAATCTGTCTCCCAATCCAAGATGTCGCAAGGAGGCTAGCATAAATCGCCAATGGACCCTGTCAAATGCCTTTTCGGCATCAACAGACATCAAACCAACAGGGATCCGATGCTCTTGGACATGGTGGATCAATGTGATAGTGCGTATGGTATTGTCCCTGGCTTCTCTGCCCGGGACAAAGCCCACCTGATCCAGGCTAATACATTGCGGTAGAATACGCCGCAACCTATTAGCCAGAATCTTGGAATAGACCTTAATGTCGCAATTTATCAAAGATATCGGCCTATAGTTACCACAGACCGTACTATCTTTATTGGGCTTGGGAATGACAACGACATGAGCCTCTAAGGATTGTTTAGGGAAGGGACAAGCAGGAGAGATGCAATTAAACGCTTTTGCCATTAGAGGGCTAAGTAGATCAAGAAATCTTTTATAGAAAGCACCAGTAAATCCATCCGGCCCCGGGCTCTTATGACCTTTAAGAGATTTAATCACCAGCTTTACCTCAGCCTCAGAGAAGGGTAGATCTAGATCAGCTTGCTGTTCAGGCGTGATCACGGGCAGGGCCGTCTCAGCTAGATAGGAAGATATACGACCATCCAGGTCGAAGGCCGCATGTCAGCGAACTGACCTCTGATATTATACAGAGATGCATAGTATTCTCTGAAAGCTTCAGCAATATGAAGAGGATGATGCAATATCTTACCATGCGAATCCTTAATCTCAGGGATATAGGATTGCAATGATTTAGGATGGAGAAGTTTGGCAAGGGCCGAACCACATTTATCGGCATTCTCAAACAAGAAACCCTGATAGCGTTCCTTAGCGTGCGCATGTCTCCTGCTGATCTCCTCCCTCAATTTACCCCTCACTGAGGACAATTCTGACAACAGATCTGGAGTGCGAGAACCCTTATGAAGGGACTCAAGGCGAAGTAACTCGTCCGATAAGCTCCTAATGCGTGTCTCCCTTTCTTTTTTCAGTCTCGAACCGTGCTGGATGAAAACCCCCCTCAACACACACTTAAGTGCTTCCCACTGCAGAGGAGGAGCTGTGGAGTCATTGGCATGAGTGACCATGAAGTCTGAAATGGATTTCTCTATGGCTTGTCTACAAACCATATCCTTCAATAAATGTGCATTGAGCCGCCAAGTCCACTCTTTAGCTACTAAATCAGGTAGAGCCAGGGTAAGAAAAACTGGGGCATGATCTGACCACAATATCGATCCCATATCCACCTTAGGCTGATAGGACAAAGCGTGGTGGGAGATAACAAACAGATCAATCCTACTATAGGAGTCATGAGCTGGAGAGTAGTATGTGTAATCGCGGCTCGTCGGGTTTAGCACCCTCCATACATCCACCAACCTATTGGATCGCAATACAGAGCGGACCCTAGTAAGGGTCGAATGCGGAATTAGTGATCTACCTACAGAGGTGTCCATCAACGGATCAAGAGGTAAGTTAAAGTCCCCTCCCAGCAGTACAATACCATCCAAGAAAGGTTCCATCTTTGACATGATAGCGGCAAATGCCTTACCTTGACCCATATTCGGGAGATAAATATTACCTACTGTGTACACTCTCCCATGTATGACCAGCTTGACAAAGACGTACCGTCCGATACTGCAAGATCTAGAATCCAAAACAGAACATGGTAAATTCTTGTTCAACGCTATCGAGACACCTTTTGCCTTAGCATCTGGGTTAGTACTATGGAACCAAGTAGTATACGTCTTGGATCTGAAATTTGGGACATGGTGCGTCCTAAAATGTGTCTCCTGAAGAAGCAGAATCTGAGCCTTTTCTTTTTGTAACCCAGCCAGGATCATTGCCCTTTTGTCCGGAACATTAAAGCCCCTAACATTCAGGGAGACCAACTTGACCTCCGCTCTCTGGTTAGTCGGAGGCGCCATGTCCAAATTACAGGGAGACCCTAACAGGATGGGGGACAGGAACGGGGGTGGGAAATTACACACCGGTAAAACCACACAACAGAGAGTCCTACAAAGACACAACGGTACACAACGGAGGGGAACGGAAAGGGAAATCAGACAAGACAAGACCACAGAAAGAACAAAGGACAAAAACTACAGACAGAGACAAACCCAGACAGGGGAGACACCCTAGGGTGCCAATAAACCTCGGGACTGAGGTAAAGAAACGAATAAACGTTAAATAGGGAACTGTCTTCCAACAGCAGGTATAGAGACCTGCCTGAGAATATAGGTGGCTAACTTTACACTCCAGCACGCCTCAGATAGATGGCGGACAGGGAAGGGGGAGAGCATTCCCCTAAGAAAGCACACAACCCCGGCACAAACACATGAAACCTGAAGTAACCAGAGATAGGACTGCGGGGAAGGAGTACTTGGTGAGATGGGATGCTTCTATCTAAAGAAAGAGAACCCCGACTCTAGAACATATGGAAGAGACCGGTGTGTAAGGGCTGGGTGTAAGCCAGTAGAGGCTTCGTAGAGAAACCATGAAGAAGGGCACATCTCCCACCCCAAAACATAGATAGAGTCACAATCAGAAAGGCTGTCTCCTGTCATCCGCCTCTCTGCCCCGTCTTGGAGAGGCAGCCTTCCAGACCGAGAATCTCGACGGAATCGGGGGGGTAATGGACCAGTCAGGGAGTTCAATATCAGGGAGGCCCAGCGCTGCTAAAAAATCGGCCAATTCAGATGGGTCTCGCAGTTCATAGCGCTTGCCCCCCCTCCTGACCACCAGCTGGAACGGATAACCCCACATGTAGGGGATGTCCCTTTCCCGGAGGCATTCCAACAAGGGACGGAGGGCTCTTCTCTGCTGTAGTGTGGAGCGAGCCAGGTCCTGCAAAAGAGAGACATGAGCTCCCCTGAACTCGATCGTAGCGGTGTTGCGCGCCTTTCGCATAATCTCCTCTTTAATGGAATAGTAATGGAGGCGGCATATCACATCCCTAGGTCTGGCAGGATCCGGATTTGGGGGGCCGAGTGTCCTGTGCGCTCTGTCAATCTCTAGGTCATCCGAAATCGGCCTATTCAGGATCATCTTAAACAGTTCTTGTAGAGTACGAATAAGATCAGCAGAGGGAATAGCTTCAGGGAGGCCCCGTAGCCTAATATTGTTGCGCCTACTGCGGTTTTCAACATCTTCGTGTAGGCGATACAGCTGGCTGATGTGTAAATCTCTCTGCACACCTCTATCCTCCAGCGTGTCTAGGCGAGAGGACAGTTCAGCCTGATGGGAAGACACATCGTCCACCCTCTCCTCCACCACTTGCAGATTCGTGGACAGGGTATGGAGTTCCCACTTGTAAGAGGCTTCTAGGCGTGCAATAAATTGTTCCATCTCTTGCTTAGTCGGCAGTTGCCGGACATGGGCTCTCCAGTCCCATGGTGGCTCCTCCGAGTCCACCGTAGGGATAGCCTGGGGTGAGGCCTGTTTTTGTGGAGATTGCGTTGCTCGTACAGACGACGAAGAGTCTCGTGGGGCCTGGCAAGATGGCGCTGACCCGCCGTCCCCGCCAAACATGGCGCCGGCCGGAGGAGGCGAGTCCTTCTTCTGATGTACAGCGGGCGAGTGGGGCTGGCTCATGCTGCGGCGTATTACCCCTGATTTCTCCACCTGTCTCGGGGTCTGCAGGGGTTGATATGGGGGTGCAGCGACGTTCAGGTCACTCACAGCTTGCGGGAGCACCGTGGCGCCCAAGTCGCGGCCTGTTACCTTCTGGCCTTCCGAGGTGAAAAACTGCTGAATGTTCTTATGCCTCACGTCCGTGGGGGTATTGACGGAACCGGCAGAGGATCCCCTTCTCGTCCGAACCATCGGAGCCCAAAAATGCAGTTGCTGGTGAGCTGGAAAAGCTTGCTACGGCTCTCTCAGGGCAGGAGCTCACAGCGATGCGTGTTCACTCCGCCATAGTCAGGACACGCCCCCGCTATTTCTTTCTTTATAAGGCAGAGATCCCAACACTGGGAAACCCGGTGTACACCCGGGAACATTACTGTGACACTTATATGCATATTTATATTCAGAATTATCGTCACCGGTGAGCGATACAATATAAGAATATTCAACATAAGATATACTCACCAGCCTGGAGGCATCACATGGACTTTAATTAACCTTTGTTGTGCACAACATTTATTTTAAATGAGCACCTTTTTTCAAGCTCTATATCTCAACCAACTACATATGTTTTATTAACATTCTTTTGCACCGCCTTTTCAATATTTTGAACATTTTGAATTTTTGCACTAGTCACATTGCACAGCCTTGAAAGAACAACGTCAACCCATAAAAGTGAACTGTTCTCATTTTTTGCCTACATGATATCACCATCCAATATTTACTGAAGAGACCTGCTAAAAATTCATCATAAGACTTTGAACTTTCATTATTTTTAATCGTCTTTATTTTTTATCTCATTTTTTCATTTTAATCTTAAAGGGAACCTGTCACCCAAAAATCGCCTATTAAGCTGTTTACAGTACCTTATAGTGCTGTATAGTCGTTTCCTGATGCACTTTTTGTTAGTTTTGCAGCATGTATGCTCAGTCAGAAATCGATGTTATATTCAGCTGCTGCCCCGTGCTTCAAGTCAGGCTTGAAGTCACGGGGGCAGCGGCCTCGGCGTCTTACATGGCCCTCTCCCCGCCCCCTGCCTCTGTGACTGACAGCCGAAATCCGATTCCGGGACCGCGCTCAACGGCCGCATGCGCAGTAAAGGGCGGCAGGAGCGCGGTCCCGGCTGCCGCGCGTACTACGCGCCGTCTTACTTTCGCCGCACTGCGCATGCGCCCGACATCCTGTATCAAACGCGCCCGCGCCCGGCATCTGGGCGCGGGCGCGTTTGATACAGGATGTCGGGCGCATGCGCAGTGCGGCGAAAGTAAGACGGCGCGTAGTACGCGCGGCAGCCGGGACCGCGCTCCTGCCGCCCTTTACTGCGCATGCGGCCGTTGAGCGCGGTCCCGGAATCGGATTTCGGCTGTCAGTCACAGAGGCAGGGGGCGGGGAGAGGGCCATGTAAGACGCCGAGGCCGCTGCCCCCGTGACTTCAAGCCTGACTTGAAGCACGGGGCAGCAGCTGAATATAACATCGATTTCTGACTGAGCATACATGCTGCAAAACTAACAAAAAGTGCATCAGGAAACGACTATACAGCACTATAAGGTACTGTAAACAGCTTAATAGGCGATTTTTGGGTGACAGGTTCCCTTTAATACACAGAGAAAGTTTTACTATAGACTAAACTTTATTAAACTTGATTTAACTAAAAACATTAAATAATAATTTTTATCCAAATGAGAGTGTGCCATCGCAATTTTCTTCTTTAATATCATATAATCTCACGGTTTTAGGTGTACCGGCGAGTGAGCACCTGAATCCGTATAGACCGACAGGTGAGCCTCAGTAATTATTCTATTCATAAACAATCATAGTCGCGAGTCCACTGGTAAGTCGCCATTTTTTGGGGCATATGGGTTTCACCCGGAGTTTGGCACATTTTATGGTTCTGATACTTCTGGTATTCCTGGCAAAAAATTCAAAATAATTTGAAGAATATGGGCAACAAGTATAAACGTGTGGCTGACAAAAAACATATGAATGGTCCAGACCTAAGTGTGGGTGATTCTGTGTGGCTGTCCACAAGAAACATTAAGTTCAAGGTACCTTCTAGGAAGTTGGATCCAAGATTTATTAGTCCATATAAGATCACTGCCATCATTAATCCTGTAGTTTTTCATCTTGTACTTCCTCAGGCCCTTAAAATTCATAATATATTTCACAAATCTTTGTTGAAGAGATGTGTTGAACCTTTGGAGCCATATTCCTTGCCACCCACTCCTGTCATGGTGGACGGTAGTTATGAATTTCCGATCGCCAAGATAATCGACTCTCAAGTTCTCCGTGCATTTCCTCAGTATCATGTCGACTGGAATGGTTATGGACCAGAAGAGATGATGTGGGTACCGTCATCTAACGTGAATGCCAGTCACTTGGCGAAAGCCTTTCACGGATGCGGTGTGGGTGGGAAACTGCACACCAAGCATAGGAGGAAAGGGGACAGGAACTAGGCCTGGAAACTAGGGTAAAGGAGAAGGTCACCTCCTAAAACAATTCTAATCCAAGTCCTGACTACCTATCATTATGAACTGACCTCGATGGTCGGAAAGTTCATACACAGTAACTTAGAACCCTAACACACACTGTAGGGCCCTGGTATAGTGACAGGACTTGAAACAACCTATCCCTCCACCAGAAGAAAGAACAGCCTCACTCAGGCCTAGATACAAAAGACAGGGAAATACAACAAACAAAATACAAATAGGGAGATGACACTTAACTTCACAAGGAGCAAAGCGCCAGGAGCTCAACCGAGATCCAGCAACCAACAGGCCAGAGCACCCCCACAAGGGTAAACAGTATTAAATAGGGGAAGTTAAATGACCAAACCAACAACACCTGCCAGAGGTGTGGTCATACCAAAACAACATAGACACAAATGATCCACAAGGAATCATTCAGATTAACCCATGTGTTGCCAGTCTGTCAGATCTCCTGGCACCTGTCACGGGAATATCCGTGACAAACCCTTTCACAAGTCTCACCCGGATAAGGTCGGTCCTGGGTGCCCGACTGATTAACTGATTAAATTTGTTTGACATAACTGATCCCTCAGGAAGCCATACTGATATGGTGTTATATGCTTATTTTCATTAGATGCTCCAAGATAGCATCTCCACAACAGATGTTACTTACCAGCCTATAGTTTCTGGGCTCTGTTTTTGACCCCTTTTTGAATATTGGCGCCACATTTGCTGAACAAAAATCCCACGGAATGCTGTCCTTAAATATCAGAAATAAGGGTCTGTCTATTATATTACTTTCTTAGGCTATGGGGTGCATGCCATCTGGACCTGGTGGTTTGTCTATTTTAATATTTTTAAGCCGCCATTGCACTTTTTCTTGGGTCACACAGGGCAATTTTGATGGGGAATTTACTTTTACACTTTGCATTTCATCATCTTATATTCTTTAGCGACTACAGAGGAGAAAAAATATTTAATACATTCACTTTCTCCTCATTGCTCTCTACAGCTCCACCTTTATCACTCTGTATAGGGCAAACAGTATTAGGTTTACATTTTTTACCATTTATATAATTGAACATTTTAGGGTTAGTTTTACTCTCTTTTGCAATGAGTCTCTCTGCAGCTCGGCTACTTTTATTTGTCTTTTACACATTCAATTTTTTTTCCTGCTTTCTTGCTACCTTCTTGTTTTGGTAAATTCTGTGTTTCTAAAATGGGGTAGCTTCTTGAGGATTATTTTTTTTAGTTAACCTCAGCGCTTCTGAATGATTATTTTTTTATATTTTTATTGATTTTCTCAAAAAAGAACAGGGAGTAGCAGGGTACCAAGGTACTGGCACGCAGGCCATGTCATTATACAAGTAGATTCATTGCGAGTACAGATCAGATGCATGGCAATATCAGACAAACATAGTGAAAAAGAGTAGACGGATGGGTAGATAAGTGAGCGAAGCATCCAGAGACGATGGTGCTGAGAGAATGGGGTATAATAACATAGTAACATAGTAACATAGTACATAAGGCCGAAAAAAGACATTTGTCCATCCAGTTCGGCCTGTTATCCCGCAAGTTGATCCAGAGGAAGGCAAAAAAAAACCCTGTGAGGTAGAAGCCAATTTTCTCCACTTTAGGGGACTATAAACTTCCTTCCCAACTCCAATCAGGCCATCAGAATAACTCCCTGGATCAACGACCCCTCTCTAGTAGCTATAGCCTGTAATATTATTAAGCTCCAGAAATACGTCCAGGGCCCTCTTGAATTCCTTTATTGTACTCACCATCACCACCTCCTCAGGCAGAGAGTTCCATATTCTCACTGCTCTTACCGTAAAGAATCCTTTTCTATGTTTGTGTACAAACCTTCTTTCCTCCAGACGCAGAGGATGTCCCCTCGTCACAGTCACAGTCCTGGGGATAAATAGCTGATGGGATAGATCTCTGTACTGACCCCTGATATACATATTAATTAGATCTCCCCTCAGTCGTCTTTTTTCTAAAGTGAATAACCCTAATTTTGATAATCTTTCAGGGTACTGTAGTTGCCCCATTCCAGTTATTACTTTAGATGCCCTCCTCTGGACCTTCTCCAGCTCTGCTATGTCTGCCTTGTTTACAGGAGCCCAGAACTGTACACAGTACTCCATGTGTGGTCTGACTAGCGATTTGTAAAGTGGTAGGACTATGTTCTTATCACGGGAATCTATGCCCCTTCTGATGCAACCCATTATCTTGTTGGCCTTGGCAGCAGCTGCCTGACACTGGTTTTTGCAGCTTAGTTTGCTGTTTATTAAAATTCCTAGATCCTTTTCCATGTCAGTGTTACCGAGTGTTTTACCATTTAGTATGTACGGGTGACTTGCATTTTTCCTTCCCATGTGCATAACTTTACATTTATCAGTGTTAAACCCTATCTGCCCAAGCCTCCAATCTATCCAGATCCCTCTGTAGTAGTATACTGTCCTCATCAGTGTAAATTACTTTACACAGTTTAGTGTCATCTGCGAAAATTGATACTTTACTATGCAAGCCTTCTACAAGATCATTAATAAATATATTGAAGAGAATAGGGCCCAATACTGACCCCTGAGGTACCCCACTAGTGACAGTGACCCAATCTGAGTGTGTACCGTTAATAACCACCCTCTGTTTTCTATCACTGAGCCAGTTACTTACCCACATACAGATGTTTTCTCCCAGTCCGAGCATTCTCATTTTATATACTAACCTTTTATGTGGTACAGTGTCAAATGCTTTTGAGAAGTCCAGATATACGACATCCATTGATTCGCCGCTGTCAAGTCTAGAACTTACCTCCTCATAGAAAATGATTAAATTAGTCTGACATGACCAATCCCTCACGAAGCCATGCTGATATGGCGTTATTTGCTTATTTCTGTTGAGATGCTCTAATATAGCATCTCTCAGAAAACCTTCAAACAGTTTACCCACAACAGATGTTAAACTTACCGGCCTATAGTTTCCAGGCTCTGTTTTTGGCCCCTTTTTGAATATTGGCACCACATATGCCATGCGCCAATCCTGTGGGACATTCCCTGTCAGTATAGAGTCTGCAAATATCAGAAATAAGGGTCTGGCTATGACATTACTTAATTCCTTTAGGATAGCGGCAAGTAATCACATCACAGCTGGGCCAGCTTTGTGTTAACATGCAGGATATTAACAGATGGGTAAGTGAGGTGAGGACCTTTGATCCACAAAAAGGTGTTGGTCAGTGAGGGACCAATGTGTAAAGAATTAATAGCAGAGCAAGACTGGTCTGGTGTCTTCCTGGATCTAGCTCATGAAACATGAGGGCTAAGGGTGTTTTTATTCTTGGGGCTCTATAAGATGACCAGGGTAGCCATTTTTTGAGGAAAGCAACGTGTGTGCGGGTTTCCCATGAGGACAGTTCCCCGAACCTATGGAGCTGGTCAACCTTTTGTAGCCATTGTTCCATAGGAGGGGTTTGGATTTGCATCCAGTATCTAGGAAGTAGAAGGCGAGCGGCTATCAGCATCTGTGAGAAAATGAAGGGTGGTTGTTGATGGCTCTTTTCCTGACTGAAGGACAATAGGGTCAACAGATTTTGTTTGCCAGAGAAAATATCTTGGACCACCATTTGGTGATAAGGGGGCAAGTCCACCATATGTGGAGGAAAGTCCTTTTCCCCTGAAGGCACCTCCAGCATGTATCCAAAGCAGTTTGAGAGAAGAATGCAGTCTTATCTGGCGTATTGTACCATCTAGTAGGAATTTTATATCCATTCTCTTGGATTCGGACACAGCGGGAGGCCCTGTGAGTAAATTCAAGGAGCTTGTGGCGAGATGCGAAGGGGATGGTAATGTTCAGGTCTAGTTCCCATTGTTTTATGAAAGCTGGCCTAGTCAGCATGGGTGGGGAGTGTAGTCTGCTATAGATTTGTGAGATAAGTCTTCTAGGGGTTTTAGGAAGGGAGATTACTGACTCGAACCATACCAGAGGACGCTGGAGGTCACCCAAATGAACGTGCTGGCTTATGTAGGTTCTGAGGTATAGGACTGAGAAGAGATCACCTGGGCGGGGATCAAGTAAAGCTTTCATGGCTTCCAGATCTAGTATGTTACCAGTATGGTTCGTCAGCGATAAAAGGGCTATTGTTAAGGAATTTAGCCCTTTCGAGGTAGCCGTTCTCTGTGCCAGGGGAGCCGTGTCTATTACATCCTTTATCGTTAAAAGTGGGGAGGGGGTCCTTGGCTGAAACTGAGGGCGGTCTTGGTCTTCCATGCTTTCAGGGATATTATCTATCTTCCCAACTACAATGGTGTATTAATGTGGCGGACCGTATGTTCATATCCTACCTTACTAAACAACAGAAGTGCCCTATATTAAATATATTTTGCACACTAGAGACTGGACTTTTAGGCGGTAGTGAAAATACCTGCCCTATAAGTTCAATGCTACAGAAAGTATGGAATAAGACCAAATCCATTCTGCGGGTAACATACGCCCAGGAACTTACCCTGTTATGGGATAACCCCTTTTTAAAAGAATTTGCAACTTTAAATGATAATAACTATTGGACCCGAAGAGGAATTACGATGGTGTCACACATTTGCACTTTTGGTAAACTAAAACCTATTGGGGAAATATTTCACGAGACACCAATCACGGCTTTAAGCCACTATAGATACGCTCAACTTAAACATTCATGTGCATACATGCGAAGTAAAATTTTTCAATCACCTGTCACGCCTGCACTATTAGGCTTTTGTTATACTTCTTATGGGAAAAAAAGTTAGGGTTAGATTTAGAAAAGAATTAAGCAACATTTTTAAATTTAAGAGTGTCAGTAAATGGGAAGCGGATTTAGGGGTAAGCAAGTTCATGCAGTATTTAGCCTCTTTAGCTTGCAGGAGGATTTTGAGTTCTGCTCTATAATTTGATAATTCCTGAAGGTGGAGATCCGTGGGACTCTTTTTATGGTGGGATTTGAGCCTTTGAATGTTCTTGAGGGCTTCATCTATTGCTTTTTCCCTCAGCTTCTTCTGATAAGATCCAATATTGATAAATTGTCCCCTGATGAAGGGTTTGTGTGCATCCCATAAGGTGGTGGCAGAGAGGTCAGGGCACTAATTTAAGGAGAAGTATTTTTTTATGTGTCTGGAGATCAAATCAATCGTGGATTGGTGTCCTAGTAAGGATTCATTTAGTCTCCAGTTAAAATATGTGGGGATACGATTTGGGTCCATTACAGAGAGGAAGATTGGAGAATGGTCGGAGAGATGCATGGAACCTATTGAGGCCTCCTTACAAAGATGTAGGTGTTCTTTGGAATTCAGTAAGTAGTCTAGGCAATGATAGGTGCCATGCATTGGGGAGTAGAATGTGTAATCTGATGTGTTGGGATGGTGGGATCGCCACACATCAATCAACTGTAGATTCCAGAGATTATCTTGAATGTTTTTAAGGGATCTATATGAGTGAAATGATTTTCGGGAAGATGTGTCTATTTGTGGGTTTAAGGCCATATTTAAATCTCCTCCCAGGACTACTATCCCTTCTTTGAAAGAATCAATGAGTGGATAGATGTTTAAGAACCAGCAGGATTGGTTAGAGTTGGGGACATATAGATTTATGAAGGTGTACATTTGTGGGCCTATGGTGCCCTTTACCAGGATATATCTCCCATCAGGGTCCTGTGTGTGGCTTGCATATGTAAAGGGAATTTTCCTCTGAAATCCTATGCTAACTCCACCTGAGGCAGAGGAACCTCCCCCACAATGGTACCAATGAGAGTAGTGGGAAAATTGCATATTAGGGTAAAGATTAAATCTAAAGTGAGTCTCCTGGAGGAACACAACATCAGCTCCGGCTTTCCTAAGAATAGAACATTTTTTACTTCGCTTTGAGGGGGAATGGAAGCCTTTTATGTTGTAGGAGGCTATATGTAGGTCAGCCATTGCGAGTTATGTATGATAGGGTACCTTGTGGCCAATGGTGTGTCCTCCAGGAGAGTATGGTGACGGAAAGGAGTACCGCCGTCTGATTCCGGATGCAGGTCGGGGTGATGGGGATCTCACGATGGTGAGGTTGACAAGTACCTTGGGGAAAGAGTATTAAGGGTAACAAATACATAACAGGTTAACACAAAATAACAGAGATAAGCGAGCATACAAGAGTACACTTTGGGCATGTGGGGGATAGGTGGTCATAAGACCAGGTATTAGACCGTATAGCACCCTAATGGGGGCCATAAAGTAGTGTTCAAGGATGGGCCAAGCAATTTGCATTCTATAGAGTAGGGAAAGAAAAACAGGTTAATACTCATAACATTTCAAGACCGGTGGTGACAGCGGATAGCTGTGGTGTGGCACTACCAGGAAGTGGTGGTCGGAACTAGTAGACTGGAGCTTAAGTCCTTTTAAGGTTCCTGGGAGAGGCCCCTGGGTGTAAACTGATGGCCCCTTTTCTTGGATCACAATGATTTTGGGGTTCGCTGGACTTTAAAAGGCGATACTTTGGGGAGATCTGGAAGGTCTCCTAGGTCATGGTACAGTTCCCAGTTTTCTATCTGCATCGGAGGAATGTCCAGGTCTTCAAGGATAGGCCCGATGTCAGCATGGGACGAGATGTTGATCCTCTTGCCTGCGATAGAAAAGGAAAGTCCAAATGGATAGGACCAGCAGTATAGGACTTTGTTGGACCGAAGCCAACCGGTCAGAGGTTTTAGGGCTCTCTGTTTCTTGAGAGTGGAGGGGGCTAGATCCTGGTATATCTCCAACCTGTTGTCTTCATAGGAGAGATCAGCATGATTACGCGCAGCATCCAGGATGGCCGCTTTAACTGGGAAATTTAAGAACTTGCAGATGATATCGCAAGGTGGCTCAGTCGGCTTAGGTTTGGGGCATAGCACCCTATGTGCGCATTCAATGGCGATTTATTGAGGGTAATCGGAACCTAGCAGGGAGCCGCATATGGAGATGATGGTGGTGGTAATCTCTCCCGGCAATACTGATTCGGGGATCCCTCTAAATCGTAAGTTGTTGCGGCGCTCTCTGTTCTCCTGGTCTTCCAGGGCATTATGCAAATCATTGAGGTGCGCTGTGCAGCGACGGAGTGAGGCTGAGACCGCTGACTGGTGGTTCAGGGATGCGCTGTGCAGCGACGGAGTGAGGCTGAGACCGCTGACTGGTGGTTCAGGGATGCGGCCTGGTGGGTTTCAAGTGTTTCCACCCGTTCCCCAATGTGTCTCACCTCTTGTCTAACAGCAGAAAGTTCAGTGAGAATGGGCTCCATAACTCTGCTGAGTGCCCGATCCAGGTATCGTCTGGTGAGCGGCAGGTCAGAGCTGGGTTGGCGTTCTTCAGAATCGCCGTCGCCCTCGGAATGTGCAGGGACGCGCTTCAAGGCCTTGGGCTGCTGGGCCGGCGCCATCTTTGGCTCTCGTGGCGCGATGGTAGCGGCCGCTTTTTTAAGGAATTTCTCCATATCACCGCTTGGAATCTGGCCCTTGGGTATCGCTGGATGTTCCCTGAGCTTGGGGTTCCCGATTTTTACCATCCTCACTCGCTGAGGCTTATTATAGCTGGTGCTAGGGATGGTCATTTTAGCAGAGAAGGGAACTAAGCGTCCATCTCAGTTCGGCGCTAGCTCCGCCCCAGAGCTTCTGAATTTGACAGCCGGTGTTATGTAACCTAAAATAGGCCTCAAATGCACATGATGATCTCACTATTCTGAATCCTGCCGTGTGCCCAAACAGCAGTTTATGACAACATACGGGCTGTATTTAGGGAAAAAACGGGTAACATTGTGGGATCCATTTTATCCTATTCTCATTTTCACAGCCAAATGTTCCTAAATTCTATGAAATACCTGTTGGGTCAAAGCACTCACTACAACCCTCCATAAATTCTTTGAGGGCTGCAATTTCCAAAATTGGGTGACTTTTAGGAGGCTTCCACAGTAGGAGCACCTCAAGGTCTTTTCAAATGCAGCATGGCACCTGAAAACCATTCCAGCAAAATCTTCCCTTCAAAATCCATATGGCGCTCCTTCCCTTCTAATCCTTGCATTTCATCAATTGTAGATAAGACAGCACTACTATTATTTCAGTTCTTCAGTTTTGTGGCGGTGCCCGCAATATTGAATTCTGGCCTCTTGAACTCCGTAATAGCTTAAAATGGAATGGAAAACTGCGGCACTCCAATATCTTAGACATTTTCTCCTTTATTTCACCGAGACAGCGACTTTTCGACCTGTTAGGTCTTTATCAAGGAGCTTGATAAAGACCTAACAGGTCGAAATGTCGCTGTCTCGGTGAAATAAATGAGAACATTTCTAAGATATTGGAGTGCCACAGTTTTCCATTACATTCTAATCCTTGTAGTGATTTATGACTACCTTTTGGGTTTTGCAGTGTTCAGGAAAAAAGGGTAATACATTGTGACATGCTTTTTCTCCTGCTATGCCTTGTAAAAATTAAATAATTGGGGTTTGTGCTACTTTTTGTATGTACATTAGAAATGACATTTTTCACAGCAGGTTTTTCTAAATTCTATGAAACACTTATGAAATGCCTAAAGGTATAGAAAAGTTTGTAAAATTAGTTCTGAATAACTTGAGAGGTGTTACAGGTAGTTCAAAAATGATTCTGGTTCTTGGAGACCAGGAACATAAAACAGCAGCCTTTGCTGATGATATGCTTGTTATGATTAGCAATCCAGAATCTGCTCTTCCCAGGATTTATCTACACCTGGAAAAATATGGACTTTGCTCCAACTTTAAAGTAAATCATAGCAAATCGCTTATCATTTGCTCAGGTCTATCTGCTTCTACAAAACAAAAGTTAGGCCAAGCATCCCCTTTCAATTGGTCAGCCACTTACTTGACGTATTTAGGGGTCAAGATTAGCACAGATCCTTCCCAATTGTTCGGCTTGAACTACAATCCTTTGTTAATAGAAATTACCAAGACCAATTCCCAAATTAACAGTCTTGACATACCAATACTTTCTTGGTTTGGGAGGAAGAACATCCTGGCCTCACTAATCCTCCCGAAACTAACATATTTACAACAGGTTCTCCCTATCCCGGTTCCCTCACTTTTCTACAAAAAAGTGAGATCTCTCTTTAGCTCCTTCATTTGGCTCAACAAGAGTCCTAGACTTTCGTATAAGTCATTGAACAGAGCAAAGAAATGGGGCGGTATTGCCCTCCCTGACCCAGAAATATATGGGAAAGCGATTCTCCTAGCTAGAGTGATAGATTGGTTGAGGGAACCTCCCCATAAATCATGGGTCTCAATAGAACAAGCCCTACTGGGAAGCACATTTAGGGCCTTCTTGCTAGGCCACAGAACAGCCCAATCCCTACCCCCACTAGCCTCTCCATTAATGAAAGCTACCTTTTCAGCCTGGAAAGGGCTCAGTGACACCCAACATTTTATACCTTTTTCTTCTATAACCCTACAAATTAGAGATGTCATAAATGTCGCCCCCAAAGCTCAAAAACTCCACGACCCTTCTAAGAGACTTCATAGAAGACCCTACATAAGAAAATCGCTCCAAAAATAAAAAAATATATAGTTCTTAGAACATTGAGACACTAAAACATAATTTTTTATTTCAAATATGCTATTATTTTGTTAAAGTGAAATAAATAAATAAAACGTGTACATAATAGGTATCCCTGCATCCGTAATAACCTGCTCGATAAAAATATCACATAACCTGACCGTTTAGGTGAACACCGTAAAAAAAAAAAAAAAAAAATGCAATTTTTGTCACTTTACATCACAAAAAGTGCAACAGCAAGCGATTAAAAAGTCTTATGACCCCCAAAATAGTACAAATCAAACAGTCACTTCATCCCGCAAAAAATGATACCCAATTTAAGACAACCGCCCAAAAAATAGAAAAAGCTATGGCTCTCAGACTATCGAGACACTAAAACATCATTTTTGTGGTTTCAGAAATGCTATTATTGTGTAAAACTTAAATAAATAAGAAGAAATATACATATTAGGTATTGCCACGTTTGTAACGTTCTGCTCTATAAAATGGTCACATGACCTAACCAGTCAGATAAATGCATGTAAAAATAAATAAATAAAAACTGTTCCAAAAATGTTTTGGTTACCTTGCCCCATAAAGTGTAATAATGAATGATCAAAAAATCCTATGTACCCAAAAATTGTACCAATAAAAACCTCAACTCTTTCTGCAAAAAACGAGCCCCTGCACAAGACGATCGGCAGAAAAATAAAAAACATATGGCGTTCAGAAAATGGACACACAAAAACATAATTTATTTTTCAAAATTGCTTTACTATGTAAAACTGAAACAAACAAAGAAAGTAGACATATTTGATATCATTGCGTCTGTAACAACCTGCTCTATAAAAATAGCACATGATCTACCCTGTCAGATGAATCTTGTAACAAAAAAAAAAAAAAAACTGTTCCAAAACAGCCATTTTTTTGTTATCTTGCCTCACAAAAAACTTAATATAGAGCAATTAAAAATCATATGTACCCCAAAATAGTACCAATAAAACTGGCACCTTATCCCCTAGTTTACAAAATAGGGTAACTTTTTGGGAGTTTCTTACTGTAAGGCCCCTTTCACATGAGCGAGTATTCCGCGCGGGTGCGATGCGTGAGTTGAACGCATTGCACCCGCACTGAATCCTGACCCATTCATTTCTATGGGGCTGTTCACATGAGCGGTGATTTTCACACATCACTTATGCGTTGCGTGAAAATCGCAGCATGCTCCTCTTTGTGCGTTGCGGTGCGATAATCCACGCAACGCAGGCCCCATAGAAGTGAATGGGGTTGCGTGAAAATCGCAAGCATCCGCAAGCAAGTGCGGATGCGGTGCGATTTTCACGCATGGGTTCTAGATGACAGTCTATTCACTGTATTATTTTCCCTTATAACATGGTTATAAGGGAAAATAATAGCATTCTGACTACAGAATGCATAGTATAATAGTGCTGGAAGGGTTAAAAAAAATAAAAAAGTTAACTCACCTTATCCTCTTGATCGCGTAGTTCGTTCCCGGTCTGTTCTTTGCTAGCTGTGGGCTTGGGCTAAAGGACCTTTGATGACGTCAGATCACATGCTCCATCGCCATGGTGATGGACCATGTGATTGGAGCATGTGATCTGACGTCACCACAGGTCATTCAGCCCAAGCCCACAGCTAGCAATGAACAGACCGGGAACGAACTACGCGAACAAGAGGATAAGGTGAGTTAACTTATTTTTTTAACCCTTCTAGCACTATTATACTATGCATTCTGTAGTCAGAATGCTATTATTTTCCCTTATAACCATGTTATAAGGGAAAATAATACAATCTTTAGAACATTAATCCCAAGCCCGAACTTCTGTGAAAAAGTTCGGGTTTGGGTACCAAACATGCGCGATTTTTCTCACGCGAGTGCAAAACGCATGACAATGTTTTGCACTCGCGCGGAAAAATTGCGCATTTTCCCGCAACGCACCCGCCTCTTATCCGGGCAAAAAACATGACGCCCGTGTGAAAGAGGCCTAAGGGTGCATCAGGGGGGCTTTAAATGGGACATGGCATCTAAAACCAGTTTAGCAAAATCTGCCTTCCAAAAACCATACAGCGTTCCTTTCCTTCTGCGCCCTGCCGTGCGCCCTTACATCAGTTTATGACCACATGTGGGGTGTTTTTGTAAACTGCAGAATCAGGGTAATCATTTTTTAGTTTTGTTTGGCTGGTAACCCTCAATGTAATAAAATGGAAAATCTGGCAAAAAAAGTGAAATTTAGAAATTTCATCTCCATTTTCCTTTAATTCTTGTGGAACACCTAAAGGGTTAACAAAGTTTGTAAAATCAGTTTTGAGTAACTTGAGGGGTGTAGTTTCTACAATGGGGTCATTTATGGGGGGTTTCCACTATGTAAGCCCCACAAAGGGACTTCAGACCTGTACTGGTCCTTAAAAAGTGGGTTTTGGAAATTTTCTTAAAAATTCTAAGAATTGCTTCTAAACTTCTAAGCCTTCTAACGTCCTAAAAAAATAAAATGACATTTCCAAAATGATGCCAACATAAAGTAGACATATGGGAAATGTTAGGTAATAAATATTTCATTAGGTATGACTTTTTGTTTTAGAAGCAGAGAAATTGAAATTTAGAAAATTGTGAATTTTTCAAAACTTTTGATAAATTTGGGATATTTTCATAAATAAAGGTGAAATATATTGACTCAAATTTATGACTATAATGAAGTACAATATGTAACGAGAAAACAATCAGAATGGCCTGGATAAATAAAAGTGTTCCAAAGCAATTACCACATAAAGTGACGCATGTCAGATTTGTAAATTTTGACCTGGACACTGAGGCATCAATGACCCTTGGTCATGAAAGTGTTAAAAAAGTCAGTTTTGGAAAATTTCTTGAAAATGTGAACAATTGCTTCTAAAATGCCATGTAATGTCATAAAAAGAAATAAAATTGGCATAATGATGACAACATAAAGTGGACATAAAGTAAATGGTAATAGCTATTTGATGAGGTATCACTGTTTGTCTTAAAAGCAAAGGTATTCAAATTTAGAAAATTGAGATTTTTAAAAAAAAATTCAGTAAATTTAGGATTCTTATTATAAATAAAGGTAAAACATATTACCAAATTTACCACAGTCTGAGAATTGGTTGAATAAGTAAAAGCATTACAAAATTATTACCGCATAAAGCAACACATGTCAGATTTGCAAAAAATACTCAGACAAAAATGACTGTATTAGGAAAAGGTTAAATCCCCCTAAATCCAAGTAACAGGATATTGCACTGTGTTTCATTGACCATAGAATGATATCTTGTTCAATGTAGGCTTTGGGTAACCCCATCAGATGTGCATTTTTGGCCAAATGAGATTTTGTACCAATGGACAGAATCTATCTGTTCCCAAGATGGCAATGTAATGTCATTTACTCTGTGAGCGAGGTCACCACTGGTTCACTGCACAATTGATGAGTGACTACAGTTGGCCTGGAAATGTTTTCCTCTTAATGTTTTAGGATAGAATAAATTTCCTGAATGAATACAAATATATTCTTATGTTTATTCAATACATGCAAATGATCACTTTACTTTTCTCAAGATGACAGCAAGGGAAGCTTTAAATACAAATGTGAAATGTTTGAAAATTTGCCCTGGAGCCTGTAAAAGAAGACACAACACCTAGAGAAAATGGAGGCACCAAAATTCATTACAAACCAGTAAACGCATTGACTTTATGACCAATCGAAGAAAGAACCTGTATTGTGAAAATCATTTTATGTCCATTAAACATCAAATTTTTGGGGGAACTGAAGTGATGAAAACAGTGAATTAGTGTTGCTACAATTTAGGACAAGTCCCAAACTAAGGAACTACACTCGCTTGTCTGTGGGATTCAAATTGGTTAATAAGTAGTGTTGCTCGGGTGCTCAAGTAGAACACCTCGAGATGCTCGAGAGCACAATGGAAGTCAATAGAAGAACCCAAGCATTAAACCAGGCACCCCCTGCTCTGAAGAGGGGAGGGTGTCTGGTTCATAGGAAAAGGTCAGAAATTGATGCAAACACCATTGAAATGGTTCGGGAACAGCATGGGGAGGATGTCTGGATGCATCTTGGACTCCCAGGTCGCTGCTGGGAACGATGTTGTCCGAGTAGTACGCAATTTTTACAGACTGAAAATAATACGCACCAAACCAAAGATAAAATCAATTTTAGAGGAAAAATTGTAGGAAACATTCTTTCCTGTATATTTACTTGCATATAAAGTGCAAGTGCTGCAAAAAATTTCAAGGAAGAGGCACTCCGATACAACCTGTATATCACATAAAGGAGGGCCTTATTCACATTGTGGTACAATTGTTCATGTAGTGGGACTCCTACACTCATAAAGCCTATGCACTAAGAGAAAGAGCTGCCAAAAATTACAAGGAACCAACACTCCAATACACCCTTTATTACATATAAAGGATTGCATCATACACACACTTGAAAAATTATGATTGATGGCCTGCTGGTGACCCTCTAAAACATTAGGGGTGAGGGCCTGCTGCTGAGATGACCATCTAAAAGGTTTTGTGCGCAAGGACCTGCTGCCAAGCTGACCATCTAAAAAAATTGTGGGTGAAGGCCTGCTTACAAGCTAACCAATTAAAAAAAATTGTGGGCCAGGGCCTGCTGCCGAGCTGACCATCTAAAAAAACTTGTGGGCAAGGGCCTGCTGCCGAGCTGACCATCTAAATCATTTTGTGGGCGAGTGCCTGCTGCCGAGCTGACCATCTAAAAATTTGGGGTTGAGGGCCTGCTTCTGAGCTGACCCTCTAAAACATTATGGGTGAGGGCCTGCTGGTGACCCTCTAAAACATTATGGGTGAGGGACCGCTGCTGAGCTGACCCTCTAAAACATTAGGAGCGAGGGCAGCCTAATAATCATGTTGATATGATGGAGGAGGAAGAGGAGGACGAGAAAAGGGACATTGAACCATATACCATTTTTAGTGGTGGAAGGGGAACATGGGAGCTTTCCTCTGGTGGAGTAGAGAAGTCAGGGGCAATCCATGCCTTATTCATTTTTATAAGAGTCTACCGGTCAGCATTTTCAGTTGACAGGCAGATGCGCTTATCGGTTATTATGCCCCCAGCAGCACTAAATACACGCTCTGACAAAACGCTGGCGACTGGGGCAGGTCAGCACCTCCAAGACGTAGCGCGCCAGTTCGCGCCACGTGTCGAGCTTGGACACCCAATAGTTGGAAGGCACACAAGGATCACTGAGGATGCTGACACGGTCTGCTACGTACTCCTTCAGCAACTTCCAAAATGTTTCCCTCTTCATCACACTAGGCCACACATCAGGTTGAGGGTGCTGTTGGGGTGTCATAAAACTGGTCCAGGCCTTGGAGAGTGTTTCCCTGCCTCTGCTGGAACTGCTGTGTGTTCCCCTCATCTCTCCTCCTCAGTTGGCCAAGGAACTACGTACTCTGCAGCCAGCGTTGTCAGCTGGAAATTATTAGAGCAATTTTTCCACAAGGACCTTCTGGTATTACACCATTTTGCTCGTCCTCTCCACCACATAAATGAGAGATGAGAAGTTCCGCTTTGTAGCAGGGGGTCAAAAAGGGTGAACAACCAGTAATCGGTGTTGGCCAAAATGCGTATAACGCGAGGGTCATGGGAAAGGCAGCCTAAAATAAAGTCAGCCATGTGTGCCAGAGTCCCAACAGACAAGACTTTTCTGTCCTCATCAGGAGGATGACGCTCAGTCTCCTCATCCTCTTCCTCCTTTTCTACCCGTCCACGCTGAACAGATGTAATAAAACTTCCATGGGTACTACCCTCTGTAGCAGAAGCAACTGGCTCCTGTTACTCCTCATCATCATCATCATCCAATTTGCGATGAGAAGATGAACTGAGTGTGGTCTGGCTATCACCCTGTGTACTTTCTTCCCCCATTTCCACCTCTTCCATATGCAAAGAGTCTTCCTTCATTGTGAGCAGCGAGCGTTTAAAGGGAACCCTTCATGTGAATATTTGATTATAATCTAACTAATTATATACAATCATTAACTACTAAAAAGTACTTTAAATGTATTCACTTACTGGTGTGACAGATGGTTACCTCATAATATACACACAAAGATGCCGCATGCTGCATGCTAATGTCGCATGCTGAGTCCAGCGTGATGTCATTGAGTCCAGCGTATATTTAATTCAGAGCTATAGCCACTCCCCTGTCCACCTACTGCTGATTCATATGGAAAAAAAAACTGTCATTCAGCAGCAGGTGAAGTCAGGAGCTCATAAATATTCATGACTCATCATTATCAGCTGGAGCTTTTCAATACAAGATGTTGGCAGATTAACTGGGTCAATTAAAGAAAGTGACCCAGCATTTTGCTAAGAGAATCAGTCATTTATGTTGCCCTTAGTTAGGACACCATAACACTGGTGACAGGTTCCCTTTAAGTAGACACAGAAGTAGGATGGTTATAATGATAATAGCATTATTGCCGCTTACCATCTATGTTGATTCCTCAAAGTTGCTTAAAACCTCACAGAGATCATACATCAATGCCCACTTGTCCCTTGTGAAGAGCAGAAGATGACTGGAAAGGTGATGACCATGTTGCAGCTGGTATTCCACTACTGCCTACTGCTGCTCATAAAGCCTGGCCAACATGTGGAACGTCGAGTTGCAGGGTTGCCAGACCGGTGGAAGCTGTTGATGACTTGCGGAAATGGTCACACATTGGGCTAGGTTTTGAGAAACCGCTGAACCACTAGGTTGAACACGTGGGCTAGGTATGGTATGTGTGTGAGCTTGCCGAGCTCCAAATCCGCCATCAAGTTACGGCCATTATCAGACACAGCCATGCCTGGTTTTAGGTTGAGTGGCGAGAGTCACAGCTCAGTCTGGTCCCTTATCCCCTGCCACAGCTCTGTGGCGGTGTGCTGTTTGTCACTTAAGCAAATCAGTTTCAGCACGGCCTGTTGCTGCTTCCCCACTGCAGTGTTACACTGCTTCCAGCTACTGACTGATGGCTGACTGGTGCTGCAAGATGATAATTTAGAGGTGGAAGTGGAGGAGTAGGAGGAGAAGGGGGGATTGCAGCCACTAACGTAGGTGGTGGTGGAAACCCTGATAGACGTAGGGCCCGCACTCCTTGGCGTCGGTAGCACCTGTGCCATCTGAGGGTACGACTCGCTCCCAGCCTCCCCAGTGTGCCGTCAGGAAAATGTAGCGTCCCTGGCCAAAAGCGTTTGTCCATGTGTCAGTCGTTAAGTGGACCTTCCCAATAACTGCATTGGTCAGGGCACAGGTGATGTTACATGAGAGATGCTGGTATAAGGCTGGGACTGCACCCCATGAAAAATTTTGACGGCTGGGAACAGAGTAACGCGGGACAGCCACCGCCATCAGGCTGCGGAAAGCCTCAGTGTCCACAAAAGGCAACATTTACAGGGCCAGCAATTTGGAAAGTTGCACATTTAGTTCTATGGACTGTGGGTGGGTGGCTGGGTATTTACGCTTTTGTTCAAAGGCCTGGGGTATAGACATCTGTACGCTGCACTGGTACACAGAAGTGGATGTGCTAGCTGATGGTGCTTGCGAAGGTCCAGGTGCATGGCGGGAGGCATGCGTCTTGAACAGCGGATTGGCCAGCACAAAACACAGGGAAAGAGGAGGTAGTAGTGTGACCCGCAGACACTGATTGTGGACCCAGGCATTTGGCCCACCAATTAGGGTGCTTTGATGCCATGTGGCGGATCATGCTGGTGGTGGTGAGGTTGCTAGTGTTCACGCCCCTGCTCATTTTGGTACGGCACAGGTTTTAAATGACAATTCATTGATAGTCCGCACTTTCTTCAAAAAAGCGCCAGACTGCGGTACACCTACCCCTTGGCAAGGGAGATTGCCGCAAGGGGGTCGATTGCCGCAAGGGGGTGCTCCGGGAAAAGTTGCGGGCCTGTTTGGTGTGGCCCGCCTCCTCCCTTTTGCCATCCCACTGCCTCTTCCAGCCTGTTGCGGTGCTGCGGACCCCTCCTCATCTGTACTTCTGTCCTTGCTCACCTTGCCGCCTTTCCAGGTTGGGTCAGTGACTTTATAGTCCAGCACCTCCTCTTCCACTTCCTCACTTTGGTCATCTTCCTGACTTTTTGACAACAACCTCAGTTATTGACAACTGTGTCTCATCCTCATCATGAACCTCTTGAGACATTAATTGCGGTTGACTTATTGGCAACTGTTTCTCATCACCATCATCCACTTCGTGAAACACTAATTTTCGCTCCCCACCGTCATCTTCTTCTGACTGTGGATGCTCCAGAGTTTGGGAATCAGGGCACAAGATATCCTCATGTCCCTCTTCAAGCAGGCTTGGGGAGATGCCCAAATTAACGAATGGCGATTAAAACAGCTTCTCGGAATATCCGAGTGTGGGATTACTTGTTTGGCAAGACTCTCCATGGTGGGTGGAAGGAGCATCAGGGTGAGTATTCTGTTGACCAGACTCTTGGCTACTGAGTCTGGACTTTGTGGAAGACAGGGTGGTGCTTAACAAACTAGAAGCATTATCTGCTGAAATCCAACCGACCACCTGGTCGCACTGGTCTGACTTCGAGAGTGGTGTCCTGCGGCGCCCTGCAAACTGGAACATGAAACTAGGTATCGTGGATGAGTGTGTTTCCTGTGCTCTGGCAGCAGGCACAGTTTCACCGTGCCCAGGGCCACGGCCTCTGCGTGCACCATCAGAAGCACGGCCACTTCCCCGTCTCTTACTGCTCGCCTTGCGCATATTAAATGGTATAATGCTTGCAAGTATGTTACATGTACAGTAGCACAGGTTTTGTAAAGGTATGCGCAAATAAAGTACACAGAATGTCACAGATATTTTTAGGATGCGCACACAATAAACAGGAGGTATAGCGCAGGTAATGTCGCTGTCACCACCGCCTAATAAAAAATTACACTGAGTGACTGTCACTGATATTTAGGATGCACAAACGTTATACAGGAGGTATTGCGCAAGTAATGTCGCTGTCACCAGCGGCTAATAAAAAATTACACTGAATTAATGTCACTGATATTTAGGATGCACAAACGTTATACAGGAGGTATAGCAGAAGTAATGTTGCTGCCACTAGCAGCAAAAAAATTAGACTGAATGTCACTGATATTTCTGATACGCAAGCGTTATACAGGAGATATAGCGCAGGTAATGTAACTGTCCGCAGCGGACACCGTCTACGGAAAAAGTACACTGGATGTCACAGTGATTTTTAGGCTGCGCACACATCTTATAGACAGGAGATGTAGCGCAGATAATCTCGCTGTCTGCAGCGGCCAAACAATTGCAAGCTATTTTGCGCAGGTTGCACTAAAAATATATATTGCTGCCAGATACAACTATAGTCCTTAAATTGACTTTTGGGTCTATAATAAGTATAAAAACTAATAATATTCCTATTTCACTCCCTACACTATCTCTCCCTTTTGCTCTCCAGCTCTCCCTGACTAAGACTGAATCGAACACGTGTCATCGGGCCATATATAGCACCTGATGACGCGTTTCGGCAAGCCAATCACTGTAATTACAATGAATGGCAGTAGTTACCTGCACGTTTATTGGCAGCGTAGCAGCCAACAAATGTGCGGGGAGTAAACTCGTGCACACGCAGTATTTGGCCGAACATCGCGATGTGCCGAGCATCGCGATGCTCAAGTAAAATTAGTGTTTGCTCGAGCATGCTTGCCCAACACTATTAATACGTTTTCCCCACGTGCCAGGGGATACGGTCGACCAAAAGAATCAAACAGCCAGATGCTGTGCTGGTTAAAGTATTCTCTGCCAGGCAATGCCTGTAGAGTCAATTTTGTTGTTCTACATTGTGGATCTAACCACCCCCCTTTATCCATCAATTTTAATATGTCTAATCACAAATATTTATTAAAGCAACCATTTATAAGCATAATGGTGTGGAAAAATACACGTAGACATATAGACATGACTCAGAAAGCTGCAAAAAGTTCCCTATTTGCAGTGTCTGTCTAACTTCCTTTAACAAATTTAGTGACTATATTTCTCGATCATAGATGTTTGCAGAGATAAAGATGGAGAATATTTGACAATTAGGTACAATTAGCACCATTCATGTTCATTAACTACTTTCACATTTTCCTCCTCTTGAACATAATTTGCTCAATTTCCTAATTGACTACATTCAGTTTAAACCAGGGCTAATAGACCATTGATCAACTAAGGTGTACCCTTCAGGACGGACCTTATATCCCCAATGCAGATTTTATATCTGTTCTCCCCCTGGGGAGGTGAAGGAGACACAAGTGAGCAAGTGTTTAACTCCTCTTGAGCACAGCCTGTTTAGGTATCCAGAGGATTCCCACCCCCCACTGACTACATTCTGACTGTATTCCCCAGATCAGGACTAATAAGTAGGGATGAGCGAACTCGAACTGTATAGTTCGGGTTCGTACCGAATTTTGGGGTGTCCGTGACACGGACCCGAACATTTTCGTAAAAGTCCGGGTTCGGGTTCGGTGTTCGTCGCTTTCTTGGCGCTTTTGTGACGCTTTCTTGGCGCTTTTTGAAAGGCTGCAAAGCAGCCAATCAACAAGCGTCATACTACTTGCCCCAAGAGGCCATCACAGCCATGCCTACTATTGGCATGGCTGTGATTGGCCAGAGCACCATGTGACCCAGCCTCTATTTAAGCTGGAGTCACATAGCGCCGCCCGTCACTCTTCTCTGATTAGCGTAGGGAGAGATTGCGGCTGCGACAGTAGGGCGAGATTAGGCAGATTAACTCCTCCAAAGTACTTGATTATTGATCGATCTGCAGCTGTGGATCATTGAGCTGCTGATACTCAATTGCTCACTGTTTTTAGGCTGCCCAGACCGTTTGTCAGTCACATTTTTCTGGGGTGATCGGCGGCCATTTTGTGTCTTGTGGTGCGCCAGCACAAGCTGCGACCAAGTGCATTTAACCCTCAATGGTGTGGTTGTTTTTTGGCTAAAGCCTACATCAGGGTGAAGCTGTCACACCAAGTGCATTTAACCAGCAATAGTCTGTTTATTTTTTGGCCATATACTACATCAGGGGCAAGCTGCGCCTGTCACCAAGTGCATTTAACCCTCAATGGTGTGGTTGTTTTTTGGCTAAAGCCTACATCAGGGTGAAGCTGTCACACCAAGTGCATTTAACCAGCAATAGTCTGTTTATTTTTTGGCCATATACTACATCAGGGGCAAGCTGCGCCCGTCACCAAGTGCATTTAACCCTCAGTAGTGTGGTTGGTCAAGCTATCACACCAAGTGCATTTAACCAGCAATAGTCTGTTCATTTTTTGGCCATATACTAAATCAGGGGCAAGCTGCGCCCGTCACCAAGTGCATTTAACCAGCAATAGTCTGTTCATTTTTTGGCCATATACTACATCGGGGGCAAGCTGCGCCCGTCACCAAGTGCATTTAACCCTCAGTAGTGTGGTTGGTCAAGCTGTGACACCAAGTGCATTTAACCAGCAATAGTCTGTTCATTTTTTGGCCATATACTACATCAGGGGCAAGCTGCGCCCGTCACCAAGTGCATTTAACCCTCAGTAGTGTGGTTGGTCAAGCTATCACACCAAGTGCATTTAACCAGCAATAGTCTGTTCATTTTTTGGCCATATACTAAATCAGGGGCAAGCTGCGCCTGTCACCAAGTGCATTTAACCAGCAATAGTCTGTTCATTTTTTGGCCATATACTACATCGGGGGCAAGCTGCGCCCGTCACCAAGTGCATTTAACCCTCAGTAGTGTGGTTGGTCAAGCTGTGACACCAAGTGCATTTAACCAGCAATAGTCTGTTCATTTCTTGGCCATATACTACATCAGGGGCAAGCTGCGCCCGTCACCAAGTGCATTTAACCCTTAGTAGTGTGGTTGGTCAAGCTATCACACCAAGTGCATTTAACCAGCAATAGTCTGTTCATTTTTTGGCCATATACTAAATCAGGGGCAAGCTGCGCCCGTCACCAAGTGCATTTAACCAGCAATAGTCTGTTCATTTTTTGGCCATATACTACATCAGGGGCAAGCTGCGCCCGTCACCAAGTGCATTTAACCCTCAGTAGTGTGGTTGGTCAAGCTATCACACCAAGTGCATTTAACCAGCAATAGTCTGTTCATTTTTTGGCCATATACTAAATCAGGGGCAAGCTGCGCCCGTCACCAAGTGCATTTAACCAGCAATAGTCTGTTCATTTTTTGGCCATATACTACATCAGGGGCAAGCTGCGCCCGTCACCAAGTGCATTTAACCCTCAGTAGTGTGGTTGGTCAAGCTGTGACACCAAGTGCATTTAACCAGCAATAGTCTGTTCATTTTTTGGCCATATACTACATCAGGGGCAAGCTGCGCCCGTCACCAAGTGCATTTAACCAGCAATAGTGTGGTTATTTTTTGGCCATATCCCAGTCTAATTCTGTCACTAAATCCATACCGGTCACCCAGCGCCTAAATACTAGGCCTCAAATTTATATTCCGCTAAATCTGTCGTTACCGCTGTACTGTTGTGGCTGGGCAAGTTATTTAGTGTCCGTCAAAGCACATTTTTTGTTCAGGGTTGAAATACAATTCCCAATTTAGCAATTTCATAATTTAGTGGTTTCTGCTATATCAGAGCTATTTGAAATCTATCCCTAAAAGGGTATATAATATTCAAGGTGCACATAGGGTCATTCAGAATAACTTCACACACACGCTACTGTGCATTTCTAAGTCCAATTCTGTTAGTAAATCCATACCGGTCACCCAGCGCCTAAATACTAGGCCTCAAATTTATATCCCGCTAAATCTCTCGTTACCGCTGTCCTGTTGTGGCTGGGAAAGTTATTTAGTGTCTGTCAAAGCACATTTTTTGTTCTGGGTTGAAATACAATTCCCAATTTAGCAATTTCATAATTTAGTGGTTTCTGCTATATCAGAGCTATTTGAAATCTATCCCTAAAAGGGTATATAATATTCAAGGTGCACATAGGGTCATTCAGAATAACTTCACACACACGCTACTGTGCATTTCCAAGTCTAATTCTGTTAGTAAATCCATACCGGTCACCCAGTGCCTAAATACTAGGCCTCAAATTTATATCCCGCTAAATCTCTCGTTACCGCTGTCCTGTTGTGGCTGGGAAAGTTATTTAGTGTCTGTCAAAGCACATTTTTTGTTCTGGGTTGAAATACAATTCCCAATTTAGCAATTTCATAATTTAGTGGTTTCTGCTATATCAGAGCTATTTGAAATCTATCCCTAAAAGGGTATATAATATTCAAGGTGCACATAGGGTCATTCAGAATAACTTCACACACACGCTACTGTGCATTTCCAAGTCCAATTCTGTTAGTAAATCCATACCGGTCACCCAGCGCCTAAATACTAGGCCTCAAATTTATATCCCGCTAAATCTGTCGTTACCGCTGTACTGTTGTGGCTGGGCAAGTTATTTAGTGTCCGTCAAAGCACATTTTTTGTTCAGGGTTGAAATACAATTCCCAATTTTGCAATTTCATAATTTAGTGGTTTCTGCTATATCAGAGCTATTTGAAATCTATCCCTAAAAGGGTATATAATATTCAAGGTGCACATAGGGTCATTCAGAATAACTTCACACACACGCTACTGTGCATTTCCAAGTCCAATTCTGTTAGTAAATCCATACCGGTCACCCAGCGCCTAAATACTAGGCCTCAAATTTATATCCCGCTAAATCTCTCGTTACCGCTGTCCTGTTGTGGCTGGGAAAGTTATTTAGTGTCTGTCAAAGCACATTTTTTGTTCTGGGTTGAAATACAATTCCCAATTTAGCAATTTCATAATTTAGTGGTTTCTGCTATATCAGAGCTATTTGAAATCTATCCCTAAAAGGGTATATAATATTCAAGGTGCACATAGGGTCATTCAGAATAACTTCACACACACGCTACTGTGCATTTCCAAGTCTAATTCTGTCACTAAATCCATACCGGTCACCCAGCGCCTAAATACTAGGCCTCAAATTTATATCCCGCTAAATCTCTCGTTACCGCTGTCCTGTTGTGGCTGGGAAAGTTATTTAGTGTCTGTCAAAGCACATTTTTTGTTCTGGGTTGAAATACAATTCCCAATTTAGCAATTTCATAATTTAGTGGTTTCTGCTATATCAGAGCTATTTGAAATCTATCCCTAAAAGGGTATATAATATTCAAGGTGCACATAGGGTCATTCAGAATAACTTCACACACACGCTACTGTGCATTTCCAAGTCCAATTCTGTTAGTAAATCCATACCGGTCACCCAGCGCCTAAATACTAGGCCTCAAATTTATATCCCGCTAAATCTCTCGTTACCGCTGTCCTGTTGTGGCTGGGAAAGTTATTTAGTTCATTCAACCCAAAGTTGAATGAACCTCTCCTCTGTCTGGGTGCCGGGGCCTAAATATATGCCAATGGACTGTTCCAATGTTGGGTGACGTGAAGCCTCATTCTCTGCTATGACATGCAGACTAATTCTCTGCTGACATGAAGTCAGATCCTCTGTTACGGGACCTCTCTCCTCTGCCTGGGTGCTGGGCCTAAACTTATGAAAATGGACTCTTACAGTGGTGGGTGACGTGAAGCCTCATTCTCTGCTATGACATGCAGACTAATTCTCTGCTGACATGAAGCCAGATTGTCTGTTACGGGACCTCTCTCCTCTGCCTGGGTGCTGGGCCTAAATTTATGACAATGGACTGTTGCAGTGGTGGGTGACGTGAAGCCTGATTCTCTGCTATGACATGCAGACTGATTCTCTACTGACATGAAGCCAGATTGTCTGTTACGGGACCTCTCTCCACTGCCTGTGTGCTGGGCCTAAATATATGCCAATGGACTGTTGCAGTGGTGGCTGACGTGAAGCCTCATTCTCTGCTATGACATGCAGACTAATTCTCTGCTGACATGAAGCCAGATTGTCTGTTACGGGACCTCTCTCCTCTGCCTGGGTGCTGGGCCTAAAATTATGAAAATGGACTCTTACAGTGGTGGCTGACGTGAAGCCTGATTCTCTGCTATGACATGAAGACTGATTCTCTGCTGACATGAAGCCAGATTGTCTGTTACGGGACCTCTCTCCTCTGCCTGGGTGCTGGGCCTAAACTTATGAAAATGGACTCTTACAGCGGTGGCTGACGTGAAGCCTGATTCTCTGCTATGACATGAAGACTGATTCTCTGCTGACATGAAGCCAGATTGTCTGTTACGGGACCTCTCTCCTCTGCCTGGGTGCTGGGCCTAAACTTATGAAAATGGACTCTTACAGTGGTGGCTGACGTGAAGCCTGATTCTCTGCTATGACATGAAGACTGATTCTCTGCTGACATGAAGCCAGATTGTCTGTTACGGGACCTCTCTCCTCTGCCTGTGTGCTGGGCCTAAATATATGCCAATGGACTGTTGCAGTGGTGGCTGACGTGAAGCCTCATTCTCTGCTATGACATGCAGACTAATTCTCTGCTGACATGAAGCCAGATCCTCTGTTACGGGACCTCTCTCCTCTGCCTGGGTGCTGGGCCTAAATTTATGAAAATGGACTCTTACAGTGGTGGGTGACGTGAAGCCTGATTCTCTGCTATGACATGAAGACTGATTCTCTGCTGACATGAAGCCAGATTGTCTGTTACGGGACCTCTCTCCTCTGCCTGGGTGCTGGGCCTAAATATATGCCAATGGACTGTTGCAGTGGTGGCTGACGTGAAGCCTCATTCTCTGCTATGACATGCAGACTAATTCTCTGCTGACATGAAGCCAGATTCTCTGTTACGGGACCTCTCTCCTCTGCCTGGGTTCCGGGGCCTAAATATCTGAGAATGGACTGTTCCAGTGGTGGGTGACGGGAAGCCAGATTCTCTGCTATGGGACCTCTCTCCAATTGATTTTGGTTAATTTTTATTTATTTAATTTTTATTTTAATTCATTTCCCTATCCACATTTGTTTGCAGGGGATTTACCTACATGTTGCTGCCTTTTGCAGCCCTCTAGCCCCTTTCCTGGGCTGTTTTACAGCCTTTTTAGTGCCGAAAAGTTCGGGTCCCCATTGACTTCAATGGGGTTCGGGTTCGGGACGAAGTTCGGATCGGGTTCGGATCCCGAACCCGAACATTTTCGGGAAGTTCGGCCGAACTTCTCGAACCTGAACATCCAGGTGTTCGCTCAACTCTACTAATAAGCCATCTATGGTAGACTCCACTGGACACCCAGTTCCTTTTTTTGCACTTCTTTCCTTCTAGTTGTTCCCTGGAGAGGCACAGGAGCAAAGACAGGGGGTGAAGGCAATTGTCCCATAATGATCAGAATTTAAATTTAACATGTCTAGGCTTCCATAGTTCTCAGCTGAATCATTTGAATCATCAGGTTCAGATTTCGTAGGTTTCATTAATATATATATATATATATATATATATATATATATTCCTCTCTTACAGCTTCTCAATGATTCACATTCAGTATACAGGTTGTTATTACAGTTGGGTTGTAATGATAAGATCTTCTTTCTGACCTTACTGCAAATTTAATCAGAAATAATAAATTAAGAATTGCCAAAATTATTTCAATCCTTTTGCAAAGATAACGTCAACCACCAACCCACCATTGTATTTAACTAATCCAGTCAACTGGGTTTAACCCACATAGCAAATCATCTAGTCGTGGGTCTCTTGCGACGTATTGGACCACAGGGTGTGTAGTGAGTGCATGGTGAGAATGGTGATAATTTGCCGAGTGGGTGCAGTAGTTGTACTCACTTTTCTGTAGCAACCTGGGTCGGCGTGCAGTGGAGGAGAAGACAGGACTAAATCCTCCGGGGCACTTTCTATTTCAGGGAACACCAGCCAGATGGAAGTTGAGGTGCCCTTGATGGTATAGGTGTTTAAGGTGCTTTGGTGGCTGGGCCCCTGTGTTCCAGACGTCAGCACCGTAAGGTGCAATTAGGAGATAAAGTTGAATGATGAGAGAGGCAGAAGTTGAACCAAACAGGAACTTTACTTGTGAGTTGTGGTCTTTCAAGTAGTAGCATTCAATAGCAGTACTTTGTCTTACATGAAGTTGGTAAAGATGATAAAGCTGCAAATTCCAATTAGCAGGCTCTGTGAGGTGATGTACAGTATGTAGGTTTCCGCTTAACTTATGCAGGAGTGATGATGATGCTTTACTTGGCATCATCATCACTCGCTCTGGCTATTCAATCTTGCAATAATATGGATCCTCTGGTACTAATAGTATACAACTAGGGTTGAGCAAACCCGAACTGTAAAGTTCGGGTTCGTACCGAATGTTAGGATTTTTGGACGCTGGACCCGAACCTGAACTTTTCAGTAAAAGTGTGTTTGTCGATTTAATGGCACTTTATGAAAGGCTGCAGAGCAGACAATCAACAAGCGTTTAACTCTTGTGCCCTTAGAAGCCATCACAGCCATGCCTACTATTGGCATGGCTGTGACTGGCCAGTGCAGCATGTGACCCAGACTCTATATAAGCTGGAGTCACATAGCGCTGCACGTCACTCTGCTCTGATTAGTGTAGGGATAGGATGCTGCTGCTGTGAGGGAGAGAATAGGAAAGAATCTGATATCAGAAGTGCTTGTTAACTCTGCGATCTACAGCGATTTTGTTTTGTGGATGCAGTGCACCATTTTTTTACCCTGCCCTGAGCCCAGTGACACAGAAAAATAACTTTTATCCGTCTGTTAGTTAGGTGGGCGTCGGCGGCCATTTTGTGCAAGTTCAGTGCACCACACAGCATATGTGCATTAGTGACAGTCAAATAAAAGCTTTAAATACCGCAGTTATATTCAGAGTTTAAAAAAAAACTAATTTTTTTTGCAAGATAATACATTTTGGGTCCTTTGCTGAATTTGTGACAGTCAAATACAAGTTGTAAATACTGCAGTTATATTATGGATTAAAAACAAAAACATTTTTTGCAAGACCCTACATTTGGTGCCTTTGCTGCTTTTTTGATAGTCAAATACAAGGTTTAAATACTGCAGTTATATTCTGGGTTTAAAAAAACACCCATTTGTAGCAAAACCATACATTTGGGGCCTTTGCTGCTTTTTTTTTACATTGATTGATGCTACCATCTCGCATGTTTTGCGGAATGGTGGCTCATATTATAGTTACTCATCTTTATCTATATGCTGTCTGTGTGGACCATCTAAGCAGTTATGGATGGTACTTCTCATGTTGAGATCCTCCTTGTACACCCTGACCAATTCTTCTAAGTAAGGTCATTCAACGATTCTTTTTTTTTTCCTTTATAAACTTTTATTTTTTAGTTATCATACAAAAAGATACATAACAATATACCATTTACAATGCTATAAAATCCAAAAGTCCGTCAGTTCTAGTCCTTAAAGCATAATTAAATATGATTTCATGCAAATACCCATAATTATATAGATATTAACTAAAATCAAATAGAGGTCTCACTGCCTGGGGGGGAAGCAGGACCAACCCGGCATCAAAGGGTTTAGCATTACAGATAGAAAACGAGATCTTATTTAATATTATTATCTCCATACTGGGAGGGAGCATAGGCCCGAGGCCCAGGCGACCCACCGAGCAGCGAACACGCACCCCCCACGGCCTCCCTCAGACGCAAGTAAGCACCACGGACAGGACCAACACCCGTGGGGCGAATCTCTGGTGCTCACCTATCCCGTATGGGGCAAGCTCACAGCGATCTTTGATCGCACCCTTCCGTAGAACCGAAGGAGAGGGGAGGGGGGTCCAGCAGTCTTCTATCCCAGTGGTATAAAACCCACTCCCAGGATTTCCTGCCTCATCCCCGTATAGTTGGATTAAATGTTAATGGCTTGTTTAAACATAACTCGCATGGGTTCACCACGGTGTCTCATGGAGAGGGGACACAAATCGAAGTGTCGCTCAGCAATCTCCAGCACTTGGGGAGAGAAAAAAAATTAGCCAGCCAGCACTGTCTCATTAAGAGAGCAGAGCCCGGCATCAACTCCAGTTCATTAAGAAGGGACAAATAACGGGACCCAGACCACCCCCGTGTCGAATCGCTGCCCGTAGTAAAAACTCACGTCCAAGAGGAAAAGCCGCATCCCGGGTCGCACCCGATGCCCGGACCCCCCAAGATCCCGAGCCCCGAACCCTCACCAGAATATTAGTCAATATTTTAGATTAATCAAAAATTAACCAATATCTAATGCCGGTGAGTCCTGCCAGCCCCCGGCATTTCTAAAGATGCTCCAATGCTTTATTATGGCTTCACATTCTACATTAATACATTGCATACAAAAAGAAGCCGGACAAATTGGATCTTCCCCAAAAAATCCCCCACCTTACCCCCCCCCACCCCCCACCTTGCAGACAAAAAAAATAAAAAATTTGTTGGTCGTATCCCAGTCTTTCCACAATTTATCCCACTTTAAGTATGATCCTCGTTGTTTATACAAGATCTTCTCGTAGCTTTTCACCTTCTCAACCAAACCCAGCCAATTATTACAATCTGGAGCGGAGGAGCAAAACCATACTCTAGAAATGAGAAGCCTAGCCAGAAACATCACCTTAATCAACAATCGACCATTTGCGGGTTGGTAATTGACCTCCGATAAGTCTCCCAGAACCCATATCCTGGGAGTGAAGGGAACAGCAATGTTGAGTTTACGAGCCAGGTTGGTTTGAACCGATCTCCACTACCTGCTCACCATTGGGCAGTCCCAGAACAGATGTAAATGATCTGCCTCGGATTTACCACAGCGTGGGCAGTCAGAGGAGGTTCTAAGTCCTCTCCTATATAACCATGTACAGTGGAGGAAATAATTATTTGACCCCTCACTGATTTTGTAAGTTTGTCCAATGACAAAGAAATGAAAAGTCTCAGAACAGTATCATGTCAATGGTAGGTTTATTGTAACAGTGGCAGATAGCACATCAAAAGGAAAATCGAAAAAATAACTTTAAATAAAAGATAGCAACTGATTTGCATTTCATTGAGTGAAATAAGTATTTGAACCCTCTAACAAAAAAAGACTTAATACTTGGTGGAAAAACCCTTGTTTGCAAGCACAGAGGTCAAACGTTTCTTGTAATTGATGACCAAGTTTGCGCACATTTTAGGAGGAATGTTGGTCCACTCCTCTTTGCAGATCATCTCTAAATCCCTAAGGTTTCGAGGCTGTCTCTGTGCAACTCTGAGCTTGAGCTCCCTCCATAGGTTTTCGATTGGATTAAGGTCCGGAGACTGACTAGGCCACTCCATGACCTTAATGTGCTTCTTCTTGAGCCACTCCTTTGTTGCCTTTGCTGTATGTTTTGGGTCATTGTCGTGCTGGAACACCCATCCACGACCCATTTTCAGTTTCCTGGCAGAGGGAAGGAGGTTGTCGCTCAGGATTTCACGATACATGGCTCCGTCCATTTTCCCGTTTATGCGAATAAGTTGTCCTGTGCCCTTAGCAGAAAAACACCCCCAAAGCAAAATGTTTCCACCCCCATGCTTGACGGTGGGGACGGTGTTTTGGGGGTCATAGGCAGCATTTTTCTTCCTCCAAACACAGCGAGTTGAGTTAATGCCAAAGAGCTCTATTTTGGTCTCATCAGACCACAGCACCTTCTCCCAGTCACTCTCTGAATCATTCAGGTGTTCATTGGCAAACTTCAGACGGGCCTGCACATGTGCCTTCCTGAGCAGGGGGACCTTGCGAGCCCTGCAGGATTTTAATCCATTGCGGTGTAATGTGTTTCCAATGGTTTTCTTGGTGACTGTGGTCCCTGCTAATTTGAGGTCATTAACTAACTCCTCCCGTGTAGTTCTAGGATGCTTTTTCACCTTTCTCAGAACCATTGACACCCCACGAGGTGAGATCTTGCGTGGAGCCCCAGAGCGAGGTCGATTGATGGTCATTTTGTGCTCCTTCCATTTTCGAACAATCGCACCAACAGTTGTCACCTTCTCTCCCAGCTTCTTGCTAATGGTTTTGTAGCCCATTCCAGCCTTGTGCAGGTCTACAATTTTGTCTCTGACATCCTTGGACAGCTCTTTGGTCTTTCCCATGTTGGAGAGTTTGGAGTCTGCTTGATTGATTGATTCTGTGGACAGGTGTCTTTTATACAGGTGACTAGTTAAGACAGGTGTCCTTAATGAGGGTGACTAATTGAGTAGAAGTGTCTAACCACTCTGTGGGAGCCAGAACTCTTAATGGTTGGTAGGGGTTCAAATACTTATTTCACTCAATGAAATGCAAATCAGTTGCTATCTTTTATTTAAAGTTATTTTTTTCGATTTTCCTTTTGATGTGCTATCTGCCACTGTTACAATAAACCTACCATTGAAATGATACTGTTCTGAGACTTTTCATTTCTTTGTCATTGGACAAACTTACAAAATCAGTGAGGGGTCAAATAATTATTTCCGCCACTGTAGGTGTCACATATATTTTGTGCAAAATATTAAATTGTACCACAATGTGATTAAAATTATGCGAGACCAATTTTAAACTTTCCCCTATATTCTCCCAGTTTGGAGAGCCCGTCGCTGAAAGCGAAGATGACCAGGCTCTCTGTCCTGGTGAAAGAACGTCAGAAAAAAACTTTTTCATTAAGTGTCTATAACAGTGAGATACTTTAATTCTCGTGACAATTTTCTTGGAAATTAAATCATGTAAAAATTCAGGAGTTTCTATAATAAGAAGATAGCGATTCGCAGTGCTAGAAAGTGCTGACCTTAATTGAAAATATGCTAGATTTGCCCCTTGCTTTAAATCCGCAAGGGGCAAAATGTGTCCACCACTGACCACTTGATGCAGGTACTGAATATTCTTGGTCCTCCAATACTGGCTGCAACTCAGGTCATTTAAATTCAAGAGCTTTGGGTTATGCCACAGTGGAGTACAAATAAGTGATGCCCCAGCTCCACACCAGTTCCTTATATTTCGCCAAGACTTTATAGCCATTCTGCAGAAGAGTGTATACCCATTTAATGCATTTAATAAATAGTCAGACTCAAGTACTGTAAAAAAATCTGCGAAGCCTGAATCTTTCACCACCCTGCTGCAGAACTGGCTATTTTCCCATTCATTAAACAAGCAGAGTTGAGAGGCCACAAAATACCCCCTAAAATAGGGGAGGTTAAGGCCTCCCCGACTATAGGGCATAGAAAAATAGAGTACCTTCAATCTCACACGCTTCCTCACACGCTTCCTCCTGCTTAAATCATTAAGCATCCGCTCTATCAATCTAAAGTACTTATCTACAATCCATACAGGCGAGTTGCGCAAGATATATAGAACCTGGGGCAGCACCACCATTTTTATTAATGAAATTCTGTCGGCTCTTGCCGACAGGATTTTTTGCCATATCTTTATTTTAACCCTCAGCTTTATCAACAGAGGGAGCAGATTAAGTTGTAGATATTCCTGTGGTTTGGCAGAAACTGTTATCCCCAGGTACTTTATTGAATCTGAGATCGTTAGCTGGTTGTACCGTTCGCCCCGCAGTTCATCTATAGGGAGGAGAACGGTCTTCTCCCAGTTGATCTCGAGACCGGAAGGACCGGAAAAGAGACCAACCAGGTCCATTATGCGAGGAAGAGTAGTGTCTGTCTGATGTATAAAAATCAAGATATCGTCTGCATAAAGTGATACTCGATCGTGATTCCCCATTATGCCAAAACCAGCCACCCTCGGATCCTGCCTAATACTAGCCGCTAAGGGTTCAATGTAAATATTAAATAACAGGGGGGAGAGAGGGCAGCCCTGACGGGTACCTCTTCCTAATATAAAACTCTCTGTTATCATATCATTGATCCTTATCCTAGCAACTGGGGAATTATATAGGAGCTGTACCATCGCCAAGAATCTTGGGCCAAAGCCCATTTTTTTCATCACCTCCCAGAGAAAGGTCCACTCCACCCTGTCGAAGGCTTTAGTAGCATCCAACGACAGGATGGAGCGGGCGCCGCTCCCCGGGGACTGGATATTCATAAATAGCCTATGCAAGTTATGATGGGTGCCCCTTCTTGGCATAAAACCATTTTGATCTGGATGGATAATAGTGGATATAACCCGCGAGAGCCTCCTAGCCAAAATTTTTGATAGTAACTTAACATCGGTATTTAATAAGGAAATTGGTCTATAGGAGCTCAATTCTGCCGGGTCTTTATCCTTTTTCGGAATTAAAACAATAAGAGCCTCCATCATGGAGCATGGTAAGCCCCCTCCCTGGATCGCTTGGGAAAACACCTCAAGTAACTGGGGGAGGAGCGTCTCACCATACCTACGGTAAACTTCATATGGGAGGCCATCCAATCCTGGCGATGAGCTCCCCGAGATAGACCCCAGAGCCTCCTTCAACTCAGAAAGGGACAGCTCCTCCTCCAAAAATTCCACCTGAGCTTCATTCAAGGTAGAAAGTGGAATCCTCTCCAAGAATCGCATCGCCAGTTCGGGTGTCGTATCGGGAGGGGGTCTATATATCTGAGCAAAATATTGTAAAAAGGTATCCCTAATCCCCTCTAGATTTGTTATGGTTTCCCCCTCTAAATTACGAATTAAAGTGATGGATTGATTTTTCCTATCTTGTTGAGTAATTATTCTTGCTAGGAGCTTACCAGGACGTCCGGACTCCGAAAAATATTTAAGCCCCTTAAAGAATACTCTATGATTTGCTTTCTCTACTAAATACCTTTCCAAGCAACAGCTAGCCTTCTGCATCTCTTCCCTGTTGTGTTCCGTGGGTTGACTGGTAAAACACTCATTGGTAGAGGCAGCGATCTTAACCAGTTCCTCCTCTTTACACCTAAATGTTCTCCTTGCTGCAGCGATCTCACTGATAAAGACCCCTCTTAGATACGCTTTCAAGGCATCCCATACTACATTGATATTAGCAGAGGGAAAGTTTACCTCCCAAAAGGAGGATATCAATAATGTAATAGACTGAGGATTCTCCATAACGGCAAGCCAATATGGGTTCAACTTGAATCCTAGCCCCCTTATGGCCTTATTCTCCCCAGTGCGAACCTCAATTAGTACGGGTGAGTGGTCCGAAACGGTTCGTACTCCGTATCGAATCTTGCTGATATTACTCAAATTGCTCTCATTAGTAAGTGCTAGATCAATCCGAGACATTGCTCTCCCCCCCCTGCTAACGCAGGAGTATACTCTCTTTCCTCCGCCGAGATGTTCCCATATATCTACCACTCCTACCTCTAAACAGAACTGGGGCAACAAGGAGTTACAGGGGTTCCTCCCCCGATCTGCATCTAAAGTAAATCTATCCTTGTTGGGGTCCATAACCGCATTGAAGTCCCCCATCAGGATTAGCCGGCATTCTAGACTATTTTCAGCAAAAAGCAATAGCTGAGTCAGGGGGTACATTGAGAATGGAGGGGGTATATAAAAGAAAGCCAGAATGTAACTGTGGCCATACAGCTTGCCGTGTAGGAAAATGAATCTACCCTGATCATCTATATAGGATTTTATAAGGATGAAGTCTACAGAATTATGAATCAGGACTGAAACGCCCCTGGAGGATCCACTAAAAGTGGAGTGATAAGACTGGGAGTGCCATCCCGTTGTCAGACGGCGCAGGGTTTCTTTAGTAAGGTGAGTTTCTACTATACATATAATTGCTGGAAGGTATCTTTTTACTGCATCCATAATAGCTTGCCTTTTAACCCTTTCCCCAAGCCCTCTAACATTCCAAGATACAATTCTGATAGACATCAATCAAAAAAAGAAAAAAAAAAAAAAAAAAAGAAGAAGAAAAAAAGAAAAAACCCAGCCTGCAAGGTGTGTTCCCAGCCCCCCCCCCCCTCCCAACCCCCTCTCCATTGATCCGCCCGAACTACTCAGCGAACCTCTAACCCCCGGCCACTCTCCCCCAGCCAAGCCCCACCCCCCAGCATCCCTTCAAACATAATATTACGCGATTTCAAATGCCTGTTTGATCGATCCAGTCTGACGCTTGTTGTGGTGTCTCAAAAAACAAGGAAGTCCCATTGTAGATCACTCTTAATTTCGCTGGATACTGTAAAGAATATTTAATATCCTTTAGCGCCAAGCGCTTCTTTATCTCTATAAAATTGCGTCTCTTTTCCTGAGTCTGGCGAGCAAAGTCAGGAAAAAAGAGCAACCTAGAGCCCTGATATTCAACGGGAGTACATTCTCTAGCTCTTCTTAATATCATATCCCTATCAGCGGACAATAAAAGTTTCATTAAAATTGTGCGCGGCGGCCTCCCTGGAATAGGTTTTCCTCCTGGTATTCGATGAGCTCTTTCTATTTGAAACATAGAAGAAAAATTCAACGATTCTAACCGCATTCTAATATTCCCCCATACGATTGAGCATAGTTATGCATCTCCTCGCGAGTGTATGATGCTGTACTGTGCGATGGTCTTGTCAGGGAGCGTGTCAGAGGACGCGCCTCCGTTCCTGATTGGAGACCAGAGTCGGCACTCACTCTCGGAGGCGGGTCTTAGTTTATTTATATCCGGCGTGTAGCTGGCCGCACACAGCCATCACAGCGCCGATGCACGCACGTAACAGTGCAGTAGTTTCACTTTACTTGACACTGTAATGAAGCAATCTCGCTCCTGATGATACATGAGACATAATCGTCATGTTGAAACGCGTAGTGCGATTGCCGTGTCACCTATTATTCACTATATAGGGTAGCTTCATTAAGTGATAACCGTGTCACAAGAACTGCCTGTATGTGAGCGCACTAAAGCAGAGGCACCATTCGTTCATTAGGATAGCAGTGTTAGGGTGCACCAAGACCCGTCAGAGCTGCTTTAACTGTATTGACTGTCCACGACATTGCTAGAATACCTAAGCAAGTGCATATGATAAGTGGATTAGATCAATAGTGCCAGTCCCTGGACAGAGTGGTGTGTTCACAACACCCTGTGGATTTTGGCTATACGTCAATCAGTGTGCCCCAACACTGGACGCTAGCCCTATACACAGGTTACTAGTCAGGCTCTCAGAGTGCTGGATGGACTATTACCTGATCCCTCTCCGCATTTCTGATTTCCTGTATGCCTGATTTTATCTATACCTCGTTATTGAGTTCAAATAAAGTATTTATTATTTTCATATTTAACGTTCCTTCAGGCTGAGAATCATTCTTTTTTTTACAGTCAAATACAAGCTTTAAATACTGCAGTTATATTCAGGGTTTAAAAAAACACCAATTTTTTTGCAAGATAATACATTTTGGGTCCTTTGCTGAATTTGTGACATTCAAATACAAGCTGTAAATACTAAAGTAATATGCTGGGTTTAAAAAAACACCCATTTTGTGCAAGACCCTACATTTTAGGTGTTTGCTGCATTTCTGACAGTCCAATACAAGCATTAGATACTGCTGTTATATTCTGGTATTAAAAAAACACCAATTTTGGGCAAGATAATACATTTGCGCCCTTTGCTGCATTTCTGATAGTCTAATACAAGCGTTATATACTGCTGTTATAGCCTAGTATTAAAAAAAACTCAAATTTTGGTCAAGATAATACATTTACTGCCTTTGTTGCATTTGTGACAGTCAAATACAAGTGTTAGATACTGCTGTTATATTCTGGTTTTAAAAAAACACCCATTTTAGGCAAGATAATACATTTGCGGCCTTTGTTGCATTTGTGACAGTGAAATACAAGCTTTAAATACTGCAGTTATATTATGGTTTTAAAAAAACACCCATTTCTGGGGCCTTTGCTGCATTTCTGACAGTCCAATACAAGAGTTAGATGCTGCTGTTATATTCTGGTTTTCAAAACACACCAATTTTGGGCAAGATAATACATTAGCAGCCTTTGTTGCATTTGTCACAGTCCAATACAAGCGTTAGATACTGCTGTTATATTCTGGTTTTAAAAAAAAACACCCATTTATAATACATTTGCGGCCTTTGCTGCATTTGTCACAGTCAAATACAACCAGTAAATACTGCAGTTACATTGTTGGTTAAAGTAATTATATAAAATTTGCCTGTCACACTGTTGTGTGACCTCAAGAAATTTTTCCACTTTATGACACCGGCACTGCCTTACTGTTAGTGAACTTAATTGTTGACTATTGGCGGTTACTTTGTCGCCTGACATAAACTGTCTGTTAGTTTGGTTGGTAAACGCAAAGAATGAGTAGAGCGTCAAATAAGGGACGTGGCTCCAGTCGTGGTGCTGCTGGTGGAGCTCCTGCTGCAGAGAGAGGACGTGTTCGATCTGTGCCAGCTACACGCACAAGTAAAACACCTTCCTCAGGTGCGAGAAGGCTACAGAACCTTCAGCGTTATTTGGTAGGGCCGAATGCGGCTCTAGGAATGGTGAGGCCAGAACAAGTACAGGCGATAGTAGATTGGGTGGCTGACAGTGGATCCAGTTACATCACATTGTCTCCCACCCAGTCTCCTGCTGATCAAAATTGGCACCTACAGCCGATGTCCTCAGTCTTTCACCTCACCCCCTTGCAAATGAGCCAAGCAGTCTGAGCCCCAAGTCATGTAGCAGTCTCTTCTGCTTTTTGATGACTCTGCTAGCAGGGTTTCCCAGGGCTATCCACATAGCCATGCACCAGAAGTGGAAGAGATTGAGTGCACCAATGCCCAACCACTTATGTTTAAAGATGAGTACATGAGAGGACCACCGCAGCACGTCTCAGATGATGATGAAACACAAGTGCCAACTGCTGTGGCTTTCTGTAGTGTGCAGACCGACATAGAGGGCAGGGGTGAAGACTGGGTGGAAGATGATGTGGAGGACGATGAAGTCCTCGACCCCACATGGAATCAAGGTCATGCGATGATCTTGCCAGCAATGCCACCACCTGGGTCACCAAGCATCTCCACAATGTTCCATGGAAGCATCAGCTCTCTATCTCCCAAACACTGGAGCGAAAGAGGAAGTACCCCCCTACCCACCAGCAATCCCTGGACCTGAATGCCAGCATTTGAAAATGACTGGCCTTTGAAATGCTGTCATTTTTTCTGGTGGAGAGGGAGAGTTTTAAAAGCCTTATGGCGGTGGCTGTCCCACAGTACGTCGTGCCCATCCGCCTCTTCTTTTCCAGGTGAGCCATCCCTTCCCTGCACAACCAAGTGGGGGACAAAATCAGGTGTGCACTTTGCAACTCCAAAATCGCAGAAGGCCAAGCGGAGGAATATACAATTCACCCCATAGGGACTGGCTCAGTAACACTTTTTTCCTCTCTGTTAAGCAGCATGCTAGTCTTGGGCTATTCCCTCTTCATGCTTCCTGAGTCGCCTGTTCCCTCAATTGTTATATTTTTTACTCCCTTTTTTATCTCATACCAATCCCTTTCTCCTTTCCAAAACTATTATGTCTATCTACTCTGGCCTTAACTGACCTTTCTCCCATGTCTGATAGCCTCTCTTTTGAGGCCTTCTTCAGTGCGATGGGGATCGTAATTGGGTTGATTAACCTTTTCCCCCCTTGCGACCCTCATTCAACATACTGTTATGACCCGCCTTAACGGGTTCACCCTGTTGACAGTTCTTATTTTTGTTTCATTTGATGTTGTTTTTGTAATGTTTAAGGTACATATCCCACCTTCTCTGAGGAATTGGAGAATATCTAGGACTCCTCTGACATCCAATCTGCCCAGCCTGAAAAATCAGATCTCTTACGAACAAAGTGCGTCCCCTGGGGGAGGGGACACCCCCCCAGCAAGGTAACTCCCAACGATTTAGACTCTATGGCTGACTTATCATTTGCGTCCTACAATGTTAGGGGCTTTAACTCCCCTTCTAAGAGGAGTCAGATCTTTACATTGTTCCGCAAATCTGGGGCCAGTGTCTTGCTTCTGCAGGAGACGCACTTCAAATTCAACCACTACCCTAACCTATATTATGCTCACTACTCCCAGTGGTTTCACTGCAGTGGTGATTCATCTGCATCGGGTGGGGTAAGTATTGGTTTTCAGAGGAAAATTCCATTCAAATATGCATCTCACTTGCAGGATCCAGAAGGGAGATACATCCTGGTCAAGGGTAATATTGGCCCTCAACTGTACACTATTATTAACCTTTACGCCCCCAATACGGGTCAATCCAAATGGTTTTCCGTAGTTTTCCCCATTATTGAGAAATTTGCTGAGGGTCTGGTGGTTCTGGGAGGAGATCTTAATGCTACCCTAAATCCACAACTTGACTCGTCCACCCAGAGATCCGCTTTACCAGCCAGCGCATTACGCTGGATAAGGGAGGAACTGTGGAACCTACATCTTGTAGATGTTTGGCGCACTTTACACCCTAAAACGAGGGATTATAGTTTTTACTCCCATGTTCATGGGTCATATAAAAGGTTGGACTACCTATTTATATCTAAAACACATTTGCAGTTATGTCAAGAAGCTAAATTGGGCTCCATCCACTTATCTGATCACGCTCCCATCTTTCTCTCAGTTTCAGCCCCTGTACCAAATCCAAATAAATTTAGATGGCGACTGAATGAATCACTTTTGGGTGACAAAATGGCCAAGGAAAAAATATCTGACCTTTTAAAAGAATACTTTACCTTGAATGAATGCCCAGAAACATCAGACCAAACCCTATGGGATGCCCAAAAACCATACATCAGAGGCCACTTCATTAGCTTGGGTTCGTTCCTCAAAAAAGAGAGGGGTAAAAAGCTAGATGTCCTATGCCAAAAAATAAAATCCCTTGAATCTTTGCATAAACGCTCCTTTTCAGAATCCCATCTGCAGGAACTTTTCAATCTTAGAGCAGAAATAAAATCCCTCCTACAACACTCAACAGCTAAATACTTCCTAAACTCACAACACAAATTTTTCGCTCATGGTGACAAAGCGTCAAAGTTTATGATGCGTAGAATAAAGAATAAGAAAGCAGCAAACTATATTCACCAAATAGACTCCCCTCAGGGAACCCCTCTTTACTCCTCTACTTCAATAGCAACCCGTTTTAGGCAATTATATGAATCCCTATACAACATACCTCCTACAATCAACTCGGAATCCCACCCCTCTTTAACATCCTCCTTTTTAGAAACACTCAACCTTCCATCTCTCTCCGCAGATATCAGAAGAAAAATATCTTCACCATTTACACTTGAAAAGCTAATAACGGCACTGAAACAAGCGCCCTCAAGCAAAAGCCCAGGCCCAGACGGACTGACTGTCTCATATTACAGAACTTTCCAGCAACATATTCTCCCCCATTTGCTTTCAGTTTGCAATTCGACCCTTCAAGGGAAACAACTATCAAGGGATATGACAATGGCCCATATAACTTTGATACCCAAGGAGGGGAAAAACCCTAACCAGTGCACTAACTACAGACGCATCTCACTTCTTAACATCGATCTTAAGTTACTGGCAAAGATGTTAGCGAATCACCTATCCACGATCCTTCCATCTTTGATACATGGGGACCAGGTGGGCTTCGTCTGGGGCAGGGAGGGTAGAGACAATACATCTAGAGTTCTTAATATTGTTTACTACTCCGCCCTCCGATCCAAACCTCTCCTCCTTCTTAGCACTGATGCGGAGAAGGTGTTTGATAGGATTCACTGGTCCTACCTAAACCAAGTTCTGTGGGGATTTGGCCTACCTGGTCCCTTTGTTCAAGCTATCTTCGCCATGTACTCCCAAGCCTCTGCCTCGGTCTTAGTCAATAGCGATTTATCAGAGCCCTTCTGTATCCGAAATGGCACCCGCCAAGGATGCCCTCTTTCACCCCTACTTTTTGTTTTAGCCCTTGAACCCCTCTTAATTCGCTTAAGAGCAGACCCGGATATCAAGGGTATCTTTTTGGGCCACATCTGACCCTCATCTTCCCCCCTTTTCTGTTCAGACAATTGCTTATTGCAGCTCGTCTGTTGGTTCCGAAATACTGGCTTTCCACAACTCTTCCCTCCATTGAACAATGGAGGCAGAAAGTGGATCAACTATACAGTTTTGAGGAACTATCTGCTTGGGAGGCCAGAAATCATCAAAAATTCGCAAAACAATGGAAATTATGGTGGGAGTACAGGTTCTCTCACTGACCTTCATTCTTGCAATATCTTGGTATACGTGAGAGATGCGATTATTGTATCATTTCATATGTCCTTGGATCATGAGACATTTTGGATATGTAGTACTTCTCCAAAAATGGTCATTATCCTCAGATTGTAAGAACACAAACAGATACACAGATTGTGCAGTGTAATGTATATTAATATCCTCACTGTCCTGCTCATGTCTTCAAACTGTATGATCTCTGTAATAACTGCTGCGTCTTGCTAGACGCCTTGCATACCTAATATGTACCATGTTTTGTTTTTCTTCTTTGAAAATAAAAATGTATCTAAAAAAAAAATTATAATTACCCCGATATGTCAGAGCTGCTGCATAAAGTGCGTGCCGTCTGTGCGCACTTTCGGCGTTCTCACCCTGCTGCTGCTCGCCTATTAGCGCTGCAGCGTAACTTCGGCCTTCCCGCTCACCGCCTCATATGCGACGTGCCCACAAGGTGGAAATCCACCTTGCACATGCTGGCCAAACTGTGCGAGCAGCAGCAGGCGATAGTGGAGTTTCAGCTGCAGCACGTCCGGTGTCCTACTACGTGATAGTGGGCACCGCAAACTTGCTTTAATGATGTATTAATGTCATGTAAAATGCCTGCATTTTGTATTTTATCTCCTGTCATATTCTCCCATGTCACTATGTGATTCTATATGCAAAGATCCTTTACACAGGCCTAGTCAGGGTGCACTACACTTGTTGTATATTGTCAGTGTGTATAAATAGCTTAGCTCAGACCTAAGTTAGGCAGTTGAGTTCAGTTCAAACCAGCTCAGGTCAATCCAAGTGAGAGTTCAGTTGAAAGCAATTCTCTCATGAGCTTACTCAGAAAGCATCAGCAATGTAGCTGAATACCTGGAGGGAGGCATATTCCTAGCTTCTCTGCTCTGTCCCTGTCGGCTTCACAGTCCAGGGTTAAAGTCTGCGAATATTCTACCTAGAGGTGAGCAATCCACTACTATAGATCGCTCTTCCAGGGTGACCAATGTCTAAACTGCATGCAGCCAAGTATATAAGGAATTATCACGTTGTTATGCAAGATAAAGGATTAGCAAGATAGTCATTAGCTGAGGACTTATTAGGCACCTTTGTAATAGGTGTAGGAGACAGCATGAAGCATCCACACCTCCAGTTCAAACTCTGAGGACAGTTAGGGCAACTCTCAGAACAACATTGGAATAGAAGTTCCAGGATTTAGAAAAGCACCTTTAATCAAGTGTTAGAATCAGGCTGGAGTTTTGACCAGTGTAAGACTTTCATATTATTACAAGCCTAGTCTGAGCAGAAGCTTTTGTATATATTACAAGAGCCTCTATTTCACTAAGGATTTGCATTTCCCTTTCCCCATATGTATGGGAGATTGTGCTTAATGCCGAACTGTATCACGAGACTGTCTTAATGCATTGGATGTAACTGTTAGCAGAAGTCATTTTCAGTAAAGTTCCACTTTGAATTTCATCCTGCTTGCCTCAGTCTCAAGTTCCTCAATTAACACTATAGTAAATGTCTGTACCTCCATACAAAAGGTACTGGCGTCACGACTTCAAGGGATCTTGCCACTGGCACATTAATACAGACCATCAAGGGTACCTCAAACCACAATCTGGCCAGTGTCCCTTACACCAGAGTGTGCCCCAGAGAATCCTTGTGCCGTTCTCCTTATCACTTATGCGAGCCTGCCCAGGGACGACATAACAGTGAGTAACCAGAACTGTATTTGCCTCGGCCCACCTATTGCTCACACCGTGACCTCATGCATAATTCCCCTACAAGGTCTGGCATACCGCACATGCATGGGTGAGTCGCTCTGTGGAACAGCACCACTTTACCACCAATGAGTGGGTCTCCATGCGAGACCTGTGTGACTTGTTGCGCTGTTTCGAGTACTCCACCAACATGGTCAGTGCCGATGACGCCGTTCTCAGCGTTACTATCCCACTTCTATGCCTCCTTTAAAAAACTCTTCGGGCAATGATGGAAGAGGATGGCACAGGAGGAGGAGGAAGAGGGATCATTTCCAAGGGTTTCAGGCCAGTCATTCACAAGTGGCTCCGAAGGTGGGTTCCTGCACCTACAAACGCCAGGTACACAATTGTCCAGCCAGGGCACAGTTCTGGAGGATAAGGAGGTGGAGAATGAGGAGGAGGAGATGGAGGAGGAGGAACCATGTTAACAGCAGGGTAGCACCCAAACCAGCTCATGGCCATCACTGTTGTGTGGCTGGGGGGATTCAGAGGACACAGACGATACACCTCCCACAGAGGACAGCTTTTTGATGCCTCTGGGCAGCCTGGGACACATGAGCGATTACATGCTGCAGTGTCTATGCAACCACCGCCGAGTTGGACACATTGTAACATGTGCTGATTACTGGGTGGCCATGGTGCTGGATCCCCGTTACAAGGACAATGTACCGTCCTTAATTCCGTCACTGGAGCGTGATTGTAAGAAGCGCAAGTACAAGCGCACGCTGGTAGACGCGCTGCTGGTGGCATTCCCACCTGACAGCAGGGGCTCAGTGGAAGCACAAGGCAAAGGCAGAGGAGGAGGAAGAGGTCGCCAACGCAGCTGGAGCACCGCTAGCACCTCAGAAGGCAGGGTTAGCATGGTCAAAATGTGGAAAAGCTTTGTCAGCACACCACAACAACCAGCACCACCAGCTGATATGGAACGTCTTGGCAGGAGGCAGCATTTCAGCAACATGGTGGAGTAGTATGTGTGCACACGCCTACACGTACTGAATGACGGGTCTGCCCCCTTCAACTTCTGGGTCTCCAAATTGGGCACATGGCCTGAGCTTGTCCTTTACGCCTTGGAGGTGCTGGCCTGCCCTGCAGCCAGTGTATTGTCTGAACGCGTGTTTAGCACGGCAGGGGGCGTCATTACAGACAAGCTCAGCCGCCTGTCCACAACCAATGTGGACAAGCTCACGTTCATTAAAATGAACCAGGCATGGATCCCACAGGACTTGTCTGTACCTTGTGGAAAATAGACATGTATACCGGCCCTACCCAGCCATGTTGTGTTTTTGATATTTCCCATTCTTTTGTGGTGTACCCTAATTTAAACATCTATTATTATTTTTTTATTAAAACCAAAAACCAGTGTTTGCTACCTCCTCCACCGCCGCTTCCACCTACACCGCTACGTCTAACACCTCCTCAACCTCCTACTCCATATGGACCTCCACCTTCTGGTAATTTGGTAACATTTCCGCCACTTTCTGCTTATACCGGGGGTCTAGTAGCGTGGCCACCCAGTACAGGTCGTTCTCCTTCATCCTTTTTATACGAGGGTCCCTCAACAGACATGACAGCATGAAAGACCCCATTTGCAGAAGGTTGGATGCCGAGCTACTCTTTTTCCGTTCCTCGTCCTCACTGATGTCATTGACGGTCTGTTCTTCCCCCCCAGCCACGTACAACACCACGAGTCCCAGATAGGTGACAACAACGAACACCCTGGGATGCCTGCTGTAGTTGGTCTTCCTCCTCCTCAAAGCCACATTCCTCCTCTGACTCCTCTTCTTCATACTCCTCTTGCAGCGTTGCCGCAGGTCCGGCAAGCGATGATGACAAGGCTGTTTCTGGTGGTGATGGTGACCACAACTCTTCCTCTTCAAGCTCATCTACAGCCTGACCTCCACTCTTCGCAGGGCACGCTCCAGGAAGAAAACAAATGGGATGAGGTCGCTGATGGTGCCTTCGGTGCGACTGACTAGGTTTGTCACCTCCTCAAAAGGATGCATGAGCCTACAGTCATTGCGCATGAGCATCCAGTAACGTGGCAAAAAAATTCCCAGCTCCGCAGAGGCTGTCCTAGCACCCCGGTCATACAAATACTCTTTGACGGCTTTTTCTTGTTGGAGCAGGCGGTCGAACATTAGGAGTGTTGAATTCCAACGTGTCGGGCTGTGGCAAATCAAGGCTGTGGCTCTGGCGCTGAATGTCTGAAAAGTGCGCCATGGCCGTGTAGGAACGCCTGAAATGGCTACACACCTTCCTGGCCTGCTTGAGGACGTCCTGTAAGCCTGGGTACTTATACACAAAGCGCTGTACGATGAGATTCAACACATGTGCCATGCACGGCACATGTGACAACTTGCCCAAATTCAATGCCGCCAACAAATTGCTTTCATTGTCACACACCACTTTGCCGATCTCCAGTTGGTGCGGGGTCAGCCACTGATCCACCTGTGCGTTCAGGGTAGACAGGAGTGCTGGTCCGGTGTGGCTCTCTGCTTTCAGGCAAGTCAACCCCAAGACAGCATGACACTGTCGTACCGGGATGTGGAATAGCCCCTGGGGAGCTGGGGGGATTCAGTTGATGTGCAGCCAGACGCCGCAGCAGAAGAGGACTCAGCCAAGGAGGTTATGGAAGAGGATGGAGTAGGAGGAGTAGAGGAGGTGGCAGTAGGCCTGCCTGCAAGTCGTGGCGGTGTTACCAACTTCGCTGCAGAGCCACGCATTCCATGCTTGGCAGCCGTCAGCAGGTTGACCCAATGCGCAGTGTAGTTGATATACCTGCCCTGACCGTGCTTTGCAGACCAGGTATCAGTGGTCAGATGTACCCTTGCCCCAACACTGTATGCCAGAGATGCCATGACTTCCTTTTCAATCACTGAGTAGAGGTTTGGGATTGCCTTATTTTAAAAAAAAATTAGTCCGGGTACCTTCCACTGTGGTGTACCAATAGCGACAAATTTTTTGAAGGCTTCAGACTCCACCAGCTGGTATGGTAACAGCTGGCGGGCTAAGAGTTCCGTCAAGCCAGCTGTCAGACGCCATTGGCTGCTTACGCTCAAACATTTCCTTTACAGACACCTGACTGTGGGCAGATGAGATGGAACTGCTGAAGGTGAGAGGCGGAGTGGCGGGTGGTTGAGAGGGGGCAAGGAGGACAGCAGTGGTTGACGTGGCTGAAGATGCTGGACCAGGAGGAGGATGGTGGCTTTGAGCTTGTGTGCTGCTTCTACTCATCATCATGTGTTGATCCCATAGGCGTTTGTGATGTGCGATCATGTGCCTTCGCAAAGCAGTTTTACCTAGGTGGGTGTTGTATTTCCCACAACTCGTCTCATCCTTCTCTCTGTCTCCCCTTCTGAACTTTCCCCCTCTCCTTCTTCTTCTTTTCGAGCAGGCACCCACGTGGCATCCACGGACACATCGTCATCATCAACCACTTCACTTGTATCTGACACCTCAGCAAAGGAAGCAGCAGCGGGTACAACATCATCATCATCATCACACTGTACGTCCATGTGTGTAATGCTGCCTGACTGAGACATATCCCTGTTATCTACATCCCCTGGCAATAATGGTTGTGCATCACTAATTTCATCCAACTGATGTGTAAATAACTCCTCTGAGGGATTAAGTGAAGCGGCTGTGGTGGCTGTAGTGGTAGTGGTGGTGGTGGCGGCGGGCGGGAGAGTGGTGACCGAAGCTGAGCTGGAGGAGTATGGTGCGTCAAGGTTCTTAGCGGAAGCTGTTGAAGATTGGGTGCCCTGTGTAAGCCAGTCAACTATTTTCTCAGAATTTTTGGGGGTTCAGGGTACGTGGCCTCTGAACTCTGGGCATTATTCCAGGGCCAGTGGAAAACACAGCACCACGACCACGACGGCCCCTGCGGGGTGGCCTGCCTCTGCCTGACATTTTTTTTTAGATAAGTGGTTCATGCGTGCAATGTACTGTGCCACCCTATATAAGTTGTGGGCAGTGGGCACAGTACAGTCTGTGTGGGTCTGACACACACGGGCTTGCAATTTGCAAATGTAATTATATCACAGAAATTTTTTTTATAGAATTTTTTTATCTGCAAGGTATTTGAGTGAATGACACCCTGTAACGGTATGAGTGGAGGCCTAGCCAGTAGCCACAATACAGTCTGTGTTGGCCTGACACACACAGCCTTCCAATTTGCAAATATGATTATATCACAGACATTTTTTTTAAAGATTTTTTTTATCTTCATGGTATTTGAGTGAATGACACCCTGTAACGGTATGAGTGGAGGCCTAGCCAGTGGCCACAATACAGTCTGTGTGGGCCTGACATGGCCTTGCAATTTGCAAATGTGATTATATCACAGAAACATTTTTAATAGAATTTTTTTTATCTGCAAGGTATTTGAGTGAATGACACCCTGTAACGGTATGAGTGGAGGCCTAGCCACTAGCCAGTGGCCACAATACAGTCTGTGTGGTTCTGACACACATGGGCTTGCAATTTGCAAATGTGATTATATCACAGAAAACTTTTTAATATAATTTTTTTATCTGCAAGGTATTTGAGTGAATGACCCTGTATGAATGGTGTACACATGCTGTCTGTGACTGAGCCTGCAACCTCTCACACACGGACAGCCAGGCAACTGCAATATATATATATATATGAGTCTGTGGACACAGAACAATGCCCTAGCTAACACTTTCCCTATTGAATCAGCAGCAGTTACACTCTCCCTCCTCTCACTGTGAATGCAGCTTCCGAATGAATCTAAAATGGATGCTGTCCAGGAGGTGGGAGGGTCTGCTGCTGATTGGCTGGAATGTGTCTGGTGACTGTGAGGTACAGGGTCAAAGTTTACTCAATGATGATGTATAGGGGGCGGACCGAACATCGCATATGTTCGCCCGCAGCCGCGAACGCGAACAAGCAATGTTCGCCGGGAACTAATCACCGGCGAACTATTTGGGACATCACTACTCTCAGCCCACAGATTCATCCAATCTATAAGCAAAACAATAATTCAAAGAAAGGGCTGGGCACTCTCTATATCTAGAGTAGGTGGTACTTTATTAAATAAAATCCTATAGTGTTAATAAAACTCCTAAAATAGCAATGCAATCAAATAACAGGTCTGGCCAGAAAAACACAATGGTTGTTTTCTGATCCAATGTTCAAAATTTTGCATAAATAATCACAAAATAAAAGTGGTATTATATTTGAGATTATTTCTTAATTGTCGATCCAATGTCCAGAATTGTACATATAATCATGAATTATCCAAATTTTTCTATATGTTATTTAGTCTGTTCAGATAGGGCTATGTGTCGATTATATTTTTCATCGCAAATACTTATTCCAGCTATGATTGTGTTGTCTACTCACGAAACAGATGTACGTAGGCGGATCCAATGGACAGTCCGTGGCGTCCTGCGTGGTAATACAGGTTTGATATTCCGCTGCTGCTTATTCACGTGAGTATCGACTTTAGCGTGGAATAGTAATATACGACTCATCCAGAGATTTCGAAGAAATTTCGACTACAAGTGTCCTTTGCCGCTCAATTAGGCAAAATTAGGTTTTCACTTACTGGATCCAGTAGTTTCTTTGTAATTCACGGCTCCACAAATACATGCGGTATGTCCTCGATAAATTTTCTCTAAAATATTCAAAGCTGCGAAAGCTGGTGGTCCTTGTGTTGAATAGGGAGTCCAGTACCAAACGCGTTTCGGGGCTCTAAGTGGCCCCTTCCTCAGTGGTTGACCTCCCCTCCATAATGCCTCTCCTCTTATAGGAGGATTTAGGAGGCATAGATGGAATAAGTATTTGCAATGAAAAATATAATTGACACATAGTCCTATCTGAAGACATTTTTGCCTACTAAACAGACTAAATAACATATAGAAAAATTCGGATAATTCATGATTAAATGTACAATTCTGGACATTGGATCGACAATTAAAAAATAATCTCGAATATAATACCACTTTTATTTTGTGATTATTTATGCAAAATTTTGGACATTGGATCAGAAAACAACTATTGTGTTTTATAGGAAAATTTTTGCTCTTAACCAAGTTTTTAATTGTTTCTATTGTCTGTAGGTACTATTTGTTATATTTTAGTCTGGCCAGACCTGTTATTTGATTGTTTTGCTATTTTAGGAGTTTTATTAACACTATAGGATTTTATTTAATAAAGTACCACCTACTCTAGATATAGACAGTGCCCAGCCCTTTCTTTGAATTATTATATCCTGTCTTGTGTGATCTGGGCTTGTGATATCGAGAATCACCTATACCATCTATAAAAGAAAATTCAATACAATTGGATTTGAATTCTCCATAGTTTGCATGACATCTAAACAATCATGAACCTTCACGTAGTCTGGTAACCCAACCTCCTATGCAAATGCAGAAAATCTTCTGAAGACTCAAAGTGCTCTCTCCCTTCCATGATCATAATTTTTCTCTTAAAACATTCTCTAAATTTTTATGGAAAAGTTTCCAGCACAGAATCAAAATTTTATTTTGTGCAGATCTGTCACATATGTCAGGGTCTCTCTCTTTACTCCTGAAAAACAGATTAGTCACAATTAGTGATGGCCGAACATCTGCCGGGACCGTTCACGAACGCGATCATGCGAACAAATGTTCGCGAACCGCAAGTTCGCGCCGGTTCCCATTCATTTTAATGGCAGGCAAACCTGAAAAACCTTCATATTTGCAGCCAAGAAATAATTACTAGAAGTACACAAATAGCCCCACAACATGGACAGTGACAGATGTATTATTAGAATTTGCGATCTCCATTCATAATTTTTTTCAATGCAAAATATTGTCAATATATTTTTTGCAAGCGAATGCGCTCACCAGTTGTAATTATTTTTTCCAATACCGTTTGTAGCAGAGGGAATGCAGCAAAACCACAAACAAATGCTGCAGTACCCAAATGCACTATATAGAAAGTATACTATTGGTATATAACACCCAGTTTCAATCAGTTTTTTGGGGGGGCGACTGGTATATCACACCAATTATAATTATTTTTTCCAATACTGTTTGTCACTGTGTGTAGCAGACAGGGCTGTCTTTAATATTGATTGGACCCTGGGCAAAAATTTACTTGGGCCCCTAATTACCGCCTTCCCACACCCTAGCATGCAATCACGGCCTCCACCACAACACACACACAAAAAATCTACACACCTCGTAGAGTACAGTGAATGACGGTAAATACTTCCAGTTCTGAAGAATCCAGCAGGCTCAGGTTAAGTTCTCTGGGCAACTGGGCTCTGGGCAGCTTTTACCATGGGGATATCTTTAACCCAATTCTTAAGGATATCATTACCAGCATGCTGCATGTATCAAAAACGTTAACTTTAAGTAATTACATTCTCCTTCCAAAGGAAACATACACAGCACATATTCCATACATCCCTCATTTACAACACCCTTCTATAACCTCAGAACATTAACATCAGAGCTCCTGGGACAGAAGACAAGCATGCTAAATTATATCATCAAAAGCCTATAAACGTCACTTTATCACTGTCTATAACTTTAAAGATGTTTCTGGTAAAAAAAAAAAAAAAAACTATCATTGGAAGCACTGATAAATCACCAATGGCAGGAGTACACACATCTACTGTTAGATAGGAGAGGAGTTGGAGGAGAGGAGAGGAGTGAGGAGTCCTGGAGACACACTCTGTCTCTGTGCTCCTTGGCCTTGCCCCAGGAGTTAATCTACCTGAATTTGTGTAGATTAGAGAAGTCCCAGTTTATGGACTCCACAGCACCAAGTGACCGGGAGAAGCCTAAAATCACCTGAACACAGCCTGACAACTAAATACAAAGTTGTGAGTTATCATTTCTTTATGGACTATAGTTCAGACAACCTTTTCAAAGAATAGAGCAGAGAGTTTGCCTGCCATGAGGGAGCCCTTGGGTTGTATACTATTAGCACCAGAGGATTCATATTATTGCAAGACTAAAAAGCCTGAGCAAGATCAGGAACCAAGTAGAGTATCCCTACCACTCCTGCATTAGTTGAGCTTGAACCTACATACTACACCTCAAAGAGCCTGCTAATTGGGATTTGCAGCTTTATTATCTTTGTCAACTTCATGTAATGCAAAGCACTGCTATCAAATGCTATTTACTGCAAGACTACAACTGACAAGTAAAGTTCCTGTTTGGTTCAACTACTGCCTCTCTCATCATTCCATTTCATCTCCTCATTGCACCTCACAGTGCTGGCGTCACAAATAGTGATGAGCAGCATAGGCAATATTCGTTTTTGCAATATTTCGTGAATTTTTTGCATAATATTCACAATAAATTCGCAAATTCTAGAGAAACAGTAATTCCTATCACACTACCTAACACCCTGCACTGGAACCTATCAGCTACACTATATGACTATCTAACCTACACTGACTATCTGTATTATATATATGAGCTAACTATCCCTTGTGCCTTATGAGAACAGGATACAAAATCCCCTGCGCCTTATGCGAACAGTATATGAACAGGATGTCAAAATGCCTCTGTGCCTTTAAATGAACTGTATACCGTGTAGTGAAAAAAAAATCGATGAGAGAAACTTTAAGTGCCCTTAATTCACTGAAGAATAGCCTGTTTGCATTAAAAAGTATATGAGGACATTATACACGACCTTTATTATTAATTGGCATGGTCAAAAGTGAGAAAACTGAAGATGTTTGTGTCAATAGAACTGATTGCGGTCATTGAATGGACTTTCTTATGCACCTAAAATGGCCGCCTAAAGCTTCTTTAATAGATATACTGCGCCATCACTGTGCAGAACGCCCCGTTCGGTGGGAAAATTGGGTGCCACCCCTTTTGAAAGTGCGGGAAAAGAATTACTGCTGTGCCACAATATGCCTAACATGAATTACAATGCTATGCAAGTGAACCTAGGGGGCGGGCTAGAGAAAAGGTGGCATTTATGTCATGACTGGAAGTTTCTGCTTGACCTTTTTGTCTGTGCTGCCCCAATTGAGAGGAAAAACGTGTGGAAAAGCCATTGACGTTGTAGAAAATATGGCTGATCGTCCTACTCCCCAGCCTGACAAAAGCAAAGGTGGGAGCCCGCGGGAAGAGACTGCTCCCGAAGCGGCAGTGGAGGCCATTAGCGGTCCACAACCGTCACAGTGGCCGTCAGAGATCGCTCTTTTCCTGGCCGGGGAGCGTGATGATTTCTACAAGCTCATGAACAAAGTGAGAGTGCTACGATATGGCTCATATTATACTGCAAGTCCACCATTGAGGCCAGCGGAGACTCCCCAGGACCTAAGTGTGACATCTATCCCCAGCGTGGCCGAGGGATGGGACCACACTCGGGCGCAGCAGCCAAAAGGAAGACAGCCCTCTAGTAGACGTTTTGGACGAACCCTTGACTCTTGAGTGGCCGGATCACCAGAGAGGAACAGCCTCAGCCCCCGCGCAATATCTTTACGCAACAGGATTTGCAAGTACAAACTTTGCGTGGCAGCCCACGATTTCTCAGCCGCCCAAAGCTCTCCGGCTGAAGCTCCAGAGACGGCATACCCGGAGGAAGTCCGGGTTGGCCCCTAAAATGAATGCTGGTCAAGTGTGCATCCCCCAGCTGCAGAAATTGTCCCTTCAGGGTCCTGAGCACGGGTCTGAGAATTTACCTGCAGAGAAGGACATCCCTGCTGCTGTCAAGAAAGCCAGGGGGGTGCCAATACTACTGGGAGAGAAGACCTCCTTTATTGATAAGGTCCGGGAATGGCTAGACAACCCGGAAGTCCACCCTACGCCGGCTGGAAGCCATTCCAGAATGCTCATCTCTGGACAAATGGGACTCAGGAAGCCCACTATCCACCGACGTGCCATCATCACCGGATCCCTACTTGTAAGTAGGCCGGAGGCCACTTCTAACAAAAGCATATGTGTTTTCCGCCCCACGTAGAACTTTTGCTTGTTGCACCAACTAGTGGCAGTTACTTAGGTCACTACAGAGACTACTTGCTCTTTCACAGCATTATCCAGGACTACCCTGCTGGACATTAGCAGGATAATATATCCCAGTTGCACATTTTTGTTTTTATTGCGCCATTTTCCCTTTTTACCCCCTTCTCAGATTGTCTGGGACTTTAAATCAAAGATTTTATGCAACGTTCAAGTTATGTACCCAGAAAGACTGACTTCTGTGCCTATTTTATGCAATACTCATGTTTACAAAACTAGAACTTTTTGCACTTTAACAAGATGCAAGATAAAAAGATCAGCCACACTCACCATCCGTGTTCACATTTTTATTGCAGGGTACATTCCGGGGGCAGACTCACATGGAGCATCGATATACAGCGACGGCCGTTTCACGGTGTGACCGCTTCTTCCGGCTGTTTGATCCACTTTGAGAATCGTGCGTGCGCTGACTTATAGCGTCATTGGTGAAATGCAGAAAATGTAAGGAGGAAAATGATGCAGAGAAAAAGGACAGATTTGTGTTTGTGTTTAAACATAGTCCAATGGCAAACAGTATAAAGAGATCAATTTTGAATAATTGGGAGATTTTAAAAGCAGAAGGAGATCTGGGCAAACATGTAGATCAGAAACCAATATTAGCTTTTAAAAGATGTCGTACATTTAGGGATATTTTGGTGCGCAGCCGCTACAGAGAATGGAAACCGCTCCATTGGTTGCCACTCGGTAAGCCGGTTTCCAACTATCGCTGTGGTGACTGTTCCCTGTGCGGTTATATGCTTCAAGGCCGCCATCTTTTCTTTGGAGGCATTGAACACTGTGTGCACCAATTTATTAATTGCAGAGCAACATTTGTAGTCTATGTATTGATCTGCGTGTGTGGGTCCTTCTATGTAGGAAAGACCAAAAGATCCTTAATGGAGCGGGTACGAGAACACCGCAATTCAATTAGAACAGGCTAGGGACGCACCCGCCTCATCAAGCATGTATGGTGTCAACATGGGGGGGATGCGAGCGTGCTCCATGTGAGTCTGCCCCCGAAATGTACCCTGCAATAAAAATGTGAACACGGATGCTGAGTGCGGCTGATCTTTTTATCTTGCATCTTGTTACAAATCTGTTCAAGCCTTGCACCCCGCTTTCCTGGATGGTCGGAGGAGGCCAGGACTGGGTTCCTTGATAATTCAGGTGGGAGGACGGTGCCCTCAGTACTTCTCGTTATATTTTTGCACTTTAACCCTTTGGATTACAAATGTTTTATATCTCAATATTGAGTTGGACTTTGCCCCAATGGACTTTGCTATGGACTGTATTACTTATTCACAGATCATCGCCCAGTTTTGTCACCGTCAAGCAAAAAAAAGAGTACAACCCATTATCTCTTTTTGCGCCATGAGACCAAGAAAAGTCTTAACTTGTGATATTTTTGATGTGTATTTATATGCAAAACTCTTTCATGCATTTGAATTTACTGGATTACCTTGAAAAATAATATATATAATATAATGTGGAATTTTGAGATATATATGTGTGCGGCGCATGTTTTTTTGCGTTTTCCAGGTGACGGCGAAGAGATCCACAGCACCTAGCAAGTCTAAAGTCGAGGACGATTTTCTTTAAAGCAGTGGAGAATGTAGTGTCCCACTTATGTGTGTAAGAGCCACGCCAAATTGCTGCATGCCCTTTCATGTTATATTGCACTAATCACTGTATTTTCGTTTGCCAATGCTGCTAAATTCCTATTACAGGCTGTTAAAATGCATTACACAGTACCATAACTAGAGGTCACTATATCATCTTATATACAGGTCAGCCACAGTAAGATAGGAGAGGAGTTGAGGAAGGAGAGGAGTTGAGGGAGGAGAGGAGTGAGGAGTCTAGGAGACAGACTCTGTCTCTGTTCTCCTGGGCCTTGCCCCAGGAGTTAATCTACTTGAACTTGTAGAGATTAGAGCAGTCCCAGTCTTTATGGACTATAGTTCAGACAACCTTTTCAAAGAATGGAGCAGAGAGTTTGCCTGACATGAGGGAGACTCCCCTGGGTTGTATACTATTAGCACCAGAGGATTCATATTATTGCAAGACTAAAAAGCCTGAGCAAGATCAGGAACCAAGTAGAGTATCCCTACCACTCCTGCATTAGTTGAGCTGGAACCTACATACTACACCGCACAAAGCCTGCTAATTGGGATTTGCAGCTTTATTATCTTTGTCAACTTCACATAACGTAAAGTACTGCTATCAAATGCTATTTACTGCAAGACTACAACTGACAAGTAAAGTTCCTTTTTGGTTCAACTACTGCCTCTCTCATCATTTCATTTCATCTCCTCATTGCACCTCACGGTGCTGGCGTCATGAACACAGGGGCACAGCCGCCAAAGCACCCTAAGCATTACCCAATTACCATCAAGGGCACCTCAATCAACATCTGGTTGGTGTTCCCTGCAATAGAGAGTGCCCCAGAGGATTTAGTTCCCATCTACTGCATGTCAGCCCAGGGAGCTAAAGAAAAGTGAGTACAACTCTGCACCAACTCGGCACATTATCACCACTCTCACCGTGCACTCACTACATCACCTGTGGCCCAGAACGGTGCACATGTTCTATATTTTTGCGGGGCCGCAGAAGGAACAATGGATGCAGATAACGAATGGTGTGCTGTCCACATCTTTTGCGTCCCCATTGAAAGGAATAGGTCTGCACATTAGGTTTATTTTTTCGCTGCTAGTGGGTATATAGCAGACGGTGTCCTTGTGTCCGTGTCTCGTGTGATAGCTTTTGGTGGGTGTTCCTATTTATTAATTTTTAATCTTTTTCCACATGTTTGGGGAGTCTGTATTTTGGCGAACTCCAAATGTGTTGTTTTCCTTTAAACAAATAACTTTTTTCTGTACATTCTTCCATAAAGCCCCACTCTGTGGGTGTATGACTCTTAGTGGTCTTATGGGTAGATGATTCCATCTCTGCCATGGCTCTTTGGAGCTCCAACAGTGTTATTGCTGGTATCTTTGTTGAATCTCTGATTAATGCCCTCTTTGCCCGGTCTATGAGCTTTGGTGGGAGACCTTCTGTTATCAGGTTTGTAGTTGTGCCATATTCTTTCCATTTTGTTCTTATGAATTTTATGGTGCTCCGTGGAATGTTCAAAATTTGGGATATTCAGTTATAACCCAGCCCTGATCTATACTTCTCCACAATGTTGTCTCTGACCTGTTTGGAGAGCTCCTTGGTCCTCATGTTGCTTGCTTAGTGGTGCTCTTTCAGTACAGGTCACATCATGTGACTGATCATGTGGCACATTGATTGCACACATGGGGACCTTATTCAACTAATTATGTTACCTCATAAATTGGACCACACCTTTATTAGAGGTTTCACAGCCAAGAGGGTGAATATATAGGCTCTTGCAATTTTTCAGGTTTTACTTATTTATTTCTTCTTTAAAGAGGACCTTTTACCACTCCTGACCTGCCTATTTTAGTAGCTCCATACATTCCCCATGTACTAACAATTCTGGAGCATCTATTCTTATGTCTGTATGTTGTGCCATTCCTTTATTATTTGCACTAGAAGTTATGAATGAATTGCTATTAGCCTTCAGTAGGGGTACAGAGGGGCGGTAAAAAGTTGGGTGTGTGTACCTGCACAGTCTGAAAATGGCAGCACTGATTGGATAGAATGAGTCTGTGGAGGTACACACCTCAACTGGTTACCACCCCTCTGTACCCTTACTGAAGGCTTATAGCAATTCCTTCATAACTTCTAGAGCAAATAATAAAGGAATGGCACAACATACAGACATAGGAATAGATGCTCCAGAATTGTTAGAACATGGGGAATGTATGGAGCTATTAAAACAGGCATGTCCTATTTAACCATAGGTAGTTTTTTAGTCCACTGTAACATTTTCAACTAATTTGTGAGTGGGGTGGGGGAATAATTTAACAGGGTGATGTATCTCACATCTGTTATCTATCTATCCATTTATCTATCTACTCTATCTGTCAGAATATGATTACTGAGCCATAGGGGCTCCATATGGCACCATACATTCCCCCAATGCAACTTCTCAATGAATCTGAATGCATCTTCAGAATTATCAATTGCTCCTACATTGTATATTTTTGGCTGTACAAGTTCATTTAAAGGCAAAGTATTGATGCCATGAAGCAGCACTCTGAATGGCACCATACATTTCCCTAGAAGCAACTCAAACGAACCTCTCAATGAACCTGAATGCATCTTCAGAATTATCAACTGCTCCTACATTGTATATTATTGGCTGTACATGTGCATTAGTGCCCTGAAGCGGCACTCTGAAATGGGGTTCCCTTCACATCTTTGTTAATGGAGATCACATCTCTTAGATCAGTATTTTATTGTACCGATCCATTGGACAATGCACTATAAAATATCCTGTTCTCATTGACATCCAGACTCCAGTTAAAATTGACTTTGCAACCTGACAGATGTAATATGTTCTACATCTGTTTTACATTCCTTCATTGTTGCGTTGCATGAAATGTAACCATAATGAAAGTTTAATGTTCTTAAACTCTGACTGTTCTACGTTTTTTTTTTACTAAGATTACACAATGCTGTTATTTATGCTTCCACCAAAGAACAATGTAAAATTTGGCAGAAATATTGCATTGTGTTTCCTTTAAGCCATTTCAAAGGACCTAAATGTAGAAAAATGTTGTAAAAGTTCACACTTCATTTTTAGAAAGTTAGATTTTTTTTCTTCCTTTGTTAGATGAATTCTCTCTAATCTACAAAGGGTCATCAGTATGGCTGGAGAGCAAATAACTTCAAGCAGGCTGCATGATGGTCAAAATGGTTCTTTCGCACTGGACTCAAAACGCTCTTTATTTTTAGGGGGAAAAAGCACATGACAAAACATATACATATGCATGACAATTAAATAATCAAGAAAAAATTACCTCCAGGCAGAATTTAAAAGAATAATAGTAAAATTGTTGGTTTGTTATATGTTTAAAAAAAAAATGTATGTACGTACTAAATAGAGATGAGCAAATCGAAGTTGACGAAGTGGAAATTGATCCGAAAATAGCTGCTGCACATGTTAGGACATGGAGCAAAAAACTCTGGGAACGAGGGATTACCCACAATGCCAAGCATGCAGCCAATCAGCAACCAGCCAGCCCTGTGATGTCACAGCCCTATAAATAGCCTCAGCCATCTTGGATTCAGCCATTTTCCAGTGTACTTAATGCAGGGAGAGACGTCCGCAGGCACTAAGGAAAGTGCTAGGAAAGACTTGAAAACTTTTATTTTGCTAAATAGAAGTTCCGGGAAAGAGCGTTATAAGTGTAGGGAAAGGATAGGGAGGAGTTATTCCACAGTATTGAAGCAGAACAGGGTTCAATAGGGAAGTGTACAGCCTGGGTAATAGGAACAATCCTATTACACCTTGCTGCACTGACTGGGCATCCAAATTGCAATTATACTGTTGCTTTCAGGTTTGCAATAGATGATACCTCTGTAATTCCAGTAAACTGTTCTCTTCATTGGAGTGCAAGTGCTGTGTGATACAGCCATTAACAGTGTGTATTGCTAGGAAATATTTATATGTCTTATTAGCCCTTGTGCAGTGCAGTTATATGTTCTAAAGCCTTTTATGGCGTGTATAAGTGGGAAAAAGGGCTTATTTGCCGTTGTGTGGTGAAATGAGAAATTACAGCCCTTTTTGTCGTGTATTGGTGGCAAAAAAAAAGCATAATTTGCCGTTCAGCCATGCAGTTATATGTTCTAAAGCCTTTTTTGTTGTGTATTAGTGGCATAAAAAAGTATTATTTGCCATTCAGCGGTGCAGTTATATGTTCTAAAGTCTTTTTTGTTGTGTATTAGTGGCATAAAAAAGTATTATTTGCCGTTCAGCGGTGTAGTTATATGTTCTAAAGTCTTTTTTGGCGTGTATTAGTGGCAAAATAAACCTATTATTCGCCATTCAGCTGTGCAGTTATATGTTCTAAAGCCTTTTTTAGCATCTATTAGTGGCAACAAAAGGGCTTATTAGCCGTTGTGTGGTGAAGTGACAAAATTACAGCCTTTTTGACATTTATTAGTGGCAAATAAAAAGTTTGTGCCATTCTGCGGTGCAGTTATATGTTCTAAAGCCTTTTTTGGCGTGTATAAGTGGGAAAAGGGGCTTATTTGCCATTGTGTGGTGAAGTGAGAAATTACAGCCCGTTTTGGTGTGTATTATTGGCAAAAAAAAAGTCTTATTTGCCATTCAGTTGTGCAGTTATATGTTCTAAAGCCTTTTTTGCATGAATTAGTGGGGGGAAAAAAGGGCTTATTAGATGTTGTTTGGTGAAGTGAGAAAATGATACCCCTTTTTGTAATGTATTAGTGGCAAAGAAAAAGTATTATTTGCCGTTCAGCGGTGCAGTTATATGTTCTAAATACTTTTTTGGCGTGTATAAGTGGGAAAAAAAGTATTATTTGCCGTTGTGTGGTGAAGTGATAACATTTCAGCCTTTTTTAGGGTGTATTAATTTCCATTTTATTTACTTATTTGATCTAACAGTATGTCAGACAGAGTAGTAACAAGCCTTGCACACGGGAGGGGCAAAGGCCTAAATCTTTCTGGCGCAGGCACAGGTCGCAGAAGAGTAAGGGGGCGGGGCAGCAGGAGTCACAGCGAGAGGCCTTAGCTCCCGGTGTCATCTAGTAGTTGTGTCTTGACCAGCAACCCAGCGGTTCTTGAATGTTTGACTCGGTCATCCACTTCGTACCAAGTGACATCAGACACCCCCAGCCAAGAGTCGATGGGTTCGTCAGACATAACCCTTAGTTGGCATGGCCCGGGAGCAGGCCCTGTGCCCCAACCTGTCCTCAACCTGCCTCTGTCCTTTTCTGTTCCCTCAGCCAGAGAAGTATTATATGCTGTGGGCTCAGCTCCACTATGCAGTGTGGATGAGCTACAAGAAGACAGTCAGCAGCAACTGGCCAGGCAAGATGTGGAAGAGACATCCGCCACTTCCTCCACTAGGTTGGCAAGTAGTGATGAGGAGAGTGGTGTGGGAGCTGGTGTTGAGAGCAGTCAGGCTCCTGGCTCAAAGACCATTGAGGAGTGACGTGCAGACAGTTGTCAATTATGATGATGTAGCTGATCGCACTTGTGAGCCAAGTGACGAAGGGGCTTCAGCATCATCGGGAGCAGAGGGTGGCAGCTTGCCCATGAGCCAACAGTGGAGCCAGCAAGTCGGTAGCGTGGCCGGGAGTCAGCAGGGTGGCAGCAGTGGGAGGTTGGGAGCCAAACATGCTTGGGGTAGACCACCCGCTTTGCAGGAGCCTGCCTGCCCAGAAAGTAGTGGTGCACAGGTTCACGGAGGCAGCAGCGTTTGCCGTGAATCAGTGCATAGTGTTGGGGGTAAAATCACCTATTCGGCGGTATGGCAGTTTTTGTCCGGAGGAGGTGAACATGGCCATATGTAGAATCTGTGCACAGAAGGTGAAGCGTGGCACCACGGCCCTGCGTCAACATATGCAGCACCACCATAAAGTGGCCTGGGAGAACCGTGGCTCCGATGTGGTGGTCCAGCCTTCCACAGCAACTGCTGCATCACCCAGTGGCATGCACCCAATTTCATGCAGTCAAGGCTCCACCATCTCAGCCGAAGAGAGCTGTCTGTCCTTCCCATCATCTGCTGGTACTGATGCTCTTGCTCCTCCTGCTCCTCGTCAGTCATCCCATCAGCACTCATCCAATGGCGCAGAAGCTGAACATGCTCCTGGCCAAGTTGCTGGTGCTGCAGTCCCTCCCTTTCTAAGTGGTGGACTCTGCACCTTTCAGAAAACTGATGGCTTGTGCCGAGCCCAGTTGGAGAGTCCCAAGCCGTCATTTCTTTGCCAAAAAAGGCAGTACCAGTACTGCACAAATATGTAGAAAAGAAGGTGGGCCAGTCCTTGAGCCTATAATTTATTATAAAATATAAAAAATGGAGAATAACGGGATGTTGTAATACAGTACACGGAGAAGCACAGGGTAAGTCAGTTCAAAAGGAACACCATGAAACTGCGCAGGATAATGCGCAACTAGGTACGATCAAGAAGTAAGGCTAAAGCTAAGGCTCTGGGAAACCAAAGTGATATCACATATGGTAGTCACCCCAATGGGGGTATGGTACACACGGTACCACAGACAAAAGGTGAACCCAAAGTCGTAGCTAGCATACACTGGTAGTATAGGCGTCGCAATCAGCCCAATATGATAATTGAATGATAACTAGGCTGGGATAGAAATAATACAGTTGGTTTGCGCCTAAGTGCATGGGACCCAGCGAGGACATATACAGGGGACCCCCACACACAATCTAAACCATACTAAATACGGACCGTACCTGAGGACATGGTGGCAATTGGAAAGACAGACCCTGGGTGCGGGACCTCGACGCGCGTTTCACCTCACGGCTTCGAGGTTTCACCTCACGGATTTAGCTAATATAGTGCTATAATCTTCTTTGTCTAATAGTTGTAATTTTTTTCTCATCTGAAGTTCAAATTGGAAAAAAATTACAACTATAAAAAAAAGATTATAGCACTATATTAGCTAAATTGCTCTATATTCGTTTCTTTTTCGAATATTCGCTATATTGCTATATTACGAATATTCGAAAAAACTGTTATAGCAATATAGCGAACATTAAAAAAATCGAATATAGAGCAATTTAGCTAATATAGTGCTATAATTTTCTTTGTCTAATAGTTGTAAGTTGAAAAATTCGCAATAAAAATTTGAATCCGAAAATTCGAATTACGAAAATTCGCATATTACACAATCATTACCTTGCTGATTTTTTTCAAGAAAAAAAAAATCGCGAATTTTCGAATATTCGACGAATATTCTAAAAAATATTCGCAAAATATTGCGAATTCGAATATGACCCCTGCCGCTCATCACTAATGGTAACATGTTTTGCAGGGAGAGGAGAGCAGCATCTCCATTCCCCAGTGGCAGTGTACCTTGCAGGGAGAGGAGACAACCGGTCTCTCTCCCCAACCACAGGGGGACAGCACCCGCAGATGGGACTGCGGTCTCTGCACCAGACCTACATGGATGCTGTATGGCTGGTACAGATCCCCTACCGACTCCGCAGGAATGCCAGGAGGAGATAAACAATCCCTCCTCTCCACAGCTGATCCATAACCAGGTCCTGGGGGTAGGATTCCCTGACCCCATCCCAGCGCAAGAGCTGGCATCTGGGCAAAGAGCAGTCAGCCTCTGCCCTCCCCTATCCTCTTGTCTAAAGCCTGACTCCCCACAGGCTACCCCAGCGGAAGAGCTGGCATCTGGGCAGAGCACAGTCAGCCTCTGCCCTCCCCTATCCTCTTGTCTAAAGCCTGACTCCCCACAGGCTACCCCAGTGGAAGAGCTGGCATCTAGGCAGAGCGCAGTCAGCCTCTGCCCACCAAGTACCCACAGTTCCAAGCTAGAGAGCAACAATGCAGCAAAGAGTAACAGACGCACACTCAACAACTGAGGACATACAGAACAGAGCCCGGCCCCAGAGTTCAACAGGACCAGTGTTTGTTTATGGGTGGGCTACTCGACTAACTCAGACACCGACCGACAGGAGGTCAGGTACCTGGTTAGTCTACTGTTGGGAGGGGAGAAATGTGATGGACTGAACCGTCACTGGGGCTGCTGGAGAAGCCTGAGGGCCAGCCTCCCTCATACGGCCTATGGACCCAGAATTATGGAGACCCCCTCAGACCTTTTGGGGTTAAATCTGCACTGAGACTCCCACTGATTGTGTTAGTGATGGATTTGGGATAGCTGACTCTGGGAGCAGCCGACTTCTGGATAAGTAGATCACCCTATGATACACTCAGGAGATAATCCCATCACATGTGTCTCCTCTCTCCCTATTCATTCATTATGGAGGGGGGGGGGGGTAGATGTCTGTTTGCATGTTGTTCATGGTTGATTGAGCTATGTTGTTAGACTTTTTGAACTGTATATATATTGAGTTGGTCTTCAATAAAAAGAGTTCCTGGTTTACATTCAACATAGAGCCTCATCTCATGTGTGTGGGGATTGCTATATGCTCTATACTTCCCTGGCTATAACCAGTGGCATTGCAAGGGGGGTGCGGGCCGCACCGGGTGACACCAGTCTGATGGGGTGTCACCCGGCCACCGGACTGACTTACTGCAGTGCAATTTCAATGTGTTACATAATTTAATTAATCACCTAGGTAGGTCTGGCTGGCGGCTGCTGCTACAATGGGGTGTCACCTGCCCCCGCCGGGGGGGTGACACCCCATAGTAGCAGCAGTCGCCCGCCAGACCTACCTCGGTGATTTATTAAATTATGTATAATCTGTAACACATTGAAATTGCACTGTAGTAAGTCCGAAGGCCTTACTTACTACTTACTTACAGTGCGGCTGCTAGTTCTACTGTCTTGTCTGGCGGGTGGGCGGTGGCTGTCCAGCCTACATGTGTGCCGTGCGGTGTGTGCGCGGCCCTCCCTGAGCAGTGCGTGCGGCGAGTGCGGCGCTCAGGCCAAAGGAGGCGTGACTGACTGTCAGTGGGGCCGCGGCGGACGGCAGCGGAGGAGGACTCTGGATGGAGGGAGACGAGGAGGCGGAGCTGCTCTGTCTGCTGTGGCCTGTAAAAGCTGCCTCTCCAGGCTGGCAGCAGAAGAACACAGAGGACTGAGTGACTGAGGCACGACTTGTTGGCCGACCCTGCTGGACTCTAGTCTGGAGAAGACACCCTAAGGCAGAGCCAGCTGAGACTGGAGCCAGGACCCGACCGACCCCACTCCAGCCAGACCCCAGTGATATATCAGGTACTGTAAGTGTATTATAAATGTAACAGAGAGGGGGAGATGGGGACAAAATGTACAAACATGTCTGTGCCATGGAGCCTGGAGGGGAAGAGAAGAAATGTCTGTGCCACCCATGGGGGGAGGGGATGACATGATGAGGAGACCTGGGAAAAATGATGAAGGGAGGGACAATGTTGGAGTCTGTGCCATGGGGAAGGGGGGGGGGGTGACATCCTGTCACCGTCACGCCCCTTTGGCACAGACTCCAACATTGTCCCTCATCATGTCACCCCCCCCCCTGATGGTGCAGACTCCAACATTGTCCCCCATTAGGGAGCATAATGGATGGGGGCTGACGGCTGACATGGGGGCATGATGGATGGGGGCTGACGGCTGACATGGGGGGCATGATGGCTGACATGGGGGCCTGATGACTGATGACTGACATGGGGGGCATGATGGATGGGGGCTGACGGCTGACATGGGCATGATGGATGGGGTGCTGACGGCTGACATGGGCATGATGGATGGGGTGCTGACATGGGGGGCTGATGGCTGATGGCTGACATGGGGGGCTGACGGCTGACATGGGGGACATGATGGATAGGGGCTGACAGCTGACATGGGCATGATGGATAAGGTGCTGACGGCTGACATGAGGGCATGATGGCTGACATAGGGGCATGACGGCTGACATGGGGGGCATTATGCATGGGGGCTGACAGCTGACATGGGCATGATGGATGGGGTGCTGACGGCTGACATGGGCATGATGGATGGCTGACGGCTGACATGGGGGGCATGATGGATGGGGGCTGATGGCTGACATGGGCATGATGGATGGGGTGCTGATGGCTGACATGGGGGCATGATGGCTGACATGGGGGGTATTATGGATGGGGGCTGACGGCTGATATGGGCATGATGGATGGGGTGCTGACGGCTGACATGAGGGCATGATGGCTGACATGGGGGGCATTATGGCTGACATGAGGGGCATGATGTATGGGGGCTGACGGCTGACACGGGGGGCATGATGGATGGGGGCTGACGGCTGATATGGGGGGGTGATCTGAGGTATGATTAACATTGGGGGTCTGATTGGTGGTCCGACCTGAGGTATAATGGAAAATATTGTTTCTTATTATACTCCTCTAAAACCTATGTGCGTCTTATAGGGTGAAAAATACAGTCCTCAAACCAGATTCAAGCAGAGCGAAGATATCAGGACCACACAGAGAAGAAGCCAGCTGCTGCAGACAGAACCAGGACCAAGTGAGCTGCGGGCAGGGGGGGTCGCCGAGATGTAGCTTCGCTTGTGTTGCCAAAAAATCCTTGCACAGGCCCTGGTCACGTCCACGTGACAGGGCCGGTGCAAAGAGTCCCACAGTACATAATGTGGGCAAAATATGCCTACTTACATAACATTCCCAATAAATACATTTATTTTTTTGTGAAAAAAGGCTGTTTTACATTTTTATTCGTGATACTCTTAGGTGCCAGGGGGTGTACCCTGGCATTTTTATTATGGTACTCCACCTGGCACCATTTTCCACATAAAAATAAGTTTATGTATTGGGAATGTTATGTAATTAGGTATATTTTGCCCACATTATGTACTGTGGGACTCTTTATTTATTATATAAAAATATAGGGGACACGTACTGTGCTGTAAAAATATTGCTATTGCCAAAGTCAGGAGGTAGGCAGGCTGGCTGCACCAACACGGCACACCTCTTCTTGGAGCTCTGAACAGCCCTCCGATGCGGCGCTTGCAGGAGTGTCACTGTACGGGCCTGCGGGCATCCGGATCCTCGGCGCAGGCAAGGGATTTGGCCATTGGAGGAGGAGGACAAGCTGAAGACACTAGGCGGGCCTTCTGGGTGAAAGGGGGAGTGGAAAGTTATAAAGATGAGCGCGCGGCCTGGGCATCGGCCGTTATGACGCCGCCCCCTCCAGACTCGGTCATTGTACCGCTCTGTGGTCTCTTCATGCTGTTGCCACATTCACACTCTCATTGCCACTCTGTGGTATCCTGATGCTGATGCTTCTGCCATATCCACACTATGTCACCTTGCCACTCTGTGGTCTTCTGATGCTAATGCTGCTGCCATGTCCACACTATTTCACCTTGACCACTTTGTGGTATCCACCTGATGCTGCTCCTGTTGCCACCTCCAGACTCTATCATTGTGCCACTCTTTGGCCTTCTCATACTGCCCCCAACTCCTCACTCTGTCATTTTGCCTCTTGGTGGCCTTCTCCTGATGCTGCTGCCCTGAACTCCAGACTCTGTGCTTGTGCCACTCAGTGGCCTTCTCCTGATGCTGCCAACTCCAGACTCGGTCAATGTGCCACTCGTTGGCTTTCTCCTGACACTGCCGCTGCGGACGCCAACTCTAGACTCTATCATTGGGCCACTCTGTGGTCTCCACATGCTGATGCCACATCCACACTCTGTCATCGTGCCGCTCTGCGGCCTACTTAATTATATTTGGAGGCGGGCGCATTTCCAAACTTTAACCTGGACTCCAGGTTGGACCTGGAGAGATGTCAGGCACTCAGATCCCTCTCTGTGGGCACCCATCCCACACCCTGGGAAAAAGTCTATGGTGTACCAATATGCCTTAGACGTTTTCTGCCATTCATCAGTGCAGGGCGCGCTATAAACAGCACAGGCAGCGCATTGACTGTAGGCAGGATATTATAGCTATGTAAATGACAAGGTACATGGAAGACAGACCATATTGGTATTCAGGTTAAATTGCCATGTTGGCACTTTTGATAAATAAGTGGGTTTTGGGTTGCAGTTTGGGCACTCAGTCTCTAAAAGGTTCACCATCACTGCTCTATACTGTGCCCCCTTATATCCTATATCCAGTCACTTTATGCCGGTGTTATCCAGTCACTGTATGTAGGTGTTATCTGGTCATTGTATGGCGGTGTTATTATTTGGTTGGAGGACTGATATATTTACAGTGTATACTGTAGATTCCAGTATATTATGCTGCAGTCAGGGGCGTAACTACCATAGCGGCAGACCATGCGACTGCTATGGGGCCCAGGGCAAGATAGGGTCCAGTCTTAGTTGGGATTATCTCCTCTTCGACTACTGGGGGTGAAAACTTGGTCAGGACTCTACACTCTAAAGGAACATCTTTTTAGCAAAAGAGGCAGTGGAAAAATGGCCCAAGGGTCATTGAAAGGGGTTTAAAGGGTCTTTGAAAGGGGTTTAGGCGGAAACCCTTCTGTCCTGTGTGGGGGACCTGGTTTGATCCCTGCTATGGGGCCCTTGCTTCTCTATGTACGCCACTGGCTGTAGTGTGCCCTGTATTTCTCAGTAATGTAAATTAGCCTTGTAGAACACAGGCCACACCACTGACCACCAGGACCAGCCTTCTGTAATATAGCCTACAGTTAATCTTTTAGCGTGACAGTCAATTTGCATGTGGTCATCACGGGACCATCACACTGGCCATAGTGTCATAGTGACACTACTATGGCCTAATGGCCGGCACTACAGTCCTGTGATGACCACATGCAAATCGACTGTCACACTAAAAGAGTTAATTAAAATGGCCCTAGCCCAATGATTTTAGCATAATTCAAGTTGCCTTGCCAGCCTGAGCCTAATATTATTTTCTGTCTGCCAACACAAAACAATCTGGAAGTGCTCCTCCTGCGGGTGGGCTGCTCTGACAGGTGTGTTGTGTGCTACATGTGCCGTACGGCGGCACAGCCCCTCACTCACACAGAGAGCAACACACGGGTCAGGGGTGTGTGACTAGAGCTGAGGCGGCGGGCGGCAGTAGGTAGTTTGTGAGATTGGAGTGGGGTCCGGATACTGGTGTTAGGGGGAGTTCTGGGAGGAGAAGAATGTGCCAAAGTGTAGCTTTGCTTGTGTTGGTAAAAATACTTCCACCAGACCTGCCACTAGTACCCCTCCTTCCCATCGGCGATCTGTCTGCTAGCACCTCCAACAACCCCCCCCCCCACCCCCCACAAAGTTAAACCAAGCGACGGTGTATTATATGGTTTAGCCATACCATTAGCAAAATATGAGAAGCACAAGAGACAAATTATATGTTTTCATGCTGTCCTTTTTTCAAATGGATTTCAGAAAGCAAAGTCTGAATTCCTAAGCGAATATTCCACCATGCCACATGGAGTGCATAAGTCAAAGAGGCCAAGTGGATTCCAGCAAAAGAGAACAAAAGAGGCAAAAATTCAAGCAATTAAAACCCTTGCTGGATCCATGCTCAAGTATGTCAAAAGACTAGATGATGGCCAGGGTTCATCAAAAGACACTCCGCCAATTGATCAAGCTGATTTTTCTGACGCTTTTGCTAGAAAGCTTTCTGCAGAGGAGCAAGAAGTGGAAATGTCAGAATCTGAAGAAGAGCAAGGAGGGAAAATAGAAGAATTTCAAGCAGAAGAGCAAGGAATGGAAATGACAGAATCTGAAGCAGAAGAGAGTGCTGAAAGTGACTTAAGCCATAGTCCATATACTATGAAAGACATGACTGCAGTTAAGGAGAAAGATATGCTAATTTTATCTGATGTGTCCTTCTGGGAGATACCGGTTCCAGATAATTTTCGGGTAGAAATTGTGAAAAGAGGAAGTGCTTCTTTCCAGAACCAAGATGGTCCGTTTAGTGTCACCAAAAGGCCCGATGAAAAAGCTGCATCAAAGGGAGAAGTGCGCCAACTTTCAAAAGTGTGGTTTTACAAGGTCATGCCAAACGGAGAGAAAATTCTGAGGACATGGAAGGTTTACTCACCTGTCAGCGGGAATTTATATTGCTTTTGTTGCCGACTCTTTACCAGCTGTGCTACAGATACAACATCCAAATTTGTCACTGGGTTATAGAAGTGGTGGAAACTGAGCCCAAAGGTATATAATCATGAGACATCCGAAGAGCACTTATACTGTCTGGAAAAGTGGAAAACTTTGGCAGCAGGACTGAGACTGCATGAAACCATTGATGCCCAAACTCTTTCTAGGATGGATACTGAGAAGAAAAAGTGGAGGGACATTTTGCACAGATTGCTGGATATTACATTGTTTCTTGCCAAGCAGAATCTGGCATTTCGTGGTCACAAAGAAGATGAGTCTTCTTTGAATAAAGGGAACTTCCTTGAGATGGTTGAGATGCTTTCCAAGTATGATCCGGTACTGAAGGAACACCTAATTAGGTTAAAGCGGCACACCAGTAAACTTAACCTGTCTGTCTCCTATCTGTCTCCACAAACTCAGAATGAGTTTATAAGTGTCCTGGCAAATCATGTGAAGGCGAAGATTGTAACGGACATAAAGTCTGCAAAGTACTTTGGCATCATGTTTGACAGCACGCCTGACGTATCGCATAGTGATCAGATGTCTGAAGTGATCAGATATGTACACATCACCAACAGGAAAGTTGAGGTAAAATAAGTTTTTGGGGGATTTTTTAATGGATGTGTGGACCATTCTCTTAACTTGTGTGGTCAGCACTCTTTTGCTCAAAATGCATCTTGCGTGACCTTTTTTGGAACTCTGCAGACAATGTTTCCTTTTTTTGCTGCTTCCACCCATCGATGGGATGTGTTAATTGACCATGCTGGAGTGTCAGTAAAAAGACTATCCACAACATGCTGGAGTGCTCATTATGCTGCAGTTAAGCCCGTAAAAGAAAAATTTGACATGTTTGTGTCAGCACTTGAAGCTCTTTGTGAACCATGTGAAAATATGGACACAAGAGGAGCAGCACAAGGTCTTCTACCTGCTGTCTGTGACTTTACTTTTCTATGCTACCTGCACTTCTGGTCTGATGTACTGAGGGAAGTTAATGATGCACAGCAGTACCTGCAGACTAAGGGCTTAAGTCTCGATAAAGTGGTGCCAAAGCTTGAGACACTAAGACTTTTTCTGTGTGAGGAGCGCAGTCACCTAGTCGAAAATGCAATTCAGCAGGCACTTTTAAAAGCTAATGAATATGGAATTGCAGTAGAGAGAAGAACCAGGTTCAAGAAGAGGATGGCAGGGGAACTAGCAAGAGATGCTGGAGGCCCAAGTCTCCAAGAAGAAAATAAGAGGGCGATGTTTGAGTGCATTGATCGCTTTAATTTGGAACTCCAGACGAGATTAAAAGCCATCATGGAAGTAGCAGGCATGTTTGAGGCTGTTCAAGCAAAGAGTCTCATATCTGCCACTGAAGGAGAATTAAAGGTGTCCATTCCAAAACTGACCAATTTCTATGATGAGGTATCTGAGAGTGAGCTGTTACTGGAGATTCCAAGGTTCAGAAGACACCTAAAATCAGCAAAGTTGGACCTAGAAGAAGTAAAAGATTGGGCAGCTTTACAAGTTTTGACCTTCATAGCTGAATGGGATTTTATTGAGTCTCTCCCACACCTTTCACTATGTCTGAAATTATTTCTCACAATCTGTGTATCTGTGGCTTTGTGCGAGAGGAGCTTTTCAAAACTTAAACTTATCAAAAATTATCTGCGATCTACAATGGGAGAGTCTAGGCTTTCCAATCTTGCACTGTTGTCAGTTGAAAGCGAATTAGTGCAAACCATTGATTTCGATGAAGCAATTAATAGTTTTGCAGCTTTGAAGGCCAGGAAAGCAAAGTTCAGAATTAATTGAGATGTTCATTAAGTGCACTTGTATTTGTTCCTGTTCAATTTTCTGTTATTTAATTATTTATTTATTATTCATGTTGAATTTTGTGTTATTTAATTATTTATAATTTTATCCTGTTAAATTTAGTGTTGTAAAATGTTATTTGTTCAGTAAAGGGGTTGGATTTAAAATAAACTTTATTTTTTAAAAGAATTAACTTTGATTTCTTTCATTCTTTCAACATATTTTTGGTTATATGACTAAAAAATTATTGCTCCGGGGGTGGGGGGGATTGGGATGACACCATTTTCTACCGCATCGGGTGACACCAGCCCTAGCAACGCCACTGGCTATAACCCATAGCTCTTGCAAGAACTGTTTCTGTTCCTTGTTCCTATGGTGGCTACGGTGTCGAACGGAGTGCTTGGAGCCCTCGGGAAGCACTAGGAGCATCCATCAACGGAGGTACCCAGTCGGGGTGCCAGGAGATCCGTTACAGTGCCATTCTGTGGTCTCTTCTTGCGGTTGCCACCTCTACATTGTCATTGTGCCTGGCCTCCTCATGCTGCTGCTTCTGCAACCTCCACACTATGTCACCTTGCCAGTCTGTGGCCACCTCATGCTGCTGCTGCCACCTCCACATTCTGTCATTGTGCCACTCTGTGGTCTCCTCATGCTGCTGCCACCTCCACACTCTTCATTGTGTCACTCTGTGGCCCCCTAATGCCGCTGCTGCCACCTGCACACTATGTCACCTTGCTAGTCTGTGGCCTCCTCATGCTGCTGCCACCTCCACACTATGTCACCTTGCCACTCTATGGTCTCCTCATGTTGCTGCTAAATCAACACTATGTCATTGGGTCACTCTGTGGACTTCTCCTGTTATCCCACCCTCCCCACTCCATGACCGGGCCACTATTTTGCCTTTTTGTCCTTTGAAATCATAATTTATTTGACCCTTCTTCTGATCTGTCATAACGAAGGAAAAATGAGACGCACAACGGATCCTGTCTGTGTAACAGCTGTAATTTCTGTATGGTTCCAATAGAATTGGCTTGTGATTTGGTAGCGAAAATTCAGAGTGGGTACAAAACACAGAAGACTTGAAAATATTCTATTTCACGTGTCATCTCTGTTTTGGATCCACTCCTGTTTTTTTTTTGGCTTTAGCAATACTGATGGATTACAAATGCTGACCGAGTGAAGGCGGATGCCATTGCTCAACAGACAGGATCTGTTTTTTGGGGGGTTATTGTTCTGACGGATCAGTGACGTCAACACAAACTTACTGCTGACACCCTCTCCACTCTGTCTGGGGGGCTCTACTTGTGTAAGCGTTTAATAGAACAGGTTCTGTAGACATCTGTGTAGAATCAGCTGTGTAAAAGGAGTGCGCTATTTCATGCTACAGTAGGATCTTGGGCCTCTACACGGTTCTTTATACCTGGCGCTAACATCGACCTGTAAGACTGTGTTCACTCTTGAGTTATTTGGTCAGTTTTGGCCCTGTAACTGCCCAAATAAGTGAAGTGTGCAGTGATTATAAGAGCGACCTGTCATAGAAACATAGAATGTGTCAGCAGATAAGAACCATTTGGCCCATCTAGTCTGCCCAATATACTGAATACTATAAATAGCCTCTGGCCCTATCTTATATGAAGGGTGGCTTTATGCCTATCCCATGCATGCTAAAACTTCTTCACTGTATTTGCAGCTACCACTTCTGCAGGAAGGCTATTCCATGCATCCACTACTCTCTCAGTAAAGTAATACTTCCTGATATTACTTTTAAACCTTTGCCCCTCTAATTTCAAACGATGTCCTCTTGTAGCAGTTTTTCTTCTTTTAAATATCCTCTCCTCTTTGACCTTGTTGATTCCCTTTATGTATTTAAAAGTGTCTATCATATCCCCTCTGCCTCGTCTTTCTTCCAAGCTATACATGTTAAGGTCCTTTAATCTTTCCTGGTAAGTTTTATCCTGCAATCCATGTACTAGTTTAGTAGCTCTTCTCTGAACTCTCTCCAAAGTATCAATATCCTTCTGGAGATATGGTCTCCAGTACTGCGCACAATACTCCAAATGAGGTCTCACTAGTGCTCTGTAGAGCGGCATGAGCACCTCCCTCTTTCTACTGGTAATGCCTCTCCCTATACACCCAAGCATTCTGCTAGCATTTCCTGATGCTCTATGACATTGTCTGGTTACCTTTAAGTCTTCTGAAATAATGACCCCCAAATCCCTTTCCTCAGATACTGAGGTTAGGACTGTATCACTGATTGTATATTCTGCTCTTGGGTTTTTACGCCCCAGGTGCATTATCTTGCGCTTATTAACATTAAATTTTAGTTGCCAGATTTTTGACCATTCCTCTAGTTTTCCTAAATCCTTTTCCATTTGGTGTATCCCTCCAGGAACATCAACCCTGTTACAAATCTTTGTAGCATCAGCAAAAAGACGCACCTTACCATCGAGGCCTTCTGCAATTTTGCTTATAAAGATATTAAACAATATGGGTCCAAGAACAGATTCCCAGACTGCAATTTATTGATAAGCCTTCTATGTGGGACAGTATCAAAAGCCTTACTAAAGTCTAGATAAGCCATGTCTACTGCACCTCCGCCATCTATTATTTTAGTCACCCAATCAAAAAAATCAATAAGATGCAAATGCAAGGCAATCCAAGTGAAACGGAGTGGAGTTAAATACAAAAGGACAACAGCCATTTATTCAGGCTTCAAGGACCTTTGGATTCAAGACTTACTACTCTGAAAAAACATAAATAACTCAAGTAAATTTAATCCATAGTGCACACAAAGCTATGTCTACAAAGTACTCCCCTAATTGCTGTCATAAGTATTTTTGGAGAAATCTTGCAGATAAAGAGCTTTTTCCTTCCCCCCAATCTTCTCCATGTTCGCCTACAGAATGGCTAGTGAACATGCATGATGTCACACACACTGAACAGGAAGTTCAGGAGAGGGGCAAGGCTAAAGCCTCTAACACACTAAAATGCCTGTGCTATTTTAGGAGTCCATGTCTTTGATCCCCACAGCCACTTTTTCTTCACCTTTTCTGAGACTTATCATCTGCTTCCCATCTTTTTCAACTTGCTTGTTCTATTCCAGCCAATTTCATTTAATCTCTCCCCCATCTTCCCCTCCGGCCAGCCCTTTCCCAATCCATACCCTTCAGGCTCCTTATCAATTACTTCATCACCATTTCTTACCCCCTCTGCTCTGCAACCTTCACTGAGAGTGAGCCCCCCCCCCCCCCCCCCCACTGACACCACTCCAGATATGGCACTTATAACTCTGCTGATCAGCCTGCCATCTCCACTGGCTCACAACATCTGAGTTATCCTCACAGATCGAGAACTTTCCTTTCCTTGACACAGTTCGACAAGTCTTCTAAAGCAGAACTGGAGGGCTGTCTAGGGTTGAAGTGCACCAGAATTCGTTGGCCTTTAATGCTATTATAGCTTAACACCTTTAAGGTGGTTCATTTTATTTTATTAATGAAACAAAGAACCACATGGACCTCATAGTGGAGAGCAGCCAACCTAAAACAATAATAAAGACTTACTAAGTCTGTGGATGGTATAAGCTTAGACATGCTGTCTAGACCTGCACCAAATTTATGATGCTGGCCGTGCTGGATGAAATGGTTACATGACAAGATGCTTTAGTCTAACTCTATACCAACTATTGTCTTGCTTAGTTTGAGAGACTATTGTGGCGCAATTATGATGCAGTGTCCCACTATGTGCTACATGTGGGCACTTTACACTTCTGAGATGTCATGTCAATGTATTGCTGTGAAAACTGTCAATTCCTTATAACAGGCTGTGTTAGATAAGTGCGTTATTACATCTATTCGCCCCTGGGTGGTGCTGGAACCAAATACATATATATCTCAGGGTGTGTCTAAGTAGTGGGGAGAGAACAGAACAACAAGATGAAAGGAAGTTAATGGAGGAGGTGAACAAGAACAGTCCTGTATGTAGCTGCCACTTTATCCCGTTGGCTCTGATCAAGCTGAGGGAGTGTGGACTAAATCCTTATAGCTACCTAGCACAGACCAGTGAGTCAATGTCTGGATATAGAGCGAGTATAGTGGAGATTGAAACTGCATTATGGACTACACAGCACCAGTGACCAGGAGAAGCCTAAAAGCACCTGGACACAGCCGGATGACTAGGCGCCAGGTTGTTCATTACCACATGCCTCTATGGACATTGTGGACCAGAGTATATGAAAGCATCCTGTACAAATAATGTAGCAGAAGGTTTTTGCCTGCCGTTAGGGAGACCACCCTGTTGATTGCTAACTATAAGTAAGAAGTTATTATATCCAGTACCTGATTGCTAGAGTGTGGACAAAGTATTGACAGATATAAAGAAGGAGAACCCCCTAGGTTACAATTGCCAAGCCTATTACAAGGAATACAGCTAAACTAATATTTGGATTATTACTTTTGCTATCTAAATGAACCGTATTGACTACCCTGAGACAATTGATCAAGTAAAAGTTCTGTTGTTTACAACAATGGACTCCTCATCATTTCTACCACCTTCTTTTGCCCCTAACTGTGCTGGCTTCACGAACACCAGGGACCCTGCCACAAAGACACCCTAAACACCTACACCACCACGGGCACCTCAACTACCATCTGGCTATGGATCCCTTGACAAATAGAGAGTGCCCCGAAGGATTTCATGCCATCCTTCCTTCCCACACCGGACCAGGAAGTGCTGCTAACTGTGAGTAAAACTACTACTACCCCCATCGGGCCACCATAGCTCACGTGTTGCCCCTGCGGCCCTGTTGCTGCAATAAAATGTTTCAATTTAGGATACCCCTTTTTAAATTAAACCACACCCTTTTATGGACTAGGCACAGAAACTTCAAGGTAAGATGGGCTTCAAGACTAATGTTAAGAGTCAAGATTAGTTTCTATCATATATCAGTATAGGGTCTAAAACATTAGTCGGCTGAAGGGAGTGGTTGGAGGGTTTGGTGCTGGAGACTCTTGAGATCAGGTGTGTTAATGCCAGAAGAAATGAAGAAGTTAAATATGTTAAGTGAATGGTAAAAGGCTGTAGATAGAGACTGGATGAGGTGTGAGAATATAGGATTAGTAATGTAGGTTGCAGGGCCAGAAGAAGAGAGCAGCCTTGCATTACTTCCGCAGTTATTGGGTCAAATGCTGAAACAAGTTTTATGGATACACAGGAACGAAGTAGTAGCAGCACATTACTTATTTTGTGACAAAATGGCAGCAGTCAGTGTATATTACTCTTCTGAATGTGACCAGCAGAGGATTATGTTCCCTAGCCGCCCACACATGTTGCTAATTTAAATGGTAAAATAGACATTCCCTAGTAAAAGGTTAACAAAGTAGCCAGTCAAGAATTATTTCAGTTATAAGTCATAAGAAATTCTTTTGGTGATGCCTTTGAACCTTTAAGTTCTAGGTGGGCTCTCCTGTGTCTTAATCCAGAAAGGAACTGAGGAGTTTCTTCAGCTTTCTTTGCATGCTTTGCCATGTCCTGCACGTTAGGCCTTGCAGTCCAGGATTTATCTAGTCAAATTTAGGCAGACTGGAGCATGACCAGGAACCTTATTTATTTATTGCAAGTTACTAACATATCTCCAACATTTTCTGCTACATACATTATACCTTTTTCCTTTTTTTTGGTTTGTGGATTTAGATCGAATCATAACATAGTTTGCATGATTTCCATTTGCCAAAATGTTGTTAGGTTCACAAGAATCTTGTGAATTTGGCCTTAAAGGTTTCTTTCTGGGATTACTATAGTTTTTTTGCAGATATAGTATACATCATGCATATCTTTCTCATTCGTATTCCTCTTCCATTTAACCTCTCCTCTCCTTGCCTGTTTTCATCATGTAAACCAATCACATTTATTTTTTTTGCATCCTGTTTGTAGCACTTCCTGTTCCTTTCTCTGCCACAGGTCCAGCACCACCTGTAACTATGCTTATCTCCTCCCACCCAGCTTGTCATATATACACTGCCCCTGTTGCTGCTTTGACATGTCCATGGACAGAACATCACAGGAAATAATGAAGAACAGCATGACATGGTCATGTGACCACGACCCAGAACGGAAGATACACAGGAGCAATTAAGGTAAAAGAAAAACATAAAATTACAGCTACCTTCATAAATGAATATTTTAAGGGACATTGATACAAACCGGGAAACGCCTTTAAAGTGAATCATCCATAAGTGAAAAACAAAGTAAACAAAGAAAAAAGTCTGGCAGTGACCCATGGGATAATTTGTGCTGAAGCAGTGGGGGATTTAAGAAGCAAATGTGTCCTTTTTATACTTTATTACTTTAATCTGCTGCCAGTTTTATTCTTTTTTTTACACTCTTTGAAGTTTGAATAAATCCTTGAGAACATATGGTCTCATATTAATATTATTTTTGAACAATGAGCAAATAATATTAGATTTTAGATGTATGGTAGAAACTCCTATATTTGACAAATACTATGTTTATTTCAATCCTCCAGTATTTTGCTGCTTTCTAAAAAAAAAATTCCAAGGTTACATGACGAAAGAGATGTTAGAGCTTCCTCTCCTTCTCCGGTAGGCAGGAGTATTAATAATGACTTTTGAAAGCTGTGGGTAAAACCAAAAGCTCCAAAAACACATACAGAAAGCTTCAGAGAGACACACACATAAGTCACACTGCTTAGGTGAAAAATGGTATGTTCCTTAACTACTAGTTGCATTTTTCTATACATTATCCTGAGAATAAGTCAACACTAGGAAAGTTCTGGAACACCCCTTTAAGAATAATTCAGATGGCAGTGATGTAACAGCATTTTAACTTTTGTAGTGTAGCACATCCAAGCATGACATCTTGGCCCAAATTAACAGCATCATAGGGATATGTGTTACAGTTCTGTAGTTCAGGTCATGAGAGCCACAGTTGGGCTGGGTTGCGGCAGTTTTAGGTCACAAGAACACAGTTGGGGACATTTATTAAGGGACTTGTGATTTTTTTAGTCCCTTTTTTTGACCAGCAGTGTCACAGTATTTAGCCGGTTTTTCATCATGTTCTCCAGTTGGGCAGGATAGGGCTGAGCGGGGGCATGTCGGGGGCCATGCTGCCCTGGCAAATTTACCAACGCTTATGGCCTTAAACAGACTGTAAATTTTGGTGAGTAGCTACCTGGCAATCTGGATTTTCAGCTAGGCAGCATCTATGTCTAAGGGGGTAATGTATTATGAGGATAATATTTGAAGTACATTTTTGGAGTGGTTTTTTTTTGTGTGTGTGTCATTTTGTGGCTTAGTAATATAAAATTAGCTGCAATGGACTATCTGTGCCACTGCTATTGTCCCTCCTTGTCATTTTCAAAAGTATGGTGGCAAGCTGCACATGAAACATGTCGTGGATTACAGAACCATAATGTTCTCCACCTGACTGCTCATTCCACTTAAGTACTCGCTCCTATGTTCTTGTGCCAAGAATGCATGCAAATAATGAACCTTTTTCATTATGCAAAAGATGTTTAATGTCACATTTCATGAGATTATAAAGTGGAAATATGAGAGCATATGTTATACTAATGCAAATGTCTTCAGCCGCAGTTTATGTTGGAGTAAAGTAGTCTGCATCTATGACAAAGAGAAGACACAGTGGATCACTTATATTTAGCTTCTGGTTTGATTTTCAGATATATCAATGACCAGCATCACCCAGGACAACCTTGTTATCAAGCAAATTTATAGGTTGCATCTCAAGAATTTTCTAAATTTCCTTTACTTATTTACTTTATTATTACTATGATACTGAATTTGTGAAAGAGTGTTTAATGATAAGGTCTGCTGCAATTCTTATCTTCTCTCAATCCCTATCTTCACTGAGTGAAAAGCACTTTTAAAAAGTATGTACTGTCATCTATTATTACTGATATAATACACTGAATGTCTCTGTTAGTTAAAGTCACCTGAAGCACCTGGGGTGAAAAAGACACCAAACCCCCAAAGTTATACTTACCTGGCCAATCTGGATATCCACACAGGCAGCATCTTAGATCTTACTGTGTGGTGGTTGTCATGAACCCTGGGGGAATCTGGACAATAAACTAAAGAATTGCAGCTGTCCTTGCATAGACAACCCAAACACTTGGGCTCTACTATTAAAGAAAATATATCATGCATTTGTATATGTACAGGTATATAGATATATATATATATATATATATATATATATATTAAGATATTATGAACTTTGAAGGGATGGGTGGTTGTTAGAGATGAATGAATCAATAGAGAGAGGGAGATTTTTCCAGGCAATTGGAGCACCTTCAATTTGGCTGAATTTATTGGAACCTGAATCGGAATCAGAAGACAAATTTGACCTAATTGGCCCAAATTGAATTTTAAGACATTTTCTCGTCCCTAGTAGTTATTTTATAACAATTGGTGGCCAAGGAAAACTGACAGAATGGGGTGGAAGTGCATACTCTGTAATCAACTAGTTACTATAGAAATAATGAGTAATAAATAAGTGGTTAAATTACACTAAAAAGACCAAGGACTGGTAAAAAAAAAAACACCTACTATGTGAACCTAACATTATTGTGATTTTGCACAGTAACAGATATAGTTCTGCTCTTGCCATTTCATTTTACAAGTCAATATGGCAAGAGTTGTCCTGGACTTCAACTAAGATTTCTTCTTCCTTCCCGCAATCCAGTCTGTTTGTATGATAACTGGTTGCAAAATCAGCCTCCTCCAAAGTTCTGTCAGCAATATGAAACATAGAAGGTTAAGGTATACTTCTTTACTGAGCTCCACCCCTTTAAAGTAACAGGGTGACAGCGTATTAGCGTTGATAAGTGAGTATTCCTTTCCACACAGGGGCATTTTTCTAATACAGGATGTAGAGTGTGAAGTCAACTTTAATCTAGGCCAGGGGCACAGTGTGGGACACATTGTAATTAGAGATGAGCAAATTGAAGCTGAGTAAGTGGAATTTGATCCGAATTTCAGGAAAAATTTGATTTGCATCAAAGTCGAATTTCCTCATGCTTCATAGTTACGAATCACATTTTTTCCTAAAATGGCTGCTGCACGTGTGAGGACATGGAGCAATGAACTCTGGGAAGGTGATCACCCTTAATGCCATGCATACTGCAAATCAGCAGCCAGCCAGCCCTGTGATGTCACAGCCCTATAAATAGCAGCAGCCAAGTTAGTTTCTGCCATTTACCAGTGTACTGTACTTAGTGCAGGGAGAGACGTCAGCAGGCGCTAGGGACCGTGTTAGAAAAAACGCAATTGTGCTAAAAAAATTATTTACAAGTGCAGGGAAATATTATTCAAGGTGTAGGGAAAGGATAGGGAGAAATAATTCCACAGCTTTTATGTTGAAAATGGTTCAGTAGGGGAGGTTACAGCCTGGGTAATAGGAACAATCCTATCACACCTTCAGGAACTGACTGGGGATCAAAATAGCCATTATACAGCTCTGTAATTCAAGCAAACTGTTCTTGTTATTGGGGTGAAAGTGCTTTTCGATACATGCATTAACAATGTTTATTACAAGGGAATATTTATACGTCTTATTTGCACTGCTGAACATAAGTATTTGAACACCTGAGAAAATCAGTGTTAATATTTGGTACAGAAGCCTTTGTTTGCAATTACAGAGGTCAAACGTTTCCTGTAGTTCTTGACCAGGTTTCCACACACTGCCGCAGGGATTTTGGCCCACTCCTCCACACAGATCTCCTCTAGATCTGTCAGGTTTTGAGAATGTCGCTGAGTATCACAGAGTTTCAGCTCCCTCCAAAGATGTTCTATTGGATTTAGGTCTAGAGACTGGCTAGGCCACTCTAGAACCTTGATATGCTTTTTACGGATGTCACTCCTTGGTTATCCTGGCTGCTTGCTTCGGGTCGTTGTCATGTTGGAAGACCCAGCCACGACCCATCTTAAATGCTCTGAGGAAAGGAGGTTGTTGCTCAAAATCTCACAATAAATTGCCCCATTCATCGTCTCCTTAATACAGTGCAGTCGTCATGTCCCCCTCGCAGAAAAGCACCCCCAAAGCATGATGTTCCCCCTCCCATGCTTCACAGTAGGAATGGTGTTCTTGGGATGCAACTCATCCTTCTTTTTCCTCCAAACACGATGAGTGAAGGTTAGACCAAAAAGTTATACTTTGGTGTCATCTGACCACATGACTTTCTCCCATGCCTCCTCTGGATCATCCTGATGGTCATTGGCAAACTTCAGACAGGCCTGGACATATGATTACTTGAGCAGGGGAACCTTCCATGAAATGCATGATTTGAAACCATGACGGCGTAATGTTCTACTGACAGTGACCTTTGAAACTGTGGTCCTAGCTCTCTTCATGTCATTGACCAGCTCCTCCCTTGTAGTTCTGGACTGATTCCTCACCTTTCTTATCATCAGTGATATCCCACGAGGTGAGATCTTGCATGGAGCCCCAGTCCGAGATTGCCAGTCATCTTTAACCTCTTCTTTTTTCTAACAATTGCTCCAACAGTTGATCTATTTTAACCAAGCTTATTGGCAATTGCCCCGTAGCCCTTTCCAGCCTTGTGGAGGTCCACAATTCTGTTTCTGGTGTCTTTTGACAGCATTTTGGTCTTGCCAATGGTAGTAGTTGGCATCTGACTGACTGTGGGGTGTACAGGTGTCTTTAAAGAGCTCAGACAGGTGCTACTAAGTTAGATTAATGAGTGGAGTAGAGGTGGACTTTTTAAAGGCACAGTAACAGGTCTCTTAGAGCCCAAATTATTGCTGTGTATCAGGTGTTCAAATACTTATATCCGCAGTGCAAGACAAATAAATTCTTTAAAAATCATACAATGCAATTTCCTGATTTTCCTCTCAGAGTGGGAATGCACCTACAATGTTAATTTCAGACCCCTCCATGATTTCTAAGTGGGAGAATTATCAAAATCGCAGGGTGTTCAAATACTTCTGTTCCTCACTCTATATGTTATGAAGCCTTTTGTGGCGTGTATTAGTGGAAAAAGAAAAAATATATTTGTCGGTCAGCGGTGCATTTATATGTTCTAAAGTCCTTTTTCTCTTGTATTAGTGGAAAAAGAAAAAATATATTTGCCGATCTGCGGTGCAGTTATATGTTCTAAAGCCCTTTTTCTTGTGTGTTAGTGGGGAAAAAAAGAACATATTTGCCAGTCAGCGATGCACTTATATTTTATAAAGTCTTTTGTGGCGTGTATTAGTTGAAAAAGAAAAAATATTGTAACAGTCACGTACACTACACACAGGAGGATAGTAACCACTGCGCTCCACCCTCACCCCTGGCGCTGCCTACTTGCCTTGCAAGTCCTGATAACAGGGGACAACTGGACGGCAGTCCCTAACTTAGGATACGTGCAGGGAGGACAGACAAGACAAATAACAGATAGTGAACGGACAGGGTCAATACCAAGAGAGCAACGCTGTACAAAGGGATAAAGCAGAAAATAGTCAGGAGAAGCCGGGGTCAAATACCAGGAGAGCAATGAAGTACAGCAGGAGCCCGCAAAAAATCGTCAGGTGGAATCCGGGATCAGAATAAAATGAGAGTTGCGCAGTACAGGAGGAGCAGGCAGAGGATCGTCAGGAAACACAGGATCAGGTAAGTGTACAGGAAACCAAAAATTGCCAAGAACCTAATTAACAGGCAACCTGTGGCCAGCAGGCTGCCTGTTAAATACTTGCTAGCTGGGGTCATGTGATGTGGCCAGCGCCACATGACCCGCACTAGGTAGAACAGCTGAGCACTGAGTGCCCAGCTCGGTGCTCAGACCTTCCCTGGTTTCTGGGGGAACTGAGGACGCCGGCCGTGTGGAGGAGACATGTGCGGCCGGTCCGCCCCGTCGGCGTCCTCGCTCCTGCTTAGAAACAGGACGCCGACGGCGCTGAGGAGAGCGAGCACCTCGGCGTCCCGTGACAAATATATTTGCAGGTCAGCGGTGCAGTTATATGTTCTAAAGACTTTTGTGGCATGTATTAGTGGGAGGGGGGGGAAAGGGCTTATTAGCCGTTGTGTGGTGAAGTGAGAAAATGACAGACTTTTTTTAGATGTTTTAATTTCCTTTTTATTTATTTATTTAATCTAACAGTATGTCAGACAGATAAGTGCCAGGCCGTGCACAGGGGAGTTGCATAGGTCTAAATGTTTCTGGTGCAGGCAGAGGTCCCAGCAGAATAAGGTGCTGTGGCAGCAGGGATCACTTCAAAAGGCCTGAGCTCCCAATGTCAAATAGCGGTCGTGTTGTGACCAGCAACCCAGCGGTTCTTGAATGGTTGACTCGATCTTTGACTTCGTAGCAAGTGACATCAGACACCACTTGTCGTGGACCATATATTTTTTATTAAGTAGGCATTGTATGTGACACTGTTATTTTCAGGTGCACATTGTGTGGGGACATTATATTTAGGAGGCATAACATGGGCTGCAGAAATGAGGAGCAGAAGACATCTGCACTGAGGAATTATGGGCAACAGAAGTCATTATGTTCTGGACCAGATGGAGATGAAAAGGAAATAGAATGACTCCAATCAAAGAAGATCTCATCTGTGTGTAATTGAATATAATTTTTTTAAACTGTGTCTAATTTGAACTTTGGCCACTATATGGTCTGCAGTATGATGATGGGTGGTAGTCTTGTTTGTGAAACAACAATGCTTAGCATCTTTAAAATTGTTAATGTCATACTGGTAGTTGCAGTTTTATACAGTAAAAACCATATGTCAGTGGGTTAAAGCGGTTATCCGGGAATTTATATTGATGATCTTAACAAAAGATCATCAATATCAGTTCAGCTGGGGACCAACACACGGGACCCCCACCGATCAGCTGTTAGAAGAGGTAGGTGCTCTGTGAGTGCTGCAGCCTCTTCCTAAACCATGTGATGTCACCATTAGTGATGATCGAGCACCAAAGTATTCAGGTGTTCGGCCCGAACACATTGCTATATTCGCACAACCCCTCCCCCCCAAAAAAAATCTATTTTACAGTAAAAATTGTTAGAAAACATTCTTTCCTGTATATTCAATTGTATATAAAGTTCAAGTATTGCAAAAAATTACAAGCAAGAGGCTCTCCGAAACAGCCTGTATATCACATAAAAGAGGGCCTTATTTACATTGTGGTACAATTGTTCAGGTAGTGGGACTCCTACACTTATAAAGCCTATGCACTAAGTGAAAGGGCTTCCAAAAATTACAAGGAACTGACACTCCAAAACACCCTTTGTTACACATAAAGGAGGGCATCATACACACCTTTGAAAAATTATGATTGATGGCCTGCTGGTGACCCTTAAAAACATTTGGAGCAAGGGCCTGCTGATCTGACCATCTAAAACATTAGGGGCGAGGGCCTGCTGCCTTGGTGACTCTAGATAACCTCTGGGCGATTGCACGTCCCTGTGACTTTGACGATACATTCGGATGTCTGCCCTATCAACTTTCAATGTTCATTTCTGTGCCTACCATGGTGATCACGTGTAACGGGGAATCAAGGTTCGATGCCGGAGAGGGAGCTTGAGAAAGGTATACTACATCCAAGGGAGGTCAATGGCTGAAATCTGATTGGCTGTTGTTGCCTTGCCCCTTTTTTTCCTAATTTTGAACCACTCAGAGAGGGTGGGTCAAGTTATTAAAGCACAAGCATCCAAGGAAGGCAGCAGGAACACGGCAATTACCTAATCCCGACTCTGGGAGGTAGTGACGATAAGTAACAATACAGCACTACTAAGTGGCCGTTATTGGAATGAGTGCACTTTCCTTTATTGAGGATCTATTGGAGGGCAAGTCTGGTGACAGCAGTCAACTTGATCCGGGCCTCCACAACGTTCACTTAGTGTGCCATCATGGTGAGAATTGTGTTGACCAGACTCATGGCTACTGAGACTGGACTTGTAGGTGAGGGCATGCTGCAACGTTGTTGACTCTAGATATCTTCTAGACGATCGCATGTCCCCGTGATGACGACGATCCATTCGGATCTCTGTCCTATCAACTTTGGAGCAATTTTTCAACAAGGACGTTCTGGTATAGCACCGTTTTTCTTGTCCTCTCCACCAGAGGAATGAGAGATGAGAAGTTCTCTTTGTATCGGGGGTCGAGAAGGGTGAAAAACTAGTAATTCGTGTTGTCTAAAATGCATATAACGCGTGGGTCGCGGGAAAGGCAGCCTAACATGAAGTCAGCCATGTGTGCCAGAGTACCAACAGGCAAGACTTCGCTGTCATCATCAGAAGGTGAGCTGACCCTGTAAAAGATTTTAAGTGAGGGCCTGCAGGTGAGCTGTCCCTGTAAAACATTATATGCGAGAGCCTGCAGTTGAGCTGACCCTGTAAAAGATTTTAGGTGAGGGCCTACAGGTGAGCTGACCCTGTAAAACATTATATGCGAGGACCTGCTGGTGAGCTCATGCTCTAAAACATTATATGTGAGGGCCTGCAGGTGACCCTGTAAAACATTATATGTGAGGGCCTGCAGTTGAGCTGACCCTGTAAAACATTATATGCGAGGGCCTGCTGCTGAGCTGACCCTCTAAAACATTAGGGGTGAGGGCCTGCTGGTGTGCTGATGCTCTAAAACATTATATGCGAGTGCCTGCTAGTGAGCTGATGCTCTAAAACATTATATGCTAGGACCTGGAGGTGCCTAATTTTGGGGGCCTCAGAGGAATTCAACACCTGTGATGACCACGTGTTATCGAATTTCACCTATCATTTGGGGTTTATTCAAAAGAGGGGATTTTGTTAGCCATGTTTTTAATCCAATTTGATATTTTTAGTACTTTAAACATATATATTTGACATATATTTGGTGGCTGCAAATATGACCTGAAGGTTTTTCAGGTTCACCTGCCATTAAAGTGAATGGGACCTGCCACGAACTTGTTTGCCGATGTTCGTCCATCACTTTTTGTTACCAATTGGGGTGCTGTCAATTCCGGACTAAATCGAATCAGCTGACTAATTAGGCTTAATCATATTTCATGAGATTCGCTCATCACTAGTTATGAGCTTGACTCTGGTATAATCTGGTAATAATCTACTGTATTTGTACTTATAACTTTCAATTTGATGCCTAATAAATCTACTACCTTTACATTGTGCATATCCTAAACTAAATGGACTGCACTCAGATTTGGTACTCAATGTGGATTTGGGGATTTGCTCTGGTAGACAGGCTTGCGGACGCACTATAGAGGCAACTACAACAACTTTAACTTAAACAGTTCAGTGTTTTATTCACACATAGGGAAAGTGACAACAAAAAGTCGGTTTCAAGGAAAAAACAGTCACATTGAGTCTGATTTTTTATTTTTTTTTACACCAGGCAGCAACACATAAGTCCTTGGGTGAAACAGAAGTCCATGTGCTTTCATGCAAACATGATAGAAGGCCTTAATCCTGGCCCAAACTCTCAGGTCCCAACACAGAGACTGGCAAAGCTCCACTGTAAGATGGAGGATAATCCACACCCAGCTGAGACTGCTGGCTGGGTTTTATATCCCTAACTAAAACCTAGCCTGGAACGTGGGGAACAACCACCAACCCTGTACTTTGGCTGCTCTCAGTAAGAGCCGGCCCGGATCGGCTTTACAGCCACACAAAATAACCAATAGTGTCAGTCAGCACTACTGTAGCTGCTGCTGACACTTAAAATTACCGGCTCTTACCTCGCCGAGGCCAGGAACCTCGGTGACACATATCTTCCGTCAATGACGGCCCCTTGCGCTTTCCTACAGTGGATACAGGTACTATATATACAGTAGATACATAACTACATATTCTGTAAATAAGCCACTAAGAAAATAAAACGGCACATAAAATCTAGAACTGTAAACTGAGGCCATATTTATCTATCCTTTGCATGTCTGTATCTCTGTTGTATCTTTTATTTTAAATAGGACCTTTCACCGGATTTTATTAATTGAGATAAGTACATGTACTTGCAGGGTCCACCGCTGATGCTGCCCCACTGCCTGGGGAAAATACCATCTATCCTTTGCATGTCTGTATCTCTGTTGTATCTTTTATTTTAAATAGGACCTTTCACCGGATTTTATTAATTGAGATAAGTACATGTACTTGCAGGGTCCACCGCTGATGCTGCCCCACTGCCTGGGGAAAATACCATGAGGCACAGCGCGTCGTAGGAGCACTATTTTAGCAAAACAGGCAGAGTGGCAGCATCAGCGGGGGGTACCTCGCAAGTACAGGTACTTATCTCAATTAATAAAATCCGGTGAAATGTCCTCTTTAAGATTTTTCCCCTCATATTTATGCAGATATATAAACATTGCTAAAGACAATAGGTAGGACCCACACAGCTTGGTAAGCCCTGATTATCCCACCAGGTTGGAGGCCACTTTTGGCAGAGCTTGATTTGCATCCCGTATAATTATCTTCCAGATGTTCATAGTGATCTTTAGAAAATTATACTTTAAATTGTATGAAAATGAAGAGATATGAACGCTATGCTAATAACACGATCATTTATGTACCGTCGTTTACTACAGAAGTAAACAAGAGGTGCAGCTTTATTCATCAAGCAGGCAATTAATGTCAGGAGCTGGCATTGTATCATCCCCCGATAGTACAAAGGATTAAGACATGTGCATTGTCAATTAATCTCAAGTCTCAAAGGTTTTACTGAATCATCTGTAACCAATACTCATATTTAACATCTTAATTGTCATTCCTTCTTTCCACCCCTCCCGTTATAACAAAATGTACTACTGTAAACTGTATTTTTCTTGTAAGCTTTAAACTGTTATTGGTAGTCAGCAGTTTTGACCATGCTAAACTGCTGAAAACGTTAGGTAGGGGTCGGGGAGAGCAGGACAAACCTTTTTTTTATGGAGCTAGTAGTGAGTAGTGTGAATATGAAATTTTGTTATGCCAGATTCTGCTCCTTAAAGTGTCCATTAGGTGTTGCTTCACTGTAAAGTGCAAGGGAGCAGAGTTCCCTTTACAGTAAAACTCCACCTTCTGGACTCTTAAGAAGCAGCATATGGCAGAAACAAACTTCATATTCTAACTTCTGTTAAAAAATAATTTTCAGCAAAAAGAAAATAGTATGCTTTCGCTATAAATTACTAATTGTTACTTTTTATACACCTTAAACTTTATTTATATGGGCAAAAAAATATGCCGATACATTTTATAACATTTTGGATAGCTCATCAGCATCTACAAATCATTTGGATATGTTTTTTTGTATAGTTTTGCTACATTTTTTTTATGGAACTTGTCATCAGAAATATAAGGGGTTGTCTGGGATTTTGATATTGATGGCCTCTGCTCAGTACAGGATGTCAATGTCTGATCAGTGGGGGATTTACTTCCAGTGCATATACGTGAGTACATTGCATGTCGGCTGTGCTTGATATAGTGACATCTCTAGCATAGAAAGAGGCTGCAGTCTCTTCAAACAACTGATCGACAGGGGTGTCGGGAGTCAAACCTACACTGATCAGACACTGAAGATCTATGTTGAGGATAGGTACAGGAAATCGCTGCACTCAATTGATATGATGCAATTAAGGGATTTTATTTTCTATCTTAACGATATTGCAAATTCCGATCCAGATTTATATGCAATATTTTTCAACATAAAAAATATTAAAAATAAATGCAAATAATTAAAAATACAATACAGTATTCTGTGTTGAATACTTTATAATTCTTATTTTTATATACTGTAACATAATATACAATGAGATTAAATAGAATGTAGACTTTTATATTGTAGTTATTTCAGCCATGGACATGCAGTGTAGATTGGTTTAATATAAGCGTGAACATTAATTTTCTAATTTGAGATTGTGTTACATGCTGCATATAAGTAACAGTTAAAATTTGAAGCTTCTTAGCCAACACAGCATCTCTATATGAGCACAAGCCCCACCTCCACCACATGCTGATACACAATAAGTATATTCTGTTAAAATAAAGCATCTCGTGAAATAGCAATCTCTAATATGATTATATCACTGCACAATTAGCATTGTATCATACTGTGCCTCCTCTCTGCCTACATATAACTCTGACGTTCATTTATGAGGCGGCAGAGGGGGCCAGGGTTATAAGGGTGTGATTGCTTCTGGATCCCCTATTGCTACTCCATGGATGTTTACGCATCATATTTAAATTATATATTTGTAGCTGTGTGCGTATATTAGTGCAAAAGGTTTCATATATATCATTGTTTTTTTCATTCCTTGAATTCATTGATCATCCTTGACCTCCAAATTGCTATGTAAAGTATGTACATGACTCAGCTAACCCCTTTTCTTCACAAAGTAACAGACAAGCGAATTAATATGTTGAGAAAAATTAAATATTGTGGCAGTAATTCCAATTCTTTTTGACATGAGGCCACCCTACAACTTTCCAAGGTCTAACGTGCAAGTGACAGCTCTTGATCTTGCTATCTTCTGAGGAAAACTTCAACCAAGTTTCAAGAAACTCTACAGTTTCATAGAAATCTGATTGGAAAATACTGTTTGCTTTCATACATATGGGTGTTTTACAGCTGTTAAAAATCCTTAAGTTGTATTGAGCTTTAAAGGAGATTTTGCCAGGAAAATTTGGTGGCATTGGGCTCTGAGTGGGTTAAAATATTAAAAGAACTTATACTCACCTCATCGTTCCCCACTAGAGTTGAGCGGACACCTGGATGTCCGGGTCCGCCGGGTTAGGCCGAACTTCGCAAAATAGTTCGAGTTCGTGACCCGAACTTGACCCCGAACCCGAACCCCATTAAAGTCAATGGGGACCAGAACTTGTGGGCACTAAAATGGCTCTAAAAAAGTCCTGGAAAAGAGCTAGAGGGCTGCAAAAGGCAGCAAAATGTGGTTAAGAGAATGGCAAGTGCTCTGCAAACAAATGTGGATAGGAAAATTACTTAAAATAACATAAAATACGTTAAAAAAAAATCTTTATCTAGGAGGAGGAGGTCCATATGGAGTAGGAGGTTGAGGAGGCGGTGGTTGTGGTGGTGTAGGTGGAAGTGGCGGTGGAGGAAGAGGTAGCCAACACTGGTTTTTGTTTTTGTTTTTTATTTATGTTTTTATTTTTTTTGTTTAAGTTTGGGTAGACCCCAAAATATTGCGAAATATAAAAAATAAAACAAAGAGAAAGTGCGCTGGAGTACAACAATGGCTAGGTGAGGCAGGTATACAAGTCTATTCTGCACAAGGTACGGACAAGTCCTGTGGGATCCCTGCCTGGTTCATTTTAATGAACGTGAGCTTGACTACATTGGCTGTGGACAGGCGGCTGTGCTTGTCTGTGATAATCCCCTTCTGCCGTGCTAAACAAACGGTCAGACAATAAACTGGCTGCAGGGCAGGCCAGCACCTCCAAGGTGTAAAGGGCAAGCTCAGGCCATTGTTCCCAATTTGGAGACTCAGACGTTGAAGGGGGCAGACCCATCAGTCAGTACATGTAGGAGTGTGCACACATACCGCTCCACCATGTCGCACGTCCAAGTAACGTCCACAATCCAATTGAATATTTTCTCTATCAACTTTTGATGTTCTTTTATGCACCTACCATGGTGATCACTCGTAACGGGGAATCAGGGTTCCATGCTGGAGAGGGAGCCTGAGAAAGGAATACAACATCCAAGGGAGGTCAATGGATGAAATCTGATTGGGTGGAGAGGGCGGGTCAAGTTTCAAAACTGCCTGCAGTTTTTTTTACCCCTGGCTGTGCTGAAGTTGGTGGTGAAGGTGTTACGCTGACCAGATGAGGTGGCGGTAGAGCATGAGGGAGAGCGGAGTAGGAGGAGGAAGCAACAGGAGGCAAAGAGAAACGCCCTGTAATACTCAGTGGTGGAAGGATATGCGCCAAACTGCTTTTCGACTCAGTCCGAGCCGCCACTGCATTTACCCAGTGTGCTGTTAGAGATATAACGTCCCTGACCGTGCTTACTGGTCCACGTAACCGTAGTAAGGTGGACCTTGCCACAGATGGCGTTGCGCAGTGCACACCTAATTTTGTCGCCCACTTGGTTGTGCAGAGAAGGGATGGCTCGCCTTGAAAAGTAGTGGCAGCTGGGGACAAAATACTGTGGAAAAGCCACCGCCATCAGAATATTAACACAATCCGTGTCCACCAGACGGAATGACAGCATTTCAAAGGCCAGGAATTTGGAAATGCTGGCATTCAGGGCCAGGGATCGCGGGTTAGTAGGGGGTACTTCCTCTTTTGCTCCAGTGTTTGGGAGATAGACAGCTGAACACTTCCATGGGACATTGTGGAGATGCTTGGTGACCGAGGTGGTGGTGTTGCTGCCACATCCTCTGTTTGTGGGGTGGCCTGTGCCACTGTCACTCCAGAGGTGGAGGAAGAGGCTGAGACTGCAACAGAAGTAGCTGGAGAAGCCTGAGACCTTTCTTGGCTTTGGCAGTGTTTACTCCACTGCAGCTTGTGCTTTGCACTTAGATGCCTGGTCATGCAGGTTGTGATCAGGTTTAGAATGTTTATGCCTCGCTTCAGGCTCTGATTGCACAGCGTGCAAACCACTCGTGTCTTGTCGTCTTCACAGTGCCTGAAGAACTGCCACACCAGTGAACTCCTTGGAGCTGGCTTTGGTGTGCTCGGTCCTTGGATGTGGTGGACAGTAGCAGGCGTAATGTCTAGCGGACGGTCGCTCTGCTTTTGCACCCTCTTTTGCTGTGCTGGTGGCTTTGTGCAACCACCGCCTCTTCCTCCGAACTGCACATGACCTTGATTCCATGTGGGATCGAGGACCTCATCTTTCTCCACATTATCTTCCACCCAGTCTTCACCCCTACACTCCTTGTCGGTTTGCACTCTGCAGAAAGCCACAGCAGTTGGCACTTGTGTTTCGTCATCATCAGAGACGTGCTGAGGTGGTCTTCCCATGTCCTCATCCTCAAACATAAGTGGTTGGGAATCGGTGCACTCAATTTCTTCCACTTCTGGGGCAGGGCTAGTTGGATGACCCTGGGAAACCCTGCCAGCAGAGTCATCAAAAAGCATAGGAGACTGCTGCATGACTTGGGGCTCAGACTGCTTGGCTGATTTGCAAGGGGGTGAGGTGCAAGATAGATGCCCATGGCCTGCAGGTGCCAACTCTGAGCTTTCAGCAGTGGACCGGGTGGGAGACAATGTGAAGGAACTGGAGCCACTGTCAGCCACTCAATCTACTAGCGCCTATACTTGTTCTGGCCTCACCATTTGTACAGCGGCATTCGGGCCTACTAAATAACGTAGAAGGCTCTGACGCCTACTCGCACCTGAGGAAGGTGTTTCATTTGGGCATGTAGCTGGCACAGATACACCACGTCCTCTCCCTGCAACAGGAGCTCCACCAACACTAGCAGCACCACAACAAGGAAAGCATCCCTTATTTGACACTCTCCTAATTTTTTGCGATCACCCACCAAAGTAACAGATGTTTTTACTAAATTTAGTTCCCTGGCAGCAATGCAGAGCAGGGGTTTTTCAATGGCAAAAATGGGTTAATTTCAATAAACTGAGGTGTCTCACTCCTGATTAGCTCTGATGTGGTGCTGCAAGCCCCAAAAAGGGGACACCCAACCCTCTAAATGGTAAATAATTGTGTATATGGAAAATGGGCGAGCAGTCATGCATTTGGCATCCAATTGAGGTGTACAGAAAATGTATTTAATGATAAAGTATAAAATACACATATATGCATAGAATCATTAAAAAACTAATTAAAAATAGAGATAAAATACAGACAGAATTTAAACTGTGCGGATGGCTATATTTAAGCAACCTGTATTCAATCTGCAGCCATTTCACGCTTACTGTTAATAAACCACTTCAAACAATTTCATCTGTGGCCGTATCAACAGGTATTCCCCTGTATTAGGATCATCACTGATGGGGTCGCTAGTGAAATGTCACTTTTTGAGTGCGCAGGTTGCGCCTGTTACAAAGTCACAGAAAAAGCGCACTTGTATGTTTTCCGATGGATCGTATAACACTGCGCATATAAACTGTGTTTGTAGAGTCTTTCCTTATGTTTCTTAGACTCCCACTTTGCCATTGTAGAGGGACAATCTTTAAAAGTATTTGGCTTACCTCTTTCCCGATGTCTAATTCGGATGTGTTCCGATCACTTGATGAGGGGCGAACGGGACAAATTGTTGCCGGCGTCTCCCGTCGCACTCCTCGAAGCAAGACAATTCGGATCCCCCAAAAAAGCATATACAAAAAAAACACTGAAAAACCGCAACAAGCATTATTAACAAAACGCACTACATCACAATTTCTCTTTCAACCGAGGAAAATCTGGAGTAGCAGGTGTTTGCAATTTGGATCCAATTAGAGACAATATAAAGAATGGAGGCTAAGCGGGCAACACCTGACCACTGAGGTAGGGATAGCGTAACATCCCGAAACGTGTCTGGTGTAATAGGTGGACGTACCCGCGACAAAGTCCTCCTAAAAACTGTATGGCCATACAGAAAGAATTCTGAAGAAGCAAAGTAGAGAACAAGGAACAAACATATTTCCTCAGATCCCAGGACTTGAATATACAATTGCGGTGGAAGAGCGCAGGAGCTCCCGCCAGATTTGTGCTACTCCCGCGAGACCCCAATTGTCTTGCTTCGAGGAGTGCGATGGGAGACGCCGGCAACAATTCGTCCCGTTCGCCCCTCATCAAGTGATCGGAACACATCCGAATTAGACATCGGGAAGGAGGTAAGCCAAATACTTTTAAAGATTGTCCCTCTACATTGGCAAAGTGGGAGTCTAAGAAACATAAGGAAAGACTCTACAAACACAGTTTATATGCGCAGTGTTATACGATCAATCGGAAAACATACAAGTGCGCTTTTTCTGTGACTTTGTAACAGGCGCAGCCTGCGCACTCAGAAAGTGACATTTCACTAGTGACCCCATCAGCGATGATGCTAATACAGGGGAATACCTGTTGATACGGCCACAGATGAAATTGTTTGAAGTGGTTTATTAACAGTAAGCGTGAAATGGCTGCAGATTGAATACAGGTTGCTTAAATATAGCCATCCGCACAGTTTAAATTCTGTCTGTATTTTATCTCTATTTTTAATTTGTTTTTTTTTATGATTCTATGCATATATGTGTAATTTATACTTTATCATTGAATACATTTTCTGTACACCTCAATTGGAGGACGAATGCATGAGTGCTCGCCCATTTTCCATATACACAAAAATGGGTTAATGTCACCCACCAATGGAACAGACGATTTTTAGAAATTTCGGTCCCTGTCACCTATGCAGAGCATGGGTTTTTCAACGCCAAAAATGGGTTAATGTCACCCACCAATGGGACAGACGAATTTTTGAAATTTAAGTCCCTGTCACCTATGCAGAGCAGGGGTTTTTCAATGGCAAAAATGGGTTAAAGGGCTTCTGTCACCCCACTAAACTGTTTTATTTTTTTTTGTGTACTTATAATCCCTATACTGCGATTTATCCATACATAATGTGATTAATCATTTTGGTTCAGTAGATTTTGCTAAAAACGTACTTTTATAATATGTAAATTACCTGTCTACCAGCAAGTAGGGCAGCTACTTGCTGGTAGCAGCCGCATCCTCCTATCATAATGACACCCCCTCCGCATGTTGATTGACAGGGCCAGCGAACGGTATCGATCTCTGCTGGCCCTGTTTGCATTCAAAATCTGGCGCCTGCGCCGTGCCTGTCTTCAATCGGTGCAGGCGTACTGAGAGGCTGACGCTCGCTCGGCCGCTCCATCCTCAATGCGCATGCGCCGATGACGTCACATCTACACCCGGCGCAGGCGCATTGAGGATGGAGCGGCCGAGCGAGCGGCCGCCTCTCAGTGCTCCTGCGCCGATTGAAGACAGGTACGGCGTAGGCGCAAGATTTTGCAAAATCTACTGAACCAAAATGATTAATCACATTATGTATGGATAAATCGCAGTATAGGGATTATAAGTACACAAAAAAAAAACTGTTTAGTGGGGTGATAAAAGCCCTTTAATGTCACCCACCAAAAATTGGTTTGTCGCCCACCTAACTAACAGACGGATTAAGTATTAAATTATTAATATTTATTTTAGATGTTGCATTGCTCCCACCAAAAAATTGCTGTAGGAAGGTCGGCCACAGAATGAACAGACAGATACATTATCTTTGTAATGGTGTATTGCACATGTGCCCTCCGAGCCACTTGTGAATGACTAGCCTGATAACCGTGAAAATGTCACCCCACAATCCTACAGATGGATTTACTGTATTTATTTGCCTGGCTGTCAGATTTGCCATGTAGGCCGCAAAGGTACTTTCTGGCAAAAAAAAGATGATTTTTTTTTTACCCACAGTGAAACAGATGGATTTACTGATTATATTTCACTATCAGATTTGCAGTGCAGGCCGCAAAGGTACTTTCTGGCAAAAAAAAAATATTATTTTTAACCCACAGTGAAACAGATGGATTTAACAGATTTTCTTTCACTATCACAAATGCAGTGCAGGCCGCAAAGGTACTTTATGACCCCCAAAAAAGTTTTTTTTTGACCCACAATTTCCCAGTTGTATTCACTGATTATATTTCACTATTAGATTCGCAGTGCAGGCCGCAAAGGTACTTTCTTGCCAAAAAAATATGATTTTTTCACCCACAGTGAAACCGATGGATTTAACAGATTTTCTTTCACTATCACAAATGCAGTGGAGGCCGCAAAGGTACTTTCTTGCAAACAAAAAATGATTTTGTCACCCACAGTGAAACAGATGGATTTACTGATTATATTTCACTATCAGATTCGCAGTGCAGGTCGCAAAGGTACTTTCTGGCAAAAAAAAAAAAAAAATTTTACCCACAGTGAAACAGATAGATTTAACTGACTTTCTATCGCTATCACAAATCCAGTGCAGACCGAAAAGGTACTTTATGGCCCAAAAAAAGTGTTTTTTTCACCCACATGTCCCAGTTGTTTTTACTGATTATATTTCACTATCAGATTTGCAGCACAGGCCGCAAAGGTATTTTATGGAAAAAAATATATGATTTTTTCACCCACAATGAAACAGATGGATTTAACAGATTTTCTTTCACTATCACAAATGCAGTGCAGCACACAAATGTACTTTTTAGCAAAAAATGTTTTATTTGTCCCCCCAGAATCTAACAGATGGATTTACTGAAATGATTACACTCACATATGCAGCACAGGGGTACTTTACAGAAAAAATAAATTTAATATGTCACCCCCTGGGTCCGTAAACTCACAGACTGGTTACCTATATTATTTTCCCTTCCCCTGGCACATATGCAGTGCAGGTTCACTTAAAAAATGGGTATATGTTGCCCACTGCACTAAAAGAACAGGATTAAATTATTGTCCCTGGCAGGTGCACTGCACTTGCACAAAATGTCCGCCAACGCCCACCTAACTAACAGATGGATAAAACTTATTTTTCTGCGTCACTGGGCTCAGGGCAGAGTACAAAAATGTTGCATTGCACCCACACAAAAAAAAAATCGTTGTAGATCGCAGAGTTAACAACAAGTTCTGATATCAGATTATTTTCTATTCTCTCCCTTACAGCAGCAGCATCCTATCACTACAGTAGTAAGAGCTGAGTGACATGCGACGCTACGTGACTCCAGCTTATATAGAGGCTTGGTCACACGCTGCACTGGCCAAACACAGCCATGCCATTAGTAGGCATGGCTGTGATGGCTTCTAAGGGCACACAGTTAAACGCTTGCTGATTGGCTGCCCTGCAGCTTTTCAACACAAGCCATTAAGTTGCCGAACACCGAACTCAAACTTTTACTGAAATGTTTGTGTTCGGGTCTGGGCTCAAAAAATCATAAAGTTCGCTCAACCCTATTCCCCACCACTCCTGTTCCACCTTTGCTAGGTCCTGGGTGATCTCTACATACTGGTCTTGATACAAAGTAAATCTGTAAAGAAACTGAAGGGAGGAAGGGTACAGGGTCATTGTCTGGGACCACTGCCAGCAAACTTTAAATCAGCTATCTATCTTGAGTCACCTCTCCTAGGTGTTTACCAGAGCCCTTCACAAGAATACTTGGACTTGTGTGCTAGGGACCCAGGATACATCTGCAGAGTATGGTGGCAGAAAAAAGGTGCAAACTCACAGGCAGCAGACCTATCAAATGGCAAGGAGTAGCAGAAGAGTTAAGCCAGCTAAGGGGTCAAAGCAGAAAGAAGCTGAGGAGTCAAAACCAGGAGAAACAGTCAAAGGCATCCTTTGACTATTTCATATTAGAAACATAGAAACATAGACTGTGTCAGCAGATAAGAACCATTTGACCCATCTAGTCTTCCCAATATACTAAATACTATGAATATCCCCTGGCCCTATCTTATATAAAGGATGGCTTTATGCCTATTTCAAGCATGCTTAAACTCCTTCACTGTATTTGCAGCTACCACTTCTGCAGGAAGGCTATTTCATACATCCACTTCTCTCTCACTAAAGTAATACTTCCTGATATTACTTTTAAACCTTTGCCACTCTAATTCAAAACGATGTCCTCTTGTAGCAGTTTTTCTTCTTTTAAATATTCTCTGCTCTTTGACCTTGTTGATTCACTTTATGTATTTAAAAGTTTCTAACATATCCCCTCTGTCTCGTCTTTCTTCCAAGCTATACATGTTAAGGTCCTTTAATCTTTCCTGGTAAGTTTTATCCTGCAATCCATGTACTAGTTTAGTAGCTCTTCTCTGAACTCTCTCCAAAGTATCAATATCCTTCTGGAGATATGGTCTCCAGTACTGCGCACAATACTCCAAATGAGGTCTCACTAGTGCTCTGTAGAGTGGCATGAGCACCTCCCTCCTTCTACTGTTAATGCCTCTTCCTATACACTCAAGCATTCTGCTAGCATTTCCTGCTGCTCTATGACATTGTCTGCCTACCTTTAAGTCTTGTGAAATAATGACCTCTAAATCCCTTTCCTCAGATACTGAGGTTAGGACTGTATCACTGATTTTATATTCTGCTCTTGGGTTTTTACGCCCCAGGTGCATTATCTTGCACTTATCAACATTAAAGTTTAGTTGCCATACTTCTGACCATTCCTCTAGTTTTCCTAAACCCTGTTACAAATCTTTGTGTCATCAGCAAAAAGACACACCTTACCATCGAGGCCTTGTGCAATTTTGCTGATAAAGATATTAAACAATATGGGTCCCAGAACAGATCCCTGAGGTACCCCACTGGTAACAAGACCATGGTCTGAATATACTCCATTGACTACAACCCTCTGTTGTCTGTACCTCAGCCACTACCTAATCCATTCAACAATATGGGAGTCCAAGCACAAAGACTACAATTTATTGATAAGCATTCTCTGTGGGACAGTATCAAAAGCCCTACTAAAGTCTAGATAAGCGATGCCTACTGCACCTCCGCCATCTATTATTTTAGTCACCCAATCAAAAAAATCAATGAGATTAGTTTGACATGATCTACAGTACAGACCAAAAGTTTGGACACACCTTCTCATTCAAAGAGTTTTCTTTATTTTCATGACTATGCAAATTGTAGATTCACACTGGAGGCATCAAAACTATGAATTAACACATGTGGAATTATATACATAAAAAAGTGTGAAACAACTGAAAATATGTCATATTCTAGGTTCTTCAAAGTAGCCACCTTTTGCTTTGATTACTGCTTTGCACACTCTTGGCATTCTCTTGATGAGCTTCAAGAGGTAGTCACCTGAAATGGTCTTCCAACAGTCTTGAAGGAGTTCCCAGAGATGCTTAGCACTTGTTGGCCCTTTTGCCTTCACTCTGTGCTCCAGCTCACCACAAACCATCTCGATTGGGTTCAGGTCCGATGACTGTGGAGGCCAGGTCATCTGGCGCAGCACCCCATCACTCTCCTTCATGGTCAAATAGCCCTTACACAACCTTGAGGTGTGTTTGGGGTCATTGTCCTGTTGAAAAATAAATGATGGTCCAACTAAACGCAAACCGGATGGAATGGCATGCCGCTGCAAGATGCTGTGGTAGCCATGCTGGTCCAGTATGCCTTCAATTTTGAATAAATCTCCAACAGTGTCACCAGCAAAGCACCCCCACACCATCACACCTCCTCCTCAATGCTTCACGGTGGGAACCAGGCATGTAGAGTCCATCTGTTCACCTTTTCTGCGTCGCACAAAGACACGGTGGTTGGAACCAAAGATCTCAAATTTGGACTCATCAGACCAAAGCACTGATTTCCACTGGTCTAATGTCCATTCCTTGTGTTCTTTAGCCCAAATAAGTCTCTTCTGCTTGTTGCCTGTCCTTAGCAGTGGTTTCCTAGCAGATATTCTACCATGAAGGCCTGATTCACACAGTCTCCTCTTAAAAGTTGTTCTATAGATGTGTCTGCTGCTAGAACTCTGCGTGGCATTGACCTGGTCTCTAATCTGAGCTGCTGTTAACCTGCGATTTTTGAGGCTGGTGACTCGGATGAACTTATCCTCCGTAGCAGAGGTGACTCTTGGTCTTCCTTTCCTGGGGCAGTCCGCATGTGAGCCAGTTTCTTTGTAGCGCTTGATGGTTTTTGTGACTGCACTTGGGGACACTTTCAAAGTTTTCCCAATTTTTTGGACTGATTGACCTTCATTTCTTAAAGTAATGATGACCACTCGTTTTTCTTTACTTAGCTGCTTTTTTCTTGCCATAATACAAATTCTAACAGTCTATTCAGTAGGACTATCAGCTGTGTATCCACCTGACTTCTCCACAACGCAACTGATGGTCCCAACCCCATTTATAAGGCAAGAAATCCCACTTATTAAACCTGACAGGGCACACATGTAAAGTGAAAATCATTTTAGGTGACTACCTCTTGAAGCTCATCGAGAGAATGCCAAGAGTGTGCAAAACAGTAATCAAAGCAAAAGGTGGCTACCTTGAAGAACCTAGAATATGACATATTTTCAGTTGTTTCACACTTTTTTGTTATGTATATAATTCCACATGTGTTAATTCATAGTTTTGATGCCTTCAGTGTGAATCTACAATTTTCATAGTCATGAAAATAAAGAAAACTCTTTGAATGAGAAGGTGTGTCCAAACTTTTGGTCTGTACTGTACCAGAAGCAAACCCATGCTGTTTTTCATCTTTCAATCCATGGGATTTTAGATGTTCCACAATCATCTCCTTAAGTATTGTTTCCATTAATTTCCCCACTATTGATGTCAGGCTTACTGGCCTATAGTTACCCAGTTCCTACTACATTTCTTGTGAATGGGCACAACATTTGCTAATTTCCAATCTTTTGGCACGACTCCTGTTACCAGTGATTAGTTAAATAAATCTGTAAATGGTTTTGCTAGTTCACAGCTAGGCTCTTTTAATAGATTTGGGTGTATCCCATCAGGCCCCTGTGACGTATTTGTATTAATTTTAGACAGCTGACTTAGAACCTCTTCCTCTGTAAAGAGACATATGCATCAAAAGATTCATTATTCTTTCTTCCTAACTTAGGTCCTTTTCCTTAATTTTCCTTTGTAAAAACTGAACAGAAGTATTCATTGAGGCAGCCAGCTAGTTCTTTATCTTCTTCCATATACTTTCCTTCTTTTGTTTTTAATTTGGTAATTCCTTGTTTTTGTTTCCTTTTTCCATTTATGTATCTGAAGAATGTTCTTATCGCCTTTTTTTAACTGACTAAGCTCATTTCTCTTCTGCCTGTGCTTTAGGAGCTCTTATAACTTGCTTGGCCTCTCTCTGCCTAATCTTATAAATTTTCCTGTCATGCTTCTTTATTTTTATTTTATTATTACTAAATGCTATCTTTTTGTTTTTAATGATTTTGGCCACTTTTAATGATTTTGTACTACAGTGGTCTATTCCTTTTTTTGCTTTTACTGGCAAACCTAATTAAATTATCTGTTGCCTTCAATGGTGCCACTTTTAAGTAGTCTGATTTCTCCTGGACTCCATTGAAATAGTTCCAATCTGATTGGGGACTCTTATACCACTAATCTAATTTTAGAAAAATTAGTTTTTCTAAAATCTAAAACTTTTGTTTTTGTGTGGTGTGACTCAGTCACTGTACTTATAGTAAACCACACTGACTATTGATCACTAGATCCCAAGCTTTCCCCTACAGTAATACAGGGAGTGCAGAATTATTAGGCAAGTTGTATTTTTGAGGATTAATTTTATTATTGAACAACATCCATGTTCTCAATGAACCCAAAAAACTCATTAATATCAAAGCTGAATATTTTTGGAAGTAGTTTTTAGTTTGTTTTTAGTTTTAGCTATTTTAGGGGGATATCTGTGTGTGCAGATGACTATTACTGTACATAATTATTAGGCAACTTAACAAAAAACAAATATATACCCATTTCAATTATTTATTTTTACCAGTGAAACCAATATAACATCTCAACATTCACAAATATACATTTCTGACATTCAAAAACAAAACAAAAACAAATCAGTGACCAATATAGCCACCTTTCTTTGCAAGGACACTCAAAAGCCTGCCATCCATGGATTCTGTCAGTGTTTTGATCTGTTCACCATCAACATTGCCTGCAGCAGCAACCACAGCCTCCCAGACACTGTTCAGAGAGGTGTACTGTTTTCCCTCCTTGTAAATCTCACATTTGATGATGGACCACAGGTTCTCAATGGGGTTCAGATCAGGTGAACAAGGAGGCCATGTCATTAGATTTTCTTTTTTTATACCCTTTCTTGCCAGCCACGTTGTGGAGTACTTGGACGCGTGTGATGGAGCATTGTCCTGCATGAAAATCATGTTTTTCTTACCTTGCAGACTTCTTCCTGTACCACTGCTTGAAGAAGGTGTCTTCCAGAAACTGGCAGTAGGACTGGGAGTTGAGCTTGACTCCATCCTCAACCCAAAAAAGCCCCACAAGCTCATCTTTGATGATACCAGCCCAAACCAGTACTCCACCTCCACCTTGCTGGCGTCTGAGTCGGACTGGAGCTCTCTGCCCTTTACCAATCCAGCCATCTGGCCCATCAAGACTCACTCTCATTTCAAACCTTAGAAAAATCAGTCTTGAGATATTTCTTGGCCCAGTCTTGACGTTTCAGCTTGTGTGTCTTGTTCAGTGGTGGTCGTCTTTCAAGCCTTTCTTACCTTGGCCATGTCTCTGAGTATTGCACACCTTGTGCTTTTGGGCACTCCAGTGATGTTGCAGCTCTGAAATATGGCCAAACTGGTGGCAAGTGGCATCTTGGCAGCTGCACGCTTGACTTTTCTCAGTTCATGGGCAGTTATTTTGCGCCTTGGTTTTTCCACACGCTTCTTGCGACCCTGTTGACTATTTTGAATGAAACGCTTGATTGTTCGATGATCACGCTTCAGAAGCTTTGCATTTTTAAGAGTGCTGCATCCCTCTGCAAGATATCTCACTATTTTTGACTTTTCTGAGCCTGTCAAGTCTTTCTTTTGACCCATTTTGCCAAAGGAAAGGAAGTTGCCTAATAATTATGCACACGTGATATAGGGTGTTGATGTCATTAGACCACACCCCTTCTCATTACAGAGATGCACATCACCTAATATGCTTAATTGGTAGTAGGCTTTCGAGCCTATACAGCTTGGAGTAAGACAACATGCATAAAGAGGATGATGTGGTCAAAATACTCATTTGCCTAATAATTCTGCACGTAGTGTATTAGATACCAAATTCCCATTTGTGAATACTAAATCTAAAATTGCCTCCTTCTGGGTTGGCTCCTCCACTACTTGCTGTAGAGATAATCCCAGTTGGGAATTTAGAATATCTGTACTCCTGGCAGAACTAGCTATTTTGGTTTTCCAGTTTAGATCAGGAAGATCAAAGTCTCCCATAATGATAACTTCCCCTTTCAATGTCATTTTAGCTATTTCCTCAACTAGTAGATCATCTAATTCTTTGACGGGCATTCTTTGACTTGGCCATATTGACAGCTTATCCTCAGGATAGGTCATTAATAACAGAACAGCAGGTGTCTGACTACCGGCATCCATGCTGATCAGATGTATGAAAATTCTGTGGCACTCTGTGAGCACTTAGGCCTCTTCCTAAGCCATGTGACATGCCATTCATTGATTACATAGCTCAGCCATTTAAGTTAATGTAGCTGAACTGCAATACTAAGCACAGCCACCATCAATTGATTGGTGCTGTTCTTGGAAAGTTGTGAGGAGGCTGTGGTGCTCAACAGCAGAGGATTGGATGGTCAGCATTGCAACCCTCCTGGAACAGCCATGAAATGCACACACAGCCAATGACTGGCTTCAGTTCACCATCCTCAGCCAGTAATTGTCTGACCTAGCTTTCCCTGTGTGTGTGGAGATGGAACCAGGAAGTAGACATGAGTGGAGACCCTGGCAGAGGTGGACCAGGAGCAACGGGTGATTGATGAGGTAAGTATTGGTTCATTCATTTTTTTAACCAACCCTTATCCCACTGGAAAACCACTTTATACAGAATATACAGCTGTTGGGTGTAATAAAAAATGCACCTTTTTTACTTGAAGACCGGAGTGCTGCCTTCATTTTTTCTGCTTCAATTCATCGTTCCATGTCCAGGAACAGTCGTGGGATATGCACCCGGCATACCTAAAGAGTGCTGCTGTTATTTTTTTCTTCTTTTCTACAGAAGTGTCTGTAGTGTCTACCATACATGGAAGCAGTTGTACCATGTGCTTGATGTCTTTTGGTCTCTATTGAGTATTCCATATAAGGCTGAATTCACATAAGGGTTCAGCCTTTCCATTCTCCTGCTCCGTTATAGTCTATAGGGCTCTCCGTTTGGCTGTTTTGTGCCGACTCCATCCTTTCAGTTCTCCTGCTCCAATAACGGAGTAGGAGAACGGAAAGGTTGAACGCTGATGTGAGCTCAGCCTTACTACTAAAATAAGCATTCCAAACTTAACAGACACATATACAGTATGCTTTTTAAAGGCTTATGTGAGTAAGACTTAGCAATGGTCACATGGCTGAGAAACTTTATCGGACAGTAATATAGTTTCATTATCTCCTGGTGTGTAGGTAATAGATAGCGGTGAATCTTCTCTGGTTCACGGAATCCAGGCCAACAGAATTATGATCAAAGGCCCACCAAATCCTATCTGTCTGTATCCCTGAATTGTATTTAAACAATGATGTTGGTTGAATTGGTAATAATACAAGATTTGTGAACCTATTTGTTGAAGCAATGAACTGCAGGACTAGTACAGTCCTGATCAAAAGTTTAAGACCACTTGAAAAATGGCAAAAAATCATATTTTACATTGTTGGATATTAACAAGGTTCCAAGTAGAGCTTCAACATGCAACAAGAAGAAATGAGAGTGAGACAAAACATTTTTTGAACATTCTATTAATTGAAAATAACGATTAAACTGAAACAGGCTGTTTTTCAGCTGATCCAAATTTTAGGACCACATGCCTTTAAAAGGCCAAATCTATGCAAAGATGTGGATTCATTGTCATTTTCTGTCAGGTAGTCACACGTTGTGATGGCAAAGGCAAAAAAACTCTCCCTTTTTTAAAGTGGTCAGGTTGTTGAACTGCATAAGCCGGGTCTCTCACAGTGCGCCATCGCTGCTGAGGTGGGACGCAGTAAGACAGTCATTTGGAATTTCTTAAATGATCCTGAGGGTTATTTAACAAAAAAGAATTTCATCAGCACTGAGTCGGAGGATCCAATTGGCTGTCCGTCAAGACACTGGACGATCCTCGACCCAAATTAAGGCCCTTACTGGTTCTGACTGCAGCCCCATAACCATCAGATGGCATCTGAGACTGAAGGGCTACAAAAACAAAAAACTTCTTCAAAGACCTCGTCTCCTTGAACGCCACAGAACTGCTCGTTTGGACTTTGCAAAAGAGAGTACCAAACATGGGACATTCAAAGGTAGAAGAAAGTTTTATTCTCTGATGAGAACAAATTTAACCTTGACGGTCCTGATGGTTTTCAACGTTACTGGCATGACAAGCAGATTCCACCTGAGATGTTTTCTACGCTCCACAGTGGAGGGGGCGCCATAATGGTCTGGGGTGCTTTTTCCTTCAGTGGAACAATGGAGTTTCAGGAAGTGCAGGGGCGTCAAACGGCCGCTGGCTATGTCCAGATGTTGCAGAGAGCATTCCTCATGACTGAGGGCCCTCGTGTGTGTGGTAACGATTGGGTTTTTTAACAGGACAACGCTACAGTACACAATGCCCGCAGGACAAGGGACTTCTTCCAGGAGAATAACATCACTCTTTTGGCCCATTCTGCGTGTTCCCCTGATCTAAATCCAATTGTGAACCTTTGGGGACGGATGACAAGGGAAGTTTACAAAAATGGACAACAGTTCCAGACAGTAGATAGCCTTCGTGCGCCCGTCTTCACCACTTGGAGAAATATTCCCACTCACCTCATGGAAACGCTTGCATCAAGCATGCCGAAATGAATTTTGGAAGTGATAAACAATAATGGCGGAGCTACTCATTACTGAGTTCATGTTTGGAAGTTGGATTTCTGTTTTGTGGGGGTTTAGTTTTTTGGGGGAGGTGTGGTCCTAAACTTTTGATCAGCTGAAAAACAGCCTGTTTCAGTTTATTTGTTGTTTTCATTAAATTGAATGCTCAATTTTTTTTTTGTCTCACTCCCATTTCTTCTTGTTGCATGTTGAAGCTTTACTTGGAACCTTGTTAAGATCCAGCCATGCTAAATATAATTTTTTTTCTATTTTTCAAGTGGTCTTAAACTTTTGATCAGGACTGTATCATGAAGCATCCTGTGAGCTTGCATCAGTCGTTCTGCGCTTATTCCCTTTTCTCACTTTATTCTCGATACTTTTAGCACTTGTTAATAATGCAGATTGTTTTCAAATGACCTGGAATGCTGCCTTCCATTTATGGTGACAAAGGAAGGTATCAACAGGCAACCCATTAACCTGGAGCCCCTGCAATGAAGATAATGCCCTCCATTACTACCGTATTTAGCGAATAATATTACTTTGTATGAAATGACTTATAAATCAGGCTAATCCTTATATGGATGATTTATTGCATTTCTGCTTTTAATTCAACAACTTCGCTCAACATCATTTAACAGCCCTGGAAATATATTTTTATTTTATTCTTTGTAGATATATTTAGCCATGATTGACATCGCATGTACCATTATAATTTGGCTCTTGAATTAAGGAAAAGTTCCTTTTAGCTTCAACTAAAGTAGAATTTTCCAGATCACAATCATATGTCACCATTCACCATGGCTTCAGAGAATGCTGTTAAATTACTCATTATGGAAATTATATGTATGTGGATTGTATAACTGTCATGGGGATATTCCAGATATCAAGATTTTAATGTAATGGATTATGTTAAGCTACTGTATATTAACCAGCGCATACTGAACAGGTAGCTAGACATTTTATCATAAATCCTTTTAGTTTTTGCTTCTTAGAAAAAATCTGATATGTCAAATATTGTGTGAAACTATTATATTCCTTAATTCTCTTTCAGGTTCCCTATATTATTGCATAACAATTTTATAAAACTATTTTTGTTTTATTTGCAGTGAATTCTTTCGCAGTGGGTTTTATATCAATAGCATTGTCTGTACAAATGTTTCAGGCCAAGGCTCCACAGATGATAATATATGCAACTGGCATAACATATCCTACACTATTACAAGTAAAGTCAAGTCTCCAAGTTGTTTCATTTAAGGGGGTTTTCCAAGTGTTATTTTTTCTTTTTTTAACTGATGACCTATCCTCTGAATAGATTATCAGTATCTGATTAGTGGAAGTCCAACACCCAGTACCCAGGCATGGGATTCAGCCAGTTCCCTCCAGTTCTCCAGATCTTTACAACTTACAACTGGATCGGGGACCGTGTTACCGTCTGGGTCCCGATCTGGTGCTATGGCGGCGGCAGGGCAGCTGGAGATGTTCACCTCCATCACTTTGCACGCCGCTAATAGCTTAGCTCCTTAGTTGGGTGGTACATGTGTTTAGTGTATATATGGTGTATTTATGTGCATGAATGTTGCATATACACTACAGACCAAAAGTCTGGACACACCTTCTCATTCAAAGAGTTTTCTTTATTTTCATGACTATGAAAATTGAAGATTCACACTGAAGGCATCAAAACTATGAATTAACACATGTGGAATTATATACATAACAAAAAAGTGTGAAACAACTGAAAATATGTCATATTCTAGGTTCTTCAAAGTAGCCACCTTTTGCTTTGATTACTGCTTTGCACACTCTTGGCATTCTCTTGATGAGCTTCAAGAAGTAGTCACCTGAAATGGTCTTCCAACAGTCTTGAAGGAGTTCCCAGAGATGCTTAGCACTCTGTGGTCCAGCTCACCCCAAACCATCTCGATTGGGTTCAGGTCCGGTAACTGTGGAGGCCAGGTCATCTGGCGCAGCACCCCATCACTCTCCTTCATGGTCAAATAGCCCTTACACAGCCTTGAGGTGTGTTTGGGGTCATTGTCCTGTTGAAAAATAAATGATGGTCCAACTAAACGCAAACCGGATGGAATAGCATGCCGCTGCAAGATGCTGTGGTAGCCATGCTGGTTCAGTATGCCTTCAATTTTGAATAAATCCCCAACAGTGTCACCAGCAAAGCACTCCGACACCATCACACCTCCTCCTCCATGCTTCACGGTGGGAACCAGGCATGTAGAGTCCATCCGTTCACCTTTTCTGCGTGGCACAAAAACACGGTGGTTGGAACCAAAGATCTCAAATTTGGACTCATCAGACCAAAACACAGATTTCCACTGGTCTAATGTCCATTCCTTGTGTTCTTTAGCCCAAACAAGTCTCTTCTGCTTGTTGCCTATCCTTAGCAGTGGTTTCCTAGCAGATATTCTACCATGAAGGCCTGATTCACACAGTCTCCTCTTAACAATTGTTCTAGAGATGTGTCTGCTGCTAGAACTCTGAGTGGCATTGACCTGGTCTCTAATCTGAGCTGCTGTTAACCTGCAATTTCTGAGGCTGTTGACTTGGATGAACTTATCCTCCGCAGCAGAGGTGACTCTTGGTCTTCCTTTCCTGGGGCAGTCCGCATGTGAACCAGTTTCTTTGTAGCGCTTGATGGTTTTTGTGACTTGGGGACACTTTCAAAGTTTTCCCAATTTTTCGGACTGACTGACCTTCATTTCTTAAAATAATGATGGCCACTCGTTTTTCTTTACTTAGCTGCTTTTTTCTTGCCATAATACAAATTCGAACAGTCTATTCAGTAGGACTATCAGCTGTTTATCCACCTGACTTCTCCACAAGGCAACTGATGGTCCCAACCCCATTTATAAGGCAAGAAATCCCACTTATTAAACCTGACAGGGCACACCTGTGAAGTGAAAATCATTTCAGGTGACTACCTCTTGAAGCTCATCAAGAGAATGCCAAGAGTGTGCAAAGCAGTAATCAAAGCAAAAGGTGGCTACTTTGAAGAGCCTAGAATATTACATATTTTCAGTTGTTTCACACTTTTTTGTTATGTATATAATTCCACATGTGTTAATTCATAGTTTTGATGCCTTCAGTGTGAATCTACATAGTCATGAAAATAAAGAAAAGTCTTTGAATGAGAAGGTGTGTCCAAACTTTTGGTCTGTACTGTATATGATGTATGTATATGTAAACATCTGTCGTGACGCTTCGAGTCTGCCATTGAGTAGGGAACCTGTTATTAAAAATTTGAATCCCACCCCTGCTGTTTGAGAAGACAGCAGCGCTCGCAGTAGGGACGTCATATTCATTGATCATAGGCTGTGTGACGTCATATTCATTAGTCACATGGCCTAGACGCAGCTCAGTCTTATTGAAGTGAATGTGGTTGAGCTGCAATACCAAGCACAGCTGGTATCCAATTGATGGTGCTGTGCTTGGTAAGCAAAGAGAAGGCTGTGGAGCTACTGCGAGCGCTGGAGCCTTCTCGAACAGTTGATAGTGGGGTCCCATGTGTCAGACCCCATTGATCAGATACGTCACGCTGAGGTTTGTGTCCAGATGAAAACCGGCATTGTCTGCCGTAACTGGTGGAAGTATTACCCTGCCACAGATGTGAAGCTAGCCTAAGTACTGAAGTACATGGATCTAAAAATTATCCATGAACGATTGCTTTTGAGCTCCACAATTTCTCAACAAAAGAATTCTTCATCAAGATCTGAATGAATTGGGTTTCCATTGTAAATTCATTGGTCACTTACATAAACATATAGATAAAAATCACAGAGAGCATGTCATTTCATTTTTTCACCAATTATTAGTACAAGCAAAAATAAGTACATTTTACTATATTTTATTACAATAATACCTCTTTCTCCACTTATCAGTCTCCCCTCAAAGTTCCTCAAGCTGCCTGCACTGGTCACTCACTCTTAATTTAATGCTAAAATCTATCTTCATTGAAAATGGGTTAGAAGCTCACTGAGAGAGCAACTACTGTCCATAGTAGCCTAGTCAGAAGGAAAGGGGGGAGGAGGGGGTTGGAGTAGCTGCTTTAGGGAGAAAGAGGCACCGAGAGACACACAGAGACACTGAGCAGTTTCCAGTAATTTTTGTATGTGCTCAGTGTTGCAGTATAATGTATAATTATGGGGGGGGGGGGGGGGTGCTACAGTGAGACATAGGATATCCCCTTCTCTATGTGTGCTGTGTATCATAGCAGCTCTTGTAATTAGAGAATAATCCTGCAGATACAAGCCCATCGCAAAATACGGATGCAGCATGTGTGTTAACTACTACATCTACTATGTGTTATTCTTCATGATATGATTTTGTAGATCAAACCAGCTTCTACAATTGCTCCACAGTCCAGTTCTGATGCTCAAAATATGGTCAGGGGTCAATATGGGCACTATGACTGGTCTGCTGCTACACAGCTCCATTAACCCTTAGAGGACTAGGATTTTTCATGTTTTCATTTTTGTTTTTCACTCCCTGTCTTCCCAGAATCATATGATTTATTTATTTTTTCCATTTTCAGAGCCTTAGGGGCTAATTTGTTGCGGGACAAGTTGTACTTTCTAATGGCACCATTTAAGGTTGCATACAATGTAATGGGAAGTGGGAAGAAAAATTCCAAATGGGGGGGGATTGAATAAAAAACACAATTCTGCCACAGTTTTTTTTTTTTTTTACGGCATTCACCAAGTGGCATAATTGACCTGTTACTTTCATTTTTCAGGTCACTGTGATTCCAACGATACCACACTTGTACATCTTTTCTTGCATTTTAATACTGAATAAAAGTTAAAATCCGTGAAACAAATTAACTTTTTTTCTATCACCATATTTTGACCCCTAAACATTTTTTGTAGTTAAGTGTACGGAGCTGTGTGAGGGCTCAAGTTTTTGAAGGACAATCTGTACTATTCAGTGATACCATTTTGAAGTGTGTGTGACTTTTTAATCACGTTTTATAAAAAAAAAAAAAAATCCATTACACCATTAATATTGCTATTTTTCAACAGTATGGGTGCATGCAGCGATGCCCATGATGTTTATTTTTTCTTATTGGTTAAGTGTTTTTTATATTTTTAAAACTATTTATTTATTTTTTTGCTGGGTGACTATAATTGGCAATCATTAGATCGCCCATTGTATTCATTAATGGCTATTATTATTATTATTTATTATTAAAGCGCCATTCATTCCATAGCGCTGTACATATGATAAGGGGTGCACATACATAATATATATGGCCATCATTGAACACTTCATTTTCAATATAACAATACAGTGCTGTATTGGCCTGTATTGGTATATTTCACTAATAGCTGCCAAAGTCTGCTTGAGGCTTCGGATTATTAGTTCAGTGTAACTGGTTCCCTGATCTTAGCCGGGGAACACTGTTACAGGAGTGGGAACATGCGGCTTCCTCTTCTGGACTGCTCACATGCCACATTTGATCACAGCATCTAAGGAATGCATTGTATGTGATCATCCTTATGGCAAGTGCTGTTTGAAACTCCATGTTTAAAGAAGCAACTTCCACCGTACATGTATGGCGGAGGTCGCGAAGTAGTTAACATCAAGATGAGATGCACTGTGTGTTTTGACACCTTGGTATCTTTTAGTTTTTCAGTAATTACACTACAGTAGCTCTTCTGTGCGATTGGACCTGACGGGCTAGCCTTCTGCGACAAATGGACACACATGACAATTTTCTTTGTTATCCTGTTTAAGACCACATTAAACAGATACTGTAGGTATCAACCACTGCATACTGGGAACACCAAACAAGAGCAGCCATTTCAGAGATGCCCTGACCCAATTTTCTAGCCATCACGATTTGGTCCTTGTCAAAGATACCGCTCCTTACTTTTGCTCATTTTCCTGCTTCTAACAGATCATCTTCAAAAACTGACTGTGAACTTGCTGCCTAATATTTCCCACCCCTTAACTGGTGTCATACAGTGAAATTGCATCTTAAAACATTTACATGGGATTTGAAAAAAAAATATTTGTAAAAAATGTCTCTGCAGCATATCCCATGCAAACCAGCTGCAGAAACAGCATCTTGGCAGATAAACACAAACTGATGTGTGGTATCTCACATGCCAGATGTGATTTTAATTCATTTACAGCTGACTGCAAATAGTTACGTGCGCTCTGCTGCATTTGTCTTAGTAGGACTACAGTTAAATGCACAGCAGTAAGAAATAAGCAGCCGTATGCAACATGAATCTATTACAGACAGCAGTGACCTACAATAGGATCAGTCAAGTTCACTATCAGTATAACCACTTCAATATTTCTTTAAATTGTTAAGAAACAATACATACTTTGAGAATTAAAATTGCCCAATGAAAGAAATGTAGCAAAAAATAAATACATTCGTTAACCTTTTGAGGATCTGTCGATTTTCTGCTTTTGCGGTTAGTTTTTTCACTACCCTATTTTTCCATTCTCATGGCTGTCTGTGGGCTTGTATTTTGTGGGACAAGTTGTACTTTAAATGGCACAATTTACTGTTGCATACAATGTAGTGGGAAGTTGGGAAACAAATTCCAAATAAATTTCAATTCCACCAGAAAAACGGATGCATATTACAGCAGAAATTTACTCCAGCTCCTGACTGGAGAAGTTTTCAGTTCTGGCACACCACCAAGAAATGTATCGGTTTCTGCTAGAATACAACTCAGCTCTACAATGTGAGTAGTTTATCTGTTTGGAGGCATCTGAGGAATCGAAGGATCTGGAAAGAGTGTTCACGCTGCATTTTTTTTCCAGCTGGTTGGTAGGTGAGAAGGAAATTAAAACAAGAAGAGTACCCAACATGCTAGACAAAGATTTACTGTAGCTGGTTGCAGATACTCCAGATTTTTGTGATCAGTAAAGATGGTTATGGGGAAATGGTTCCATTCTTCTAAAGAAAGTTTGATTGAAAGGAGTTCAAGGTGTTCACAGTCAAAGAAGGAATCACTTTTTTTTCGAGGGAATTTTTTCGGAGAAGAAGCCGCAAGGATGGTTTTTAGGCTCATAAAAAGTTCCAACTCTTCTCCTATAAACTTCCAAGAAGAACGGCTTATTATTAACAACAGGATAATGTAGAACTGGAGTAGTAGAGAAGTGAAATTTTAAATGATAGGATTTCATCGTGGAGTCTGGCCAATTGCAAGAATTTGACTATTTAGAGGTAAGAGCTGTTAGGTGAGCAACCACTTGGGAGTAATTTTTTATGAATTAATGGTAGTAAAGCCCAGGAATCTGTAGAGAACTTTAAGGTCCACTGGTTGTGGCCAGTTCCAGATGGCTGAGACCTTTTCAGATTCTGTATATAATCCTCCAAAGGATATCAATAGTGTTGGGCCAATCAAAGTCAAATGAATTGACTTTGATCCGACTTTCAGATTTTTTTTTTATTTGTTGCGAAGCGCTATTGTCTCGAGCTTCGCGGTAACGAATCAATTTTCACTGAAATGGCAATAATTTATTTTTTTAAATACATACTCATCTCATCCAATTGCGCATGAAGGGGCCATCACCGCCATCTTGATTGACGATACCGCATGAAATCTCTCACACGGTGACGTATGACATCACCAAGCTGGCCAGCTTGCGCGATATTTCATGCAGTGTCTTACTTACTGTTCCCCGTCATTGCAACCACTACATACAAAGAAATGCGCCTTGTGACAAAGTAATTTGTCACAAAGCAAATATCTTTTTGAAATTCGGCAAAGCAGCTGAATCAAATTTTCCATAACTTTGCTCATCTCTAGATATCCTATATGCCAAAAATGGCAACTCCTGGAGCTCAAATAGGCATTTCTGCAGTTGAGCATGCAGACAATTCTACCAAAGATGATGAAGATGAACAGAAGGGTAGTGAGAGTCAAAATCTTGAGAAAAAAAATATCTGGATATTTTCCAGAGAGACGAGTATGTACTGATTTAGTATGTCCTGAATGTTTTCATTTATAAAATGTTTGAATACGGAAAGGGCACTGCACAGGTCAAAGGACATGAACAGATAGTCATCCTTAGTGTTGTGTACCATCTACCATCATCTTTCTCCTTAAAACAAATCAGTTTACAAGCCCCCTGTATATCTAATTTTGTAAAGAAATGGGCTCTGATGTAGCAGAGCTGAAGTTGATACTGAGTTGGTGTGGTGTGGCAGAGCTGAAGCGGTTTCAGAATTGGTGATTCTGCAGAGCTGAAGTTACAGTTGGAAGAACCAAGCTAGCGATTCATGGATCAACATGGACACCAAACTTCTAGAATAGTCAGGTGGAGTCCATTGCTGGGTTTAAATCACCTGGCGGGATGATGTCACTGCTGCGCATCAGGTTTCCACAGCACTGGAGAGGTAATTGGGAGCTAGATAGCTTATAGTGCTGGATCCGGACCGGAGAATAACCTTGAATTTTGTATTTTTCAGTGGGATAATCCTTTACAAGATAATGATATTTAAAGTATTTTGAGAGACAGGTTGTACTTTAAATGGCACCATTTACTATCGCATACAATGCAGTGGGAAGCTGGGAAAAAAATCCATCTAAATTCCAATTCAGCTTCTGACTGGAGTACATTTCAGTTATGGTGCACCACCAGGAAATGTGTCGGTTTCTGCTAGAATACATTCATACACATATTCTGATTGATGCTGTTGGGTAAAAATTGTGTTTTATGCCAGTCCAGTAAAATTTCTAATACTTGAGTGGCAGAATAAAATGGCTTTGACTATACTGTACAATTGGATATGTGAATTTAACCCCCCCCCCCCCCCCCCTTCAGTGTTACAATACTTATGGTAATGATGACATCAGTCTTCGGAGCCACTCATACAGTAATGTAGCATATCTTTATGCTTCTTAAAGGGGTTGTCCCACAAAATATATTTTACAGTTTTCAAACCAGCACCTGGATCCGAATACTTTTGTAATTGAATGTAACTTAAAATGTATTGAGTTATTCAATAAAATGTATCTCTATAGCGCCACCTGCTGTTTGTTCTTTTCCTAATTTCTTTGTCACGCTCACTCAGATGGCTGCAGATCCTTCAACTGCCTCCTGAGTATTGATAGGGAGAGCATGGACACGCCCCCTGAGCTGTTATAGGGAGATCATGGACAAGCCCCTGAGCTGTGATAGGGAGAGCATGGACACGCCCCCTGAGCTGCAGCAGAAAAGACACTTCTCTTCATCTGTCAGCTTGATATAACACTAGCAGAGCAATAAATGGGGAGATCTCTGGTTCCCTGTGAGGTACAGGGCTGGTTCTAGCTTTGTTAAAAAAAGGGTTGTCATGTGTTATATGATGTCTGATTTTCATTTTTTACATTAGTATGAGATAACCCCTTTAAGAATGCTAATGGCAATGAATTCTGCCATGAAATGCAATAATTTGCTAGAGGTTAGACAGCTTAAGATCTGTAGGTCGCTCTGTGCGGGAAAGGGTGATCCCCACACTCAATGTCAAAGTAATCCCAGCAGGTGTGTTGCTCTCAGCAAGATATATTCTTTATTTTCATATCCAATAAGAATATTTTACAGGACACGTTTCGGCCAGTCCAGCCTTTCTCAACTGCATCAAACAAATGACATATAGTAACTTTATATAGATACAATTGGATCACATGTTCATGACATCATCACTTAATGATTCAAGCAGGAAGTGATGTAGTCAGTAAATATGTAAATAAAAAAATAAAAATAAAAAAGTATTTTCCATCTTACTTCATTATACCCGAAAGGTTGTGGTAATCCACTGTATTATTACCGTTGTATTGCAGTCTGCAAAAGAAATAGCAATCAATCAAAAATTCAAAAATGTATCACCTCATAATCCCTGTGTAGACCCCTCGGTTGCAGTGTATCTAATGTATGGATCCAGAATGGTTCTCTCTTGAGTAGCATTTTTTTTACATTTCCCCCTCTTCTTGGCTGTTGGATCTGTTCTATGACTTTATGCCTTAACTGTGAAATCGAGTGTTTGCATTCATGAAAATGAAATGGTATAGGTAATAGGAGATTCTCCTTTCGCACAGTGGATTTATACTTACAGATTCGATCTTTAATCGCCTGAATGGTCTCACCTATATATATCAATCCACAAGGGCACTTTATTAAATATATTACATTTGTGGTGTCACATATATAGTATCCCTTAATCTTGAAAGCTTTTCCTGTACGTGGGTGATAAAAAAAAAAATGGCCTTTCAGCACATTCGAGCATTGCATACAATGCAATCAAGGAAATGTTCCTGTCTTTTGATGTATGAGGGTTCTTTGTACTGCACCACTTCTCTTACCCCCAACATCCACTCGTACTAACAGGTCCCTAAGTGTGGGGTTACAAATAAGCGGTGGACTGTTAAATTTCTCTACTGATGGATATGATTTCCCCAAGATATGTCAGTGTTTGCGGACAATGTTGTCAAAACGGGGGTTGAAAGGGTTGAATTTATGTATAAGGGCTATACGATTCCCCCTATTCCTGGCAAAAACTGATGGTTCAAGATCTCTCTGTGCCTCCATTAATACATCTTTGGGGTAACCCCTCTCTAAAAATCTGGATGTCATCTCATTTATTCTCATCTGCTGAGTCTGTTGATACCCTTTTAACCCTCATATATTGCGATCTCGGTATGGCTTTTTTTAGGACTGGTGGGTGTTCACTCCTGTAAAGGTCAGTATATAGTGACCCATCTTCCTTTTTCACCACTGTTGTATCTAGAAGATTTACCGAACTTTGGTCATATGTTAGTGTGAACTTCAATTCAGGCCAAACATTATTTAGATCTTCAAAGAAGGATGCCCATACTCAAAAAATGTCATCGATAAATCTTTTCCATGTCAATGCATTCTTCTGAAATAATTGATGTGTGTAGACATGTTGCTTTTTAAAAAATGACATAAATGCATTTGTGTAGGGCAGAGCCATAATTAAACCCATCGCGGTCCCCCGTTGCTGCAAATAAAAAGAATCTCCAAACAAAATATAATTGTCATACAGTATCAAATACAGCAGATTCATAAAGAACTCCTGTTGTCTCTCTGAGTAATTGCTTTATCGCAACAAAGCTGTATTAGCTGTGGAGGATACTAATCAAGACCAAGCAGATATGATTAAGCTATCAGAAACTGAAAGCTGTACATCTCATAAAGGAAACAGGTTCTTGGCAATAACCAAAGACAATTACCTTTCCCAACTGGTTCAGAACCCGACTAGAGGGACGGCCATACTAGACTTAGTATTAACCAATAGACCTGCCAGAAGAACAGACTGGGGGACACCTGGTAAATAATGACCATAAAGTAATAACCTTCCAATTATCCTTCAAACCAGCGTTTCTACAGGGAGGAACAAAAATACCAAACTTCAAAAAAGAAAAATTTTGCCAACTAAGAGAGGCCATAGGTGTAACTAACTGGGAAAAAGTCCTCAAAAATAAAAATACTGCTACAAAATGGGATATTTTTAAAAGCATCCTAAAATCTAATTGTGAGAGGTACATACCTTATAGGAATAAAGGGTTAAAAAGGTTGGCTACTTTCTGGTTATTGTTGACCAATGTGTATATAAGATAATTATAAAACACTAATATACTCTTTGTTGAAATTCTGCACCATTTTCAATATTTAATAAGTTACACAAAGTCTTTAGTGCTGTCCACACAGAGGTCTTATCCATAAAACGGCTGCTGATGGAGGGTCATGTGACCAGGAAAACCACCTCCATGTGATCTCTCCTACATTCACACACACTGTACCTGCACTAAACTCCAAACAGAACAAGTGCAGATGGCGGGGCAGTGTATCTAAATGGAGGAGATGTCACATGGAGGAGATTTGCCTGGTCAAATGGTGCAGAATTTCAACAAAGGCTATATTAGTAAGTGCCATAAGATCATCTTACACTGGTCAACAATAACCAAAAAGTGGCCAACCCCTTTAAGGAACAAGAAGAAACCAATGTGGATAAATATAACCGTAAAGAAAGCAATAAATGACAAAAAGAAAACATTTAAATCACTAAAACATGAGGGTAGCGAGGAAGCACTGAAAAACTATAAGGAAAAAAATAGAATATGTAAAAAACAAATAAAAGCCGCCAAACTAGAGACTGAGAGATTAATTGCCAAAGAGATCAAAAAGTAACCCTAAAATGTTCTTCAATTATATACAGTGCTTCCCATAATTATTCATACCCCTCGCAAATTTTGACTTAAAGTTACTTTTATTCAACCAGCAAGTAATTTTTTGACGGGAAATGACATAGGTGTCTCCCAAAAGATAATAAGACGATGTACAAGAGGCATTATTGTGGAAAGAAAAACATTTCTCAGCTTTTATTTACATTTGAGCAAAAAGTGTCCAGTCCAAAATTATTCATACCATTCACAAACTGTCACAGTCTGTGGGAAAATCAAAAGGTCTATACCATTCCAAATAGTCCAAGCTGTTCTAAAGCATCCTAATTACCCTGATTAATTGGGAACAGCTGTTTTAATCAACTCAACAGGTGAAAAACAGCAGCTCTCTGCAGTTGGTTTGTGGACAGTCATGGCTAAGACAAAGGAGCTCAGTGAGGACCTTTGGCTGCACATTGTGGCTGCTCACAAGTCAGGAAAGGGCTACAAGGCCATTTCTTAATGTTTTCAAGTTCCAGTGGCTACAGTGCAAAGTATTATAAAAAAAATACAAGATGTTCGCACTGGGGAAAATCTCAGAAGACGTGGTAGGAAGCCAAAAGTGACACCTGTGCTGGCCAGGAGGATAGTTAGAGAGATGAAAAAGAATCCAAGGATCACCACCAAGGCCATCCTGATGAAACTGGGCTCTGCTGGTGGCAATGTCTCAAGGCAGATAATCCAACAGACACTGCACACTGCTGGGTTCCACGGATGCAGACGGAGGAGGACGCCACTTCTCCAGATAGGGCACACAAAAGCTCGCTTGTCCTTTGCAAAAGCTCATCTGGAGAAAGAAGAAGACTTCTGGTCTTCTGTGTTATGGTCAAATGAAATAAAAATTTAATTGCTTGGTCACAATGATGTTTCCTTCATTTGGCGTAAAAAAGGAGAAGCCTTCAACCCAAAGAACACCATCCCCAATGTCAAACATGGTGGTGGGAACCTAATGCTTTGGGGGTGTTTTTCAGCCAATGGACCAGGGAAACTAATCACAGAGGATGGTTATTAACGGTACACACTCAGATTGGGTCACTGTCACAAGCGGAGCACCTCAGGGGTCAGTATTGGGCCCTATTCTATTCACTATATTTATTAATGATCTGGTAGAAGGCTTGCACAGTAAAATAACATTTTTTGCAGATGACACTAAACTCTGTAAAGTAATTAACACTGAACAGGACAATATACTGCTACAGATGGATCTGGATAGATTAGAGGCTTGGGCAGAGAAGTGGCAGATGAGGTTTAACACTGGCAAATGTAAGGTTATGCACATGAGAAGGAATACTGCAAATCACCCATACAAATTGTAAAACACTGGGTAACACTGACATGGAAAAGGACCTAGGAATTATAATAAACAGCAAACTGAGCAGTAAAAACCAGTGTCAGGCAGCTGCTGCCAAGGCCAATAAGTTAATAGGTTGCATCAAAATGGGCATAGATGCCCATGATGAGAACACAGTCCTACCACTTTACAAATCACTAGTCAGACCACACATGGAGTACTGTGTACAGTTCTGGACTCCTGTGAACAGGGCAGACATAGCAGAGCTGGAGAGGGTTCAGAGGAGGGCAACTAAAGTAATAACTGGAATGGGGCAACCACAGTACCCTGAAAGATTATCAACATTAGGGTTATTCACTTTAGAAAAAAGACGACTGAGGGGAGATCTAATTACTATGTATAAATATTAGTGATGAGCGGCAGGGGTCATATTCGAATTGCAATATTTCGCAAATATTCTTTAGAATATTCGTCGAATATTCAAAAATTCAAAAATTCACGATTTTTTTTACTCGAAAAATCGGCAAGGTAATGATTGTATAATATGCGAATTTTCATAATTCGAATTTTCGGGTTCGAATTTTTATTGCGAATTTTTCAACTTACAACTATTAGACTAAACTTACACCATATTAGCTAAATTGCTCTATATTCGATTTTTTTCGAATATTCGCTATATTGCTATTAGTTTATTTGAATATTCGTAATATTCTAAAACAAGACTATATAGCAATATAGTGAATATTCGAAAAAAAACGAATATAGAGCAATTTTGCTAATATAGTGCTATAATCTTTTTTTTTTAATAGTTGTAATTTTTTTCCAATCTGAACTTCCGATAAGAAAAGAAATACAACTATTAGACAAAGAAGATTATAGCACTATATTAGCTAAATTGCTCTTATTCTTATTTTTTTTTCAAATATTCGCTATATTGCTATAACTTCGGTTTTTCGAATATTCGTAATATTCTAAAACAAGAATATATAGCAATATAGCGAATATTCGAAAAAACTAATATAGAGCAAAATTCGCAAACACTTCTACTCCTAAAGTCAAGTATATTGCAGCCTTCTTATTGGCCCACAAGCTAGTAGCAGGAAGGGATCATGTTTACTGATTAAAAAATAAAAAATAAATAAAAAAAATCTAAATTTTTTTGGGGAATATTGAAAATTACGAATATATATAACTATATTCGAAATATTCACAAATTTTTGAAGTACCTATATTCGCGATAAAAATTCAAAATTCGAATATTCGTGATCAACACTAATAAATATATCAGGGGTCAGTACAGAGATCTATCCCATCATCTATTTATCCCCAGGACTGCAACTGTGACAAGGGGACACCCTCTGCGTCTGGAGGTTTGTACACAAACATAGAAGAGGATTCTTTATGGTAAGAGCAGTGACACTATGGAACTCTCTGCCTGAGGAGGTGGTGATGGTGAGTACAATTACAGAATTCAAGAGGGGCCTGGATGAATTTCTGGAGTGTAATAATATTACAGGCTATAGCTACTAGAGAGATATCGTTGATCCAGGGAGTTATCTAATTTCCTGAATGGAGTCGGGAAGGAATTTTTTTCCCCCTTAAGTGGGAAAAATTGACTGATACCTCACAGTTTTTTTTGCCTTCCTATGGATCAACTTGCAGGATAACACACCGAACTGGATGAACAAATGTCTTTTCGGCCTTATATACTATGTTACTATGTAGATCTAAATCTGAGGCTTGAAATAACTTTTGTTCCACCTAGGAATCACCATCCAGCAGAGACATTTATCCATCTAGTGACCAAGGATGTACAACATGAGATGGAGAATATAAAAAGAGGAGGGCTATATATATCACAGAACACTACTATGTCAGAGAGATAAGCCATACATAACCTAATAGATGATGACATCTTGATAATCAAGCCAACAGATAAATGTGGCTCGATAGCTATTATGGACAAAACCCAATACATGCAGAAGACTAAATGGAAACCTGGTATTTCAAATAAATTCTAAAATACTAGATATGATTAAGAAACATACAGATCGGGGTACGATTGATGGGAAACTCCATTATTTTTTGATGAACCCCTCACCAGTGATGCCAGTGTTCTATATATTCCCAAAAGTGCACAAAACATTGGAGAATCCGCCACTGGCAAAGATTACAGATTCTTTCTTGCTTGATACTTTTTCAGGATTATACAGTAATGGAAATTGATCCCTAGAGCATAAGAAGGGTTTAGAAGCTACATTAGCTTTGTTGCGATGTAGCGACTACTCAGAAAAAACAACAGGAGTTCTTTATGGATCTGCTGTATTTGATACTCTATGAGAATTATTTTTTGTTTGGAGATTCTTTTTATTTGCAGCAACGGGGAACCGCGATGGGTTCGAATGTAGCCCCGCCCTACGCAAATACATTCATGTCATTTTTTGAAAAGCAACATGTCTACACATCAATTATTTTAGGAGAATGCATTGACATTGAAAAGATTTATCTATGACATTTTTTGCAATGGGTGGGGGGGGGGGGGGCACTCGAGTCCCTCCTATCCTTCTTTGAAGATCTAAATAATGTTTGGCCTGAATTGAAGTTCACACTAACATATGACCAAAGTTCGGTAAATTGTCTAAATACTACAGTGGCGAAAAAGGAAGATGGGTCACTATATACTGACTTTAACAGGAAGGATACAGATAGGAATAGTGTTTTAAAATTTCAGAGTGCACACCCACCAGCTTTAAAAAAAAAGCCATACCGAGATCACAATAAATGAGGGTTAAAAGGGTATCAATGGACCCAATTACTCAGCAGATGAGAATAAATGAGATGACATCCAGATTTTTAGAGAGGGGTTACCCCAAAGATGTATTAATGGAAGCACAGAGAGATCTTGAACCATCAGTTATTGCCAGGAATAGGGGAAATCGTATAGCCTTTATACATAAATTCCACCCTTTCAACCCCGGTTTTGACAACATCGTCCGCAAACACTGGCATATTTTGGGGAAATCATATCCATCATTAGAGGAATTTAAGAGTCCACTGCTTATTTGTAATAAGCGCAACCCCACACTTAGGGACCGGTTAGTACGAGTGGATGTTGGGGGTAAGAGAAGTGATGCAGTACAAAGAACCCTCACACATCAAAAGACAGGAACATTTCCTTGTTTGCATTGTATGCAATGCTCGAATGAGCTGAAAGGCCATTTTTTTTTTATCACCCACGTACAGGAAAGGCTTTCAAGATTAAGGGATACAATACATGTGACACCACAAATGTAATATATTTAATAAAGGGCCCTTGTGGATTGATATATATAGGTGAGACCATTCAGGCGATTAAAGATCGAATCTGTAAGTATAAATCCACTGTGCGAAAGAAGAATCTCCTATTACCTATACCATTTCATTTTCATGAATGCAAACACTCGATTTCACAGTTAAGGCATAAAGTCATTGAACAGATCCAACAGCCAAGAAGAGGGGGAAATGTAAAGAAAATGCTACTCAAGAGAGAAGCATTCTGGATCCATACATTAGATACCCTGCAACCAAGGGGTCTAAACAGGGATTATGAGGTGATGAATTTTTTATTGTTTCTATTTCTTTTGTAGACTGCAATACAACGTTAATAATACAGTGGATTGCCAAACCTTTCGGGCATAATAATGTAAGATGGAATAATACATTGTTTTTATATTATTTCTATTTTGATTGACATATTGGCTGACTACATCACTTCCTGCTTGCATAATTAAGTGATGATGTCATGAACATGTGATCCATTGACATATTGGCTGACTACATCACTTCCTGCTTGCATAATTAAGTGATGATGTCATGAACATGTGATCCAATTGTATCTATATAAGGTTACTATTAGGGATAAGCGAACCCGAATTGTATAGTTCGGGTTTGTACCGAATTTTGGGGTGTCCGTGACACGGACCCGAACCCGAACATTTTAGTAAAAGTCCGGGTTCGGTGTTCGTCGTTTTCTTGGCGCTTTTTGAAAGGCTGCAAAGCAGCCAATCAACGAGCGTCATACTACTTGCCCCAAGAGGCCGTCACAGCCATGCCTACTATTGGCATGGCTGTGATTGGCCAGTGCAGCATGTGACTCAGCCTCTATTTAAGCTGGAGTCACGTAGCGCCACACGTCACTCTGCTCTGATCAGTGTAGGGAGAGGTTGCAGCTGCGACTGTTAGGGCGAGATTAGGCAGTGATTAAATCCTCCAAAACACTTAACTCAGTGATCGATCTACAGCTGTGGATCATTGAACTGCTGCTATTCAATTGCTCACTGTTTTTAGGCTGCCCAGAGCATTTTTCAGTCACTTTTTTCTGGGGTGATCGGCGGCCATTTTGTGTCTTGTGGTGCGCCAGCACAAGCTGCCATCAAGTCCATTTAACCATCAATACTGTGGTTATTTTTTGGCTATATCCTACATCAGGGGCAAGCTGCCACCAAGTCCATTTAACCATAAATAGTGTGGTTATTTTTTTGCTATATCCTACATCCGGGGCAAGTTGTCACCAAGTCCATTTAACCACCATAGTGTGGTTATTTTTGGGCTATATCCTACATCAGGGGCAAGCTGCCACCAAGTCCAGTTAACCATCAATAGTGTGGTTATTTTTTTGCTATATCCTACATCAGGGGCTTGGCTGTGCTTGCTATTTTATTAAGGGGTGAAATACAATTGCCAAAATAGCAATACCCTAAATCTGGTGTTTCAGCTGTGGCCAGCAAATTGTAATACTGTCTGCTGTCTGGCAAAGGATATATTTTTGTTCTGGGCTGAAATACAATTCCCAACTTAGCAATTTCCTAAATTAGTGGTTTCTGCTGTATCAGGGCTACTTTAAATCTATTCATTAAAAGGGTATATTAGATTCAAGGTGCTGATAGGGTCATTCTCAATAACTTCACACACACGCTACTGTGCATTTCCAAGTCTAATTCTGTCTGTAAACGTATACCTGTCACCCAGAGCCTAAATTATAGGCCTCAAATTTATATTCAGCTAAATCTGTGGTTATTGCTGAGGCTGGTCAAGTTATTTTGTGTCCGTCAAAGCACAGTTTTTGTTCTGGGTTCAAATACAATTCCCAACTTAGCAATTTCCTAAATTAGTGGTTTCTGCTGTATCAGGCCTACTTTAAATCTATCCCTAAAAGGGTATATTAGATTCAAGGTGCTGATAGGGTCATTTTCAATAACGTCACACACACGCTACTGTGCATATCCAAGTCTAATTCTGTCCGTAAACGTATACCTGTCACCCAGCGCCTAAATAATAGGCCTCAAAATTATATTCAGCTAAATCTGTGGTTATTGCTGTAGCTGGTCAAGTTATTTAGTGTCCGTCAAAGCACAGTTTTTGTTCTGGGTTGAAATACAATTCCCAACTTAGCAATTTCCTAAATTAGTGGTTTCTGCTGTATCAGGCCTACTTTAAATCTATCCCTAAAAGGGTATATTAGATTCAAGGTGCTGATAGGGTCATTCTCAATAACTTCACACACACGCTTTTGTGCATATCCAAGTCTAATTCTGTCCGTAAACGTATACCTGTCACCCAGCGCCTAAATAATAGGCCTCAAATTTATATTCAGCTAAATCTGTGGTTATTGCTGTAGCTGGTCAAGTTATTTTGTGTCCGTCAAAGCACAGTTTTTGTTCTGGGCTGAAATACAATTCCCAACTTAGCAATTCCCTAAATTAGTGGTTTCTTCTGTATCAGGCCTACTTTAAATCTATCCATAAAAGGGTTTATTAGATTTAAGGTGCTGATAGGGTCATCCACAATAACTTCACATGCTACCGTGCATTTCCAAGTCTAATTCTGTCCGTTAACGTATACCTGTCATCCAGCGCCTAAATACTTGGCCTACAATTTATATTCAGCGAAATCTGTCGTTACTGCTGTGCCTGTATTAGTGCAATACGGTATCTAAATAGATAGCCAGATAGTGTCTGTAAAAAAAGGCCTGAATTTGAATTCAATACATTGGGCCAAATAATATTTTAGTTATTGTGGTGAACGGTAACAATGAGGAAAACATCTAGTAAGGGACGTGGACATGGTCGTGGTGGTGTTAGTGGACCCTCTGGTGTACCAACTACCTCAGGTCCCAGTAGCCGCCAGAATTTACAGCGATATTTGGTGGGGCCCAATGCCGTTCTAAGGATGGTAAGGCCTGAGCAGGTCAATTGGGTGGCCGACAGTGGATCCAGCACGTTCACATTATCTCCCACCCAGTCTTCTGCAGAAAGCGCACAGGTGGCGCCTGAAAACCAAGCCCATCAGTCTGTCACTTCACCCCCATGCATACCAGGGAAACTGTCTGAGCCTCAAGTTATGCAGCAGTCTCCTATGCTGTTTGAAGACTCTGCTGGCAGGGTTTCCCAAGGGCATCCACCTAGCCCTTCCCCAGTGGTGGAAGGGCTGACGCACAACCACTTATGTTTCCTGATGATGAGGACATGGGAATACCACCTCAGCACGTCTCTGATGATGACGAAACACAGGTGCCCACTGCTGCGTCTTTCTGCCGTGTGCAGACTGAACAGGAGGTCAGGGATCAAGACTGGGTGGAAGACGATGCAGGGGACGATGAGGTCCTAGACCCCACATGGAATGAAGGTCGTGCCACTGACTTTCACAGTTCGGAGGAAGAGGCAGTGGTGAGACCGAGCCAACAGCGTAGCAAAAGAGGGAGCAGTGGGCAAAAGCAGAACACCCGCCGCCAAGAGACTCCGCCTGCTACTGACCACCGCCATCTGAAACTTAGCACCCCAAAGGCAGTTTCAAGGAGTTCCCTGGCATGGCACTTCTTCAAACAATGTGATGACAACAAGACCCGAGTGGTTTGCACGCTGTGCCATCAGAGCCTGAAGCGAGGCATTGACGTTCTGAACCTTAGCACAACCTGCATGACCAGGCACCTGCATGCAAAGCATGAACTGCAGTGGAGTAAACACCTTAAAAACAAGGAAGTCACTCAGGCTCCCCCTGCTACCTCTTCTGCTGCTGCCGCCTCAGCCCCTTTTGCTGCTGCCGCCTAGGCCTCTTCCTCCGCCTCTGGAGGAACATTGGCACCTGCCGCCCAGCAAACAGGGGATGTACCACCAACACCACCACCTCCGTCACCAAGCATCTCAACCATGTCACACGCCAGCATTCAGCTCTCCATCTCACAAACATTGGAGAGAAAGCGTAAATTCCCACCTAGCCACCCTCGATCCCTGGCCCTGAATGCCAGCATTTCTAAACTACTGGCCTATGAAATGCTGTCATTTAGGCTGGTGGACACAGACAGCTTCAAACAGCTCATGTCGCTTGCTGTCCCACAGTATGTTGTTTCCAGCCGGCACTACTTCTCCAAGAGAGCCGTGCCTTCCCTGCACAACCAAGTATCCGATAAAATCGAGTGTGCACTGCGCAACGCCATCTGTGGCAAGGTCCACCTAACCACAGATACGTGGACCAGTAAGCATGGCCAGGGATGCTATATCTCCCTAACTGCACACTGGGTAAATGTAGTGGCAGCTGGGCCCCAGGCGGGGAGCAGTTTGGCGCACGACCTTCCGCCGCCAAGGATCGCAGGGCAACATTCTTTGTCTCCTGCTGCCTCCTCCTCCTAATCGGCTTCTTCCTCCTCTTCTTCCCCCTGCTCATCCAGTCAGCCACACACCTTCACCACCAACTTCAGCACAGCCCGGGGTAAACATCAGCAGGCCATTCTGAAACTCATATGTTTGGGGGACAGGCCCCACACCGCACAGGAGTTGTGGCGGGGTATAGAACAACAGACCGACGAGTGGTTGCTGCCGGTGAGCCTCAAGCCTGGCCTGGTGGTGTGCGATAATGGGCGAAATCTCGTTGCAGCTCTGGGACTAGCCGGTTTGACGCACATCCCTTGCCTGGTGCATGTGCTGAATTTGGTGGTGCAGAAGTTCATTCACAACTACCCTGACATGTCAGAGCTGCTGCATAAAGTGTGGGCCATCTGTTCGCGCTTCCGGCATTCACATCCTGCCGCTGCTCGCCTGTCTGCGTTACAGCGTAACTTCGGCCTTCCCGCTCACCGCCTCATATGCGACGTGCCCACCAGGTGGAACTCCACCTTGCACATGCTGGACAGACTGTGCGAGCAGCAGCAGGCCATAGTGGAGTTTCAGCTGCAGCAAGCACGGGTCAGTCGCACTGCGGAACAGCACCACTTCACCACCAATGACTGGGCCTCCATGCGAGACCTGTGTGCCCTGTTGCGCTGTTTCGAGTACTCCACCAACATGGCCAGTGGCGATGACGCCGTTATCAGCGTTACAATACCACTTCTATGTCTCCTTGAGAAAACCAGGGCCCACTACTGGAGGACGAGGAGGACGAGGATGAGGAGGAGGTGGAGGAGGATGAGGATGAAGCATGGTCACAGCGGGGTGGCACCCAACGCAGCTCGGGCCCATCACTGGCACGTGGCTGGGGGGAAACGCAGGACGATGACGATACGCCTCCCACAGAGGACAGCTTGTCCTTACCTCTGGGCAGCCTGGCACACATGAGCGACTACATGCTGCAGTGCCTGCGCAACGACAGCAGAGTTGCCCACATTTTAACGTGTGCGGACTACTGGGTTGCCACCCTGCTGGATCCACGGTACAAAGACAATGTGCCCACCTTACTTCCTGCACTGGAGCGTGATAGGAAGATGCGCGAGTACAAGCGCACGTTGGTAGACGCGCTACTGAGAGCATTCCCAAATTTCACAGGGGAACAAGTGTAAGCCCAAGGCCAAGGCAGAGGAGGAGCAAGAGGTCGCCAACGCAGCTGTGTCATGGCCAGCTCCTCTGAGGGCAGGGTTAGCATGGCAGAGATGTGGAAAAGTTTTGTCAACACGCCACAGCTAAGTGCACCACCACCTGATACGGAACGTGTTAGCAGGAGGCAACATTTCACTAACATGGTGGAACAGTACGTGTGCACACCCCTCCACGTACTGACTGATGGTTCGGCCCCATTCAACTTCTGGGTCTCTAAATTGTCCACGTGGCCAGAGCTAGCCTTTTATGCCTTGGAGGTGCTGGCCTGCCCGGCGGCCAGCGTTTTGTCTGAACGTGTATTCAGCACGGCAGGGGGCGTCATTACAGACAAACGTAGCCGCCTGTCTACAGCCAATGTGGACAAGCTGACGTTCATAAAAATGAACCAGGCATGCATCCCACAGGACCTGTCCATCCCTTGTGCAGATTAGACATTAACTACCTCCCCTTAACCATATATTATTGTACTCCAGGGCACTTCCTCATTCAATCCTATTTTTATTTTCATTTTACCATTATATTGCGGGGCAACCCAAAGTTGAATGAACCTCTCCTCTGCCTGGGTTCCGGGGCCTAAATATATGACAATGGACTGTTGTAGTGTTGGGTGACGTGAAACCTGATTCTCTGCTATGACATGAAGACTGATTCTCTGCTGACATGAAGCCTGAATCTCTGTTATGGGACCTCTTTCCTCTACCTGGGTGCCGGGGCCTAAATTATATGACAATGGACTGTTCCAATGTTGGGTGACGTGAAGCATGATTCTCTGCTATGACATGAAGACTGATTCTCTGCTGACATTAAGCCTGAATCTCTGTTAAGGGACCTCTCTCCTCTGCCTGGGTGCCGGGGCCTAAATATATGACAATGGACTGTTCCAGTGGTGGGTGACGTGTAGCCTGATTCTCTGCTATGACATGAAGACTGATTCTCTGCTGACATGAAGCATGAATCTCTGTTATGGGACCTCTCTCCTCTGCCTCGGTGCCGGGGCCTAAATATATGACAATGGACTGTTCCAGTGTTGGGTGACGTGAAGCATGATTCTCTGCTATGACATGAAGACTGATTCTCTGCTGACATGAAGCTTGAATCTCGGTTATGGGACCTTTCTCCTCTGCCTGGGTGCCGGGGCCTAAATATATGACAATGGACTGTTCCAGTGTTGGGTGATGTGAAGCATGATTCTCTGCTATGACATGAAGACTGATTCTCTGCTGACATGAAGCCTGAATCTCTGTTATGGGACCTCTCTCCTCTGCCTGGGTGCTGGGGCCTAAATATCTGACAATGAACTGTTCCAGTGTTATGGGACCTCTCTCCTCTGCCTGGGTGCCGGGGCCTAAATATATGACAATGGACTGTTCCAGTGGTGGGTGACGTGAAGCCTGATTCTCTGCTATGACATGAAGAATGATTTTCTGCTGACATGAAGCCTGAATCTCTGTTATGGGACCTCTTTCCTCTGACTGGGTGCCGGGGCCTATATATATGACAATGGACTGTTCCAGTGTTGGGTGACGTGAAGCATGATTCTCTGCTATGACATGAAGACTGATTCTCTGCTGACATGAAGCCTGAATCTCTGTTATGGGACCTCTCTCTTCTGCCTGCGTGCCGGGGCCTAAATATATGACAATGGACTGTTCCAGTGGTGGGTGACGTGAAGCCTGATTCTCTGCTATGACATGAAGACTGATTCTCTGCTGACATGAAGCCAGATTCTCTGCTATGGGACCTCTCTCCAATTGATATTGGTTAATTTTTATTTATTTTATTTTTATTCATTTCCCTATCCACATTTGTTTGCAGGAGATTTAACTACATTTTGCTGCCTTTTGCAGCCCTCTAGCCCTTTCCTGGGCTGTTTTACAGCCTTTTTAGTGCAGAAAAGTTTGGGTCCCCATTGACTTCAATGGGGTTCGGGACGAAGTTCGGGTCGGGTTCGGATCCTGAACATTTCCGGGAAGTTCGGCCGAACTTCTCGAACCCGAACATCCAGGTGTTCGCTCAACTCTAGTTACTATATGTCATTTGTTTGATGCAGTTAAGAAAGGCTGGATGGGCCGAAGTATTCTTATTGGATATGAGAATAAATAATATAACTTGCTGAGAGCAACACGCCTGCTGGGATTACTTTGACATGACATGCATTAAGAGACAGTATGGGTATAATAAAGAGACATACATTTCACTGTCACCTCTCGTGTCTGTAGACGCATTACTTATATTGCTTTGAGTACTGTTCTCCCAGCTTTTTGTTGCTGCATTTTATTGTTTTCATATGTCAAACCACATGTATTTAAGGAGATTAAAGCTATAAGCACAGTCTCTATGCATTACTCTTCCAGGCAGTGCTGTAGTCATGGTCAGTGGCTCACACTATCAAAGGCATCTGGTGAATGTGAATGAATCAGCAGACAGGGCTGACCCTGCACCCTTAGTCACAGTAGACTATGTGTGAGGAACGGCGAGTGTTGGTATTCCAGAGAAGTGATTGACAGATACATGACAAGGTTATTCTTAGATGTAGAAACAGTAATTCAGCACAATAGAGATCTAGATTACAGAATAAACCCAAAGGCGTACGGACTGTAACCCTGTCAGGGATCACTGGTGCTTGCTACTTATATAATCTATTAACTGCTTCACAACCCCAGATGCACTTATACGTCCGAAGTGTGTGAGAGGTCTATGGAGCAGGCTCATGAGCTGACGCCACTTTATGCATGGTGGGTACTGGTTGTTTAGTACAGCTGACACTGACTGCAATGACCGGGATCAGAGATAATGCTGATCCCAGTGATTTAGTCCCTTAGATGCCACACTAAATAGAAACCACACCATCTGAGTGGTCAGGCTCCATGCACACGACCAAATCCGTTTTGTGATCCACAAATAGTGCTCTGCAAAATACGATGTGGTCCTTGTTGGATCTGCATTTTTTGCGGATATGTTGACTTTAATAAGTCCACTTTTTGTTTGTGGAATGGACATACAGATGCGGAAAGCACATAGATCAAAATGCAGACCACAGAACCATTGAAAAGAATGGATCTTCAAATTAAATGTGGAAAGCGCACAGACTGCATCCGTATTTTGCGGATCCACAATTTGCGGTTTGCAAAACAGATACGTTCGTGTGGATTGGGGCCCTGAAACAGCTCTCTTCAGGTGAGGTGCTGACTTAATTATTATCCAAGTCATGTCTCAAGGCCTGTTTAAAAGGTTGAACATTAACTATATAGGATACCTACCTTACATTTGGTGGCATTAGAGTAAGAGCTTTGCTAAGAGCTCATTTGCATACTTTCTCCCAGATAAGCCTTGCCTGGCCTATAAGACTCCTTGCACCGATTAGGCGCCCTCTGAAAGGAGATATAGTATCCCTGTAAGTTTGTATTTTTTATACAGTTTTGGCTAAATGCACACATCTTTTTGCTCTTGTTTTATAATAGTCGGCAACTTTTAATAACAATTTAGGATATTTTTTTCACATCTGCATCGTCAGGGAAACAGAAAAACTGCAACTATGGGGATTCAAACCTTTTATTCCTATCTGTCATCCATTCACGATAATTAGTGTTGAGTGAAGCGAAGCATCCAAAGTAGAATTCGATCAGAATTTTAGGAAAAATTCTATTCTAAACTATGCTGAATTTCCTCTCTGTTCGTGGTAGAGAATCATTTTCCTAAAATGATAGCTGGAGTTGTCTTAGAAAGAACATTAAAAAATCACTCATCTCATCCACTTGCTTGTACAGAGGCAGTCCGCTCCTCCTTTGATTGAAAAAGACCTGACACCTACCTGTGCTGAGCGCGATGATGTCACCGTGAGCTCCAAGTGTGATCACGCTCAGCGCAGGTCCTTCAGCAGTTTCTTTTTAATCAAGAGAGGAGCGAACTGCCTCTGCAAGAGAAAGTGGATGAGGTACAGTAAGTGATTATTTTTTTGAAACCCAAAAGGCCATATTGCGTATTCTAGTTTTTAACGGACTTTAGACGGGCGCACTTCTATTCTAAGCAGCTGTTGAATATGGTCCCATAAGCTGAATGGGGTTTTAACATAGCTATTTGTGGCAAATAAATTTGTAACAAAGCAATTTTCTTGGCAAACTTTGGCAAAGCTGCCGAATCGAATTTTTCTAAACTTTGCTCACCTCTAACTGTAATGTTAAAAAATGGAAAACTTCATGCAATCATGTATCCATTGTGCTTGATGGAAAGAAAAATCCTGCATTCAGGGCCTTTCCTTCAGACAAAAATAGTAGAAACTTAACGGACCAGACACTAACTGAGCATCACTGATTTTTAAAAGCAACCATTAAAAAATAGGAATTAGAAGCAGACACATTTTCTTCCCATGTTTCTGTTCCTCTGATGGAACAGAATAATGGAAAAGTTAAAATAGATTTGAGCAAAGCCTACGGAAGATCAATCATATTAAAAATAATGCTGTCCTATCTGTATGCAGCTACAAGATCATACCCTTAGAGGGCTTAGCAACAGAAATTTGATTATAAACACCTACATTGCATAATATCTTTTTAGTTTTAGACTCGCTCCAGATTTCTGTTCAGAGCTTCCATCACAGAGTCTATCATAGTTGGAAAGAACAACATTGCATACACATAGCTATATTTTTTTCCCTTGAAATGACAGACACCATGACAAAATCTCCTTCTCCTTACAATCCTGTAAGACAATGTGCTGCAGAAGGCACCTCCCCTACTAATTAGCAATCTGTCAGTAGAAAATCAAGGTGATCAGAGAAGGAAATGAAGACCTGTATGATGGATGCAGCTATGCCTGGTGGTTTTCATTGTACCGTATATCATGATGGAAGTATAACTTTTGTCTTACTTTTGTTTACAGAAATAAAAGCAACAAAAATTAAATAAAATTCTCAGTTTAGGAATGAACAAAAAATGTAGACAGGAGATAAACTTGCCACCACTATTTGTCCACCTACAGGATTTCTTTTAGTTCCTGAAACAAACATTCTTGTAGACATCTTGCAAAAGGCAGAGGGTTACATTTCCTTCTGATTTCTCGGATGTTTGGCTTGCTAATAGTTGAGAGAGTGGGCATTCCTCAGCGGCAGGATTTAGGATTCCTGGTCTCTAGTGTTGAGCAAACTTGTGTTTTAAGTTCAGCGTACAAGGTTCAGGTTTGGGTTATCTTAGATTTCCATTATGGTCTGTTGTAGCGGAATCCATAACTGAATTCTTAGATAACCCGAACCTTGTACGCCGAACTTGAAACACAAGTTCGCTCGTCGCTACTGGTCTCCAAATGCAGACAGAGATCCCAGTTTCTTACAGCCAAATAAATTGATTGTGAGGATGGGAGTGGGATGACTGACGGCTGGGTGTAATTTCCGAAGCAGTGTCCTGGTTTTATGCCATCAACGTGAGTGTTAGGTTTCTTTCGTTATGCTTTTTTTTATATATATATAAGCATTGTGACTCTTTTTGTCATATTAAAATCCATTTAATAAGTTCTGTCTTGTGTTCTTGAATGGATCTACGTGCTAAGCTCGAAGCATATAACGCAACCTCTTTAGATAACAGTTTTGGGGGAAACTGTAGTATTTAACGAACAAATTTGCTTTATATAGAGATAGTAGGGAGTAACTAAAGGTTTCCTGTAAGAGTGTTAGCTCTTGAAACAAACCTTAGTGGTGACAGTGTTGAGGTATTACTGGGGGAATAGTAATAATTTAGAAAAATCTGATATTTTTGTATTGGCCTCCAAAACAAACCCACACATCATGTGAACTTCAGTGAGAGTGATCGTGACAAATCCCCTCATAGATTGTAAGCTCTTGCAAGTAGGGCCCTCATTCCTCTTGTTCTAATTATTGACTTGTCTGTTGCTATGTTATTTATGACTGTTTAAACATGAACCCCTGAATTGTAATGCACTGTGGAATATATTGGCGCTATATAAGTGTTAAGCAAAATACTAGTATTTGGCTGTATTTGTGAGAGGAGAGGCTGATTACACGGCTACTTACTTGCACCTGTGAGGCCAGGCTGGGTGGGTACTAGGCTATTTATAGGCTCCTGTAGGCCTAGGCTGACGACGGGTCAGCTGATTTCACTACCTGTGAGTCAGCTCTAGGATACAGCAGCATGGTGTGGAGGCTCCTTACGGCTGGGCGATGGCAGAATGTCTTAGCAGGGCGCTGGTATTCACGATAGGATCGGAGTGGTTTGCACGGGACCAACGCTGCGGTCCGCGACATGTAGCGCTCTGAGATGTAGCAGAGTCGGGCGTTAAACGGTTGAATGAGGGTTGTTAGTTGGTTCAAGTCATGCACGCTGTGTTTTATATCAATGGTAAGGAAAAAAAAAAAAAAATGCTGTGGTATTGCATTTGATGGCATGGTGCCTACAGGGCGGCATGCGATGTGCAGTACTCTGGTTCAAAGCAGAGCGGGGTGCTTATGGTCTAGTGAATTCTCGGCTGTCCAGGGGCTTGTTGGGGGTCATTGCATATAGTTGTTGGCCTAGCAGGCGCCTGGTGTAGGTATGGTCGCAGGTTCCTCTATTTAAAAAAATAAAATAAAAAAAATAAAAAAAAATGGGTGTTTTTAACATGCAGGGGCACATCCGTAGCTAATGCCAAACAGGCAAGGAGTTGGGGTATGTATACCAGGGGTCTGCATGTGGGGATCCATGCAGATCAGTCGAGGCGCCTGCATTTGAGTTCTGATGCTCCTTTAGGTAAGAGTGGTTTATCTATAAACTGTATGTTATGGGCACACATGTGTCAGCGGTTCTGTGCTGGGGTACAGGTGCATTATGTTGCCTTATTGTCGTTGCTTCAAGGTTCATGTTCGTACACGTTTATGTTTTTCTTTTTTTGTTTTTCTTTTTTGGTGGTGCTGTGGTGACCATCCTGGAAAAAAAAAAAAAAAAAGCCTGCAGCATTATGTGGGGGCGTTACCTTCATAGCTATGTCCATGTGTCTGCATTTACAATTTATACTCTGTTCACCACTAGAGCTGCGTTCATGCGTTGCTGTTGCATAACATTGATACCCTGTTAGCTCAGATTGCATTCACAGCTGCGTTATACAGTGCTCTTCATGCTCACAGCTGGGCCCATACCATGTTTTCAGGCACTACTCACATCCAGAGCTGCGTTCACCCACCTGTTCATACATCACTTCGGCTTCCACTTAAGGCCGCATTTTTCTTTTCATTGCTACATCATGGTTACTCAGTATTTTCTCGGGGGCAGTCAGTGCACCGCTCTGATACCGTTCTCCTAATGAACATAGCTGCTTCCTTCAGGTTACATTTCTTCCCTCGCAGATGCCTGGCCCCGCCATTAGGGTCTCTCGCGCCTGGCAGTTAATAAGTCCTGTCACGACTACAGGCGATTACGAAATCCTGTCACGTCTACAGGTTAATAAGTCCTGTCACGTCTTCAGGCAATTACGAAATCCTGTCACGTCTACAGGTTAATAAGTCCTGTCACGTCTTCAGGCAATTACGAAATCCTGTCACGTCTACAGGTTAATAAGTCCTGTCACGTCTTCAGGCAATTACGAAATCCTGTCACGTCTACAGGTTAATAAGTCCTGTCACGTCTTCAGGCAATTACGAAATCCTGTCACGACTACAGGTTAATGGGTCCTGTCACGACTACAGGCGATTACGTCCCGATCCATTATCAGAGTTAAGCGGCATATGCCATCCTCTAAGTTTTTGGGTCCTATATTAATAATAAGAAATAATTTAAGCAGTGGCCTGGGGGATAAGTATAGGTGTAGTATTTGCTACCAGCAATAGTTGGTGTCCGAGCAGGGCCCTTAGCGAATGGTTGGACTTCATTAAGTCTTCTATCACATTCACCATTGTTATTTCAGTCCGCAGCTCCCGGGTTCAGACCTTCTTGCAATATGTTCATATGATCGTCAACATAGGGGTAAATCGTTTCTGACTACCGACCGCTCTTTCAAAACATCAACTTTAGCTACCTCCTAAAACAACGGCACGTGACAAAGAGGTAAGGTATATAGAAGTCGCTGTTATGTACGGTATATTCCGTACCTTCATCGGGCAGAGTTTTCGGCGTTCAAAGCGGGCATCGTAATGGTATGTATATATTTACTCTAAATACGGTCCATGCTTTTTGGCCCCTTTAGGCTACCCTACAGCAGCAGTTACGGCACAATTCTACTGCTTGTTGAAGATAGGGTTAGATAGGTTAGGGACACCTTTCTGATAGCCGATCCGAACACAAGTGTTAAGCAAAATACTAGTATTTGGCTGTATTTGTGAGAGGAGAGGCTGATTACACGGCTACTTACTTGCACCTGTGAGGCCAGGCTGGGTGGGTACTAGGCTATTTATAGGCTCCTGTAGGCCTAGGCTGACGACGGGTCAGCTGATTTCACCCACCCACCCACGCCATCTTACAGTCACTTCATATAGGGGTGGCCCCCTTTAGGCTACCCTACAGCAGCAGTTACGGCACAATTCTACTGCTTGTTGAAGATAGGGTTAGATAGGTTAGGGACACCTTTCTGATAGCCGATCCGAACACAAATATAGATTATTATTATAACAGATCTTTATATAGTTCTAATTTTAGATTGCATTATGACGCAAAATAGAAACAAGGTAGATCATTTCATGCTTATCTCACTTCAGCAAGAGGCATTTATCATGTAGACAATGTTAATACAAGCCCCTAATGAATGTATTGTGATTGTCCATATTGCCCCATTTGCTGGCTTGACTCATTTTTCCATTGCATTTTATACTTTTCATATCTAGGGATCATGACCATCCTTCAATTCAGCAGCAATGGTCGTGCTTGCACAGTACCGAACAATGCACTGGTCTTTCTAGTGGCAGGGACCACGGGAGTATTCAGAGGCCAGAGCTTTTTCTTATAGTGTGCAAGCATGGCCACCGCTGCTGGATTACAGTTTGGTCGCAACTCCTGGAAACGAGTCGTGTATAATGTGATGGAAAAATGAATGTCCATCACAATACATTAGTAATTGCCTTTTATTAACTTTGTCTACATCAGTGATGGTGAACCTTTTTAAGACCGAGTGCCCAAACTGCAACCCAAAACCCACTTATTTATCGTATAGTGCCAACACGGCAATTTACCCTGAATACAAGTGTCCAGTATAGTATATCTTCCATGTACTTTATCATTTAGCTATAATAGCCTACCTACATTCAATGAGCTGCATGTGCCGTTCATAGTGCGCCCTGCACTGATGAATGGCAGGAAAAGTCTAAGGCATATTGGTACACCATAGACTTTTTCCAGGGTGTGGGTGCCCACAGAGAGGGCTCTGAGTGCCACCTCTGGCACCCGTGCCATAGGTTCGCCAACACTGGTCTACATGATAAATGCCATTTGCTGAAGTGAGACAACCCCTTTAATATTTTACAGGAGAACTCATAAAGTTATTGTCTCTCATAAATGTACATGACACAAAATAGTTTTCCTATTAGCAATTTCAGATACTATATATTTATCTGGAAAATACCTCAGTAATACCAAAAACAAGGGTCATTGCTAAAGCTTTTAATGGTACACTGATGAGCAAAAGAGTAACAATGTTTTGAACTTTTGACTTTCAGGCTCAATATCTCACCATCCACTACAGCTTCGGACATGGGACTAAGATCAATTTATAAACAATCATCTTGGCTATCTATACATAAATTGAACTTGCAACTATTTAGCATATACAGGTCCTTCTAAAAAAAAATTGCATATTGTGATAAAGTTCATTATTTTCTGTAATGTACTGATAAACATTAGAATTTCATATATTTTAGATTCATTACACACAACTGAAGTAGTTCAAGCCTTTTATTGTTTTAATATTGATGATTTTGGCATACAGGTCATGAAAACCCAAATTTCCTATCTCAAAAAATTAGCATATTTCATCCGACCAATAAAAGAAAAGTGTTTTTATCACAAAAAAAGTCAACCTTTAAATAATTATGTTCAGTTATGCACTCAATACTTGGTCGGGAATCCTTTTGCAGAAATTACTGCTTCAATGCGGCGTGGCATGGAGGCAATCAGCCTGTGGCACTGCTGAGGTGTTATGGAGGCCCAGGATGCTTCGATAGCGGCCTTAAGCTCATCCAGAGTGTTGGGTCTTGCGTCTCTCAACTTTCTCTTCCCAATATCCCACAGATTCTCTATGGGGTTCAGGTCAGGAGAGTTGGCAGGCCAATTGAGCACATTAATACCATGGTCAGTAAACCATTTACCAGTGGTTTTGGCACTGTGAGCAGGTGCCAGGTCGTGCTGAAAAATGAAATCTTCATCTCCATAAAGCTTTTCAGCAGATTGAACCATGAAGTGCTCCAAAATCTCCTGATAGCTAGCTGCATTGACCCTGCCCTTGATAAAACACAGTGGACCAACACCAGCAGCTGACATGGCACCCCAGACCATCACTGACTGTGGGTACTTGACACTGGACTTCAGGCATTTTGGCATTTCCCTCTCCCCAGTCTTCCTCCAGACTCTGGCACCTTGATTTCCGAATGACATGCAAAATTTGCTTTCATCCGAAAAAAGTACTTTGGACCACTGAGCAACAGTCCAGTGCTGACCTGGGGAATGCGGCACATGTAGCCCATTTCCTGCACACGCCTGTACACGGTGGCTCTGGATGTTTCTACTCCAGACTCAGTCCACTGCTTCCGCAGGTCCCCCAAGGTCCGGAATCGGTCCTTCTCCACAATCTTCCTCAGGGTCCGGTCACCTCTTCTCGTTGTGCAGCGTTTTCTGCCACACTTTTTCCTTCCCACAGACTTCCCACTGAGGTGCCTTGATACAGCACTCTGGGAACAGCCTATTCGTTCAGAAATTTCTTTTTGTGTCTTACCCTCTTGCTTGAGGGTGTAAATGATGGCCTTCTGGACAGCAGTCAGGTCGGCAGTCTTACCCATGATTGCGGTTTTGAGTAATGAACCAGGCTGGGAGTTTTTAAAAGCCTCAGGAATCTTTTGCAGGTGTTTAGAGTTAATTAGTTGATTCAGATGATTAGGTTAATAGCTCGTTTAGAGAACCTTTTCATGATATGCTAATTTTTTGAGATAGGAATTTTGGGTTTTCATGAGCTGTATGCCAAAATCATCAATATTAAAACAATAAAAGGCTTGAACTACTTCAGTTGGTGTGTAATGAATCTAAAATATATGAAAGTCTAATGTTTATCAGTACATTACAGAAAATAATGAACTTTATCACAATATGCAAATTTTTTTAGAAGGACCTGTATAGCTTAGTGTGTTATTAGGTTGATTCCCAAGCAAAAGGTCACTGGTTTGAATCCAGGAGCAGAAATGAAGAAGAAAAGAAAAACAGCATCATCCAGCTCATTGATAGCAGTATCTTGGCCAAGAAAATTGCCAAACTAAATCATGTGAGTGCAATGACAGTTAGAACAATATGAAATGATGTCCATCCATCCTTTCCAAAGACAAGAGGTGGATTCCCATGCAAAATATGGGTCAGATCATCACAAAGTCCATCAGTTCTGGCATGACAAACACAGCAGTGGAGGTGGCTGATATGCTTCATAAAAGTGAGATCACAGACTAGTGATGAGCAGCATAGGCAGTATTATTTTTCGCGATATTTTGCAAAATTTTGGCCTAATATTCGCCATAAACTCGCAGATTCTAGAATTCGTGATCTCCAGTCATTTTCTTGATTGCGAAAATTGGCAATGTAATATGCGCGTATTGTGCGTGCAATACAGGCATGGGTCACTTTTGCAACATTTTTCAAACTGCTAGAAGTTTTCTGAGACTGGAGAAAATGCACAGTACAGTAATTCCTATCACACTACCTAACACCCTGCACTGGAACCTATCAGCTACACTATATCACTATATAACCTACAATGACTATCTCCCACTAACTATCTGTATTATATATACTGTATGAGCTAACTATCTAATGTAATTGGATAAGGAATAGGATCCAGATGAAAGCACAGAGCACAGCAATATCACTGCTCTCTCTCTCAGAACTGCAAAAAACAGCAGAAAATATTGTAAGGGGTAGGCAACTTTCATATTGGTTGCTAGGAATGTTGCTAAGCTCAGACATAGATATTGCAGCCTTCTCATTGTCCCACAAGCAAGAAGCAGTACTGATGAAAAAAATCTAGAATATTTGCGATTACGAAGATATAGCACTATATTCTACATCTTTGCGAATTCTCAAAGTGCCAATATTCGCGATATAAATTCACAATTAGAATATTTGCGATCAACACTATCACAGACGTCCATACAAGCACTGTGCAACACACATTATACAGTCTGGAACGGTGGCCCAAAAAAAGGTGAAGAAGCCTCGACTTTAATATTGTCATAAGAAGCGTTGGCTCGAATTTGCTAAGAAAGTAAGAACAGTGGACAGTAGAAGATTGGAAACGGGTGATTTGGAGCAATGAGACAAAAGTCAATAGGCTGGGCTCTGATGGGTGCAGATGGGTCAGGAGGAAACAATGGAAAAGGGGATAATGGATCGAGAAATTGAAGGAACTGTCAAGTTTGGAGGAAGCCTGATGATATGGGGTTGTTTCACAGCCAAAGGTATTGGATACTTGACCAGGATAGATGGTGGTTAGAGATGTCACGAACATAAAATTTTCAGTTCGAGAACAGCGAACGCGAGTTTCCGCAAATGTTCGCAAACGGGCGAACCGCCATAGACTTCAATAGGCAGGCGAATTTTAAAACACACAGGGACACTTTCTGGCCACAATAGTGATGGAAAAGTTGTTTCAAGGGGACTAACACCTGGACTGTGGCATGCCGGAGGGGGCTCCATGGCAAAACTCCCATGGAAAATTACGTCGTTGACGCAGAGTCGGGTTTTAATCCATAAATCATAAATCACCTAACATTCCTAAATTGTTTGGAATAACGTGCTTTAAAACATCCAGTGTGTGTATACGATCAGGTATGATGTTGTATCGATCAGGTAGTGTAAGGGTTACGCCCGCTTCAAAGTGACAGACCAAACTCCCCGTTTAACGCACCGCAAACAACCGCAAACAGTCCATTTGCACAACCGCAAACTCCCCATTTGTACAAGGTTGGATACCAAGCTAGCCATGTCTCGTTCCTTGTCCTCACTGACGTCATTGAAGGTCTCTTCCTCCACCCAGCCACGTACAACACCAAGGGTCCCCGAAATGTGACAACAAGCCCCCTGGGATGCCTGCTGTGGTTGGTCTTCCACCTCCTCAAAGCCACCTTCCTCCTCTGATTCCTCCTCTTCAGACTCCTCTTGTTGCCACAGGTCCAGCAATCAACGACGACAAGGCTGCTTCTGGTGGTCATGGTGACCACAACTCTTCCTCTTCATGCTCATCTACGGCCTGATCCAGCAATCTTCGCAGGGCACGCTCCAGAAAAAACGCATATGGGATGAGGTCGATGATGTTGCCTTGGGTTTAACTGACCAGGTTTGTCACCTCCGCAAAAGGACGCATGAGCCTACAGCCTTTGTGCATGAGCGTTTAGTAACGCGGCCAAAAAATACCCAGCTCCACAGAGTCTGTCCTCTTTTTTTTTAATTAAAAAAATCTGTTCTTACCAGTTTAATCTCTGTTTTGTCCCCTATCAGGGGCTGGTGTATGGAATAGATTTTAGGAACCGGGAGATGGAAAAAGATGGTTTGTCGGTCCTCTTACTTCCAATTTGGGGCACTGCGCGTGCGCCGTGCAATGTACTGTGCCACCCTATATAAGTGGTGTGTTAAGTAGTACTATTCCTAGTACTATAAATCAGTTTAATCCCTGTTACGTCCCCTATCAGGGGACGTGTATCGAATAGATTTTAGACAACCGCAAAGAGTTGTCAATAGTTGACACACTCATTACATAAATTTTATTCCTCTATGCATCAATCTTGGTGTAGTGATGACTGTGCTCGTGCGCACGTTTGGGAGATTGCAGGCGATGGTGGTTTTTCAAAGCCTATGGTCGTGCTGAGGTAGTTCAGTGACAGTTAAGTGAACCAGAAAACAATGATTCTGCAGTGTGGGCCCATTGTTGGCCTAGTAGGCTTTAATGATCACCTTAGATGGTCACAAAGAAAATTAATGTTTTTTCTATGCAAAATTATCCAGCCGATCGCTTTTGGTCTGTTCACAATGAAGCAACGACCTTATCATCTGAAGTGTGCCAACATTGCCAACACACTCATAGAGGTGATCGCTTCATTGTGATACGCAAGCCCCTTCACCACAACAAGGTAATGATCACAAAGGGGAATTGACACATGTATGTGCCTTTTTTTTTGTTTTGTTTTTGCAGCCACAGTGCAGCACCAGAGGCCAGAAAAATTAGGCATGTACACATACCTGAAAAATTAGGTATTGTTGCAGCCGCTGTAGCAGCGGCCGGAAAAATGTATGTTTTGAAAGTGCACTAAAACATTGCGGCTTGAACCCTAGTTGGTGGCGGAGAAGTCACGCAAGTCATCCGGCATGCAGAGATTAAATACAGCAGCGTGTGGACCATTTTTAGCCCAAGGCATCTCATCAGGCCTTTTTTAGTCAAATGCATCCCCCACTGTCTGTCCCTTCGGGATCCATGCCTCATTCATCTTAATAAAGGTGAGGTAATCTAGACTTTTTTGACCTAGGCGACTTCTCTTCTCAGTGACAATACCTCCTGCTGCGCTGAAGATCCTTTCTGACAGGACACTTGAAGCTGGGCAGGCTAGAAGTTCTATCGCAAATTGGGATAGCTCAGGCCACAGGTTAAGCCTGCACACCAAGTAGTCAAGGGGTTCATCGCTCCTCAGAGTGTCAATATCTGCAGTTTAGGTAAGGTAGTCTGCTACCTGTCGGTCAAGTCGTTCTCTAAGGGTGGACCCCGAAGGGCTGTAGCAATGCGTAGGACTTAAAAAGCTCTGCATGTCCTCCATCAACAACACGTCTGTAAAGCGTCCTGTCCTTCCCGGCGTGGTCATAGTAGGAGGAGGATTACTTTCACCTTTTCCCCTGTTAGATTCCTGTTGTGCTGTGACATCACCCTTATACGCTGTGTAAAGCATACTTTTTAACTTGTTTTGGAAATGCTGCATCCTTTCTGACTTCCGGTAATTCGGTAACATTTCAGCCACTTTCTGCTTATACCGGGGGTCTAGTAGCGTGGCCACCCAGTACAGGTCATTCTACTTCAGCCTTTTTATACGAGGGTCCCTCAACAGGCATGACAGCATGAAAGACCCCATTTGCACAAGGTTGGATGCCGAGCTACTCATGTCCCGTTCCTTGTCCTCACTGATCTCATTGAAGGTCTGTTCTTCCCCCCAGCCACGTACAACACCATGGGTACCAGATAGGTGACAACGAGCACCCTGGGATGCCTGCTGTGGTTGGTCTTCCTCCTCCTTAAAGCCACATTCCTCCTCTGACTCCTCTTCCTCAGACTCCTCTTCCAGCATTGCCGCAGGTCCAGCAAGCAATGATGATAAGGCTGTTTCTGGTGGTGATGGTGACCACAACTCTTCCTCTTCACGCTCATCTACGGCCTGATCCAGCACTCTTCGCAGGGCACGCTCCAGGAAGAAAACAAATGGGATGAGGTCGCTGATGGTGCCTGCGGTGTGACTGACTAGATTTGTCACCTCCTCAAAAGGACGCATGAGCCTACAGGCATTGCGCATGAGCGTCCAGTAACGTGGAAAAAAATATTACCCAGCACCGTAGAGGCTGTCCTAGCACCCCGGTCTTTCAAATACTCGTTGACGGCTTTTTCTTGTTGGAGCAGGCGGTCGAACATTAGGAGTGTTAAATTCCAACGTGTCGGGCTGTCGCATATCAAGCGCCTCACTGACATGTTGTTTTGCCTCTGAATATCGGAAAAGTGCGCAATGGCCGTGTAGGAACGCCTGAAATGGCCACACATCCACCTGGCATGCTTGTGGACGTCCTGTAAGCTTGGGTACTTATGCACAAAGCGTTGTACAATCAGATTCAACACATGTGCCATGAATGCCCAAATTCAATGCTGCCAACAAATTGCTTCCGTTGTCACACACCACTTTGCCGGTCTCCAGTTGGTGCGGAGTCAGACACTGATCCACCTGTGCGTTCAGGGCGGACAGGAGTGCTGGTCCGGTGTGACTCTCTGCTTTCAGGCAAGTCAACCCCAAGACGGCGTGACACTGTCGTATCCAGGATGAGGAATAGCCCCTGGGGAGCTGGGGGGTGCAGTTGATGTGGAGCAAGATGCAGCAGCAGAAGAGGACTCAGCCAAGGAGGTTAGCGAAGAGGATGGAGTAGGAGGAGTAGAGGAGGTGGCAGCAGGCCTGCCTGCAAGTCGTGGGGGTGTCACCAAATTCTCTGCAGAGCCACGCATTCCATGCTTGGCAGCCGTCAGCAGGTTTACCCAATGCACAGTGTACGTGATATACCTTCCCTGACCATGCTTTGCAGACCAGGTATCAGTGGTCAGATGGACCCTTGCCCCAACACTGTGTGCCAGACATGCCATGACTTCCTTTTCCACAATAGAATACAGGTTGGGGATTGCCTTTTGTGAAAAGAAATTTCGGCCGGGTACCTTCCACTGTGGTGTCTCAATAGCTACAAATTTTTTGAAGGCCTCAGACTCCACTAGCTTGTATGGTAAAATCTGGCGGGCTAAGAGTTCCCGACAAGCCAGCTGTCAGACGCCGGGCAAGGGGGTGACTCTGTGGCATTGGCTTTTTACGCTCAAACATTTCCTTGACAGACACCTGACTGTGGGCAGATGAGATGGAACTGCTAAAAGTTAGAGGTGGAGTGGCGGATGGTTGAGAGGGGGCTAGGAGGACAGCAGTGGTTGACGTGGCTGAAGATGCTGGACCAGGAGGAGGATGGTGGCTTTGAGTTTGTGTGCTGCTTGTACTCATCATGTGTTGATCCCATAGGCGTTTGTGATGTGAGATCATGTGCCTTCGCAAAGCAGTTGTACTGAGGTGGGTGTTGGACTTCCCACGAGTTTCTTTTGGCACAGGTTGCAAATGGCATCGCTGTTATCAGAGGCAGACACACAAAAAAAATGCCACACTGCTGAGCTTTGCAATGACAGATTTCTGGTAGTGGCAACAGCATGCGTTGATTGGCGTGCTGTCTGGCTGACCCCGGGTGCCAATACATGCTGTCTGACTGTGCCACTAGCTCCTTGCGACAACCTCCCCCTGCTTCAAACTCATCTCCTCCTCCTCTCTGTCTCCCCATCTGAACTTTCCCCCTGTTCTTCTTCTCTTCGAGCGGGCACCCACGTGACATCCACGGACACATTGTCATCATCAACCGCTTCACTTGTATCTGACACCTCAGCAAAGGATGCAGCAGCGGGTACAACATCATTATCATCACACCGTATGTCCATGTGTGTAATGCTGCCTGACTGAGACATATCCCCTGTTATCTACATCCTCTGGCAATAATGGTTGTGCATCACTCATTTCTTCCAACTGATGTGTAAATAACTGCTCTGACAGATCAAGTGAAGAAGCTGTGGTGCTAGTGTTGGTGGTGGCGGCAGGCGGGCAAGTGGTAACTTGAGAGGTGCCCGCCGCTGAGCTGGAGGAGGATGGTGCGTCAAGGTTCCGAGCGGAAGCCGGAGAAGATTGGGTGTCCTGTGTTAGCCAGTCAACTATGTCCTCAGAACATTTCGAGTTCAGGGTACGTGGCCTCTGAACACTGGGCCTTATTCTAGGGCCAGAGATAATCACAGCAGCACGACCACGACGGCCCCTGCGGGGTGGCCTGCCTCTGCCTGTCATTTTTTTTCTGATTAGTTGTACTATGCGTCAAGGGAATGTCCCACAGGATTGGCGCATGGCAAATGTGGTGCCAATATTCAAAAAGGGTCCAAAAACAGAGCCTGGAAACTATAGGCCAGGTAAATTTAACATCTGTTGTGGGTAAACTGTTTGAAGGTTTTCTGAGAGATGCTATGTTAGAGCATCTTAACGGAAATAAGCAAATAACGCCATATCAGCATGGCTTCGTAAGGGATCGATCATGTCAAACAAATTTAATCAGTTTCTATGAGGAGGTAAGTTCTAGACTTGACAGCGGCGAATCAATGGATGTCGTGTATCTGGACTTCTCCAAAGCATTTGACACTGTACCACATAAAAGGTTAGTATATAAAATGAGAATGCTCGGACTGGGAGAAAACGTCTGTATGTGGATAAGTAACTGGCTCAATGATAGAAAACAGAGGGTCGTTATTAATGGTAAATACTCAGATTGGGTCACTGTCACTAGTGGAGTACCTCAGGGGTCAGTATTGGGCCCTATTCTCTTCAATATATTTATTAATGATCTTGTAGAAGGCTTGCATAGTAAAATATCAATTTTCGCAGATGACACTAAACTGTGTAAAGTAATTAACACTGATGAGGACAGTATACTACTACAGAGGGATCTGGATAGATTGGAGGCTTGGGCAGATAAGTGGCAGATGAGGTTTAACACTGACAAATGTAAAGTTATGCACATGGGAAGGAATAATGCAAGTCACCCGTACTTATTAAATGGTAAAACACTCGGTAACACTGACATGGAAAAAGATCTAGGAATTTTAATAAACAGCAAACTAAGCTGCAAAAAACAGTGTCAGGCAGCTGCTGCCAAGGCCAATAAGATGATGGGTTGCATCAAAAGAGGCATAGATGCCCGTGATGAGAACATAGTCCTACCACTTTACAAATCATTAGTCAGACCACACATGGAGTACTGTGTACAGTTCTGGGCTCCAGTGAACAAAGCAGACATAGCAGAGCTAGAGAGGGTCCAGAGGAGGGCAACTAAAGTAATAACTGGAATGGGGCAACTACAGTACCCTGAAAGATTATCAAAATTAGGGTTATTCACTTTAAAAAAAAGACGACTGAGAGGAGATCTAATTAATATGTATAAATATATCAGGGGTCAGTACAGAGATCTATCCCATCATCTATTCATTCCCAGGACTGTGACTGTGACAAGGGGACATCCTCTGCGTCTGGAGGAAAGAAGGTTTGTACACAAACCTAGAAGAGGATTCTTTACGGTAAGAGCAGTGAGACTATGGAACTCTCTGCCTGAGGAGGTGGTGATGGTGAGTACAATAAAGGAATTCAAGAGGGGCCTGGATGTATTTCTGGAGCGTAATAATATTACAGGCTATAGCGACTAGAGAGGGGTCGTTGATCCAGGGAGTAATTCTGATTGCCTGATTGGAGTCGGGAAGGAATTTTTATTCCCCTAAAGTGAGGAAAATTGGCTTCTACCTCACAGGGGTTTTTTGCCTTCCTCTGGATCAACTTGCAGGATAACAGGCCGAACTGGATGGACAAGTGTATTTTTTCGGCCTTATGTACTATTTTACTATGTTACTATGCGTGCAAGCTACTGTGACACCAGATATGAGTGGTGGCACTGGGCACTGGCAGTAGTGGGCACAGTACACACTGTAGGCCTGACACAGACGCTTGCAGGCAACTGCAATTATATTACAGTGAAAAATTTTTTTTGTTTTTTTAAAATGCAAGCTACTGTGACACCAGATATGAGTGGTGCAACTGGGCACTGGCAGTAGTGGGCACAGTACACGCTGTAGGCCTGACACACATGCTTGCAGGCAACTGCAATTATATTACAGTGAAAATTATATATATTTTATTTAATGCAAGCTACTGTGACACAAGATATGAGTGGTGTCACTGGGCACTGGCAGTAGTGGGCACAGTATACGCTGTGGGCCTGACACACACTCTGGAAGGCAACTGCAATTAGATTACAGAGAGAGAAAAAAGCAGACTGATGTGCTAGCCCTAAAAAGGGCTTTTTGGGGTGCTGTCAGGACGCTGTCCTTACAGCAGATCAGATGAGTCTTTCAGGACTGAATACACTGGCCTAGCTATCGATTTCCCGATTAAATTAGCAGCAGCTACACTGTCCCTCCTCTCACTAACACTGCAGCTTCCGAATGAATCTAAGATGGATGCTGTCCTTGCTTTTTGCTAGGAGGTGCGAGGGTCTGGGAGGGAGGGTATGCGCTGATTGGCTGGAATGTATCTGCTGACTGTGAGGTACAGGGTCAAAGTTTGCTCACTGTTCGCCGGCGAATAGTTAGGGACATCTCTAATGGTGGTCTTAATGCTGAGCTATATGTAAATATCCTACTAGACAAGTTCCTTTGTACACTCATGTACTATGGTATGAAAAGGACGACATAGTGTTCCAGTAGGACAACGACCTGACGCATATGTTGAGATTAGCAAAGAAATGGTTCACTGACAATGAAGTAGAGGTGCTGGATTGGCCCCCACAGTTCCTAGACCTCAACCCAATTGAACACCTGTGGGTAGTGTTGAAGAAAAAGCTGTATTAATACCCAAGTCAGACGATCAGTATGCACCAACATTGGGAATGTGTAGAAGAGACCTGCGAAAAGATTTTGGTCCAGACATGCTTGAATCTGATCGAGAGCATGACCAGAAGGATTCAGGCAGTGTTGAAAGCCAAATGTGGATTTACAAAATTAAAATTTAGAATTTTAGGAGAAAAACAGCAACAATGAAGTTACATCACAAGAATCTGCATAACTAAGCATATGCTAAATAGTTGCAAGTCCAATTTATGTTTTGTTAACCTTTTGCTCGTCAGTGTAACTATATGGACTGCTATGATAATCAAGAATATTAGATTAATAGATTGGAAATGAATTTGCCCTTTCTTCATTTCTTATACATCAATATGTAATAAATGGAATGCAAAAGAATATTGTCTGATTATTCTATCTACTGTATGAGCCGAGATGAAACTCAACATTATTGTATTAATGAATAGTAAATTACAAATGAATATGTATCAACATATTTAATGTTGTGAATATTAATATACAAGCACATTGAGCCATCCAGAATTAAAATTAGAAACACCATTGCAGATCAGATTTGTAGTCATGGAGAAAGAAGATTGTATCAGTACCGGGAGATGTCCTTCAGTACATGACCAATGAGTAAGGAAAATGTATTGTTTTTACAATGACGCATCTGGGTATGCGTCATTTAACCACTTCGGCCTGTAACTGACCAAGCTCATTTTCCAATTGCTTAGAAAACCATATGTTTTTTTTCCATTATGTAAATCATGTTTCATTTTTTTTTTTCTGTGATATATGGGGATTTATTTTTATGGCATTTTTATTTTAGTATTTTTTAGTTTTTATAACCAGGAAAATGGAAAAAAAAAAAGGAGGAAACAGTCTCTTTTTTTTATGTTTCATCTTTTTTTGTTAATAGCACAATATGCAACTAAAATCATTTCTTATAGTATGTCTCCTTTCCAAAATTATCCTTTTGATATAGCAGATTATTTAATGCTTTTTATTTATTGTTATTGTTTTTATTTTGCACTTTGTGCCCCCCCGATAAGCTCATACAGGACATTTTAGCCCCAGTTACAAGGGAAATACATCCCCCACACAGCCCTATAGGACAGATATATTGCGGACATGCTAGCTACGATCTAGCTGTGCATGTCCGTATCTCTATAGCCCCAAACCTAGTGACAGAATCCCTTTAAGGCAAGGTAATATTAAACCAGCCTAAATCATCTCCTTTGTCTTCTCTTATTAACAAGGTGTTTCTTTTACACATTGTTTTCGGCATCTTTTCAAGAGATCACTTTCTGAGATACTCAGGCCACTCACAACATCTGGTCAAAATCACTTAACCATTGATTTTTTTTTTTCCAAATTCTGTCTGTCTAAACCATGTCTGCATGTTTACATGTGTTGCGTGTTTGCCACCTAATTGGCTGATTAGAAATGTGCAGAATTGAACTGTAAAAATAATAATAAAGTGACCACTTAGTGCATAACATTGTGAAATCTAACAGATACTGAAATGTGCACTTTACTTTGATATTAGCCTTTTTTGTACAGTATTTTTCTCATGTGTATTTCATTAACTAAATGTTCTGTGCTGGCTGACTGGCACTGCACAGTATGTGTTCGACTTAGTATTTACATATTAACACTTGTATGAGTAGGAGGCTGTAACATTGCAACTTGCTAACATCTATCTAGACATATGACTATCATTTTCTTCCTAAACTCACCCTCTCAATCAAATGCTTGGATATTTTCTCATTTAACTCCAAGTCTCCCATGTATTTCATCTTGTACAGCATGTTATTCAGCCATATTTTAAAAACCTTGCTAGGCTGCATTCACACAACCGTATTTTTGGTTCGCATCCAATACGCATTTTTTGCAGATTGGATCCAGACCCATTTATTTCAATGGGACCACATTGTGTGCAGTCCAGATCAGTATGTCCATTCTGCAGTCCCACAATAATGATAGAACATGTCCTATTCTTGTCCATTTTGAGGGCAAGAATAGGCATTGTTACAATGGGTCTGCAAAAAAACACATGCAACACAAATGTTTGTATTTTTCGAGGATCCGCTCATTGAGGACCACAATATACATTCGGTTGTGTAAATGCATCCTAAATTACATGCTGCTTGGTGTGAAGTAGATGAACCGTAACCAGTAAAATCTATAATCAAAAGGGTGAAGATGGTTGATCCAATATTATTTAATTGTTCTATATTTTATTTCTAGGTTACTATCAAACCTAGAAGAGGATTCTTTACGGTAAGAGCAGTGAGACTATGGAACTCTCTGCCTGAGGAGGTGGTGATGGTGAGTACAATAAAGGAATTCAAGAGGGGCCTGGATGTATTTCTGGAGTGTAATAATATTACAGGCTATAGCTACTAGAGAGGGGTCGTTGATCCAGGGAGTTATTCTGATTGCCTGATTGGAGTCGGGAAGGAATTTTTTTCCCTTAAAGTGGGGAAAATTGGCTTCTACCTCATGAGTTGTTTTTTTGCCTTCCTCTGGATCAACTTTCAGGATAACAGGCTGAACTGGATGGACAGATGTGTTTTTTCGTCCTTATAAATTATGTTACTATGTTAGTCTTTAAAAGGTTGTACGTCCAGTTCCTGGCACCCCTGGTAAACAGCTGACCCTGCCAAGGAATGGCCTGGGCAACCAGATGTAGTATTTCATGGTGGCCATTCAAATGCCAGGTAAGTACACCAGCCTTCAAGCTGCAGAGTGTAGCTCAAAGGAGGGGAGGGGGTTCCCAGGCTGCTGTCTCTCCTCTGTGCTGTACATATGCTTTGGCAGGACATAGGGAAACTGTTATCTTGATCAGACAATCGTTTTAACTTACTTGCATCATACTTGACGTACAGTATAGTCAGAGATTTCAGGGACCTATACAGGGAAACCGTGTGGGCCCCCCCTACCATTCTCAAATTCAGAACTATATATATATATATATTTATATATAGTGGTGTTTCACATGCAAGACACGTTGTCACAAAATATATATATAATTGTATAAATATATATATATATATATATATATATATTATATATATCTTACTTTTTATATCAGATCATTTTGCCATACACAATACAATCGTGATTTTGATTTCTATTAGCTTTAATTGTGGGTTAAAGGGGTTATCTGGATAGGTTATTAATATCAGATCCGGGGGTGTCCGACACCCATCACACCCGCCAAATAACTGTATGAAGAGATGCATGTGCCGTCTCTCTTCTCTCTTCCTGCTCACCACTGCTGTCTATGGCAAAGCAGCAGCAAGCAAGAAGACAGATGGCACGTGCATTCCCTTCATACAGCTGATCGACTGGGGTGCCAGGTGTCAGACCCTAGCCAATCTAATATTGATGTTCTATCCCGAGGATAGGTCATCAATATAGGAGAGCCCCTTTAAATAAATTTGGGGAAATAAGTAAGAAACAAATTTAGAAGAGATTTTTGGGATTTGAAACCAAGGCCTTTTGTATGGTAGACTGAAGACTAACATCTAGGATATAGACCTGCTATTGTCAAGGGTTTTGATTTTTTGTAATTAGAAAGCCAATACACCATTTTTAGTTTCTTCATAAGCATAATATTGAATAAATATTCTGAAATGAAGGAAAACTGCAGCATTTTTTATTTTCACTGTTTACTGATCACTAGTGTTGAGCATGAATATTTGAAAAGCGAATTTTCATCTCGAATATCACCACTTCGAGAATTTGCTAATTTTTCGAATATGGTGCTATATATTCATTATATCGAATATTCGTCATATTTTCCATTTGAACACATGACTCCTTGGCCCACAAGCAACTTAAGCAGTGAGGAATCATGACTTTAGATGGAAAGAAAATGAAGAAAATTCTAAAAAATTAATATATATAGCACTATAGTGAATATAGTGTTATATATTTGTATTTTTTGAATAGTCGTCATTTTTTTTTCCATCTGAAGTGAACAGTGTTCACTTCAGATGGAAAAAAATGACAAATATTCTAAAAAAAACGAATATACCGTATAGCACTATATTGAATATACTGCTATATTTATGTGTTTTTTAGAATATTCTTTATATTTAATTTTCATAATATTTTCCATATGAACACATGATTCCTCCTTGCTTCTTGCTTGTGGGCCAATGAGTCATTGGCCCACAAGCAACTTAAGCAGGGAGGAATCATGACTTCAGATGGAAAAAAATGACGAATATTCTAAAAAACAAATATACGGTATAGCACTATATTCAATATAGTGCTATATATTCGTATTTTAGAATAGTCGTCATTTTTTTCCATCTGAAGTGAACAGTGTTCACTTCAGATGGAAAAAAAATGACGACTATTCTAAAATACGAATATATAGCACTATATTCTATAGTGCTATCTATTAGTTTTTAACACACGCCTGTATTGATCGCATAATATTTGCATATTACCTGGTCATTAGCTTGCCGATTTTCGAGTAAAAAAAAGAATGTAGAATATAACGAATATTCGAATTCATGAATATTCGACAAACATTCTACAAAATATTTGCGAAATATGACGAATTCGAATATGACCCCTGCAGCTCATCACTACTGATCACCATAAATAATGTGTTCGCTATATTGCACTGGTCATTATGATTAAAGGGATACCAAATACAGTACTGTTCTGTGGAATTTAATAGTATGTTAAGAAAAAGCATTTTTGTAATCGTTTTTATTTGGATGTTTTTTTTATGCACGTTTATGTACGGCAGATGTGGTCTCACGCAGCTGACACCCAGGGCTAATGTCAAATCTTTTGGCTGACACAGTGGTTCCACACCCACTGCCATAACAATACAGAAATAGCTGTTAATCACTGATCGATGAACACGAGGCAGTATTCGGTGTAAAAAAAAAAACTAAGGTTTAACTGTATAAATTAAAAGTTTTATTGAATCTTTTCCCAAAAATCTATATATCAATGTGCTCAGCTCCTTCTGAACTATAACATGATGTTCACAGATTGCACTGCATTTTGTGATACTAGGTTCTCTTTAAATAAGTGTTTATGAACTTTCAGGAATGCAGCAATATGGCCTAGAGAACGAGCTATCAGATGGATTTCACTGTGAAGGAGAAAGAGCAGGCTGGAATATACGGTATGTGAAATGATGCTGGTTGTAGAGCGTGCATACATGTAACAGTGTATATGGTTGTAGAGGAGAACAGGTTGAAAACTTTGGAAACATGTTTTAGTCCAAAATAAGTACTATGCAATAATAAAATATATAAAGGTGCCCATTGCCTTTTATTTGGCTCAATATTTAAATGTCTGCACTCCTGAAGCCTCAATGGACACTAAGATTACTGAGAAGAATTTCAATTTTAATTGAAATGAATTGAAATATCAGAGTACACGTTATCTTTTTACCATAACATCACAATTTGCATTTTGCTACTACTGTGACATCACTATTTGCTAGATTTCTAACCGTGCAGAGTGGATTATTCTTATGCCGTGATATACTGTATTATCCCATTACATGAGGAAAATACAGATAGTGCAGAGTGGAGGTCTATGGAAACATAAGCTTTTCACTTGCTAACCCCTAGTGGTGAACTAAAACATTGACTGTGTTATTATTTATCTCCATCTCTAATCCAGGAGATTTGCAGCTCTGTATCCAGCCACTAGAAAGATATAAGAAATTAAACATATTTGATCCAAAAATGATGAAGATTCAATTCAGATTCTGAAGGCACCTTAAAATAATTGAAATCTAAGGGAATTAATGTTAGGCTTTCACGAAGCACATTTAAAGATATTAAAGACTTATAAATAAATTTACATAAATGGTTTATGTACCGTATGTACTGTATATGCCAGTGGATGATAGACAGATATCTACAAAATCTTTGACTTTCCTGTAAATCAGGGAGAAGTTCCAGCTACGTAGAAGCCATTAACCTATCTCATCAATCCGGAGTAATACTGGAAATAAAACATTTCATTTTCCATGGGATCACACACTCAGAGTCTGAATCTCTTTGAATTACAGTGGTGAGAGCCAGGATTGCTGACAGGCTGATTTAATGAAGCTCTTACCAACAATTTGTAGAGATTAGGAGTCTGTCAGAAAGATATCATTGGAAGCTTAAGGGATTGCATTGTGCAGTCATTCTGAAATGACAGTTAATGTATGGGAAGCCTTTTCTCATAGCTCCGCCACAAAGGACCATGGCACTGATGCACTGCTTGTCTTCAATGCTCACTCCAGGAGAACTTTTCTATAAATTTCACATATATGAGATGTTTAACCCTTACATCAAAAATGATTGATACACAATATAAACAATAACAATCAATTATCCATCATCTTTTATATGTGTCTAAAATACGATCAAAACATTATGTGGCCCTACAGTTGTTTCAAACTGTTGTTTCCAAGTCCCAGCATGACTGAACAGCCGGCGACTGTCCAGGAATTCTGGGAATTGTAGTTTTGCAGCAGCTGAAGAGCAACAGGTTGGAGATCACTACTATACATTACAGATTCAACTTTGCACTTTCTGCATTTTAGCTTTGTACTTGTCTTTTAATGAAGTTCTTAAAGGTGTTCCCTGGTTTCTCAATAACATTTTATTTGCCCAGAGTAACCACAAACACTGCTATATTTTTGCCCCATATCCTGTTTTTCAACGTCAGCACTTTCCATCCTATGTTCTTAGCATGACTGCACCCTGACAGTATGTTTACATGGAGAACTTCCTGTTTTTATCAGCTTCCTGCTGGGCTTACTAATTAAGCTAAATATAAATTGCTCTCCAATGTCTCTCAGGACTTTCTCTATCTGACACACTGTTCTCTCTGCAGTGACCATGCCCCCTGCTCCTCACCTCTCCATGTTAGGTGGAGTAAACTATGTTAAACATTACAGTTCTAAGAATGCTGGGATTGGTCAGAATATCCCAGTGGGAAGCTGATGAAAACAGGAAGTCCTGCATGTAAACATCCTGCCAGGATGCAGTGATGCTGAGAAAAGGTGAAGGAAAGTGCTGACATAAAAAACAGGTATATGGGGCACACATATGTAGTGTTTGGAGTACTCTGGGCAGATAAAAAAATAATAATTAGTGGCCATGTCTACTTCATTGGGTTTGCTCTTGGCTCAACGTATACTGAGATGTGTGGCACAAGATAACCAGCTGTTTATTTTTAACTTGATGTGTCATGACTGAAATGTCTATTCTATATCAGTCTTTTGTGTCAACAACCAGTGGTTGCAATGTGAATTGCAGCCTGCCAAGAATTTTGCTAGCATGTCGTGATATTCCAAAAAAGTGAGTGCAAATATCTGTATGTCTCTGTCACGGAAGGTGTACAGGAAACAAGATAATACAAAATGAATATATGACTCACTGGATCCAAAACTAAGGAACAAAAGGGAGACCCCTGCATAAAACATGGCACTCTCCCTGACTGCTCAGCCTATGCGAAGATCCCAATGGTAGATGATCGCATATCCTCGTACCTCAACTGTATAACACCTGAACACCCTATAATAGTGAGGGGACACGACCACCGGCTCCCTACACTAGACCCGGAGGGAGTCAGGGTCACCTGGGATCCAGCAAACAAAATCACAAATGAATGTAACACTTATCTTGTAGAAGACTGGGAAATAGGATCAGCATGCACACACACTTCAGGAAGTTGTATAAGCCGCACACTAATGCATTATGGGGAGGAATTTAAAGGGATGCAATCAGTCCAACTACAAGACAGCTGAGAGAGGCTAACAAGATGAGGAACTGAAAACCAACACAAAGAAAGCTCAAGAAGGAGGTTCTGAAAGGCATCTGTCAGAGCTTCTCAGATGTCTGGTTGTGACAGTCTCATTTCCGAGGCACCAGTGTGTAGGACGCACTGATTTGCAAGACTTGAGATTTGCCCTTGATGAATTTATGAGATTAATAGGCAAGTTGATTCTACAGTTGTATTCTATGGACCAACAAATCAGCAATTGGTAATAAGCTATTTAATTTGCATAATACTATATTTCCTTTTAAAAGGGTTGGTAGAACATTGGTGCTTGGTTCTCCATGGGGGTTTACGGACAAGACATGTAAATAGGACATGAATAACTATACTGCAGCAGAAAGTCAAAGCAGGTTAGTGCATTTATGCATAAGGAAAATCTGGTAGTACTAATGTGGTCCATCCCTAGTAAATACTGCATTATTATGCAAAGATTTCATATAGTAAACCAGAAAAACCCTATGGAAATATTCAAGGAACATTTATTATGACAATTGTTGTCCATATACAGTATTAGAGCACATAGTCGTCAGGGGGCTCTTTTGGGACATGCATAAGGAAACTTTTAGATGTGAAATTTCATATTGATATTTACTTACATATAGTGTTGAGTAATGTGGACTTCGATACAAATTTCAGGGAAAATTCAATATGCCGTGATGCTGAATTTCCTTGTGCTTCGTGATAGCAAATCGATTTTCCCTGAATGGCTTTAAAAAATAAAATAAAATCATACTTGCCTCCTCCGTTTGAGCATGAAAAGCTGGCCACCACGATCGCCGTTCCCCGTTTTTTTCAAAGCAGCAAAATTGAATTTTTCCAATACTTCGCACATTTCTACTTATATATGTGGCTTTAACCGGTTTTCTTTACAGGAGTTGTCAACAATTATATGACATTTAGCTGGACACATGATGTCTCACTACTAAAACCGTTAGGAAACTGTTGTAATCAATGGTCGGATTTGGCAGCAAGGGTCTAATTTTATTAGAGCCCCAGTACAGATGAAAATTAAGGGGGTTGTCCGAGCTTTTTAATATCATATCGGCCGGGGTCCCACACCCTTCAGCCCCGCCAATTAGCTGTATGATGAGACAGCCTGCGCAATGTGCACGTGCCGTCTCTCTTCTCTCTCTTCCTGTCAACTGCCGTGGTGCCATACAGCAGTGGACAGGAAGAGAGAAGATAGATGCCATGTGTGCACTGTGTATGCCGTCTCCCAGTACAGTTGATCGGCAGGGTGCCAGGTATGGAACCTCCCCCACCGATCTGATATTGGTGACCTATCCTGAGGATAGGTCATCACTATTAAAAAGCCTGGACAACCTCTTCAAAGGGGTTGTCCAGGTTCAGAGCTGAACCCGGACATACCCATAATTTCACCCAGGCAGCCCCCCTGATGTTAGCATCGGAGCATTTCATGTTCTGATACTCTCTCTTGCCCTGCACAGGATTGCACAGGGCAAGGGCTCTTTTATTTACCAAAACACACTACCGGGGGGAGGCTTCCGTTTTACAGGCTAGGGCAGTGCTAAGTCCCACCCATCAGTGCCAGTCACTGGGCTCCCTGCTGGGTAGAAGCCTCCGCCTGGCATCCCAAAGGAGAGCCCGATTTGTCACCGGAACTCCAGAAAATGGCTTTGCCCTGCGCGATTTAGCACAGGGCAAAGGAGAGCATTGGAGCATAAAATGCTCCGATGCTCAAGTCAGGGGGGCTGCTTGGGTGAAAATGGGGATATGTCCAGGTTCAACTCTGAACCTGGACAACCCTTTAGGTATCACACAGTTCCTACTGAAATCAATGAGTTGTGCAATTCTTTAGAGAGCTGCTTTTGCTGGTAGGGTCCTCAACAGTTGATTTTAATCTATTAACTCAGAATTCCTTAATAGAGTGTATGGAAATGGGGTTTTAAATGAGACAATCCTTTATGCAACTATTTTTTGCGTTATTAAGACAGTTAATTTCTAGTACTTTTAAGTACAATTTCTAGTTATTTGTAAAGGGCACAAGTTAAAATGTCTTATATAAGCATATTACTATGCCCAGCAAAAAATGAAAACTTCTTCTTATGGGTGGAGACTTATTTTATCACAACATAACCAAAGTATCTCTAGACACAAGGGGGGAGATTTATCAAACTGGTGAAAAATAGAACTGGCTTAGTTGCCTATAGCAACCAATTGGAGTCCACCTTTAATTTTTGACTGCTCCTTTAGGTCTCTTTTAAAAGGGGCTGTCCCATGAAAAATATTCTAGTTTTCAAACCGTGCATCTGAATACTTTTGTAATTGCATGTAATTAAAATTTAGCTATTAATTATTTAATAAAATGTATCTGTATAGCCCCACCTGCAGTTTTTCTTATTTCTTTGACCTGCTCATTGAGAAGACCACACATGCTCAGTTTCCTCCTCCAACTGCCTCCTGAACTGTAATAGGAAGAGCATGGACACACACCCTTAGCTTCAGCAGAAAACACATGTCACGCTGGGTAGGATACAAGATACAATAGTCACACAGAAAACCACAAAAACAAGCGTCTAGGCCAGAAGCTGGGGATAAAGGTCATCTCCTGACAAATCCCTACCAGCTCTCCCTGGACTTATGTTCCCATATTCAGACCCTAAAGGTGGGAATCAACGTGCCCCCATGGCAAGGCTGAAGATACCCTAAAATCCCTAAGATGGTGGAAAGAGACAGCTTGCTTCCTCAAGCCTGGAGGGGGCAGGTGTCTCTCTAACAGCCTAGACAGAACAAAAAATGAAAACAAAACCAACTTATCTTGTAGCTGAGCAGAAACAGCAATTCCTTCCTTCCTCAGAGCAAGATAGAAGCTATAACCCGCACAGGACACTGGGAAGGGGCGTAATTTAAACTCATACAAACAAACCCACCCAGTGCACCTGAAGTGAGGTGGATTCAGCTCAAATCCAAACCCAAAACAAAAAACTACACATGTGCTGCTAACCTGGCAGACCTCCGCACATAACCTGAGCAGGGCATGTCAACGTCCTTCCCCTAAGCTGCCACAGCAATGAATGGGGATATCCTTGGATCCATGAGAGGTACGGGACTGGTTCTAGCTTTGTTAGAAAGGGTTTGTCGTGTACTACATGATGTCTGGTGATTTTTTACATTAGTCATGGGATAACCCCTTTAAGGAAAAAATTAAGTAGAGGGCGCAATGTTCATATACAGGCACAAGCTTACTACTACTGTTATATCTGCCCAAGAGTCCTTCTCTCTATATTATGTATACCCAATTTTATTTGGACACTTTGGGTGGCACTACTGCTAATCATTAGCGAAAAAAAGAACAAAAATTATTATATATTCAGAATTCTAAATTAAGTGAAAGACAAGTATTAGAGGTGTTACTAATATAGAATCATTTGACTGTCCACCTTCGTATTTCCAGCACAATAAGAAGAGCAGCTCTGACGCACAAACTGCTGTTTTAAAAAGTAAAACCCAAGCAGGATAATTGAAATGAAAAGTATTCATTATTGTAATTTAAATGGAATACAAATGATCCACATTTAAATGCAGGCTATTCCCTGTTGCCCATGTATAGGCTGCTGTATTGGACATTTATAGTACATTCCAACAAACAAACATTGGTTTTCAAGCTGTATTCATTTTGACAGCTCAGTAAAGGTCAGCAATGTTTTCATCTTGATCAATAAATGACAGTTTTTGATTTTACTCTAACTTCTCAAACAAGCTTTTAGAAATGTTTCAGGCGTATTCATTATAGTTATTCTCATGTGCATACTTCTCAGAAGACTGTAAAATTTTGTAGCCCTCCACAGCTCTCACAAATAGCTATACAGACCCTTTTCTCCATGGATTTGTACTGTCAAAATTACACGTCAAAAGGAAGTTCTACCTCTTCATCATGAGGTAGATTGATTTAATAGCCCTTGACCAGATTCTTTAAAATCCTCTCTGTCTGGATTACTCTGATGTCTCATTGGGAACTTTCTCTCCATTATACTACTTTTTTTGTATTTGAATTTTTAATAACACAGTACTGAGAACATTTTAAAACAGTAAAAACATTTTAAAAATGGTTTACATGGATAATAAGAATAAAATAAATAAAATAAAAATACCCTCTTATGATGTAAGTGTCCCTTTGAGCCCCATCCTGATCCAGTAAAGAACACCCAAAAAAATAAGCCTTGTTGAGATCCATTTTATGGGGCAATCCTGTGAAAAACAAAATGGTTGATTGGTTTGATAATGTGTTAGTATTTTAGTACAATTTTGAAAAGAGACTAAAGCCTCATGCACACAGGGTGACATTTATCAAGACTGGAAATGTATCTGCCGGTCTTAATTCCCTCTGAGCTGCCAGAGGATGTGACAAATTTATGTTGAGACGCAGGCCTCTCATGAATTTGTTGCATCTTTCTGGTAGGCCACGCTTAAATCTATGGCAGCCTCCGAGCAGTAGGTTTCTATCTTTAATTACGCCCAAAAACTGGTGAAAATAAAAACAGATTTGTATGTCCTTCTGGCCCACCCCCTCCCTGCCATCACAACGCCCTCTTTTCATGCCATTTTTGAAATTGCAAATCCATATTTGCAACTTTTCAATGACAGAAATCTTGCATAAAAGGCATAGTAAATGCCCCGTATAGTCTACAGTAGCGATGGACAAACATCAGCCGGGACAGTTCGCGAATGCAATCGCGCAAATGCGATCAAATGTTCGCGAACCACAAGTTCGCGGCGGGTCCCATTCACTTTAATGGCAGGCAAACCTGATGTTATGAGGTAAAATTAAGATGGCCGTAAGCCGTGGACTAAATTTTTGAGGCCAGCCGTGATTTGGAAGCGGGCCGGCACGAAAAACGGCCGCGAAAATGGCGCGAAAACGGCAGCGAAAATTGCGCGAAAATGGCCGCGAAAATGGCGCTAAAGGGAGGAAGCCAGGAGGCACTCCAGGCTAGAGGGGGACCTGAGGAACCCGAGGTAAATGATAATAATACGATATAGTAAGAATAAATGTACAAGAAGTAATATAGCTCCAGGGGAGCAAAAAGTCTGACCTGTCTGTGATGGAACAGTAAAGAAAGAGGAAGTGTACAGGCAGCATGACCCTTATATACTATGCTGCGCAGTGATCTACTTGTTACTCTTTACATTTTTCTTTACCTCTGTGGAGTTAGTAAAGAGAGTTAATGCAAAATAGGAAGCCTCCTGGCATGTTTTAAAATTGTAGTTTCACAACAGCTGGAGTGATGAAGGTTGCAGACCCATGGTCTATAGAAAAAGGGTTACGACTAGAGATTAGTGAATTTTAAAAAAATGCGATTAGCCAGTTCGCCTAATTTTTTCTGGAAATATTCTGTTAGATCCAAATGTATTCGCGGCAAAATACGTTAAAAAAAACAGCTATTTCCTGGCTCCTGAGAGCCTTTATAGTGGTGTAGAACACTGTGCCTTGTAGTAACATGCATAGGGAGTCTGCTTTGGCAGTGAAATACTGTAATACCGTGAGTCCGTATGACATGCAGATGACAGGCGTCACTCACTGCACACAGAATCACTGCACACTTCATTATTAGGGCAGTCACAGGTCCAAAACTGACCAAATAACTCAAGTATGAACTCAGCTATGAACCTTACAGATCGATATTAGCGCCAAAAAGAAGCGCACTCCTTTTACAGCGTCGCCAGCTGATTCCACATAGATAGAAACATAGAAACATAGAATGTGTCGGCAGATAAGAACCATTTGGTCCATCTAGTCTGCCCAATATATCTGAATACTATGAATAGCCCCTGGCCCTATCTTATATGAAGGATGGCCTTATGCCCATCCCATGCATGCTTAAACTCCTTCACTGTATTTGCAGCTAACACTTCTGCAGGAAGGCTATTCCATGCATCCACTACTCTCTCAGTAAAGTAATACTTCCTTATATTACTTTTAAACCTTTGCCCCTCTAATTTAAAACTGTGTCCTCTTGTGGTAGTTTTTCTACAGAACCTGTTCTATTAAATGCTTATACAAGTAGAGCCCCCCTGGACAGAGTGGAGAGGGTGTCAGCAGTAAGCTTGTGGTGACGTCACTGATTAATTTGCCCTTCATTTGATCCGTCAGAACAATAACCCACAAAAAACGGATCCTGTCTGTGGAGCATACGCCTTCACTCGGTCAGCATTTGCTCAATAATCCATCGGTAATGCTAATGCCCAGAGAAAAAAAACAGGAGTGCATGTAAAACAGAGATAACACGTGAATGGAATATTTGCATGTCTTCTGTGTTTTCTACCCACTCCTGCTTTAGACTACCAAAACATAAGCCAATTCTGAATGAAGGGATCATACAGGCCTTACAGCTGCTACACAGACAGGATCTGTTGTGCGTCTCATTTTTCCTTCCTTCTGACAGATCAGAAGAAAGATCAAATAAATGATGATGTCAGCCAGGCCAAAAGGTCAAATAGTGGTCCAGTCATGAAGTGGGTAGGGTGGGAACTGCATAAGAAGTCCACAGAGTGGACCTATGACATAGTAGTGAGGTGGAAGCAGCATGAAGAGACCGAAGAGTGCCCCAATGACAGGGTCCTGGAGGTGGCGGCTTCAGGAGAAAGCCACGGAGTGGCACAACGACAGAGTTTGGAGTTAGCAGCAGTATAAGGAGGCCACCGAGTGGCACAATGACCAAATCTGGAGGTGGCAGCATCAGGAGAAAGCCATCGAGTTTCACAATGACACAGCCTGGAGGTGGCGGATGCAGCAGCAGTATCAGGAGAAGGGTACCGAGTGGCACAATGACAGAGTCTGGAGGTGGCGGATGGAGCAGCAGCATCATGAGAAAGCTACCGAGTGGAACAATGACACAGTCTGTAGATGGCAGCAGTATGATGAGGCCACCGAGTGGCACAATGACCGAGTCTGGAGGTGGCAGCAGCATGAGTAGGCCACAGAGTGGTACAACGACCAAGTCTGGAGGTGGCAGCAGCATGAGTAGGCCACAGAGTGAAACAATGACGGAGTCTGGAGGTGGCAGCAGCATGAGTAGGCCACAGAGTGGCCCAACAACAGAGTCTGGAGGTGGCAGCAGCATAAGTAGGCCACTAATTGGCACAATGACCGAGTCTGGAGGTGGCAGTAGCATGAGTAGGCCACAGAGTGGCACAAAGACCGAGTCTGGAGGTGGCAGCAGCATAAGTAAGCCACAGGGTGGCACAATAACAGGGTCAGGAGTTAGCAGCAGAGTGAGGAGGCCACTGAGTAGCACAATCAGAGTGTGCCTGGCGTGCATGCTGTACCTGCGCTCCCTGGACTTTGTGTGGGTGACATGGCCCATAACAGGTAGGAACTAATGTTAGGGACCACTCATAGAGGCGACCTTGACGTGGTGAGTGGCTTATTACGCTTTGGCCAAAATGTACACTAATGCCTCATTCAACATCCAGCATAGAGGCAGGGCAGAGTGCTGGTTGAAGAGTGCGATTGCATTTGTGTTTTTACGTTTAAATGCCAAAATAGTTGTACACAGTTGCCTCTTTATATTCTCAGTAACTTTACAAAGAACAGACATTATTAACTATATATATATATATATATATATATATATACACAGTACAGACCAAAAGTTTGGACACACCTCATTCAAAGAGTTTTCTTTATTTTCATGACTATGAAAATTGTAGATTCACACTGAAGGCATCACAACTATGAATTAACACATGTGGAATTATATACATGACAAAAAAGTGTGAAACAACTGAAAATATGTAATATTCTAGGTTCTTTAAAGTAGCCACCTTTTGCTTTAATTACTGCTTTGCACACTCTTGGCATTCTCTTGATGAGCTTCAAGAGTTAGTCACCTGAAAAGGTCTTCCAACAGTCTTGAAGGAGTTCCCAGAGATGCTTAGCACTTGTTGGCCCTTTTGCCTTCACTCTGCGGTCCAGCTCACCCCAAACCATCTTGATTGGGTTCAGGTCCGGTGACTGTGGAGGCCAGGTCATCTGGCGCAGCACCCCATCACTCTTCTTCATGGTCAAATATCCCTTACACAGCCTGGAGGTGTGTTTGGGGTCACTGTCCTGTTGAAAAATAAATGATGGTCCAACTAAACGCAAACCGGACGGAATAGCATGCCTCTGCAAGATGCTGTGGTAGCTATGCTGGTTCAGTATGCCTTTAATTTTGAATAAATCCCTAACAGTGTCACCAGCAAAGCACCCCCACACCATCACACCTCCTCCTCCATGCTTCACGGTGGGAACCAGGCATGTAGAGTCCATCCGTTCACCTTTTCTGCGTCGCACAAAAACACGGTGGTTGGAACCAAAGATCTCAAATTTGGACTCATCAGACCAAAGCACAGATTTCCACTGGTCTAATGTACATTCCTTGTGTTCTTTAGCACAAACAAGTCTCTTCTGCTTGTTGCCTGTCCTTAGCAGTGGTTTCCTAGCAGATATTCTACCATGAAGGCCTGATTCACACAGTGTCCTCTTAACAGTTGTTCTAGAGATGTGTCTGCTGCTAGAACTCTGTGTGGCATTGACCTGGTCTCTAATCTGAGCTGCTGTTAACCTGTGATTTCTGAGGCTGGTGACTCAGATGAACTTATCCTCCGCAGCAGAGGTGACTCTTGGTCTTCCTTTCCTGGGGCGGTCCGCATGTGAGCCAGTTTCTTTGTAGCGCTTGATGGTTTTTGTGACTGCACTTGGGGACACTTTCAAAGTTTTCCCAATTTTTCGGACTGACTGACCTTCATTTCTTAAAGTAATGATGGCCACTCGTTTTTCTTTACTTAGCTGCTTTTTTCTTGCCATAATACAAATTCTAAAAGTCTATTCAGTAGGACTATCAGCTGTGTATCCACCTGACTTCTCCGCAACGCAACTGTTGCTCCCAACCCCATTTATAAGGCAAGAAATCCCACTTAATAAACCTGACAGGGCACACCTGTGAAGTGAAAACTATTTCAGGTGACTACCTCTTGAAGCTCATCAAGAGAATGCCAAGAGTGTGCAAAGCAGTAATCAAAGCAAAAGGTGGCTACTTTGAAGAACCTAAAATATGACATATTTTTAGTTGTTTCACACTTTTTTGTTATGTAAATAATTCCACATGTGTTAATTCATAGTTTTGATGCCGTTAGTGTGAATCTACAATTTTCATAGTCATGAAAATAAAGAAAACTTTTTGAATGAGAAGGTGTGTCCAAACTTTTGGTCTGTACTGTAGATATATATATATATATATATATATATATATGTTGTAGATAAAATATAAGGTCTAATAAATGCATTTTACCAACAACTGGACATAAATGCCTTAGATATGTGTCTTTTTTTATTCCGTGAAAATAGACTGAATTTTAAAGTGACTTGTCACATTGAATGAGAATCAACCTAAATATTTAAGTATTGCATACTTCTTAAAATTGTTGCTGCAAGAATATCTATTTATATAACCACTATTTCCTTGTATTTTGTCATCATTTATATATTTATTTTGTGTTGAAAAGGAAGTTGGGACTAAATGCTTATTACTACCGTAATCGGAAATTGCCTTTGTTTTTTGTTTGTTTTTAAAAGGTGTAAATTACAGTGTTATGTAATGTTAGTTATACATTAGACTTCTGAAATCTGAACATTTATTGTGAATAGCTGATTGGAACCTGATGCAAAACAACATTTTCTTTAAGTGGTTTAACTATTTCTGAGCTCTCTTAAGAAGAATTGCATTTCCACAAACGGTCCTGTTTTTGGTGGGACTGTCCTGCGAAACAGACAGCAAGGGCTATGGTTTATGGTAGCAAAACTCTCAAATGGGCAAGTGGGTATTCCTGCTTAAATATCCTGCAACTGGAAACTCAGTGCTAGCTGATATGGAATTGCATTGATTTGGGTACAAATTACAATCTACAGAAGAGGTGGCACATGCTCACTTGGATTGCAAGGCACGAGTTTCATAAATTCAATTGTCCCCCCTTTCCAGAGCACTTGGTCCCTGTAGTTTATGAACATAGCTGTAATTGGACATTACTGTTCAGCCCTTATTCATTCTGTAACATCTGACTGCTGTGAATAGAGATGAGCGAATTTTTAAAAAATTTGAATCGCCGGTTTGCAGAATTTTTTGGGAAAAATTATGGTCTGATCCGAATATATTTGCGGTGAATTACGTAAAAATAGCTATTTCCTGGCTGCAGAGAGCCTTTATAGTGGTGTAGAACACTGTGCCTTGCAGTAACACGCATAGGGAGTCTGCTTTGGTAATGGAATAATACAGTGAGTCTGTATGACATGCAGATGACAGGCGTCGCTCTTAGAATCACTGCACACTTCACTTATTTGGGAAGTCACTGGGCCAAAACTGACCAAATAACTCAAGTATGAACTCAGCCTTACAGGTCGATGTTAGCTCCAAGAAGAAGCGCACTCCTTTTAGACCGTCAACAGCTGATTCAACATAGATGTCAACAGAACCTGTTCTATTAAACGCTTATACAAGTAGAGAGAGCCCCCCTGACAGAGTGGAGAGGGTGTCAGCAGTAAGTTTGTGTTGGCGTCACTGATTATTTTGCCATTTCTCTGATCTTTTAGAACAATGACCCATAAAAAATGGATCCTGTCTGTGGAGCATCTGCCTTCACTCGGTCAGCATTTGGTCAGTAATCCATCGGTATTGTTAATGCCCAAAAAAAAAAAACAGGAGTAGATCCAAAACAGAGATCATACATGAACAAATTATTTTAATGTCTTCTGTATTTTTTACCCACTCCTGCTTTTGGCTACCAAATCACAAGGCAATACTTTTCTTTTTTAATTAGGAAGAAAAAACAATGTTTATTTAACAAATAGTGATGAGCGGCAATATTGGGCTATATTCAAAATCGTGATAATTCGAGATTATTTTATTGAATGCGATAAATCGGCAATGTAAAAATCAAATGCGAATTTGTAACTCGAAATACAGGTGTGGGTCAGTTTGGCTACATTTTTCAAGCTGGTTTAAGTTTCCTGAGACTGGAGAAAATGGTTGGCACAGCAGAACATTAGAATAGCTTTATATGCAGATAGAGTCAAGTGCTCCAATATATTTGCGTGCAACTTCAAATTTTAGCAGGTCTAACTACAGATTACTGATTGGTGCACTAAGTATTGTTGTGAACTTGACATTGCTTCCTTCTCATTGCCCCACAAGCAAGAAGCAAAGAGAAATCATGTGTTCAAATGGAAAAAATGCTGAATATTCTATATAACAAATATATAGCACTATATTCTAAATATTAGAGAATTCTTGAAGTGGTGATATTTGCGATAAAAATTTGCTATTCGAATATTCGTGCTCAACACTATTAACAAACAGGACATTAATTTAACACACATAAAATACAACACAAAAGAGGCAAAACCACAAGATGTAAAAGAGAAACTGAAAAAAAAAAAGTGCTTCAACAACAAGAATGGATTAACGACCAGTGTTGGGGTGACCACGATGGTAATGCATATTGATAATGAAATGTATGGGGTTATGGCTGATAACTGGAGGACAGTCCAGCAAACACACCGACTCCAGCTCATTCCTACAGTGCAGGCTACACAATCACAGCTGGAATGTAACTGGTCGGTACAGGCAACACCCGAAAATCTTCATAAATAATCCTTAGTATGTGCAGGTCTCACAGCCGCTGTAACAGAATGGTAAGAAGTCGTATAACATGTAGTAAGCACTGCAAGGATCATGTCTAAGACATGTAAGATGTCAGGGGGATCCCGAACATTGTGGACAAGGTCCGAAATAAGAGTCGTCCATGTGTTCAATACTGGATGTTATTGATGGCCAGCTCTGTGATGAATCCCAGCACTCGGATAAGGTAGTCCTTACTGAGGAACCTTTCTTTTCCTTCACAATACGCTGATGCCACAGATGCCATCACCTTGATGAGCTAAGTTGCTGGATAGTGGATTCTAAAGTGTCTGAAGAACTACGAGTAAAGACATTGGAATGAATTGTCCACTTCCTCCAACGTGACCTCATCCTTTAATTGATGAATATCATTCCATAAAGTCTTGAAGTCTTCTGCGTGGATGGCATAAGAAATGACCATGCGAGGTTCAATGGGCACAGAGAAAACAAGCTCTGTGGCCGACACTGATCCAGACACGACATACCTGATCCACATTGCTGCTAGCCACGTAAGGTCCTGAGAACTGATCACCAGCTTAACGAAACAACAGTTAAAGTTTCTTTGGAACCATGTCCCTACGATAGCCGTGAGTGCCTCGGAGATGTTATACAGGAAGAGCAGGAGGCAAGTATATGTCTTTGGTAACACCTCCAGTTGATTGTCCTCTGTGTACATCCCGCATAACCAACCTGTTCACACAATCCGGTCCTCTGTGCTTGCCTTGGTGAGTGGAGGCTTTGATGAAATGTGTATGAGCACAGCCAGTGGATCTCCGTCCTTTCCTTTGAGTCCAGGTAAACAGGAAAATTTGGCTTTTAGGTTCGGGTCTGAGCCCACTTCAATGGCAAGACCCTTCTGCTTCTCGGCATCTATGTGGGAGGACAGGTGCCTGGAATACTCTTTCAGTCTGGTGTATGAGAAATTATACAGCGGTGTCACACTGTACAGAGTCCTTTGTTTTTGAAGGAGCAAAGCAGCCTCTGCCGGATCAAGAGTTTCCTCTAAGGGGGTGCACTGCAGGATTTTTCTTTTAGACAAGCTTCACAATGCAGACCGTCGACCTACAGAGGTCAAGCTTCCGGGAGGATACCTTGAGCTGTGGAAACGACTGCTCCTTCATGCTGATGACCTACATCTAGGGGTTAACACCCATCAGTTGGTGTTTGCATATCCTTGTGATAAATGACTGTAAACAGAGATATTGACAGACAAATGTATCAAACTCTGCCGCCATCTTTCTAGGCGCCACGTCTCCAGTCCCTGGCCCAGCCAGATTTAGCAGCATCTGTTCCAGGACATGAAGCAGTGGAAAGACATTATTCATCCCGTAGTCCTGGCGACTGACAAATAACGTGGCCTCCCCTAAGGGCCTGAGCAAACAGCAGGTATCACGCATGAGCTGCCACTGGCTGACATCAAAGTTACACAGGGGACTACTTCTACAAATTTTTTTCTACTTTTACACAACACAACAGACTTTTCAACAGATACAGTAAGTGCAATGCTGGACGGCGAATATATTTTTATGTCTCCACTAAAAAACAGCAAACAGGGCTGTAGAATATATCACTACACCGCACAAGGGCAATTATGCCCTAATTTTTTCAATTTTTACACAACACAAAAGGCTTTTCAACAGATAAGTGCAACGCTGGACACTGAATATATTTTTATTTTGCCACTAATACACGGCAAACAGGGCTGTAAAATATATCACTGCAGAGCTGAATGGCAATTAGGCCCTAAATTTTTTTCTATTTTTACACTACACAAAAGGCTTTTCAACAGATAAGTGCAACGCTAGACGGCGAATATATTTTTATTTCACCACTTATACACGGCAAACTGGGCTTTAGAGTATATCACTGCACCGCACAAGGGCAAATAAGACGTACTGTAAAAATATTTCCTTGTAAAAACCCCTGTTAATGGCTATATCAAACAACACTTGCACCCCAATAACAAGAACGGTTTGCTGGAATTAAAGAGCTGAATAATGGCAATTTGGATCCCCAGTCAGTGCAGCAAGGGATAACAGGATTGTTCCTATTACCCAGTCAGTAACCTCCCCTACTGAACCCTGTTCTACATAAATGCTGTGGTGCCTCCCTTTCCTTTCCCTGCACTTATAAAAGATTTTTTTCACCACAATCAAGTCTTTAATGGCTACATCAAACAGCACTTGCACCCCAATAACAAGATCGGTTTGCTGGACTGACAGAGCTGTATAATGGCAATTTGGATCCCCAGTCAGTGCACCAAGGTGTAATAGGATTGTTCCTATTACCCAGCCAAGCTCCACTACTGAACCCTATTTTACACAAATGCTGTGGAGCGATTCCTCCCTATCCTTTCGCTGCACTTATAAATAGTTTTTTCACCACAATCAAGTCTCTCCCTGCACTAAGTATAATGGTAAATGGCAGAATCTAATATGGTTGCCGCTATTTATAGGGCTGTGACATCACAGGGCTGGCTGGCTGCTGATTGGCTGCATGCATGGCATTATGGGTGATCCCACCTTCCCAGAGTTTCTTTCTCTATGTCTTCACACGTGCAGCAGCCATTTTTGGAAAAAATGTAATTCGTTACCACGAAGCCCAAGGAAATTCGCCTTTGGTGCAAATCGAATTTTTCCTGAAATTCGGATAGAATTCCACTTCGTTAGCTTCGATTTGCTTATCTCTACCTTTGAGTATAGCATGTGTTTAATGTCCATATACATATGTTCAGTTATGAGTATTTATTATCCCCTTCCTGCAGATAGACACCCCACTATGTTCTAATTGCGGTGCACGTACAATAGTACATCCAGTGGATGGTACCGACACATGCATTAGGTGCTGACTGTAAAATATTTTCTTTAATACCTGCTGTTTAACCCCCTTGGATGCTGCAAACAACAATATGGGCACTTCATGGGCAGTGTAGTAAATTGAAAAAAGTTGAAAAATAAATAAATAACTATCCCATTCTTGCAATCATCGCCACAGTGATTGGCTGCAGCAGACATGTGAATAGGAATGTAATGTCATCACTTCTGGCAGAGATGGAGCTGCAACACTAGAACAACTCAAAAGGTGAGTTTTTATATATTTTTCAAAACACCTATAATAAATTTTTCATTTTTGTCAGAAAGCCCTTTAAACCAACACTGATGAAACCATATGAAGTCTAGTTATATTTATTAGTGGCAAGAAATGAAAGAGAATTCAGTAGATTAAGAAGCAACAATCCAGAGCCAAAGGCATAGTTGTAGGGACTGTCACAAAGCCAATTTGTAGGGACTGTCACTAATATCCAGAGCCAATCCCGACAAATTTGGACTGTCCAGAACCGTACATGGCTGTGGTCATAAGTGGGTCTTGTTCCCAAAGCCAGGCTTAAAGGGCTTCTGTCACCCCCCTAAAGTCATTTTTCATTTTTGGGCCATTTATCAATATATAGTGCTCATACCCTTTTTCGTTCAGTAGTTTCTTAAAAAAATGCCCTTTTATAATATGTAAATTACCTCTCTACCAGCAAGTAGGGCGGCTACTTGCTGGTAGCAGCCGCATCCTCCTTTCAAATAAACGCCCCCTCCTCCTGTTGATTGACAGGGCCAGCGACCGCTCTCGTCCTCTGGCTGGCCCTGTCTGCTTTCTAAATCTCGCGCCTGCGCCGTACCGGTCTTCAGTCGGTGCAGGCGCACTGAGAGGAGGATGCTGAGATTTAGAATGAGGACAGGGCCAGCCAGAGGACGAGAGCGGGTGCTGGCCCTGTCAATCAACAGGAGGAGGGGGCGTTTATTTGAAAGGAGGATGCGGCTGCTACCAGCAAGTAGCCGCCCTACTTGCTGGTAGAGAGGTAATTTACATATTATAAAAGTGCATTTTTTTAAGAAACTACTGAACGAAAAAGGGTATGAGCACTATATATTGATAAATCACAGTATAAGGATTTTAAGTCACCCAAAAATGAAAAATGACTTTGGGGGGGGGGGGGGGGTGACCGAAGCCCTTTAAATGCACCAAATGTATCAAATGCAGTGTTGGTAACTATGCAAATGGTCGACCAAGATGTAAAGGTCATTGTCTCAAGAAAATCTATGGGTCAGATTTACCAATCCTGTCTAAAACCTAGATAGTCTAAGGCGGCACCAAAATTATCACAAAGTCTAGGCACAATCACAATAGTAAATTTGTCTATATGGTTGCCCATTCACCATTTTGGGGTACAAATAACTTTTTGATTGCTTTTTTTTTTCTTTTTTTTCTGGAGCTCACCATGTGATATATATTATTTGTGGTCATGGCTGCGGAGATACCGACCTGACCTGAAGGGTGGAAATCAGCTTACCTGAATGGCCAGAACTAACTATATAAATGGATAGCGGTGTGCCCTTAGCCATGAGCGTGGGTGGGCCTATAAGCGGTCATACCCTAGGTGAGATGCTGAAAGAAGGGAGGGAGGGGCACCGGAAGTGCACGTGCGAGGTGAAGGCACTCTGGGGAGTTTATAGAGCCCCACGCTCCTCCCACAAATGCAGGCTGAGATTCTCAGACTGCTGGATTTGTGGTCATGGCTGCGGAGATACCGACCTGACCTGAAGGGTGGAAACCAGCTTACCTGAATGGCCAGAACTAACTATATAAATGGCTAGTGGTGTGCCCTTAGCCATGAGCGTAGGGGAGCATCTAAGGGGGCAAGAAATGCAACCATAGGACATATTTTTATATATATTATATTTTTTTTTTCTTTTACAAATGCTTTTCAAAATGCTAGATTATGGAAAGCATTGGAGATCTCGGTGTAAGGGTTAGGGATGTAGCGAACAAAGCAAGAGGAATGCCACCTACCCATCTTCTTGATTATATGTCCGGGTACACCACGACGAGAGGCTGAGGAAGCTGCTCCAATGCGAAAAGAATGTCCTGAAATAAGACTCTGGTAAAAACCTAGGCCGAAAGTTAAAGAGCAGATATGTGAGATGAATTGGGATGAGGTGAGATAATGATTATTGAATGGAGGCAAAGGACTATCCAATGGAGAATCACCTAGAACTAGTAAAAGTTTGTTTAACACCGGAATCGGGCACCAGTAGTTGAAAGTCTGGTATTATCTGCTCGCTACCGGGGGTCTGGTTTGGGAAGTTTTGATAGATGTCAGTGATAGGATGAAGCAACCCTCGTGCCACTCTAGTTGGCTTTTAGTTAAGCCTCTATTCTTGCGTGAGGAACTGGTGAATTCTCTGGGCCTGAGAAAACCGTAAAAGCTCAGAAACATGGCAGCTTTAACCACTTCAGCCCCGCTAGCTGAAACCCCATTCATGACCAGAGCACTTTTTACACTTCGGCACTACACTCCTTTCACCGTTTATCGCTCGGTCATGCAACTTACCACCCAAATGAATTTTACCTCCTTTTCTTCTCACTAATAGAGCTTTCATTGGGTGGTATTTTATTGCTGCTGACATTTTTACTTTTTTTGTTATTAATCAAAATGTAACGATTCTTTTGCAAAAAAAATGACATTTTTCACTTTCAGCTGTAAAATTTTGCAAAAAAAACGACATCCATATATACATTTTTCGCCAAATTTATTGTTCTACATGTCTTTGATAAAAAAAAAATGTTTGGGCAAAAAAAAAAAAATGGTTTGGGTAAAAGTTATAGCGTTTACACACTATGGTACAAAAATGTGAATTTCCGCTTTTTGAAACGGCTCTGATTTTCTGAGCACCTGTCATGATTCCTGAGGTTCTACAATGCCCAGACAGTAGAAAAACCCCACAAATGACCCCATTTCGGAAAGTAGACACCCTAAGGTATTCGCTGATGGGCATAGTGAGTTCATAGAACTTTTTATTTTTTGTCACAAGTTAGCGGAAAATGATGATGATTTTTTATTTTATTTTTTTTCTTACAAAGTCTCATATTCCACTAACTTGCGACAAAAAATTAAAAATTCTAGGAACTCACCATGCCCCTCACAGAATACCTTGGGGTGTCTTCTTTCCAAAATGGGGTCACTTGTGGCGTAGATATACTGCCCTGGCAATTTAGGGGCCCAAATGTGTGAGAAGAACTTTGCAATCAAAATGTGTAAAAAATGACCGGTGAAATCCGAAAGGTGCACTTTGGAATATGTGCCCCTTTGCCCACCTTGGCAGCAAAAAAGTGTCACACATCTGGTATCGCCGTACTCAGGAGAAGTTGGGGAATGTGTTTTGGGGTGTCATTTTACATATACCCATGCTGGGTGAGAGAAATATCTTGGCAAAAGACAACTTTTCCCATTTTTTTATACAAAGTTGGCATTTGACCAAGATATTTTTTTCACCCAGCATGGGTATATGTAAAATGACACCGCAAAACACATTCCCCAACTTCTCCTGAGTACGGCGATACCAGATGTGTCACACTTTTTTGCTGCCAAGGTGGGCAAAGGGGCACATATTCCAAAGTGCACCTTTCGGGTTTCGCAGGCCATTTTTTACACATTTTGATTGCAAGGTACTTCTCACACATTTGGGCCCCTAAATTGCCAGGGCAGTATAACTACGCCACAAGTGACCCCATTTTGGAAAGAAGACACCCCAAGGTATTCCGTGAGGGGCACTGCGAGTTCCTAGAATTTATTTTTTTTGTCACAAGTTAGCGGAAAATGATGATTTTTTTTTTTTCTCTTTTTTCCTTACAAAGTCTCATATTCCACTAACTTGCGACAAAAAATAAAAAAATTCTAGGAACTCGCCATGCCCCTCACGGAATACCTTGGGGTGTCTTCTTTGCAAAATGGGGTCGCTTGTGGCGTAGTTATACTGCCCTGGCAATTTAGGGGCCCATATGTGTGAGAAGTACTTTGCAATCAAAATGTGTAAAAAATGGCCTGCGAAATCCGAAAGGTGCACTTTGGAATATGTGCCCCTTTGCCCACCTTGGCATCAAAAAAGTGTGACACATCTGGTATCGCCGTACTCAGGAGAAGTTGGGGAATGTGTTTTGGGGTGTCATTTTACATATACCCATGCTGGGTGAGAGAAATATCCTGGCAAAAGACAACTTTTCCAATTTTTTTTATACAAAGTTGGCATTTGATCAAGATGTTTATCTCACCCAGCATGGGTATATGTAAAATGACACCCCAAAACACATTGCCCAACTCCTCCTGAGTACGGCGATACCAGATGTGTGACACTTTTTTGCAGCCTAGATGCGCAAAGGTGCCCAAATTCCTTTTAGGAGGGCATTTTTAGACATTTGGATCCCAGACTTCTTCTCACGCTTTAGGGCCCCTAAAAAGCCAGGGCAGTATAAATACCCCACACGTGACCCCACTTTGGAAAGAAGACACCCCAAGGTATCCAATAAGGGGCCTGGCAAGTTCATAGAAATTATTTTTTTTCGCATAAGTTAGCGGAAATAGATTTTTTTTTTTGTTTTTTCTCACAAAGTCTCACTTTCCGCTAACTTAGGACAAAAATTTAAATCTTTCATGGACTCAATATGCCCCTCAGCAAATACCTTGGGGTGTCTTCTTTCCAAAATGGGGTCTTTTGTGGGGTGTTTGTACTGCCCTGACATTTGAGGGTCTCCGCAATCATTACATGTATGGCCAGCATTAGAAGTTTCTGCTATTCTCCTTATATTGAGCATACAGGTAATGAGATTTTTTTTTCCGTTCAGCCTCTGGGCTGAAAGAAAAAAATGAACGGCACAGATTTCTTCATTCGCATCGATCAATGTGGATGAAAAAATCTCTGCCAAAAAAAAAAAAAGGAGGGGAAAGGCGTCTGCCAGGACATAGGAGCTCCGCCCAACATCCATACCCACTTAGCTCGTATGCCCTGGCAAACCAGATTTCTCCATTCACATCAATCGATGTGGATGAATAAATCATTGCCAGGATTTTTTATATTTTTTATATATATATACAAAGTGTTTGCCAAAGCATAGGAACGCTGCCTCCTCCTCAGCTCGTATGCCTTGGCAAACGTATCTGTTACTGCAGAGGAGAAATCTCGCCTTGCAGCGCCGCATACACTGACTTGCGTGTAATCTGACAGCAGCGCAATGCTTCTGTCAGAATGCACATCAGTGCTGCAGCTAATCGATCGGTTGGTCCACCTGGAAGGTAAAAAAAGAAAAAAAAAAAACAGGCCGCAACGCAATAATTTTATTAACTTTGCAACAGAACATATAAACTTTAACTTTTTTAACTGAACATTAACCTTTTTGCTTACTGGTGTTTTTTTTTTTGTTTTTTTGTTTTTTTACCTTTATAGAACAAACCTCTCCTTCCCCATGGGTCAATGTGCAAAGCGCAAAGCGCCCAAAGATGTGGCGAAGTGCGTTATGCACTTTGTCCCATGTGAAAGGAGACGTTTGCAGCAGCTGTGAGTGAATGGGCCCTAATAGCCCTGTGTGCCTGTCCTGGTGAGATGATCCCTATGCTAATAGTGTACCTGTGAGTGGTACTTCCGGAAACACTCTCCAAAGCATAGGGCAGGGTGGTCAGGACAGTCAGGACAGAAATAGCGGGTGTCACGCCTTATTCCACTCCTGCTACAGACACAACATCTTTTTCGGGGTGACGGTTGGGTTGAGGTACCAGGAACGACATTGGGGAAATGTCGCTCGTGTAGACGGCTAACTACACTGGTGGATGGGGCCACGGAACCTCCTGGGTACAGGAGGTTCTCGATGATCTCTTCCTGAAATTTGAGGAAGGATCCAGTTCTCCCAGCCTTACTGTAGAGAACAAAACTATTATACAGAGCCAATTGAATTAAATATACAGACACCTTCTTATACCAGCGTCTGGTTCTGCGGGAAACTAAATACGGAGACAACATCTGGTCATTGAAGTCCACCCCTCCCATGTGAAGGTTATAGTCGTGGACTGAGAGGGGCTTTTCAATGACACGGGTTGCTCGCTCAATTTGTATTGTCGTGTCTGCGTGAATGGAGGAGAGCATGTAAACGTCACGCTTGTCTCCATTTCACCGCAAGCAGTTCTTCGTTACACAGTGCGGCCCTCTGCCCCCTTGCAAGACGGGTGCTAACGAGCCATTGGGGGAAGCCCGCGCGACTAGTTCGCGTGGTACCACAGGCGCCAATCCGTTCTAGAAACAAATGCCTAAAGAGGGCCACACTTGTGTAAAAATTGTCCACATAAAGATGGTACCCCTTGCCGAATAAGGGTGACACCAAGTCCCAAACTGTCTTCCCACTGCTCCCCAGGTAGTCAGGGCAACCGACCGGCTCCAGGGTCTGATCTTTTCCCTCATAGATCCGAAATTTGTGGGTATAGCCTGTGGCCCTTTCACAGAGCTTATACAATTTGACCCCATACCGGGCGTGCTTGCTTGGGATGTATTGTTTGAAGCCAAGGCGCCCGGTAAAATGTATCAGGGACTCGTCTACGCAGATGTTTTGCTCTGGGGTATACAAATCTGCAAATTTCAGGTTGAAATGGTCTATGAGGGGCCTAATTTTGTGGAGCCGGTCAAAAGCAGGGTGGCCTCTGGGACGGGAGGTGCTGTTATCACTAAAGTGCAGGAAACGCAGGATGGTCTCAAATCGTGTCCTGGACATAGCAGCAGAGAACATGGGCATGTGATGAATCGGGTTCGTGGACCAATATGACCGCAATTCATGCTTTTTAGTTAGACCCATGTTGAGGAGGAGGCCCAGAAAAGTTTTAATTTCGGAAACTTGGACTGGTTTCCACCGGAAAGGCTGGGCATAATAGCTTCCCAGGTTAGCGGTTATAAATTGTGTGGCATACCTGTTTGTTTCGGCCACAACTATGTCTAAGAGCTCCGCAGTCAAGAACAGCTCAAAAAATCCCAGGGCCGAACCGATCTGAGCTGTCTCAACCCGAACTCCAGACTGGGCAGTGAAAGGGAAAACTACAGGTGCGGCTGAAGTTGGGGACTGCCAATCAGGGTTTGCCAGCACCTCTGGGATTCTAGGGGCTCTACGGGCACGTCTTTGCGGTGGCTGCGATGGGGTCACTACTGCACGTGCCACCGTACCAGCTTCAACTGCCCTTCTGGTGCTCGCTACTTCACCAGGTTGTACGGCAGTGCTGGTACTAGGTCCAGGAAGGGCTGGGCTGCTGGTGTATGCCTCACCGCGTAATCCGACAGCACCAGCCCCACTCTGCTGCTCTTGAAGCGGATCCTGCGCAACCTGCGGTCTAGCGACACGGGGTCGGGTACGCCTGGTGCTATCAGGGACCTCAGCCTCCTTGTCCGAACTTTGGGTCAGAGAGCCACTGCTTTCTACAGGTTCGTATTCTGACCCGCTGGATTCATCAGATGAGGGTTCCCACTCCTCATCCGACTGGGTCAGAAGCCTGTAGGCCTCTTCAGAAGAATACCCCCTGTTTGACATGTGGGCAACTAAATTTAGGGGTATTCCCTGAGACTACCCAAGAAAAAAAAGCAAGCCTGTCTTACAAAGGGGAGGCTAGCGAAGTACCAGAGGCCGCTGCGGTTGATAAAAAATATCAAAACTGATTTTTTTATCGCCGCAGTGCGTGTAAAGTGAATGTGCAGCGATCGGGCCTGATCGGGCAAACACTGCGTTTTGGGTGGAGGGAGAACTAAAGTGACACTAATACAATTATAGATCTGACCGTGATCAGTTTTGATCACTTCCAGATACTATAAAAGTACAAATGCTGATTAGCGATACGCTAATCAGCGAATAACGGACTGCAGTGCAGTGGGCTGGGCGCTAACCGATCCCTAAACTACCTAACCAAGGGGCCTAAACTATACCTAAAACCTAACGGTCAATACCAGTGAAAAAAAAAAGTGACAGTTTGCACTGATCACTTTTTTCCTTTCACTAGTGATTGACAGGGGCGATCAAAGGGGTGATCAAAGGGTTAATTGGGGTTCAGGGGGGTGATCTGGGGCTAAGTGTGTAGTGTTGGTGTACTCACTGTGTAGCCTGCTCCTCTGCTGGATCCAACCGACGAAAAGAACCAGCAGAGGAGCAGGCAGCCATATAACAGATCATATTTACAAATATGATCTGTTATCTGGCGCTCTGATTGGATTTTTTAAAAATCATCAGCTTGCCAGCCGCGATCATTGGCTGGCAAGCTGATGACGATTTACTCCCTGACGAAATGCCGGCCCGAACTGCGCATGCGCGGGCCGGCATAGCGCGTCATCTCGCGTCTTGCGAGATGACGCGTATATGCGTGACTCTGCGCAGCGATGCCGCCTCCGGACCGCACATCTGCGTTAGGCGGTCCGGAGGTGGTTAATGACGGTGCTAAAATAGGGCCCAAAGGGATTCCCGTCTGAAGAGCTGGATAGCTTCCTAAACAGGTCTCCTGAAACTGGCTGTCTGGTTGAGGTAGACTCTTTACCACTCTTTTGAATGCCACTGAGGGTTGCTTTGATCGACTGGGAAGTGAAGAATGATCTGTAATCAGAACTTTTAAGCATGAAAAAATGCTGGACCCCTGCTAAATACAACCTAATGGTGTCATAGGACAGTTTGAGTTTCGTATGGCAGTAGGCTAGGAAAGCCGTCATGTACGTTGCATCGTCGGTGCCGTCCCTGGGATGCAAGCGCGAGAATTTATTGAAAACGTTCCAGCCGGTTTTGTAGTTCCTGGCCGTATTTGTGGATAAAGACTTGCGAATGAGGGATTTGGCAGAGGCAATGTGCGAGTTTAATCCATTATCAGGGAGCGAAAGACAGGCGGAGTCACTCCTATGCGGTCTGCATCTGGCATAACCTGAAAAAAGCTGGGAAATTAAAACGTGACAGGGCGTCAGCTGTGAGGTTCTTACAGCCCTGGATGTGACTGCAGAAAAAATGAAAATTGAAATGCATAGAGAGCCAAACCAACTTGCGAAGGACAGACTTGATTTGGAGGGATTTTGATCTGCATTTAAATTCTCAAGTATCTTGACTACTGACTGGTTGTCGGTGATACAGGCCACTGGGGTGGGCTGCTACTATTGGATACATTTCCAACAGGGGAGAAGATTTCAGAGCTTCTCTGGCCAAAGATATTTCAGGTGGCCACTGACTTGCAAACCATTGTTTGCCGAAAATCGCCGCAAACCCACCTGAGGCGGCTGCGTCAAAAAAAAAGTGGGTAATGCGGGGCTCCAATGAGCAACGAACATGGAAACACCACTCCACTTAGATAGGAACACCTTCCACATTGCAAGGTCAGAAATAGCCTGGAAATCCAAGCGGATGGGAAAATCCTGTTTGGGAGCCGCGGTAAGTACCTGGAGCAATCTGAGAATGAAGGCCCGGCCCTGAGGCATGGCAAAATTTACCATACCTAGTAGGGACTGGAGCTCTACCTTGGTGATTATGTTGGAGGACACTGACTTGGAGATGGTCTCTTTGATCTTTGACAATTTCTCTTCTGGAAGTCTGGCTTCCATACTGACAGAATCCAGAACTAAATCCAAAAAAGTGACCGTGGTTGAAGGCCCTTCCGTTTGTGCAGATGCGGCAGGGACATTGAGCGCTGCAAGCGTTGCCAGGAGAGTTGCAAGCTTTTTCAGTTTACAACCTGGTTCTTCTACCAGGAGGAAGTCATCCAGATAATGAATGACCATCAGACAGTCACAATGGTTGACCAAAATCCAATGTAGTGCCTGGGCAAATTGATCAAACAGCCAGGGACTACTTTTAGATCCGAAGGTTAGCCTATTCGCGAAATAATGCACATCCCTCCATTTGATCCCATAGAATTTCCAAAGCTGTGCCTGAAGAGCTCTACACTTGTTATAATTGCAAACGGACATGTTATAGTTATTATAAACTTGGCTCTTGCCCAAGAGAACTATGGGCCTGCCTAATTTATCTACAGACGGCACCTGTTTTTGTATGCCGGATGGACCAGGAAGATACCTGTCATGGGGAATGGGAGCTTGGTTAGGGCACCATTCAGAGGAGTGAAGAATGGATTGGCAGGAAGCATAGCTTGGAGCCTTAATCCCTGCAAAGTGACGGCAAAAAAGCTCCATGTCCATAACAGCCCAGTTTGTCATGTACTGGAACTGAGCCAGGGCCACAGCTGCTGTCGCTGAAAAAGAAACAATGGTAATCGTAGAAAGCGAAACCACCGTATTTGTGCCCCAGATCGGTGACCCTGTAGAGATACGTGTCTAATTCCTCACATCTCCCTGGCTGAGCAGAGCATATAATGTCCCTTTAAAAGGCTGAAAAAGGCGGGCATCTTTAGATTTTAGGATGATAGAAACGTCACCGCAGGCGATTGTCTTACTTTTAAGGGAATCATGTGTGGCAATGAGGCATTCTTAGCGAGACATTGCTAACCTGCTCAGACACCTGGATTTCCGGAACCGATAGAGCATCTTCTATGTCCGATATGTGTGACATATCTGTAGCTGCGAGGCAAAACAACAAAAACTTAAACGAACCCGGGTGAATGTATGAAGAAGTGAAGTTGAGCTGGTGACCAGATAATGAAAAAACGAGAACGCAGAGCGTATGGTCGAACGAAATGAAGGAACGGTAGTGAGTGAAATAAGATTGAAGTAACGTGAACAAGAGAGGGCCGAAATAGAAAGTGATTAAGAAGCCCTTGTTACCTGGACCAGAAGGCTTTGACCTAAATGATCAGAAGAAAATATAAAACATGAACATACTGTATCTAAACAAGATATACAACAAAAAAGATTAATGATGCTGAGGAGGACGTGAGCTACCGACATGGCAGGCGGCCTTGGTGTGGCACTACGTGACCGGGAGGACCAGTGATAAGATTAACCAACGTAACCTGACTGACGTGGCAGGTGACCCTGAAGAGTTTTCTACGTGACCTGAGACAGGTGAGTATTTTAAAAATGCAACCTGATCGGCGTGGCAGGTGACACTGAAGGGCTTGCTACGTGACCTGGGACAGGTGATTATTTAACAAACATAACCTGACCTGTGTGGCAGGTGACCCTAAAGAGATTATTTTTAAAACTTAACCTGACCGACATGGCAGGTGACCCTGAAGCGCTTGCTACATGACCTGAGATAGGTATTTTTATATATATATATATATATATATATATATATATAAAAATATATATATATATATATATAACCGAAGTAGCAGGCGACCCTAACGGGAAACTAAGTGGCCTGAAGACGAGGCAAGATATTAAATCATGAAAGGAAAACTGACTGACGAAACTGACATGAAGAAAGTGAATTGACAACGTATGTGAGCATACATAGGCTGAAGAAAGCATACGCGTAACTAAAAAACAAGGCTAGACAACCTATACCTTGGACCTGAAAAAAGGTGAACCGACACTGAGAGGCTGACGTACCCTGGACGCAACTAATGATAGGCAAAATGAAGACCTATTTTACTGGCAGAACCTAAAAACATTAGAACAAACGTGAGCGGTTAAAAGTGGAACATAGATTTTACTGTCGGTATGCCATGAGGACTGGAGACCGTCAATAGCAAAACTTTAGTACGGTTGCCCTTTAATGAGAAAAATAAAGAAGACCTTGCAGAAGTAAGGTACCGCTAGTATAAGTTAAAACATCTTCCTGCGCATCGACACGGAGCACGCCGACGTGGCATGGGCACTCCCGGATTACAAATGAAGGGGGAATGAGACTGATCCTGTCATGATTCATGAATTGACAAGCCCTGGACAGCTGTGGCCAAAGGGGCCTAACACCACAAACAGATAGGAAGTAAAGTCTGAGCTCAGTATCACACTGCCTAACCAGGATTTAAAGCTTGAGCATGGGAAAAAATCATATATGGCACTCCCTTTTTTTTCTTTTTTTTTTTTAGCACCGTGGCCCTGCGTTTAAGAAACAGTTGTGACAGAAACCGATCTAAACAAACCTTCTGTGCCGAAATTAGAGCAGTGCACCGCGCAGCCCCACTGCTAGGTGGAGGCAGCGCAACGTCTTGATGAATCGCCCGAATCTGGTGACCAGTCTCCCGAGATTTTGAGTGCTGGCCGCCTGGAAGGAATCGGCGTCCCACGTGGCCAGCGGGGCTTGGACGAGAAACATGGAGCAGGTGGAAGGAACCTGGAGAGGACGGAGTGAGCGGCACTTATCCATCCGGCCGGCGAGTGTGACCACTTACCTACAGACCGCCTGTAAGATGTTCGACGTGCTACTCCACTGACGTTCGCCACTGCACCGGACGTGCACGTGTGAGCTGAAGGCACTCCAGGGAGTTTATAGAGCCCTAAGCTCCTCCCATAAATGATTCTCAGCCTGTTGGATATGATAACTTTATTTCATGGGTTGATAAGAATATGGCAATACCAAATCTATATATTTTATTCCTGTTTTATTGCTTTCATAAAATCACTTTTCAATTACTTTTTTTTTTTGCATATCTAAGACCCATAACTTTTTTTATTTTTCTGTCGAGGCAGCGGTGTAAGGGCTTGTTTTTTATAGGAAGAACTGTAGTTTTTCTTGCTACTATTTTTGGGTACATATGCCTCGTTCATTGCTTTTTACATAATTTTTTGCGAGATGACCAAATCCAGTAATTATGTCATTGATTTTTTTTTATTTTATGGTGTAAACCACTTAGATGCTGCGGTCAGTAGCAACAACATCTAAGAGGTTCAATGGCAGGGATCAGCCCTAGCTATGATCTCGGCCATTGCAACACTGTGTCACTTGCCATGCCATATATTTATGGAATGGTGTGGGAAAGGGTTAAACTACAGAACCTAAAGTGCCACTAGAGTCTGAGACAGGTTTATGAAGATGCAGGGAGATATATTACTATACACAAAACAGGTGATAGTATAGATTATGAGTCCGCACACTGACTAAGATGTTTGGCATGGATGCAACAATGAAATCATGTTAACATGTGGTTGTACTAGAAATTGGTCTACCTTTCAAATTATTCTTAAAGGGGTTGTCCATCAAAAAAATATTCTACAGTTTTCAACACAGCACCTGGATTTGAATAGTTTTATAATTGGATGTAATTCAAAATGTATTATTATGAAATCCAATGCTGTTTGTTCACTTCGCTGAGGTGCACTCACCAGCTCCAAACAAAAGGACATACTTCCTGAGAAAAGATACACCCACTGAGCTGCCAGCAGTAGTTTACCACCAATAGCGGCAGACCACGCAGTTGCTATGGGGCCCGTGATCTTCAAGAGCCCGCCAGATTGAATAGCCCCGCCCCCTTTCCGACCTGAATACACGCTACATACAGATGCTGGACAGATAAATGCCAGCCCTCCTGAGTACTTCTTCTGAAGCCCCCTGCCAGTGGGGTGCCAGAAGCAATTATCGCTTCCATTAATACAGATGGAAGCTTGCATTGCTGGAGTGCTGGGAGCTGCGGTCCTGTCACTTACCGCTCAGATCCCGTGCTTCTCCCCTCCTTCAGGCCGGCGGCGCTGTGAATTGGGAAACAGGAAGACTCTTCCCCTCTCCACCATTTAGCCTGCAAACACAGATTGCGCTGCCAGCATGTGTGGGAAGAGCCTTCAGCCCGGAAATCTGCATAAGCCCCACCCACACAGTGCTGCAGAGCGATCTGTACCTGCAGGGAAGAGAGGTATGTGAGCTTCAGGAACGGGACAAGGTGAGTAGATACTGTGTTTTGTTTTTTCAATACAGAGGGGGCACAGAGGGCTTTATTACTATGGGGGGCACAGAGGGATTTATTTCTATGGAGGAAGCACAGATGACTTTATTACTATGGAGGGGGCACAGAGGGCATTACTACTATGGAGGGGGCACAGAGGGCATTACTAATGTGAAGGGGGCACAATGGGCATTTCCACTATGGAGGGGGCACAAAGCCAGAGTGCAATACTACAATGAAGGGGGCACAGAGGGCATTATTACTGTGAAGGGGGCACATTGGGTATTATTACTGTGAAGGGGGCACAGAGGGCATTACTAGCACAGAGGGCATTACTACTATTAAGGGGGCACAATGGGCATTATTACTTTCAATAGGCACAATGGGCATTATTATTATAAAGGGGGCACAATGGGGATTATTATTATGAAGGGGGCACAGTGGGCATTATTACTATGAAGGGGGCACAATGGGGATTATTACTGTGAAGGGGGCACAATGGGGATTATTACTATGAAGGGGGAACAATGGGAAGTATTACTATGAAGGGGGCACAATGGGGGCATTACAACTGTGAAAGGGGCACAGAGAGGGGGAAATGTGGGCATATGTACTGTGAAGGGGGCACACATCTGTACAAAACTACTGTCAAGGTTGTTCATTGAGGGCAATACTAATGTGAGGGAGTACATTTTTTTTTAAGTATTGGGGGGTGCGCCAAAGATAATACACATACAATTTTATTAAAAGTAAAAAAAAAAAAACACAAGAAATATTTCACAAGCTTTTTTTCTCATCAATATCAGATTAAACCCCACACCCCAATAGATCAGCTACAATAATTCAATTTTGTATTGCAAGGGGGGAGGGGGGGCCCAATTCTGAGTTTTGCTATGGGGCCCCATGATTTCTATGTACGCCCCTGCCTTCCAGCTTCAAGTAAATCTAGGAAAGCAACTGGAACAATGAAGGGGGGGGGGGGGATCTATGAATCCATCTGAGGTCCAGGACTGGTTCTAGCTTTCTTAGAAAGAGATTTTTTTTACATTACCTTATTTTCCGTCCTATAAAAAGCAATTTTTTTCCTACCAAAAGTAGAGGGAAAATGTCAGTGCGTCTTACAAAGCGAAAGCGCTCATTAGTACAGTAGGACCAGGGAGCGGTGAATACTAATCCTGTACATGCCACGGTCAGAGAGAGTTAAAGCGCCGGCATCAGTGTTTTCACCGATGCCGGCATATCCAGCAGGGGCTCGGCTGTTAGTGACTTCTGGGCCCCTGCTGCTGACCTGCTCGATCAGCACGCTGTACCTGTATGACGCTGGGGCTTAAGTCACGTCCCATGTTCCCGGTCAGGAAGGGGTTAACATTGGGTGTCTGATCTGAGTACTACCATATTTTTCGCCTTTAAGATGCACCTGCCCTGAAGACGCATCTAGGTTTTAGAGGAAGAAAATAGTTTTTTTTGTTTTTTTTCAGATCACATCCCCAATGTAGACCTCAAAACAGACCCCCAGTGTTTATAAGACCTTCAATAAGACCTTAGATCAGACCCCCAATGTTTATAAGACCCCCTATCACTTGCCACCACTTCTGTAATCCAGCCCCTGCTGAACAGAGCATGCTAACGTCCTCACACTGTGCACAGGTCACAGCAGAGTGTGTAGCCATCGATGACTGGGAAACTGTGAGTACAGAGCCCGCACAGGCAGCACTGCATTCACCGCTCCACAGTCCTCCTGTACTAATGAGTGCTTCCATAATGAAAGCGCTCATTAGTATTTTCCCATAAGATGCACTGACATTTTTCACCCCCTTTTGAGGGAAAAAATGTATCTTACAAGGCAAAAAAATACAGTAATTAACATTGGGGGTGTGACCTGGGGTCTATTTGGGGATATGATTAACAATGGGAGTCTGAGTTGAGGTCTAATCAACATCAGGGGTCTGCTTGGGGGTCTGATCTGAGGTCTGTTGAATTTTTTTTTCTTATTTTCCTCCTCTAAAGCCTAGGTGTCTTGTTGGGGAAAAAATAGGGAAATTAGAGGATAACCATTTTGATCAGGGGTGTAGCTATAGGGAAAGGAGGGGCCAACTTAAGAGGAGGACTGAAAAATTGTATTGCTAGGGCCCCCTCAACAATATTATACAGTACAATGACATGATATACAGTGACACTCTGGGAAATGGACAGAGTGGCTGCTGGACCTTGTCTGAGAGAACGATCTTGACTAGCCACAGGAGTGGGGGTAGCACAGGAGTCAGGAGTTGTGAAAAAGTTACTGGGGGGAGGGGGGCCCTTATCAAAAATTTGCTGTGGAGCCCGGTAATTTCTAGTTACACCACTGACTTTGATGTCCACGTAGTTTTTACATATTAAACTGGCTGTTCAGTGCAAAAACTGCCTAGACATTGACAATAAAAAATAGGTGCACTACTGTGGTGGATGCAAACAGTTTCATCGGACTAAACCCTCAGACTGATTTGACTTTACGCTGTTGTAATTTGCCCACTGGCTCCTGGTACTACTTATACGGTAAAAAGGGAAAAAAAGGAGAAGAAAAATGGAAGGCTCAACACCTAGATGGATAGATAACGGTGGGTGTACTGTTCACTGGGTCACCTACCCAGTAAAGTAAGTCGTGAGGAGAAGTAAGAAAATGAACAGGCACAACCACCTCCTGGAGTGTACACTGACAGTTTAATTCAGCAAAAGACAATAAAATCATTAATAAAATGTATGATAAAATCTGGTATAAAATTCAATAAAATAGCAGCAGTATACACAGCAAATTACACAACAAACAAAACAATATAGACACAATGAATGTCCATACGGTACAGGTAGGTTTAGCGTTAGGTCTCGTGCCACTTGAGAAACCTTGGCGCAGTGCGTGGGCTCAGGTATGTCCTTAATATAAGGATATACTGGCTAAAGTCTCATTTTTACATCAGTGTGAGGGTTTGGTCAGATGTTACTGTTTGCCTCCACCACAGTAGTGCACCTATTCTTGTAATTATTTATTCTATATATCATTCCACATCCACACATTTGACCATCTGGTGTAGGATGTCTCTGTGGCACTTGTGGTCTGTTGGGGGCATCCTCCACTGTATGCATTTTTTCGCAACAGACCACAAGTGCAGTATCTGCTCCCCCGAGTATAAATGCACAACTGCATTTGGGGTCGAGCATTTCCTGCCTTTTGAAACCACGTCTTTTTGTCATTTAAATTAGACATTGACAATCAAACTGCATTTCAGCACAGTTTTCAGCCTCATTACAGCTACAACTTGCCGGCCCCCCTACCCAATACTTTAGAACTACAACACATCAAACGCTTTAAGTGGTTTTTACGACAGGGATTCAGTTCACATTTCATCAGCACAAGGTATTTCTAGAATCTGCATGTACACATTTTTAGCTAATATCCCATACAGTACATGCCACCAATACAGAAAGTGCTGCTAATTAGGAGACCCTTGAGAGAAAGGGCCCATTCCAGGCTGATCTTACCCCCGAAGTTTGGGGAGAACCTGTAAAGAAATATGTCACAAGGACGTGGAAAATATACTGTAATGTGATGAATATCGGATTGGACCTCCCGTTGTCGGTGGTTAGGAATGTGGTGGTGTCAAGCTACACCTGAAAGTGGCCTTTGCCATGGGGTTACCTACTCTGTATGTGAAAATAAATTAACATTTATACTGGTAAAATACTCATTTATTCTGAAGAGAAAGTAATTGCAATAAAAAAAAAAAAATCATTACCGGTACTTACCTCCCGCTCACTAAAACATACTGAAAAATCCCCTCATCACAGTGCAATAAAGCTGAGTGCTTGAAAGCGCAGCGTCTCACAATCACACAACTCAGATATCACTTTAGGAATTAAAAAATGCAAGTAATTTCACATGTATGATCTACTTAAGAGGATCCACCATTCTCAACTGTAACAAATCTAAATGAGAGGTCTGCTGCGATATTACATTTTTAGATTACATTTCCTCTGCTGTATGCAATAATTAAAGGAGTCAAATGGAATATTTTTAATATCTATATTATAAAATATGGCAGGAATTTATTACATTTAGTTTATTAACATTCTAAATTTAAAAATGTTATCATTTTCAGTAATTGAGTAACTGTCAATCTGTATTGAATTAGTTCTTTTTATGCTATTTGTGCAAGTGTAGCCTTAATTAACACTTTTTACAGTTTTTCAGTTGTACAGTTACCGGTATATGATGCATTCAGATAGTTTTTTTTTGTGTGTGTGTTATTATGTTAAATTATTAACATGGATGGTGGTGGTGGTGGAAGCCAAATTTTGACCTCCTATGGTATTTTAAATCACTTTCAATCTAGAAACAGAACTGACCGAGGCCTTCTGCACATTGCTTGATGTGTACTGAGCCTGTATACAAGCACATGGAGTCCCTATACTCAAAGGAGTTATGCAATGGTTTTTGCAAAACATGAAAGTCAAATGTCATGTAGTACATGACAATCTCTTTATTAGCATAGATGAACCAGCCCTGTACCTCAAATGGATCCAGAGCTCCTGCCATTCATTTCTCTAATTGCTTTCCTAGATTGTCTTCAGGATGGCAGCTCAGGGGGCATGTCCTTTCTCAGGAGGTTTATCCTTTTGTCTGTAGCGCTCTCTCTCTATCACAGCTTGGGGGGGGGTCCTTCCTGCTGCAGCTCTCTCCCTATCACAGCTCATGGAAAGTATACTTTCTGCTAGAGCTCCCTCCTTGTAAGGCCCCTTTCACACGAGCAAGTATTCCGCACGGGTGCAATACGTGATGCAAACGCATTATGCCCGAACAGGATCCGGACCCATTCATTTCAATGGAACTGTGTACATGAGCGATGTTTTTCACGCATCACTTGTGCGTTGTGTGAAAATCGCAGGATGTTCTATATTCTGTGATTTTCACTCAACGCTGCGTGAAAATCGCATCTGCAAGCAAGTGCGGATGCGATGCGATTTTCATGGATGGTTGCTAAGAGATGTTGTTTGTAAACATTCAATTTTTTATCACGAGAATGCAAAACGCATTAAATCGCATTGCACCCGCGCAATAAAAACTAGACAACTGAACATGATCGCAAACAAAACTGAATGTACTTGCTTGTGAAATCGCGCATTTTTCACTGAACATATCCGCAATGCATCCGGACATAATCTGCACACGCTCGTCTGAAAGGGGCCTAACTGTAAGGCTCCATTCACACGTCCGCAATTTCGGACCCATTCATTCCTATGGGTCCGCACTTCCAGGTCCGCACTTCCGTTCCGCTAAAAAATAGAACATGTCCTGTTCTTGTCCGCAATTGCAGACAAGAACAGGCATATTCTATTAGTGCCGGCAATGTGAGGTACACATAATGCGGAACACACATTGCCGCTTTCCGTGTTTTGCGGATCCACAGCTCCGTTGCGGACGTGTGAATGGAGCCTTAAAGCTTGTGACAGTAGATCCAGCTGGTGTCAGTTGAGAGATGGAACTGAGCATGTGCGATCGATCACCTTGGTAGTTAGACATGTACATTACTATACATATTAAACACCAGGGAGTGCCAGAAGTAAAGAGAATATTTAACAAATGGAGCATTTTTGTAACAAAGTAAATTACAAAAGGAACTAGTTTTTCATGGTGGATTATATTAAAATTGCATTTAATGTTGGCACAACTCCCCTAATTCAAAACCTTAGGCACTGCATGTGTCACCATATAGTGCTTCTCTATGATACTGTATTATGGAGATATCCAACCTAGAAAATGGCTCTTCTAGAGAAGAATATCTACATCTGTTGTTATAAGTTGTCATTATATCTGATCCGCACATTCCTCAACCCAGAGTCTGCAGAAATTCTTGTACCTGCCCTCATCATCTCCCGCCTAGACTACTGTAACATCCCTCCTCTGTGGCATGCCATCTAGCCTCTCCTCTCTATCCTCAACTCTGCTGCCTCATTAATCCACCTCTCCCCCAGTTACTTCTGTCTCTTCTCTCTGCTAATCCCTTCACTGGTGCTTCATTGCCCAAAGAATCAAGTACAAAACACTAAATTTGATATACAAGGCCACCCACAACCTGTTCCCTACATATATCTGTGACCTGATCTCCCGATACATTTTAACATGTAATCCCCTGATCCTCACAAGAGTAGACCTCCTTCTCGCCTCTTATCTCCTCTTCCCACAATCGCCTCCAAGATTTCTCCTGTGCATCCCAAATACTCTGGAACTCTTTACCTCAATATATCAGACTCTCACCTAGAATGAATACTCACCTCTTCAGACAATGTAACCCCGCTGCCACTATACTGCCGTATGACCAGCTTCACCCTGTTATATTGTATCCTTCTCCCATCCCTTGTAGATTGTAAGCCCTAGTGGGCAGGGTCCTCTTTCCTTCTGTACAAGTTTGTAACTTGTCTTGTTCATGGTTATTGTACTTGTTTTTATTATGTATGTATACCCATTTTCATATATACAGCACAATGGAATGAATGGTGTTTTAATAATAAATAATAATAAAATAATAATAATTAGTCCATATTTCCTGGTCCCATCTTGACACACACAAAGTGGCAGGGGATGTCTGTTTAACCAATCCACTGTGAGAGAGGGTCACTGCTGTGATTCGCTGAGTAAGCATTTTCTGGCATATCTTGTGTGTCACGACAAGACCAGAAAGTAGAGACCAGTGGGGTCCCCACACTGTAGAATAATTTATCAAGCCCCTCACAAGACATTAGTGGTTATACATTTTTATGCAAGCACTCATTTTCTGAAAAATTTGCGACAGGTGGGAGAGGGCAGGGCCACCATGGTCTGACAAATTTATCAGGCAAAATTACACCAGAAATCTATGCCAGCTCCTAGTTTGCATAGATTGCAGTTTTTAGCACACAGGCCTCCTGAGATACGCTGAAATTATTAAAGGGGTTGTCCAATAATAAATATTGATGACCTATTCCTCTTCCTAGGCCATGTGTCATCGGTAACATGACCATGTTGCATAGAAGTGAATGGGGCTGGACTGCAATACCAAGCACTGCCACTGTGATATCTACAGTGCTGTGCCTTGGAGAGATGTCGGGAGCCAGCTGCACTCACCAGAGCTCCAGTGAGCACAGCGGCACCCCGTAACAGCTGATTGGCATGTCGTGCTAGAATAAGTCATCATTATATACAGTGAGGAACAGAAGTAATTGAACACCCTGCGATTTTGCAAGTTCTCCCACTTAGAAATTATTGAGGGGTCTGAAATTCACATTGTACACTGTATGTGCATTCCCACTCTGAGAGACAGAATAAAAATAAAAATAAATCAGGAAATCACATTGTATGATTTTTAAAGCATTTGTCTTGCACTTCAGAACATAATCATTTGAACACCTGAGAAAATCAGTGTTAATATTTGGTACGGAAGCCTTTGTTTGCAATTACAGAGGTCAAACGTTTCCTGTAGTTCTTGACCAGGTTTGCACACACTGCAGCAGGGATTTTGGCCCACTTCCCCACACAGATCTCCTCCTTTGTCAGGTTTCAGGGCTGTCGCTGAGCAACACAGAGTTTCAGCTCCCTCCAAAGATGTTCTATTGGATTTAGGTCTAGAGACTGGCTAGGCCACTCCAGAACCTTGATATGCTTATTACGGAGCCACTCCTTGGTTATTCTGGCTGTGTGCTTTGGGTCGTTGTCATGTTGGAAGACCCAGTCATGACCCACCTTCAATGTTATGACTGAGGGAAGGAGTTTGTTGCTCAAAATCTCACAAAAAATGGCCCCATTCATCCTCTCCTTAATACAGTGCAGTGGTCCTGTCCCCTTCACAGAAAAGCACCCCCCAAAGCATGATGTTACCACCCCCATGCCTTACAGTAGGTATGGTGTTTTTGGAATGCAACTCATCCTTCTTTTTCCTCCAAACACGACGAGTGAAGTTTAGACCAAAAAGTTCTACTTTGGTCTCATCTGACCTTATGACTTTCTCTCATGCCTCCTCTGGATCATCTGGATAGTCATTGTCAAACTTCAGATTGCCCTGGACATGTGATGACTTGAGCAGGGGAACCTTCCGTGCAATGCATGATTTTAAACCATGACGGCATAGTGTTCTACCGACAGTGACCTTTGAAACTGTGGTCCCAGCTCTCTTCATGTCACTGACCAGCTCCTCCCTTGTAGTTCTGAACGATTCCTCACCTTTCTTATCATCAGTGATACCCCAAGAGGTCAGATCTTGCATGGAGCCCCAGTCCAAGGGAGACTGACAGTCATCTTTAGCCTCTTCCATTTTCTAACAATTGCTCCAACAGTTGATCTATTTTCACAAAGCTGCTTGGCAATTGCCCCATAGCCCTTTCCAGTCTTTTGTTTCTGGTGTCTTTTGACAGCGCTTTGGTCTTGCCCATGGTAGTAGTTGGCGTCTGACTTACTGTGGGGTGGACAGGTGTCTTTAAAGAGCTCAGACAGGTGCTACTAAGTTAGATTAATGAGTGGAGTAGCGTGGTTTAGATTTTTTATTCTAGTGAAAGGTCCTCTTTAAAGGGGCACAGTTACAGGTCTTTGAGAGCCAGAATTATTGCGGTTTCTCAGGTGTTCAAATACTTATGTTCAGCAGTGCAAGACAAATAACTTCTTTAAAAATCATACAATGTGATTTCCTGAATTTTTTTTTTATTCTGTTTCTCAGAGTGGGAATGCACCTACAATGTGAATTTCAGACCCCTCTATGATTTCTAAGTGGGAGAATTTGCAAAATCGCAGGGTGTTCAAATACTTCTGTTCCTCACTGTATTACTGGATAACCCCTCTGGTGTGCCTCTGAATAAACGTGGTGCATCTTAAGCCACAATATATATTTTATTTAGACTGGTGTAAGAGTCAGCCTTATATTCACCAAGTTACATTATACTTACATTTCTGGTGATAATGCTTCACACAGGCTGTGATGTCCTCCTCCAGCCATAAGAGGCAGCTGTGTCTTGGAATAAGGGAAAGGACAAGCTGAAGTAAGACAATAAAATTTCTCCCGGGCTGAGCTGGGGAGTGCCGCGTCTGTCTGGAGAGAGAGAGAGAGAGAGAGAGAGAGAGAGTCTGCCTGCTAGGAGATATATCAGAAATAGACTGTAAAAGTGATTTCTTCCTGTCAGCTGTGGAATAGAATACCAGAGACTGCAAATGTGTTCCAGAGGAGTGAGATCGTGCCATTCAGAGACCAGTGACAAGATAGATTCCTCCTGTCAGAGCTGAACTAGGTGGATGCCTGAAACTGCTGCAATCCACCTAGAGAGAAGGAAAGACCACGCTGGGACAAACAAGAGACCGGATCTGGAGCCAGACTGCACCTTCCGTCACGTACCAGACCAAGGAAAACAGCTATCTGCAGAACTGTGAGTGGCACCGGTGCTATTCTGTAATAGGTCATAGAGTAGGGGGAATTTAGTCAGTGCGCTGTAGAAGCGTACCCTGGGTAGCAGTGGTACATAAGAAACTATTAGAGGAGAGTAGCTTGTACCCCATGTGTTTGCTGTTTTTAGAGCATTCTGTTTTTATGCAAAGTTCTATTACCATTCTTGCCGATTTATGTAAATCTGTTTATACCATTTCTGTCATTTGTACATTGTGCCTCTGGCGCGGTGGTACTGTACTGTTAATCTGATTTTGCGGCAGTTACATTTTGTTCTTTAATAAAGCCTGTGTATGATTCAGCCTCCTTGTCTGCTGTACTCTATTTGAATCCTGCCCTGTGGTCTCTTTCTCCTCAGACCGCTACAAGTGGTGCTGCAAGCAGGGTATAGTCACAGAGGTGGAGGTGGCTGAAGAAAATATTGCATGATGTTAATGTGAGTATCTCAAACAATGGTGGAACCCCTCCCTATTGGCACGTTGTTTAACTTGCTACCAAAATTTGATGGCCAGAACATGTAACTTTCGGACTGGGTGACAAGGTTACAGAGCACTGTTAGGATTTACAATGTCAGCCCAGAACTACAAGTAGAAATCGCTTTGGCTACTCTAGAGGGTGAGGCCCAAAGAAATGTACTGCTAGAACCGGAAGCCATGTGCAATACGTTGAAATTCCTGGAAGAAATATACGGTGAAACAGCCAGTGCAGGGCACCTCCAGGCAAAGTTATTTTACCGGATTCAGCAGGAAAACGAAAGTGTCTCGCAGTATGCGACAGCGCTACAGAAAGTGCCGAGGTGCAGAAAAAAGTCTCAAAAAGTTCTCCCTTCTGAGCCCTTTCTCAATATTTTTTTCCTGCTGTACACCCCAGTATTACTGCAGGTGAGAAGTTACTAAGCTTCGACCTACTTATGGTGAGTTAATCTATTCCCCCGCCTTTTAACTCTTGTAAGTAATATGTACAGACACATCTGAGAATCTGAGATCACCAGGGTAGGGATGCATATAAGTAATACATTACATCCCAGTCTAGCGATCTAAATTAAAAGGGTTGCTCCACTCTTACTTGGATTTTAGTATTGTAGCTCAGCTCTGTTCACATGAACGAGGATGAGCTGCATAACTGAAACAACCCATGGGCAAGTAAGGCGCTACTCCCAGAGAATAGAGTAAAATTTCTATGCACAGAAAACTTTTGAAAGCACATAGTGTCTGATTTATCATTTAGTTTTGCCAGTTTTCCTGTGGGAGCCTCTGTCAGCGCATGGGGGTAACATAGACTGTGTATGCTGCTGTTCGATGATAAAGCAGGCCCATAGACTTTGTTATCACCATTTGGATTATCCTGAGTCAATTCATGATCTGTGACTAGTAGACCAGGCTTCATGAGTAGAGTTGAGCGAACACCTGGATGTTCGGGTTCGAGAAGTTCGGCCGAACATCCCGGAAATGTTCGGGTTCGGGATCCGAACCCGATCCGAACTTCGTCCCGAACCCGAACCCCATTGAAGTCAATGGGGACCCGAACTTTTCGGCACTAAAAAGGCTGTAAAACAGCCCAGGAAAGAGCTAGAGGGCTGCAAAAGGCAGCAACATGTAGGTAAATCCCCTGCAAACAAATGTGGATAGGGAAATGAATTAAAATAAAAATTAAATAAATAAAAATTAACCAAAATCAATTGGAGAGAGGTTCCATAGCAGAGAATCTGGCTTCCCGTCACCCACCACTGGAACAGTCCATTCTCAGATATTTAGGCCCCGGCACCCAGGCAGAGGAGAGAGGTCCCGTAACAGAGAATCTGTCTTCATGTCAGCAGAGAATTAGTCTGCATGTCATAGCAGAGAATGAGGCTTCACGTCAGCCACCACTGCAACAGTCCATTGGCATATATTTAGGCCCAGCACCCAGGCAGAGGAGGGAGGTCCCGTAACAGAGAATCTGTCTTCATGTCAGCAGAGAATTAGTCTGCATGTCATAGCAGAGAATGAGGCTTCACGTCAGCCACCACTGCAACAGTCCATTGGCATATATTTAGGCCCAGCACACACACAGGCAGAGGAGAGAGGTCCCGTAACAGAGAATCTGGCTTCATGTCAGCAGAGAATCAGTCTGCATGTCATAGCAGAGAATGAGGCTTCACGTCAGCCACCACTGCAACAGTCCATTGGCATATATTTAGGCCCAGCACACACACAGGCAGAGGAGAGAGGTCCCGTAACAGAGGATCTGGCTTCATGTCAGCAGAGAATTAGTCTGCATGTCATAGCAGAGAATCAGGCTTCACGTCAGCCACCACTGCAACAGTCCATTGTCATAAATTTAGGCCCAGCACCCAGGCAGAGGAGAGAGGTCCCGTAACAGACAATCTGGCTTCATGTCAGCAGAGAATTAGTCTGCATGTCATAGCAGAGAATGAGGCTTCACGTCAGCCACCACTGCAACAGTCCATTGGCATATATTTAGGCCTAGCACACAGGCAGAGGAGAGAGGTCCCGTAACAGACAATCTGGCTTCATGTCAGCAGAGAATTAGTCTGCATGTCATAGCAGAGAATGAGGCTTCACGTCAGCCACCACTGCAACAGTCCATTGGCATATATTTAGGCCTAGCACACAGGCAGAGGAGAGAGGTCCCGTAACAGACAATCTGGCTTCATGTCAGCAGAGAATCAGTCTGCATGTCATAGCAGAGAATGAGGCTTCACGTCAGCCACCACTGCAACAGTCCATTGGCATATATTTAGGCCCAGCACACACACAGGCAGAGGAGAGAGGTCCCGTAACAGAGGATCTGGCTTCATGTCAGCAGAGAATCAGTCTGCATGTCATAGCAGAGAATCAGGCTTCACGTCAGCCACCACTGCAACAGTCCATTGTCATAAATTTAGGCCCAGCACCCAGGCAGAGGAGAGAGGTCCCGTAACAGACAATCTGGCTTCATGTCAGCAGAGAATTAGTCTGCATGTCATAGCAGAGAATGAGGCTTCACGTCAGCCACCACTGCAACAGTCCATTGGCATATATTTAGGCCTAGCACACAGGCAGAGGAGAGAGGTCCCGTAACAGACAATCTGGCTTCATGTCAGCAGAGAATCAGTCTGCATGTCATAGCAGAGAATGAGGCTTCACGTCACCCACCACTGCAACAGTCCATTGGCATATATTTAGGCCTAGCACACAGGCAGAGCAGAGAGGTCCCGTAACAGACAATCTGGCTTCATGACAGCAGAGAATCAGTCTGCATGTCATAGCAGAGAATGAGGCTTCACGTCACCCACCACTGCAACAGTCCATTGGCATATATTTAGGCCTAGCACACAGGCAGAGCAGAGAGGTCCCGTAACAGACGATCTGGCTTCATGTCAGCAGAGAATCAGTCTGCATGTCATAGCAGAGAATGAGGCTTCACGTCAGCCACCACTGCAACAGTCCATTGGCATATATTTAGGCCCAGCACCCAGGCAGAGGAGGGAGGTCCCGTAACAGAGAATCTGTCTTCATGTCAGCAGAGAATTAGTCTGCATGTCATAGCAGAGAATGAGGCTTCACGTCAGCCACCACTGCAACAGTCCATTGGCATATATTTAGGCCTAGCACACAGGCAGAGGAGAGAGGTCCCGTAACAGACAATCTGGCTTCATGTCAGCAGAGAATCAGTCTGCATGTCATAGCAGAGAATGAGGCTTCACGTCACCCACCACTGCAACAGTCCATTGGCATATATTTAGGCCTAGCACACAGGCAGAGCAGAGAGGTCCCGTAACAGACGATCTGGCTTCATGTCAGCAGAGAATCAGTCTGCATGTCATAGCAGAGAATGAGGCTTCACGTCAGCCACCACTGCAACAGTCCATTGGCATATATTTAGGCCCAGCACCCAGGCAGAGGAGGGAGGTCCCGTAACAGAGAATCTGTCTTCATGTCAGCAGAGAATTAGTCTGCATGTCATAGCAGAGAATGAGGCTTCACGTCAGCCACCACTGCAACAGTCCATTGGCATATATTTAGGCCTAGCACACAGGCAGAGGAGAGAGGTCCCGTAACAGACAATCTGGCTTCATGTCAGCAGAGAATCAGTCTGCATGTCATAGCAGAGAATGAGGCTTCACGTCACCCACCACTGCAACAGTCCATTGGCATATATTTAGGCCTAGCACACAGGCAGAGCAGAGAGGTCCCGTAACAGACAATCTGGCTTCATGACAGCAGAGAATCAGTCTGCATGTCATAGCAGAGAATGAGGCTTCACGTCACCCACCACTGCAACAGTCCATTGGCATATATTTAGGCCTAGCACACAGGCAGAGCAGAGAGGTCCCGTAACAGACGATCTGGCTTCATGTCAGCAGAGAATCAGTCTGCATGTCATAGCAGAGAATGAGGCTTCACGTCAGCCACCACTGCAACAGTCCATTGGCATATATTTAGGCCCAGCACCCAGGCAGAGGAGGGAGGTCCCGTAACAGAGAATCTGTCTTCATGTCAGCAGAGAATTAGTCTGCATGTCATAGCAGAGAATGAGGCTTCACGTCAGCCACCACTGCAACAGTCCATTGGCATATATTTAGGCCTAGCACACAGGCAGAGCAGAGAGGTCCCGTAACAGACAATCTGGCTTCATGACAGCAGAGAATCAGTCTGCATGTCATAGCAGAGAATGAGGCTTCACGTCACCCACCATGTCCGACCATGTCCACGACCATGTCCACGTCCGCGTCCCTTACTAGATGTTTTTCTCATTGTTATGGTTCACCACAACAACAAATATATTATTTGGCCCAATGTATTGTATTCAAATTCAGCGGGATATAAATTTGAGGCCTAGTATTTAGGCGCTGGGTGACCGGTATGGATTTAGTGACAGAATTAGACTTGGAAATGCACAGAAGTGTGTGTGTGTGAAGTTATTCTGAATGACCCAATGTGCACCTTGAATATTATATACCCTTTTAGGGATAGATTTCAAATAGCTCTGATATAGCAGAAACCACTAAATTATGAAATTGCTAAATTGGGAATTGTATTTCAACCCAGAACAAAAAATGTGCTTTGACGGACACTAAATAACTTTCCCAGCCACAACAGGACAGCGGTAACGAGAGATTTAGCAGGATATAAATTTGAGGCCTAGTATTTAGGCGCTGGGTGACAGGTATGGGTTTAGTGCCAGAATTAGACTTGGAAATACACAGTAGCGGGTGTGTGTGAAGTTATTCTGAATGACCCAATGTGCACCTTGAATATTATATACCCTTTTAGGGATAGATTTCAAATAGCTCTGATATAGCAGAAACCACTAAATTATGAAATTGCTAAATTGGGAATTGTATTTCAACCCAGAACAAGAAATGTGCTTGAACGGACACTAAATAACTCGCCCAGCTACAGCACTAAGGACAGATTTAGCGGGATATAAATTTGAGGCCTAGTATTTAGGCGCTGGGTGACAGGTATGGGTTTAGTGCCAGAATTAGACTTGGAAATACACAGTAGCGGGTGTGTGTGAAGTTATTCTGAATGACCCAATGTGCACCTTGAATATTATATACCCTTTTAGGGATAGATTTCAAATAGCTCTGATATAGCAGAAACCACTAAATTATGAAATTGCTAAATTGGGAATTGTATTTCAACCCAGAACAAGAAATGTGCTTGAACGGACACTAAATAACTCGCCCAGCTACAGCACTAGGGACAGATTTAGCGGGATATAAATTTGAGGCCTAGTATTTAGGCGCTGGGTGACAGGTATGGGTTTAGTGCCAGAATTAGACTTGGAAATACACAGTAGCGGGTGTGTGTGAAGTTATTCTGAATGACCCAATGTGCACCTTGAATATTATATACCCTTTTAGGGATAGATTTCAAATAGCTCTGATATAGCAGAAACCACTAAATTATGAAATTGCTAAATTGGGAATTGTATTTCAACCCAGAACAAGAAATGTGCTTGAACGGACACTAAATAACTCGCCCAGCTACAGCACTAAGGACAGATTTAGCGGGATATAAATTTGAGGCCTAGTATTTAGGCGCTGGGTGACCGGTATGGATTTAGTGACAGAATTAGACTGGGATATGGCCAAAAAATAAACAGACTATTGCTGGTTAAATGCACTTGGTGTGACAGCTTCACCCTGATGTAGGCTTTAGCCAAAAAACAACCACACCATTGAGGGTTAAATGCACTTGGTGACAGGCGCAGCTTGCCCCTGATTTTGTATATGGCCAAAAAATGAACAGACTATTGCTGGTTAAATGCACTTGGTGTGACAGCTTCACCCTGATGTAGGCTTTAGCCAAAAAACAACCACACCATTGAGGGTTAAATGCACTTGGTCGCAGCTTGTGCTGGCGCACCACAAGACACAAAATGGCCGCCGATCACCCCAGAAAAATGTGACTGACAAACGGTCTGTGCAGCCTAAAAACAGTGAGCAATTGAGGATCAGCAGCTCAATGATCCACAGCTGAAGATCGATCAGTTAATCAAGTCCTTTGGAGGAGTTAATCTGCCTAATCTCGCCCTACTGTCGCAGCCGCAACCTCTCCCTACGCTAATCAGAGCAGAGTGACGGGCGGCGCTATGTGACTCCAGCTTAAATAGAGGCTGGGTCACATGGTGCTCTGGCCAATCACAGCCATGCCAATAGTAGGCATGGCTGTGATGGCCTCTTGGGGCAAGTAGTATGACGCTTGTTGATTGGCTGCTTTGCAGCCTTTCAAAAAGCGCCAAGAAAGCGTCACAAAAGCGCGAAGAAAGCGACGAACACCGAACCCGAACCCGGACTTTTACGAAAATGTCCGGGTTCGGGTCCGTGTCACGGACACCCCAAAATTCGGTACGAACCCGAACTATACAGTTCGAGTTCGCTCATCCCTATTCATGAGTAATGTTTGTAGCAAATTATAGGTCAGCTATATATACTGTTCCTAATAATGATCAGTTTATCAAAATAAACTATAAATTATTGCTTCAAGGTGTGCATCTGATCTAAGAGATTGAGGTGGGCTGACTGGTATAGTTAGTATTGCATTTCTGAAAATAATCAGAGCAGAATAGTCAAAGTTTCTGCCAATGAAACAGAGTAAGAAAAAAAAATAAGAATATGAAATATCTTCCAAAGAGCAGCCGCTCTGAGCTAGTGCAAAATTCAATAAGAGGGAACACAGACCTGACAAGTAAATCCCCTAAAATGATGCCCTCTCCTCTCATTAAAATTTTACTAGACCCTTCTTTGCTCATCTATTTTTAATTGACCGTGTCTATGGGAACTTTTGGCCAATACAAAAGCATTTAAAATAGACAGTCCTAGTCATTCTGCACCAGAGCCTGAACTAAGCAGCTTACATTTTAAAACATCTTACACTGTAATTCAATTTTTGTATATTTTTCCCAAAATCATTTTAGAAAATATATTTTTCACTACTTCATATAAAGGTTCTTCAGACATAAATGTTGTAGTGCATACTTTACTTGCTCTCTATAAGGGCTCATGCACACAAACGTGCTGGGTTTTGATGCCTGCAAAACACGGATGCCACCTGCAGGGCCGGTGCAAGGATTTTTGCCAACACAAGCGAAGCAACATTTTGGAAGCGCTTCATTAGTATTTGCCCCATAAGACCCAGGGGTGAGAAATACAGGTATTAAATAAAAAAAAAGTTTCATTTTTCCGCCCCCCCCCCCATCTCTGCGCCCTAAGGCAGCCGCTTGGTCTGCCTTATTATAGCACTGGCCCTGACCACCTGTGTGAGTTCCACTATTCGCAGAACGGAATGAGCAGACCATTATAGAAATGCCTACTCTTGTCCGAAAAATGTACAAGAATAGGACATGATCTATAATTTTTGCAGGGCCACGGACCATTGCAACGGATGCAGACAGCATGTGAAGTACTTAAACGTTGAAGTGTAGAAGCAGCACTTTGTGGTCTCAAGATATTGCGTTAACCGATGCAGCAGCCTAGCCGTAGGCCCTTGATCCATCAGGCCTTGGAATACATATGTAGAAAGGAAGATGGCTTCGGCAGCATGTAGCAGTATCAAAATTCTTTATTCGTACCTCCAGACACAAATGGCAACGTTTCGACTGTTCACCAGTCTTTATCAAGCCTGATAAAGACTGGTGAACAGTCGAAACGTTGCCATTTGTGTCTGGAGGTACGAATAAAGAATTTTGATACTGCTACATGCTGCCGAAGCCATCTTCCTTTCTACATAAGCATGTGAAGTACTGTCCGCATCTTTTGTGGCCCCGTTGAAGTGAATGGGTCCGCATCCGAGCCACAACAAAATGCAGCTCAGATGCAGAACCAGACCACGTTCGTGTGCATGAGCCCTAACACTGCTGGATCACCTTAAATCTCTGTATAGAACTGTTCCTCTCTTATTCCTCCTTTATGAATACATTAACAACTGGATGTTACCAATCCCCTTGCAACTGAGGAATGTCTCTATACAGTCGTGGCCAAAAGTTTTGAGAATGACACAAATATTAGTTTTCACAAAGTTTGCTGCTAAACTGCATTTAGATCTTTGTTTCAGTTGTTTCTGTGATGTAGTGAAATATAATTACACGCACTTCATACGTTTCAAAGGTTTTTATCGACAATTACATGACATTTATGCAAAGAGTTAGTATTTGCAGTGTTGGCCCTTCTTTTTCAGGACCTCTGCAATTTGACTGGGCATGCTCTCAATCAACTTCTGGGCCACTTCCTGACTGATAGCAACCCATTCTTTCATAATCACTTCTTGAAGTTTGTCAGATTTAGTGGGTTTTTGTTTGTCCACCCGCCTCTTGAGGATTGACCACAAGTTCTCAATGGGATTAAGATCTGGGGAGTTTCCAGGCCATGGACCCAAAATGTCAACGTTTTGGTCCCCGAGCCACTTAGTTATCACTTTTGCCTTATGGCACGGTGCTCCATCGTGCTGGAAAATGCATTGTTCTTCACCAAACTCTTGTTGTATTGTTGGAAGAAGTTGCTGTTGGAGGGTGTTTTGGAACCATTCTTTATTCATGGCTGTGTTTTTGGGCAAAATTGTGAGTGAGCCCACTCCCTTGGATGAGAAGCAACCCCACACATGAATGGTCTCAGGATGCTTTACTGTTGGCAAGACACAGGACTGATGGAAGCGCTCACCTTTTCTTCTCCAGACAAGCCTTTTTCCTGATGCCCCAAACAATCGAAAACAGGCTTCATCGGAGAATGTGACTTTGCCCCAGTCCTCAGCAGTCCATTCACCATATTTTCTGCAGAAGATCAATCTGTCCCTGATGTTTTGTTTGGAAAAAAGTGGCTTCTTTGCTGCCCTTCTTGACACCAGGCCATCTTCCAAAAGTCTTTGCCTCACTGTGCGTGCAGATGCGCTCACACCTGCCTGCTGCCATTCCTCAGCAAGCTCTGCACTAGTGGCACTCTGATCCCGCAGCTGAATCCTCTTTAGGAGACTATCCTGGCACTTGCTGGACTTTCTTGGACTCCCTGAAGCCTTCTTAACAAGAATTGAACCTCTTTCCTTGAAGTTCTTGATGATCCTATAAATTGTTGATTGAGGTACAATCTTAGTAGCCACAATATCCTTGCCTGTGAAGCCATTTTTATGCAACGCAATGATGGCTGCACGTGTTTCTTTGCAGGTCACCATGGTTAACAATGGAAGAACAATGATTTCAAGCATCGCCCTCCTTTTAACAGGTTAAGTCTGCCATTTTAACCCAATCAGCCTGACATAATGATCTCCAGCCTTGTGCTCGTCAACATTCTCACCTGAGTTAACAAGACGATTATTGAAATGATCTCAGCAGGTCCTTTAATGACAGCAATGAAATGCAGTGGAAAGGCTTTTTGGGGATTAAGTTCATTTTCATGGCAAAGAAGGACTATGCAATTCATCTGATCACTTTTCATAACATTCTGGAGTATATGCAAATTGCTATTATAAAAACTTAAGCAGCAACTTTTCCAATTTCCAATATTTATGTAATTCTCAAAAATTTTGGCCACGACTGTATACTATGAGAAACCATGGCACTCAAATATTGCTTTAATCAGTGAAGATGCTGTTTAAACATAGAAACATAGAATGTGTCGGCAGATAAGAACCATTTGGCCCATCTAGTCTGCCCAATATACTGAATACTATGAATAGCCCTTGGCACTATCTTATATGAAGGATTGCCTTATGCCTATCCCATGCATGCTTAAACTCCTTCACTGTATTTGCAGCTACCACTTCTGCAGGAAGACTATTCCATGCATCCACTACTCTCTCAGTAAAGTAATTCTTCCTGATATTACTTTTAAACCTTTGCCCCTCTAATTTAAAACTATGTCCTCTTGTAGCCGTTTTTCTTCTTTTAAATATTCTCTCCGCTTTTACCTTGTTGATTCCCTTTATGTATTTAAAAGTGTCTATCATATCCCCTCTGTCTCGTCTTTCTTCCAAGCTATACATGTTAAAGTCCTTTGATCTTTCCTGGTAAGTTTTATCCTGCAATCCATGTACTAGTTTAGTAGCTCTTCTCTGAATTCTCTCTCCAAAGTATCAATATCCTTCTGGAGATATGGTTTCCAGTACTGCGCACAATACTACAAATGAGGTCTCACTAGTGCTCTGTAGAGCAGCATGAGCACCTCCCTCTTTTTCTACTGGTAATACCTCTCCCTATACACCCTATACACCCAAGCATTCTGCTAGCTTTTTCTGCTGCTCTATGACATTGTCTGCCTACCTTTAATTCTTCTGAAATAATGACCCCTAAATCCCTTTCCTCAGATACTGAGATTAGGACTGTATCACTGATTTTATATCCCGTCTTGGGTTTTTATGCCCCAGGGGCATTATCTTGTACTTATCAACATTAAATTTTAGTTGCCAGAATGTATTGTTTGTTCATAAATTCAGCCATATGTCATGAGCTATAATCCAAACAATATTGCTTGGGTGCTACCCAGACCTGTTTACAGCCTAAGGGCTCATGCACACAAACATATTTTCTTTCCGTGTCCGTTCCGTTGTTTTTGCGGACCGAATACAGAACCATTTATTTTAATGGGTTTCCGTATGTCCGTATTACCTTTCCGCAAAAAAACTGAACATGTTCTATTATTGTCCGTATTACGGACAAGGATAGTACTGATCTATTAGGGGCCAGCTGTTTTGTTCCGCAAAATACGGACACAAAAACATGTACACGGACGTCATTCGTATTTTTTGCGGATCCGTTTTTGCAGACCGCAAAATACATACGGTCGTGTGCATGAGGCCAGATCTGAGAGACTGGTGGCACGTGAGGGTATCTGTCATGGTCTTACCTTCTTGCTGTTCTCCTTCGTTTGACATGTGCTGGCGGCCATCTTGGTTTCTGGGTTTCTTGTAGCCTCCCACCCTGCGGCTTCTCCTTCCCACTGGGAGGAGCTGGATGCCTAGCTCATATATATAGGAGGTCTGTGGCTTCAGTTCCTTGCTTGGTCCTCCTGTGCTCACATGCTTCTAAGACTGCTGCTGCTTCTGGTTCCTGATCCTGGCTTCGTCTGACTACCCTGCTGGTTCCTGATCCAGGCTTCGTCTGACTACCCTGCTGGTTCCTGATCCAGGCTTCGTCTGACTACCCTTCTGGTTCCTGACCTCTGGCCTCGCAAGACCCTGCTTCGGTTTAGCCATCCGTTTGGACTTCTGCCTTACAGCTTGATTTTCAATAAAGCCTTCTTATTTCCACTTATCTCTTGTTGTACGTCTGGTTCATGGTTCCATGACATTAGGACCAAGCCATGAATTCTGACGGTACAGGGCCATCCTCGCTACCTACGCTGGTTGCCAGACTTGATCAGCAGGATCACCTGTTGGGTCGGTTCGCTGTGGCGTTGCAAACCCTGCTTGAACGCACGGCTCATTTAGCTTCCGTTGCCGATGGGTCGGTTGTCGCTCCTGGGCCCGCTCCTACTGCCGCTCCGGTTGTTGCGCCAGAGTCTACCCCGAAACCTGTTGCTGTGCCTGCGGTGTTTCGGGGTATGACTGGTTCTGCCCCCCTTCCACAGCACTTTGGGGGAGAGCCAATTCAGTGCCGAGGTTTCCTTAACCAGGTGGGCATTTATTTCGAGTTGCTGCCACATGCCTTTCCCACTGAGAGATCAAAGGTGGGCTTCTTGATCTCGCTGCTCTCGGACAAGGCCTTGGCCTGGGCCAGCCCTTTATGGGAGAACAACAATCCGGTGGTTGCCGAGTTTTCCGGTTTTGTTGCTTCTCTTCGGAAGGTATTCGATGTGCCGGCTCGTGCTGCCTCTGCTGCGAAGCTCCTTATGTCCATCAGACAGGGTTCACGATCCGTAGCTGAATACGCCATTGAGTTTCGTACCCTGGCAGCAGAGGTGGGCTGGAATAATGAGGCTCTGGTCGCTGCTTTCTCTCATGGTCTCTCGGATGCCTTGAAGGATGAGGTTGCAGCTAAGGACCTACCAGTGGAGCTCGAGTCTCTTATTTCTTTCCTGATTTTGATTGACACCAGACTCAGGGAGAGACCTTCCTTTAAGGAGAGCCTGCGGAGGTCTTCTAACAGATTGGCGCCTACGTTTACTGTCCCACCCGTGCCTCCCTCTCCTCCCACGCCTCCTGGGGATGACTTGTCTGGGGGTGAACCCATGCAGCTGGGGTTTGCTCGCCTGTCCGAGGGGGAGAGGGTACTCCGGAGACGCGAGGGCCGATGCATGTACTGTGGTCTCGGTGGGCATTTTCGGTTGGCATGCCCGAACCGTCCGGGAAACGCTCGCACCTGAGATCCTGTTGGGGGCAGATCTTGGGTGGAGTCTCCTCGTCCCCGGTTTCCCGTGTTGACAAACCACTGATTACTGTTGTCCTCTCCTGGGTCGGGGGCTCGGTGACGATCCAGGCGTTGGTGGACTCTGGTGCTGGTGGTTTGTTCATTGATAGTGTGTTCGCTGCCGCCAATTCCATTCCTCTGCAGCCTCGAGGTTCCCCACTGGCTCTTGAGGCGATAGACGGCAGACCCCTTCTGCCGCCACACGTGACTCAGGAGACCCTTCCAGTGGGGATGGCCATTGGTGCCGTTCACAGAGAGTCGGTCTGTCTCCAGGTTATTTAGTCTCCACACTACTCGGTGGTCTTGGGGTACCCCTGGCTCCAGAAGCATAATCCGACTTTCGATTGGAGATCGGCCGAGATCCTCTCGTGGTCACCGCAGTGTGGGGCTAGTTGCATCCATGGGCCTGTCAAGTTGCTGTGTACTTCCTCGGACTCTCTGTTGCCTCCTGAATACGAGGAGTACCTGGTTCAAGGCGGGCGATGAGTGGAAGACCGCGTTTAACACCAGGATCGGTCATTATGAATCCTTGGTTATGCCCTTTGGGTTGTGCAATGCGCCCGCAGTCTTCCAGAAATTCATCAACGATGTTTTCCGTGACCTGTTGCAGCAGTGTGTGGTGGTCTATTTGGATGACATCTTGGTATATTCTGAATCCATGGAGGCCCACATTCTGGATGTCAGACGAGTGTTGCAACGGTTACGAGAGAACAAGCTGTTCGGTAAGCTTGAGAAATGCGAATTTCACCGATCCCAGGTAACCTTCTTAGGTTACATCATTTCCGCTGAGGGGTTCTCCATGGATCCTGAGAAGGTTTCGGCTGTCTTACAGTGGCCCCAGCCCAGTGGTCTTCGTGCCCTGCAGCGCTTTTTGGGCTTCGCCAATTATTATCGGAAGTTCATCAGGGACTTTTCCATGCTAGCCAAGCCTCTCACGGATCTGACCAGGAAGGGCAGTAATCCCCAGGTCTGGCCGCTCGAGGCCATCCGAGCTTTTGAGGCTCTAAAATCCGCCTTTGTGTCGGCTCCGATTCTGTCGCATCCCAACCCTGGGTTGCCTTTTGTCCTCGAGGTGGACGCGTCTGAGACGGGAGTAGGCGCCCTTCTGTCTCAGCGTAGAACACCAGAGGGCCCTCTGCTTCCTTGTGGGTTTTACTCCCGGAAACTGTCTTCTGCGGAGTGCAACTATCAGATTGGTGACAGGGAGTTATTGGCCATCGTGCAGGCCCTTAAAGAATGGAGGCACTTGCTCGAGGGTTCGGTGGTTCCGGTTCTCATCCTGACGGACCACAAGAATCTGACCTACCTCTCTGAGGCCAAGAGATTGACACCACGTCAGGCCAGATGGGCTCTGTTCTTGTCACGTTTTAATTATGTGGTCTCCTACCTACCCGGTTCCAAGAACATCAGAGCGGATGCCTTATCACGGCAGTACTCCGAGCTGTCCGGGGAGGAGTCGATTCCGACTTCGGTCATACCTCCGAATCAGATCCTGGCCGCTATTCGCACCAGCCTGACCTCTCCCCTGGGTGAGCAGATTTTGGCGGCTCAATCTGGTGCTCCCTCTGGGAGACCCAACGGCAGATGTTTTGTGCCTGAGGAGTTGCGCACTCGGTTGTTGCGAACCTACCATAACTCCAAGGCCGCGGGGCATCCTGGAAAGAATCAGCTGTCCTGGGCTGTTTCACGTCTGTTCTGGTGGCCTTCTCTACGTTCCGACATCGCCGCATATGTAGCGGCATGCTCCGTTTGTGCCCAGAGTAAGTCCCCTCGGCACCTTCCGTTGGGCCTTTTGCAACCCATAGCCACCGGGGAGCGTCCATGGTCACACCTGGGGATGGATTTCATTGTGGACCTCCCTGCATCCCGAGGCCATACGGTCATTCTCATGATTGTGGATCGGTTTTCCAAAATGTGCCACTGTGTTCCTCTCAAGAAGTTACCCTCTGCACAAGAGTTGGCCTCGATTTTTGCCAGGGAGGTCTTCCGGTTGCACGGTTTACCCAAGGAGATTGTGTCGGATCGGGGGAGTCAGTTTGTGTCCAGGTTCTGGCGCGCCTTTTGCTCCCAGTTGGGGATTCATCTCTCTTTCTCCTCGGCCTACCACCCTCAGTCCAATGGGGCCGCAGAACGATCCAATCAGGCCTTGGAGCAATTCCTTCGTTGCTATGTCTCCGATCACCAAGACAATTGGGTTGACCTCCTGCCTTGGGCTGAGTTTGCCAGGAACACGGCGGTGAACTCTTCCTCTGGGACGTCTCCCTTCATGGCCAATTATGGGTTCCAACCTGCCGTGTTACCGGAGGTATTCTCTCCCCAGGATATTCCGGCTGTGGAGGATCACCTTTCCGTCCTACGTGCTTCTTGGGTACAGATCCAGAGGTCCCTTGAGGTCTCTGCGCAGCGCCAGAGACTCCAGGCTGATCGCAGACGAGCGCCCGCTCCTTCCTACCAGGTCGGAGACCGCATATGGTTGTCCACCCGCAACCTCAACCTTTGAGTGCCCACTCCCAAGCTGGCGCCTCGCTTTGTTGGTCCCTTCCGAGTGCTTCGCAGGGTAAACCCGGTAGCCTATGCACTTGCGCTTCCTCCTGGCATGCGGATCTCCAACGTGTTTCATGTCTCCCTGTTGAAGCCACTGGTGTGTAATCGTTTCACTTCCTCGGTTCCTCGGCCTCGTCCGGTCCAAGTGGGCAATCGTGAGGAGTATGAGGTGAGCAATATCCTGGACTCACGCCTGGTCCGCGGTCGGGTGCAGTTTTTGGTCCATTGGCGTGGTTATGGTCCAGAGGAGCGTTCCTGGGTTCCCTCCGCAGATGTCCATGCTCCTGCCTTGCTCCGAGCCTTCCACGCAGCTTCCCTCAGAAACCGTTCCTTACTCCACGGAGGAGGGGCCCTTGAGGGGGAGGTACTGTCATGGTCTTACCTTCTTGCTGTTCTCCTTCGTTTGACATGTGCTGGCGGCCATCTTGGTTTCTGGGTTTCTTGTAGCCTCCCACCCTGCGGCTTCTCCTTCCCACTGGGAGGAGCTGGATGCCTAGCTCATATATATATAGGAGGTCTGTGGCTTCAGTTCCTTGCTTGGTCCTCCTGTGCTCACATGCTTCTAAGACTGCTGCTGCTTCTGGTTCCTGATCCTGGCTTCGTCTGACTACCCTGCTGGTTCCTGATCCAGGCTTCGTCTGACTACCCTGCTGGTTCCTGATCCAGGCTTCGTCTGACTACCCTTCTGGTTCCTGACCTCTGGCCTCGCAAGACCCTGCTTCGGTTTAGCCATCCGTTTGGACTTCTGCCTTACAGCTTGATTTTCAATAAAGCCTTCTTATTTCCACTTATCTCTTGTTGTACGTCTGGTTCATGGTTCCATGACAGTATCTGACAGTCTCTCTGTTTTCTCCTTGCAGTGTTGCTGTTTGGTAATGACCACAAGGTGCAGCTTGTGGTTATTACTGAGCCTCTGTTTAGTTTTGACTCACACTGCTTACCATGCAGTTGATATTTCCTCCTGGAGTTGGTTGAGCTGGTGTGTTGTTCCTTTGGATCTCCTGCTCCTCCATTTTTCTTTAAGCTAAGTGCATTTTGTTTTGCATTTTGTTGTTCACTTATGTTTGTTGTTTTCTAGGCCTCAGAGAGACACTGGTTCCTTCATATGGGAAGGAACAAGTAGTCTCATTCCCTGCCACTACTCCTAGTGCTTTACAGGGTCACCAGGGCTAAGGTTACGGTGTATGAGTATTTCCACCTTCAGGGTCTACTCATATTGGCAGGAGTCAGGGAGAGGTCTAGGTATTCCTGGCAAGGTCACCATCCCTCTCCCTTAACTTTGAGGCCTAGACTTTGGTCTATTTCCTTCTGTGTGTTATCTGGTGTTCTCCCCTCCCTATTACCTGTGACACTATCAACCGCCAAAAAAACATCATTTTGTTTGTGTCAGTGCAGCGATGGATACTGTTTCTGCACTGGTCGATCATATGCAGGGACTGTCTTTGGAGGTGGCTGACCTCCGCCCGGCCGGCTGCTTCCAGCAGTGGGAACCAGACCTGCCTGGATAGGTTTTCCGGGGTAAGTGACAATTTTGTTCAGTTTAGGAGTTTGTGCAAACTATATTTTAGACTGCGTCCTAACTTTTCTGGGGACGAGAGTCAAAGAGTGGGGATTATTTTTTCGTTACTGAAAGGTGACGCTCAGTCTTGGGCTTTTTCCTTGCTGACCGGATCACAATCCCTCTGATTGGTAGATACATTTTTTAGAGCTCTGGGACTTATCTGCTATGACCCAGATTGGGTCTCCCTGGTCGAGACTAAGTTGCGTGGTTTACGGCAGAGAGTGTGTTCTGCTGAGTCCTATTACTCTGAATTTAGGAGATGGGCAACTAAATGATACTGAGTGGAATGACCCAGCCCTCCCTAGTCAATTCTGGGTTAGCTAAGAATCTGAAAGATGCATTGGCATTTCACGAATATTCAGAGTCATTGGAGGCAGCCATGTCTCTGGCTGTACATATTGATAGACGCCTGAGGGAGAGATCTAAGCTTCCTCTCGCTCGGGACGCACTATCATATGGGGAGGCGGCCTCTTCCGACATTTTGGGTAGAGAGGCACTTGATCTCATGTCTGATAATGAGCCAATGCATTTGGGGAAGTCACTCCTGGACCTGGTAATAAAAATGTTAGGGTTAAGAAAAGACTCAGCTTTTTCTGTGGTAAAGGGGGACATTTTGTTAACGTATGTCCTTATGTTAAACGTCAAAGTGAAAAAGGAAAAAAAATATATAATGTGTTTATTCCTCTTCTCAATCTTGGTGGTGTGGGGAATCTGAGAATGTACTTTTGTCATTTACCGGTAGTACCCGATTTGTCCTGCCTGCCAAGGTGGCGCTAGACTCCAAAAACGGTGAGAATTTAAGTATTTATTGACAGTGGGGCAGGGGTTAGTCTAGTGAATGGCCAATTCATCCGTATGCATGGTTTGACAACAAGAGCATTAGACAAAAAATATTTTGGTATTTGCGATTGATTCCGCTCCACTCTCACAAAAGCATTTGTCACAATTGGTGCAGGACATTCGCCTAAGGCCTCTTGCACACAACCGTTAGGCTTTTTCAGTATTTTGAGGTCCGCAAAAAATACTGTTGACGTCCGTATGCATTCCATTTTTTGCGGAACGGAACAGCTGGCCCCTGGTAGAACAGTACTATCCTTGTCCGTTATGCTGACAATAATAGGACATGTTGTATCTTTGAATGGAACGGAAAAACAGAAATACGGAAACGAGGTTTGTAGTTGTATACATTGATGACATACTAATTTATTTGCCTAATATGGAGACTCATCAGGATCATGTGAGACAGGTCTTACACATCCTAAGGGAGAATAAATGGTATGCTAAGATGGAGAAGTGTGTATTTGCAGTTCCGCAAGTGCAATTCCTGGGTTACCTACTCTCATATTCTGGTTTTCTTATGGATACGGAAAAAGTCTGTGCTGTTTTGGACTGGGATCGACCCGAAAATCTGAAAGCACTCATGCGATTTTTGGGGTTCACCAACCACTACGTAAATTTATCTTGAATTACTTGACTGTTGTTAAACCATTAACAGATAGGACTTCTGCTCCTATACTGGTGCAACCTGATGTGTCACAGCCATTCATTGTGGAAGCTGACACATCCGAAGTAGGAGTTTCAGCAGTCTTGTCGTAGGGTCCTTCTCCTAGCAAATGGCGCCTATGTGCTTTTTTCTCTAAAAAAATATCTACTACTGAAATAATTTATGATGTAGGTAATAGAGAGTTGCTGGCCATTAAGTTGGCTTTTGAGGAATGGCATCATTGGTTGGAAGGAGCAATTCATCCATTACAGTAATTACTGGTCACAAAATTTGGCTTATCTGGAGTTGGCTAAACGTCTGAACCTAAGGCAGGCCAGATGGTCGTTGTTTTTTACTGGGGTTAAGAACGTCAAAGCGGATACTTAGCTTTATCAGGATGGGGGGTGATTCGAAGGATCCTGGCCTGATATTAGCTGATGGGGTGGTTGTATCCACCCTTTATCCTGAACTTGAGGCAGAGGTGTTGGAGGCCCAGGGAGATGCACCTGATTCTTGCCCTCCAGGAAAGTTGTTTGTTCCTTCAGAACTACAGCAGGAGCGGATCCACGGTTGATCTCATTTACCGAAGATTCTGATGGCCAGGATTGCGTAACTGTATTGAGGGCTATCTGTCAGCTTGTGAGACTTGTGCGCGTACCAAAGTGACACATACTCGGCCTTCAGGATCTCTACTTCCCTTGTCTATTCCGTCCCGAATTTGCCTAATTCCTCAGGGAAAACTATGATTCTGGTGGTTATTGATCGCTTCAGCAAGATGTCGCACAAATTGGAGTGAATAACATATCTTGTTCTACTGTTAGTGGGGTGTCCACATTGACATTGAATAACTTATTTTACATAAACAGTTAGTGTTACAGTACAGTATTTCCTCCAAAGGAACTGGCAGAAGTAGCAGCAGAAGAAGGGGATGGTAGCAGCAGCTGCAGCAACAGGCCAGAGCTGCTCCTTTCATCCAGCGGCCGTGTTTTGACAACCAATTCCATTGTCCTGTAATGGTTGACTCGGTCTTCAAAGTCATTTCAACTGATCTCTGACACCCACAGCCAGGAGTCCGTGGGTTCCTCTGACACCACACTTAGTTGTCATGGCCCAGGAACAAGCTCTGTGCCCTCACCTGTTCTGGACCTGACTCTTTACCTTGCTGCTCCTTCTGCCAGGCAAGTAATGTATGTCGCCTGCTCTGCTCTGCTTTTCAGCGAGGAAGATATTATTGAAGACAGTAAGCAGCTACTCGCCAGCACAGATTTGATGATTCCTCCTGTAGTCTTGCAAGTAGCAACAATGAAAGTTGCATGGGAGCAGATGTTGCCAGTGGTCAGGGACATGGCCATGAGACTAGTGTTACAAGAGTGAAGAACAAACATTATTGGATGATGCTGTAGTTGATCGCATGTGGGAGCTGGGTGAAGAGCGGGCTTCATCATCATTAGGGGATGAAGGTGGCAGCTTACCTGTGAGACAGGGGTAGGGTGGCAGCGTGCGGCTGTGCCAGCAGGGTGTAAGCGTGGCCATGAGCCAGCAAGATGGCAGCAATGTGAGATCTGGAGCCAAATGTGCCCGGGATAGACCATCTGCTACTCAGGAGCCGACCTGTCTGGAAACAGCTAGTGGTGCAAGGTTTCATAGAAGCAGCGACAGGCAGTCACCATGGAGTTGTCGAGGTAAAGTGCAATATGTATGATCTGTTGGAAGAACATGAAGCACTGCCAGGGAGCCAATGTTGACAACACGGCCCTGCGTCAACACATGGAGCGTCACCATAAAGTGGTCTGGGAAAACCGTTGTGCTAATGTAGTGGCACCACTTCTTCAGCAGTCATGACCCCACCACCTCAGCAGAAGGGAGCTGTTTTTCTTTCCCATTGTATACTGGTCCTGATGTTCCTCCTACTACTCCTCATCGCGCATTTCGCCAGCAACCGATCACCGATATGATTGCAAAGAAGCAAGAGTATGCTTGCAATCATCCAAAGGCGCAGAAGCTGAATATGCTCCTGGCCAAGTTGCTGGTACTACAGTCTCTCCCTTTACATGTGGTTGACTCTGCACATTTCAGAGAAATGATGGTTTGTGCAGAGCCAAGGTGGAGAGTCCCAAGCCGTCACTACTTCTCTAAAAAGCTGTACCAGCCCGGCATACATACATACAGCAGAAGGTGGAACAGTCCTTGAGCCTTTCGCTGTCTGGTACAGTTAATTGCAGTGCCGACATGTGGAGATGTAACTATGGTCAATGTACAAGAAGTACATTATTCCTGACACTAACATTGACCTGTAAGTTCACATTTCAGTTATTTGGTCAGTTAATTCTAGCAGTTAATGTTTGTTGAGCCAAAATCAGGAGCCGATCCTACCCTTAGATAAAGCATCATGAAAAGATCTGCACATGGTCTGTGTTTTTGATCCCTAACTGACCAAATAAGTGGTTTGGACTGAGCCTAATAGTGACACACATTCATTTTATAGCTAATAGAAGGGATTCAAAAGCAAGTGTTTGAACTGCCACAACATGGCTAAAAAAACGTTTTTTTTCTCCACTACTTTATTGGCACTGCCTTCATGTCCTTCTTTTGTTCCACTAAGAGTCATTGGGACACAGGTTTTGCAGGAACACACTGTGTTTTTTTTTTCTTTTATTAAAGACTGCTGTATGTTTTTCTTTTGGTTTAGCTAGCGGTTAGCTAGGACTGTTGGTGGTCTGCACGACGATGCTCATGTCCATATACTATATGTAACCTGCCTGTCATACTGACGCACTGTAACTGTTTTTCTACCAGAAAGGACTAGCCATGCATGTTGCTGCAATGCACAGTGATGTACACTGAAATACACTTTCCCTGCAGGCCGGGATATAGCTGGTTTAATGTTCTTTGTGACAAAATAATTTTTTGAAAAAGTTCGGCAAAGCGTCCAAATCAAACTTTTGAAAACTTTACTCATCTGTTCTCACTTTATCAACCAATGTGTTCAATTACTGTAATACATAGTCTTGATTAACAATCTTCCTGTGTTGCGTTAACAGTTATTATGAATCTCTATGGCAACAGACTACAAACAAACCCTTTGTAGTCAGATTTGGCAGTCATACACTCTTTTATTTCTCCCCTAGCAACATATTGTGTTAGAATAGTGAGAAGGATGGAGCAGATGGAAGGAATTGCAAGATCAGAATAAACATTAAAGCATTAAAATTATGGGGTCCAGATATTACAGCTGTAACACAGACCTTCTTAAGCTGCAATATTTTAGCTATACAAATGAGCCTTACCGTGTATATCACATTTTTATGATAAAAAAAAGTATGGCTTTCCATGTGTAATCCTGTTCATAGGCAATTCTGACCTTTACAATGCTAAATGTAACATTTTTAAGGCAAATAATGCTTAAAGTCCTAAATACTGAATGTACTGCTCACAAATTCTAAAAATTAAATCTGCAAACATATTACTACTATTATTTAATGTAGTGTATGGTATGTCCTTAATTTGCAACTGTGACTCATATAAACTTTAAGAGCTGATGTGATGTGCTACACAAAGCCCTGTAAGATTTTATGTCAGCTTGTATCAACCGGAAGTCCATTTTCCCACAGGGGAGATAGTCATGTCTTGTCAAACTGCATCTTATCATAGTAGACCTATTCTGATTTCTTCATTTTACTAACTTTAAGCAGAAAAGAGGAAACAAATCAGAGTAATATCCACTATTTTTGGAAACAATACAGAGAATTAAGATGACACAGCACCAGAGACGCTTACTAAGTACTTCTTAGAAACAAAGAAATTTTTCTTGCAGAACTCTTGAAAAATAAAATGACACTGACATTAGAAAAGTGACAGTATTTTTAGGATTTATATTAAATTGCTATGGTACATTATCAGCAATTCAGGGGTTTTGCTGAATTATTATACCAAAGGATTATTCTTAGGATAGGCCATCAATATCAGATTGGTGGAGGTCCAAAGTCTATCATCCCCACCAACTAGTTGATTGAAGTTGCTGCAGTGCACCAGCAAGTCCCAGTTTTTGTTTACCAGGCACAACTCTGCACATTTAATAGTGGCTGTGTCTGGTAAAACAACTATCAACAGTCCCATTTACTAGAGTCTGTAAGGGATTAGGTAGCGGGATGTCATCTCCACAATACACACAGTAGAAATTTCAGTCAGAACAGCAGGAAATTTGTTTAACTGGCCTCAGGCAATCGTATTGTCCCTTTTGAGGTACAGAACATAAAATAAAATGTAACAAACAAAAATTCTCTGCCTGTCAGGCTCTAACTATTCAGAAAGATAACCTCACTGACGTAGTGCCGACCTAATACCGGGCACCAAACAAAACAGCAAGTCCGTACCTCTTAAAGGGTTCTCACAGGCTCCAAGCAAATGAGCTGCTCCAAGGCTGATATCAAGATGTGACTGTGCTCGTGACTTTAAATGAGGCCAGTACACCTATGGATTAATTAATACGGACAGCCAAAGACCCGGACTGTCCGGATGGAGTGAGGGTCCACCCTTCTCTCCCCACTCCAGCAACACAGGTTCTGAAAGCCGGTTTTCAACAAACCCTAACAGAGACAACTACACATCTCTGTTATTTACATATCCTGCTTGCTTATAATAAAACCATAAAACCATGAAGTGAGGAACCTTATGTACACCTCATCCACCACTTCTCCAGAAACTCAAATCAGTCACAAATCAGAGTTGGCTACAGTATAAGCACAGTCACTATCAAAGGTACAGAGCTTAGCCTGAAAAATGAAAAAAATAAATAAAAAATAAGCAACCTATTCAGACAATTGATTAGTGGAAAAGCTGGGAGTCAGATACCCACCAGTCTGATGTTGATGGTCTGTTCTAAGTATAGGTCATCCATATTGTAGTCCTGGAAAACACTTTTAACCCCATAACGCAAAATCAGATGCATTTCTACGGAACATATGGAACGGTCGCTCAAGCTGATCCCACTCTATATTTAGCAGGTGGCAGTTGTATAACACAGCCGACACCCACTGCCAGTGATCGGGATCAGAGGTATGTCCAAGTCTAGTGATTTAAAGGGGTTGTCCGAGTTACATTAAAAAAAATTACACTCTACAAACCTGATGGACAGGAATTTATACATTAGAAAATGAGGGCTAGCAAAAGGAAAATGTAATTTCCACACTCGCCACTTAGTAATCATCTGGACCTTCTTTTTTTACATGCAGTTTCTGCGACGTTCTTCTCATGAATATTTGGGGGTGTCAGCTGAGACTGCTTTTCCCCTCCCTTTCCCCCTGCCCTGTATTTGTTCTCTTAGCTGACAGACCCATCTTCTCCTGCTGTGGCTCTTCCCTGACCTCACACAGACATTATTTCTTCTGGTTGCTCTCCTTTCCATTTACATATTGCTGCTTCTTCCAGTTATACAAAGTATTGTACCTGTTACAGTCCAGTAAACCATTCCCCCACATTGTTATCTTTCACTATAACTGGAATTCCTCTTGAGTTTATTGGGTTATAAACGCTAATGCTAAGCCATTCCACATTCTGCCTCCAGTTAGATTTAGGGGGCATGGTTTGCACTGACAGTCTCCGTCCACTTTTCGGAGTGTTAATGTTCCTATGACCCATATACACTAGCTAGCTAGCCTCTATAAGGGTGCCTTCTGAATGGACTGGACATGCTCGACAGCTCTCGGCTAGGATGAATAGAGCATGTGTGTTCCCACAGATGAATGGCCTATATAACTGACAATCACCAGTGGCATTTTAAATAAAATTCTTTACTTCATTCACATGAAATTCTGAGTGCCGTGAATTACTCTATAATATTATTTTGGAGATATACTCCATCACCGAGCACCGAAGATAATACTATACTGCACAGGGGCGTGGCTTATCCCTCCATCAAGCACAGCCCACAGATCAGAATTCAGTGATGTTCTGTGCACAGTGGCAGAACTGCTCCCTCTTGCAGCCCTAGGCTGGTGCACAGAACGTCATCAAAGCAGGCAAAGAGGCTGATGTCGCAGGTCATGTGACGGGACCACTGTTGATGAAGTTAATCAATTGAAAATACATAACTTTTATTTAGATAGAAAGATACAAAGAATAAAAAAAACTTGGATAACACCTTTAAGCCCACAGATGCCTTTAAGCCTCCAGATGCCAAGTGGTACCTTGGAACCCAACCCGAGTTCAGGAAAAAAAATGTAACAGTAAAAATTAATTTTTAAAGTTATTACCCAAAGTCTCACTAGACTTCGCAAAGTAATAACTTCGGCTCATTGGAGCTAATACATTCTAATACTGTATTGAGCCCTAGCTCTGTACAGTATTCAAAGTTTTATGCGAATCGACTTCGAATGTTTCATCCAAAGTCGATTTGCTCATCCCTAGTAACAATAAAAAAAGATCACACTGCCGAAAATTTTTATCTTTTGAAAGTTAGTTTTAGAGTAGTAACATATTAAACAAAGACTCGCAAATACTTTTTTCCCCATTTTGCAATACAACATATAGTAAATTAAATGGTGGCAATAAAAAATATACCTTGTCCTGCAAAAAATAAGCCCCCATATGGCTGTGTGAACAGAAAATTAAGTTAGATAAAAAAAAGCTGTGGCTCTTAGAAGGTGGGAAGGAAAAAAATGAAAATTATTCCTGTCTTTAAAGCATATCTGAGTTTTCAAAAAACAGTTTGCATAATGGCTGTTTCTTTGTGCGATCATAATACTGTAGGAAAATGTGTTTTTTTTGGCTTCTTTAATGTCTTTTGCAGCCTAATTATTCCCCTCTTCAGCTGCATAGCTAGATGCATTTCTCCCACAAGCAGGGTCAGCAGTCTTTCCGTTCTGTGAAATCTGCCAGTGGTTAATGCAGTGATTTCCTTTTGCTTATTTCCAACTATGTTTGTTTTGAGCTCCGGAGCTCAAAGAGCAAATAAGGAGGGAGAAATCAGATCTACAGACATATAAAACGCTCCTGTTTTGCTCAGAAGCAGTTTTTTTTATCAGTCTCAGAAGATCAGCTAGCTCTGACAAGCCCACACTCTCTGTTGTCTTCTGTGTCTCTGTTACTAGGGATGATTCGTGCCTCACAACAGGCAGTGGACTGTAAATCAGGTTCAAGTGAGAAACATAGAGGCCATGACTTTCCAGCTTTTTTTTTCAGATGTATGCAGGCAGATTTTTTAAATGAAGTGGTTTAGAAATGTGCTTTATTAAATGAAATGAACTTGTGTAAAATTACACAGATTTTTTAAGGGGTTAACATCTGGAGACATAACTGACTGCAAAACATGAGAGAAAAGAATTCTACTTTTAAATTGACTTAAACCTTTAAGAGATGACCGCCAAACATAACATTAAAATGGCCCTGTGGAGAAATAGTGTTCTCAAGAAAGATGGACCTGCACTCTCACAAACAGTCTGGTTTCGATAAAGAGGTGGTCTTTTGGAGGAGCTTCTATTATTTACATTGGATGCATTTACTTTACAACAATGAAACAGAAAATGTAATATAAAATTGTTAAACTTACCGTATTTTTCACCCTATAAGAAGCACTTTTTCCCCCCAAAAGTGGAGGAAAAATAGCAGTGCGTCTTATGGTGGTGAATGCTACATTTTGCCGAATTTTCTATGATACACTGCGATGCCGTGCAGCGGGTGTATCAGCTGAGAGGGAGGAGGGGCTGGGGGCCGGAATCTGCTTTTATAATGACAGCTGGCCTGTGCAGTGACTGTATTCTACTACACGGGCCCCGCTTACTGTATATAATAGTATCTGTTATTGTAGGTAGGGATGAGCGAACCCGAACTGTATAGTTCGGGTTCGTACCGAATTTTGGGGTGTCCGTGACACGGACCCGAACCCGAACATTTTCGTAAAAGTCCGGGTTCGGTGTTCGTCACATTCTTGGCGCTTTTTGAAAGGCTGCAAAGCAGCCAATCAACAAGCGTCATACTACTTGCCCCAAGAGGCCGTCACAGCCATGCCTACTATTGGCATGGCTGTGATTGGCAAGTGCAGCATGTGACCCAGCCTCTATTTAAGCTGCAGTCACGTAGTGCCACACGTCACTCTGCTCTGATCAGTGTAGGGAGAGGTTGCAGCTGCGACGTTAGGGCGAGATTAGGCAGTGATTAACTCATCCAAAAGACTTCATTCAGTGATCGATCTGCAGCTGTGGATCATTAAACTGCTGCTATTGAATTGCTCACTGTTTTTAGGCTGCCCAGAGCATTTTTCATTCACTTTTTTCTGGGGTGATCGGCGGCCATTTTGTGTCTTGTGGTGCGCCAGCACAAGCTGCAACCAAGTACATTTAACCCTCAATAGTGTGGTTATTTTTTGGCTATATCCTACATCAGGGTCAAGCTGTCACACCAAGTGCATTTAACCATCAATAGTGTGGTTATCTTTTGGCCATATACTACATCAGGGGCAAGCTGTCACCAAGTGCATTTAACCCTCAATAGTGTGGTTGTTTTTTGGCTATATCCTACATCGGTCAAGCTGTCACACCAAGTGCATTTAACCATCAATAGTGTGGTTATTTTTTGGCCATATACTACATCAGAGGCAAGCTGAGCCTGTCACCAAGTGCATTTAACCCTCAATAGTGTGGTTGTTTTTTGGCTATATCCTACATCAGGGTCAAGCTGTCACACCAAGTGCATTTAACCATCAATAGTGTGGTTATTTTTTGACCATATACTACATCAGGGGCAAGCTGAGCCTGTCACCAAGTGCATTTAACCCTCAATAGGGTGGTTGTTTTTTGGCTATATCCTACATCAGGGTCAAGCTGTCACACCAAGTGCATTTAACCATTAATAGTGTGGTTATTTTTTGACCATATACTACATCAGGGGCAAGCTGAGCCTGTCACCAAGTGCATTTAACCCGCAATAGTGTGGTTGTTTTTTGGCTATATCCTACATCAGGGTCAAGCTGTCACACCAAGTGCATTTAACCATCAATAGTGTGGTTATTTTTTGGCCATATACTACATAAGGGGCAAGCTGAGCCTGTCACCAAGTGCATTTAACCCTCAATAGTGTGGTTGTTTTTTTGGCTATATCCTACATCAGGGTCAAGCTGTCATACCAAGTGCATTTAACCATCAATAGTGTGGTTATTTTTTGGCCATATACTACATCAGGGGCAAGCTGAGCCTGTCAAAAAGTGCATTTAACCATCAATAGTGTGGTTGTTCTTTGGCTATATCCTACATCAGGGTCAAGCTGTCACCAAGTGCATTTAACCCTCAATAGTGTGGTTGTTTTTTGGCTATATCACACATCAGGGTCAAGCTGTCACACCAAGTGCATTTAACCATCAATAGTATGGTTATTTTTTGGCTATATCCTACATCAAGTTCAAGCTGTCACACCAAGTGCATTTAACCCTCAATAGTGTGGTTATTTTTTGGCCATATACTACATCAGGGGCAAGCTGAGCCTGTCACCAAGTGCATTTAACCCTCAATAGTGTGGTTGTTTTTTGGCTATATCCTACATCAGGGTCAAGCTGTCACACCAAGTGCATTTAACCATCAATAGTGTGGTTATTTTTTGGCCATATACTACATCAGGGACAAGCTGAGCCTGTCACCAAGTGCATTTAACCCTCAATAGTGTGGTTATTTTTTGGCTATATCCTACATCAGGTTGAAGCTGTCACCAAGGGCATTTAACCAACAATAGTGTGGTTATTTTTTGGCTATATCCTACATCAGGGGCTTGGCTGTGCTTGCTATTTTATTGAGGGGTGAAATACAATTGCCAAAATAGCATTACCCTAAATCTGGTGTTTCAGCTGTGGCCAGCCAATTGTAATACTGTCTGCTGTCTGGCAAAGAATATATTTTTGTTCAGGGTTGAAATACAATTCCCAACTTAGCAATTTCCTAAATTAGTGGTTTCTGCTGTATCAGGGCTACTTTAAATCTATTCATTAAAAGGGTATATAAGATTCAAGGTGCAGATAGGGTCATTCTCAATAACTTCACACACACGCTACTGTGCATTTCCAAGTCTAATTCTGTCTGTAAACGTATACCTTTCACCCAGCGCCTAAATACTAGGCCTCAAATTTATATTCATCCAAATCTGTCATTATTGCTGTAGCTGGTCAAGTTATTTAGTGTCCGTCAAAGCACAGTTTTTATTCTGGGTTGAAATACAATTCCCAATTTTGCAATTTCCTAATTTAGTGGTTTCTGCTGTATCAGATCTACTTTAAATCTATCCCTAAAAGGTATATAAGATTCAAGGTGCAGATAGGGTTATTCTCAATAACTTCACACACACGCTACTGTGCAATTCCAAGTCTATTTCTGTGTGTAAACGTATACCTGTCACCCAGCGCCTAAAAAATAGGCCTCAAATTTAAATTCATCCAAATCTGTCATTATTGCTGTAGCTGGTCAAGTTATTTAGTGTCCTTCAAAGCACAGTTTTTGTTCTGGGTTAAAATACAATTCCCAATTTAGCAATTTCCTAATTTAGTGGTTTCTGCTGTATCAGACCTACTTTAAATCTATCCCTAAAAGGGTATATAAGATTCACGGTGCAGATAGGGTCATTCTCAATAACTTCACACACACGCTATTGTGCAATTCCAAGTCTAATTCTGTCCGTAAACGTATACCTGTCATCCAGCGCCTAAATACTAGGCCTCAAATTTATATTCAGCTAAATCTGTCATTACTGCTGTGCCTTTATTAGTGTAATACGGTACCTAAATAGATAGCCAGATAGTGTTAGGTGTCTGTAAAAAAAGGCCTGAATTTGAATTCAATACATTGGGCCAAATAATATTTTTCTTATTGTGGTGAACGGTAACAATGAGGAAAACATCTAATAAGGGACGCGGACGCGGACATGGTCGTGGTGGTGTTAGTGGACCCTCTGGTGCTGGGAGAGGACGTGGCCGCTCTGCCACAGCCACACGTCCTAGTGTACCAACTACCTCAGGTCCCAATAGCCGCCATAATTTACAGCGATATTTGGTGAGGCCCAATGCCGTTCTAAGGATAGTAAGGCCTGAGCAGGCACAGGCATTAGTCAATTGGGTGGCCGACAGTGGATCCAGCACGTTCACATTATCTCCCACCCAGTCTACTGCAGAAAGCGCACAGATGGCGCCTGAAAACCAAGCCCATCAGTCTGTTACATCACCCTCATGCATACCAGGGAAACTGTCTGAGCCTCAAGTTATGCAGCAGTCTCTTATGCTGTTTGAAGACTCCACTGACAGGGTTTCCCAAGGGCATCCACCTAGCCCTTCCCCAGCGGTGGAAGACATAGAATGCACTGACGCACAACCACTTATGTTTCCTGATGATGAGGACATGGGACTACCACCTCAGCACGTCTCTGATGATGACGAAACACAGGTGCCAACTGCTGCGTCTTTCTGCAGTGTGCAGACTGAACAGGAGGTCAGGGATCAAGACTGGGTGGAAGATGATGCAGGGGACGATGAGGTCCTAGACACCACATGGAATGAAAGTCGTGCCACTGACTTTCACAGTTCGGAGGACGAGGCAGTGGTGAGACCGAGCCAACAGCGTAGCAAAAGAGGGAGCAGTGGGCAAAAGCAGAACACCCGCCGCCAAGAGACTCCGCCTGCTACTGACTGCCGCCATCTGGGACGAGCACCCCAAAGGCAGCTTCAAGGAGTTCCCTGGCATGGCACTTCTTCAAACAATGTGCTGACGACAAAACCCGAGTGGTTTGCACGCTGTGCCATCAGAGCCTGAAGCGAGGCATTAACGTTCTGAACCTTAGCACAACCTGCATGACCAGGCACCTGCATGCAAAGCATGAACTGCAGTGGAGTAAACACCTTAAAAACAAGGAAGTCACTCAGGCTCCCCCTGCTACCTCTTCTGCTGCTGCCGCCTCGGCCTCTTCTGCTGCTGCCTCGGCCTCTTCCTCCGCCTCTGGAGGAACGTTGGCACCTGCCGCCCAGCAAACAGGGGATGTACCACCAACACCACCACCTCCGTCACCAAGCATCTCAACCATGTCACACGCCAGCGTTCAGCTCTCTATCTCACAAACATTTGAGAGAAAGCGTAAATTCCCACCTAGCCACCCTCGATCCCTAGCCCTGAATGCCAGCATTTCTAAACTACTGGCCTATGAAATGCTGTCATTTAGGCTGGTGGACACAGACAGCTTCAAACAGCTCATGTCGCTTGCTGTCCCACAGTATGTTGTTCCCAGCCGGCACGACTTCTCCAAGAGAGCCGTGCCTTCCATGCACAACCAAGTATCCGATAAAATCAAGTGTTCACTGCGCAACGCCATCTGTGGCAAGATCCACCTAACCACGGATATGTGGACCATAAAGCACGGCCAGGGACGCTAAATCTCCCTAACTGCACACTGGGTAAATGTAGTGGCGGCTGGGCCCCAGGCGGAGAGCTGTTTAGCGCACGTCCTTCCGCCGCCAAGGATCGCAGGGCAACATTCTTTGCCTCCTGTTGCCTCCTCCTCCTACTCGGCTTCCTCCTCCACTTCTTCCACCTGCTCATCCAGTCAGCCACACACCTTCACCACCAACTTCAGCACAGCCCGGGGTAAACGTCAGAAGGCCATTCTGATACTCATATGTTTGGGGGACAGGCCCCACACCGCACAGGAGTTGTGGCGGGGTATAGACGAGTGGTTGCTGACGGTGAGCCTCAAGCCCGGCCTGGTGGTATGCGATAATGGGCGAAATCTCGTTGCAGCTCTGGGACTAGCCGGTTTGACGCACATCCCTTGCTTGGCGCATGTGATGAATTTAGTGGTGCAGAAGTTCATTCACAACTACCCCGACATGTCAGAGCTGCTGCATAAAGTGCAGGCCGTCTGTTCGCGCTTCCGGCGTTCACATCCTGCCGCTGCTCGCCTGTCTGCGCTACAGCGTAACTTCGGCCTTCCCGCTTACTGCCTCATATGCGACGTGCCCACCAGGTGGAACTCCAACTTGCACATGCTAGACAGACTGTGCGAGCAGCAGCAGGCCATAGTGGAGTTTCAGCTGCAGCACGCACGGGTCAGTCGCACTGCGGAACAGCACCACTTCACCACCAATGACTGGGCCTCCATGCGAGACCTGTGTGCCCTGTTGCGCTGTTTCGAGTACTCCACCAACATGGCCAGTGGCGATGACGCCGTTATCAGCGTTACAATACCACTTCTATGTATCCTTGAGAAAACACTTAGGGCGATGATGGAAGAGGAGGTGGCCCGGGAGGAGGAGGAAGAGGGGTCATTTTTAGCACTTTCAGGTCAGTCTCTTCGAAGTGACTCAGAGGGAGTTTTTTTGCAACAGCAGAGGCCAGGTACAAATGTGGCCAGCCAGGGCCCACTACTGGAGGATGAGGAGGACGAGGATGAGGAGGAGGTGGAGGAGGATGAGGATGAAGCATGGTCACAGCGGGGTGGCACCCAACGCAACTCGGGCCCATCACTGGTGCGTGGCTGGGGGGAAATGCAGGACGATGACGATACGCCTCCCACAGAGGACAGCTTGTCCTTACCTCTGGGCAGCCTGGCACACATGAGCGACTACATGCTGCAGTGCCTGCGCAACGACAGCAGAGTTGCCCACATTTTAACGTGTGCAGACTACTGGGTTGCCACCCTGCTGGATCCACGGTACAAAGACAATGTCCCCACCTTACTTCCTGCACTGGAGCGTGATAGGAAGATGCGCGAGTACAAGCGCACGTTTGTAGACGCGCTACTGAGAGCATTCCCAAATGTCACAGGGGAACAAGTGTAAGCCCAAGGCCAAGGCAGAGGAGGAGCAAGAGGTCGCCAAGGCAGCTGTGTCACGGCCAGCTCCTTTGAGGGCAGGGTTAGCATGGCAGAGATGTGGAAAAGTTTTGTCAACACGCCACAGCTAACTGCACCACCACCTGATACGCAACGTGTTAGCAGGAGGCAACATTTCACTAACATGGTGGAACAGTATGTGTGCACACCCCTCCACGTACTGACTGATGGTTCGGCCCCATTCAACTTCTGGGTCTCCAAATTGTCCACGTGGCCAGATCTAGCCTTTTATGCCTTGGAGGTGCTGGCCTGCCCGGCGGCCAGCGTTTTGTCTGAACCTGTATTCAGCATGGCAGGGGGCGTCATTACAGACAAACGCAGCCGCCTGTCTACAGCCAATGTGGACAAGCTGACGTTCATAAAAATAAACCAGGCATGGATCCCACAGGACCTGTCCATCCCTTGTGCAGATTAGACATTAACTACCTCCCCTTAACCATATATTATTGTACTCCAGGGCACTTCCTCATTCAATCCTATTTTTATTTTCATTTTACCATTATATTGCGGGGCAATCCAAAGTTGAATGAACCTCTCCTCTGTCTGGGTGCCGGGGCCTAAATATCTGACAATGGACTGTTACAGTGGTGGGTGACGTGAAGCATGATTCTCTGCTATGATATGCAGACTGATTCTCTGCTGACATGAAGCCAGATTCTCTGTTACAGGACCTCTCTCCTCTGCCTAGGTGCCGGGGCCTAAATATATGACAATGGACTGTTACAGTGGTGGGTGACATGAAGCCTGATTCTCTGCTTTGACATGCAGACTGTTTCTCCGCTGACATGAAGCCAGATTCTCTGTTACGGGACCTCTCTCCTCTGCCTGGGTGCCTGGGCCTAAATATATGACAATGGACTGTTTTAGTGGTGGGTGACATGAAGCCTGATTCTCTGCTGACATGAAGCCAGATTCTCTGTTATGGGACCTCTCTCCTCTGCCTGGGTGCCGGGGCCTAAATGTATGACAATGGACTGTTACAGTGGTGGGTGACGTGAAGCCTGATTCTCTGCTATGACATGAAGACTGATTCTCTGCTGACATGAAGCCAGATTCTCTGTTACGGGACCTCTCTCCTCTGCCTGGGTGCCGGGGCCTAAATATATGACAATGGACTGTTACAGTGGTGGGTGACGTGAAGCCTGATTCTCTGCTATGACATGAAGACTGATTCTCTGCTGACATGAAGCCAGATTCTCTGTTACGGGACCTCTCTCCTCTGCCTGGGTGCCTGGGCCTAAATATATGACAATGGACTGTTACAGTGGTGGGTGACGTGAAGCCTGATTCTCTGCTATGACATGCAGACTGATTCTCTGCTGACACGAAGCCAGATTCTCTGTTACGTGACCTCTCTCCTCTGCCTGGGTGCCGGGGCCTAAATATATGACATTGGACTGTTACAGTGGTGGTTGACGTGAAGCCTGATTCTCTGCTATGACATGCAGACTGATTCTCTGCTGACATGAAGCCAGATTCTCTGTTATGGGACCTCTCTCCTCTGCCTGGTTGCCTGGGCCTAAATATATGACAATGGACTGTTACAGTGGTGGGTGACGTGATGCCTGATTCTCTGCTGACATGAAGCCAGATTCTCTGTTATGGGACCTCTCTCCGCTGCCTGTGTGCCGGGGCCTAAATATATGACAATGGACTGTTACAGTGGTGGGTGACGTGAAGCCTGATTCTCTGCTATGACATGCAGACTGATTCTCTGCTGACATGAAGCCAGATTCTCTGTTAAGGGACCTCTCTCCTCTGCCTGGGTGCCGGGGCCTAAATATCTGACAATGGACTGTTACAGTGGTGCGTGACTTGAAGCCAGATTCTCTGCTATGGGACCTCTCTCCAATTGATATTGGTTAATTTTTATTTATTTTATTTATATGTTTATTCATTTCCCTATCCACATTTGTTTGCAGGGGATTTACCTACATGTTGCTGCCTTTTGCAGCCCTCTAGCTCTTTCCTGGGCTGTTTTACAGCCTTTTTAGTGCCGAAAGGTTCGGGTCCCCATTGACTTCAATAGGGTACGGGTTCGGGACGAAGTTCGGCTCGGGTTCGGACCCCGAACCCGAACATTTCCGGCAAGTTCGGCTGAACTTCTCTAACCCGAACATCCAGGTGTTTGCTCAACTCTAATGGGGAGTCTTCAAACAAATATCAGCCTTCCTGCATAAAAATTATTTTATGACCTGGTAACAATATGTTTAAGTGCTGCCCATAACAACCATTAATTTCCCAGAGCAATTTAATCATATTGGTTACTGTAGTTCCTTCTCAAAGGTGCCATATGGTTAAGAAGTACATGGGTTCATAACAAAGACTTGTAGAGACTTCTTTATGACTGTACAGGGTATTTTCACTTAATTTAAGTATACATAAAACATCTTATTAGGTTTAACCTATTAGGTCAGCGGTTTCCTCCCTGGAACTTCTTTACTCTCAGTCATTGGGGGCAGCAAGATATTTATGTAGCTAGTTTTAGAGGTTATATATCCTTTTTCTCCTCTTTTATAGACTGGGGGGAACATATTAATCCCTCACTCTGTAGTGAACAGTTCGTCCCAGGTAACCAATAAAAGACACTACCCAAATCACTTATTTGATAGGTAGGGGGTTGACCACAGCTTTATTAATGAAACCAATCTAAACAATCCAGTCAACCTTAACATCTACAGCATGTGAAATGTCCATAGTTGATAACCCGGTGGAATACCTTTTAATGGCCACAATTTCCTAAACTTCCAGCTGTGACATAATGAAAAAAACATAACATATCTGACCAGGGAGAACAAAGGAGCTCAAGGAAAATAGTTGCAATATAAACCTCAGAAATAGGGGATAGGATCACATACATGGAGAAAAACCACAGCACTTCTAATAGAGTTGCTAAATATTCATCTTTACCGTACCTTACAGATCTTTATCTAGCATATCATAAAGTGCCCATATTAATTATAACACATCAATGTAATTAAAACACATCACCCTAATTACTTATGCAAATTAGTCACATGTTTATTTTCACAATAACAAATCCATAAAATCACAAATACAACTCATCAGACCCTTTAACATAGTCCCATGTGTTCTCCACAGTATGGTCTGTAAGATCCAGATATAATCACTGATACAGTATATGATTGTAAAATATACAGTGTAACAAAGTTGATTCTATCAGCGTTTCCCCATTGTAACATCCAGAAATGCTTCAACGCACTTCCTTAAGTTCTCTTCACCTAGTAATAAACTATGTTGACAGTGGTAGTGACTTGGCGTCCGGAATAATTCAATGCTCCTGCGCCATCTTACTTCTGCTCAAAATTCCTATCCATATATTGGTGTGTGTGTGTGTGTGTGTGTGACTACTTCATACACTCCAGGTCACATGATTATCCCGACAACAGATACATCACCTCTTATTACCGCTCAGATGAAGCATTGGCATGACAACAGAAACAAACAAGCATGCTTAAAAATATATGTTTTAAGGCTCATTTAAAATGAAAGAACTTGGTAATTAACCTAAACGTCCAGGGCAATGCATTCCAGAGAACTGGAGCAGCTCAAGAAAAGTCTGGAGCTTAAAATTATGACTGATGTTTATCTTAGATCATTTACAGAGCATAGTGCGGGCACAGGGTAGTAGACAGAAATGCTGCTCAGGAGTTATGGTAGTACCACAGACTGAAATTAAGATATTAGGTTTAGGGAGGTTAGTAAATGGATGAAAGACAAGAAGTTCAGTTTTTGAATGATTCAGTTTCAGATAGGGAGAGGACATGATGTTAGAGACAACAGACAGACAGTCACTGGTGTTTTGTAGTATTGCTGGGGTGATTTATTGAAAAGAAGTATATGGTTGGGTGTCATCAGCAGAGTTGGTACTAAAAACCAAATCTGGTGATAATCTGTCTAATAATGGCTGTCTACTGAGAAAAGGGCAGATGGCCTAGGACTGAATCCAGATGAACCGCAACAGCAAGAGGAAAAGAGGAAGATGTAGAGCCGGAAAATAAAAAGTTGAAATACAGAGAGACAGTTATATTGCTATATATTCTTGTTTTAGAATATTATGAATATTCTAAAAAACTAATATATAGCAACATAGCGAATATTTGAAAAAAGACGAATATAGAGCAATTTAGCTAATATAGTGCTATAATCTTCTTTGTCTAATAGTTGTAATTTTTTTCTCATCTGAAGTTCAGAAAATTACAACTATTAAAAGAAAAGATTATAGCACTATATTAGCTAAATTGTTCTACAATCGTTTTTTTTTTTCTTCTAATATTCGTTATATTGCTATATATTCTTGTTTTAGAATATTATAAATATTCTAAAAAACTAATATATATATTCGTTTTTTAGAATATTCTTTTTTTTTTTTATCTGTACAGTTGTTCCACTTTGGCATACTCCTCCAAGGCAAGCGTCCTCGTCACCATGGGAATGCCTGGGGGTTAGAATATATCATAGGATCTGAGTTTTCACGATCTCATTGATTCTCATTACGAAAATTTGCATTACGAAAATTCGCAATCAGCACTACTCCTAAAGTCAAAGATGTTGCAGCCTTCTTATTGGGCCACAAGCTAGAAGCAGGGAGGGATCATGTGTACTGATTAAAAAAAATCTTAAATATTTGAAATTACGAATATAAATCACTATATTCTAAATATTCATGAATTCTTAAAGTGTCGATATTTGCGATAAAAATGTGAATATTCGTGATCAACACTAGTAGCGACAGCATCAGGGGGCCACAAAGTTGCACAATGACAGAGTGTTGAGTTGGCGGCAGCAGCAGCATCAGGAAGGGGTCACAGAGTGGAACAATGACAGTGTGGAGGTGGCAGCAGCATGAGGAGACCACAGAGTGGCAAGGTGACATAGTGTGGAGGTGACAGCAGCATGAGGAGACCACAGAGTGGCAAGTTGACAAAGTGTGGAGGTGGCAGCAGCATGAGGAGACCACAGTGTGGCACGGTGACATAGTGTGGAGGTGGCAGCAGCATCAGGAGACCACAGTGTGGCAAGGTGACATAGTGTGGAGGTGGCAGCAGCATCTGGAGGCCAAAGAGTGGCAAGGTGACAGGTGAAGGTGGGTGGCTAGACGAGTACCAGCTAAAGATGGTGGGTGAAAGAAGGAGCACTTGGCATCATATGTGTGGCATCAGGCAGGTATCAGCATCAGAATAGTAGCCAGTATCAGCATCAGAGGCAGGTAGCCAGAAGAAAAGGTCTCTTTTGTCAAAGTGTTAGTGTGGCACCATGGATGATCTAGTCTGATGTATCAGGCATTGGTATGTGGAAATCCTGGCAGATCCAGACCTGATTCATCTTGACAAAGGTCAGTCTCTCCACATTTTCGGTGAACAGGTGAGTTCTTCTTGGGGTAACTATGGCCCCCGTTGCACTAAACACTCGCTCTGATACCACACTACTGGCTGGGCAGGACAGCTTTTACAGGCCAAACTTGGCCAGTTGCCACCACAAATCTAGTTTGGCTGCCCAGTAGTCCAGCGGATCTTCAATGACAGCTGGCAGGGTGCACTCCAAGTATGCCACCACCTGCTGGTCCAGGTTCTGCTCTATGTCTAGCTGCTTGTGAGTAGTTTCTTCACAATGCAGGTGAAGAAAGCTGCTGATCAGCGACTCTAGACTCAGGCTGCTGCTGATGCAGCTGGTACTGCTTCTGCCACCCCACCCCATCCCTCCTCAGCAGTCATGGCAGTGGAACATGAGTGCAGAGGGCTCCCCCACTCAGACCTGCGAGAGAATGGACGATGGTGCAGATAGGCAGCGGCGAACTGACTACATAGGATGTCTCTATATTAGTTCAATTTGTCCTCGCTCTCAGCAGGTGTAAAAAAGGCCCCCATTTTGAACATTTATATTCAATAACCTTTCTATACTGTTTTGTCATGTAAACTAATTTGCATAAACATGGACATATGGGAAAGACATGCAAATTAGCAGAATCTGCCATGCTTTTCAGCTGAAACACTATTTGCATGTTTTTCCCATATGCCCATGTTTATGCAAATTAGTTTATATGACAAAACAGTACAGAAATGTTATTGAATATAAATGTTAGGACAATTAGAAAACTGAAAATTAGTATGCAGCCCTCTTAAGCAATGAGAGAAGAGAGAGCTGGCATCCCAAAAATTTTATTTTTTATTTTTGTCACCCTAATGATAATGATCTCGGTTCGCAGGTCCCTCAAGCTATCCAACTGTAAGCAAGAAACTTTGATGATACTGGTTCACAGTTAGATGAGTGCTGGTCTTGAATGTCTCATTGCACACAAGACTGCTGTTGTAAGGTATGCTGACTACCTGTCTCATAGATAGATTGTTGGCTTGCACATATCTAGCTTTTGATATATAGCCTTGTTTATTGTATTTTATAGGGAATTGTTTGTTTTAAAAATAATATAGAATATATAAACATAAATTATTAATAATAGGTAGGAAAATATTTATATTAAAGGTTTATTAATGATGGTTAAAATAATAACTACAAAAAAAAAAGAAGATAAGGATGATAGCATAGTAAGGATAAAGAAAAGCTATATACAATAAGTGAAAAAAGATTATAGATTTGTAACCTCCAGCATGTGACCATGCATACGATGGGATAAGAGGTCTCTCCCTCCTCCCATCGTATGCATGGTCACATGCTGGAGGTTACTGGGAGATTGCTGTGAGTCAGACCTTGCGGTCCTGTAATTCGCCCACTGGCTCCTGGTATTGCCCATACGGCCCAGGTAGGTTTAGCGCTAGGTCCTAAGCTACTTGAGAAACCTTGGCGCGGTGCTCGGGCTCAGACATGTCCTCCAAGCAGGATATGTTGGCTAATCTCTCAATTTTACACCAGTATGAGGGTTAGTAAGACCCCAGAGAGCACCTTTCTTTGTTTTTGTTATACTATCTTTACTATTTATCACATCCACACATTTGCTATCCTATGTAAGATGTCCATTGTGGCACTTGTGGTCCGCTGCAGGCATCCTCCATTGTATGCATTTTTGCTGGGGATTGCCATTAGCAGCGGACCACAAGTGCAGGATCTGCCCTCCCCCCTGTATAGATGCACCACCTGCTTTGTAATACCATGAGAATCTGTAGTGTGTATATTCAATTTTTTGGAGGTGTAGAAACTCCTAGTCTGAATGTGCCTTTATTTCCATCCACAGGCAGCATTCTGGTGCACATGTGAGGCCCGGGCTATATCAGCCACTCTTGGGTGGGGCTCAGAGCTTTCTCCCTCCTCCCATCGTATGTATGGTCACATGCTGGAGGTTACTGGGAGATTGCTGTGAGTCGGACCTTGCGCTCCTGTAATTCGCCCACTGGCTCCTGGTATTGACCATATGGCCCAGGTAGTTTTAGCGTTAGGTCTCGAGCTACTTGAGAAACCTTGGCGCGGTGCTCGGGCTCAGACATGTCCTCCAAGCAGGATATGTTGGCTAATCTCTCAAGTTTACACCAGTATGAGGGTTAGTAAATCCGCACCTGTCTTTAGAAACATACAACTGCACCGCTGAACGGCAAATATATTTTTTCTTTTTTTACTAATACACGCCACAAAAGGCTTTAGAACATATAAAAGCAATGCTGAACAACAATTATGTTTTTTCTTTTTCCACTAGTACATGCCACAAAAGGGCTTTAGAACATATAACTGCACCACTGAACAGCAAAAATATATTTTCTTTTTCCACTAATATACGCCACATAAGGCTAGAGAACATATAACTGCACCACTGAACGGCAAATATATTTTTTCTTTTTCCACTAATACACGCCACAAAAGGCTTTAGAACATACCTGTATAACTGCACCGCTGAACGGCAAATATACTTTTTCTTTTTCCACTAATACACGCCACAAAAGGCTTTAGAACAAATAACTGCACTGCTGAACGGCAAATATATAATTTTTTTCCCCACTAATACATGACACTAAAGGCTTTAGAACATACAACTGCACTACTGAACGGCAAATATATTTTCCTTTTGCCACTAATACACGCCACAAAAGGCTTTAGAACATAAAACTGCACTGCTGAACGGGCAAATATATTTTACTTTTGCCACTAATACACGACAAAAAGGGCTGTAATTTTAGCACTTCACCACACAACGGCTAATAAGCCCTTTTTTTCCCACTAATGCAAGCCAAAAAATGCTTTAGAACATATAACTGCACTGCACAAGGGCAAATAAGACATAGGAATATTTCCTTGTAATAAGCCCTGTTAATGGCTGTAACACCCTAATAACAAGGACGGTTTGATGGAATTACTGAGCTGTATAATGGCTATTTGGATCCCCAGTCAGTGTAGCAAGGTGTAATAGGATTGTTCCTATTACCCAGGCTTTAACCTCCCCTACTCAACCCTGTGCAACATAAATGCAGTGGAATGATTCCTCCCTATCCTTTCTCTACACCTTGTCAGAATATCATTTAAAGAGCCTTTACTTCCATTGAGTGACACTGCTGTTAAAGATCTCTCTACAGATCAGGCTTATGGTTACAGGATAACTCAGGCCATAAGGACAGGTGTACTTCAAACTGATCTGGCATTATTAGAAATTTGTCCTGTAAGCCACTCTCGGTGGTTAACAACTGCAAATAGGATTTGTTGCATATGGGTTTCAAAACATGGCCTTAAAGGCAACAACTTGAAGATGTTGCAACTGCTTGTGGAATACATTGTTGGCGTATACTATCCCTGCTGGTTTACAATAAAATCAAAATTCTCTTAGGTGGAAGGACCAGCGTTCATCGTGGTTCGCATTTAGTGAAATGGTGCTTCAGACACTTTTATGCTCTGAAGACCAAGAAGAAAGGAAATCAGGGGTCCAGAAGATAATTGAATTAAGGAATGAAGATGATGATACAAGAGGAGACCTATCTGTTCGGCCTAGGAAAACACCTGCAGTAAATCCAAATGCAACTTCAATTTTGGAAGTGATGGACTGGTCAGAAAAAGTATATTAACTTCCACTTACTTGTGAACTCAAAATATCAGAAATACGAAAGTTTGGTCAAGAGACAATGCAAGTTCCAAAGTGGTCATGTCATGGACAGTCCATAGAGAGGTGTGTGAAACAAGTAACAGAGGCTTTTGGCAATGTGTATACGAAAAGGATTCATTAGAAGCCAGGAAGCAAGCAGAAGAATGATATCTAGGAATGAATCAAAGCAAGATTTGATGAATATTGTTGGTTGAAGCTTTTAAAAAATAATTTACAATGTGTTTTCAGTGTTTGATAATTGAGACAAAATATAAATAAAATTGTTTTACTTTATTAAACAACTTTTTGAGCAAATGTTTGTGGAATTTATATTAATTTATTCCCTTTTTTTCTGAAATTTCAGAATACATTATATTCAAGCTCAAATTTACCAAGCTAAATGTTTATCAATAACAAAAAAACTTTTAAATTAGGATATTACACATCAAAAGGCACATTTTTGGACCCCCTTCATTCACATAAATCCAAATTTTATATTTTTCTAAATTGACACGCCCTAATGCCCAATCACTGTGTTTAAAGGGCTTCTGTCACCCCACTAAAGTCTATAATGCTATTACTCATTTTGGTTTAGTAGTTTATTAAAAAAACTGACTTATAATATGCAATTTACCCGTTTACCAGCAAGTAGGGCGGCTACTTGCTGGTAGCAGCCGCATCCTACTTTCATAAAGACGCCCCCTCCTCATGTTGATTGACAGGGCCAGCGAACTCGCTCGTCCTCTGCTGGCCCTGTCTGCATTCAAAATCTGGCACCTGCGCCGTACCTGTCTTCAGTCGGCGCAGGCACACTGAGAGGAGGACGCTCGCTCCGCCGCTCCATCCTTAATAAGCCTGCGCCGATGACGTCACATCTACACCCGGCGCAGGTGCACTGAGGAAGGAGCGGCCGAGCGAGCGTCCTCCTCTCAGTGCGCCAGCGCCGACTGAAGACAGGTACGGCGCAGGCGCCAGATTTTAAATGCAGACAGGGCCAGCAGAGGACGAGAGCGTTCGCTGGCCCTGTCAATCAACATGAGGCGGGGGCGTCTTTATGAAAGGAGGATGTGGCTGCTACCAGCAAGTAGCCGCCCTACTTGCTGGTAGACAGGTAATTTGCATATTATAAAAGTCTGTTTTTTTAATTAACTACTGAACCAAAATGAGTAATAGCATTATAGATTGATATATCGCAGTATATGGATTATAGGTAGCCAAAAAAATATATATATAAGCCTTTAGTGGGGTGACAGAAGCCCTGTAAGTCAGCTTGTATTTTATGGACATCTTTCATAGACTGCACAGTACTACACAGCTTAGTGTCATCAGCAATAATAGAAATGGTGATATTAATCCCAACCTCAATATCATTAATAAATACATTAAATAATAAAGGACCCAGCACTGAACCTTGGGGTACACCACTTATAACCCCGGACCATTCTAAATAGGAATCATTCCTATTGTCCAACTCTCTGGACACTGTCCTTCATCCAGTTTTCAATCAAATTATAAACTATACTTTCCAAGCCTATAGACCTTATTTACCTATTAAACATCTATGAGGGACAGTATCAAAAGTCTTTGCAATATCCACTACATCCACAGCCACCCCTCTGTCCTGGCTTCTACTCACCTCCCCATAAAAACAAATCAGGTTAGTCTGACAACTTCTGTCCTTGGTACACCCATGTTGGTTATCACTTATTTACAGTCACATACTCCTGTATATAGTCCCTTAAGAGTCCTTCAAACATTTTCCCCACAACAGAAGTTAAACTAACTGGTCTATAAATACCTGTGGAGGACCTAGATCCTTTTTTGAATATGGACACCACATTTGCCTTGCTCCAATCACTTGTCACTGTACCAGTAACTGAGCTCTTTAAGAACTCTTGGGTATAATCCATCTGGACCCGGAGCCTTGATCACATTTACCTTATTTAACTTAGCTTGGATCATATCTACAGTTAACCAATTGAGTATATTACTGGATGTACGAACAGCCCCAGCACCACAGATATCAGCTCCTTTCTCTTCTTTTGTATATACAGAACAAAAAAAATAAACATTTAGTAACTCTGCCTTTTTCTAATCTTCAGTGACTAACCCCCCTTTACCATTATTTAGGAGACCTACCTGCTCAGACCTTATTTTTTTAGCATTTATATATTTAACGATTTTTGGGGGATTTGTTTTTCTCTCTTTTGCCAGCTGCTGTTTGTTTTGTATTTTTGCTAATTGTATTTCCTTTTTACAGATTTTATTAAGCCCTTTGTAAACTTCAAAGGCTACATCCGACCCCTCAGATTTGTATTTTTAAATGCCCTTTTTTGTCATTTATTGCCCTTTTTACAGTAGCTGTAAGCCATGAGGGGTTTAATTTTATACTTGAAGGAATACATGTTTTAGTGCAATTACTCAATGTGGATTTAAAACTCTCCCATTTATCCTCAGTATTATTTTGTGACAGTAGCTGCTCCCAGTCTATGCCATGAAATGCTGCCCTCAACCCAGGGAAATTAGCCTTTTTAAAATTCAGTGTTTTTTGCTCTGCCTGACAGAGTTTGCTTCTTATAGTGTAGGGGGAATATAATTACATTGTGGCCACTTTTACCTTGTAACATTTCCAACAAGCTCTGCATTATTAGAAACTACCAGATCCAACAGAGCATTGCCCCTAGTGGGAGCTTCTATAAACTGGCCCTGCAACAGTCCTGCAACAAGTTGAAGAATTTTCTCCCCTTGGTTGAGGCAGAACCATAACCCCAGTCAATGTCTGGGAAGTTAAAATCTCCCATTATGACTAGTGTTGAGCGCGAATATTCGAAAAGCTAATTTTTATCTCGAATATCGCAACTTGAACACTCACCAGGAACACTCACCAGGAACACTCACTGCTAGACAGAAGTCTCCGCCTAGCAGTGTAAAAATGTAAACAAAACAGCCCTTAACCCCTTCCCGACATATGACATAATAGTACGTCATGGCGGCAGGTGAATTGCCCCATTTTGATGTACTATTACGTCATGGTAATCGATGCCAGCATATTAACCCCTTTTATGCTACGGCCAGCGCTGACCGCGGCATAGAAGGTGCTTGCAGGGGGTGAGGGAGCCCATCGGGTCCCCACCCTGCTGTGGAGGGGACCCGATGGTTAACAAGGCAGCCTGATGACATGCAGAGGCTGCCCAATGCCTTGCACGGCATCAGGACCTGCCTTCTAAGGGGGCCGAGGAGATCCAGCTCCAGGCTGGGTCTACTAGGCAACTTGTTAGTGTATTACTCTGTGTAATACACCAACAGGCAATGCATTACAATACAGGTGTATTATAATGCATTGCAGAAGGGATAAAATGCTCAAAAGTTCAAGTCCCAGAGTGGGACAGAAATACAGTTTAAAAAAAATCAAAAAAATTTTTTTTTATAAAATAAAAAAAAATCACATATAAAGTATCACCGCGTCCGTAACAACTGGCTCTATAAATATATCACATGATCCACCCCCGTACGATAAACACCATAAAAAATTAAAACTGTAAAATAAAAGCCATTTTTGTCACCTTACATCCCAAAAAGTGCAACACCAAGCGATCAAAAAGGCATATGCCCACAAAATGGTACCAATACAACTGTCACCTCATCCCACAAAAAAAGAGAGCCTACATAAGAAAATTGCTCAAAAAAAATAAAAAATAAACTATAGCTCTCAGAACATGGAGACAGTAAAACATTATTTTTTTTGTTTCAAATATGCTATTATTGTGTTTAGGGAAATTTACTTTATTTTTTTACATATTAGGTATTTCCGCATTAGTTACAACCATCTCTATAAAAATATCACATGACCTAACCCCTCAGCTGTACACCGTAAAAATAAAAAAAGTGCCATTTTTTGTCCCCTTACATCAGAAAAATTGCAACACCAAGCGATCAAAAAGGAGTATGCCCCCAAAATAGTACCAATCAAACCATCACCTCATCCCGCAAAAAATGAGACAGTCAAAAAATAAAAAAAACTATGACTCTCAGACAATGGCTACACTAAAATATGATTTGTTTTGCCTTAAAACTGCTATTATTGTGTTAAAGTGAAATAAATAAAAAAGTGGACAAATTAGGTATTGCCATAACAACCTGCTCTATAAAAATATCACATTACCTAACCCCTCAGGTGAACACCGTAAAAAAATAAAAAATAAAAACTGTGTCGGGACCTCCGCCTCCATCCCTCCCATTCCTCCTTGATTCGAAGATGGTGTGCCATGTGTAGCTTCTATAGAGAGGTGGAAAGGTGAGACGCTGCCCTTGATACCCGATGGGGACCTTCCTGCCGTGTCTGATGTGCCGGGGTTGTGCCGACGGCTGCTTCTTGACGCTCCTGGGTCCAACGGCGTCTGCTCCTCGATGTGCCTAGGTCCCTGCGCCTCTTATGCATGCTTTTTTGTTGGTGAAACTTACCTGGCCGGAGATGGAGGTCAGTGATTTTTGCGCCCTGGAGCGTTAAGAGGCAGTGAGTAGCGCAGTAAAGTTGTAGAGGGAGTGAGTTTGGTGAGAGCGGACCGCTGGCGCTAGCTGAGGTCGTCTAACAGTCTGTGCATTCATCTGAGGAGAAGGTTTAACCCCTTGTCTCCCCTAACTATTGGATCCCACATTTGGACTCTGGACCACTCTTTTCTTTTCTAACAAGAAATTGGTAATAAGTGACAAGTTGCTTTCAATATTCCACTAACATTACTAAAACTTACTCTGTATTGAGTTTAGCTTGGACATTTAGTAAGGACATTGTCTAATTCTTGATCTGATTATTGGAACTTTGGATTACTCTCCTGTTTCTAACAAGTGACTGGTAAAATATCATCAATGTTCTAATATTAACAGCGTTTCTATATTATTTTATTTGCCAACTTGAAAATTATCATTTTCATAATGTCGCAAAAAAAAATATCAACATGGGTCAAATAGACGCTCTGCTGTTGGTCCCGGTGTATAAACAAGAGAGAAACAAAATGTACTGAATAAATATTTCATGGCTACATTCTCCTTCGAGAAACCTTAAAGAGGGGGAGGAGGGGTTAGTAGTTAATTTGGAAGGAAACACACATTTAGATGTTGTGGAAGAGGGGTTTGAAATGTGTGATTGTGATCCAAAAATGATGAAAGAAATTTTGTGTATGGTTACAAGACTGGAAAGTATGATGGGGAAAATGGTAACTCAGATAGGGGGAGCCCAATCAGATGTAAGTCTAATTAGTGATGATTTTGTAAAATTACATCATCGAATGCAAGAGATGGAGAGTAGATTATCACCACTGGAGGATTTAGTAACCAAACTTGAGAAAGATATAGAAACTGTACACACACACGTACACACACACACAGGGGGGAGGATAGTGACCATCGCGCTCCACCCTCAACCCTGGCCCTGCCTACTTGCCTCACGAGTCCTGATGACAGGGGACAACTGGACGGCAGTCCCTAACTTAGAATACGTGCGGGAAGGACAGACAAGACAAATAACGGATAGTGAACGGACCGGGTCAAAACCAAGAGGACAGCGTAGTACAGAGGGATAAGCAAAGAAAGGTCATGAGAAGCCGGGGTCATAAATACCAGGAGAGTCGAGAAGTACCAAAGAAGTCCGCATAGAATAGTCAGGTGGAAGCCGAGGTCAATATACCAGGAAGGATGCTCAGTACAGGAGGAGCAGGCAAAGGATCATCAGGGAACAGGATCAGGTAAGTACACAGGTATCCAACAACTGCCAGGAACCTAAATTAAACCTGTGGCCAGCAGGCTGCCTGGATTTAAAGTGGGGAGTGAGGGTCATATGACGTGGCCAGCGTCACATGACCAACAGACCGACCAGTCGAGCACAGAGTGATCAGCTCGGCGCTCAAGGCAGACCTAGGAGCAGGGAGCCTTCCAGCTAGCAAAGCCGCCCTGGGAACGAGGTCAAACACAGATCCTTACTCCCGAAGCTAAGCAGCAGGTCTGCGGCTGATTGGAGACCGAGTGCGCCTTCGGAACCCCATTACAGAAACTCTTAAACAGATTAATGTAGCCATAGAGAATAAAATATTGGATACGGAAAATAGATCTAGACGTGCGAATTTGAGATGGGTGGGAATTCCAGAGGGGAAGGAGGAGTCAGATTGTATTGATTTCATGGAAAAATGGATTCTTGAGAATTGTGAGCCTGGGATATTGTCAAGTCAATTGAGAAAGCCAGGTCAATATCAGAGGACAATTTTGACTAAGTTTCTATACTACAGCTTTTTACTGTAATTAACAGATTGTTTAGGATGCTGCAAAGGCACTCCTGAGGGGAATACTATATAAACGAGTAAGTTGTCGGAAAAAAACAAGCAACCTAAAAAAAATTCAGTTTGCAGAACAGAAATTAACAGAAGTCAAAGAGCTTTGCGTAAGAGACCCTTCTACACAAAATTTGAGCAAGTGAGTAGAAGAACATGGGAAAGTTAAAGAATTATATGCTGAAACATCCTAAACATTATTATTCTTCCATAGGGCTAAGTTTTATGTGTAAGGGGAAAGGGTAGGTAAGTGATTAGCAAACATAGTTAATAATCAACAAAAGAAAAATTGTGTAGGTGTATTACAGAACAGTTAAGGGTCAAACAGTTAAAACACAGGAACAGATCAGTGGGGGTTTTCGGGAATACTATCAGGAATTATACAGGTAAAAAATTGTGTATACCAAAAGATCTGTGTCAATATCTTGATGGGTTTCCCTAAACTAAATTACTAAAGATCAAAGTAAACAACTAGAGGAGGATATACAGTCGTGGCCAAAAGTTTTGAGAATGACACAAATATTAGTTTTCACAAAGTTTGCTGCTAAACTGCTTTTAGATCTTTGTTTCAGTTGTTTCGGTGATTAAGTGAAATATAATTACACGCACTTCATACGTTTCAAAGGCTTTTATCGACAATTACATGACATTTATGCAAAGAGTCAGTATTTGCAGTGTTGGCCCTTCTTTTTCAGGACCTCTGCAATTCGACTGGGCATGCTCTCAATCAACTTCTGGGCCAATTCCTGACTGATAGCGACCCATTCTTTCATAATCACTTCTTGGAGTTTGTCAGAATTAGTGGGTTTTTGTTTGTCCACCCGCCTCTTGAGGATTGACCACAAGTTCTCAATGGGATTAAGATCTGGGGAGTTTCCAGGCCATGGACCCAAAATGTCAACGTTTTGGTCCCCGAGCCACTTAGTTATCACTTTTGCCTTATGGCATGGTGCTCCATCGTGCTGGAAAATGCATTGTTCTTCACCAAACTGTTGTTGGATTGTTGGAAGAAGTTGCTGTTGGAAGGTGTTTTGGTACCATTCTTTATTCATGGCTGTGTTTTTGGGTAAAATTGTGAGTGAGCCCACTCACTTGGATGAGAAGCAACCCCACACATGAATGGTCTCAGGATGCTTTACTGTTGGCATGACACAGGACTGATGGTAGCGCTCACCTTTTCTTCTCCAGACAAACCTTTTTCTTGGTGCCCCAAACAATCTGAAAGAGGCTTCATCGGAGAATATGACTTTGCCCCAGTCCTCAGCAGTCCATTCACCATATTTTCTGCAGAAGATCAATCTGTCCCTGATGTTTTTTTTGGAGAGAAGTGGCTTCTTTGCTGCCCTTCTTGACACCAGGCCATCTTCCAAAAGTCTTCGCCTCACTGTGCGTGCAGATGCGCTCACACCTGCCTGCTGCCATTCCTGAGCAAGCTCTGCACTGGTGGCACTCCGATCCCGCAGCTGAATCCTCTTTAGGAGACGATCCTGGTGCTTGCTGGACTTTCTTGGACGCCCTGAAGCCTTCTTAACAAGAATTGAACCTCTTTCCTTGAAGTTCTTGATGATCCTATAACTTGTTGATTGAGGTGCAATCTTAGTAGCCACAATATCCTTGCCTGTGAAGCCATTTTTATGCAACACAATGATGGCTGCACGCGTTTCTTTACAGGTTGCCATGGTTAACAATGGAAGAACAATGATTTCAAGCATCGCCCTCCTTTTAACAGGTCAAGTGTGCCATTTTAACCCAATCAGCCTGACATAATGATCTCCAGCCTTGTGCTCGTCAACATGCTTACCTGAGTTAACAAGACGATTACTGAAATGATCTAAGCAGGTCCTTTATTGACAGCAATGAAATGCAGTGGAAAGTTTTTTTGGGGATTAAGTTACTTTTCATGGCAAAGAAGGACTATGCAATTCATCTGATCACTCTTCATAACATTCTGGAGTATATGCAAATTGCTATTATAAAAACTTAGGCAGCAACTTTTCCAATTTCCAATATTTATGTAATTCTCAAAACTTTTGGCCACGACTGTACATTTGGAGGAGTTCGGGAGGGCCCTGCAAACAACTAGAGATAGAAGGGCCCCTGGAGGTGATAGATTACCATTTGAGGTTCATAAGGAGTTTAGCAAGGAACTCCTTCCAGAATTAATGGAGGCCCTCGTTAAGGCTAAGGGATCAAAGAAGTTGCTGGAATCTATGGAGGAGGCAGTTATTATTCTGATTCCTAATGTTGATAAGGACTTATTAAAACCAAAGTCACATAGACCATATTCGCCACTGAACACTGATACTAAATTGTTGGCTAAGGCAGGGATGAGCAAACTGTGGCTCTCCAGCTGTTGTAAAACTACAACTCCCAGTATGCCCAGTCTGCCTGCAGCTATCAGTCTACATCAGGGCATGATGGGATTTGTAGTTTTATAACAGCTGGAGAGCCGCAGTTTGCCCATCACTGGGCTAAGGTATTGGCAGCTAGATTAACAAAAGTAATAAAATCCATAATAAATAAAGATCAGACAGGATTTGTTCCGGGTCAATTGATATCCTCCAATATAAGAAGGTTATTTATGAATATTGAAGGGAATAAAGATAGCGATACTAAAAAAGGGGTGTTGTCACTGGATGCGACCAAAGCATTTGATTGCGTGGAGTGGGAATACCTGTGGGAGGTCCTTGGATTTGAGGACTCCTTCATACGGTGAATGAAGCTTATCTAATCATGTCCCAGAGCGAGAGTAGCGGTTGATGGGGTTATGTCCCTCCTTTTTGCCCTTTTTAGGGACACCAGGCAGGGATGTCCCTTATCACCGAAAATAATGTTGTATGCGGAATATATCTTGTTGTTTTTGGCTAACACGGAAGTGGACTTGTCTAAAGTGATGGACATAATTAAAAAATGTGGGTATTATTCTGGTTAAAATTAATTGGGGAAAGTCAAGTTTGATGGCACTGGGTGAAGAAGCAGGTGTTGGTTGTTTAGATTTAAATGTGTTAAGTAGGGGAAGTAGTTTTACTTACTGTAGGAATAAATATTGCAAAGGATTTGGGGCAACTATATAAAGTTGAATATACTCCCTCATAGATGAACTGAAAAAAAACCTCATATTTGTAAGAGATTACCAATGTCAATGTTGGGACGGATTAACTTGAAAAAATGTTTTTTTCTCCCGAAGATTTTGTATATGTTGCAAAGTGCCCCTGTGAGGTTGCCACTTAGGGTTTTTAATATTATTGATAAGGTGATAAGGGATTATATTTGGAATGGTAGGAACTCGAGGATAAGAAAATAAATGTTGCAGTTACCAATTAAGGAGGGAGGTATGGCACTTCCAAATTGGAATATATATTTTTTGGTGACACAGTTTGGGTTTATGGTGGATGATAATATAGCAATAGTATTTAAATGTTATTTGGATAATTTGGGTTGGAAGGATTATCAATGTAAAATGACGGTAGCACTAGAAGCTGGAATATTGGGGAGTATAAATACTAATAATAATATTTTTAATTTAATGGATCATGTTTGGAGAGAAATAAAAAAAATGATGGGTATTATAGGGTATTTATATTTTACTCCTATTTGGTCGAATATTAAAGGAAATCTGTCACCAGGATAATCGCTATTGAAGTAAAGCCATAGCCTAATAGCACTTAGTACCTTATTTCCAGATGTGCCTTTGTTTTAGCAATAGATGTTTTTTATCCTCTGAAAATCCAGTTTATTTGGTATGCAAATGAGCCAGTAAGGTGCCCAGAGGGGAGTCATTCTTGCAGGAAGGAGCCCAGGCACGCCTTCTGCCACAATGTGTCCACCCACCCCTCCTACATCACATTCAAGCCATAACTCTGCCCCCCTTTTCCATGCTCCTAACATGAGGACAGGCTTGGGCACTAGCAGGAGGCATGCCTGGGCTCCTTCCTGCAAGAGTGACGCACCTCTGGGCACCTTACTGGCTCATTTGCATATAAAATAAACAGGCTTATCAGAAAATAGAAAACATCGATTGCTGGAACAAAGGCTTATCTGGAAATTAGGTACTAAGTGCTATTATGCTATGGCTTTACTTCAATTATGATTATCCTGATGTCAGATTTCCATTAATTTAATGGAAAGTCAGAAAATAAAAGACTATGTAAATTGGGAGAATAAGGGTGTTTACTTTTTGTCACAATTGTTTGCTAGAGAGATGTTTAAAAATGTTGGGACTTTGAGAAAAGAATTCGGGATTACCAATAGAGAGTTTTAAAAAAAAATATTTACAGTTTAAGAGTTGCAATCAATTCATCGGGAGAGGAATGTCAGAGATATAAAAAAGCGGCTATGGAGGATATCAATCGGCTTTTGGATAATAAGAAAGAAAAAGGGAATATTTCAAGAAGATATGGATTTGTGTTAAAAATCAATCAAAGTAAGATAAAGGTATCGGCCAAGGAGAGATGCAAGAAGGATATTGAAGGCCTATCTAAAGAGCAATGGAAAGAAATTTTGAGGAACAGATCTCTGGTCTCAATAAGGGCCTCCCATGGGGTCTCTCAATTTTTCTTATTCACAGGTTGTATTACTCCCCACTGTTACTTAAGAGGTTGGGTTTGAGAGCTGAATGTCCTAGCTATTGTAGAGAACAACCAGGTCTTTTAGATCTAGTGTGGAGATGTCCCAAACCTTTCTTCTACTGGTCTGAGTTTGCGGATATTATCAAGAAAATTATGGGAGTACAAATAGAAAACGACCCTGTGGCTTGTATATTAGGGGGTACTACTCAGTTGATGATCTCAAAAAATAGAGAGAAAAGTATTGCATAAGCTTTTGTTTCATGCTAGAATTATTATACTTAGGAAATGGATAGAAAAAGATCCTCCTTTAGTGATAGAATGGAAGAGAGCAGCGGAAAATGCTAAGAAGGTAGAGAAAATAATATACAAAAATAGGGGAAAGATATTGGAATTGTTGGTTTAAAAAAATGGTATAAAATATGGAATAAGTATGGAATTTTTTTTCTCCTCTCTCGTGGGGTTTGTGTAGGGTGGGGGTGGTAGAGGAGGGAAATAATAGTTTTGGTTTAGTGTCATTTGCATATTGTATATTTGTTTGTATTACAAATAAAACAAAAACTGTGCCAAAAAAGCAATTTTTTGTCACCTAACATCACATAAACTAAGCAATCAAAAAGGCATATGCCCCCCCAAAATAGTATCAATCAAAATATCACCCTATCCTGCAAAAAATTAGATCCTACCTAAGACAATCGGTCAAAAAATATAAAAAAATATGACTCTCAGACAATGGAGACACTAGAATATGATTTTTTTTATTTCAAAACTGCTATTATTGTGTTTAAGTGAAATAAATAAAAAAAAGTAGACATACTGTATTAGATATTGCTGCATCCATAACAACCTGCTCTATAAAAATATCACATGACCTAACCCCTCAAGTGAACACCATTAAAAATATTTTAAAAACAGTGCCAGAAAAGCCATTTTTTGTCACCTAACACAAAGTGCAACACCAAGCGATCAAAAAGGCATATGCCCCTTAAAATAGTACCAATCAAATGTTACCTCATCCAGCAATAAATTAGACCCTACCTAAGACAATCGATCAAAAAATAAAAAAGCTATGGCTCTCAGACAATGGAGACACTAAAACATCATTGTTTTTGTTTAAAAAATGCTATTATTGTGTAAAACTTAAATAAATAAGAAAAAGTATACATATTAGGTATTGCCACGTCCGTAATGATCTTTTATATAAAAATGTCACATGACATAACCCCTCAGCTGAACGCTGTAAAAATAAATAAATAAAAACTGTGCCAAAACAACCAATTTTTTGGTCACCTTGCCCCATAAAGTGTAATAATGAACCCATAAATGGTACCAATAAAAACGTCAACTCTTCCTGCAAAAAAAGCCCCTGCACAAGACAATCGGCATAAAAAAAAAAAAAAGCGTTCAGATAATGGAGACACACAAACTTTTTTTTGTTTTATTATGTAAAACTGAAACAAACAAAAAAAGTTGACAAATTTGATATCATTGCGTCCGTAACAACCTGCTCTATAAAAATAGCACATGATCTACCCTGTCAGATGAATGTCATAAAAAATAAAAACGATGCCAAAACAGTGGAAAACGGTGCCAAAACGGTGCCAAAAACGTAATATAGAGCAATTAAAAATCATATGTACCCCAAAACAGTACCAATAAATCTGGCACCTTATCCCCTAGTTTCCAAAATGGGGTCTACTGTAAAGGTGCATCAGGGGCGCTTCAAATGGGACATGGTGTCTAAAAACCAGTACAGCAAAATCTGCCTTCCAAAAACCATATGGCGCTCCTTTTCTTCTGCACCCTGCCATGTGCCCTTACATCAGTTTAAGACCACATGTGGGGTGTTTTTGTAAACCGCAGAGTAATAAATATTGAGTTTTGTTTGGCTGTTAAGCCTTGATGTGTTAAAGAAAAAAATGGATTAAAATGAAAAAGCTGCCAAAAAAGTGAAATTTATAAATTTTATCTCCATTTTCCTTTCATTCTTGTGGAACACCTAAAGGGTTAACAAAGTTTGTAAAATCAGTTTTGAATAACTTGATGGGTGGAGTTTCTACAATGGGGTCAATGGGGGGTTTCCACTATGTTTGCCCCACAAAGTGACTTCAGACCTGAACTGGTCCTTAAAAAGTGGGTTTTGGAAATTTTCCTAATTTTAAGAGTCGCTTCTAAAATTCTAAGCCTTCTAACATCCCAAAAAAATAAAATGACATTTACAAAATGATGCCAACATAAAGTAGACATATGGAGAATCTTAAGTAATGAATATTTTATGAGGTATCATTTTCTTTTTAAATGCAGAGAAATAGAAATTTTGAAAATTGTGAATTTTTCAAAATTTTTCTAAATTTGGGATTTTTTTTATAAATAAAGGTGAAATATATTGACTCAAATTTATGACTATCATGAAGTACAATGTGTCACGAGAAAACAATCTCAGAATGGCTTGGATAAATAAAAGTGTTCCAAAGCTATTATCACATAAAGTGACACATGTCAGATTTGCAAAAAATGGCCTGGACAGAAGGGCGAAAACTGGCCCGGAGTAGAAGAGGTTAATATCTGGGCATATCTGTGAAGGGTGCTCATCTCGGCATATCTACTGTGAAGGGGACACAGTTTGGGCATTACTACTATGTGCTGGTACAAAGGGGGAATTAATTTCTATATGGGAGCATTAAGGTGACTTGGCTTGTATAGTTATGCTTTGAGCGGAGTTAGAGGCGTGGCCTAGTATGAAAAATATATATACTGTACATATTGTAAACATATTGACCCATATTAACAATATGTTTTTTATTTGCAAATATATGTTTATATCTGTAAGTGTGGTTAGGAGGTGAGGGGCCCAGGTACATTCTTTGCATGGGGGCCCTCTGCTTTCTGTGTCCACCCCTGCTCCCAAGGTAATGATTACCTTTTAAAAAAATGAAAACTGGATAGACAGAAACAGTTATGCATCTTTTCAATGATATTCTGAAATTGGGAATACATTTCTGTAAATAAGTGTTTTTATACAGTACATTACACCTATTACTCTTTACTGTACTTGAAGGGGTTGCCAAGGATTAGAAGAAAAATCCAGCAGTACCAATTGTGTTCTTGGGTGCTGTATCGCCTACGCCTATTGCTTGAATGGGACTTGACATAATCTTTGGACGAGTATAATGTGGTATAGGAAAAAAAGAGCAGTAATCTATTCTTCCCAAAATTCTTGCAAAATGTCATAATTGCATAAAGACATTTTCAGGGTAATTGGGTTTATGAAATTTTATCAAGATTTCTTATTCATGTCAACATAACAAAATAAATGTCAAGTAATGATTTGAGGTCTCTTTACTGAAAGAAATTGGATCAGAAAAAAATGATTGGAGAAACAAAAAGGTTAAAAAAGTACAAGGTAAAATGAAATGTCTTTGAGAAAATGTTTCATCTTATGAATGCTATTAAGATGCAGGCTGTTCCATTTAGCCACAGATTTAAGATGACTGAAGAGTTCTTGGCGGGCAGAACACATACTGTTGATTAAGGCAGATTTTTTTTCTTATACCTATGGAATAAATGACTGAAGCTTTTGGGTCAAACAATACAGATCAGGAATGAAAGGATTCTTATTTCCAATCAAGTGACAATTACAGGTTATCAGCTGGATAGAAGATCAGAAATTACTTTTTTTTTTCAATTGCCTTACTTTGCATGCATTACTATACCACATGTTAGCCAGGGGATTATATGTGGCATATTTTATTTCGGTATTTTCAAATAATTGAGCGTGATTATTTCAGCTGGATATGATGCCATAAAAAATTGATGAATGTCTGAAGTGTATCTTTGTTTAGTTCAAATTCCAAACCCAAATGTAAATGTCTCTAAAATCTAAAATATGTTACTAAGATCTCTTCGATAAATATTGGTGGACAAGTTTTATGTTAAAAGACATGCTAAAATAAAGCAAAAAAAGCTAATAATGTATAGCTATATGTATTACTAAATGCTAAGGGTAATTTAATGGTTTTCAGTATCAGATTTATAGCTCAGGATTCTGTAGACACAGATGGATTTTCAGATTAGACTCCAATCATCTCACATTATCTAGCGCCCTCCGCAGTCTCTCGTAGTCCCTCCCTAGATGTCCTTCCCAGAGCATTCTTAATGTACAATACTGTAGCAGGGGAGTGTCCTGGCTTCTTTCACCAACCCCTCTTCTTTTGAGTGATGACTCTGGTGGTCTTATATGTCATGGCAAGCTGGCTAGAACCGTCACTCCAGAGCAGAGGAGAGGATTTAGGGAGTGAAGCCATGACACTTCAGTGCCCAAAATATACTTGGCATCTTGGCAAGTAAGTGATTAAAACTTTCCTTTTCCAAGTTATGCAAGGAGCACGATCGGCAACATACAATGAGGATCTTTACTCGGACAATCTCATTGTGAAGTGGAAAAATAAATATTATTTGTTTAGATTAAAAATATACATTTAATAATTATAACTAATGGTAATAGTACAAAGTGAAATATCATTGGTAAAATTAGCTGGTACCTGGTACATATACAGCCAGGTCCATAAATATTGGGACATCCACACAATTCTAACATTTTTGGCTCTATACACCACCACAATGGATTTGAAATGAAACAAACAAGATGTGCTTTAACTGCAGACTGTCAGCTTTAATTTGAGGGTATTTACATACAAATCAGGCGAACGGTGTAGGAATTACAACAGTTTGCATATGTGCCTCCCACTTGTTAAACCAAAAGTAATAGGACAATTGGCTTCTCAGCTGTTCCATGGCCAGGTGTGTGTTATTCCCTCATTATCCCAATTACAATGAGCAGATAAAATGTCCAAAGGTCATTTCAAGTGTGCTATTTGCATTTGGAATCTGTTGCTGTCAACTCTCAAGATGAGCTCCAAAGAGCTGTCACTATCAGTGAAGCAAGCCATCATTAGGCTGAAAAAACGAAACAAACCCATCAGAGACATAGCAAAAACATTAGGCGTGGCCAAAACAACTGTTTGGAACATTCTTAAAAAGAAGGAACGCTCCGGTGAGCTCAGCAACACCAGAAGACCATGGAAAACAGTGGTGGGCATGTATGGCTGCCAATGGAACTGGTTCTCTTGTATTTATTGATGATGTGACTGCTGACAAAAGCAGCAGGATGAATTCTGAAGTGTTTCGGGCAATATTATCTGCTCATATTTAGCCAAATGCTTCAGAACTCATTGGACGGAGCTTAACAGTGCAGATGGACAATAACCCAAAGCATACTGCAAAAGCAACCAAAGAGTTTTTTTAAGGGCAAGAAGTAGAATGTTATGCAATGGCCAAGTCAATCACCTGCCCTGAATCCGATTGAGCTGCATTTCACTTGCTGAAGAAAAAACTGAAGGGAAAATGCCCCAAGAACAAGCAGGAACTGAAGACAGTTGCAGTATAGGCCTGGCAGATCATCACCAGGGATGAAACCCAGCGTCTGGTGATGTCTATGCGTTCCAGACTTCAGGCTGTAATTGACTGCAAAGGATTTGCAACAAAGTATTAAAACGTGAAAGTTTGATTTATGATTATTATTCTGTCCCATTACTTTTGGTCCCTTAACAAGTGGGAGGCACATATGCAAACTGTTGTAATTCCTACACCGTTCACCTGATGTGGATGTAAATACTTTCAAATTAAAGCTGACAGTCTGCAGGTAAAGCACATCTTGTTTGTTTCATTTGAAATCCATTGTGGTGGTGTATAGAGCCAAAAATGTTAAAATTGTGTCGATGTCCCAATATTTATGGACCTGACTGTAGGTACTTTCCAAACAAATTTTCCCTTACGACAATAGTCATTAGTGCTCAGTTATGAACCTTAATATTTATATAATAAATACAGTAAAAAGATTAGCTTTCATGTCACAATGACATGGAATCAATTGCATGTACAGTATCAGTTCAATTGGTTTAAACCAGGCATGGGATTCAGCCAGTTACCTCCAGTTCTCCAGATCTGGTTGTTAAAATTACAACTGGATCAGAGAACCGTGTTACTGGCTGGGTCCCGATCCAGTGCTCTGGCGGTGGCAGGGCAGCTGGAGATGTTCGCTTCCATTGCTTCGCGCTCTGCTGATAGTTTAGCTCCTTAGGGCTCATGCCCACAAAGGTAAGGGCTCCGTGCCTATGCTGCGGACCACATACGGTGGTTCCGCAATACATGAGTCGCCAGCCATGTGCATTGCGCATCACGGATGCGGACCCATTCACTTGAATGGGTCCACATATCCGGAGATGTGGTGCAGAAAACTGATCTGAACCCCATGGAAGCACTACGGAGTGCTTCCGTGGTGTTTCTGGCCGTGCCTCCGCACTGCAAAGAAGCACTACGGTCGGATTTAAGTTAATGGGTCCGCGATCCGCATGCGGCTGCCACACGGTCGGTGCCCGTGCATTGCGGACCGCAGCATGAACACGGATCCCTTACATTCATGGGCATAAACCCTTATTTGGGTGGTATGTGTATGTAGTGTATATATGGTGTATTTATGTATGTGTATATGGTGTATTTATGTGTATGTATATTGCATATATATGGTGTATGTATATGTAAATGTGTAGTGACACCGCGTGTCCGCCATTGAGTAGGGAACCTGTTGAAACCCACCCCTGGTTTAAACCTTTTCATGTTATTAGTTAATGTAATGATCCAATGTCTTATGATTTGTCATATGATTTCTACACTAAAACTAAGCCTCTTTCACACTTGCGTTGTCCGGATCCGGCGTGTACTCCACTTGCCGGAATGACACGCCGGATCCGGAAAAACGCAAGCGTATTGAAAGCATTTGAAGACGGATCCGTCTTCAAAATGCTTTCAGTGTTACTATGGCAGCCAGGACGCTATTAAAGTCCTGGTTGCCATAGTAGTAGTGGGGAGCGGGGGAGCAGTATACTTACTGTCCGTGCGGCTCCCGGGGCGCTCCAGAGTGACGTCAGAGCGCCCCATGCGCATGGATCACGTGATCCATGCGATCACGTCATCCATGCGCTTGGGGCGCCCTGACGTCACTCTGGAGCGCCCCGGGAGCCGCACGGACGGTAAGTATGCTGCTCCCCGCTCCCCACTACACTTTACCATGGCTGCCAGGACTTTAGCGTCCCGGCAGCCATGGTAACCATTGAGAAAAAGCTAAACGTCGCATCCGGCAAGGCCGGATCCGGATCAATGCCTTTCAATGGGCATTCATTCCGGATCCGGTTTTGCAGCAAGTGTTTCGGATTTTTGGCCGGAGCAAAAAGCGCAGCATGCTGCACTATTTGCTGCGGCCAAAAAACGTTCCGTTCCGGAACGGAAGACATCCTGATGCATCCTGAAGGACGGACTGTCCATTCAGAATGCATTAGGTTAATCCTGATCAGTATTCTTCCGGCATAGAGCCCCGACGATGGAACTCTATGCCGGAAGAAAAGAACGCAAGTGTGAAAGAGCCCTAACTACGGTACATTCCTGTATGGGATTTCTGGACTACTGATTACCAGAGCTATATTGTGAAATCCAAGCTATTTAGGAAAGAAATGAATTCTACATCAGTTGGGGGTGAGAAATTTGTGTCCATGATATTCCATGTTTATACCTTCTTTACACAATTTAAAGGGGTTGTCCGAGAGTAAGTAGTTTTCACCTAATGTCTGCAGCCTGCATCAGTAAGCAAAAGTTTCATACTTACCTGCTTCTACCACTCTGGTGTGTCCATCCTCTGCTCCTCAGCTTGTTTTCGTCTGGTGCAGCATGGTCATATGCTCCACTGCAGCCAATGACTGGCCTCAGCTGAGGATGTAAACATGTGCAGTAACCTGCAATGGGAGAGTCGGGAGGAAGTGAGTAGTAGTTGTGATACTAATAGAAGTGGTAATGACTCATGTGGCTGTCCTCACTCCAGCGCTCCCTTGGGCCGTGCAGTGAATTGAGGGGGCACCCCTTCTTCCTTAAAGGCACACCCTGGATTTTCTGGGACTCTTGCCTGGTGGTGATTGGTGTGCCCTTGGTGTTAGGTAAATGGGTGCAAGGCAGGATGGCAGATGATGGGGCTGTTAAACGGATGGTGGTGTCAATAACAGGCCCGTTTGGTTACAAGGCAAACCTAAAGTGTTGTTAAACAAATAACAAACGAATGCCCAATATATTCAAAAATATATACTTTACTTCATAATAATAAACAGATCATGATTATTAAGAGTTTAGAGATAGCAAAAACGTTTGAAGGGTCAGCAAAAAACCGGATGCCGCAGTCCCCTGGCCAGTGTCTCTGTAAACCGCCAAAAGATGGAACACATGTCAGGTGTGTATAAATTATGCAGTAGGGTAATCCACAGAAAAGTGGCATACAAGCCACTGAAGTATAATAACTGTGATCATCACTCTAGTGCATAGCCACTGGATGAGTCGCAAGCACTAAATCCTGCTAATGCACAAATAGAAACATAGACAAGGTTATATATATGTGGAGCTCACAAATGAGTGAGACCCCAAGCGCCAGACCTTCAAGTAAAGGCTATAAACCGAGCTCATCTATAGGCACCTGATGAAAAATTACAACATACCATGAGACATGATGAAGGGCAGAAACAGCAGGCTCAGGACAAGCTAGAAACCTCGACTCGCCTCAGCTTCGTCATTTGGTTACAATAACTAAAGTCTTTCTTTACTAGATGGATGATGAGAGTTACAGTATAGCAGCAATAGACACAGTTCAGAGGTATTTCATAGAGTACACTTTTCCCAGTAGCTCTGTATAGGCAGCAGCAATGATGATAGTAGTAGTCTATTGTGAGTCTCTCACTAAATACACCTTGCATACTTTCCAAATAACCACAGTGCAATTCCATACTCATTAACTCTTTCTGCAATTCCCAGGCTAATGGGTGAAGATCTTAGATCCCTATGGCCAGTCTGCCTCAAAGTGTAAAGTCTTATTGTTATAAACAAGTAATACCTTACTGTCTTTATCCAGGCATGACCTCTAAATTGGCTCTAAACGATCTGAGATGCCTGTTCTCTTTCTATCAGGGGTAGTTCTCTCAGTTCTATTGTTCTCTGGCAGCTTTTAGTCTCAGAGATGAAGATTCTCTGGACTAGGTCTCTATTAACGCCTACTTCTCAAGAGCTCACATATATAGTTCTTGCCTCTAGCTCTACTCAGCTAAGACCTCCTATCACCAGGGGGTGGGACCTGCTCATTACCCTGGGAACCTAACTAAAACTGCCAAAGTGTACTGTTTGTTGCCCATACATAACCATTAGGGATACATAGTGCATATAGAAATAAGTACTTCAACAGTAAATCCCAACATCCATCGACAAGGACTAGAATGGTGGGGAGCAGATAGTAAGTATAAACCTGCTGCTTACTGAGGCATGCTGCAGGCATTAGCTGAATCTACTAATTCCCAGACAACTCCTTTGAACATCTTTCATATTAGTGGGAGCTGCATTGCCATCTTTGCTGTTGGTAAAAACTAGGATTAGGCTTTTTTTTCCACAAAGTTTGACCACTTGTTTTCCCAGAGATGAGTAGAGCAGTAACTGTCTAGCAGCTATTGACTTTCCTCTATATGGCAATAAGCATGAAAGGTCAACCACTGTATTTCCCCTATTAGCGGCGGCAAATCGGGAATCCAAAGTATGTATGAAGAGGGAAACCTTGTTCATTTCTCTAAAACATAAACCACTGTTTGGATATGTAAAGTGAAGCTGCACATTGAAGCTAGTTTCATTGTAAAAATGGAATCTCTTGCTTGTGGCTAATACATTGCTATCGCAAGGATCATTGCCTTCAGCTGCAGAACCATTTTAATAACAGTGATGACTTAGGGGATCTGCTGGACAACAAAAAGAGATTGAAATTCTCTGACATCTCTGCCTTTTATCATGAACTAATTACTTTTTTGCAATACTCCAGTAATATATATCCTTGAAAGCTACTCCAAGGTGGAGCTCCACTTTAATATTGAATTGTCACCCTCATCTGTCCCGTAACAAAATGTTTTTCACTGGTTTGCTATTATCATAACACATGGGCACAAGGTAAAGACCAGAGATGATGGGTTGGCAATAACATTATATCATCTGCAGAAAAAAGGATGCAACCTGGGAAAAATTTGGTGACAGCAGCAGAATAAACAAGACTATGACTTAGGGCTTATGCACACAAACCTATTTTCTTTCCGTGTCCGTTCCATTTTTTCTGTAGATCCTATACGGAACTATTCACTTCTATGGGTATGCAAAAAAACTGAAGTTACTCCGTGTGCATTCCGTTTCCGTATGTCCGTATTTCTGTTCCGCAAGAAAAATAGAACATGTCCTATTATTGTCCGCATTACGGACAAGGATAGTACAGTTCTATGAAAGTCCAGCTGTTCCGTTCCACAAAATATGGAAGGCACACAGATGTCATCCATATTTTTTGCGGATCTGTTTTTTGCGGACTGCAAAATACATATGGTTGTGTGCATGAGCCCTTATAGACAGATATAAGAAAATAGTCTTATTTTTTTATTATTTTTTTTTAAGTTATAAATTGGCATAGATATTTTAGTCTATATGTCCATAAAGGCCCCACGTTTAGCCTCTTGATGAGCAAACCATTTTTGGTTGTAAGGACCTCAGGAACTATGTAATATTTGCCTCCCAAATTCCAACAGCCATAACGTTTTTTTTATTTTATTTTAGCTCTATGTTGCCTTGTGTTCAGTATGACATTTTTATTACCACCATATGGGGTTATTGCTTAATTTTTTTGGGCACAGAAAATAAAAAAAGTAATTGTGTTGCTATCCTTTTAATTTTAGCTTCTTTTTCCCCCCAATAATATCACCTTGACTGTATTTAGAGATGAGCGAATCGAAGTTAACGAAGTGGAATTCGATCCGAACTTTAAGAAAAATTAGATTCGCACCGAATCCAAATTTCTTCACGCTTTGTGGTAACGAATAGCATTTTTTCCTAAAATGGCTGCTGGATGTGTGAGGAAATGTAGCAAGGAACTCTGGGAATGCAGGATCACCCATAACGCCATCCATGCAGCCAATCAGCCCTATAATGTCAGAGCCCTATAAATAGTCTTAGCCATCTTAGATTCTGCCATTTTCCAGTGTACTTAGTGCAGGAAGAGATGTCAGCAGGCACTAGGGACATCGCTAGGAAAGACTTTATTGTGCTTAAAAAAAAACGATTTACAAGTTCAGGGAAAGATTATTCAAGGTGTAGGGAAAGGATAGGGAGGAATCATTCCACAGCATTTATGTAGAACAGGGTTCAGTAGGGCAGGTGGAACAATCCTATTACACCTTGATTCACTGACTTGGAATCCAAATAGCCATTATACAGCTCTGTCATTCCAGCAAACCGTTCTTGTTATTGGGGTGCAAGTGCTGTTTGATACAGCCATTAACAGGGTTTATTGCAAGGAAATATTTCTACATCTTATTTGCCCTTGTGGGGTGCATTTATATGTTCTAAAGCATTTTTTGGCTTATATTAGTGGGGGGGAAAAAGGGCACATTAGCTGTTATGTGGTGAAGTGCGAAAATTACAGACCTTTTTGGTGTGTATTAGTGGCACAAAAAAAGAATGTATTTGCCGTTCAGCGGTGCAGTTATATGTTCTAAAGCCATTTTTGTTGTGTATTAGTGGCAAAAGAAATATATATTTGCCGTTCAGCAGTGCAGTTATATGTTCTAAAGCCCTTGTTGTCATGTATTAGTGGCAAAAGAAAAATATATTTGCCATTCAGCTGTGCAGTTACATGTTCTAAAGCCTTTTGTGGAGTGTATAAGTGGAAAAAAGAAAAATATATTTGCCGTTCAGCAGAGCAGTTATATGTTCTAAAGCCTTTTGTGTCGTGTATAAGTGGAAAAAAATAAGGGCATATTTGCTGTTCAGCGGTGCAGTTATATGTTCTAAAACCCTTTTGTGGAGTGTATAAGAGTAAAAAAGAAAAATATATTTGCCGTTCAGCGGTGCAGTTATATGTTCTAAAGCCATTAGTGTCGTGTATAAGTGGAAAGAAATAATGGCCTATTTGTCGTTCAGTTGTGCAGTTATATGCTTTAAAGCCCTTTTGTGGAGTGTATGAGAGGAAAAAAGAAAAATATATTTGCCATTCAGCGGTGCAGTTATATGTTCTAAAGCCTTTTGTGGAGTGGATAAGTGGATAAAAGAAAAATATATTTGCTGTTCAGCGGTGCAGTTATATGTTCTAAAGCATTTTGTGGAGAGTATAAGTGGAAAAAATAAAAATATATTTGCCATTCAGCGGTGCAGTTATATGTTCTAAAGCCTTTTCTGTTGTGTAGAATTGGAAAAAATAAGGGTCAATTTGCAGTTCAAAGGTGCCGTTATATATGTTCTAAAGCCCTTTTGTGGAGTGTATAAGTGGAAAAATAGAAAAATATATTTACCATTCAGCTCTGCAGTTAAATGTTCTAAAGCATTTTGTGGAGTGTATAAGTGGAAAAAATATATATATAATTGCCGTTCAGTAGTGCAGTTATATGTTCTAAAGCCTTTTATGTCGTATATAAGTGGAAAAAAAATAAGGGCTTATTTGACGTTCAGCGGTGCAGTTATATGTTTTAAAGCCCTTTTGTGGAGTGTATAAGAGGAAAAAAGAAAAATATATTTGCCCTTCAGCGGTGCAGTTATATGTTCTAAAGCCTTTTGTGGTGTGTATAAGTAGATAAAATAAAAATATATTTTCTGTTCAGCGGCGCAGTTATATGTTCTAAAGCAGTTATATGTTCTAAAGCCTTTTGTGGAGTGCATAAGAGGAAAAAAGATAAATATATTTGCAGATCAGCGGTGTAGTTATATGTTATAAAGCCTTTTGTGGAGTGTATAAGAGGAAAAAATAAAAATATATTTGTCATTCAGCCTTGCAGTTATATGTTCTAAAGCAGGGGTGCACAACCTGCGGCCCGGGGGCCACATGCGGCCCTTGATACCATTCTGTGCGGCCCCCAACCATCTGGTAACAGACATGTATGCCTATGTCTTGTGGCTGCTTACATGTAATTTTCATGTATTTCTCCCATTAGATGGGAGTCCTGGAAGTGTAACTAGACATTAATGGTATATAATGTGTGTTCAATATGCCATAAGTACAAAATTTCAGTTGTTAATACACCTTTAAATTTTAATTTCGGCCCTCGTCATTGGTTCAGTCAGGCAATGTGACCCCCAACCAGGAAACGTTGTGCACCCCTGTTCTAAAGCCTTTTGTGTCATGTATAAGTGGAAAAAATAAGGGCCTATTTGTAGTTCAGCTGTGCAGTTATATGTTCTAAAGCATTTTGAGGAGTGTATAAGTGGAAAAAAGAAAAATATAATTTTCGTTCAGTGGTGTAGTTAAATGTTCTAAAGCCTTTTGTGTCATGTATAAGTGGAGCGAGAGGCCTGAGCTCCCAGTGTCATCTAGCGGTCGTATCTTGACCAACAACCCAGGTGACATCAGACACCCCCAGCCAAAAGTCAGTGGGTTCGTCAGACACAACCCTTAGTTGGCATGGCCCTGAAGAAGGCCCTGTACCCTCACCTGTCCTCAACCTGCCTCTGTCCTTTTATGCACCCTCAGCCAGAGAAGTATTATATGCTGTTGGCTCAGCCCCACTATACAGCGAGGACGAGCTACTAGAGGACAGTCAGCAGCTACTGGCCAGCCAAGATGTGGAGGAGACATCATTCGCTTCCTCCGCTAGGCGGGCAAGTAGTAATGAGGAGAGTGGCGTGGGAGCTGGTGTTGTGAGCGGTGAGGCTCCTGACCTAGATACTGTTGAGGAAGACATCAGTGATGTGCAGACAGTACTCGATGATGATGTAGCTGATCGCATTTGGGAGTTGGGTGAATTAGGGGCTTCATCATCATTGGGAGAAGAAGGTGGCAGCTTGCCCGTCAGGCAGCGGCAGAGCCAGCAAGTCACTAGCATGGCCTTTAGTCAGCAGTGTGGCAGCATTGGGAGGTCGGTAGCTAAATGTGCCCGGGGTAGATCACCAGCTTCGCAGAAGCCTACCTGCCCGGAAAGTAGTGGTACACGGGTTTACGGAAGCAGCAGCAGTAGCATTCAGTCAGTCAGTGCGTAGTGTCAGTCACCTAATTGGCGGTGTGGCAGTTTTTTGTTAAGCTGCCGGAGGAGGTGAAAATGGCCATATGTAAAATCTGTGGGCAGAAGGTAAAGCGTGGCCAGAATGCTAATGTTGCCCTGCGTCATCATATGCATAAACACCTTAAAGTGGCCTGGGAGAACCGTGGCTCCAATGTGGTGGTCCAGCCTGCTGCAACAACCGCTGCATCACCCAGTGGCACGCTCCCGGTTTCAGCCAGTCAAGGCTCCAGTACCTCAGCTGAAGGAAGCTGTCTGTCCTTCTCATCATCTGTTGGTCTTGATGCTCCTGCTCCTCCTAATCCTCGTCAGTCATTCCGTCAGCAATCAATCAACGAAGAGATTGCCAAGAGACCGCAGTATGCATGCACTCATCCAACGACACAGAAGCTGAATGTGCTCTTGTCCAAGTTGCTGGTGCTGTAGTCCCTCCCTTTCCAAGTGGTGGACGTTCAGAGACTTGATGGCTTGTGCAGAGCTGAGGTGGAGAGTCCCAAGCTCCTTTTTTTTTCTAAAAAGGCAGTACCAGCCCATCACAAATATGTAGAACAAGAGGTGGGCCAGTCTTTGAGCCTGTCGGTGTCTGCCAAAGTGCACGGCAGTGCCGACATGTGGAGCTGTAACTACGGTCAGGGACAATACAAGTCCTTTACGGCCCACTGGGTGAATGTGATTTCTGCACAGCTACACCAGCAACTTGGCCAGGTCACACCGCTTCTACCTCCATGTTGTCACGCCGTTGGTCCTGTGACAATGTCCGCCTCTGCCTCCTCATCCTCCACCATTTTCTCAGCCTCCACTTCAGGGACAAGTCACAGTGCCCCTCAAGCATACCACACTTGCAGGGCACGGCAGTGTCATGCTCTTCTGCACCTCGTTTGCCTTGGTGAACGGAGTCACACAGGGGAGGAACTGCTCCGTATCCTTCATCAAGAAATTGAAAGACATCGTAAAAACGGACAGTAAACTTTGCATGCGCTTCAGCCACACGCACACCGCAAAGCACACCCTCCTTGAGCTGCAGCGGCACGTTTCCACCCATTGGAATTCCACCCTCCATATGTTGGACCGACTATACGAACAAAGAAAGGCCATAAACGATTTCTTGATGATCCAAGCGGACAGGAGCACTCCTCTGTGTAAGGCTCATTTACACAACCGTGGTTTGGTTCCGCATCTGAGCCGCATTCACTTGAATGGGGCCGCAAAAGATGCGGACAGCACTCCGTGTGCTGCCCGCATCCGTTGCTCCGTTTCATGGCCCCACAAAAATTATGAGTCATGTCCTCATGACTGTTCTACATCTAATAGGGTATACTAGGAGTGGGTAGCTGGGGCTCGAGGACAGGGAGTCCCCACCAGGGGCCGTCCCTGGGCAGAGGGATAGGTTAGGGCGCGAGTGTAGGGACTACCTTCCCTCTCTTTAATATTCTCCCCCCCCTCCTTCCTCTAATACTGGCCCACTCAATATCCTGGTGGTACTACCTATACCGTTGCGTGTAGTATACGTCAATTTAGTATTATTAAAAGTTAATCTCTTTATATAAGGGTTATTTCTATATGCTGGACTTAACTATTCTTCTTGATTGACCCACTATAAACAATTTATTCATATGTGCTGGACCTTATAATAACTTGCACAAATGGCCCGATGCTTGCTCACTTGCTTGCATAGTGACAGCCAAATTGTCACCATTCGGCAGAGGGATGACTTCTGGCTCTCCACCTTGTTGGACCCTGGCTACTGGTCCAAAATGGGGGACTTTTTTTACACCCGCTGAGAGGGAGGAAAAACTGAACTAATATAGAGACATCCCATGTAGTGAGTTGGCCGCTGCCTATCTGCGCTATCGTCCATCCTCTCGCAGGTCTGTCCGGGGGGGTCTGCTGTTCTCATGTTCCTCTGCCATGGCTGCTGTGGCAGGGTGGGGGGGGGGTAAGAGCACTTCCATAGTTACCCCAAAAAGATCTCGCCTGTCCACCCAATATGTGGAGAGACTGACCTTTGTCAAGATGAATCAGGCGTGGATCAGCCAGGATTTCCTCACACCAATGCCTGACGCATCAGACCAGATCATCCATGGTGCCACAACAACACTTTGACAAACGAGACCTGTTTCTTCTGGCTACCTGCCTCAGCTACTATTCTGATGCTGCCATCTGCCTGATGCTACACATCTGATGCCAAGTGCTCCTTCTTTCACCCACCATCTTCAGCGGTTACTCGTATTGCCACCCACCTCCCCACTCTGTCACCAGGTCACTCTGTGGTCTCCTCATGCTGCTGCCACCTCCTCATTATGTCACCTTGCCACTCTGTGGTCTCCTGATGCTGCTGCCTCACCCTTCTGTCACTGGATCACTCTGTATTCTCCTGATTCTCCTGCCACCTCCACACTATGTCACCTTGCCACTCTGTGGTCTCCTGATGCTGCTGTTACCTCCACACTATGTCACCTTGCCACACTGTGGTCTCCTGATTCTGCTGTCACCTCCACACTGTCATTGTAATACTCTGTGGCCTCCTCATGCTGCTTCCACCTCACCACTATGTTATGGGGCCACTCTGTGGACTTCTCATGCCGTTCCCACCCTCCCCACTTCATGACTGGGCCACTATTTTGCCTTTCGTCCTAGCTGAAATCTTTATTTACTTGACCCTTCTTCTGATCTGTCAGAAGGAAGGAAAAATTAGATGCACCACAGATCCTGTCTGTGTAGCAACTGTAAGGCCTGTATGGTATCATCAGAATTGGCTTGTGATTTGGTAGCCAAAAGCAGGAGTGGTTATAAAACACAGAAGACATGCAATTATCCTATTCACGTGTCATCTCTGTTTTGGATCCACTCCTGTTTTTTTTTTGGCATTAGCAATACTGATGGATTACTGACCAAATGCTGACCGAGTGAAGGCAGATGTTCAACAGACAGGATTAGTTTTTTGTGGGTTATTGTTCAGATGGACCAGAGGAAGGGCAAATTAATCAGTCACGTCCACACAAACTTACTGCTGACACCCTCTCCACTCTGTTGGGGGGGCTCTACTTGTATAAGCGTTTAATAGAACAGGTTCTGTAGACATCTATGTGGAATCAGCTGACAACTAGTGATGAGCGGCAGGGACAATATTCAAATTTTCAATATTTCTCGAATATTTAGTAGAATATTCGTCATATATTCGCGAATTTGCGACTTCGAGATTATTTTCTTGATCATTAAAAATCATAAATGTAATATCCGAGTAATGCGCACAAAATACAGGCGTGGGTCACTATAGCTACATTTTTCAAGCTGCTAGAAGTTTCCTGAGACTGGAGAAAATGGTTGGCTCGGCAGAACATTACAATAGCTTTATATGCAGATAGAGTGCTCCAATATATTTGCGATTGCGAAATCGGCACTAATGATGTGAATATTTTGGAGCAATACGTGCAACTTCACATTTTAACAGGCCGGACTACTTATTAGTGATTGGTGCACTAAGTATTGTTGTGAACTTGTGACATCACAGTGTTTTGGTGCCTCGCAACCTGGAATTAACTTGGATTGTTTGGGGATTAGCATTATTTAATTTACAGAACATGCCCACAACTTTGAAGATTTTTTTTTTTATTATTGTGAAGCAAACAACAAATAGGACAAAATAACTGAAAAAGTCAATGTGCATAACTATTCAACCCCCTAAAGTCAATACTTTGTAGAGCCACCTTTTGCGGCAATCACAGCACCAAGTCGCTTTGGATAAGTCTCTTTGAGCTTTCCACATCTTACCACTGAGATTTTTGCCCATTGCTCCTTGCTAAACTGGTCCAGCTGCTTCAATTTGGATGGTTTTCATTTATGAACAGCAATCTTTGAGGCTGGGTTCAGACCTGAGCGTACTGAACGTACGCTCTGTATGCGCAATTGTACGGGCGTTTGCAATCGCGCATACAGAGACAAGCGAACGCCCATACGGAAACACGCGAAAAGACGCTCCAAAGAAGCTCCTGTACTTCTTGGGGCGTCGGGCGTTTTACAGCGCGATCGTACACGCTGTAAAACGCTCAGGTGAGAACCATTCCCATAGGGAATCATTGGTTCTTGCCTGTTGAGCGTTTTACAGCGCGTAGGAACACGCTGTAAAACGCTAAGGTCTGAACCGGCTGTTAGTCTGACCACAGATTTTCTTTTGGATTGAGATCTGGGCCTTGACTAGGCCATTCCATAACATTTACATGTTTCACCTTAAACCACTCAAGTGTTGCTTTAGCAGTGTGTTTGGGGTCATTGTCCTGCTGGAAGGTGAACCTCCGTTCTAGCCTCAAATTATGCAGAGTGGTACAGGTTTTGCAAAAGAATATCCCTGTATTTAGCACCATCCATCTTTCCCTCAACTCTCCCTCTCTTCTCAGTCCCGGCTGCTGAAAAACATCCCTACAGCATGATGCTGCCACCACCATGTTTCACTGTGGGGATGGTGTTCTTTGGGTGATGTGATGTGATGTGTTGGGTTTGCGCCAGACATAGCGTTTTCTTTGAATGTTCAATTTTTGTCTCATCAGACCAGAGAACCTTCCTCCATAAATTTTGGGAGTCCCCCACATGCCTTTTCGCAAACTCACAACTTGCCTTTTTGTTTTTAGCTGAAAATAATGGCTTTCTTCTGGCCATTCTGCCATAAAGCCCAACTCTATGGAGTGTACGGCTTATTGACATCCTATGTACAGTCTCTGCTGTGGAACTCTGCAGCTCCTCCAGGGTTACCTTAGGTCTCTGTGCTGCCTCTCTGATTAATGCCCTCCTTGACCGGTCCGTGAGTTTTGGTGGAAGGTCGTCTCTTGGCAGGTTTGCTGTTGTGCCATGTTCTTTCCATTTGGTTATGATAGATTTGATGGTGCTCCTGGGGATCATCAAAGATTTGGATATTTTTTTATAACCTAACCCTGACTTGTACTTCTCAACAACATTATCCCTTACTTGTTTGGAGAGTTCCTTGGTCTTCATGGCAGTGTTTGGTTAGTGATGGCTCTTGCTTAGGTGTTGCAGCCTTTGGGGCGTTTCAAAAATGGTGTGTATAAAATGTAATGACAGATCATGTGACACTTAGATTGCACACAGGTGGACATCATTTCACTAATTATGTAACTTCTGAAGGTAATTGGTTGCACCAGAGCTTTTTATGGGCTTCCTAACAAAGGGCACATTCCAATTTTCTGTTTTCTATTTCTAAACAATAGTTTATTTATATATTTTTCTAATTTCACTTCACCAACTTAGACTATTGTGTTCTCATCCATTACACAAAATTCAGATTAACAAAACATTGAACTTAAGGCTGTAATGTAACAATGTAACAAAATAAGAAAAAAGTCAGGGGGGGAATACTTTTGCAAGGCACTGTATGTAGCATACATACATACAGCACTATGTATGTAGCATGTATGTATGGACAGCAGAATCAGCTACACTATATCACTATCTAACCTACACTGACTATCTCCCACTAACTATCTGTATTATATATATAAGCCAACTAACTAACTAAGGCTACTTTCACACTTGCGTTCGGAGCGGATCCGTCTGGTATTTGTACAGACGGATCCACTCCTATAATGCAAACGATGGTATCCGTTCAGACGGAACCATCTGCATTATATTTTACTAAAAAAGTCTAAGTACAATTTGTATTCAGATGGATCCGTCCAGACTTTACATTGAAAGTCAATGAGGGGCGGATCCGTTTGAAAAATGCACCATATTGTGTCACCTTCGAACGGATCCGCCCCCACTGACTTCCATTGTAACTCTGGACGGATCCGTTTGCCTCCGCACGGCCAGGCGGACACCCGAACGCTGCGTTCGGGTGTCCGCCTGCTGAGCGGAGGATAGATGATGCCAGACTGATGCATTCTGAGCGGATCCGCATCCACTCAGAATGCATTAGGGCTGGACGGAACTCCCAAGCGGAGCCCCGAACGCTAGTGTGAAAGTAGCCTAAGGCTACTTTCACACTTGCGGCAGAGGAATCTGGCAGGCAGTTCCGTCACCGTATGATTGCAACTGATTGCATTTTAAGACTGATCAGGATCCTGATCCGTCTTACAAATGCATTGCAAGAACGGATCCGTCTGTCCGTTTGTTATACAGACAAACAGATCTGTTTTGATTCTTTTTCAAATTTTTACCGATCTGTGCATGCGCAGACCGGAAGGACGGATCCGGCACTAATACATTCGTATTGCATTCAGGCAAGTCTTTATCTCTGTCCTGATCAATCAAAAAGACTGAACTGAAGACATCCTGATGCAGCCTGAACGGATTGCTCTCCATTCAGAATGCATGGGGATAAAACTGATCCGTTCTTTTCCGGTATAGAGCCCCCAGGACGGAACTCTATGCCAGAAAAGAAAAAAGCTAGTGTGAAAGTACCCTTAAATTAGGGTAATTTCACACTTGCGTTTTTCTTTTCCGGCATAGAGTTCCGTCCTAGGGGCGCTATACCGGATAATAACTGATCAGTTTAATCCCCATGCATTCTGAATGGAGAGCAATCCATTTAGGATGCATCAGGATGTCTTCAAAACTGAAGACTTGCCTGAATGCCAGATCCGGCATTTTTTTCCATAGTTTAGCCATCATAACAAGAGTGTAGCTGTTAATCTAAACCGCCCTCCTACTAATAGGGCTTAAAATAGCTAGGGCTTAAAATAGCTGGCCCATTTTAAGCCCTAGCGAAGCTCCGTGTCTTCTGTTTACTTTACTGTGGAGACTTGCTATCAGTGACTGGGGACATTTATCAATGCTTTTATGCCACAATTGCGGTGTAAAAAATAATTTGTGTACCATCTGTGCATCATAATTTGCAACTTTTTAAGCTTCTCAGCACTTTTCTGAAGTGCTGAGAAAAGGGGGGGGGGGGGGGAATACTTTACAGTACTTTACATTTACAGTACTATATTATAACTTTTGCCAGATGGTGGCGGAAGTTATAGTTGAAGTCTACACCAGCCTGTAGGTGGTGTAGACTTCAGTTTCTGGTGCCTCTTAACAAATCAGGCGCATCGCATGCCAGTGCATGGAGAACGTATGGATCTGCCAGTCTTGATATATCTACCCCACTGTGTTTAAACAGAAGATGGGGGATGTTGCTAAGGCTCAAAACAGGCCACTTTAGAGCTAATTGAAATGTATGATTTCAATAATTAAAGTACATTCACAAAATGGTCAGTATCACTGCCCCTACACAGTACAAAAATAAAAATATGGTAGTTACAATTAAATTCTGGATTTACAGTCTCTGATGAGGTATCTGATTGGAAAAAGGATATTTAGTAAGGATGGACTGAGTCTACGGATAGTTAAACTCCTGGGAAGAAACTTGGCGAAGCCTACATCAGACTATCACTACTCCACTGGTCTGCATTATAGCATGTGGTGATTACATATATCTTTTTCACTTCTCCATCTCTGATGATATTTAACTCATTGTGTAGTTTGTTTAGGTATAATTGTAATCAGCACTGAAGGGTGGGCCAAGTATAATCTTATCATAATATATTTGAAAAGTCATTTTTATATACATAGGGGGTAATTTGTTATCAGATATATGCCAATTTTCTGGCGTATATCTGGAGTAGATTGAGACGCAAATGTTATTTGCATCACAAGGAAGGCACAGGTTGGCAGGTCTGTCTCATTTATCAATTTCTATGCCTGTTTTAGGCATAGAAAATGGTCTAAATTTAAGCCAGCAAGGAAGCTGGCTTACATTTAGACTTGCGGTGGATGCACCAAAGTTATGTAGAGGACGTTGCCTCTACATAACTTCAGCTGATACACCGCAAGGAGTTATTAAGGCCAGTGTATAAAACGTTTGTCTTAATAAATGACCCCCATAGTTCCTTGCCATTTGTAATTTGTATATTAGCTCTTTCTGGCAGTAAATCAGTGTCCTCAATGGCACTTGTAACTATCCCATACGGTGACAATTATTTTAATGTTTTTATATTATGTTTAATGGAAAAATAAAGATGTATCACATTTTGGATCACATTAGATAATGTGTGGCATTTGGGGGTAATTAGGCTCTGATGAGCAGCCAGTTATTTGAAAGGAACCGTTCCTTCTCAACAATTGGTTGCTTATTCAGTGGAGGTGAAGAGATCCAAGGCATGAGGACGAGCAATGGCTACTGCCATCGTTTATCCACATACAGATTCATTTTCTCTGGAAGCAGAGTCATGTTTAGACACCACGATCTGCTGCCCAGAAAAAATAATTTAGGTGTCCACATAAACAATTGTTTCACCCAATTAACAAGCATTTTGCTTGTTCATCGGGTGATCTGATTTGGATGTGCAGATTATCATGAACAAGCAATTGTGCGATTGTTCATCCTCGATAATGTATCCAACAGTGGGGTAGTGTAAACCTTGCATAACCAGTTGCTTTGTTAAAAAAGTAATTGTGCAGAACATGACCATATTCACATCTAATCAGAATTCTACATGTTCTTTTTTTTTAGCATTGCTAGGGAGTCCTAATTGCTTGTTTGAAGAAAGTCCTTCAAGACCTAAATTATGCCATCATTTCACAACTTGTAAGTAATTACAGTCTGTCTGGTGGGAAGGAAAGCAGAACTAGTGAGTTGGTACAATCACAGTGTGGATCACACTTGACGATGAATACATTTAAATTAATTAAATGTTGACTGAATAATGTAAAATAGTTTTTAGCGGAAGTGATTAATACTAAATATGCTGATTCCTTCACTTTACCATGTAATAAAGAGGCTTCAATTAACTAAACAACTATTGTGTTATAAATACAGGAAAACCAGGTACTAAAAAATCATGATTTGCTTCATAATACGATAGTTTTGCTTTTATTTTTTTTGTGCAAAAAACTGAAATATAAAAGAAAAAAAAACATGCTTCTGCTCTTAACAAGTATGCAATAAACTTGTTTTAGGGACTAGACCGAAACAAATCAGCTGATCATCTAATCGGTTTTCATTCAAATGGGGCTCTCTTGATCAGACAACCCTTTTAAGGTGTGAAAGGAGATTGGTGATCCCAGTCTGCAATCTCTATGTTGGCCCAGATATATACTGACAATAAAATCTGAAGGGCAAGATTACTTGAAATAATGTTCAATTTCTGGTTCATCTTAGAATGAGCGAATCGATTCTAAACTAATCAGATTCGTTACGAACTTTTAAAAAAATTGCCAAAGATTTTGCGATTTGCTTTTGACAAATTGCGTAAATACATTGCCCAGCACAAATAAAGGGTGAAACCACTAGGGAGGAAGAAGACAGAGAATCGCATGACAATAGGAGGAAGTGTGGGGAGGGCTTGCCCGGTTTGGCTCAAAGGCTGAAAGGCAGCAAGCCAGGGGGGCAAAGCGATCCTTATGCTGAACAAGAAGAAGCGCCATAGTGTGTTCAGCTTCTGACCTGGAAAATGGGTGTCTGCAGGGTCTGACAAAACAACAATTAACACTAGTTTAGTGTGATAGGCACACAATAGCAATAGATTGAGATATATAATTGTGTAGCGTTAAGGGAATTTGATTAGGGAAAGATTTGAGGGAGTGAGGGGCTGGTTATAATGTGCACAATATAACTAGTTGCTGCTTCAGCAACTCACCCTGGCATTTCTGCATTGCAAAACACTTTGCAAGAAAAAAATGAGAGTCAACCTTTTTTTTTTCAAAACATCAAGTTTCTACATAGGCTTATTGCAAGCACATCAAAAATAGACTTAACACAACTTATGTGCATAAAGAGTTTACTAAACTAAAAGAAGATATATACAAAGATAGAAAAAGATAAAGTAAAGTAACAGTCACCAGTCATGAGACAGATGGGCAGGCTTCATTGACCAATGCTCAACATGTCATTCGGCCAAAGCCCATATGATACAAGGAAAGGTGATGGTAAGAAGACATCTTACCCTGATGATGTCTTCAATGGAGCTGAATAGGGATAAGCGAACCCGAACTGTATAGTTCGGGTTCGTACCGAATTTTGGGGTGTCCGTGACACGGACCCAAACCCGAACATTTTCGTAAAAGTCCGGGTTCGGTGTTCGGCGCTTTCTTGGCGCTTTTTGAAAGGCTGCAAAGCAGCCAATCAACAAGCGTCATACTACTTGCCCCAAGAGGCCATCACAGCCATGCCTACTATTGGCATGGCTGTGATTGGCCAGTGCAGCATGTGACCCAGCCTCTATTTAAGCTGGAGTCACGCAGAGCCGCACGTCACTCTGCTCTAAACAGTGTAGGGAGAGGATGCAGCTGCTGCTGTTAGGGCGAGATTAGGCACTAGGCAGGGATTTACTCAGCAAAAACACTTAATGAAGTGATTGATCTACAGCTATGAATCATTCAACTTCTGCTATTCAATTGCTCACTGTTTTTAGGCTGCCCAGAGCGTTTTTCAGTCACTTTTTTTCTGGGGTGATCGGCAGCCATTTTGTGTCTTGTGGTGCGCCAGCACAAGCTGCCACCAAGTTCATTTAACCATCAATAGTGTGTTTTTTTTTTTGCTATATCCTACATCAGAGGCTTGGCTGAGCTTGCTATTTCATTGAGGGGTGAAATACAATTACCCATAAAAGGGTATATTAGATTGAAGGTGCGGATTGTGTCATCCTCAATAACTTCACACGCTACCATGCATTTCCAAGTTTAATTCTGTCCGTAAAGGTATACCTGTCATCCAGTGCCTAAATAATAGGCCTAAAATTGATATTCAGCTAAATCTGTGTTTATTGCTGTGGCTGGTCAAGTTATTGGGTGTCCGCCAAAGCACAGTTTTTGTTCTGGGTTGAAATACAATTCCCAACTTAGCAATACCCTAAATCAGTGGTTTCTGCTGTATCAGGCCAAGTTTAAATCTATCCATAAAAGGGTATATTAGATTGAAGGTGCGGATAGGGTCATCCTCAATAACTTCACACGCTACCATGCATTTCCAAGTCTAATTCTGTCCGTAAATGTATACCTGTCATCCAGGGCCTAAATACTAGGCCTACAATTTATATTCAGCTAAATCTGTCGTTACTGCTATGCCTGTATTAGTGTAATACGGTACCTAAATAGATAGCCAGATAGTGTTAGGTGTCTGTAATAAAAGGCCTGAATTTGAATTCAAAACATTGGGCCAAATAATTTTTTTCTTATTGTGGTGAACGGTAACAATGAGGAAAACATCTAGAAAGGGACGCGGACATGGTCGTGGTGGTGTTAGTGGACCCTCTGGTGCTGGGAGAGGACGTGGCCGTTCTGCCACAGCCACACGTCCTAGTGAACCAACTACCTCAGGTCCCAGTAGCCGCCAGAATTTACAGCGATATTTGGTGGGGCCCAATGCCATTCTAAGGATGGTAAGGCCTGAGCAGGTACAGGCATTAGTCAATTGGGTGGCCGACAGTGGATCCAGCACGTTCACATTATCTCCCACCCAGTCTTCTGCAGAAAGCGCACAGATGACGCCTGAAAACCAAGCCCATCAGTCTGTCACATCACCCCCATGCATATCAGGGAAACTGTCTGAGCCTCAACTTATGCAGCAGTCTCATTATGCTGTTTGAAGACTCTGCTGGCAGGGTTTACCAAGGGCATCCACCTAGCCCTTCCCCAGCGGTGGAAGACATAGAATGCACTGACGCACAACCACTTATGTTTCCTGATGATGAGGACATGGGAATACCACCTCAGCACGTCTCTGATGATGATGAAACACAGGTGCCAACTGCTGCGTCTTTCTGCAGTGTGCAGACTGAACAGGAGGTCAGGGAGGAAGACTGGGTGGAAGACGATGCAGAGGACGATGAGGTCCTAGACCCCACATGGAATGAAGGTCGTGCCACTGACTTTCAGAGTTCAGAGGAAGAGGCAGTGGTGAGACCGAGCCAACAGCGTAGCAAAAGAGGGAGCAGTGGGCAAAAGCAGAACACCTGCCGCCAAGAGACTCCGCCTGCTACTGACCGCCGCCATCTGGGACCAAGCACCCCAAAGGCAGCTTCAAGGAGTTCCCTGGCATGGCACTTCTTCAAACAATGTGCTGACGACAAGACCCGAGTGGTTTGCACGCTGTGCCATCAGAGCCTGAAGCGAGGCATTAACGTTCTGAACCTTAGCACAACCTGCATGACCAGGCACCTGCATGCAAAGCATGAACTGCAGTGGAGTAAACACCTTAAAAACATGGAACTCACTCAGGCTCCCCCTGCTACCTCTTCTGCTGCTGCCGCCTCGGCCTCTTCTGCTGCTGCCGCCTTGGCCTCTGCCTCTGGAGGAACGTTGGCACCTGCCGCCCAGCAAACAGAGGATGTACCACCAACACCACCACCTCCGTCACCAAGCATCTCAACCATGTCACACGGCAGCGTTCAGCTCTCCAACTCACAAACATTTGAGAGAAAGCGTAAATTCCCACCTAGCCACCCTCGATCCCTAGCCCTGAATGCCAGCATTTCTAAACTACTGGCCTATGAAATGCTGTCATTCAGGCTGGTGGACACAGACAGCTTCAAACAGCTCATGTCACTTGCTGTCCCACAGTATGTTGTTCCCAGCCGCCACTACTTCTCCAAGAGAGCCGTGCCTTCCCTGCACAACCAAGTATCCGATAAAATCAAGTGTTCACTGCGCAACACAGATACGTGGACCAGTAATCACGGCCATGGATGCTATATCTCCCTAACTGCACACTGGGTAAATGTAGTGGCGGCTGGTCCCCAGGCGGAGAGCTGGCGCACGTCCTTCCACCGCCAAGGATCGCAGGGCAACATTCTTTGCCTCCTGTTGCCTCCTCCTCCTACTCGGCTTCCTCCTCCTTTTCTTCCACCTGCTCATCCAGTCAGCCACACACCTTCACCACTAACTTCAGCACAGCCTGGGGTAAACGTCAGCAGGCCATTCTGAAACTCATATGTTTGGGGGACAGGCCCCACACCGCACAGGAGTATGTGGCGGGGTAAAGAACAACAGACCGACGAATGGTTGCTGCCGGTGAGCCTCAAGCCCGGCCTGGTGGTGTGCGATAATGGGCGACATCTCGTTGCAGCTCTGGGACTAGCCGGTTTGATGCACATCCCTTGCCTGGCGCATGTGCTGAATTTGGTGGTGCAGAAGTTCATTCACAACTACCCCGACATGTCAGTGCTGCTGCATAAAGTGCGGGCCGTCTGTTCGTGCTTCCGGCGTTCACATCCTGCCGCTGCTCGCCTGTCTGCGCTACAGCATAACTTCGGCCTTCCCGCTCACCGCCTCATATGCGACGTGCCCACCAGGTGGAACTCCATCTTGCACATGCTGGACAGACTGTGCGAGCAGCAGCAGGCCAAAGTGGAGTTTCAGCTGCAGCACGCACGGGTCAGTCGCACTGCGGAACAGCACCACTTCACCACCAATGACTGAGCCTCCATGCAAGACCTGTGTGCCCTGTTGCGCTGTTTCGAGTACTCCACCAACATGGCCAGTGGCGATGACGCCGTTATCAGCGTTACAATACCACTTCTATGTCTCCTTGAAAACACTTAGGGCAATGATGGAAGAGGAGGTGGCCCAGGAGGAGGAGGAGGAAGAGGAAGAGGGGTCATTTTTAGCACTTTCAGGCCAGTCTCTTTGAAGTGACTCAGAGGGAGGTTTTTTGCAACAACAGAGGCCAGGTACAAATGTGGCCAGCCAGGGCCCACTACTGGAGGACGAGGAGGACGAGGATGAGGAGGAGGTGGAGGAGGATGAGGCTGAAGCATGTTCACAGTGGGGTGGCACCCAACACAGCTCGGGCCCATCACTGGTGCGTGGCTGGGGGGAAACGCAGGACGATGACGATACGCCTCCCACAGAGGATAGCTTGTCCTTACCTCTGGGCAGCCTGGCACACATGAGCGACTACATGCTGCAGTGCCTGCGCAACGACAGCAGAGTTGCCCACATTTTAACGTGTGCGGAATACTGGGTTTCCACCCTGCTGGATCCACGGTACAAAGACAATGTGCCCACCTTACTTCCTGCACTGTAGCGTGATAGGAAGATGCGCGAGTACAAGCGCACATTGGTAGACGCGCTACTAAGAGCATTCCCAATGTCACAGGGGAACAAGTGGAAGCCCAAGGCGAAGGCAGAGGAAGAGCAAGAGGTCGCCAACTCAGCTGTGTCACGGCCAGCTCCTCTGAGGGCAGGGTTAGCATGGCAGAGATGTGGAAAAGTTTTGTCAACACGCCACAGCTAACTGCACCACCACCTGATACGGAACGTGTTAGCAGGAGGCAACATTTCACTAACATGGTGGAACAGTACATGTGCACACCCCTCCACATACTGACTGATGGTTCGGCCCCATTCAACTTCTGGGTCTCCAAATTGTCCACGTGGCCAGAGCTAGACTTTTATGCCTTGGAGATGCTGGCCTGCCCGGCGGCCAGCGTTTTGTCTGAACGTGTATTCAGCATGGCAGGGGACGTCATTACAGACAAACGCAGCCGCCTGTCTACAGCCAATGTGGACAAGCTGACGTTCATAAAAATGAACCAGGCATGGATCCAACAGGACCTGTCCATCCCTTGTGCAGATTAAACATTTATAACTACCTACCCTTAACCATATATTATTGTACTCCAGGGCAGTTCCTCATTCAATCCTATTTTTATTTTCATTTTACCATTATATTGCGGGGCAACCCAAAGTTGAATGAACCTCTCCTCTGTCTGGGTGCCGGGACCTAAAAATATCTGACAGTGGCATGCTCCAGTTTTGGGTGACATGAAGCATGATTCTCTGCTATGACATGAAGCCTGAATCTCTGCTATGGGACCTCTCTCCTCTGTCTGGGTGCCGGGGCCTAAATATCTGACAATGGCCTGTTCCAGTGGTGGGTGACGCGAAGCCTGATTCTCTGCTATGACATGAAGCCTGATTCTCTGCTATGACATGAAGCCTGATTCTCTGCAATGACATGAAGCCTGATTCTCTGCTATGACATGAAGCCTGAATCTCTGCTATGGGACCTCTCTCCTCTGTCTGGGTGCCGGGGCCTAAATATCTGACAATAGACTGTTCCAGTGGTGGGTGACGTGAAGCCTGATTCTCTGCTATGACATGAAGCCTGAATCTCTGCTATGGGACCACTCTCCTCTGTCTGGGTGCCGGGGCCTAATTATCTGACAATGGCCTGTTCCAGTGGTGGGTGACGTGAAGCCTGATTCTCTACTATGACATGAAGCCTGATTCTCTGCTGACATGAAGCCTGAATCTCTGCTATGGGACCTCTCTCCTCTGTCTGGGTGCCGGGGCCTAAATATCTTACAATGGACTGTTCCAGTTTTGGGTGACATGAAGCCTGATTCTCTGCTATGACATGAAGCCTGAATCTCTGCTACGGGACCTCTCTCCTCTGTCTGGGTGCCAGGGCCAAAATATCTGACAATGGCCTGTTCCAGTGGTGGGTGACGTGAAGCCTGATTCTCTGCTATGACATGAAGCCTGATTCTCTGCTATGACATGAAGCCTGAATCTCTGCTATGGGACCTCTCTCCTCTGTCTGGGTGCCGGGGCCTAAAAATATCTGATAGTGGCCTGTTCCAGTGTTGGGTGACATGAAGCCTGATTCTCTGCAATGGGACCTCTCTCCTCTGTCTGGGTGCCAGGGCCAAAATATCTGACAATGGCCTGTTCCAGTGGTGGGTGACGTAAAGCCTGATTCTCTGCTATGACATGAAGCCTGATTCTCTGCTATGACATGAAGCCTGATTCTCTGCTATGGGACCTCTCTCCTCTGTCTGGGTGCCAGGGCCAAAATATCTGACAATGGCCTGTTCCAGTGGTGGGTGACGTGAAGCCTGATTCTCTGCTATGACATGAAGCCTGATTCTCTGCAATGGGACCTCTCTCCTCTGTCTGGGTGCCGGGGTCTAAATATCTGACAGTGGCCTGTTCCAGTGGTGGGTGACCTCTCTCCAATTGATATTGGTTAATTCTTATTTATTTTATTTTAATTTTTATTCATTTCCCTATCCACATTTGTTTGCAGGGGATTTAACTACATTTTGCTGCCCTTTGCAGCCCTCTAGCCCTTTCCTGGGCTGTTTCAATGGGGTTCGGGTTCGGGAGGAAGTTTGGGTCGGGTTCGGTTCCCGAACCCGAACATTTCCGGGAAGTTCGGCCGAACTTCTCGAACCCGAACATCCAGGTGTTCACTCAACTCTAGAGCTGAACGCTCTGTTCCAAAACTAAGTTTTTTCTACTCTCCTGGCCCCTTCTAGCCCCACCTAAACGTTATTAAGCATGTACAGTTACCTCATATTGTAGAAATGTGGCCAGGTATCACACATAACTAAATAACTTCATGAAGCTAAATGGGAAGAACCTATTAAAAACTTTGCTTTACATTCCACCCCTGGTTCTTCTACTTTAATTCATTTCAACCCATCTCGAAATAAAAAATAAAAAAAATCAAATAAAGTATAAATATATGCAACGACTATGAAACTGTTATATGCTTTAGTTTCTAAGCAAATTACCTAAAGGTATTGTCACAAGACCAATCTCGTTACATTGCATTGGAGAAGCCTGAGGACCAGCCTCCTTCCTACCGACTATGGACCCAGTACTATGGAGACCCCATCAGACCTTTTGGGGTTACAAGGAATTATGAACCCTGAATTATGTGTTGAATTTATATGCCACATATTTCCTATTGCCCATTAAAAAGACATGGTGTGAATTCAGCAACGCAAAAAGGGTTAACTCTGCACTGAGACTTCCACTGATTGTGTTAGTGATGGGATTAGGATAGCTGATTATAGGAGCAGCTGACTCCTAGATGAGTAGATCACCCTATGATACACTCAGGAGATAATCCCCTCACATGTGTCTCCTCCCTCCCTATTCATTCATTATGGAGGGGGTGAAGATGTTTGTTTGCATGTGTTCATGGTTGATTGCGTCAAAGACAATGCCTATTCTGTCATTGAGTGCGTCACAGGCAATGCCATTGTGTTTGTTAATTGCATCACAGACAATGCCATTGTGTTTGTTGAATAGGGTTAGTTTTTGTGTTTAAACTGTAAAGCTGTAAAGGATTGGCTGCTATGTCATGTCCTCAGTTTCCAACCAGGTCCACAGGAGGGGTACCCTTGTTGGAAAATGTGTATATAAGTCAATGCTGGTGTGTTCAATAAAGAGTTCCTGTTTTACCTTCAACATAGAGCCTCATCGCATGTGTGTGGGGATTGCTATAAGCTATATACTCCCCTGGCTATAACTGCTAGCTCTTGTAAGAGCTGTTCCTGTTCCTTGTTCCTGTGGTGGCTACGGTGTCGAGTGGAGTGCTTGGAGCCCTCGGGAAGCACTAGGAGCATTCATCAACGGAGGTACCCGGTCGGGGTGCCAGGAGATCCGTTACAGGTATCGACAGCATAAGTGACCTAGTCTACATGATCTATCAACGATATTCATTAAATAATTCTGTCCCTAATTGTTTAACAGGAAACCACCTTGACAAGTAATCAATTTGAGGTGCCCCCACTGAAAGATAACACCCAATCTGACAGAAATCGAAATAAGTAAATAAGTATTAGTGGGGCACTCTCTATAGTATTGAGAACAGTAGGGTTTATTAATAAAATGTATATAAAAATTGCTAAATATCCAATTAATCTATAGTAAAATTAATTGTAGCAAAATCAGAAACAGCAACAATATGCAGGATAATTAGACGTACAATAGATCTCATAACGCAGTGTTCCTAAAAAGAGTCTCCGTCAATTGTCCATCAATAAATAACCTCCAATAATTTCTAATAACTTGGATGGGATACTCGTCATCCAGACCCACAGTAATATTAAATCATCCACAATGTTAAGAGATATGTCAATGTGATTAAAATACAGCCAGATGTCCTCTAAAAATCCAAGTCAATGTACCAGGTAATCTCCGGTCTATAGCGCAATCAAGCACTGACAGTATTCAGAGCGGCGTCCCGCTCACTTGTCTGAGACAGCGGCGTCCCGCCGTATCATTAGGATAATGCGAACGCAGACTCTCTTTAAATATTCCACATAAAACTAGCACGATCTTACCGGGAGGGCTTCAGAGGATTTTCTTGCCCTCAACACGGTGTGCCTCTTGTGTAATTGGGCACTCCGGTCTCAAGGGCTGTTTCTTGCCAGGTAATATCGAGCAAACGATAGTATTTCACGTGGATCCGCAATGGATAGTGGTTTTCTTCGTGCAGCAAGCGTTGTTCGCGCGAATAGATGTTGTAAAGCTGCAACTTCCACTCCTCCTCAGGTAGATATTCGTGTGTATGTGTTCCAATGCAGGGGGATGATACCATATGCGTTTCGGGGTTTAGAAGAATGACCCCTTCATCAGTGGTTCCACAGACAGTATCCGTTGTGCATCTAATTTTTCCTTCCTTCTGACAGATCAGAAGGAAGGTCAAATAAATGACGAAGTCAGCCAGGCCGAAAGCCAAAATAGTGGACCAGTCACGAAGTGGAGAGGGTGGGAACAGCATGAGAAGTCCAAAGAGTGGACCTATGACATAGTGGTGAGGTGGAAGCAGCATGAGGAGACCACAGAGAGGCCCAATGACAGGATCTGGAGGTGGAAGCAGTGTGAGGAGGCCACCGAGTGGTACAATGACAGAGTCTGGCGTTGGTAGCAGTATGAGGAGGCCACCGAGTGGCACAATGAGAGAGTCTTGAGGTGGCAGCAGTATGAGGAGGCCCCCGAGTGGCACAATGACACAGTCTGGAGTTGGCAGCATCAGGAGAAGGCCACCGAGTGGCACAATGACAGAGTCTGGAGTTGGCAGCATCAGGAGAAGGTCACTGAGTGGCACTATGACCAAGTCTGGAGGTGGCGGCAGCATGAGGAGACCACAGAGTGGCCCAATGACAGAGTGTGGAGGTGGCGCCAGCAGCAGCCTCAGGAAGAGGCCACAGAGTGGCAGAATGACCAAGTCTGGAGGTGGCGATAGCAACAGCATAAGGAGGATACCACAGAGTGGCAAGGTGACATAGTGTGGAGATGGCACCAGCAGCAGCATTAAGATACCACAGAGTGGCAAGGTGACATAGTGTGGAGATGGCAGCAGCAGCATCAAGATACCACAGAGTGGCAAGGTGACAGTGTGGAGATGGCAGCAGCATCAGGATACCACAGAGTGAGAAGGTGACATAGTGTTGCGATGTCAGCAGCAGCAGAATCAGGATACCACATAGTGGAAAGGTAACATAATGTCGAGATGGCAGCAGCAGCATCAGGAGACCACAGAGTGTGAAGGTGACATAGTGTGGAGATGGCAGCAGCAGCATTAGGAGACCACAAAGTGACCTGGTGACAGAGTGGAGCGGTGGGTAGCAATACCAGTACTCGCTGACGATAGTAACATAGTAAAATAGTACATAAGGCCGAAAAAATACATGTGTCCATCCAGTTTGGCCTGTTATCCTGCAAGTTGATCCAGAGGAAGGCAAAAAAAAAACTGTGAGGTAGAAGCCAATTTTCCCCACTTTAGAGGAATAAAAAATTCCTTCCCGACTCCAATCAGGCAATCAGAATAACTCCCTGGATCAGCTACCCCTCTCTAGTAGCTATAGCCTGTAATTTTATTATGCTCCAGAAATACATCCAGGCCCCTCTTGAATTCCTTTATTGTACTCACCATCACCACCTCCTCAGGCAGAGAGTTCCATAGTCTCACTGCTCTTACCGTAAAGAATCCTCTTCTATGTTTGTGTACAAACCTTCTTTCCTCCAGACGCAGTGGATGTCCCCTCCTTACAGTCCTGGGGATAAATAGGTGATGGGATAGATCTCTATACTGACTCCTGAGGGGTGAAAGAAGGAGTGATTGGCATTAGATGTGTGGCATCAGGCACGTGGTAGCATCAGAGTAGTAGCTGAGGCAGAAATCCAGAAGAAGTCGGTCTCTTTTGTCAAGGTTTGTGTGAAGCGCCATTATTGATATAATCATATGCATCAGGCATTGGTGGGTGGAAATCCTGGCAGATCCATGCCTGATTCATCTTGACAAAGGTCAGTCTCTCCACATTGTGGTTGGACAGGCGAGTTCTCCTTGGGGTAACTATGGCCCCCGCCGCAATAAACACCCGCTCTGATGCAACACTACTGGTCGGGCAGGACAGCTTTTTCAAGGCAAACTCTGCTAGTTAAGGCCACAAATCCAATTTGGCTGCCCAGTAGTCCAGCGGATTTTCAATGTGGGTTGGCAGGGTGCTGTCCAAGTATGCCACTACCTGCTGCTCCAGGTCTACCTGCTGCTGCTGGTGAGTAGTTTCTTCACTAGGCGGGTGAAGAAAGCTACTCATCAGCGACTGTAGACTCAGGCTGCTGCTGATGGAGCTGGTACTGCTCCTGCCACCCACCCCTCCACAGCAGCCATGGCAGTGGAACGTAAGTGCAGAGGGCCCCCCCCGGTCAGACCTGCGAGATGATTGATGGCATAGATAGGAAGCTGCCAACTAACTACATAGGATGTCTTTGTAGTGGTTCAGTTTGTCCTCCCTCTCAGTTGGTGTAAAAAAGGCCCCCATTTTGGACCAGTAGCGAGGGACCAAAAAGGTGGCGAGCCAGACATCATCCCTCTACCGAATAATGACAATTTGGCTGTCACTATGCAAATAAGTGAGCATGCATCAGGCCATTTGTGCAAGTGACTTGGAGGGACTCCCTGCCTCCATCTCCAATGTATACTGCCACGCTGTGTCTGGGTCCTCTGTTTCGTCTTCCTCATCGCCCTGTAGCTCCTCTGCCTGCTCATGCTCCTCCTCTCCTGTCAGCTGAGTAGAAAAACCACCCTTTTTTCTATACATTGCCTGTGCTCCAATATCCTCCTCCCACTCCTCCTCCTCTTCCAGTTCAGCCCCCACAGGGCTCATGTGGCCGTAAGATCTAGGCGACACGTCTTCTGTTCCCTGACAAGCCATTGTTACCACCATCTGTTCCAGGATATGAAGCAGTGGAATGAGGTTGTTCATCCCGTAGTCCTGGGGACTGACAAACAATGTGGCATCCTCAAAGTGCCTGAGAAAACTGCAGGTGTCACCCATGAGCTGCTACTGGCTGACATCGAAGTTACACAGGGGAGTACTCCTATCCACTGGGATCATCAAGAAATCATTGATGGCCTTTCTCTGTTCGCATAGTCGGTCCAACATATGGAGAGTGGAATTCCAACGGGTGGAAACGTCGCATATCAGCCTATGTTGGAGGATGCCGTTCTTCCGCTACAGCTCAAGGATGGTGTGCCTTGCGGTGTACGAGTGGCTGAACTGCATGCAAAGTTTCCTGGCTATTTTTAAGATGTCTTGCAGATGGGTGGAAGACTTCAGGAACCGCTTGACACCCAGATTGGCATGTGTACTATGCAGGGCGCATGGCTCAGCCCTCCTTGACGCAGCACCGAAACCATGTTATTCCTGTTGTCGGTCAACATGGTTCAGATTTGCAGTTGTCGCAGAGAAAGCCAGGATTCAATTTCTTGATGCATCACACGGAGCAGTTCCTCCCCTGTGTGACTCCATTCACTAAGACAAACCAAGTGCAGAACAGCGTGACACCACCGTGCCCTGCACATGTGGTATGCTGAAGGGGCACTGTGACTTGTCCCTGCAAGCTGAGAAAATGGTGGAGGATGAGGAGGCAGAGGCGGACATTGTCACAGGACCAATGGCGTGACAACGTGGAGGCAAAAGTGGTGTGACCTTTCCAAGTTGGTGGTGTGGCCGTGCAGGAACCACATTTACCCAATGGGCCGTAAAGGACATGTATTGTCCCTGACTGTAGTTACAGCTCCACATGTCGGCACTGCCGTGCACTTTGGCAGACACCGACAGGCTCACCGACAGACAAAGACTGGCCCACCTTCTGTTCTACATATTTGTGCAGGGCTGGTACTGCTTTTTTGGCAAATAAATGACGGCTTGGGACTTTCCACCTCAGTAGAGTTGAGCGAACACCTGGATGTTCGGGTTCGAGAAGTTCGGCCGAACTTCCCGGAAATGTTCGGGTTCGGGATCCGAACTCGACCCGAACTTCACCCCGAACCCGAACCCCATTGAAGTCAATGGGGACTTAAACTTTTTGGCAGTAAAAAGGCTGTAAAATAGCCCAGGAAAGGGCTAGAGGGCTGCAAAAGGCAGCAAAATGTAGGCAAATCCCCTGCAAACAAATGTGGATAGGGAAATTAATTAAAATTAAAATAAAATAAATAAAAATTAACCAATATCAATTGGAGAGAGGTCTCATGGCAGAGAATCAGGCTTCAAGTCATAGTAGAGAATCAGGCTTCAAGTCATAGTAGAGAATCAGGCTTCATGTCATAGCAGAGAATCAGCCTTCATGTCATAGCAGAGAATCAGGCTTCATGTCATAGCAGAGAATCGGGCTTCATGTCATAGCAGAGAATCGGGCTTCACGTCACCCACCACTGGAACAGGCCATTGTCAGATATTTAGGCCCCGGCACCCAGACAGAGGAGAGAGGTCCCATAGCAGAGAATCAGGCTTCATGTCATAGCAGAGAATCAGGCTTTATGTCATAGCAGAGAATCAGGCTTCACGTCACCCACCACTGGAACAGGCCATTGTCAGATATTTAGGCCCTGGCACACAGACAGAGGAGAGAGGTCCCATAGCAGAGAATCAGGCATCATGTCATAGCAGAGAATCAGGCTTCACGTCACCCAAAACTGGAACAGGCCATTGTCAGATATTTAGGCCCCGGCACCCAGAAAGAGGAGAGAGGTCCCATAGCAGAGAATCAGGCTTCATGTCATAGCAGAGAATCATGCTTCATGTCACCCAACACTGGAACAGGCCACTGTCAGATATTTTTAGGCCCCGGCACCCAGACAGAGGAGAGAGGTCCCATAGCAGAGAATCAGGCTTCATGTCATAGCAGAGAATCAGGCTTCATGTCACCCAACACTGGAACAGGCCACTGTCAGATATTTTTAGGCCCCGGCACCCAGACATAGGAGAGAGGTCCCATAGCAGAGAATCAGGCTTCATGTCATAGCAGAAAATCATGCTTCATGTCACCCAACACTGGAACAGGCCACTGTCAGATATTTTTAGGCCCCGGCACCCAGACAGAGGAGACAGGTCCCATAGCAGAGAATCAGGCTTCATGTCATAGCAGAGAATCAGGCTTCATGTCACCCACCACTGGAACAGGCCATTGTCAGATATTTAGGCCCCGGCACCCAGACAGAGGAGAGAGGTCCCATAGCAGAGAATCAGGCTTCATGTCATAGCAGAGAATCAGGCTTCACGTCACCCAAAACTGGAACAGGCCATTGTCAGATATTTAGGCCCCGGCACCCAGACAGTGGAGAGAGGTCCCATAGCAGAGAATCAGGCTTCATGTCATAGCAGAGAATCAGGCTTCATGTCATAGCAGAGAATCAGGCTTCATGTCATAGAAGAGAATCAGGCTTCATGTCACCCAACACTGGAAAAGGCCACTGTCAGATATTTTTAGGCCCCGGCAGCCAGACAGAGGAGAGAGGTCCCATAGTAGAGAATCAGGCTTCATGTCATAGCAGAGAATCAGGCTTCACGTCACCCACCACTGGAACAGGCCATTGTCAGATATTTTGGCCCTGGCACCCAGACAGAGGAGAGAGGTCCCATAGCAGAGAATCAGGCTTCATGTCATAGCAGAGAATCAGGCTTCATGTCATAGCAGAGAATCAGGCTTTACGTCACCCACCACTGGAACAGGCCATTGTCAGATATTTTGGCCCTGGCACCCAGACAGAGGAGAGAGGTCCCATTGCAGAGAATCAGGCTTCATGTCACCCAACACTGGAACAGGCCACTATCAGATATTTTTAGGCCCCGGCACCCAGACAGAGGAGAGAGGTCCCATAGCAGAGATTCAGGCTTCATGTCATAGCAGAGAATCAGGCTTCATGTCATAGCAGAGAATCAGGCTTCACGTCACCCACCACTGGAACAGGCCATTGTCAGATATTTTGGCCCTGGCACCCAGACAGAGGAGAGAGGTCCCGTAGCAGAGATTCAGGCTTCATGTCATAGCAGAGAATCAGGCTTCATGTCACCCAAAACTGGAACAGTCCATTGTAAGATATTTTGGCCCCGGCACCCAGACAGAGGAGAGAGGTCCCATAGCAGAGATTCAGGCTTCATGTCAGCAGAGAATCAGGCTTCATGTCATAGTAGAGAATCAGGCTTCACGTCACCCACCACAGGTACAGGCCATTGTCAGATAATTAGGCCCCGGCACCCAGACAGAGGAGAGTGGTCCCATAGCAGAGATTCAGGCTTCATGTCATAGCAGAGAATCAGGCTTCACGTCACCCACCACTGGAACAGTCTATTGTCAGATATTTAGGCCCCGGCACCCAGACAGAGGAGAGAGGTCCCATAGCAGAGATTCAGGCTTCATGTCATAGCAGAGAATCAGGCTTCATGTCATTGCAGAGAATCAGGCTTCATGTCATAGCAGAGAATCAGGCTTCATGTCATAGCAGAGAATCAGGCTTCATGTCATAGAAGAGAATCAGGCTTCATGTCACCCAACACTGGAACAGGCCACTGTCAGATATTTTTAGGCCCCGGCAGCCAGACAGAGGAGAGAGGTCCCATAGTAGAGAATCAGGCTTCATGTCATAGCAGAGAATCAGGCTTCATGTCACCCAACACTGGAACAGGCCACTGTCAGATATTTTTAGGCCCTGGCACCCAGACAGAGGAGAGAGGTCCCATAGCAGAGAATTAGGCTTCATGTCATAGCAGAGAATCATGCTTCATGTCACCCAACACTGGAACAGGCCACTGTCAGATATTTTTAGGCCCCGGCATCCAGACAGAGGAGAGAGGTCCCATAGCAGAGAATGAGGCTTCATGTCATAGCAGAGAATTATGCTTCATGTCACCCAACACTGGAACAGGCCACTGTCAGATATTTTAGGCCCCGGCACCCAGACAGATGAGAGAGGTCCCATAGTAGAGAATGAGGCTTCATGTCATAGCAGAGAATCAGGCTTCATGTCATAGCAGAGAATCAGGCTTCACGTCACCCAACACTGGAACAGGCCATTGTCAGATATTTAGGCCCGGCACCCAGACAGAGGAGAGAGGTCCCATAGCAGAGAATCAGGCTTCATGTCATTGCAGAGAATCAGGCTTCATGTCACCCAAAACTGGAACAGGCCATTGTCAGATATTTAGGCCCCGGCACCCAGACAGAGGAGAGAGGTCCCATAGCAGAGAATCAGGCTTCATGTCATAGCAGAGAATCAGGCTTCATGTCATAGCAGAGAATCAGGCTTCACGTCACCCACCACTGGAACAGGCCATTGTCAGATATTTAGGCCCGGCACCCAGACAGAGGAGAGAGGTCCCATAGCAGAGAATCAGGCTTCATGTCATAGCAGAGAATCAGGCTTCACGTCACCCACTACTGGAACAGGCCATTGTCAGATATTTAGGCCCTGGCACCCAGACAGAGGAGAGAGGTCCCATAGCAGAGAATCAGGCTTCATGTCATAGCAGAGAATCAGGCTTCATGTCAGCAGAGAATCAGGCTTCATGTCATAGCAGAGAATCAGGCTTCACATCACCCACCACTGGAACAGGCCACTGTCAGATATTTTTAGGTCCCGGCACCCAGACAGAGGTCCCATAGTACAGAATCAGGCTTCATGTCATAGCAGAGAATTGGGCTTCATGTCATAGCAGAGAATCAGGCTTCACTTCACCCAACACTGGAACAGGCCATTGTCAGATATTTAGGCCCCGGCACCCAGACAGAGGAGAGAGGTCCCATAGCAGAGAATAAGGCTTCATGTCATAGCAGAGAATCAGGCTTCACGTCACCCAAAACTGGAACAAGCCATTGTCAGATATTTAGGCCCCGGCACCCAGACAGAGGCGAGAGGTCCCATAGTAGAGAATCAGGCTTCATGTCATAGCAGAGAATCAGGCTTTATGTCACCCAACACTGGAACAGGCCACTGTCAGACATTTTTAGGAGAGGTTCATTCAACTTTGGGTTGCCCCGCAATATAATGGTAAAGTGAAAATAAAAAGAGGATTGAATGAGGAAGTGCCCTGGAGTACAATAATATATGGTTAAGAGGAGGTAGTTATAAATGTCTAATCTGCACAAGGATGGACAGGTCCTATGGGATCCATGCCTGGGTCATTTTTATGAACGTCAGCTTGTCCACATTGGCTGTAGACAGGCGGCTGCGTTTGTCTGTAATGACGTTACCTGCCGTGCTGAATACATGTTCAGACAAAACGCTGGCCGCCGGGCAGGCCAGCACCTCCAAGGCATAAAAGGCTAGCTCTGGCCACGTGGACAATTTGGAGACCCAGAAGTTGAATAGAGGCCGAACCATCAGTCAGTACGTGGAGGGGTGTGCACACGTACTGTTCCACCATGTTAGTGAAATGTTGCCTCCTGCTAACACGTTCCGTATCAGATGGTGGTGCAGTTAGCTGTGGCGTGTTGACAAAACCTTTCCACATCTCTGCCATGCTAACCCTGCCCTCAGAGGAGCTGGCCGTGACACAGCTGCGTTGGCGACCTCTTGCTCCTCCTCTGCCTTCGCCTTGAGCTTCCACTTGTTCCCCTGTGACATTTGGGAATGCTCTCAGTAGCGCGTCTACCAATGTGCGCTTGTACTCGCGCATCTTCCTATCACGCTCCAGTGCAGGAAGTAAGGTGGGCACATTGTCTTTGTACCATGGATCCAGCAGGGTGGCAACCCAGTAGTCCACACACGTTAAAATGTGGGCAACTCTGCTGTTGTTGCGCAGGCACTGCAGCATGTAGTCGCTCATGTGTGCCAGGCTGCCCAGAGGTAAGGACAAGCTGTCCTCTGTGGGAGGCGTATCGTCATCGTCCTGCATTTCCCCCCAGCCACGCACCAGTGATGGGCCCGAGCTGCGTCGCGTGCCACCCCGCTGTGAACATGCTTCATCCTCATCCTCCTCCACCTCATCCTCGTCCTCCTCGTCCTCCAGTAGTGGGCCCTGGCTGGCCACATTTGTACCTGGCCTCTGCTGTTGCAAAAAACCTCCCTCTGAGTCACTTCGAAGAGACTGGCCTGAAAGTGCTAAAAATGACCACTCTTCCTCCTCCTCCTCCTCCTCCTCCTCCTCCTGGGCTACGTCCTCTTCCATCATCGCCCTAAGTGTTTTCTCAAGGAGACATAGAAGTGGTATTGTAATGCTGATAACGGCGTCATCGCCACTGGCCATGTTGGTGGAGTACTCGAAACAGCGCAACAGGGCACACAGGTCTCGCATGGAGGCCCAGTCATTGGTGGTGAAGTGGTGCTGTTCTGCAGTGCGACTGACCGGTGCGTGCTGCAGCTGAAACTCCACTATGGCCTACTGCTGCTCGCACAGTCTGTCCAGCATGTGCAAGATGGAGTTCCACCTGGTGGGCACGTTGCATATGAGGCGGTGAACGGGAAGGCCGAAGTTACGCTGTAGCGCAGACAGGCGAGCAGCGGCAGGATGTGAATGCCGGAAGCGCGAACAGATGGACCGCACTTTATGCAGCAGCTCTGACATGTCGGGGTAGTTGTGAATGAACTTCTGCACCACCAAATTCAGCACATACGCAGGCAAGGGATGTGCGTCAAACTGGCTAGTCCCAGAGCTGCAATGAGATTTTGCCCATTATCGCACACCACCAGGCAAGGGCTTGAGGCTCACTGGCAGCAACCACTCGTCGGTCTGTTGTTCTATACCCCGCCACAACTCCTGTGCTGTTTGGGGCCTGTCCGCCAAACATATGAGTTTCAGAATGGCCTGCTGACGTTTAGCCTGGAATGTGCTGAAATTGGTGGTGAAGGTGTGTGGCTGACTGGATGAGCAGGTGGAAGAAGAGGAGGAGGAAGCCGAGTAGGAGGAGGAGGCAACAGGAGGCAAAGAATGTTGCCCTGCGATCCTTGGCGGCGGAAGGACGTGCGCCAAACAGCTCTCCGCCTGGGGCCCAGCCGCCACTACATTTACCCAGTGTGCAGTTAGGGAGATATAGCGTCCCTGGCCGTGCTTACTGGTCCACGTATCTGTGGTTAGGTGGACCTTGCCACAGATGGCGTTGCGCAGTGAACACTTGATTTTATCGGATACTTGGTTGTGCAGGGAAGGCACGGCTCTCTTGGAGAAGTAGTGGCAGCTGGGAACAACATACTGTGGGACAGCAAGCGACATGAGCTGTTTGAAGCTGTCTGTGTCCACCAGCCTGAATGACAGCATTTCATAGGCCAGTAGTTTAGAAATGCTGGCATTCAGGGCTAGGGATCGAGGGTGGCTAGGTCGGAATTTACGCTTTCTCTTAAATGTTTGTGAGATTGAGAGCTGATCGCTGCCGTGTGACATGGTTGAGATGCTTGGTGACGGAGGTAGTGGTGTTGGTGGTACATCCTCTGTTTGCTGGGCGGCAGGTGCCAACGTTCCTCCAGAGGCGGAGGAAGAGGCCGAGGCGGCAGCAGCAGAAGAGGTAACAGGGGGAGCCTGAGTGAGTTCCATGTTTTTAAGGTGTTTACTCTACTGCAGTTCATGCTTTGCATGCAGGTGCCTGGTCATGCAGGTTGTGCTAAGGTTCGGAACGCTAATGCCTCGCTTCGGGCTCTGATGGCACAGCGTGCAAACCACTCGGGTCTTGTCGTCAGCACATTGTTTGAAGAAGTGCCATGCCAGGGAACTCCTTGAAGCTGCCTTTAGGGTGCTCGGTCCAAGATGGCGGCGGTCAGTAGCAGGCGGAGTCTCTTGGCGGCGGGTGTTCTGCTTTTGCCCACTCCTCCCTCTTTTGCTACGCTGTTGGCTCGGTCTCACCACTGCCTCTTCCTCTGAACTCTGAAAGTCAGTGGCACGACCTTCATTCCATGTGGGGTCTAGGACCTCATTGTCCCCTACATCGTCTTCCACCCAGTCTTCCTCCCTGACCTCCTGTTCAGTCTGCACACTGCAGAAAGACGCAGCAGTTGTCACCTGTGTTTCGTCATCATCAGAGACGTGCTGAGGTGGTATTCCTATGTCCTCATCATCAGGAAACATAAGTGGTTGTGCGTCAGTGCATTCTATGTCTTCCACCGCTGGGGAAGGGCTAGGTAGATGCCCTTGGGAAACCCTGCCAGCAGAGTCTTAAAACAGCATAAGAGACTGCTGCATAACTTGAGGCTCAGACAGTTTCCCTGATATGCATGGGGGTGATGTGACAGACTGATGGGCTTGGTTTTCAAGCGCCATCTGTGCGCTTTCTGCAGAAGACTGAGTGGGAGATAATGTGAACGTGCTGGATCCACTGTCGGCCACCCAATTGACTAATGCCTGTACCTACTCAGGCATTACCATCCTTAGAACGGCATTGGGCCCCACCAAATATCGCTGTAAATTCTGGCGGCTACTGGGACCTGAGGTAGTTGGTATACTAGGACGTGTGGCTGTGGCATAACGGCCACGTCGTCTCCCAGCACCAGAGGGTCCACTAACACCACCACGACCATGTCCGCGTCCCTTACTACATGTTTTCCTCATTGTTACTGTTCACCACAATAAGAAAAATATTATTTGGCCCAATGTATTGAATTAAAATTCAGGCCTTTTTTTACAGACACCTAACACTATCTGGCTATCTATTTAGGTACCGTATTACACTAATACAGGCTCATCAGTAATGACAGATTTAGCTGAATATAAATTTGAGGCCTATTATTTAGGCGCTGGGTGACAGGTATACATTTATGGACAGAATTAGTCTTGGAATTGCACAGTAGCGTGTGTGTGAAGTTATTGAGAATGACACTATCAGCACCTTGAATCTAATATACCCTTTTATAGATAGATTTCAAGTAGGCCTGATACAGCAGAAACCACTAATTTAGGAAATTGCTAAGTTGGGAATTATATTTCAACCCAGAACAAAAACTGTGCTTTGACGGACACAAAATAACTTGACCAGCTACAGCAATAACCACAGATTTAGCTGAATATAAATTTGAGGCCTATTATTTAGGCGCTGGGTGACAGGTATACGTTTACGGACAGAATTAGTCTTGGATATGCACAGTAGCATGTGTGTGAAGTTATTGAGAATGACACTATCAGCAGCTTGATTCTAATATACCCTTTTATGGATAGATTTAAAGTAGACCTGATACAGCAGAAACCACTAATTTAGAGAATTGCTAAGTTGGGAATTGTATTTCAACCCAGAACAAAAACTGTGCTTTGACGGACACAAAATAACTTGACCAGCTACAGCAATAACCACAGATTTAGCTGAATATAAATTTGAGGCCTATTATTTAGGCTCTGGGTGACAGGTATACGTTTACAGACAGAATTAGACTTGGAAATGCACAGTAGCGTGTGTGTGAAGTTATTGAGAATGACCCTATCAGCACCTTGAATCTAAAATACCCTTTTAGGGATAGATTTAAAGTAGGCCTGATACAGCAGAAACCACTAATTTAGGAAATTGCTAAGTTAGGAATTGTATTTCAACCCAGAACAAAAACTGTGCTTTGACGGACACAAAATAACTTGACCAGCTACAGCAATAACCACAGATTTAGCTGAATATAAATTTGAGGCCTATTATTTAGGCGCTGGGTGACAGGTATACGTTTATGGACAGAATTAGTCTTGGAATTGCACAGTAGCGTGTGTGTGAAGTTATTGAGAATGACACTATCAGCACCTTGAATCTAATATACCCTTTTATGGATAGATTTAAAGTAGGCCTGATACAGCAGAAATCACTAATTTAGAGAATTGCTAAGTTGGGAATTCTATTTCAACCCAGACCAAAAACTTTGTTTTGACGGACACAAAATAACTTGACCAGCTACAGCAATAACCACAGATTTAGCTGAATATAAATTTGAGGCCTATTATTTAGGCGCTGGGTGACAGGTATACGTTTACGGACAGAATTAGACTTGGATATGCACAGTAGCGTGTGTGTGAAGTTATTGAGAATGACCCTATCAGCACCTTGAATATAATATACCCTTTTATAGATAGATTTCAAGTAGGCCTGATACAGCAGAAACCACTAATTTAGGAAATTGCTAAGTTGGGAATTGTATTTTAACCCAGAACAAAAATATATCCTTTGCCAGATAGCAGACAGTATTACAATTGGCTGGCCACAGGGTACTGCTATTTTGGCAATTGTATTTCACCCCTCAATAAAATAGCAAGCACAGTCAAGCCCCTGATGTAGGATATAGCCAAAAAATAACCACACTATTGATGGTTAAATGGACTTGGTGGCAGCTTGACCCTGATGTAGGATATAGCCAAAAAATAACCACACTATTGAGGGTTAAATGGACTTGGTGACAGCTTGCCCCTGATGTAGGATATAGCAAAAAAATAACCACACTATTGATGGTTAAATGAACTTGGTGGCTGTTTGCCCCTGATGTAGGATATAGCCAAAAAAGAACCACACTATTGATGGTTAAATGGACTTGGTGGCAACTTGTGCTGGCGCACCACAAGACACAAAATGGCCGCCGATCACCCCAGAAAAAAGTGACTGAAAAACGCTCTGGGCAGCCTAAAAACAGTGAGCAATTGAATAGCAGCAGTTCAATGATCCACAGCTGTAGAACGATCACTGACTTAAGTGTTTTGGAGGAGTTAATCACTGCCTAATCTCACCCTAACAGTCGCAGCTGCAACCTCTCCCTACACTGATCAGAGCAGAGTGATGTGCGGCGCTACGTGACTCCAGCTTAAATAGAGGCTGGGTCATATGCTGCAATGGCCAATCACAGCCATGCCAATAGTAGGCATGGCTGTGATGGCCTCTTGGGGCAAGTAGTATGACGCTTGTTGATTGGCTGCTTTGCAGCCTTTCAAAAAGCGCCAAGAAAACGACGAACACCGAACCCAAACTTTTACTAAAATGTTCGGGTTCGGGTCCGTGTCACGGACACCCCAAAATTCGGTACGAACCCGAACTATACAGTTCGGGTTTGTTCATCCCTAGTGTTGGATTCGAAATGCAACTAATATTTTATTGCATTGCAATTCCAGCTTTGGAGATTTTGCTATAGGTGGTATTGGTAGAATTAACTAATATAGTACTGTATGTCAGAATAGTGCATTATAAAAGTTGGATTCGCAATGTGGTTAATAATAATAGCAAATATTATCGCATTATGATTAAAAATTAGCACTGCTAGATTCAATATTAGTTAAGTTTGTTAGTTCTAGAAAGCGGACCCATTCCATTAGATACCCAGCAGCAGCCTCAAGTTGAAATCGCAATGCGATTAATATAACTCGAAGTAATCGCATGGCGATTTCAACTTAGCACTGCTATATTCCATATTCAATAACTTCGTTAATTCTAGCAAGCTGACCCATTAGAAACACAGCTCTAAGTTAAAATCGCAATTCGATTAATATAACTTGAATTAATCGCATTGCGATTTCAACTTAGACCTGGTTTACTATGGTTGGCTTGGTAGAATTCGCGAATATGACGAATGTATTCGTCATATTCCTCAAAACGAAGATAACAAAGTATTCTCCATCTTCATTTTAGCTACCTATTCGTCAACTTCGCTAATTCTAGCAATCAAATAGGAAAGTTGACTATAGAGACAGCTAAGTTTAATTTGCTATGCGACTATATTACTTTGCTATTTTTTTTAAATAAATAGAATAATTATAATACTTGATAATTATTATAATTATTCTATTTATAAAAAAATATATATATATAATCGCATAGCGAATTAAATGCAGCTGTCTCTATAGTCAACTTTCCTATTTGATTGCTAGAATTAGCAAAGTTGACGGATATGGAGCTAAAATGAAGATGGAGAATACTTTGTTATCTTCGTTACATTCGTCATATTAATCATCTTCGCTAATTCTACCAAGCAACCATAGTAAACCAGGTCTAAGTTGAAATTGCAATGCAATTAATTCAAGTTATATTAATCGAATTGCGATTTAAACTTAGAGCTGTGTTTCTAATGGGTGAGCTTGCTAGAATTAATGAAGTTAACGAATATGGAATATATCAGTGCTAAGTTGAAATCGCAATGCGATTAATTCAAGTTATAGTAATCGCATTGCGATTTCAACGTAATTCTCAAATACAACAGTACATACTAGTATGGAGACGTTCCCATGGTGATGGGGATGCTCCATGAGCACGTAAGTCGGCAGAAGCGGCAACGGGCACTGACTGGAGCACACGGTAAGCCAGGAATCCTAAGGACAGGTAAGAACTACTTTTGGGAAGTGGGAAAGAAAAAAATATAACAATAAAAAAAAAGAAGATTCGAAATAGCGAATTTATAGCACTATATTCAAAATATTTGCGATATTCGCAAAAAAATTTGATATTCGAATATTCGCGCTCAACACTAGTCCCCACTGTTGCTGCCTACTCGAAGATCTTTAATGTCAGTGGTGGTGAAGGTGACGATAATGATGTGTCACGTGGGTGCCCACAAGAGAGGAAGAGGAGAGGAGTTCAGAGGGAGAGACGGAGCAGCAGATAGGGAGGAGAAGGAGGAGAAGCAGGCAGTACTTGCAGTGCACAGGAGGCAAAAAGCAGACTGCAAATGTATCTGGAGCAAGCCATCCACCATGCATGGTCACATCTTGTGCTCCCAGGACGCCGGTGCAGTGACCAGGAACGGGTTGTCTGACACCAATTTTAGTGCAGTTGCCGGGTCAGGTGGATAATATATCATGTATTTGTCGTGACATCAATTGCAGCGTGCCCAGGGTACTATCCCAGGGCCCTTCAAAGGGGTTATAACGCACGTCCCAAATTAGGAATGCCAGAGTGGTGTAACGGCATATAATGTCTCTAAAGCTTGATGTTAGTTGTGTCACGGTGTCTCTCGGCTCACTTGCAATAAATTTGAGTGTAGTGATAGTAGGAGTAATAGAGGAATTTTGCAGAATAAATGATTTTCAGACCTCTAGATGAAGTTCAAACCTGGCTTTACATCGAAGCGGTATACAACTTTGTTCTCTTGGTCCCAGCAGGTTTTGGCAATCATTGGCAGGAATGAGTACTTCTTCTTTAAATGTGGAGATTGCAGGATAAATCATCTGCTTGGTAGCTCTGTAATTATGGCAGGATTAGCTTCTGCACTTATCTGGTACCTTCTGCTGTGTGGGGACAGATTAGCTGAGGAGGAATTAGCTTCTCCTAGGTCTCTGGACTTATCTCACAGATGGATTCTCAGGGGATGCTGTCTTCCTGGAACTCTGGAGGTTGTCTGTAGTTTCTGCTTTCCTCATCCAGCTGAGCTGAAAGTGCTCAATCTGGGTATATGGCCAAGTCTCAGCCGAGACCAGGTCCTTGCTGTCTTCCCTATGCAGGGGAATTCCACACACACCCTACCCCTAGCAGGGGGTGGGCTACACTCTGACTAACTTCCTTCTCCACCCATGCTGCAGGATGTGGGACAAGCCCACCTCTACACAGAGGGGAAGCTAAGCTGGAATTAACAATTCCAGCTTAGATTCACTAAACACTAAACTATACTTGCCAATGGGTTGCTGCCACCTGCTGGTATACCAGGTAAATTACATGAACAATTGGATTTGCATAGGTTTATATGCACATTTGTGGAGGACATAATATAAATTACATCAGATGACAGTATAAAGGCTCTTAGTAGATAATAGCGGGGTAGAGTCGTGTAGTAACACAACTCTGGGGTGTTACACCGGCACATGGCTCCTCAGTGTGGGCTTTTTTTAACGTGTCACCTGCTGACAATACTGTTGCCATCTGCAGCCTGTGCTGTCAATGCATAATTCACAGTAATCCCAACACTCACCTAGGGACGACCGCCTTAAGAAGACACCTGGCCTCCCATCACCGAGCTTAGTGGGAGCAACACCGTCAGAACCCACAAAGCCACACTCCCGGCGCTCCACGTCCTGCCTCTTCTCCTTCTCCTCTCTCCTCCCACTTGTCCTCCACTCCACCTTCCACCGTACCGTCTTTGCATTCATCTGGCACAAGGCAGGCTTCCGTGGCCCAAATGCTCAAGCATAAAAAAATGATGATGCCAGATAATCCTCTTGCCCAACGGCTGACGCTGGCTTGTTGGAACTGCTAGCCCGCCAACTACTGCCATATAAATTGGTGGATTCGGAGGCCTTTAGAAAATTTGTGGCCATTGGCACACCGCAATGGAAGGTCCTCGGAAGGAAATATTTCTCCAAGAAGGGCATCCCTAAACTACCCGTATATGGCCACGTTCAGCGGCAAGTTAATATATCTCTGGCACACAGTGTCAGTGCCAAGATACCGTACATCTGACCACAGACACGTGGTCTAGCAAACACAGGCAGGGAAGGTAAATAACATTTACTGCCCACTGGGTGAACCTTCTGACGGCCATCAAGCATGTAACCCGTGGCACCCGTGTGAATTTGGAGTTATCACCATGGATTGCATGCAGGCCAGACTCTTCTTCTCCTCCTCCTACTTCATCCTCCGTCTCCTCCTCGGCTGACTCCTCCTTTTCCACTGCTACCGCCTCTTCCGCTGCACCCCCCAAGATCCCAAGAACCTATTCGACTAGCCAGGTGAGATGTTGCCATGCTGTGCTGCAAGCCAATAAAGTGTGCCTGGAAACCAAGAGCCACACCGTCCTGCACTGCTTTCAGCACTGCGGTCACAGACCGATCAGTGGCTAACCCCGCTCAATTTGACAGTTGGTAAAGTGGTGTGCGACAATGGTGACAATCTGCTGAGGGTGCTGAAACAGGGCAAAATAACACACGTGCCATGCGTGGCACACCTCCTGAACTTAGTCGTGCAGTGATTTGTTGCCAAATACCCCAGGGTCCAGGACGTCTTGCGGCAGGCCAGGAAAATCTCTGGCCATTTTAGAAGATCTTATACGGCCATGGCTCGCCTTGCTGATGTTCAGCGGCGACAGTACTTGCCTATCAGACGTCTGATTTGTGACTGACCGACGCGCTGGAACTCCACCTTGTATATGCTTGATAGGCTGGTTCAGCAGAAACATGCTGTTAACGACTACCTGTATGAACTCTGCAGCAGAAGAGTTTCTGGAAAGCTTGGTTTCTTTTCCCAGCACCAGTGGCTGCTCATGCGCGATGCATACAGACTTCTGCATTTGATGAGATCACCTAACTAGTCAGTCGCAGCCAGGGCGCCATCAGTGACATCGTACCTTACGCCTTCTTTCTGGAGTGTGCATTGCGTTGCGTTATTGATCAAGCCATCGAGGAGCAGGAGCTGGAAGATGAGAAAGTCGCAATGCTGAATGAATTCCTAGGGGGGGCTTCTCCATCTGAGACAAGTCAGCAGGAGTCTGAAGAGGAGTCAGAGGAGGATGGTGGCTGGGAGGAGGAGGAGGAGCAAGAAGAGCAGGCTTTGAATTTTTCGGGGATCCCTGGAGTTGTCCGTGGCTGGAGGGACGAGTCCGAGGACGACATTCTCCTGGGCGATGAGCAGGAGCCAGGGCGCTCCACTGCTTCCAATTTAGTGCAAATGGGGGCCTTCATGCTCCAGTGTTTGAAGAGGGACCCCCGTATAAAAAGCATAAAGGTCAAGGTCCTGTACTGGGTGGCAACGCAATAAGACCCCTGTTACAAACAAAATGGAGGACATGTTACCAGCCTCAGAGAGGGCTGTCAGAATGCAGCATTTCTAGGGCTTGCTGCGAGAGATGCTGCATTCTGCTGTTGCGGGCACTGGCAGAGGAATTTCCACCCACAACTAAACAGATGCGGGTGCCAATCCTACTGTGCCTGCAATAAGAGGGCGATTTGAAGATGTGTTGGTCACTTCAGATATGAGATCATTCTTGCAGCCAACCGCTTGACAACCTCCCTCCAGATCCAGCCTCAGGAACGCCTAGACCGACAGGTGTCCAACTACATCGGGTTAACGGCCAATGTGAACGCTCTGAGAAGAGAGGAACCCCTTGTTGGCCAGAGCTGGCACAATTTTCCATGGAACTCTTGGCTTGCCTTTCGTCGAGTGTCCTGTCCGTAAAGACGTTCAGCGCAGCAGGGGGGATCATGACCGATAAGCGCACTCGCCTAGCTTATGAGAGTGTGGACTTCATCATGAGGAATTCAACACCCGTGATGACCATGTGTAATTGAAATTCCTCATGTCAGCCCACACAAATCCACCACCACCCAGAACAAAGAATGGTCCTTGCCTTATGTATATACAGCAGCATAAAATGCTTTTTCTATCAGGTGAATACCTAATTTTTGGGGCCTGCACTGGCCGACAGTTACATATTTATCCTGTGACCGCCTAATGTACCTCCAGCCACAGAATCCAAAGTTCTTTGCTGTCAGGTGAATGCCTATTTTTGGGGCCTGTACTGGCCAACAGTTAAATTTTTATCCTGTGACCCCCTGATGTACCTCCAGCCACAGAATAAAAAGTTCTATGCTGTCAGGTGAATGCCTATTGGCTAATTTTTGGGGCCTGTACTGGCCGACAGTTACATATTTCTCCTGTGACAGCCTGATGTATAGTGATGAGCGGCATGGGCAATATTCGAGTTCGCAATATTTAGCAAATTTTTGGCCGAATAATCGCCATAAATTTACAGTCATTGTTTACTTGATTGCAAAAATCATCAATGTAATATGTTCGCGTTAAATTTGCGATAAATTTTGCGATAAATTTGCGATTAGAATATTCAACACTATTCGCGAATACGAATATATAGTGCTATATTCAAAATGTGGCGATACTCGTGATCAAAATTCGCGATTCGAATATTCGAACTCAACACTGCTAATGTACTTCCAGCCACAGAATCTAAAGTTCTTTGATGTCAGGTGAATGCCTATTGCCTAATTTTTGTGGCCTGTACTGGTTGACAGTTACATATTTATCCTGTGACCGCCTAATGTACCTCCAGCCACATAGACGTATTTCTATATAATAAATGATCACCTGATTGTATTATTATTTGGGGGTAGGGCTAATATCTTTATATTATATAGATTCTAGTACAGTCCTCATCCCTAACCACCAGGACCAGGTAGCGCTCTGTCAGTACATGGCGGCCTCCCCTCTCCGCCACGCTGCTCCGCTGTGTACTGGTGCTTATTCTGACACTAGGGCTGGGTTCACATCCTATTTTTGCCATCCATTTAATGCATACCAAAAATGTATGCATTAACAGATGCCTCAGACTGATGCCGTACAGTGGCGTCCGTTCGCCATACAGTTTCATGGTAGAAAAAAACAAAACCGTAATATATGCATTAACCAGCAGGGCACATTTTTGAGAGTTTGCCTTTAAATGGCCCCTGATTAAAATACATATTTTTGGGGGGAATTTTTGCCAATGACCCTCCTCTTGTATATTACTGTCCATGTTGTGGGACTATTTGTGTACTTCTAGTAAGTGTTTGCTGGCTGCAAATTTGACCTGAAACTTTTTCAGGTTCTCCTTCCATTAAAGTCAACGGGGCACGCCACGAACACGCGGTTCGCGAACATTTGATTGCGAACGTGCGTTCGCGAATCGTCCCGGCCGATGTTTGTCTATAACTATTCAGAGGACAACACCTAAAGTAATAACTGGAATGGGATTATCAAAACTTGGGCGTATTCAGTTTTTTTTTTTTTTTTTTTTAAGACAACTGAGGGAAGATCTAATAACGATATAAAAATATATCAGGGGTCAATACAGAGATCTCTCGCATTATCAATTTATACCAAAGACTGTGAACATGATGAAGGGACTTTCTCTAAGTCTACAGGAAAGAAGGTTTCTACATAAACACAGAAGAAGATTCTTTACGGTAAGAGCAGTGAGACTATGGAACTCTCTGCCTGGGGAGGTGTTGATGGTGAATTTCACTAAAAGAGTTCAGCAGGGGCCTGGATACATTTATGGGGTGTAATTAGATTACATGTTATAATAATTATATTTCTGGAGAAAGGTCCTTGATCCAGGGAGTTATTCTGACTGCCTGATTGTAGTTGGGAAGGAATTATTTCCCCTAAGATGGCTAAAATTGGCTCCTACCTCACCTTCTTCAACTTGCAGCAGGATAACAGGCTGAACTGGATGGATGTCTTTTTTTTGTTATATATAGGTGAAACATCCATGCGCATGAAGGACCGCTTCTCCAAGCATAAGTCCACTATTAGAAAAAATAATTTACTCCTACCCGTCCCTCATCACTTTGACCGCTGTAAGCACAATATTGCGCAATTGCGCTTTCAAATTATTGAGCAGGTACAACAACCTCGCAGAGGCGGTAATCGTTTAAAAATGCTAAAGAAGCGTGAATCCTATTGGATTCATACACTTCAGACACTGGAACCCATGGGGTTAAATCGGGAGTATGATCTCCATAGCTTTCTGTAGATGTCTGTTTCTTTTATTTGTATGTTAAATTTATACTTTGTTTTCTTGTATTTTACAGAAAACGTGAGGAACCCCCCAACCGCATCATCTGAATTGCAAGCTAATACGAATATTTAGAGAACTTCAAAAGAATTTATGATTGCTACCATTCTCATTGATGCTGTTGCGATTGGGCTGTTTCTCACGTGTATCTGATTATTTAAATTGCTACTTTGTGTTTTCCCTTTTCTTTTGTTCCCTCCCCTTTGCTTTCTTTTTTCCTTTTTTACCGTTTATTCCATTTTGTTTGTTTAAATTACCATGACTACATGATGTCATTTCCGCTTTGGCGGTCTATTTAAATCACCTGTATTGTATGACTTTGTTATATGCCATTGGTTTGAGAAAGGCTCGCAACAGAGCCGAAACGCGCGTCACTGAACATTTCTATGTGTGGCGAATAAAGAGAAAAAATCTTTGAAGACAAGTGAGTGCCGGTCTTTCCTTTTACTTGCATTTGGACTTCGGCACTGGACACGTGCACCACGCCTACAAACGGAGTGCCGGCTGACCCTCGTTGAAATAGGATGTCTTTTTTCAGTCATACAAACTACGGTAGATGAGTAGATCTGCCATTCTTTACAGCGCCCAATCTTGGCATTGCCACTGTCTCCCATCATGTTCTATACCGAATGGCTGCTACTGTGGCCATCATGCCACTGCCGCTGTCTCCCTTCCTACCATCATGTCCCATTCCATATGGCTGCTGCTGCTGCTGCCACCAATATCTTACTGCCACTGTCTACCTTAGTGTTCCATACTGTATAGCTCCTGCTAACACCAACATGCCTCTGCCACTTTCTGCCTACCTATAATTATGTTCTGTACCGTATTGCTACTGCTGTTGGCCTACCTACGATCATTTTCCATACTGTATGTCTGCTGCATTCTGCCTACTTATTTATTATGTTCTGTACCATATGGCTGCTGCTGCCCCACCACCACCATAGCTGCCGCTGCCTGCTGCCAATCCTTCTACTTCCATTACCACAACTGCTACTACCATTACTGCTATACAGCTGCCACTTACTACTAACCCTAAACAGCAGCATACACATTTACTGCCACATCCATTCCATGCTATGCTGCTACTGTTGCCAGTACTATTGTGGCTGCATGCCATTATTACCTTAGCCTTTCCACATCCACACTGTACTGCTGCTGTTCCCATGAAAAAGCTAGAATTTGTCAAGGCTTGTTTAGAACAAGCCACTATTTCTTCTTATGTACTTCAAGTCTTTACTTTTTTATTTTTTATATACACTTTATGCCTCCCATAAGATCTATGGAGGAATTCTAACATTACATTTTCTATATTGCTAACTTCTCCTCTAACAGGGTCTTACATATTAGCCCCAGTTCCAGGGGAAATATAGTCCCAAGAGAGGTTTTATAAAGCTGTACAGATTCACTGCAGAGCTGATCTGGGTCCACTAAGATAATAAAAAAAAAAGTTTTCTCTTCTCTATACGAAACCCAACTGTCACTGACAGCACGCTCCCTGCTCCACAGCTGCATGATTAGTGCTCAGCTGCCATCTCTACAAGGACATTAAGGACCGTCAATGGGCGATTGTCCAGTACCATTCAGAACAATCTACCAAATAGCAACAGAATTCTAACGATGAGGATTGTCCTCATAGTACTAAAATGTCCACTTGAGATTAAGCAGCATATTTCACACTGATATATAATGTCACATACCAGGATCATTATTTGGATGTACAATCGCTCTAACTAAATTATTTATTAATTGCATCAAAATTTTTGAGTGCTGTGAACTGTTATATGATATTGGTTGACAAGTCTTCCACAAGCACTCATATACTACCAAGAGTGAAGACTGCACTTCTCACCTCCTTTGTGATTTTGTATCATACTATTGTGATATCACTGTGAGTCTAATTACTGTATTGTGACATCACTGTGCACATTATGCCTGTGCTGTAACTTCACTGTGCAGATTATTTAATATTGTGACATCACTGTGTGCATTATCCAAGTGCATTAAGGAAACCAACATAATCATATGCTTCTCATGTTCTGAACTTGCTACTGAAATTGGTCATGGAGGAGCAGGGCCCCATTTCAATTTTTGTTATGGGGCTCCATGGGTTCTTGTTATGCCCCTGTACTGGGTTCCCTACAGGGGGATATAATGACTACTAGTGCCACTACAGGGGCACATTATAAATACACTTTTGCCTTATGGCACGGTGCTCCATCGTGCTGGAAAATGCATTGTTCTTCACCAAACTGTTGTTGGATTGTGGGAAGAAGTTGCTGTTGGAGGGTGTTTTGGTACCATTCTTTATTCATGGCTGTGTTTTTGGGCAAAATTGTGAGTGAGCCCACTCCCTTGAATGAGAAGCAACCCCACACATGAATGGTCTCAGGATGCTTTACTGTTGGAATGACACAAGACTGATGGTAGAGGTCACCTTTTCTTCTCCGGACAAGCCTTTTTCCTGATGCCCCAAACAATTGGAAAGAGGCTTCATCGGAGAATATAACTTTGCCCCAGTCTTCAGCAGTCCATTTACCATATTTTCTGTAGAAGATCAATCTGTCCCTGATGTTTTTATTGGAGAGAAGTGGCTTCTTTGCTGCCCTTCTTGACACCAGGCCATCTTCCAAAAGTCTTCGCCTCACTGTGCGTGCAGATGCGCTCACACCTGCCTGCTGCCATTCCTGAGCAAGCTCTGCACTGGTGGCACTCCGATTCCGCAGCTGAATCCTCTTTAGGAGACGATCCTGGCACTTGCTGGACTTTCTTGGACGCCCTGAAGCCTTCTTAACAAGAATTGAACCTCTTTCCTTGAAGTTCTTGATGATCCTATAAATTGTTGATTGAGATGCAATCTTAGTAGCCACAATATCCTTGCCTGTGAAGCCATTTTTATGCAACGCAATGATGGCTGCACGCGTTTCTTTGCAGGTCACCATGGTTAACAATGGAAGAACAATGAGGCATCACCCTCCTTATAACAGGTCAAGTCTGCCATTTTAACCCAATCAGCCTGATATAATGATCTCCAGCCTTGTGCTCATTAACATTCTCACCTGAGTTAACAAGATGATTACTGAAATGATCTCAGCAGGTCCTTTAATGACAGCAATTAAATGCAGTGGAAAGTTTTTTTGGGGATTAAGTTAATTTTCATGGCAAAGAAGGACTATGCAATTCATCTGATCACTCTTCATAACATTCTGGAGTATATGCAAATTGCTATTATAAAAACTTAAGCAGAAACTTTTCCAATTTCCAATATTTATGTAATTCTCAAAACTTTTGGCCACGACTGTATAATACCACTTTCATTTAGAATGATCCCCATTTCTCAGCTCTATTGTTTGTATGTGAGATGTTGTGCAGCCATGTTTTTTTCAACCATGTTTTCTTGATGGCTATGCAGCTGTGACTATAGATATGAATGTGCTAGTCTACATTTTCTTGTAGTATATATTGAGGATAGCGCCTCTTTTAGACTGAGCAACGCCCATCTCCCTGGGGCTTCTGAGCAGAGTATAAATGTAGCTGGTTCCTACACTGCCCTGAAAATTGTAGGCTTAGGTTAGTCCAAGAGAGGTGGTATATTAGTGTTAGGTAGGTACACATCTGTGGAAGCCACCTGGACTCCTGGTAAATGGGCCCGACACATGTTTGATCAAAAATGTGCGCAAAGAGCTTCTGTTTTTCCATTTATAGTAGGTATAATACCACTTTAATTGAGAATGATCCCCATTTCTCAGCTCTATTGTCTGTATGTGAAATGGTGTGCAGCCATTTTATTATCAACCATGTTTTGTAGAATATGCCATTAGCACTGGAGCAGTGGGAGTGGCGCACAAAAATATTTCAGATTGACCCCACAGCTAGTGGGCATGTCTGTTTTAAAATACCACGGCTAAATTTCAGTTCTAGTCTGGCCGTGCATGTAGGGGTCTGTTCACACTTTATTTGTGGTGTATACCAGTTTAAATTGCAGGAAATCCTCATGCAGTATATAAACATATTTATGCTGTATGATGGACTCAGCATAAGGAAGGGATTGTCCTTTTAAATATATAGCCTTGTAGAATATTGACCTTTGACTTTGTAGAGCTGATCTGGTTGAGATGATTTACAAGAGTTGTCCATCCAACAATGTTTATCTGTACGAGGGGTGTTCAATAAGTTATCTACCTGAACATGAAAACAACATTTTCTGAGAAAATTGAACTTACCACTTTTCAATAATTCCTCTTAACTTCAACACACTTATTCCACCTAGTCTCCAGTGATTGGATGCCTTAAGAATAGGAGACATCTTGCTGCTGCAGGAACCCTGTTACCACCTCTGACTGCATTATCATCAGGAAATTGTTGCCCACACAGAAATTTCATCAGGTACCAAACAAGTAATCACAGGAAGCCTGGTATGGGCTGTAGTGTGGTTAACCTCCATGAAGCCTCAGTCCCTAATAGCAGCTTGAGATGTGCAAGACTTGTAAGCTGGCACATTGTGAAGCATAGGTGTCTCCAGTAATTGTTGTCGTGTATGGCATGAAATCTAGCAATAAAACACATTTTGTACCCAAAAAAATGTTGCCATGATCTTTCCGGCTGACTGCTGCACACAAAACTTCTTTGGAGTTGTTGACCTCTAGTGTAGTGTTGATCGCGAATATTCTAATCGCGAATATTTATCGCGAATATCGGCACTTTGAAAATTCGCGAAGATGTAGAATATAGTGCTATATATTCGTAATCGTGCATATTCTAGATTTTTTTTCCATCAGTCACCTCCCTTCTTGCTTGTGGGCCAATGAGAAGGCTGCAATATCTTTGTCAGAGCTTAGCAACATCCCTAGAAACCAATAGGAAAGTTGCCTACCCCTTACTATATAAGAACCTCCCCAGCAGACATTTTCAGCTGTTTTTTACAGTTCTGAGAGAGAGAGAGAGAGCAGTGACATTGCTGTGCTCTGTGCTTTCATCTGGATCCTATTCCTTACCCAATTACATGAGATAGTTAGTTACTGTAGCTCATATATATACAGGTACAATACAAATAGTTAGTGGGAGATAGTGTAGTTTAGATAGTGATATAGTGTAGCTGATAGGTTCCAGTGCAGGGTGTTAGGTAGTGTGATAGGAATTACTGTTTCTCTGCTGTCCATACATACATGCTACAGACATAGTGCTGTCACAACAATACTTAGTGCACCAATCAGTAATATTTACTCAGACCTGATATAATGTGAAGTTGCATGTATTGCGCAAAAAATATGCACATTATTAGTGCCGATTTGCGCAATCACGAAAATAATGACCTGAAATCACAAATTTTAGAATTTGTGAATTTATTGAGAATATTATACAAAAAATTTGCAAAATATTGCGAAAACAAATTATTGTGGTACTGACCTTTGACATCATCAAAACATCATGAATGATAGTGGAAACTGTGCCAACTGAAATGCCTAATTTATAGTCATAACAGACTTTAACGGTGATTTTCCAAAATCAGGGCCTCCACTTTATAGCACATTTCCTCTGAAGATTCTTCGACAGGTCGCCCTAAACCGAGTATTCAATTGAGTCCCTACCCCTTTTAAACTACTTGACCTAAAATTTTACTTGGTAGTAGGAAGGTGTATCACTACCATATACAGCAATCGTCCTTTCATGGATTTCTTTAGGCTTCTTTTCTTCCTATGTAAAGAATGTAATCATGGAACAAAGCTCCAAATCCCTCACTTTCTCTTTAGACCTGCACTATACTGCACATACCATCCTGTCGCTTCCACTGCTTTCATCACACTGAACTGTGTGTTGCATGTCTAGACATATCTAAACCTGCACAGACAAGCTCAGCCCTGTAACACTGACAGGACATGCTGGTGTAGATAATTTATTGAACACCCCTCATAGTTTCAGATATGAATGGTCATCTGTAATTATAATTTCAGATGCCACCACAGTCTCTGAGAAGAACAATTATAGGTAGTATGAGCCTGGGCCATTGCATAGCAACAGTCTAGGAATGCAATGGGGGAATACCACAAATCATCTTGTCCTTGTTCTGCTGGCGGAGAATCTCCTCTAGTTTGCTTCCTATTTCATGTAGGTGATGTAAGGTTATTGCCAACCAACCATCTCCGCCCCCCCCTGCACTTTGCACATTGCCTATGACATGCATACGGCTGCCCAAGGCACACAGTCTGCAGCCTTTCACGTGATTTTCATTGTGACTCAAGTCTGCATCTGTGGTTCTCCAGCATATAACTCACACTCATACATATGATCTCCCTATACCTTCCTAGATGAGGTTCAGATGAGAAGTCAGAAAGAAGCTGCATTGGGGAATGTATGTACCATATAAGAACACTGTCAAAATATGGGCTAGGTGTTGAGATCATGGGAATTATTTCAAAAAAGCATTCATACCTCACAAACATTTCTACATTTTTTCATGTTACACCCACAAACTTAAATGTATTTTATTTTGATTTTATGTGATACACCAACACAAGGTAGCAAGTATGTGTGAAGTGAAAATAAAATAAATAAAAATCTGAAAAGTGTGCATTGGTATTCAGCCCCCTGTACTCTGATACCACTAAATAAAATCCAGTGTGACTATTTGCCTTCAAAAGTTACCTAATTAATAAATAGAGTCCACCTTTGTGTAATTTATTCAGCTGTTCTGTGAAGGCCTCAACGGTTTGTTAGTGAAGATTAGTGATCAAACTGCATCACGAAAACCAAGTAACACACCAGACAGATCACAGATAAAGTTGTAGAGATGTGTAAAGCAGGGTTAGGTTATAATACAATATCCCAAGCTCTGAATATCTCATGGAGCACTGTTCCATCCATCATCCGAAAATGGAACGAGTATGGCACAACTGCAAACCTACCAAGACATGGCTGTCCACCTAAACTGACATCCCAGACAAGGACAAGGAAAACACTAATTAGAGAAGCAGCCAAAACAACAGGAGAAGCAGTCCAAAAACCATCTAGGGGACACGGTAAACATATGGAAAAAGGTACTCTGGTCAGATGAGACCAAAGTTGAACTTTTTGGTTAAAATGCAAAATGTTACGTGTAGCTGAAAACTAACACTACACATCACCCTCAACACAGCATCCCCACCGTGAAACATGGTGGTGGCACCATCATTCTGTGGGGATGCTATTCTTTAGTAAAGACAGGGAAGTTGGCCAGAGTTGATGGGAAGATGGATGGAGTTAAATACAGGGCAATCCTGGAGGAAAACCTGGTAGAGGCTGCAAAAGACTTGAGACTGGGGCAGGAATTCATATTCCAGCAGGACAATGGCCATAAACATACGGCCAGAGCTACAATGGATTGGTTTTGAACAAAGTCGAAGTCCAGACCTAAAATAAAGACTTAAAAATTTCTGTTCACAAATACTCCCCATCCTATCTGACTTGAACAATTTTGCAAAGTAGAATAGACTTTGAGACTTTCAGTCTTTAGATGTGCAAAGCTGATAGAGACATACCCCAAAAGACTTTCAGTTGTAATTGCAGCAAAAGGTTGTCCTACAGAGTATTAAATTACGGGGGCTGAACACAAATGCACACCACATATTCCATGTCATTTTCTTATCACTTCACATATACTTGTTACTTTGTGTTGGTCTATCACATAAAATCCCAATAAAATACATTTAAGTTTGTGGGTGTAATGTTAAAAAATGTCGAAAAGATCAAGAGTATGAAAATATTTTCAAATATATTTCATATATATTTATTCAATTTCTAAACATTCTTAGCCCACAACACTAATGGGTACCATACAGAGCTCTAAATAATGAAGGATACACTCTACTATAGTTAGAGAATTAGTATTTAGTCGTCTCCATTACAAGAAATAAGAACAATTATAAAGATTCCAAAAGGGGGCTGTCCCATCAATTGGATATGCCCTAAATGTCAGGTAGGTGTAGTACTACCTCTGGGACCTGCTATCTCAAGAACATGGTCCCTGAAGTTAAGGAGAGCACACTGTGCATGCGCAACGTCCTCTCCATTAGTGATGGATTAATATCGGCTGAGATAATGTGCGAACGAGATCAAATGTTCGCGACCCGCAAGAAAAGAATAATTGATAATGTGGCTGGAGGTACATTAGGCAGTTACATTATAACAATTTTACTGTTGGCCAGTTAGATTACAGGCCCAAAAAATTATACCTTCACCATACATAAAAGATCAAGTGATTATGTGGCTGGAGGTACATTAGACGGTCATTGGATATCAATTTTACTGCAGGCCAGTGGAGTACAGGCCCCAAACATTAGGCATTCACTGGACAGAAAACAAGTGCTTATGTGGCTGGAGGTATAATAGACGGTCATTGGATATCAATTTTACTGCAGAGCAGTACAAATACATGTCAAATACATATGTTTAAAAGAACTAAAAATATAAAAATGGATTAAAAACATGACTAACAAAATCCCCCCTCTTGAAAAAATAAAATAAAATGTTAATAGGTGAAATTAAATAACACGTGGTCCCAACAATTAGGCATTCTCCGTACAGAAAAGATCAAGTGATTATGTGACTGGAGGTATATTAGACGGTCAATGGATATCAATTTTTTCTGCAAGCCAGTGGACTACAGGCCCCAAAAATTATTCATTCACCGGACAGAAAAGAACAATTGATAATGTGGCTGGAGGTACATTAGACTGTCACTGTGTAACAATTTGACTGTTGGCCAGTTAGATTATAGGCCCCAAAAATTATGCATTCACCGTACAGAAAAGAACAAGTGATTATGTGGCTGCAGGTACATAAGGCGGTCACCGCATAACAATTTTACTGTTGGCCAGTTAGATTACAGGCCCCAAAAATGATGTATTCACCGTACAGGAAAGATCAAGTCATTATGTTGCTGGAGGTACAGATGTAGCAGGGTTAGCACTCCAGCTCTTAACTCAAATTTCTTAACTCATCGCGTTATCTTGAGAAAAAAGTCATTGAAAAGCAATTAAATGTGTTTGCTTAGATTAGATAACACAACTCAGAAATCTAAGAAAACAGGAGTGTTAACTCTACTCCATCCATATATTAGACGGTCATTGTACAGATGTAGCAGGGTTAACACTCAAACTCTTAACTCAGATTTCTTAACTCATCATGTTATCTTGAAACAAAAGCCATTGAAAAGCAATTGAAGGTGTTTAGATAACACGTCTCATAAAACATGAGTGTTAACTTTACTACGTCTGTATATCAATTTTACTGCAGGCCAGTGGAGTACAGGCCCCAAACATTAGTCATTCACCGGACAGAAAACATCAAGAGATTATGTGGCTGAAGGTATATTAGACGGTCATTGGATATCAATTTTACAGCAGGCCAGTACAAATACATACAGTATGTTTAAAAGAACAAAAAATATAAAATTGGATTAAAAACATGGCTAATGAAACCCCCCTCTGGTAATGGGTGAAATTTAATTAAACATGGTCGTCACAGGTGTTGAATTCCTCTGAGATCTATGCCTACTCATTTTTAGAAATGTGTGGTAGTCCACACTGTCATGAGCTAGGCTAGTGTGCTTATTGGTCATGATCCCCCCTACTGCGCTGACTGTCCATTCAGACAGGACACTCGATGAGGGGAAAGCCAAGAGTTCCATGGTAAATTGTGCCAGCTCTGGCCACAGGTCAAGCCTGCACACCCAGTAGTCAGTGGTCTCAGTGATGGGATGCCAGGTGCCTTCTTAAGTCGGTCGTCCCTAGGTGAGTGTTGGGCTTACCGTGACTTATGCGTTGACAGCACATGCTGCAAATGGCAATACTATTGTCAGCAGCTGACACAAAAAAAGCCCACACTGCGGAGCCATGTGCCAACGTCCTAGGAGCGGCAGATGTGACCGTGCATGATGGATGGCTCGCTCCAGATAAATTTACAGTCGGATTTTTGCCTCCTGTGCACTGCAATTTCTGCCTGCTTCTCCTCCCTATCTGCTGCTCCGTCTCCCCCTATGAACTCTCTCCTCTTCCTCTCTTGTTGGCACCCACGTGACGTCCATCGACGTACATCCACTGACATTAGGTCTCGGAGTAGGCAACAACAATGGGGACCACACTCCTTGGGCTAATCTGGGTACTGTCGTCAGATCACTGGTTGGCGGCCATTGCTACCTCCTCTTTCTGATCCGATGCCAAGAATGGCTGCGCATCGGTAAGGTCTGGGAATGGATGGGAAAAAATTTCTCTGACTCAAGTGGAGGGGCTAGGGTGGTGGTGGCGGTGTCTTTGGGGGTACACACATCAGAGAATGAGGAGGGTGCTGATACAGAGGATTAAGATGGTGCAGAAGCAGAAGGCTGAGTGAGCCACTCAACCAACTCTTGTGTGTCCTTTGACATAATCACACGCACCTTTTCCAAATTCCCACTTAGGCTCCAGCCTTGTGCACCTGCCTGACCCCTAACACCCGTGCGGAATGGCCTGCCTCGCCCTCTGCATCTCAAAAATAAACCTTTGACAAAGTCCCTATTGAAGAGCAGTATTTGTGGAAGCAGGTATATAGAACCCCTTAATGATTATTTGCTGGTAGCAGGTATATCAAACCCCTTAATCAGTTTCTTTGGGGCAACAGGTATATCACACCAGTTGCAATTAGTTGTTCCAATAGCGTTTGTTCCCTCTGTATAGCAGCGGTATCTCAGCAGAACTGCACACAACTGCTACACAATACAAATGCACTATATAGAAAGTATATTATAGAGTACAGAAAGGGCTGGGCAGCACTCTAAGAAGTAAAAAAATACAAAAATACTTTATTTACCCAAGCAGGACATGCTAATGAAAGTATATTATAGATATATCATACCCCTGCCTCAATAAAAAAAAAATTGGGTGGCAACTGGTATATCACACCAGTTGCAATTAGTTGTTCCAATAGCGTTTGTCCCTCTGTATAGATGCGGTATCGCAGAAGAACCGCACACAACTGCTTCACAATACAAATACACTATATCGAAAGTATATTATAGGTATATCACACCCCTGCCTCAATCAGTTTTTTGGGGGGCAACTGGTATATCACACCAGTTGCAATTAGTTTTTCAAATAGTGTTTTTCCCTCTGTATAGCTGCTGTATCGCTGCAGAACCGCACACAACTGCTGCACAATACAAATGCACTATATAGAAATTATATTATAGGTATATCACACCCCTGCCTTAATCAGTTTTTTGGGGAGGCAACTGGTATATCACACCAGTTGCAATTAGTTGTTCCAATAGCATTTGTCCCTCTGTATAGCTGCGGTATCTCAGCAGAACAGCACACAACTGCTGCACAATACAAATGCACTATTTAGAAAGTGCATTCAGTTTTTTGGGGGGCAACTGGTATATCACATCAGTAGCAATTAGTTATTCCAATAGTGTTTGTCTCTCTATATAGCTGCAGTATCACAGCAGAACTGCACACAACTGCTGCACAATACAAATGCACTATAATATACTTTCTATGTTAGAAAGTATATTATAAGTATATCACACCCCTCTGTATGTCACACCTATCGATAGCACACCTATACCAGTCCTTAAAAGGACTTTTGTGGACCTATTAGCTAGATTTTTGTGTCCCTAACAGTCTGTCCCTGCTCCACATAGCAACCTATCCCTACACTGGCAAATGACTGAATATAAAATGGCGGCCAGATCGGGTTTATTTATAGGGTAAGGGGTGTGTCCATGTGCTGAAACGTCTCAATTGGCTGTCCTGTCCAACCTGATGGATGTGTCATGGGTCAAAGTTCTGCACAATGCAAAAGAATATGGTGCCGGCGGACATTGCCATATGTTCGCCTGTTTAGCGAATCGCGAAAGAGCAAGGTTTGCTGCGAAATAACTGCCAGGCGAACAGCAAGGCCATTGTTTCGGAGCTCCAAGACATACTATCAGTATCTCCACTTAAATCCCCTTGTAATTGAAGAAGCAGGTCAATGTCCAAGAGACAATTTCCCCTGTAACTGAACAACACACAGTTTTAGGAGTCAATGGACTTTACTAGGCATGGTACACATGGTTTCAAACCCCCAACAGCCTCATTTACATACAATTGAGTACATAGATTACTATAATACAAGGTAAGGTGGGGGTCAGACAATAGCAAGGGCTGATGGGAGATTGAGAGGGGGGACACGGCAGCTAGTTTAAACAGGTCTAGCAGTGTCCCTGGTACACCGCCCTGCTCTTGGGAAACAATGGGACAGGAAAAAGGGGAAGGGGGGGTGTACGGACAGCCAAACATAAAATAATATAAAAGGGTTCATCTGTTACAGCCATCTCTACTCTCCATCCATTGCAATAGGATTATTTTAAAAAAATAGCCAAGTGAACTGGAGCGCTTGTCTATTTTTAGAAGTCCCATAGAGGTAAATGGAGGGTGGTAGCACATACGTGACTTTCTTTTCTTTCACTTTTTGGCCCCATTCTTGAGATTGCAGCAGGTTCTGCATCATTCGGACAGGTACCTATCAGACATTTATGGCAAAAACTATCAATATGCCATAAATGTCCCTAAAGGGAATCCCCCTTTAACAACGTTTTATAACATTCTATTACTTTATTTCAAGGCAGCTTAGAAAATATTAATTTGGTTACATTTAAATTCAGAAAAAAATAGAGTTAGCACTGATAGAAGTCATTGCATGTAAATTATGTACTTTTCATATTTTGCAGAGCATCTGTTAAGTATTAATTTCCGGTTGGCGTGTTTTCATGTGACTAATTCTAACAGTTTCTCCTTATCCTGCCTTGTCTCCTGTTGTGTCTAGCATCCATCCAGATAACCTCATGCTGTCAGGCAAGTGAGGACTGACATGTATCATTAACCTCTGAAGTTAGGAAGAGTAATCGAATAGCATCTGGCGATATATACCATATTATGCCAAATGACACACATTACTATGGTATAAATTATAAGAGAATATTATCACTATTAAAGGGACATTTCCATCAAGACAGGTCTTTTTTAAACTCAATATTTAAAGACAAGTTTTTTTTGTTTTTGTTTTGTTTGTTTTTTTTGCAATTTTGGGCTGTTTTTCTTTTTCATTTTAACAGTAATATTGAAAATTAAATAAAAAATATTGTCATTTTGTGGCAGTCAGCACTGAGAGATAAAACTTCTTGATAAACAAAGAGACACTGTCACTTACTGCTGTTGTGAGGGGAAGATGTTATCTGAAAGTAATCATCTTAATAATAATAGGTGTAGAATTAGGATAACAGAGTGACAGCTCTATTGTCCTCTGATAGGCTTAGATAAAGATGCCCATGGAAGAATATTGCATTGATTAGTGTAATAGAGTATAGGAAGTATAATACATAGATTGACTTAAAAAATATATCTAGGAAATCATCCACCATTTTTTTTTATACATATATATACATATAGAGATGAGCTTATTCATATGAGATTATTTTAAGGTCACTACATTTAAAAAAAAAAACTTTAGTGAGACAGAGAGAAAGAGACTAGTACACAAATGTATGTTTCTCAACAATATTTATTCTTTGTCTAAGGGGTACTGTTTCTCATTATGGAGAGCCCATGTGCAGTATTGTAGGCCAGGCGATGCCCCTCTGAGTTACTGGGAAAGATATTCAAATCAGATGGCAGATGTTAGACATAATAAATTTGCATTTATTTTACCCAGAAATCCAGAGGTGTATTGTCTAGCCTACAATAGTTGTCACATATTTTAACTGGTGTCCATAATAGAAATAGTACTCACCTAAAGGTTCTCCCTAAGGCCTTGCAACTAGAACAGTTTTTCTCATCTGCTTTTCTCAGGGCTTTTGTCCTGAAAGAACTAGTTGTAGATGCGAGACTTGCTTAGCTGTTTTTCTAGCTTTGCTACATAAACATGTTTAAAAAAACAGGAAGGCATTTCTGCCAATCTGTCTGTGTCAAAGCAATGCAGTGCTCATATTGCTGTTGTGTTCTCCCTATTGTTTACTTGCTTGCTGTGCTATGGCAAGTAAGTATAATTATAGCTCCTGCTGTCCCATTTCAATGGGACAGCTCCTCCCTACTCACCTGCAGATACATCATCAGTACAGCAAAGACAGACAACACCTTCAGCAATTATATTCTACTATTTTGGATCAACATCAGACACCAAAGTAACCTTCAACTGAAAGATAGACAAGAGAATTACAACATCCCACAAAGCTTACACTTCTCAATGAAACATACGAGCTAGTTCTCTTTCCAGAAGGACAAGAGAATTAGAATGTCTCAAAAGAAACTTGTGTTACTTGGTTAACATGCCATGTGGGGTTCTCTTTGGGGTGCTATTTATCATTAGGGAAACCCAAAAATATGCATGAGTATTGTATGCCAGGCAATGCTACTCTTGGTTTATAGGAAGAGTATATGCAAATCACATATCTTAATTCATCTGGCATGAGAAAATATTACCTTTCTTTTCTGTTTTGGAAAAAAAGCTAATTTGATTCCAAGAAAGCCAAAGGTATGCAAATTAGCTTGCCTCACAAAAAAAAGAAAATAAAGGATATCCTGTGTAATGCCAGAAGAATTAAGATATGTGCTCTGCAATATACTCTTCCTAGAAACCAAGACTAGTGTCGCCTGGCATACAATATGCATGCACCCCAAAGAGAACCCCACAAGACAAGTCAACCTAGTAAGACAAGTTACTCTTGAGGCATTCTGGTTCTCTTCTCTTTCTGGAAAGAGAAAGACCTCAGGATATGTCATTAATATCAGATCAGCAGGGGTTCGACACATGACACCCTGCTGATCAGCTGTATGTCTGCTGCTGTGGTTGGTCTATGGTCTTTGCCAGTGGCGTAACTACCGGGGAAGCAGGGGAAGCAGCTGCTTCGGGGCCCGGACTGACAAGGGGCCCGGCGCCCGACAACGTGTCAGTCAAGTTTAATCTTTTTTATTTATATGCAAATTACCTTCCTAACGTGCACAAGAGGTTGTCCCTCCGCCTCTGGCGGTTTGTGCCCAACCGCGCCAATTATCGCCAAGCCCACCACCGCCCCGCTGTTAATTATTCACTGCTATCCTCGTCTTTTTTTTTTTTTATAAGTGCGTCGTAGTCCCGGCCATACGCTGATGTTACTCACGTCCAGGATCATGCGCCAGCTTTCTCCGCTTTCTGGAGAGGAAGATAATTTGCATATAAATAAAAAAGGACAGGTGGGGGTAAAAATAGAATATCAAAAATTGGGCGGGGGCTGGGGGGTCCATACAAAAATTTGCTGTGGGGCCCAGCCAATTCTAGTTACGTCCCTGGTCTTTGCCAACATGTGCCCACTGCGTCTTCTTATACAAATAATCGGCAGGGGTGACGGGTGTCGGCCCCTGCTAATGTGATATTGATGACCTCTCCTGAGGACAGGTCCTCAATAGTAAAAGCCCGGACATGACTTGGATATTAAATAAGCCAGCACCTCATCTGCAGACAGCTATTTCAGGGTGATTGCCCCTCATCGGTGCAGAGCAGAGAGTACTAGCTTATTTAGGGGGAGAGGCCAACTCAGGATTTGGGGGTATTATATCTCCTTGGGGATAGAGCGCCTTAATCAGCGTGAGAAGACTAAGGTGCAAAAAGTGACAGAAATAAGGAAAACAGATCTTATGTACACTACTTATTTTATTATCAGTTATAAAACAGATAATTTTTTGAACTTTGCATTGTGTTTCACAACACATGATATGAGTTCTTTATATCCGTGGCTCACAACATGATGTTTCCTCAGTTATATGAAGACCAGAAGTAGGTATGAGCTGCTTTTGTACAGCAGTGACTTTCTTATATTACTGTGAACATTCCAGTAATCTGACTGGCTATTTTATTCCTATCTACCTGTGCAACATGAAATTGACTTAATAGGGTTGTTTCATCTGGAACATATGAAAAACAATTGATATTGCTGGGTGAATCCATGGGCAGCTACACATTTTGCCTGCACTGGTTGCTGCATAAAGTCTCAAGTGTCTCAAGTCTGCCAGGACAGGAGCCACTAGTACAAAGCAGCTTTACATTCTAATAATGGAGGGCCCGAATTGGAGAACCCCCTATATATGCCATAATATACCATATGGGCAGAAGTTATCTTTATGAATTAAGCCTTTTATGGTAAAAATTGGTCAAATGATTGCAAAGCACATTGTAGAACTGTCTACAAAGGATTTATTGACTGGTGTGTAGTGTCACTTGAAAACCACCTTAGAATATGAATTATTCTATATACTAAATATATCATATTCAATATACTTCACATCTTGTGTATTTTCTGCCATCACGAACTGCTTTCTTCACCCATAGGGCTCTTTTGTGCTACTTATCTTTTCCATTTTAAGATCTATCACATCTCAGTATCTTGGCAGCCTCAACTGTATCTCTTCTTAGACACCTTGACTGTCTGATTGCATATTTAGACAGACACCATTCAGCTTTACTGTCCTGTGTGTTTGATGACGCATGACAACACTCAGTGGGACATCACAAGTCATCACACACTGAATAACTGATGTATGATCATAGAGTTAGGCAGTTAGAAGTGCTCAGAGGAAATCTGCCCAGTATAAGAAAGGGAAAAGCAACTCAATCCTGTGGCCTAGAGAAGTCATTCATCATTATCGTTGGACAGGGAAGGTCAGCTGGTGACTGCTCATGTTTTTTAGTTTTTTTTAACAAATGTCAAAATGGTTCTTTACCTCAGAGCTCTACAGAATCAAACTGAGGGCGACAACATTGTGTGATATTGGATACATGTGTCTTCTTGTACAAAATGTAATGTTTTTTATAGTTTTTATAAAAGTCTGACGTATTAAGTAATATATAGCATTTAAAATAATAATAAAAAAATCTGAATTACAAGTAATACATAGCAATTAAAATAATAAAAAAAATCTGAATTATAAGTAATATATAGCAATTACAGTTATTAAAATAAAAATAAAAATTATAAGTGATGTATAATTATAAAAATAAAAATTTGAAGTATAAGCAATATATAGATATTAAAATAAATATATGTTTAAAAAAAATATATATATATATGTATATATATATATACATATATATGTGTGTAATTTAGCAAATTTAGGATTTTACAGAGAGACAAGATAAATGTATTTATTTATTCATGTTTATTTATACATGTATCATTTATTTCTTTAACCCCTTAAGGACCTTGCCATTTTTCACCTTAAGGACCAGGCCTTTCTTGGAAATTTGACATGTATCACTTTACAGAATGTGGTAATAACTTTTGAATGTTTTTACTTATCCAAAGCATTCTGAGATTTTTTTCTTGCGATACATTGTACTTTATGATAGTGGAAAATTTCAGTCAATATAATTCACCTTTATTTCTAAAAAAAATCCCAAATTTACAGAAAAGTTTGAAAAATTAGCAATTTTCAAAATCTGAATTCTGCTTTTAATGCAGATAGTGATACATCATAAAAGAGTTATTGCTTTACATTTCCCATATGTTTACTTTAATGTTTGCATAATTTTGTAAATATAATAACATATTTTTATTATGTTAGAAGGCTTAGTATTTTAGATGCAATTTTTTCAATTTTCAAGAAAATTTCAGAAACTCACTTTTTTAACCCCTTAAGGACTCAACCCTATTTCACATTAAGGACTTGCCCATTTTTTGCAAATCTGACCAGTGTCACTTTAAAACGCTTTGACTTATCCAGGCCATTCTGAGATAGTTTTTTTCCGTCACATATTGTACTTCATGACACTGGTAAAATGAAATTAAAAAAAGTCATTTTTATTTATAAAAAAAATACCAAATTTACCAATTTTTTTTTAAAAATTGCAAATTTCCAAGTTTCAATTTCTCTACTTCTATAATACATAGTAATACCTAAAAAAATAGTTATTACTTTACATTCCCCATATGTCTACTTCATGTTTGTAGCATTTTGGGAATGATATGTAATTTTTTGGGGATGTTACAAGGCTTAGAAGTTTAGAAGCAAATCTTGAAATTTTTCAGAAATTTTCAAAAACCCAATTTTTAGGGACCAGTTCAGGTCTGAAGTCACTTTGCGTGGCTTACATAATAGAAACCACCCAAAAATGACCCCATTCTATAAAATACACCCCTCAAGGTATTCAAAACGGATTTTACAAACTTTTTTAACCCTTCAGGTGTTCCACAAGAATTAATGGAAATACAATTTCAAAATTTCCCTTTTTTGGCAGATTTTCCATTTTAATAATTTTTTTAAGTTACAAAGCAAGGATTAACAGTCAAACCAAACTCATTATTTATGGCCATGATTCTGTTGTTTACAGAAACGCCCCATATGTGGTCGTAAACCGCTGTACGGGCACACGGCAGTGCGCAGAAGGAAAGGAATGCCATATGGTTTTTGAAAGGCAGATTTTGCTGGACTGGTTTTTTTGACACCATGTCCCATTTGAAGCCCCCCTGATGCACCCCTAGAGTAGAAACTCCAAAAAAGTGGCCCCATTTTAGAAACTACGGGATAAGGTGGCAGTATTGTTGGTACTAGTTTAGGGTACATATGATTTTTGGTTGCTCTATATTACTGTTTTTGTGAGGCAAGATAACAAGAACTAGCTGTTTTCGCACCGTTTTTATAGGTTAGATAATGTGATATTTTTATAGACCAGGTTGTCATGGATGCGGCTATACCAAATATGTATACTTTTTAGTTATTTATGTAAGTTTTACACAATGATTTCTTTTTTGAAGCAAAAAAAATCATGTTTTAGTGTCTCCATATTCTGAGAGCCATAGTTTTTTCAGTTTTTGAGTGATTATCCTAGATAGGGACTCATTTTTTGAGGGATAATATGACGGTTTGATTGGCACTATTTTTGGGTGCATATGACTTTTTGATTGCTTGCTATTATGCTTTTTGTGATGTAAGTATTCCTATACAGCAGAAGTCTCTTTTTTTTTTTTTTAAGCTACTGGCCATGCAGCTCTATAGTGTAGTGGCTAACATATACTGTCATAAATAGAGGCTAAATTTAGTTTAAACATATACATGTTTTTTTTTTTTTGTAATTACATTTTTTTTACAATTGCTATAAAAAATATAAAATATATAAATTTAATTTAGCCTCTATTTCTGAAAAGCTTCGGAGGGGATTCAAACTCACAACCTTCTACATTACAGCCTAGAATGCTGCTGCTAAAAACAAATAAATATGAGACTTCTGCTGTATAGGAATACTTACTAGTAGTAAGTATTCCTATACAGCAGAAGTATCATATTTTTATTTTTTTATTTTTTAAGTAACTGGCCATGCAGCTCTATAGTGTAGTGGATAACATTCTTGGCTATAATGTAGAAGGCTGTGACTTTGATTCCCGCCAGAACATTTTCTGAAATAGAGGCTAAATTATATTTAAATACACTGACTCGAGCGCATGCGATGTTCGGCCAAGCATGCTCGTCCAACACTAGCCTCTTAATAAAATGGTCACATATTTTACTACCAGCCATTTCACTAAGACAGGCATTTAAAACACCAGTCCTTAGTAAATTTCCCCCATTGTCTTTTTAGTCTGTTAAAATAAACATGTACATGACCAAATAAATTGTGATCAAGTTGCTTACTATCAATGTTTGATGATCCCATTCTTATCATTGGTTCATGTCTCTATGGAGATGAAGTAGTGACCACCAGTGTCTTCCTTTTAGATTAATCTATGCAGGGTGACTGACGTAAAAGAGAGATGAAGAAACAGCTGTCAGATGATAGGTACTCCATTTTGTGCGGTTGGGCTGAAATACTTACCATACATGAGCAGTTTTGCTGAGTCAGCATAACTCTATGGCTCTTCTTCCTTTGCTTCAAAATTCTTACACAGAGGCTACCAACAACCATGGTCATAACTCTGTTATTGAAGGTAGGGCAACATTTGAGGTAGAAACGTAGTTATATAAAATAGCAATTAGGTTAAAGGGGTCTTCTAGGACTTAGATATTGATGACTTATCTTAAGGATAGATTGGTAGGAGTCCAACAACTGGCACCCACACTGTTGAGATGTTTCAGGCAGCCACTAGCGATGGGCGGCATAGGCAATATTCAAATTTGCGATATATTTAGCAAATTTTTGGCCGAATATTCGCCATAAATTCGCAAATTCGAGAATTCGTGATCTCCAGTCATTGTTTACTTGATTACGAAAATCGGCAATGTAGTATATTCGCAATGAATTCGCGATTAGAATATTCAATACTATTTGCAAATACGAATATATAGCACTATATTCTAAATATTCGCGAATTCTCGAAGTGGCGATATTTGCGATTCGAATATTCCTGCTCAACACTAGCAGCCACCGTAACCAGAACCTGTGCCAATGCATTCAAGTGAAAGGGAGTTGAGCTATATTAAGGTGAATGGGTCTGAGTGCAATACCAAGCACAACTGCTATACAGTATACGGCGCTGTGCTTGGAAAGCTGCAAGAAGCTGTGGCCTGTGAGTGTCTGTGCCTTCTCAAAACAGCTGAACGCCAGAGGATACCGATCCTACTTCAAAAGTGAAGCAAAGAAATCTTCTGTATGCTTGATTATACGGTATATTGTTGATAGTAATAGGAAACATCATTTGTTACGGTAAAGGAGCATGAAGTGGAGCAATCAGCGTCAATGTCAAGTCAATGCTTCAGTCTTGGAGAACATCTTCAATTATTCTGCTCTATGTAAGACTTTATTAGCCACAATGGCACAAAAACAATTTACTGTTTTCATTTGTATGAATCTTTTAATCAAAAAAGACACATTTTAGCACATTGACGTCCGGAAAATGTATGGAACAGTTACTTTAAAAACATGGCACTCAGTCTAAACACCATATTTCTCAATGTATTTTCACATGACATATGGCATGAACATATTGATAAATCTCCCTGATGCAATTGTTAATCCTCTGCTTCCTCTCATGTAGAAACTGTATATTATAAAATGCCTGCCAGTAGTCGCCACTTCCAGAAGGCCACGGTATAAGAGTTTATACAGTTACTGTTGAATTCAATGGAAGCTATAAACATATTTAGGCACTTAGCTTTATAAAATGCCTGCCAATAGTCGCCACTTCCAGAAGGCCCCGGTATAAGAGTTTATACAGTTACTGTTGAATTCAATGGAAGCTATAAATATATTTAGGCACTTAGCTCTCCCTAGTGGTGTCTGCAGGAAAATGTGAGAAGCATGCGAAGGTGGGTGGCTGTGCATGCATGACTCCTGTCTCTTCACTTCGGGAGAGTCCTGAAATGCAGGAGCCAGTGGATTCAACTGCATTTCCTAGACAGTTCATTGATATCAATGGGAACTGTGTAATGCCCAATTTCTCCTGAGGTGGCACTGTAGGGGAATTGAACACTTACTACTAGGTCCGCTTACAGATTGCAACCGATCACTGGAGGTCCCTGCAGTTGGACAATTGCTAAGCTTATTGTTGTGGAACCCTTCTAACAACAAGAGGTGTTCAAAGTGGACAAACCCTGAAATGCCTGGACATAAAGACAATCGTGGAACAGAAAAATAAAATCTCAGTTTTCACAGAAATTGAGATATTAGACTGCTGCAAATCTCTCCTAGAATAATCATTCCCCTAGAAAATTCCCCTGCCAGGCACACCAGTCATATTGAAGGATAGAATCACAAAGTTTTCAAGCATTTTGATTTCTCCCCAAAAGAAGGTATACACATATTCAGTTCAATAACTTTCAAGATCTGGCATCATTGATACCCTTCAACATTCTAATTAATGGCAATGTATTAGTTCTGTAATGTATGTGCTGTTTGAAGTTTATTTTTCGGAAGAATGGCAATTTTACTAATGTGTTAGTGCCAAAAAATGTCAAAAAAGTGGCACAAGTTGTCACTAGTGATGAGAGGCATGGGCAATATTCGGATTCACAAACATTTTTGAATTTTTGGGTGAATATTCGCCATAAATTTGCAAATTTGAGAATTCGTGATCTCCAATCATTATTTTCTTGATTGTGAAAATCGTCAATCAGAAAATTCTCGTTAAAAATTTGTGATACGAAAATTTGCAATCAACACTACTTCTAAAGTCAAAGATATTGCAGCCTTCTCATTGGCCCACAAGCAAGAAGCAGTGAGGGATCATGGGTACTGATGAAAAAAAATCTAGAATATTCGCGATTACGAATATATAGCACTATATTCTAGATATTTGCGAATTTTCGGAAAGCCAATATTCGCAATAAAAATTTGCAATTAGAATATTCGCGATTAACACTAGTTTGCACATGTGCAAAGGGGCCGGGCTGTGCTGGACAGAGGTGGTGCCTAAGATGCAACATTTTGCACCAAAATTGCCACAATTCTGGCATTAAAATCTGTCTCAAAGTAAGCCAACCAGTATAGAGTTAGAAAAAAGTGTCTTTCCCTGCACCAGATTATCCAGCCTGAGCCCCTGTGATAGATCTGGTGCAGGACTAGATAGTCGGTCTAAGCTTCAGCCAACAATAGGGTTAGTAAATCTGGGCCAGTGTATTCAGGGTTATAAAAAGCCAAGTTTATAATCAAAGCCTTATGCAATGTATCTTGGCAAACTATTCCACTTTGTGAGGAAAATGCAGTCCAACATGCAGGCAACATGGTATAAGACCAGAGGAGCTGAGTAGATTGCATCAGATAGATAGATTAGATATAGATAATAGATAGTGTGGGGTTTCGCTCTGGTAGATAGGATAAGTACAGAGGCAAAATACAAGTTCTTAACTCAAAACCTCAGTTTGTGTGGCTCCCATGCTGTGTAAGCGTGGGGGCCATTGACTGAGGAACACGGGGGTGTAGGGAAAGATTAATTACAGGGGAGGTCTCTCTGCGCTGAGCGCTCCTCAAGGGGAGTATATATATAGGATTTACTCCTCGTCCACTTCCTCTTGGCGTGCGCTCGTCCGGCGAAGACTTTCCCACCCTCCCTGTGTTTGTTATTTTTCCCCCATTCTGCAGTGATATGTTACAGATATTTACATTGTTTTTGTTGTTGGTTGGCTCATATACCTGTAATTTCAGATGTCACAGCTGGCGGAGGGAGGACCTTGTCTAAGAAGAAGATGGAGAAGTGGAAGTCACCTGAAGTTTCCACAAAGACATAAAGACATGCTCATCATTGCGACGGTGACCAGGCATACGAGGTAACATACATAGTACATAACATAGTACATAAAGCCGAGAAAATACATTTGTCCATCCAGTTCGGCCTGTCATCCTGCAAGTTGATCCAGAAGAAGGAAAAAAAAATGTGAGGTAGAAGCCAATTTTTCCCACTCTGGATCAATGACCCCTCTCTAGTAGCTATAGCCTGTAATATTATTACGCTCCAGAAATACATCCAGGCCCCTCTTGAATTCCTTTATTGTACTCACCATCACCACCTCCTCAGGCAGAGAGTTCTATAGTCTCACTGCTCTTACCGTAAAGAATCCTCTTCTATGTTTGTGTACAAACCTTCTTTCCTCCAGACGCAGAGGATGTCCCCTCGTCACAGTCACCGTCCTGGGGATAAATAGATGATGGGAGAGATCTCTGTACTGACCCCTGATATATTTATACATAGTAATTAGATCTCCCCTCAGTCGTCTTTTTTTCTAAAGTGAATAACCCTAATTTTGATAATCTTTCAGGGTACTGTAGTTTCCCCATTGCAGTTATTACTTTAGTTGCCTTCCTCTGGACCCTCTACAGCTCTGCTATGTCTGCCTTATTCACAGGAGCCCAGAACTGTACACAGTACTCCATGTGTGGTCTGACTAGCGATTTGTAAAGTGGTAGGACTATGTTCTTATCACGGGCATCTATGCCCCTTTTTATGCAACCCATTATCTTATTGGCCTTGGCAGCAGCTGCCTGACACTGTTTTTTGCAGCTTAGGCTCCTTTCACACTAGCGTTCATGGGTCCGTTCGTGAGCTCCGTTTGAAGGAGCTCACGAGCGGACCCGAACGCAGCCGTCCAGCCCTGATGCAGTCTGAATGGAGCGGATCCGCTCAGACTGCATCAGTCTGGCGGCGTTCAGCCTCCGCTCCGCTCGCCTCCGCACGGACAGGCGGACAGCTGAACGCTGCTTGCAGCGTTCGGGTGTCCGCCTGGCCGTGCGGAGGCGTGCGGATCTGTGCGGATCCGTCCAGACTTACAATGTAAGTCAATGGGGACGGATCCGTTTGAAGATGCCACAATGTGGCTCAATCTTCAAGCGGATCCGTCCCCCATTGACTTTACATTGAAAGTCTGGACGGATCCGTACGAGGCTATTTTCACACTTAGCTTTTTTTTTGCCATTTTAATGCAGACGGATCCGTTCTGAACGGAGCCTCCGTCTGCATTATTATGAGCGGATCCGTTCAGAACGGATCCGCCCGAACGCTAGTGTGAAAGTAGCCTTAGTTTGCTGTTTATTAAAATTCCTAGATCCTTTTCCATGTCAGTGTTACCGAGTGTTTTACCATTTAGTATGTACGGGTGACTTGCATTATTCCTTCTCATGTGCATAACCTTACATTTGTCAGTGTTAAACCTCATCTGCCACTTATCTGCCCAAGCCTCCAATCTATCCAGATCCCTCTGTAGTAGTATACTGTCCTCTTCAGTGTTAATTACTTTACACAGTTTAGTGTCACCTGCGAAAATTGATATTTTACTATGCAAGCCTTCTACAAGATCATTAATAAATATATTGAAGAAAATAGGGCCTAATACTGACCCCTGAGGTACCCCACTAGTGACAGTGACACAATCTGTGTGTACCGTTAATAACCACCCTCTGTTTTCTATCACTCAGCTGGTGTAGTGAGCTTCATTTATATTTAAATAAGCAGATATATAACGCGAGTTTGACCGCAACACGTGGTTGATTAAGTGTGTGGATGTGTAAGTGTGTGACTTAGATTCAGGGACTTCAGTGGGGGACTGCAATTAGCCAGTTTCTTATTACCACATTATATAGTATTTTTCACTTTTATGGCATAATCCCCATTTAGTATGTGTTGCACAATTGACAACGCAGTCCAGTGCACATCTTGCATGGTGTATGAAGTCCTGGAACAGCCGTTCGAGGGTGTATATCTTTGTTCAAGATGTGAGCAAATTACCTATTTGGAATCGCAAATCAAGTATCTAAACGGGCAAGTTGCAACACTGAGAGGCATTGATAATTTGCAAAAGAGTTTGCTTCTCACCGAGCAAGCACTCTTTGGGGGAGATGAGGAGGAGGGTGACAGAGGGGAGGCTGAGGAAAGTGAGGTAGCTAGCTGGGTAACAGAAAGCTGGGTAAAGGGAAGAGTGCCATGGAGGCTAGCCCTGATCTGATTAAGGTGACGAAGAAAGTGCAGCAGATTGGGATTTATGGGTAGACAAGGTCCCCATATTTTTGTAATAAAGCTGTGGCCTCCCCCCCTTTTACCACAAATATAAGGTTCTGTTTATTTATTTGATAGAGAACCCCCTGAGTGCATGGGATGTTGAATGTCTCTTCAGTCTTATTCACACTTGAAGCAATTGCACAAAACAGCACGTAACTTTGCAGTCTTGGTGTTAATTCACACATAATGGAAAGTTCATATAACACAAGTCACCTTGCTGGCAGTTCTGCCTCCAGTAGTCCACAGCAGGCTTTAAGGGGCCTGTTTCCCCAGTGTGCGGCTCTCAGCCCTCCAGCATGGCACAAAGCCTCAGATCCTAAAAACAGAGACCTCTCTGCTGAGCCCAGCTGCCTATTTAAGAACAGCCAGGTACTTCCAAAACCCGGACCTGCACTTAAACTCTGGTCCGGTATTTGACCTCACCTGGCTGTAAACCAGGCCAGCTGCACATGCTGGGAGGAAAATACCTGCCTTGCCAGACACAACTCCTCACTGTGTCACAATAGATAGATAGATAGATACATTAGGCATTAGGTAAGTGGTTCTATAGATTTACAGCTATCTCTGTAGACTCCCTGTCGCTGAGCATGACATGGCCTTTTTTTCACAAATATATATATACATATATACTGTGTATATATATATATATATATATATATATATATATACATATATACAGTACAGACAAAAGTTTGGACACACCTTCTCATTCAAAGAGTTTTCGTTATTTTCATAACTATGAAAATTGTAGATTCACACTGAAGGCATCAAAACTATGAATTAATACATGTGGATTATATACATAACAAAAAAGTGTGAAACAACTGAAAATATGTCATATTCTAGGATCTTCAAAGTAGCCACCTTTTGCTTTGATTACTGCTTTGCACACTCTTGGTATTCTCTTGATGAGCTTCAAGAGGTAGTCACCTGAGATGGTTTTCACTTCAAAGGTGTGCCCTGTCAGGTTTAATAAGTGGGATTTCTTGCCTTATAAATGGGGTTGGGACCATCAGTTGCGTTGAGGAGAAGTCAGGTGGATACACAGCTGATAGTCCTACTGAATAGACTGTTAGAATTTGTATTATGGCAAGAAAACGGCAGCTAAGTAAAGAAAAACGAGTGGCCATTATTACTTTAAGAAATGAAGGTCAGTCAGTCCGAAAAATTGGGAAAACTTTGAAAGTGTCCCCAAGTGCAGTCACAAAAACCATCAAGCGCTGCAAAGAAACTGGCTCACATGCGGACCGCCCCAGGAAAGGAAGACCAAGAGTCACCTCTGCTGCGGAGGATAAGTTCATCCGAGTCACCAGCCTCAGAAATCGCAGGTTAACAGCAGCTCAGATTAGAAACCAGCTCAATGCCACACAGAGTTCTAGCAGCAGACACATCTCTAGAACAACTGTTAAGACTGTGTGAATCAGGCCTTCATGGTAGAATATCTGAATATCTGCTCTGAAACCACTGCAAAGGAAAGGCAACAAGCAGAAGAGACTTGTTTGGGCTAAAGAACACAAGGAATGGACATTAGACCAGTGGAAATCTGTGCTTTGGTCTGATGAGTTCAAATTTGAGATCTTTGGTTCCAACCACCGTGTCTTTGTGCGATGCATAAAAGGTGAACGGATGGACTCTACATGCCTGGTTCCCACCGTATAGCATGCAGGAGGAGTTGTGATGGTGTGGGGGTGCTTTGCTGGTTACACTGTTGGGGATTTATTCAAAATTGAAGGCATACTGGACCAGCATGGCTACCACAGCATCTCGCAGCGGCATGCTATTCCATCCGGTTTGCATTTAGTTGGACCATCATTTATTTTTCAACAGGACAATGACCCCAAACACACCTCCAGGCTGTGTAAGGGCTATTTGACCGTGAAGAAGAGTGATGGGGTGCTGCGCCAGATGACCTGGCCTCCACAGTCACCGGACCTGAACCCAATCGAGATGGTATGGGGTGAGCTGGACCGCAGAGTGAAGGCAAAAGGCCCAACAAGTGCTAAGCATCTCTGGCAACTCCTTCAAGACTGTTGGAAGACCATTTCAGATGACTACCTCTTGAAGCTCATCAAGAGAATGCCAAGAGTGTGCAAAGCAGCAACCATAGCAAAAGGTGGCTACTTTGAAGAACCTAGAATATGACATATTTTCAGTTGTTTCACACTTTTTTGTTATGTATATAATTCCACATGTGTTAATTCATAGTTTTGATGCCTTCAGTGTGAATCTACAATTTTCATAGTCATGAAAATAAAGAAAACTCTTTGAATGAGAAGGTGTGTCCAAACTTTTGGTCTGTACTGTATATATATATATATATATATATATATATTAGTCTTCTTAGCTCTGCCTCCCTATAACATGCTGCCTCCATTTTCTACAGTACGTGATGGCTTCTCTTTAAAAAGTCCCACTATAAATGCCTTGATGTGCCTTCAAGAGAAGATTGTAAATGAATACAAGAGACTGATACCTTAGTCATTCTGTGAAGTCTCACACCATCCAAATGGTCCAAATCTCCAATTCAAATGTGGACATATATTTACTTCTGTGAGTAAATCTGTAAAGTTATATTGTAATATCATTCAGTACAATAAACTGGTGTTATAAGTGGGATAAAATAACTTCATAGAATTACTTCACATGGGGCAAAGAGCAGAGTCAGACGGTGATGACTAGCTGGATAACATGGTTAGAGGGTTGTCTCACTTCAGCAAATGATATTTATCCTGTAGATAAAGTTAATACAAGGCACTTACTAATGTATTGTGATAGTCCATATTGCTTCCTCGTTTACCATGGATTTACGGACACTGCTGCAGCACAGATATAATGTTGCAGGGAGCTGCTGCGCATGCGTGTCTATGCATGTTCCCACATTCCCGACCAACACTGCCTTTTCCTATAGTATGCAAGCACAGCCACTGCTGCTGGATTACAGGGTGGTTGTAACCATGGAAACAAGCAGGCTATAATGTGATGGAAATATGAATCCAGCCAACAAAGGAGGCAATATGGACAATCACAATACATTAGTAAGTGCCTTGTATTAACTTTCTCTACATAATAAAAGCCATTTGCTGAAGTGAAACAACCCCTTTAAGATCAATCTATTCAGCACAGTCAGCAAACTGTTAAATCTGACATTTTACATTTCAGGGGATTTCAATCCAAAATGTAAGGTTGGCCATATATTAGTGAAGCAGAATTGAGAGTAATAGCCAGTGGTTGGTCATTATGTCATCTTCACATATAGAGATGTTATTTTTGTCAGCCATTGTTGTGACATGAGGACGCCATATTGATTGTCATTTTTCAATTACCTTGAAAAGAAACTGATTGAATTATTTTTTTTATCACATCCCAGTAATTATTTACTGATAGTAAATCTCAAAGGTGACAGTCAATATGGCTGAACTTCCTTGGGTTACTTTTACAAGCATGGTAGTTACTGCAAATCAGGAAATACCAATTACTCTGTAAATAAATGAAACATACCCACCTGGCGTATACTGCAATAACAGGTCATAAATATCTGATCGATGGTGTGCCAGGGGTCGGCTAATGGAAGAGCCCGCCGTGTCCAGGTGAGTATTGCTGGCTCTTCCTCAGCTAATGATGTTACGTCCACTGGTCACATTCGCTTTGTGCAGCTCAATCCCATTTAAGTGAATGGGACTCAACTGCAATACCAAGCACAGCCACTATACAATGTACAGCGCTGTACTCGGTATACTGTGCCAAAGCTGAAACACTGGCCCAATCCCATAGATTAGATATTGATGGTCTATCCTGAGGATAGCAATTCATACTGCGTGCACAGAAAACCTCTTTAATTGGGAGTGGTAAAGAAGCTACAAAGAGCATGGAGGACCCATCTATGAATCAGTAAGGACAGCCATTGATTTCAATAAATACTTTGGTGGTGCAGGACACTTCCCTCATATTATGTGCTGAGGTTGATTATTCCAGAATGTTCAAAATTCAATTTTCTCATAAAATATTTGACCTAATAATCAGATTATAATTCTGGCGTAAAATGACTTTTTGAATAGACTTAAATTGAGACCTTTCTTTTTGGGTTTATAGTTTAGTTTATAGTGAACAAGAAAAGAACGAGATGAGAAAACAAGACTAGAATGACTGAAGAAGAAAAAGTTCAGTCTCCAGAAGCGTCAAAGCTTTTTTACTGTAAGAACTGTGAATCTGTGGAATAGACTTCCTCAGGAGATGGTCAGAGCAGGAACAGTGGACAGTTTCAAAAAGGGTTTAGATGAATTCTTAAAAGTGAAAAAAAAAAATGCTTATGAAAACGTGTAGAAATCTGAGTCTCACTTCTTTCTGGGATTTACGTCCCCACTTATCCCTTGGTTGAACTTGATGAACGTTTGTCTTTTTTCAACCGTATTAACTATGTAACTATGGAACTATGGAAAGAGAGAGATGGTATAGAGAGAAGCAGAGGGAAACAGAGTGTGTATGGCTGGTGTATACCAGCACTCGTTACCTAAAGGGGTCCAAAGATATTACAACCAACAGTCTGGAGGTGTTATCCATGGTCCCTTTGTTGTTTATTAGAGATGGCCTTGCGGGTCGCCTGACAGTCGTTTTGCAGCAAACTTTGCTCGTTTGCGATTCCCCGAACATGTGAACATATGGCAATGTTTGCATGCGCCATATTCTTTTGCATTTCGCTGAACTTTGACCCATGACACATCCATCAGGTGGGACAGGACAGCCAATTTAGATGTTTCAGCACATGGACACACCCTCACCCTATAACAGACCCTGATCTAGCAGCCATTTTACATTCTGTGTTTTGCCAGTGTAGGGAGAGTTTGCTTTGTGGAGCTGGGAAAAACTGTTAGGGACACCAAACGTTAGCTAATAGGGCCACAAAAGTCCTTTTAAGGACTGGTATAGGTGTGCAATTGATAGGTGTGATATACTGAGGGGTGTAATATATACTTATAATATACTTTCTTACAAACCGGATTCCCAAAAAGTTGGGACACTATACAAATCGTGAATAAAAACTGAATGCAATGATGTGGAGGTGCCAACTTCTAATATTTTATTCAGAATAGAACATAAATCACGGAACAAAAGTTTAAACTGAGAAAATGTACCATTTTAAGGGAAAAATATGTTGAATCAGAATTTCATGGTGTCAACAAATCCCCAAAAAGTTGGGACAAGGCCATTTTCACCACTGTGTGGCATCTCCCCTTCTTCTTACAACACTCAACAAACGTCTGAGGACCGAGGAGACCAGTTTCTCAAGTTTAGAAATAGGAATGCTCTCCCATTCTTGTCTAATACAGGCCTCTAACTGTTCAATCGTCTTGGGCCTTCTTTGTTGCACCTTCCTCTTTATGATGCGCCAAATGTTCTCTATAGGTGAAAGATCTGGACTGCAGAATGGCCATTTCAGTACCCGGATCCTTCTCCTACGCAGCCATGATGTTGTGATTGATGCAGAATTTGGTCTGGCATTATCTTGTTGAAAAATGCAGGGTCTTCCCTGAAAGAGATGACGTCTGGATGGGAGCATATGTTGTTCTAGAACCTGAATATATTTTTGTGCATTGATGGTGCCTTTCCAGACATGCAAGCTGCCCATGCCACACGCACTCATGCAACCCCATACCATCAGAGATGCAGGCTTCTGAACTGAGCGTTGATAACAACTTGGGTTGTCCTTGTCCTCTTTGTTCCGGATGACATGGCGTCCCAGATTTCCAAAAAGAACTTCGAATCGTGACTTGTCTGATCACAGAACAGTCTTCCATTTTGCCACACTCCATTTTAAATGATCCCTGGCCCAGTGAAAACGCCTGAGCTTGTGGATCTTGCTTAGAAATGGCTTCTTCTTTGCACTGTAGAGTTTCAGCTGGCAACAGCGGATTGCACGGTGGATTGTGTTGACTGACAATGGTTTCTGGAAGTATTCCTGAGCCCATTCTGTGATTTCCTTTACAGTAGCATTCCTGTTTGTGGTGGAGTGTCCTTTAAGGGCCCGGAGATCACGGGCATCCAGTATGGTTTTACGGCCTTGACCCTTACGAACAGAGATTGTTCCAGATTCTCTGAATCTTCGGATGATGTTATGCACAGTTGATGATGATAGATGCAAAGTCTTTGCAATTTTTCGCTGGGTAACACCTTTCTGATATTGCTCCACTATCTTTCTGCGCAACATTGTGGGAATTGGTGATCCTCTACCCATCTTGGCTTCTGAGAGACACTGCCACTCTGAGAAGCTCTTTTTATACCCAATCATGTTGCCAATTGACCTAATTAGTGTTAATTGGTCTTCCAGCTCTTTGTTATGCTCAAATTTACTTTTTCCAGCCTCTTATTGCTACTTGTCCCAACTTTTTTGGGATTTGTTGACACCGTGAAAATTTGAATCAACGTATTTTTCCTTTAAAATGATACATTTACTCGGATTAAACATTTGATCTGTCATCTACGTTCTATTACAAATAAAATATTGACATTTGCCATCTCCACATCATTGCATTCAGTTTTTATTCACTATTTGTTTAGTGTCCCAACTTTTTTGGAATCCGGTTTGTACATAAAAAGTATATTATAATGCATTTGTATTGTGCAGCAGTTGTGTTCTGTTCTGCTGCAATACCGCAGCTATATAGAGGGACAAACGCTATTGGAATAACTAATTGCAACTGGTGTGATATACCTGTTGCCCCCCAAAAAATGATTGAGGGGTGTGATATACCTATAATATACTTTCTAAAATAGAAAGTATATAGTGTATTTGTATTGTGCAGCAGTTGTGTGTGGTTTTGCTGCGATACCACAGCTATATAAAGTGACAAACGCTATTGGAACAACTATTTGCAATGGGTGAGACATATCTGTTGCCCCCAAAAAACTGATTGAGGGGTACAATATACCTGCTTCCACAAAAAATTGATTAAGGGGTTTCATATACCTGCTTCCATAAAATACTGATTGAGAGGTGCGATATAACTGCTTCCACCAAATATTGATTGAGGCCTGCAATATACCTGCTTCCACAAAATACTGATTAAGGGGTGCGATATACCTGCTTCCACCAAATTTTTATTAAGGGGTTCTATATACCTGCTTCTACAAAATACAGATTGAGGGGTGAGATATACCTGCTTCCACAAAATACTGATCAAGGGATTTCTATATACCTGTTTCTACAAAATACTGATTGATGATTTCGATATAACTGCTTCCACAAAATACAGATTGAGGAGTGCGATATACCTGCTTCCACCAAATATTGATTAAGGGGATCTATATACCAGCTTCCACAAAATACTGAATAAGGCGATTGATATACCTGCTTCCACAAAATACTGATTGAGGTGTGTGATTTGCCTGCTTCCACAAAATACTGAATAAGGGGTTTGATATACCTGCTTCCACAAAATACAGATTGAGTGTTGCAAAATACCTGCTTCCACCAAATATTGATTAAGCGGTTCTATATACCTGCTTCAATAAAATACTGATTAAGGAGATTGATATCCCTGCTTCCACCAAATATTGATTGAGGCCTGCCATATACCTGCTTCCACAAAACACTGATTAAGGGGATTGAAATACCTGCTTTCACCAAATATTGATTGAGGCCTGCGATATAACTGCTTCTGCAAAATACTGATTAAGGGGTTTGACATACCTGCTTCCACAAAATACAGATTGAGGAGTGCGCTATACCTGCTTCCACCAAATATTGAGTAGGGGTTCTATATTCCTGCTTACACAAAATACTGAATATGGGGTGCGATATACCTTCTTCCACAAAGTACTGATTAAGTGGATTGATATACCTGCTTCCACAAAATACTGATTGAGGAGTGCGATTTACCTGCTTCCACCAAATATTGAAAAAGGGGTTCTATATAAGTGCTTCCACAAAATACTGATTAAGGGGACTGATATACCAGCTTCCACAAAATACTGCACAAATAGTTCTACAACATGGACAGTGACATACTAGAGGGGGATCCATGACAAAAATTCCCCCCAAAAAATGCATTTTAATCAGGGCCCATTTTTATGCGTCTTAAAGGGAAATTATCAAAAATGAGCCCCGTTGGAGCCTTGTAAAATTTTATTTTAGGCCATGGGAGTACAGGCCCTAAAAATTAGGCATTCACCTGACAAAATAAATTGTGATTATGTGGCTGGAGGTACAATATGCGGTCACTGAATAACAATTTTACTGTAGCCCACTGGAGTATAGGCCACAAACATTAGGCATTCACCTACAGAAAAGATCCAGTGACTATGTGGCTGGAGGTTTATTAGACGGTCATTGGATATCAATTTTACTGCAGGCCAGTGGAGTATAGGCCCCAAACATTAGGCATTCACCGGACAGAAAACATTAAATAATTATGTGGCTGGAGGTACAGTATATTAGATGGTCATTGGATATCAATTTTACTGCAGGCCAGTGAAGTACAGGCCCCTAACATTAGGCATTCACCGTACAGAAAAGAACAAGTGATTATGTGGCTGGAGGTACATTAGGCGGTCACCGTATAACAATTTTACTGTTGGCCAGTTAGATTAAAGGCCCCAAAGAATTATGTGTTCACCGTACAGTAAATATTATGTGATTATGTCGCTGGAGGTATATTAGGCAGTCATTGGATATCAATTTTACTGCAGGCCAGTGGAGTATAGGCCCCAAACATTACGCATTCACCGTACAGAAAAGATCAAGTGATTATGTGGCTGGAGGTATATTAGATGGTCATTGGATACCAATTTTACTGCAGGCCAGTGGAATACAGGCCCCAAATATTAGGCATTCACCAGACAGAAAAGGCCATTTATGCCGCTGTATTTACATAAGACAGGGACCATTTTTTGTTCTGGGTGGTGGCGGATATGTATGGCTGGCATGAGGAAATTCAATTAAACATGGTCATCACAGGTGTTGAATTACTCCGAAATCCATTCCTCATTAATTTTTAGAAATTTGAGGTAGTCCACACTTTCATAAACTGGGCGGGTTGCTTATCGGTCTGGATCCCCCCTGCTGCGCTGACCGTCATTTTGGACAGGACACTCGACGAGGGGCAGGCCAAGAGTTCCATGGCAAATTGTGCCATGCAAGCCTGCACACCCAGAAGTCCAAGGTTTCTTCGCTTCTCAGAGCGTCTACATCGGCCGTTAACCTGATGCAGTCGAACATCTGTCGGTCTAGGCATCCCCTGAGGCTGGATCCGGAGGGTGGCTGTCGATGGGTTGGCTGTAAGAATGATCTAATATCCGAAGTGACCAACATATTTTCAAACTGCCCTCTTCTTGCATGCACGCTCCAGAAAGAAGGCGCAAGGTACGATGTCACTGATGGTGCCCTGGCTGAGACTGACCAGTTTGGTGATCTCATCAAATGGCCGCAGAAGTCTGCATGCGTCGCGCATGAGCAGCCACTGGCGCAGTGAAAAGAAACCAAGCTCCCCAGAACCTATCCTGCAGCAGAGTTCGTACAAGTAGCCATTAATGGCACGTTGCTGCTGGAGCAGCCTATCAAGCATATGCAAGGTGGAGTTCCAGCGTGTCGCACTGTCAGAAATCAGACGTCTGACAGGCAGGTGGTGTCACCACTGAATGTCAGCAGGCGAGCAATGGCCGTGTAAGATCTTCAAAAATGGCCAGAGATTTTCCTGGCCTGCCGCAAGACGTCCTGGACCCCGGAGTATTTGGCAATGAATCGCTGCACGACTAAGTTCACCACCGCGTAATGTACCTCTAGCCACATAATTACTTGTTCTTTTTTGTCGGGTGAATGCCTAATTTTTGGGGCCTGTACTGGCCTACAGTAAAATTGTTATCCACTGACCGTCCTGTTAGTCCTGTATCTACAAATCCAGTCCCTCCAGATAAGTAAATCTACCACAATCAATGCAAATATTGTATTGAAAGAATCTATTACCCTATTGCATGCCCACCAATAATGCATCATAAATATCCGCCACGTCGATACCGATAAGGCTGCCTACGATTCAAACAGTGCACGCAAATTAATTTGCTGAGCAAAGCAAGAGCTGGGAGTGGGATTGAGCTTAATCTGACCTCAATAAAATTATTCCATGTACAGATCCGGCCATGAAGCCATTCACTCCGAGACTGACACATGGCACTATGGAATATACACCAGAATGACTTTTCTGTGTGTCCACACAAGGAATACATCAACACCTTTCATTTCTGTGAATATTGGACGGCAGATTAGTCTATCATGAAAAATATTGAAAACATATAAAATGTCGCCCTTATATAAAGTGAGACCGAAAAACTAAACGGATGACGTCCGTGTGCATTCCGTATTTTGTGGAACGGAACAGCTGACCCCCTAAAAGAAGTCCTATCCTTGTCCGTTATGCAAACAACAATAGGACATATTCTCTGTACATATGGAAGCGGAATACACTGAGTGACTTCCTTTTTTGGCGGAACCGTTGAAATGAATGGTGCCGCATACGGTCCACACAAAAAAACGGAAAGAAAATACATGTCATGTGCATAAGCCCTAACACAGTTATAATCAGCCATACGATCCATTTCCGATATAAAACTGACTGCTATAAACAAGAAACACGTAAAACCTTCATACAATAAATCAATGGTGTCACATACTAGATACAACATGTAATAATACACTCTGAGAGGGAACAATGAATTACACACTTTATTTGACATCATCAGTTCATAAAGATAAGGATGTAGCAGTGCCAGGAAGCTGTCACACAGTACGCTATCTGTAGATTTACATAGGACTGCAGATAAAGCCTACTTTATTATCACAGAGCCTAAACAAAGGGTCCTGGAGTGTCCTGGATTAAGTCTAGTTGACTTGTATGGGAATGAGCTGTAATACCACCTATGTACAGTTGAATCCTGGACAACCCCTTTAAATAATACATTCAGCTATGCTTCATCTGTAAATGTCAAGTTTTTCTTGGTGCAAATTCTGAAAACATAGGGAGGGTCCCCCAAAATGAAAAAGAAATCCCCTTTAAATATAATTTGCTGAATTGTTAACCTATATGAAGTAGCCATATCTTATTCTTATTGTATCTATGTCTGGAAAAGCTGAGCGACAACACACACGTGAACCATCGTATCTCCTAGGTAGGTTTACAGACAGCTTTCCCAGACACCGCAGTAGCAGAACCTTGTATTGATAAATGAAAGTGGATGTATTTCTGCATAACCGAGCAAATCTGATGTTCAAGGGTGTTGGGAATGTGGGTGAGAACCACCCATGGGAGCTGATGTCAACCAGCTTTCCTGTGACCTAAAAAGCAAGCACTACACAAAAGGAAAATACAGGGATTTAGGCCTCATGCACACAACTGCATGTATTTTGCGATCTGAGTTGCAGTTTTCTTTTTTTTTGCGAACCCATTGAATTCAATAGGTCAGGTGTCTGCATTTTGCGGCCAAGTTTAGGACATTATAGGATCTTCTTGCAGAATGGACATACAGATGTGAAAAGCACAAGGATCATATCTTCGTTCCGCAAAGGACAGAACATGTCCTATACTTGGTCGCAAAATACAGACCACTGACCCCTTCAAGTCAATGAGTCGACAAAAAAAAACAACAACGATGCAACTCGGACATCATGCGTATTTTGTGGAACTGCATTTTGCAAACTGCTAAATACATTCAGTCGTGTGAATGTACCCCTGTACTGAGAGAATTTTTCTCATGCAAGTGATTTAAGAAATGTCACTAGGACCCCTGCCCGCTAAGGGGCTGGACCACCCACTCTACTTGCTAAAGTACTGTATTTTCCTGGGTATAAGACTACTTTTTAACACATGAAAGTCTTCTCAAAAGTCGGGGGTCGTCCTATACGCCGGGTGTCGTCTTATATGCCAGTATACGGTGTGCTGAAATTTACTTCCTAGCCGGACTGGAGCAGCTGTCCTTCTCCAGCTTCAGGGACAGGCGCCCTCTAGCTGAGCCACCGTGCGCTGCATCCCCGCCAGCCGCTCCTGAAGCAGCCCCCTCTCCCTGCTCTCAGTGGTTTTCTCATGGCGGCAGTATCACATTGCGTACTACCGCTCGGATCGTCTTGGAGACAGGGAGGGCTGGGCAGGCAGGGAGAGCTGACCCACCCAATCCAAGCAGGCTTTGTATGCAGTGTGCACAGAAAATACCGGTACATCTCTTGCCGTGATTGGCTGGTTGTTGTATACTGGGTTGGATTGGCGATTCTGAGGTAAGGCAGGGGGGAAGCAGGAGCATCTGCACTTCAGCCAATTCTAATGTTGGAATGGCGGATCTCTAATGAAGTTTGGTGTGTCTATCTGGGGAGCAGATACATGTGGTGGTGAATACAGTACAGCACCAGTATCTGTACCGGTTCATACAGTACAGCACCAGTACATACAGTACAGCACCAGTATCTGTACATACAGTACAGCACCAGTATCTGTACCGGTTCATACAGTACAGCACCAGTACATACAGTACAGCACCAGTATCTGTACCGGTTCATACAGTACAGCACCAGTACATACAGTACAGCACCAGTATCTGTACCGGTTCATACAGTACAGCACCAGTACATACAGTACAGCACCAGTATCTGTACATACAGTACAGCACCAGTATCTGTACCGGTTCATACAGTACAGCACCAGTACATACAGTACAGCACCAGTACATACAGTACAGCACCAGTATCTGTACCAGTTCATACAGTACAGCACCAGTACATACAGTACAGCACCAGTATCTGTACCGGTTCATACAGTACAGCACCAGTACATACAGTACAGCACTAGTACATACAGTACAGCACCAGTATCTGTACCAGTTCATACAGTACAGCACCAGTACATACAGTACAGCACCAGTATCTGTACCGGTTCATACAGTACAGCACCAGTACATACATCACAGCACCAGTATCTGTACCGATTCATACTGTACAGTATACAAATGGCTAACAGTCAAGACCCCATCATGGCTCTACCAGCAAGAAGAAAGAAATATGAAGTCAGTTTCAAACTTAAAGTTGTAAACTCTGCCGTGGAACATAATAACTGCGCTGCTGCAAGACAATATTCATTTAAAGGGATTTTGTCACTTCAACAAATGACATTTAGAGAGAAAGTGAATACGAGACACTTAGGCCCCTTGCAGAGGAGCGTGTCTGGATGCGTTGCGTCTGCGATCAGGGAAAATCGTGCGAGTGCACACACAATTTCAGTCAGTTTTGACTGCGATTGCGTCGCGTTGCTCAGTTTTTTTCCGCGCAAGTGCAATGCGTTTTGCACGCGCATGAGAAAAAACTGATTGTGGTACCCAGACCCGAACCTGGACTTCTTCTCTGAAGTTTGGGTTTGGGTTTGGTGTTCTGTAGATTTTATTATTTTCCCTTATAACATGGTTTCTGCGTTTTCTGAAAACTGCAGAATATAGAGCATGCTGCGACTTTCATGCAAAGCACAAGTGATGCGTGAAAATCACCGCTCATCTGCACAGCCCCATTGAAGTGCTTTCACGTCACGCATTGCACCCGCGCAGAATTCTCGCCCCGTGTGAAAGGGGCCTTAGGCTACATGCACACATTTTTTTTAACGCTCATCACACGTTCGTTTTAAGACCAATGGTAGTCTATGGGGTTATTCACACGGCAGTTTTTTTTGACTGTCAGTGAAAAAACGGACGTAAAAAAATAGAACATGTTCTATCTATCTTGTCGTTTTTCACTGACAGACAGCGGCAATACAAAAGAATGGGTCAATTTTTAACGTCTATCTCTCAGAAAGGCATTTTTTTCACTGTCGTTTGCATGTAGCCTTACTAATGTATTGTGATTGTCCATATTGCTGGCTTGATTCATTTTTTCATCACATTATACACTTCTTGTTTCCATGGTTATGACCACCCTACAATCCAACAGCGGTTGTCGTGCTTGCACACTATAGGAACAAGTGCCATTCTTTAGTGGCTGAGACTATGGGAAAGTGCATAGACACACATGCGCAGCATCTCCCGTTCTGCCCACCTCGTATCTGCGCTGCAGCAGTGGTCGTTACTCCTGGAAATAAAGAGTGTATAATGTGATAGAAAAATGTAACAAACCAGCAAAGGAGGCAATATGGACAATCACAGTACATTAGTAAGTGCCTTGTATTAACTTTCTCTACATAAAGGCCATTTGCTGATGTGAGACAACTATTTAATGGATGTCCTATTGACATATAGTGTTGATTGCGAATATTTTAATCAAGAATTTTTATCGTGAATATCAGCACTTCGAGAATTCGCGAAGATGTAGAATATAGTGCTATATATTCGTAATCGCGCATATTCTAGATTTTTTTTTATCAGTAACCTCCCTTCTTGCTTGTGGGCCAATGAGAAGGCTGAAATGTCTTTGTCTGAGCTTAGCAACATCCCTAGCAACCAATAGGAAAGCTGCCTACCCCTTACTATATAAGAAACTCCCCAGCGGCCATTTTCTGCAGTTTTTTGCAGTTCTGAGAGAGACAGCAGTGACATTGCTGTGCTCTGTGCTTTCATCTGGATCCTATTCCTTATCCAATTACATTAGATGGTTAGTTAACTCAAAATACAAACTACAAATTGGCGTGGTATTAAAAAGCAGGAAGTGCTCAACCCCATATGCAGTGGTGCCTATATACCGGGGGGGGGGGGCAGATCCTGCACTTGTGGCCAGTTGCTAATGGCAATCCCCAGCAAAAATGCATACAATGGAGGATGCCTGCAGCGGACCACGAGTACCACAATGGACATCCTACACAGGATAGCAATTGTGTGGATGTGATAAGCAGTCAAAATAACATAACAAAAACAAAGACAGGTGCACTCTGCGGTCTTACTAACCCTCGTACTGGTGTAAAATTGAGAATTAGCCAACATATCCTGCTTGGAGGACATGTGTGAGCCCGAGCACCGCACCAAGGTTTCTCAAGTAGCTCGGGAACCTAACGCTAAACCTACCTGGGCCGTATGGGCAATACCAGGAGCCAGTGGGCGAATTACAGGTGCGCAAGGTCCGACTCAAAGCAATCTCCCAGTAACCTCCAGCATGTGACCATGCATACAATGGGAGGAGGCAGAGAGCATGGTCACATGCTGGAGGTTACTGGGAGATTGCTTTGAGTCGGACCTTGCGCACCTGTAATTCGCCCACTGGCTCCTGGTATTGCCCATACGGCCCAGGTAGGTTTAGCGTTAGGTTCCCGAGCTACTTGAGAAACCTTGGCGCGGTGCTTGGGCTCAGACATGTCCTCCAAGCAGGATATGTTGGCTAATTCTCAATTTTACACCAGTACGAGGGTTAGTAAGACAGCAGAGTGCACCTGTCTTTGTTTTTGTTATGTTATTTAGTTAGTTAGCTCACAACAATACTAAGTGCACCAATCAGTAATATCTACTCAGGCCTGATAAAATGTGAAGTTGCATGTATTGCACAAAAAATATGCGCATCATAAGTGTCGATTTGCACAATTGCGAAAATAATGACTGGAGATCATGAATTCTACAATTTGCTAATTTATTGAAAATTTATTGCGAATATTATGCGAAAAATTCACTAAATATCGCAAAAACAAATATTACCTATGCCGCTCATTACTATTGACATACCGTAAAACACCTTGGGAGAAACCCGTCTAATTTAACTTTATGTTTGCTTTAATTATAAGTATTGTGAGGTGTTTGTTAAGATCTTGAATTTTGTTCTGAAAAATCCAGATCTCCAGATTACCTAACACTTCGGGGCCATGATTTACAGGGCAGTCCTTTTGAGTCAGTTCTTCTCCAGTATTAAAAACACTGCACAAACAAGTGTCTATAGAGAATCCCACCTAAGGCAAAGTGTTCTTCCTGCTAGAGATCGTCAGTGTAGGTAAGAATTCCTGCTCAGTGTGTTTAGTACATTAGACACAAGGATTAAATGTACTGCCATGTCAGTGCTTATACACAAGTCATCGGCTCCCCTGACATTGCAGTAAATGGATATGTCCCTACTACACAGACTGACACTGTCAGCCCTGAAGTAGCAATATCACACTGCACAGGGATGCACCTCATTGACAAGGGATTGGTAACACCCAGTCGTTAATTTACGCTTAGATTCCTAGGAGGAATAATAGAGGAACCACACAATGAAGAGTTCTAAAAAAGATGCTCTAGAATCATGATCTTATGGGTATACAAATATGTACTAAAACAGACGTCAGGAGAACTAGCAGGTCCTCTTTAAAGAGTATGTCCACTTTGTACAATTCATTTTTGTTAGCAGGGCTTCCTAAAAATAAGCTGATCTCTAGCACCACCACAGGAGAAATGAAGTATTACATTGCCATTGAAATCAATAGGCTGCATGTGTAATAGAAAGACATGTTGAGTCCTCTAGAAAAAGAGGCTTCTCTTTTGCAGAGATGCTCCACATCTACTAATTCATGGGGAGGAGGACACCCTTGTGTTACCTCAGGATTTCCTAATAGGTTATTTGAGAATGGGTTTTCAAACCAAACAATCTTTTTAATGTCAGCAGGGCTTGTGCATGCAATCATTTTTGGTTTAGTAATGTTTCTACATTCTGTGGTTGAATGCTATCTACCACACACTGCTATTCCCTAACTGACATGCTCCTCAAAATCTCACATCACTGATGTCCTCTAAGCAAGGAGAGGAAGAACATGCAGTAGTTGTCATAGACATCAGTGTAACTCAGGGTGGTGAGAATAATGCCATGCCATAGGGCAGGGATGGCCAACCTGAGGCTCTCAAGCTGTTGCAAAACTACAGCTCCCAGCATGTCCACACTGCCTACAGCTTTCAGCCTACAGCAGGGCATGGTGGGAGTTGTAGTTTTACAACAGCTGGAGAGCCGCAGGTTGGCCATGCCTGCCATAGGGCCAATCATCTGAGGGGGGCCTACACATGTGTAAAAATGAGCCACAGAGGTGATGATGATGCCTGAGATAGAGAAAGGAAGAGAATGAATGTATGGGAGAAGAAAGCCATGGTTAATAGATTATCATGGGTTGAGGGCTCTAGGATAGGAGGAAAATACAAGGAATGTCAAAGTCACAGTGACCATAAACCTTCCATTTATTAACTTGACCTTGGTCATGGAGTCCTGGTCCATTCTTTGTTATAGGTTACAATCCTGACCATAAGTGAAGCATAAGGTTCTCCAATCTCCAAAAACAGAACTCCTGGGTCAGAACAGTCATTCTCAGGTTACATTAATACACATACTATACATATAGGAATGGACCATAATGTAACCCTTTCCCAGCCAGAGTTATTTTTAGTATTTAACCCAAATTTCCTCTTAAGTGACTCAATCTTTGCTTATTTCTATGTATTCAATTATAGCCTGCAGAAAAAATCATGTCTGTTACGTGCAACATGTATTAACTTGACTCATTTTGCTGCCAGCAATTCTGTTGCTATGCCTTACCAGCTATGCCAGTCTATGTTCAGTATATGCTGTATTCTCCTGTTGCCAGGGTAAGATCACTATGTGCCAGTTACATACGACTTAGGTGAATGATGCCCTTCCTTATAATATTAGGTTACATTTTACGCCATAGAACAAACCAAGCTGTGCTGATGTGCATGAATCTTTATAGCTATAATGTTTACATTCGCATTTTGTTTTATAAATTTTTATGCTTTGTTTCTACTATATCGTACATCATTTATTTTGGAAACCTGATAAAAAAAAAGAGATGTGATACCAGTGGAAAACAATGAAAAATAATATATGTGAAGTCGTGGGAGGTTTATATCAGGGAACTGAGGAATCAGGTATTCAAAGTCAACTGAGCAGATAATAAAACAATAATCATCAACGTCAATGAAACCATCATCTGAAGCAAGTGACACTTTCCACTATTCATAAATGTCACGCTCCATGTACAGATCGCTTCTACTCTTTCTAAGTGACTTTTACTGTCGTTTGGACTGTTCTGTCTAGTGAGTGGGCGAGTTGTATACTTGTGCTAATGCTAAGGGATGGGGGAGGGAGGAGAACCAATCATTGATTCGCATGGGCTACAGTATACAATCTCCAGGTTCTTTTAACTTACAAGAAAAGTATTGATTACATTCTAGAACGAGAGTGAAGAGAAACAGCAGGGAAACAATTTAGTTTTCTCAGGAACTGGGGTAGACTTCGTCTCTAGTTTAATTCTGTACAGTTGGGTGACCACGGGAATCGGTCAAGTAGAGAAATAAGAAATGAAAGTGTTCAAGAGCAAGATGAGGTCCTAAAAATGGAAAAAGGATATTGGCAGGTAGAAGAGCAAGACGTTATCAAGAGAGATGATGGAGTCGTAGAGAAGAAGATGAAAAGGTGCAGAGAGGTAGCTAGATTTGAGAGTACTTTAAAGGGTGCCATGTTAAGATAATGGGGTAGGATTTAAAGGGTTGAGTTAAAGTAATGGGGAAGGATTAAAGGGGTTATGTTAAGGTAATGGGGTAGGATTAAGAGGGGGTAACTTAAGAGGGGGCATCTTAATGAGTTGTGCCAGTTGACAAACTCATCTTTGGAAGGCTACATCCGTAGTAAGTGATAATGGCAGCATAGTGTCCCAGTGGTTAGCACCATTGTCGTGGGGTCCTAAGTTCAAATCCCACCAACTGCATGAAGTTTTTATGTTCTCCCTGCATTTTTTGCAAGATTTCTCTGGGTACTCCGGAACCAGAAAAATGGTTGGTTGATTGGCTTCGTAGGAAATTGGTGCTGGTGTGCGTGTGGTTAAGATAGGGCAGCACCATGTTGAGGAATGATGACTTCTGTACATTGCTGCAGACTATGTTGGCAATATATAAGCAAGAGGATATAAGTGAGAAGATGATGTAGAAATCTAGTGAGAGCTGAGAGAGAAGAAGTGATAAAGGGGAACAGAAAAAGAGCAAGCATGAGAGAAAATACAGATATGTAGTAGTGAAGGAGATGTACGTCTTCTTCTTGCCCCCCTTGCTCCATTACTGACCCACTTTTAATACCCTTGATATGTTTAATACATAGTCTAGGAGAATAAATCATGCATGACATCCTGCACTGTAGTTACGTCTTCCCATTTTGTGTTCAACAAATGAAGTAAACCAGTAATTAACACATGCCCAGGGTTACAGGCGGTACACTTGGATGCCTCCATGACTGCGCCCCATTATATATTTATGCATGAAATGGACTACCCCTGGTTTGCAGTTACGAGATGAGGCAGCAACATTAGGTTCATTTCACAATCATGTTATGTAACCCAAAAACATTGACCAAAACAGTAATTAAGACCAGGCAGAGGACATGACTTACCGCACACATCCACTACGCTGCACTGTGTAACCACAGGTATAGCAGAACAGTACGTGGCCCCAAAACTGTGCATCCTGCTAATATTAAGTAATATCAGAAATCAGTAGGCTTCGACATTCGGATTCTGGTCTGTTGTGCTCTTTAGGAAAGGTAGCATTTTTTAGAGGATGAACGCAATCACATCCACAGTCAGCAAGAACAGGGCTGCAAGGGGTTAATGTGCATTCAGTCTTTCTAGATGTGAGGTACATAAGCATTACCTGTGCAGCATTTCCTAGAGCTTCGCAGGATAAAGGTATAGATTCCCATTCACACATACTGTAGGTTTCTGTTTTTCCCCAAATACCATGGCAGGGCACTATTTCAGCATTTACATACATATGTAGCAGAGTCAAGACCGGAATTTGGTGCAGAATCACATGCTGATGCAGCTTCAATGTGACAGTTTCAGCTCTGCTACATCTGTAGTTGTGAAATACACAACCTGCTCAATCAGTGTGACCATTTCAGGACAGAAATCCCCCCTCCCCAATGAATAAATATTGGACCCCTGAATAATGTCGCCGTTTTTTGAGGGGCATTACACAAGACAAATGTCATTTTTTGCACTGCAAGGCAAAGTTTATTTGCAATAAACTTGCGAGTTGTATTATCACCAGCAAATATTGCGATTTAATACTGTACATTCAGGCCATTATTACATGTCTACATACAATAGTCACTGTTCTAGAGTTTCTCTGGTTTTGTTAGACAATCTTATTTCATTCAAAAGAATTATAGACAGTCCAGCTTATGCATAGGATAATTTATTATCAGAACTTGAGGTGGGGGATGGGACTTGCAAGGAGAGATCTCCAAAGCCCATCACCCCTCTCAAAATGCAACTGAGTAGGAAAGGGGTTGGGGGGGGGGGGGGAGTTGGAGTTGTTACATAATGGCAGCTGTGTGCCAGTAGCATTGTACCCTCAGCTGCATTCTGTAATTCACATTGAGTAACAGTAACCAACAGTTTGTCAGCCCCTTGGTCTGTGCAAATAGTTTCAGAAGACTAAATCAAAATTACTCCACTGCCATCAGTGGCCATGAAAAAATATCCAATATATATTTATATACAGTCTACATATTTCACATTGAAATAATGGCAGCCATTGAACAAGGATGGATTTAGTTCAACACAGAGAAGTCTTTGTCAACATCAAGTGCCAGAGACCATTAGGTGGACATTTCATCAAGGCCTTCAAGGACACAAGCATGAAAGTATAACCAAAAAATGGGCTTGGTAATGAAACAAGGCAGGCAACAAAAAGAAGGGGGGAGTCTTTTCTCATTGTCTACAGAATTTGCACTTGATGATTTTCTTAAATGCACTTTGGAAATCTTTATTAAAGTAAGCGTATATGATGGGGTTAAGGAGAGAGTTTGAGTAGCCTAGCCAGTTGATAATGTCATACAGCAAGTGTGGCATATGGCAGGTTTCACAAAAGGGCAACACCAGGGCAACAATGAAGAAAGGTAGCCAGCAGAAGATGAAGGTGCCCATGATAATACCTAAAGTTTTCACTGTTTTCCTCTCCCTGGCTAGTGCCACCTTTCTTTTGGATTCTGCGCTTTTGTCGTTCTTCTTCTCAAAGCATGGGGGAGATGTGGTGTCACTTGAGTGGTCTGGCAGTGCCAGATGGTTTTTAGAGTTAGCATAATGATGGACTTCAATGATCTCCAGGGCAGCACCATCCTCACCAAGCCTCACTGCACCATTCACACAAGTGGTTGGCTTGGGCTCTACACTTCTTTTCCAGTTCTTGCTGGGTTCCCCATTGCTTTTCCTCTGGATGGTGGATGGGGAAACTGACAGACAAGTATCAGCCACTTTCTTTTTCTCTGTTTTCTTAACTGTTTTCCGAATTCTGAATCTGGCAGCTTTAAATATCCTCCCATACAATATCAACATGAGGATCAGAGGGATGTAGAATGCACCAAAGGTGGAGTAGATGGTGTAACCGGGGTCTTCACTTATTTTGCAAGCATCCGGATCAGCTCTGTCTTCATGTGTTCTCCAACCCAACATTGGTGGGATGGATATTGAAAACCCTATAGCCCATGTCAGACTAATGAGGATAGCAGCTCGTCTAGGAGTTCGCTTGTTCACATAGTCTATGGGGTCTGTGATAGCCCAGTATCTGTCCAAAGCTATGGCGCACAGATGAAGAATGGAAGAGGTACAACACAAAACGTCTAGAGAAATAAAAATGTCACAAGTTACCTGTCCAAGGGTCCACTTGTTGAGTACTTGATAAAGTGCTGCCATGGGTAACACCAAAACAGAGACCATCAAGTCAGTGACTGCAAGAGAACCTATGAGATAATTGGCCACTGTCTGAAGAGTCCTCTCAAGTGCTATGGCAGCAACCACACAAGCATTGCCAAAAATTGCACATAGGATCAGTGTCCCCAAGAAGAGAGAAGTGATGATCTGGTAGCTGAGGGCTACCTCTTCAAACTTAGTCCCATTCCTCTTCTCCAAAGAGTAGTCCGAAGAGGTAGTGTTATTGAAAGCATCCATCCCAAAGCTTTAAGAGAAGACCTGGTGGTCCTAACAGTGGGGAAAGGATGAGACCAGGCGGTGAGGGCCAGGCTGAGGATGTCCGGGACTAGTTCGCGTTTGGTGCCAGGATGCCTCCACTCCTGCTCTGCTTCTTTAAATTGGACATGGTTTCAAAGGTGATGGGTACCACTCCAATCTGCGTTTCTTGCTTCGGCGAATCATTGAATACTGGAGAAAAGTTGAAGAGGACAGTGCATAGGAGAGGATGCCAGCGTTTACAGCTGGACTCCAGTACACATTGCTGCAAGACCCTCTCTAGCAGATTAAATCCACCTCTCCTCTGATGCTCCTGCAGCTCATAGCCCGAAAGAAGAATGAAATGCAGGGGGAGTGGCTGGACTGAGCTCTGTGATGGCTGCTCTTTGCTGAGGCTCTATGTGCAACCATCCTTTTCAAGCAATTCACCATAGCTACAGGAACTTTAAAACTGTCTCCCAGCTCTCAGCAAAGCCTTCTCTACCTGCCACGCTGAGAGCAAAGAGAAATAGAGAACCTCAGAGATGGTTAACAGACTTTCTGCAGCAACCAGAGTACAGACAACAACAGGTCAACAACATCTCAGGGAAACCTCTCCTCTCACTCTTATGCCTTAGAAAGCAGCAGAGACCACCACTCTGGACATACGTGGCAATGTTTCCCATTCACATTCAGAATTGAAACATGATATAGAAACTAAGCAAGCAAAGGGCTGTGATGAAACAAACACTGGCACATGAGACTAGTGATATACACTTCATGGAGGAAGACTCTGCTTCAAATTCCTCTACTATAAGAAGTCCTGCAAAACCAAAACAAAAGCTCATGCTTCAGGATGATGCAAGATCTGATGTAAGTGACTCTAATTGCTTTACTTTAACATTATCTACAAGTGTTTTTTGTTTCATATCCCCCCATCTGCCGAAGCTGTCCCTGTTAATCTCCTAAAAAAAATGTTAGTGGCTTTAAATAGCTCCGTAAACAGTATGACATGACCGAAATGGTGACGACAAAATGGGTGAAATTGCATCTGCACATAACTTGTTAGTAGATGCAGATAATTTAGACGAAGATGTTATAGCTCTCAGATTAAAAATAGCAGACCTTGAAGACAGATCCAGGTCAAAATAATGTAAAGTTCAGAGAGGAATTCCTGAGACTGCTATTGCAAAGTATATTATATTGAACGTATAGTCTATTTCCAGCTAATTAGAACATCTATAGTTCCTGAGGTCTCTCGGTTGGATCTGACAATCAACAGAGCACCAAGACCTCTTAAACCCTAAGGTCTACCTAAAAACAAACCACTAGATGTTCTGGCATGATTACACTTCGAACATGTCAAAGAAAATGTGTTACCTGCTACGAGAAAAGCACATTCTATGCCTGAGCTGTTCGAGCACATATACTGAGCTGTCTCAAACTAGCATTCATGAAAGAAAAAAATCTTCTCCTTCTTACCAAAGCATTATACAAGATTCTTTATAAATGGGGATATCTGACCAAGCTTGTCACAAAGAGGTAGAACTCTACTTTCATCATTCAGAACACCGAGGAAGGTCTATCTCTTTTGAAGAAATGGAATGTCAATATAGAGGACACAGCAATGTTCCCATCAAGGCTGAGAAAATTAGAAAGGAGCGGTCTACCTTACAAGACTGTACAATGTTCTTCTATTGTTATACTTGTGCATTGCTCTCTTTTCTCTTTTTTTATTTTGTTCCCTTATACAGGTAAAAATTTATTCTACAATACAAGACTTTAACTGGACATTCTTCTACAACCAAGATTCTTCTACAGATAATGCTGCAATTTTCAACTGATATCTCATGGGGACACATATGAGACCTCATCTGATTAACATTTAAAAGACTTTCTACCGTCCTTTGCTGCCCTCTTCAGGCTACACCACATTTTACATCTTCCTGAAACGTATAATAATCATATACATCTGCTTTTTTTTTTTTTTTTTTTTTAACAATGAATGTTAAGGAACTTAACCACCCCTTTAAATGTTCCTCACTATGTTTAGAGGTCAAATCATATAAAGCAGACATGTTATGTATTCAAGAAACTCATTTACTAGATTCAGATGCCTGTAGAGTTAATATTTACCACTCTCATTCAAACAAGAAAAAAAGATAGGGTTTTAATAGCAAACAAAAATACTCTATCTTTTGAACTACTTGATATTAAAATAGACATAAAAGGGAGATTTCTAGTATGTACAATCAGACTTAACTATAAACCTAAATATAGGGCGAATTAAAATTTTAAGTAAGATTTTCTCCAAATTAAGTAAATCCAAAAAGGTCACTTGATCATATGTGGTGGTGATGTCAATATTATTTCAGATCCTGAGTTGGATTCTACATCACAGTGCAGGAGATCTCTCCCTACACTGAAGATATGGCTACTGAGATAATGATTTATATGTTTAAACCCCAATAAAAAAAAAAAAACATTTTTCAAACTGGTGTAAAGTACAACTGTCTTAGTTGCCCATAGCAACCAATCAGATTTCACCTTTTTATTTTGGACAGCTCCTTTGGAAAATGAAAGGTGGAATCTGATTGGTTGCTATGGGCAACTAAGCCAGTTCTACATTACACCAGTTTGATAAATGACCCTCTTGATTAGTGCTTAGCTGATAATTGGTCCCTTCAACTATGCAAAGAAGCTAAGTTGGGGCATATTACATGGTCAGACCAGGCTATATCTTTCATTTCCCTATTTTTCCAACCCAGGGTTCATTTGTCATTTGAGCAATTTCCTTCTTGCTAAAGTAGACTATAAACTTATTTTTAAAGGAACTATTTAAGATTACAATGGTAATAATGACTTTCCATATATTAAAAGGAACATGTTGTGTTGCACATGGTATCTGGGCTGCAGGCAGTATGTTATAGAGCAGAAGAAGCTGAGCAGTTTGATAGATAGTTTTATAGAAAAATATTAGGGCTCTTTCACACTTGCGTTCTTCTGTTCCGGCATAGAGTTCCGTCGTCGGGGCTCTATGCCGGAAGAATCCTGATCAGGATTATCCCAATGCATTCTGAATGGAGAGAAATCCGTTCAGGATGCATCAGGATGTCTTCAGTTTAGGACCGGAACGTTTTTTGGTCGGAGAAAATACCGCAGCATGCTGCGCTTTTTGCTCCGGCCAAAAATCCTGAACACTTGCCGCAAGGCCGGATCCGGAATTAATGCCCATTGAAAGGCATTGATCCAGATCCGGCCTTAAGCTAAACGTCATTTCGGCGCATTGCCGGATCCGACGTTTAGCTTTTTCTGAATAGTTACCATGGCTGCCGGGACGCTAAAGTCCTGGCAGCCATGGTAAAGTGTAGTGGGGAGCAGGGGAGCAGCATACTTACCGTCCGTGCGGCTCCCGGGGCGCTTCAGAGTGACGTCAGGGCGCCCCACGCGCATGGATGACGTGATTGCATGGCACGTCATCCATGCGCATGGGGCGCTCTGACGTCATTCTGGAGCGCCCCGGGAGCCGCACGGACTGTAAGTATACTGCTCCCCCGCTCCCCACTACTACTATGGCAACCAGGACTTTAATAGCGTCCTGGCTGCCATAGTAACACTGAACGCATTTTGAAGACGGATCCGTATTCAAATGCTTTCAGTTCACTTGCGTTTTTCCGGATCCGGCGTGTAATTCCGGCAAATGGAGTACACGCCTACACGCCGGATCCGGACAATGCAAGTGTAAAAGAGCCCTAACTTCTATTTCATTTATTTAAATTCCGGCTCATTCTGGGCTGTGAAGTCCAGGAGACGGTTCTATCAGTGATTGACAGCTCTCTCTGTATACACCATCATAGAGGGAAGGGTGAATACAAGTTTTTCTGAATCTTTTCTCATAAATCTATAATAAATCTATATATATTGCTTGAGAAAGGCTCTAGTGCTGAGCCGAAACATTGCGCTGCCCACATGGGTGAATAAAAGGTGATTGTTTTTTCATTTAATGCCTTTTTTTGACATTTTGTATACAAGGACTACTTATCCTTTGGGCCGTGCACCCTTCTACTGATTGAACCCATTGTGCTGCCTCATTTATATATATATATATATATATATTTATATACATATATATATATATATATATATATATATAAACACTTAACTGACCTGTTACCCAAATTAACCACTTCAGGACTGAGCAAGTTTTCACCTTTAGAACCAAGATTAATTTTGCTAATCTGACTTTATGTGATGATAACTTTGGAACACTTTCACTCATTCAACTGATTCTGAGATCATTTTCATTCTATTCATGTTTGGGTTGATATGTTTACTTTTATTAATGTAGAAAAATGTACAATTTTTTTAAATTAATTTTTAAGACAGATAGTCATACCTCAAAAATAGTTATTAATTAACATTCAGAATATGTCTACTCCATATTGGCATCATTTTTGTAAATGTCATTTTATTTTTTAGGACCTTAGAAGGCTTAGAATTTTAGAGGCAACTTTAGAAAATTTCCAAAACTTACTTTTTAAAGGACCAATTTGGTTCTGAAGTGAGTTTCAGTGACTTAAATAATAGAAACCGCCCATAATTCACCTGATTATAGAGAATACACCCCTCAAATTATTCAAAACTGAATTTAGAATCTTTGTTAACCCTTTAGGTGTTCCACGGGAATTAAAGCAAAATGCAGGTAACATTTTTAAATTTACGGGGTAATTTACCAAACTGGTGTAAAGTAAAACTGCCCACAGCAACCAATCAGATTCCTCCTTTCATTTTACAGAGTAGCTGTCCAAAATGAAAGGTGGAATCTGATTGGTTTTTATGGGCAACTAAGCCAGTTCAACTTCACACTAGCTTGATAAATGACCCCATACATTTTTTTCTGTAGCATTTTCATTCTAATCCATTTTTCCTGTAACACAGCAAGGGTTAACAGTAATACAATACTTAATATTTATTACCCTGATTCTGCGGTTTACAGAAACACCCCATATGTGGTCATAAACTGCTTTATGGGCACACAGCAGGGCTCAAAATGGTAGGAGCGCCATATGGTTTTTGTAGGACAGATTTTGCTAGAATTGTTTTTGGATGTCTTGCAATTTTTTATGGGGGTATTGAGTGCTTTGACTCCACAAGTATTTCATAGAATTTAGAAACGCTGTGAAAATGAAAAATGATTTTTTTTCCAATCAAATATTGCTTTAGCCCCATATTTTTCATTTTTACAAGAGGTATCAAGAGAAAAAGCCCTACACAATTTGTTGGACATTTTCTTCTGAATACACTCTGTAAGTGGTCATAAACTGCTGTTCGCATGGTTCAGAAGAAAAAGAGTACAGTGTGCGTATGAGCCCTAGTTTGGTGGTTTATACAGCACTGGCCAACAACTACTGAGGCTCTGAGGTTAAATGAATAAAATAAACCCCCAAGAAGTGAGCCCATTTTAGAAACTACACCCCTCACAGAATTTACCAACAGTTATAATGAGCATTTTGACCACATGGGTGCTTTGAAAAATTAGTTCAAAACAGATGCTTTAAAGTTAAAAACTTTTTTTTTACAGAAATATACAATTTTAGAGCCCAATATGTTGTGCTTATCATGTGCCAGTGTGAAAAGTGAGCCCTCTTATTGTTATGCCTTGCATCCTGGTTTTACTGGTTTTAAAAACACCCTACATGTGACCTTAATCTTTTTCCTGGACACACAACAGGGCTCAGGAGTAAAAAAGCATTATGCACATTTAGGGCCCAGTGTGGTCATGTATGCATCTTGTGCTCATAACTTTAGAGGCTCGGGAGGAAATATCAAATTGAACCTCCAAGAAGTTACAACCATTTTGGAAACTACACCCCTAAGGGCTGTTTCACACGATCGGATGCCGTGCGTGACATCCGCTGCGTGAATGACAGCCAAGACCCGCTGCGGACAGAAGAAGCACGGAGCATTAACATGATTGATAATGCTCCGTGCCTCTCTATGATCTCTTTATTACAAAATCACGGTGACAACTTTATCTCACTGTGATTTTGTATTAAAGAGATCATAGAGAGGCACGAGCATTATCAATCATGTTAATGCTCCGTGCTTCTTATGTCCGCAGCGGGTCTTGGCTGTCATTCACGCAGCGGATGTCACGCACGGCATCCGCTCGTGTGAAACAGCCCTTGAGGTGACCCCACGGTTGTTTTACAAAAAATAATGTGCAGCAGATGGTGCAAAGTGAAAATTGTAATTGTTCCACAGATATGCCATTTCAGTGCCCAATATGCTGCATCCAACTTGCGCCATCTGAGACTTACATCATGCCCCTTAAACTCATAGGTGGGTTCTACTGGGTGCGGAATTGCTATAAATGTGGATGTAAACTGCTGCATAGCCACATGGCAGGGCTCAGAAGGGACGGAGTGCAGTTTGGCTTTCAGAGCACAGATTTTGCTGGAATGGTCTTTGGGTGCTCATCACATTTTGCAGAGTCCCTGAGGTACCTGTACAGTGAAAATCCCCTATAAGTGATGCCATTTTGGAAACTACACCCGTCAAATTATTTATCATGGGGTGGGGTGAGCATTTTGAAACCACAACTATTCTTCAGAAATGAATGAGCAGGGGACTGTGCGAAATGAAAACTGCAAGTTTTTCACAGATATGGCATTTCAGTGCCCAGTATGTTGTCCCCAACTTGTGCATATGAAACACATCATGCCTCTTAATTTGTTAAGCAGATTCTACTGGGTATGGAAATGCTATAAATGTGGACATAAACTGCTGTTTGGGAACATTACAGGTTCCAGAAAGGAAAGACACCTTTTGGGTTTTGCAGAGCAAATTTTGATGGATTGGTTTGCTAGGCGCAATGTTGCTTGTAAACAGCCTCTGTTGTACCAATACAGTCATTTTCTGATACTTTCTCTGCATAGAGCTGTGGAGGGCGGGGGGGCTTATGATTTTGTGGCATGAGTAGCCTTCATCATTGGTGCTATTTTGAGATACTTGCTACTTTTTGATCCCTTTTTATTTCGCTTTTTGGGAAGCAGGATAAAGAAAAGACAGCAACTCTGCCATTGCTTTGTGGGTTTCATTATTATGGTTTACACCATATATCTACCTATATCAATGTACTAACACTGTTGCTCCTATGTAAGTTTGGTATCCTAAGTGAGGGTACCAGGTTAGGATACAGACTATACAGTATCCTACTGGTAAATACGGCTCTCACCCTCAGTATGAACCAGTTATCGCCTTGTATCCTACAAAAGCCCCGGTATCATGATCAAAGTCCCTCACTACTGACCAACATTAAAAAAAAATATCGCTGCCTGTTACATATTCGTATCATCTGTTAATACTGGCTACAGTTAAACCCTGGCTCAACGCGTTTCTGGTTAAAAAGCCTCATCAGGAGCCAGTGCATTTACTACAGACAAACATAAATGTAAGCACGCCATCTCTCACATGCGGCATCGCTCCCGGCACTAGTGCGGCAGTGATGCGGCCGCCAAAACCACGATGATTTAACCCATGTGGCTCCACCCCTAACTATAGATCCTGCCAATCAGCAGACCCTACTGGGGAGATGGGAGTGCTCCAACTGAGCCACTCCCCTGAGCGGACGTCAACTGCCATACACGAAGACCGGCCGTGACAGGTAACCAATCAATCCTATAACAGGGATCTACACGGCAGATCTGTTTACTGCCAAATGATCAAACAACAGGAACTAATTAGGAAGCCTGACTCCTTATTATAAAAACAGAACTGTGAATACCAGCTTGTGACAGTGCGGTTTTGTTTACCAGGAGATGTCAATTAGCGCAGATTAGAAACTGCAAGATACAAGAGGCAGCTCTCAATTCTGTGAAAATGTCCTCAAGGTGACACAAACTAGGACTAGGGGTATCACACATTCATTATGGGCCCTAATCACATGATGATAAACATACTGTTAGCTGCCTGTTACTTTACCATTGTGACTGCAGCTGTCAGTACATCTGGTTATGCCAGTAAGCACAGTGGTAAGATGGTAAATTCACTGCTCCACTGTATTCATCCAGGGTGGCGGGGATGGCATAGAATGGCATGGGGCCCTAACACCATTAATAAAAAGGATAAGTACCAAATGGTCAAACCGATGCCATCACCTGTCAATATCATATTGTGAACCAGATGCCACTACAATGATGCCATGGGGCCCTCACATACCCTGCCCCATTGGATACCAAAATTCGTGAATAAAATCAATACCGGACCATGGCATCCATTACTACAATCCAATACTAATATCACTGCAATAAACAGTATCATGTCCTAATTAGTGCCCTGAACTCTAATAATGGACACTGCAAAGATGTAAAAGATGTTCACCTGTGCTCCTCCTGAACTCTCTCAGGGTTTTCCCTACATATTGAATTCCACATGAGCAGGTGGCAAGGTATATCAGCCCCGTAGTCCTACAGTTTAATGTTCTAATCTCATAGGATCGGCCCAAGAGGTCTCTGAAATTACAGCAGTGTCGGTATGTAATAGCCAGTCTCTCACCAACCAGATGTCCAACATCCGTGTCGGCACGTAGGATGCCCCAAAATTCAGACAGAATCTCTCTTACCACCTCATGTTATTCGTCAAAGTTGCCTATGATGTGGATCTGTTCTGATGATTCATCCCTTTCCCGACAGTTAAGTAATGAAGCTCTTTCCTGGCTAAGGGCATCTTGATAGGCCCGATTGAGAACCCTTTCAGAGTATCCCTGGCGTCTGAATCTTTGCTGCAAATCTACCGCCGCCACCTGGAAATCCCATATGGTTAAGCAATTGCGCCTCATTCGCAAGTACTGACCCTTCGGGATTCCTCGTTTAAGGGCCAGTGGATGACAGCTCTTCCAGCCCAACGGGCTGTTCGTGGCTGTCTTTTTTCAAAACAACCACGTACCCAAGGTACCATCCTCACTCTTATGGTTAAGTCCAAAAATGTGATGCTGGATGGGTGAGTTTCCCATGTCAAAAATAGGCCCCAATCATTGTCATTAAGTTTAGCCACAAACGAGGCGAATGTTTCCGTGTCACCCTTCCAAAAGATGAACACATCCTCAATGTACCTGATCCACATTATAATCGACGATGAGTCTTCCCTTAATTCATCTCCAGTAACAATAGCACTTTACCACCTGCCCAGATATATATTGGCAATGGTGGGGGCACATGGGCTTCCCATGGCCACTCCCTTTATTTGGTGGTAGAACTTATTGTTGAAGAGAAATGTGTTGTCTTCCAAGATGAATAACTGGAGCACAAAAGCATTATGTGATTGGAGATGGGTACCATGTTCTCGTAAGACATTTGCCACTGCCTCGCATCCCTCTTTACAGTGTCCATTATTAGAGTCCAGGGCACTAATTAGGACATGATACTGTTTATTGCAGTGATATTAGCATTGGATTGTGGTAATGGATGTCACGGTCCGGTATTGTTTTTTTTCACAAATTTTGGTATACAATGGGGCAGGGTATGTGAGGGCCCCATGGCATCATTGCAGTGGCATCCGGTTCACTATATGATATTGACGGGTGATGGCATTGGTTTAAACATTAGGTACATGGGAGCATATGCTTTTTATTAATGGTGTTTGGGACCCATGCCATTCTATGCCATCCCCGCCACTCTGGATGAATACAGTGGAGCAGTGAATTTACCATCTTACAACTGTGCTTACTGGAATAACCAGATGTACTGACAGCTGCAGTCACGATGGTAAAGTAACAGGCAGCTAACAGTATGTTTATCATTGTGTGATTAGGGCCCATAATGAATGTGGGATACCCCTAGTCCTAGTTTGTGTCACCTTGAGGACATTTTCATAGAATTGGGAGCTGCCTCTTGTGTCTTGCAGTTTCTAATCTGCCCTAATTGACATTTCCCGGTCAACACAACCGCGCCATCACAAGCTGGTATTCGCAATTCTGTTTTTATAATAAGGAGTCAGGCTTCCTAATTAGTTCCTGTTGCTTGATCATCTGGCAGTAAACAGATCCGCTGTGTAGATCTCTGTAATAGAATTGATTGGTTACCTGTCACGGGCAGTCTTCGTATATGGCAGCTGATGTCAGCTCGGGTGTGTGGCTCAGTTGGAGCGCTCCCATCTCCCTAGTAGGGTATGCTGATTGGCAGGATCTATAGGGGTAGAGCCATATGTGTTAAATACTAGTGGTTTCGGCGGCCGCTTCACTGCCGCACTAGTGCCAGGAGCGATGCCGCATGTCAGAGGTGGCGTGCTCACATTTATGTTTGTCTGTAGTAACTGCACTGGCAGTTACAGTGATAGGGCTCCTGATGAGGTTTTTTGACCAGAAACGCGTTGAGCCAGGGTTTAACTGTAGCCAGTATTAACAGATGACACAAATATGTAATAGGCAGTGATATATATATTTTATGTTAGTCAATAGTGAGGGACTTTGATCATGATACCGGGGCTTTTGTAGGATAGAAGGCGACAACTGGTTCATAATGAGGGTGAGAGACGTATTTACCAGTAGGATACTATATAGTCTGTATCCTAACCTGGTACCCTCACTTAGGATACCAAACTTACATAGGAGCAACAGTGTTAGTACATTGATATAGGTACCCAGTGAAATTAGCAGAGAGTACCATATGCGCTCCTAATTATGGTATTGTATGCTTTATAGATGATTAGAAGTGTGGTCCCCTTGATTTTAAGTAAAGCAAGATAATAAAGTTTGCTTGTTATTTTCATTTTAGCGTCCCTACTAGAGTTGAGCGAACACCTGGATGTTCGGGTTCGAGAAGTTCGGCCGAACATCCCGGAAATGTTCGGGTTCGGGATCCGAACCCGATCCGAACTTCGTCCCGAACCCGAACCCCATTGAAGTCAATGGGGACCCGAACTTTTCGGCACTAAAAAGGCTGTAAAACAGCCCAGGAAAGAGCTAGAGGGCTGCAAAAGGCAGCAACATGTAGGTAAATCCCCTGCAAACAAATGTGGATAGGGAAATGAATTAAATTAAAAATTAAATAAATAAAAATTAACCAAAATCAATTGGAGAGAGGTTCCATAGCAGAGAATCTGGCTTCCCGTCACCCACCACTGGAACAGTCCATTCTCAGATATTTAGGCCCCGGCACCCAGGCAGAGGAGAGAGGTCCCGTAACAGAGAATCTGTCTTCATGTCAGCAGAGAATTAGTCTGCATGTCATAGCAGAGAATGAGGCTTCACGTCAGCCACCACTGCAACAGTCCATTGGCATATATTTAGGCCCAGCACCCAGGCAGAGGAGGGAGGTCCCGTAACAGAGAATCTGTCTTCATGTCAGCAGAGAATTAGTCTGCATGTCATAGCAGAGAATGAGGCTTCACGTCAGCCACCACTGCAACAGTCCATTGGCATATATTTAGGCCCAGCACACACACAGGCAGAGGAGAGAGGTCCCGTAACAGAGAATCTGTCTTCATGTCAGCAGAGAATTAGTCTGCATGTCATAGCAGAGAATCAGGCTTCACGTCACCCACCACTGCAACAGTCCATTGGCATATATTTAGGCCCAGCACCCAGGCAGAGGAGGGAGGTCCCGTAACAGAGAATCTGTCTTCATGTCAGCAGAGAATTAGTCTGCATGTCATAGCAGAGAATGAGGCTTCACGTCAGCCACCACTGCAACAGTCCATTGGCATATATTTAGGCCCAGCACACACACAGGCAGAGGAGAGAGGTCCCGTAACAGAGAATCTGTCTTCATGTCAGCAGAGAATTAGTCTGCATGTCATAGCAGAGAATGAGGCTTCACGTCAGCCACCACTGCAACAGTCCATTGGCATATATTTAGGCCCAGCACACACACAGGCAGAGGAGAGAGGTCCCGTAACAGACAATCTGGCTTCATGTCAGCAGAGAATTAGTCTGCATGTCATAGCAGAGAATGAGGCTTCACGTCACCCACCACTGCAACAGTCCATTGGCATATATTTAGGCCCAGCACCCAGGCAGAGGAGGGAGGTCCCGTAACAGAGAATCTGTCTTCATGTCAGCAGAGAATTAGTCTGCATGTCATAGCAGAGAATGAGGCTTCACGTCAGCCACCACTGCAACAGTCCATTGGCATATATTTAGGCCCAGCACACACACAGGCAGAGGAGAGAGGTCCCGTAACAGAGGATCTGGCTTCATGTCAGCAGAGAATCAGTCTGCATGTCATAGCAGAGAATCAGGCTTCACGTCAGCCACCACTGCAACAGTCCATTGGCATATATTTAGGCCTAGCACACAGGCAGAGGAGAGAGGTCCCGTAACAGACAATCTGGCTTCATGTCAGCAGAGAATCAGTCTGCATGTCATAGCAGAGAATGAGGCTTCACGTCAGCCACCACTGCAACAGTCCATTGTCATAAATTTAGGCCCAGCACCCAGGCAGAGGAGAGAGGTCCCGTAACAGACAATCTGGCTTCATGTCAGCAGAGAATTAGTCTGCATGTCATAGCAGAGAATCAGGCTTCATGTCAGCCACCACTGCAACAGTCCATTGGCATATATTTAGGCCTAGCACACAGGCAGAGGAGAGGTTCATTCAACTTTGGGTAGCATCGCAATATAATGGTAAAATGAAAATAAAAATAGGATTGAATGAGGAAGTGCCCTGGAGTCCAATAATATATGGTTATGGGGAGGTAGTTAATGTCTAATCTGGACAAGGGACGGACAGGTCCTGTGGGATCCATGCCTGGTTCATTTTTATGAACGTCAGCTTGTCCACATTGGCTGTAGACAGGCGGCTGCGTTTGTCTGTAATGACGCCCCCTGCCGTGCTGAATACACGTTCAGACAAAACGCTGGCTGCCGGGCAGGCCAGCACCTCCAAGGCATAAAAGGCTAGCTCTGGCCACGTGGACAATTTAGAGACCCAGAAGTTGAATGGGGCCGAACCATCAGTCAGTACGTGGAGGGGTGTGCACACGTACTGTTCCACCATGTTAGTGAAATGTTGCCTCCTGCTAACACGTTGCGTATCAGGTGGTGGTGCAGTTAGCTGTGGCGTGTTGACAAAAGTTTTCCACATCTCTGCCATGCTAACCCTGCCCTCAGAGGAGCTGGCCGTGACACAGCTGCCTTGGCGACCTCTTGCTCCTCCTCTGCCTTGGCCTTGGGCTTCCACTTGTTCCCCTGTGACATTTGGGAATGCTCTCAGTAGCGCGTCTACCAACGTGCGCTTGTACTCGCGCATCTTCCTATCACGCTCCAGTGCAGGAAGTAAGGTGGGCACATTGTCTTTGTAGCGTGGATCCAGCAGGGTGGCAACCCAGTAGTCCGCACAGGTTAAAATGTGGGCAACTCTGCTGTCGTTGCGCAGGCACTGCAGCATGTAGTCGCTCATGTGTGCCAGGCTGCCCAGGGATAAGGACAAGCTGTCCTCTGTGGGAGGCGTATCGTCATCGTCCTGCCTTTCCCCCCAGCCACGCACCAGTGATGGACCCGAGCTGCGTTGGGTGCCACCCCGCTGTGACCATGCTTCATCCTCATCCTCCTCCACCTCCTCCTCATCCTCGTCCTCCTCGTCCTCCAGTAGTGGGCCCTGGCTGGCCACATTTGTACCTGGCCTCTGCTGTTGCCAAAAACCTCCCTCTGAGTCACTTCGAAGAGACTGGCCTGAAAGTGCTAAAAATGACCCCTCTTCCTCCTCCTCCTCCTCCTCCTCCTGGGCCACCTCCTCTTCCATCATCGCCCTAAGTGTTTTCTCAAGGAGACATAGAAGTGGTATTGTAACGCTGATAACGGTGTCATCGCCACTGGCCATGTTGGTGGAGTACTCGAAACAGCGCAACAGGGCACACAGGTCTCGCATGGAGGCCCAGTCATTGGTGGTGAAGTGGTGCTGTTCTGTAGTGCGACTGACCCGTGCGTGCTGCAGCTGAAACTCCACTATGGCCTGCTGCTGCTCGCACAGTCTGTCCAGCATGTGCAAGGTGGAGTTCCACCTGGTGGGCACGTCGCATATGAGGCGGTGAGCGGGAAGGCCGAAGTTACGCTGTAGCGCAGACAGGCGAGCAGCAGCAGGATGTGAACGCCGGAAGCGCGAACAGACGGCCCGCACTTTATGCAGCAGCTCTGACATGTCGGGGTAGTTGTGAATGAACTTCTGCACCACCAAATTCAGCACATGCGCCAAGCAAGGGATGTGCGTCAAATTGGCTAGTCCCAGAGCTGCAACGAGATTTCGCCCATTATCACACACCACCAGGCCGGGCTTGAGGCTCACCGGCAGCAACCACTCGTCGGTCTGTTGTTCTATACCCCGCCACAACTCCTGTGCGGTGTGGGGCCTGTCCCCCAAACATATGAGTTTCAGAATGGCCTGCTGACGTTTACCCCGGGCTGTGCTGAAGTTGGTGGTGAAGGTGTGTGGCTGACTGGATGAGCAGGTGGAAGAAGAGGAGGAGGAAGCCGAGAAGGAGGAGGTGGCAACAGGAGGCAAAGAATGTTGCCCTGCGATCCTTGGCGGCGGAAGGACGTGCGCCAAACAGCTCTCCGCCTGGGGCCCAGCTGCCACTACATTTACCCAGTGTGCAGTTAGGGAGATATAGCGTCCCTGGCCGTGCTTACTGGTCCACGTATCTGTGGTTAGGTGGACCTTGCCACAGATGGCGTTGCGCAGTGCACACTTGATTTTATCGGATACTTGGTTGTGCAGGGAAGGCACGGCTCTCTTGGAGAAGTAGTGCCGGCTGGGAACAACATACTGTGGGACAGCAAGCGACATGAGCTGTTTGAAGCTGTCTGTGTCCACCAGCCTAAATGACAGCATTTCATAGGCCAGTAGTTTAGAAATGCTGGCATTCAGGGCCAGGGATCGAGGGTGGCTAGGTGGGAATTTACGCTTTCTATCAAATGTTTGTGAGATGGAGAGCTGAACGCTGGCGTGTGACATGGTTGAGACGCTTGGTGACGGAGGTGGTGGTGGTGGTGTTGGTGGTACATCCCCTGTTTGCTGGGCGGCAGGTGCCAACGTTCCTCCAGAGGCGGAGGAAGAGGCCGAGGCGGCAGCAGCAGAATAGGCCGAGGCGGCAGCAGCAGAAGAGGTAGCAGGGGGAGCCTGAGTGACTTCCTTGGTTTTAAGGTGTTTACTCCACTGCAGTTCATGCTTTGCATGCAGGTGCCTGGTCATGCAGGTTGTGCTCAGGTTCAGAACGTTAATGCCTCGCTTCAGGCTCTGATGGCACAGCGTGCAAACCACTCGGGTCTTGTCGTCAGCACATTGTTTGAAGAAGTGCCATGCCAGGGAACTCCTTGAAGCTGCCTTTGGGGTGCTCGGTCCCAGATGGCGGCGGTCAGTAGCAGGCGGAGTCTCTTGGCGGCGGGTGTTCTGCTTTTGCCCACTGCTCCCTCTTTTGCTACGCTGTTGGCTCGGTCTCACCACTGCCTCTTCCTCCGAACTGTGAAAGTCAGTGGCACGACCTTCATTCCATGTGGGGTCTAGGACCTCATCGTCCCCTGCATCGTCTTCCACCCAGTCTTGATCCCTGACCTCCTGTTCAGTCTGCACACTGCAGAAAGACGCAGCAGTTGGCACCTGTGTTTCGTCATCATCAGAGACATGCTGAGGTGGTATTCCCATTTCCTCATCATCAGGAAGCATAAGTGGTTGTGCGTCAGTGCATTCTATGTCTTTCACCGCTGGGGAAGGGCTAGGTGGATGCCCTTGGGAAACCCTGCCAGCGGAGTCTTCAAACAGCATAAGAGACTGCTGCATAACTTGAGGCTGAGACAGTTTCCCTGGTATGCATGGGGGTGATGTGACAGACTGATGGGGTTGGTTTTCAGGCGCCATCTGTGCGCTTTCTGCAGAAGACTGGGTGGGAGATAATGTGAACGTGCTGGATCCACTGTCGGCCACCCAATTGACTAATGCCTGTACCTGCTCAGGCCTTACCATCCTTAGAACGGCATTGGGCCCCACCATATATCGCTGTAAATTCTGGCGGCTACTGGGACCTGAGGTAGTTGGTACACTAGGACGTGTGGATGTGGCAGAACGGCCACGTCCTCTCCCAGCACCAGAGGGTCCACTAACACCACCACGACCATGTCCACGTCCGCGTCCCTTACTAGATGTTTTTCTCATTGTTATGGTTCACCACAACAACAAATATATTATTTGGCCCAATGTATTGTATTCAAATTCAGCGGGATATAAATTTGAGGCCTAGTATTTAGGCGCTGGGTGACCGGTATGGATTTAGTGACAGAATTAGACTTGGAAATGCACAGAAGCGTGTGTGTGAAGTTATTCTGAATGACCCTATGTGCACCTTCAATATGATCTACCCTTTTAGGGATAGATTTCAAATAGCTCTGATATAGCAGAAACGACTAAATTATGAAATTGCTAAATTGGGAATTGTATTTCAACCCAGAACAAAAAATGTGCTTTGACGGACACTAAATAACTTTCCCAGCCACAACAGGACAGCGGTAACGAGAGATTTAGCGGGATATAAATTTGAGGCCTAGTATTTAGGCGCTGGGTGACAGGTATGGGTTTAGTGACAGAATTAGATTTGGAAATGCACAGTAGCGGGTGTGTGAAGTTATTCTGAATGACCCTATGTGCACCTTGAATATTATATACCCTTTTAGGGATAGATTTCAAATAGCTCTGATATAGCAGAAACCACTAAATTATGAAATTGCTAAATTGGGAATTGTATTTCAACCCAGAACAAGAAATGTGCTTGAACGGACACTAAATAACTCGCCCAGCTACAGCACTAGGGACAGATTTAGCTGGATATAAATTTGAGGCCTAGTATTTAGGCGCTGGGTGACCGGTATGGATTTAGTGACAGAATTAGACTTGGAAATGCACAGAAGCGTGTGTGTGAAGTTATTCTGAATGACCCTATGTGCACCTTGAATATTATATACCCTTTTAGGGATAGATTTCAAATAGCTCTGATATAGCAGAAACCACTAAATTATGAAATTGCTAAATTGGGAATTGTATTTCAACCCAGAACAAGAAATGTGCTTGAACGGACACTAAATAACTCGCCCAGCTACAGCACTAAGGACAGATTTAGCGGGATATAAATTTGAGGCCTAGTATTTAGGCGCTGGGTGACAGGTATGGGTTTAGTGCCAGAATTAGACTTGGAAATACACAGTAGCGGGTGTGTGTGAAGTTATTCTGAATGACCCAATGTGCACCTTGAATATTATATACCCTTTTAGGGATAGATTTCAAATAGCTCTGATATAGCAGAAACCACTAAATTATGAAATTGCTAAATTGGGAATTGTATTTCAACCCAGAACAAGAAATGTGCTTGAACGGACACTAAATAACTCGCCCAGCTACAGCACTAAGGACAGATTTAGCGGGATATAAATTTGAGGCCTAGTATTTAGGCGCTGGGTGACAGGTATGGGTTTAGTGCCAGAATTAGACTTGGAAATACACAGTAGCGGGTGTGTGTGAAGTTATTCTGAATGACCCAATGTGCACCTTGAATATTATATACCCTTTTAGGGATAGATTTCAAATAGCTCTGATATAGCAGAAACCACTAAATTATGAAATTGCTAAATTGGGAATTGTATTTCAACCCAGAACAAGAAATGTGCTTGAACGGACACTAAATAACTCGCCCAGCTACAGCACTAGGGACAGATTTAGCTGGATATAAATTTGAGGCCTAGTATTTAGGCGCTGCGTGACAGGTATGGGTTTAGTGACAGAATTAGACTTGGAAATACACAGTAGCGGGTGTGTGTGAAGTTATTCTGAATGACCCAATGTGCACCTTGAATATTATATACCCTTTTAGGGATAGATTTCAAATAGCTCTGATATAGCAGAAACCACTAAATTATGAAATTGCTAAATTGGGAATTGTATTTCAACCCAGAACAAGAAATGTGCTTGAACGGACACTAAATAACTCGCCCAGCTACAGCACTAGGGACAGATTTAGCTGGATATAAATTTGAGGCCTAGTATTTAGGCGCTGGGTGACCGGTATGGATTTAGTGACAGAATTAGACTGGGATATGGCCAAAAAATAAACAGACTATTGCTGGTTAAATGCACTTGGTGTGACAGCTTCACCCTGATGTAGGCTTTAGCCAAAAAACAACCACACCATTGAGGGTTAAATGCACTTGGTGACAGGCGCAGCTTGCCCCTGATTTAGTATATGGCCAAAAAATGAACAGACTATTGCTGGTTAAATGCACTTGGTGTGACAGCTTCACCCTGATGTAGGCTTTAGCCAAAAAACAACCACACCATTGAGGGTTAAATGCACTTGGTGACAGGCGCAGCTTGCCCCTGATTTTGTATATGGCCAAAAAATGAACAGACTATTGCTGGTTAAATGCACTTGGTGTGACAGCTTCACCCTGATGTAGGCTTTAGCCAAAAAACAACCACACCATTGAGGGTTAAATGCACTTGGTCGCAGCTTGTGCTGGCGCACCACAAGACACAAAATGGCCGCCGATCACCCCAGAAAAATGTGACTGACAAACGGTCTGTGCAGCCTAAAAACAGTGAGCAATTGAGGATCAGCAGCTCAATGATCCACAGCTGCAGATCGATCAGTTAATCAAGTCCTTTGGAGGAGTTAATCTGCCTAATCTCGCCCTACTGTCGCAGCCGCAACCTCTCCCTACGCTAATCAGAGCAGAGTGACGGGCGGCGCTATGTGACTCCAGCTTAAATAGAGGCTGGGTCACATGGTGCTCTGGCCAATCACAGCCATGCCAATAGTAGGCATGGCTGTGATGGCCTCTTGGGGCAAGTAGTATGACGCTTGTTGATTGGCTGCTTTGCAGCCTTTCAAAAAGCGCCAAGAAAGCGTCACAAAAGCGCGAAGAATGCGACGAACACCGAACCCGAACCCGGACTTTTACGAAAATGTCCGGGTTCGGGTCCGTGTCACGGACACCCCAAAATTCGGTACGAACCCGAACTATACAGTTCGAGTTCGCTCATCCCTAGTCCCTACAAATAACTGTGAATCCATATCCACGCGATTGTGAATATCCATTAATAATTGCGGTGATTTGTACCATTTTGGGGACCTTAGATTTCTTGATCGATGATATTATGTTTTATCGGATGCAAAGTGACCAAAAAATGGCTTCTCTGATATCCAATTTATATTTCTACATAGCTAAATTCCCAACTTTTAAAATTTGCCTGGTCTAAAAAACATCCTATAACAACGAGTTTACATGGGAAACAAGGTGGATTAGCTTTGTCTAACTTAAAGAAATGCTATAAATATTAGATCAAACTAAATATTATTGATCATCTTTTCCAGATAAACTCTGGACTAAGATTGAAAAAGAAATTACTGGAACCTTTAACTTAAAGACCTATTACTTGCTTAACTTTGCAATGTTGGAAGAAATACACATACAGAATTTACCTTCTGACCATGTAATGACAATTAAATTTCCATTGGCGATTTTATCCATTCTACATCAAAAACTGAATATTACTGCTCGGATAAATGCAGGGATTACGTTTTAGAAGGTCTATATGTTGGCACAGATCTACTCTGTTTCTCAAATCTTTCTTCTAGTTATACAGAAGGAAGAAATGTATAAATTCTTTCAAATGATGTAGCTGAGAAACAAACCACTTACATTCCTATTCTTACCAGCAGATTAGCATTCTTTATTCAAGTTTGTCTTATGTAGGATCAAACATCTTACCTAAACATGTAACTAAGTGTGAGGGTGATTTGAACTTATCATTTGCAGATTCACAATGGAATAAAGCCTACAAAATATTATTAAATATTTATTCTTGTGTGAAATATAATGAAGCTTACATAAAAATTGTTATATCCATGACACCATAAAAGCTGTCAAAAATCTCTTCAAACATTAAATATCTACTGGAGAGGTTGTGGCAAAGTAGCTACTTTACTACATGTTTTCTGGGTAATCCCTATCTCAACCAAATTTTGGTTTGATACCAATCTGCTTGTCAATATAATTCTTGATTTGAAAATCCCATTCAGGATGTTTTGACGTGAGGACGTGACGTCACGCCCTCCCCCTTCTCCTGACCTGCCTCCATCAACTGGCTCCCGTGCACCCCGGAGCACCACACACTATACTATCCGCATGGACGCTGAGATTCACTTGGTTGGCGGGCTGATGATGTGAGAAGAAGCGCTAACTACTTACTCCCGCCAGCATTCCTCACCTCTATCCTGCTTCCCTTGCCACTGTGCCTTGCCTTTTCCCCTAGTGTGTCTGCTTTTTACGTCATTTTGTGTCTCATGCTTTGTCCTGGACATTGTTTGCTGTCCCCTGCTGCTTTTCCCTGGGTGGTTGCCCAACGCTGATAGTGGCTAATAGGAGCACTGTGGACTTGTTTGGGACGCCTGGCTCTCTTCTCTTGTTGGCTCCAGCTGCCACTCCGGTAAAGTCCTGGTTTCTCCGTGTCTGGCCACCCTGTTTTGGTTTTGCTTTGCCTACCCCTCTTTTTTTTTTCCGTATTCGCCTCCTTACCCTGGTACCCCAGCCCTGGATAAGGTTGGCCCTCCCGACCTCCCTGGGTTCTCCACAGCTGTGGTGAGACCTAACGATACTGGGTATTCCTTTTTTTTTTTTTGCTGTGTTCACTTATTTTTTTTAATCTGAGCCTGATTTAAAAGGGGGAAGGAAGAGAAAAGAAAGAAAGAAAGGGGTAAGGGAAAACAATAAAAATAAAAAGCAGATGGAAAAAAGAGAGAACAGAGTGGAAGAGAATAAGTGAAAGATGGAAATAAATAAATAAATATGCCCCCTAAACAAAATAGGCGGTCAACAGGTTTGTCATCGTCCAAAACAGGACAGAGATCTGTAGAATCCGTAAAAATTTAACAATTCTTAAAATCGACAACTGCAAATACAAGAACTGGACAAAAAGGGAAGCAGAAGGCAAATTTGAAAAAAGATGACCTCTCTCAGGACGGAGATGGGGAAAGAGCGGGTGAAACAGATACGTCTATGGGGGAGCCGTTTCCATTAGAAGATATTTTAATCACAGTAAAAAACAATGGCAAGGTGATACAAAATATTGCATTTACTGCAGTTGGGGCAGTTCAGTCAGACGTATCTTTAATAAGAGACGATGTAACAAAGATCCGTGATAGAGTCATTGTTATAGAAAAGATTGTGGGCTCCTTGGAGCATGAAGTAAAATTACTAAAATCCGAAACTGCCACCCTGAAAGCGGACTATAATATTCTACACAAAAAAACTTGTGGACCTGGAGGATAGGTCAAGACGATCTAATGTAAGAATACTGGGGTTACCCGAGGGTGCAGAGGAAAGAAATCCTGCTGGTATGATACAGTCCTTGATTCTTGAGAACTGAGTGAACATTTCTCGCCTTTATTTTTGGTGGAGAGGGCCCTTAAGATTCCGGATGGTAAACCAACTCCTGGAAGGCCGCCAAGGGCACTCCTTGCAAAGATCCTTGTTTCCCGGGATAGAGACATGATTTTAAAGAGGGCCAGGGAGTGCTCCCCTATTCTATATAATGGCGTTAAATTTTATTTTTTCCCGGACTTTTCAAAAGAGATTCAAGATAAGAGACATACTTTTTTGGCTGTAAAAAAACATTTACAGGGCAAAGACTCTTTTTTGTACCCAGCTAAACTCTGGATAATATTTAATGGAGTGACCCACTTTTTTGATACCCCATCCCTTTCTACGGACTGGCTAGACCGGAATAATGTTAAAGCAGTGGTGTACTCTTATTGTCCTTTTTTTTTTTCTTCTCTTTTTTGCAGAGGTGGGCCTAGTGGGGAGGTGGAGGTTTGGTCCGAGTTGAGAGGTCTGCTCTTTGTTAGTGGTGGATCATGGGGTAAGGGGAGTGTATTTGGGAATATTGGGAGGGTTGCGATTCATCTCTTAGGAAATATAAGGTGGGGTCGGGGCTGTAAGGGGGGTTTAGTCTCATATGTCTCAAATATTTTTTTTTACAGGTAATTGGCTATGCAGCTATTATAGCTGATTAGTTAAGTGCCTTGCCTCTAATACAGAAGGCTGTGAGTTTGAATCCCGTTAGAAACTTTTCTGAAATACAGGCTAAATTAGATTTAAATACGCTGGGGTGTCCCCAAGCACTGACTCCATATATGGACATAGCTATAAATGGAGTCAGAGCAGGGACTCCTAAGCCAAACTAGAGTCCCGACCCCCTCCCCTCTTCATAGCAGGGGGTGCCTGGGGTTCTCCTATTGACTTCTATTGTGCTCGGTAGAACACCCGAGCATCGCAAAGTGTTCTACTCGAGCACCCGAGCACTTTGGTGCTCGCTCAACACTAATAAATACATGTGTTTGCTCCTAAACAAAACTTATGTGAAAAATGTATCACAAACTGACATTATTGGACAGCTTGTAATAACGCAGTTGCACTTTCCTTCTAATTTGAATAGATTAAGATGTCACGACTCCTTCTCATTATTAATAAGATAATGAGACAGGGAAAGGCTTTGTTAATCCTGGTCCCCATTATATTTCTATTTTCTGATGTTATTTAATGTTTTTATATTTTGACTTTTTATTTTATGTTTTCTGATGTCTTACATTTTATGTTTATTTTGTCCTGAAAATATTTTTTCATATACACTTCAAGTTCTTATTATTCTATGTTCCACTGTTCTTCATATACAAACAAATATATTGAAAGAAAGGCAGGTTATTTAGCCCTGCTTCCCCCACAGCAGCTTACTGCGGGAGTCTTCTCCTCTTTGCTGGGCTAGTATTGTAATGTACAGTAGTTTCTTTCATGAGGGAAGCAGGTGGAGATTGGCACTGAAGTTTCTGCACTGGTTTAATCTCTTCCCACATGATGGAATCAGCCTGCATATCCTGAGCTCCTACAACCTAGGTGATAAGAGCTCTTACTAACCCACATACACCTACCAAATGCATCATGCTATAGTGCAAATGTAGGCATCTATTGCAATCCAGGGTGAAAATAATTAATAGAGAACTTTCCTAAGCAATCAAGTCCTGCTATCATCTATTTCTTTCTGAATATGAGGTAATCATGCATGCTGACAGTTTTGACCATTCACATGTAGGATCCCATAGACCAGTGATGGCTAACCTCTGGCACTCCAGATGTGGTGAAACTACGACTCCCAGCATGCTCCATTAATTTCTAAGGAGTTCTGAGAACAGCCATTCAATTGTGCATCTTGGGAGTTGTAGTTTTACTTCAGCTGGAGTGTCGGAGGTTTGCCATCAGTGCTATAGACACTTGCTGCTGGGAGGTCCTGCACTCCGATTCAGAACCCTGGACAGCAACAAGTGGCTGCAAGAGAGTTTGGTGCCATCTACAGGCCAGTGCTGGAAATAAGGTCAGCGGCGGCTGACATATACCGTGCATGCAAGATTATGCTAGATCTGAGGTTTCCATAACGTTATTTACTCAGATTAGGATGGATTAAATATGACGTGATATCTACTGAAATGTGCTTTCCCTAGTGCATGTTGTGACTGGAAAAAACTAAGAATCATTGTGGTAATATGATGCAGGGTTTGTTTCTGTCTGTAATGCAGTGAATCTTGTAATTCTCACTAATATCAGATGTACAGTAAATTAACCACAAGTGAATTTAGCAGAGATGCCTTTATAAGTTGTTTTTCATTTTCCTGGCCACATTCCTCTTCCCTAGCAGTACTAGCTCATGCCAGAGGTTAATTCTGTAGTTTACACCATGTAAAGTGATGAAAACATACTGTAGCAAGATCACATAATGTGTTTAAAGATTCATCCACAGCAAGTTGCACTCACATTTTTGAGATCCTATGGATTATGTCAACCAGCAGCAACATGAAGTAATGTTTAATAAAACATAGTCAGCCATGTACTTCCTCATTAACCATGGTTCCTGTTTGGCAAGTGCAATGAGCCGGACCATGGGTACATTTACACGGACACCAAAAGATATGCAGTCGGTTAGGATATGGGTATAATAGTCTATAGTTTTGTTTGTGACGCCAACTGCAGCGTGCGCAGGGTACAGTCACAGGGCCCTTTAAGGTGTTGTAACTTAGGTGTTGTAACTTACGTACCAGGTTAGGAATGCCAGAGTGGTGTAATGTCTCCGTATGGTAGTAGTAATGGTGTCAACAGTGTCTCGTACCTCTGTACGGCTGGACTCCTGGATCCTGGCTCACTTGCAATAAAATGAGTGTAGTGCTAGTAGGAATAATTGAGGAACTGGTAGCAGTAATTGAGATCCAGACTTTGAAAGAAATTCAAACTTCTCTTTACTAGATGTAATTCTCATCCAAGCAAGGTACATCAATAGTCTCTGGTCCCAGCAGGTATTGGCAATGTGTGTCAGGAAATTATCTTCTGCTCTATCATGTGCCTGGAGCTTTTGCAGGAAAAGGACATCTGCTTAGTAGCTCTGTAATGTGGTAGGAATTTATCTTCTGCACTATCTATCTTCTGCTGTCTTGGGGACTGACTAGCTGAGGAGGAATATGGCTTCTCCTGGGGTCTCTGGACGTTACTCACAGCTATCTTCACAGGATATGCTTTTTCCTGGAGTTCTGGAGTTGTCTGCTCGCTTCTACCAGCTGAGGCTGCAAGCCTCAGGCTGGGGATGATGATCAATTGTCTCAGGCGAGACAAGATCCTGACTTTGGATCCCTATATCTGGGAGCTCCTACATGCACAGCCTTCCCCTAGCAGGGGTGGCTGGCACACTAACTTAAACTTCCTTCCCTTCCCATGATGCAGGATATGGGCAAGCCCACTTTGCTCACAGAGGGGGGGATAAACTGGAATGAACTATTCCAGTTCAGAAACACTAAACTGTAACTTAGTCCCTGCTGAACACATTGCTGCCACCTGCTGGTGAACATAGAAATTATAGCAATATACATTTACAAGGCTTAGAATGCACATATGTGAGAATATGATGTGAAATTACATTAGATGACCAGGTAAATACACTTAACAGATTGTAGCGGGGTAAAAGTTTTGTAACACAACTCTGGGGTGTTACACAAGCAAAAGAATTAATTGACTAAAATTACCATCAAGTGTGGGTTTGCTTCCTATTTCTCTTAAGTAGATTTGCTCTTTTTCATTCACATTTTTATTGACAACATAATAAAACATACACAGAGATCCCAAATGACCAAAAAAATTCTCATTTCCATCCCCCGCACCCCCTCCCCACCATATATACCACAAGAGTAGAAGGAATTTGGTTTTTTAGTTTTGGTAATTTTCTAATGTACTTTTTCTATTTCCAAAATATCTGCTTGCTGACATTGAATATGTTTCACAGATTACCACCACTAAAATGTAGCCTTTATTTACATTAAAATTAAAATAACCTCACCAAATACAAAAATCAGATGAAAAGAAATCAAAATAATCAACAAATAATCAAAAAAAAAAAACACTGGTAACAACAATAAATGCAGTGGTTTTCAATCAACCATGCTAGAGTGCTCGTTACTGCTTGACAAATCTATGTTATATGTTATCTAGATATGGAAAAAAAGGGGGGGGGTTATCCATAAAACCCAATTGCAAGCTGATATCTAGCACGGTTGATTGAAAACCACTGCATTTATTGTTGTTACCATTTTTGGGGGCTATATCTCAACTCCAAGGACTATCATGTAAACTGAAGATTATTTATACTCTCCCATCAAATATTCTGTCTTAGATGTCCCCTGATGATCCCCATGATTGAAGGGGTGAAATGCATTGGAACAGAGATATCATGAGTTTGGAGCTATTGTGGGGCACCAAGAGTGTCTCTCTATTTGTTGTTTGAATTTAGGATTTGGCAATCATACAGTGGCGGCTGTTATAGCTACGGTGGTATCATACATTGGTGTGAGTTTATTATTTTTTGTTCTTATGGTAGGTGGTTAGCCTAAACATATCACTAGGCCCTCCATCCTCTTATCAGGACCAGCCTAGGATTATACAGGAGGTTCCTGATACGGGATCTCCCCTATTGGGGCGGACATTCTGTTTTGTAGGTAGGGCCTATTGAGATAAGAGTGAGACTAAGGGACAGAGTCCAAGTCTATAATCAGTCTACACCTACATGAATATCATCTAGGGTAGACTTAACAGACTGAGCCCAAATGATAAAAAAAAAACTGTCTACTTCAAAGTAAATACCACTTACCAGTGGGGTTGTTTTTCGATTATTTGTTGATTATTTTGATTTCTTTTCATCTGATTTTTGCATTTGGTGGGATTATTTTAATTGTAATGTAAATAAAGGTTACGTTTTAGTGGTGGTAATCTGTGAAACATTATAGTCCTCTATACCACTGTTGTGGACCATACCTTCTGGCAGGTTATTGTCTTAGCTGTGAAATGCTGACATTAAATAGGAATCTTCACTGTTTGCTTCCACAGGATGTGACATGTCTTTATCCCATTGCCACAGGAGTATAAAATTCAGCCCCTAGCCCTAGACATGCAGTTTGCCTTTACAGACATTTGTGAAAAAATGGGATGTTATACATAGACCACTAAATTCCAGTGTTTTTTTTTTTTCTTATTTTCCTCCTCAAAAACCTAGGTGCGTCTTATCATCAGGTGCGTCTTATAAAGTGAAAAATACGGTAATCAATTTTCCCTGAAATGGCAGTACCAAAAAATAAAAAAATTCATCCATTTAAGGACGAAGAAGCTGCTTCAGCCATCTTGATTGCAGATCCTGCATGAAATCTCGTACGTGGTGACGTATGATGTCATCAACAAAAAATAATAATGGAATCGCACTCACCAGCCAGAACTTAAGGTCATCCGGTATGCAACAGCCTACCTGGAGTCCAAGATTCATCAGGGCTCCTACATTATAAGTCCAAGAAAAGAAGATGGAGGCAGCATGACCGGTAAAAAAGTCCCTTTTAATGGGAACCGCCAAGTGAACAAGCGTGCAACAGTTGTGACATTTCGGCTGCTTCACAGCCTTTATCGAACACAATGTGAAATCTAAAAGTACCTGTTTAAATACATTAAAACACACCCACTCACACAGGAGTGACCAATAACATAGTGAATGAAGTGCTGATGTCATCTAGGATGCGTCCTCTAGTGCTCCTACTAGGTGTCTCAATCTACATCAATCATAAGTATCAGATCCATTAGCCCACATACCTTCAGGGCACACATGTGTCTCGGCGTTCCCAGGCTCTCGGTGCGCATGTCAGGAAAGAAAGGGCTACGTCACCCCTGATTCACCCCAGATCAGCTGATCGCGAGCGGCTCCGCCCAAACAATCTCGCGTCATCATACCTCTCCTGTCATGCGCACCGTTGCCAAGGACGCCTATGAGCCGGTCCGCCCATCCCCGAGAACTGCATGCGATCGCCCCACACCATCACGTCCACAGCGGTAGCGGTCAGAACCTGGATCAAGTTGTGCAGTAGTCAAAACTCACCAGCCTACTCTTCATATCCTCTGGCGCAATCGGGGGACGTCCGCTGAGGCGCAGGCGGAGGCACCACGCCTCCAGCCGAAACCCGGCCTTAGTGACGTCATGGCCCCGCCCCTCCAACGTCCGACCCACCCCGTGTTGCCAACCAAGGTCTAGCCCCGCCCCCCGCAGTGGCGTGCGGTGGGAGACACCCACAGTCAGGGGTGCAACTAGGACCAAGCCCTATGATCTATACTGTGCCGTGATCCATGTGGGCCAGGAACAAGTGAGAATGTGTTTTGTCTGTTTTTAATCAAAAAATCAAAGTACAGTTAAAAAACACTATACAGAGAACCAGTTCAAAGGTCACTCAGAATCATTACACATTTGTTACTGAGAAATCTACGTTCATTCCAAAAGGTTAAAGGGCTCTCATCTCAAAGATCCACTTAAGCTCCTTTTTGCGTAGAATCCGATCCTTGTCCCCCCCACATCTCAGAGGGCCGACAGAATCAATGATTCTAAACCGGAGTTGGTTGACCGAGTGTCCACGTTCCAGGAAGTGTTTTGCCACCGGCTTGTCAATCTGGGTCCTACGAATATTGCTCTTATGGGAGTTGATACGTTCCCTGGCTTCCATTGTTGTTTCCCCAATGTAAATAAGGCCACACGGGCACGTGATCATATACAGACGTGGACAAAATTGTTGGTACCCTTTGGTCAATGAAAGAAAAAGTCACAATGGTCACAGAAATAACTTTAATCTGACAAAAGTAATAATAAATTAAAATTCTATAAATGTTAACCAATGAAAGTCAGACATTGTTTTTCAACCATGCTTCAACAGAATTATGTAAAAAAATAAACTCATGAAACAGGCATGGACAAAAATGATGGTACCCCTAGAAAACACAGAACATAATGTGACCAAAGGGACATGTTAATTCAAGGTGTGTCCACTAATTAGCATCACAGGTGTCTACAACCTTGTAATCAGCCATTGGGCCTATATATATGGCTCCAGGTAATCACTGTGTTGTTTGGTGATATGGTGTGTACCACACTCGACATGGACCAGAGGAAGCAAAGGAAAGAGCTGTCTCAAGAGATCAGAAAGAAAATTATAGACAAGCATGTTAAAGGTAAAGGCTATAAGACCATCTCCAAGCAACTAGATGTTCCTGTGAGTACAGTTGCACATATTATTCATAAGTTTAAGATCCATGGGACTGTAGCCAACCTCCCTGGACGTGGCCGCAGGAGGAAAATTGATGACAAATCTAAGAGACGGATAATCCGAATGGTAACAAAAGAGCCTAGAAAGACTTCTAAAGAGATTCAAGGTGAACTTCATGCTCAAGGAACATCAGTGTCAGATCGCACCATCCGTCGTTGTTTGAGCCAAAGTGGACTACATGGGAGACGACCAAGGAGGACACCATTGTTGAAAACGAATCATAAAAAAGCAAGACTGGAATATGCCAAACTACATGTTGACAAGCCACAAAGCTTCTGGGAGAATGTCCTGTGGACAGATGAGACAAAAATCGAAGTTTTTGCCAAGGCACATCAGCTGTATGTTCACAGACGAAAAAATGAAGCATATCAAGAAAAGAACACTGTCCCTACTGTGAAACATGGAGGAGGCTCTGTTATGTTCTGGGGCTGCTTTGCTGCGTCTGGCACAGGGTGTCTTGAATCTGTGCAGGGTACAATGAAATCTCAAGACTATCAAGGAATTCTAGAGAGAAATGTACTAGCCAGTGTCAGAAAGCTTGGTCTCAGTCGCAGGTCATGGGTCTTGCAACAGGACAATGACCCAAAACACACCGCTAAAAACACCCAAGAATGGCTAAGAGGAAAAAATTGGACTATTCTAAAGTGGCCTTCTATGAGCCCTGACCTCAATCCTATTGAGCATCTTTGGAAGGAGCTGAAACATGCAGTCTGGAAAAGGCACCCTTCAAACCGGACACAACTGGAGCAGTTTGCTCATGAGGAGTGGGCCAAAATACCTGCTGAGAGGTGCAGATGTCTCATTGACAGTTACAGGAAGCGTTTGATTGCAGTGATTGCCTCAAAAGGTTGCGCAACAAAATATTAAGTTAGGGGTACCATCATTTTTGTCCATGCCTGTTTCATGAGTTTATTTTTTTACATAATTCTGTTGAAGCATGGTTGAAAAACAATGTCTGACTTTCATTGGTTAACATTTATAGAATTTTAATTTATTATTACTTTTGTCAGATTAAAGTTATTTCTGTGACCATTGTGACTTTTTCTTTCATTGACCAAAGGGTACCAACAATTTTGTCCACGTCTGTATATCACGTCCCGTGACCTGCATGTAAAGAAGTTTTTAATCTTATAGGGCTTGCCACTATAGGGATGGGCAAAGGTATCTCCCTTTAGCATGTAGCCGCAGTTGCAACAACCAAGGCAGGGAAAACATCCCAACTTTCTTGGTGCCAGATACCTCTGCCCATCCCCATGTGGCTCACCAACCTCGGTCCTCACCAATTTATCACGGAGGTTGGCCCCTCTCTTATATGCCATCGTGGGGAAACCCACAAATTCCTCTACCATGGGTAACCCTTTTTGCAAGATGTGCCACTCTTTGCGTATAATACGCGCTATGTCGCCACTGTTGGTTCCATATGTTGAGACAAACGGAATCTGTTTAGAGTCCCTCTCCTTCTTTTTTCCCTGGAACGTGGACTCCGGTCAACCTCCCCCACTTTTTGTGAAATCTTCTCCACCAATCATCGTGGGTATCCCCTCTCGAGGAATTTCTTCCCCATCTCCTCCACCCTTATGCCAAATCGCTCCTCCCCCGATACCACCCGTCTCACCCTCAGCATCTGACTCCAGGGTAACGACTCCACCATCCGCCGTGGGTGATTACTCCTGAATTCTAACAAATTATTCCTGTCTGTCGGTTTGTGGAAGATATCAGTTTCAATGCCCTCCTCCCTGATATGTACCATCACATCTAGAAATTGAAGAGAGACTGTCGACATTGTCATGGTGAACCCCAACCCGGGCACCATGCCATTGAGGAATTCAAAAAATTGCTGTAGTTCACCTTGAGAGCCTCCCCACACCACAAAAATGTCGTCGATGTAGCGCCACCAGCACCGGGCTTTCCCGAACAAGGCCGCTTGATAAATGAGTCTGTCCTCCACCTCAGCCATAAACATATTGGCGTACGTGGGCGCCACATTCGAACCCATGGCCACTCCACGCAATTGTTGGTAATAGGTGCCCCCAAAGCGGAAATAATTCTGCCTTAGGACCACCTCTAAGAGATGGAGGACAAACCCACGGCCGCCCAGGGAGAGCCCGGTGCTGGCCGGGGCCACATCGACGACATTCAACCCGTATGTGTGCTCTATGGAGGTATATAGAGAGACTACATCGAAACTGACAAGGATCGGGTCGGCAGGTAGGGTCAGATCTCTGAGCTTCAACAGAAAATGGCTGGTGTCCCTGATGTAGGAAGGGGCGCTGGTGGCATGGACCCGTAACACCCTATCAAGGAATATAGCTATATTGCTAAAAATCGATCCCCTGCCCGACACAATCGGCCGGCCAGGGGGATCGACCAAGCTTTTATGTATTTTGGGAAGTACATAGAACAGGGGAGTGACCGGGTGTTTGATCAGAAGAAAATCCCTGACATCCTTATCAATGATACCCTCAACCAGGGCTTCACCAATAATTGCTTCCAAATTACGCTTGCTGTCCCATTTGGGGTCATTCTGAAGCTTAATGTACACCTCCCGGTCACCCAGCTGTCTATGTACCTCCCGTTTGTAGCTTGGTGTGTCCATCACCACCACCGCCCCTCCTTATCAGCAGATTTAATCATCAGGGATTTGTCCTCTGTCAGCTGCCTAAGTGCCTCTTTCTCCCCCCTCGTCAGGTTCGATGTAGTCCTCCTCTCCTTCTGCTCTTTCAATGTCTCAATCTGTTTAGAAACAATCACAATATATATGCTTCCACAACGTGATTATTACGTGGTGGAACAAAGTCACTTTTGTTCCTCAAATCAAGTGTCATCAACACAAAGTCAGCGCTCCCAGCTCCATCAGTAGCTGACACCGCCTTTCTTTCTTCCTTGTCAAGGAAGAAGGCCTTCAATCTCAGCATGCGATAAAAACGATGGCGGTCAAGTTCCAAATCAAACCAGTCCCTGTCATGTCCAGGGCAAAAGGACAGTCCACGTCCCAGAACACGATGTTGCTCAGTAGATAGCTGTTTCGTGGAAATATTGACAACCAGATTCAAGGTTAGATCTGGTTGCGTCTCGTCGTTCGTGCTCTTGTATTTCTGAAACGGTGGAGGTAAGGTTTTTCTGGGGTCTATGGTATTTTCTTCCCCCCCCCCTATGGCACCTCCGTTTTGGCTGTGTGGCGGGGGGCCTAAAAAAGCCGTTTTGCCTGCATCGTCTGAGGAGTCAGACTCGCCCGTCGTGAAGCCAAATCGACTCTGCTCAAACTTTCTCCCCTTCTTTCTGCGAGGTTTATTATGCGTCTGCTGCTGCCAATTATAGACCTGGCCCGTCTGGTAATCATCCAGATCCCGATGCCATCATACACTGTGTGAGATTTTGCACAACATCCTTGGCGCGGCAGCCTCTTCATGCTCAAGGGTAAGGTGAGTATTTAACCCCTAAAAGCCCTCATTTTTCATCTCAGATGCCACGATCAGTGATGAACGCGGCATCTGAGGGGTTCAATGACAGGGGGGCAGTGCGGTCACCATTCCCCGTTAATGTGCCCGATACTTACAAAGAATTGCGCTTTTTGATGAAGTAATTAGCCACAAAAGGAATTTCTTTGTTAAATTCGGCAAAGCAGAATTTTTGTAAAACTCTGCTCATCTCTAGCGATAATACTTTTGTCTATGAAGTTTAGATAGACAGACAGACATAGATAAACAAATAGATAGATAGATAGATAGATACAGATGTAGCCGAGCTAAAATTGACTCTGATAACACATATTATCTTGGTTAGCTCATGACAAAAGCCATTGAAATCCATTGAAAAGTTAGTCATCTTTTTTTGCCATTTCATCAACTTTAGCTCGGCTGCATCTGCAGATAGATAGTATTGATGAGCGGTGGGGCATTATTCGAATTTGCGATATTTCGCAAATATTTGGTAGAATATTCATCATATATTCGCGAATTCGAGATTATTTTCTTGATCGCGAAAATGTATTGTAATGACACAGGAAAGCAGAGAACACAGCAATCAGGCCTCATGCACACGACCGTTGTGTGCACCCGTGGCCGTTGTGCCGTTTTCCGTTTTTTTCTGCGGCTCCATTGACTTTCAATGGGGCCGTTGAAAACTCGGCTTGTGCACCGTTTTTACACCGCGCCCGTGACCCGTGTTTCTAGGCCGTGAAAAAAATATGACCTGTCCTATTTTTTTCACGGCCAACGGTTCACGGGCCCATTCAAGTCAATGGGTCCGTGAAAATCACGGATGCACCCAAGATTGTCATCCGTGTCCGTGATCCGTGTCCGTGATCCGTGTCCGTTTTTTCCTATCATTTCAATGGCAAACTTGACTTAGAATTTTATTTCATTTTTCATGTCCGTGGATCCTCCAAAAATCACGGCAGACCCACGGAAGAAAAAACGGGCACGGATCACGGTACAACGGAACCATGTTTTGCGGGACGTTAAAAAATACGGTCGTGTGCATGAGGCCTAACACTGCTGTCTCTCTCAGATCTGCAAAATACTGCATACAAGGGCTGCTGGGGAGGTTCTTATATAGTAAGGGGTAGGCAACTTTCCTATTGGTTGCTAGGGATGTTGCTAAGCTGAGACAAAAACATTGCAGCCTTCTCATTGGTTCAAAAGCAAGGTTACTGATAAAAATAAAATCTACAATATTCGAAATTACAAATATACAGTGCAGACCAAAAGTTTGGACACACCTTCTCATTCAAAGAGTTTTCTTTATTTTCATGACTATGAAAATTGTAGATTCACACTGAAGGCATCAAAACTATGAATTAACACATGTGGAATTATATACATAACAAAAAAGTGTGAAACAACTGAAAATATGTCATATTCTAGGTTCAAAGTAGCCACCTTTTGCTTTGATTACTGCTTTGCACACTTTTGCCATTCTCTTGATGAGCTAGTCACCAGATGGAATAGCATGCCGCTGCAAGATGCTGTGGTAGCCATGCTGGTTCAGTATGCCTTCATTTTTAAATAAATCCCCAACAGTGTCACCAGCAAAGCACCCCCACACCATCACACCTCCTTCTCCATGCTTCACGGTGGGAACCAGGCATGTAGAGTTCATCCGTTCACCTTTTCTGCGTCGCACAAAGACACGGTGGTTGGAACCAAAGATCTCAAATTTGGACTCATCAGACCAAAGTACAGATTTCCACTGGTCTAATGTCCATTCCTTGTGTTCTTTAGCCCAAACAAGTCTCTTCTGCTTGTTGCCTGTCCTTAGCAGTGGTTTCCTAGCAGATATTCTACCATGAAGGCCTGATTCACACAGTCTCCTCTTAACAGTTGTTCTAGAGATGTGTCTGCTGCTAGAACTCTGTGTGGCATTGACCTGGTCTCTAATGTGAGCTGCTGTTAACCTGCGATTTCTGAGGCTGGTGACTCGGATGAACTTATTCTCCGCAGCAGAGGTGACTCTTGGTCTTCCTTTCCTGGGGCGGTCCGCATGTGAGCCAGTTTCTTTGTAGCGCTTGATGGTTTTTGTGACTGCACTTGGAGACACTTTCAAAGTTTTCCCAATTTTTCGGACTGACTGACCTTCATTTCTTAAAGTAATGATGGCCACTCGTTTTTCTTTACTTAGCTGCTTTTTTCTTGCCATAATACAAATTCTAACAGTCTATTCAGTAGGACTATCAGCTGTGTATCCACCTGACTTCTCCACAACGCAACTGATGGTCCCAACCCCATTTATAAGGCAAGAAATCCCACTTATTAAACCTGACAGGGCACGCCTATGAAGTGAAAACCATTTCAGGTGACTACCTCTTGAAGCTCATCAAGAGAATGCCAAGAGTATGCAAAGCAGTAATCAAAGCAAAAGGTGGCTACTTTGAAGAACCTAGAAAATGACATATTTTCAGTTGTTTCACACTTTTTTGTTATGTATATAATTCCACATGTGTTAATTCATAGTTTTGATGCCTTCAGTGTGAATCTACAATTTTCATAGTCATGAAAATAAAGAAAACTCTTTGAATGAGAAGGTGTGTCCAAACTTTTGGTCTGTACTGTATATCACTATATTCCAAATATTCGCTAATTCTCAAAGTGCCGATATTCCCGATTAATTTTCGCTATTCTAATATTCACGCCCAACACTAATAGATAGTAAATAGATAGATCTGGATCTTTGGTTCCTCTTCTCTTCTGCACCTCTCATCTTCTCCTCTCGTCACAATGGTGTAGGTCGAGATTGACTTTTTTACACAGGCTTTTCTTGTGAGATTTTGTAAATCTCAAGAGAATGGCATGTCTTCTTCCTAGTTGTGGAGCAATTCGACAGCATCACAGTCAAGGAGAAGCAGAGGAGAGAAGAGGTCTCTTCCCCTGTAGCTTAATGGCTATTTACATATCAGGCGCCAAAACAGAGACAGGGGAAATGTGGTGGATTGGAGGGGCCAATTATAAAGAGCTGGACTCTGTTTAGGACGAACAGCAACAAAAGGTATTAAGTAAAAAAAAAAAAAGTTACAGGTCCTCTTTAATTATTAAAGGGTAACTGTTATATTTTCACTCAAAATGCAATTTTCATATATGTTGTTGCTGCTGTGGTGATAATCCATAATCACTAATTGCTGTGTTCACATACCACTTGTTTAATATGATTTCGTCCATAGCAACCGCTCCTCACAAGACTTCTTTCTGATAATCTTCTAAAGATGGCTGCTGATGCCCTTTCCCTGAGGCTAAGACCTCCCTCCCTAACTACCCAGAATTACTTAGGATCATCTCGGGAACTCGCAGCCTCACCCCAACCAATCGGCTTTTCCCACAGTTAAACACACCCACTTCCTCCTGAGAGCGCTTGGCGCTTTATTAGTCTCTAGAGTAGGAATTGCATCGCTCTAGAAGCAAGTCACTTCAGCGGTTGACCAGGAGCACGCAGTGTTCAGGACTGCCCACTGCTAAGTCCTCCGTCTTCTGTATATACAAGATTGGAGACGGAGGACACTGAAATGCCTGGGGGAGCAAAGAGCAAGCTTCAATTACTAGGTAATTCACTACCTATGGAAAAGTCTTGACTAGGGAACTAAGGTGTACTTAGTGAGACCAAGCCAATTACTTAAAAAAAAAAAAAAACATGACAGTTACCCTTTAACTGAATCCAACTCCGAATGAGATGCAAATTGGGTGTAAATCAACACAGCTCATTTGCCTTTACAGCTTCTATATTCTAGAGGCATTAAGCATGTTATTTCTATTCCCCGAAATTACGTGCAATCCATGGCATTTGCATCTTTGCGTACTACTCAACAGGAAATGTTAAATATGTGTTTGACAGATGTTTACTCATTTCGCTTTCCAATATCAGACACTTAGAAACATCCACATTAGTAAAACAGAAATAAATATACATAGTGTTTGTGGGTGAAAATCACTAAGAGCCAGGCAGGCTCCACTGTACATTGTGATAGGACTTGTTATTGCAGAGGAATTCTGGCTACACCTGAATTAATATATAAGGAACCTGTCAATATGGATATACTGCCGTCTCTGAGGACAGCATGAAGCAGTGACATAGATGTGTATGATGTGTGAATACGGTATCATTTATGAGGAGATTTACAGTTCATTAGTCACAGCATGAAGCTAGCTCCTTGAACTACGAGCCCTGCGTATTCATCAGCTCTACGTTCTCACGTACCTGCTCACCGCTGATTGACAGCTTTCCATATGCACAGTAAAAATCCAATATCATGAAGGTCGATACAGCTTACACACTAGATGACGCAGGTCATATGAGGCATATTCAGGAGGTTGCATGGGTCACTTGCTGGACGTCAGGTTATAGATACATCCAAGAGAATAGGTGTGAATAGTCAAAAGCAAATGAGGTAGGGGGCGGCACCACTACACTGGCTGAGCGCACATGGATCAATGCTGTACGTGGCTGGAGAGGACACACACACGATCGGAGGTGTGAATAGCCTTGGGCTGCACTGTTAAAATCTTTAGTTTTATTACATTTTGAAGTTAAAAACCCATTGGTATCACAGCAGGCTTACGCGTTTTGAGCCAGTAAGCTGAAGCGTAAAATAAAGCAAAGGATTTTTTGTAACACAGCGATTGTGGACCCACTTTACCACTGAATGGGTTTGAACCGAGGGCATTGTCAAGGTGGCCCCCGGAACTAACCCTATTAACCCATTACTGGGATCAAGAAGCACCGGTGAGATGGCAGAAACGTAGCCAGAGGGCCAGCCGAAGTCAAGACATGCAGAGTTTGTGCGATATAATTTAAATAAAACAGGCAATACTGTAAGTCAGGGAAGATGACAAAGAGTCAACACAGTTAGAAGGCAGAGTTCAGCACATTATAGCGGCACACCTTCATGGAAACTAGACAAGCTAGGAACCTTATTGCTCAGGCACCCTTCAATAGGTGCCATATATACCTCAGGGAAAGTGTCATAGGCTGGGGACAGATTATACTGTGTGCATGCTGGCTACTTAAGAGCCAGGGAGATCACACACGCCCTATGGGAGCGCACACAAGCAGGAGCAGAAAGGAGCCAGTGGGAGCTGCCACAAGCAGCATTGACTCCAGCCCTGTGGGGAAGGTGAGTATATTGGTGGCTGAACCCACAGGGAGAATAGAGATGCCAGTGAATATTGACCGCCATTGCAAATATTGCATCAACCAATCACCTGAATTACAGGCTGGGTAGAAATATATATGACATCACGAGCAGGGGCCCTTCATACATGTCTCTGTAGTACAGGCAGCTTTCCTGCCTAGGATTGTCTTCAGCTAAATAAAATATATGGAAACAACGCTGATCATAACTACAGCTGTGCAAAACAGTAAAAATGTGTGCATTGTACTCATTTTGAGCTAAAAATAATTTTTTTAATTGGTCTTTATTAAAAACATGGAGTCCTTTTCTCTGTACAGAGCTGAGATGCTCTAGTAGCAGCCTGTGGATTTTCTGTCTTTTCCGTCAGACCAGGAGCAGACGGATTTCTTATCTCTGCTCTCTGACCTTATAAACACTCATTATATCTCAGTTCTTATTTTACTAATAAGAATGTGGGGAATAAGGGTACTTTCACACTAGCGTTTTTCTTTTCGGGCATAGAGTTCCGTCCTAGGGGCTCTATACCAGAAAAGAACTGATCAGTTTTATCCCCATACATTCTGAATGGAGAGCAATCCGTTCAGGATGCATCAGGGTGTCTTCAGTTCAGTCTTTTTGACTGTTCAGGACGGAGATAATACTGCAGCATGCTGCGGTTTTATCTCCGGCCAAAAAAGCTGAACACTTGCCTGAATGCCGGATCCGGCATATTTATTAATAGGAATGTATTAGTGCTGGATCCGGCATTCAAAATACCGCAATGCCGGATCTGTCTTTCGGGTCTGCGCATGCGCAGACCGGTTAAAATGTGAAAAAAATATATAACGGATCTGTTTCTCCGGATGACAAATGGAGAGACGGATCCGTTCTTGCAATGCATTTGTAAGATGGATCCGCATCCGGATCCATCTACAAATGCTTTCCATTTGCATGCAGATTGCCAGATGTGGCAGTCAGTTCCGGCGACGGAACTGCTTGCCGGATCACTCTGCCGCAAGTGTGAAAGTACCCTTAAATAAGTGTTTATGATCTCTCAGTAGTTTAGAGATAAGGGTTATTAGATGAGAGCACAAAGTGAAAGTACCAGTCGCACAGTTAGAAAAACAGTTAACACTTTGTGACAGAATGGCTCAATATTTTTAATAAAGGTCAATTAAAAAAATAATTTTTACCCAAAAATGAGTAAAATGTAATCATAAAAAAAAAATTGCCTCCGAATGTGTACATAGCCTTTAAGTTTTATTTTTGGCCCTTGGGATTGGTTCACAGTTATATGAAGCTTTATTATAATGATTTTAATTATATGTTGAGCTGATTTTGACATACTGGTAATCAGAAATTTTAATTGGATTTACCATTGCAGAAAAATTTAAGGTCCTCCCTAGAAAGGAAAAATAAAGGAATCAGGTATGAATTAATGTGACTTTAGTTTTCTGTTAATGTTAGGTGTGATGCATTATAAAATACCATATCAATAGCGATTCAGTCGTCTCTGCACATTTTTCAAGACACACGCAGTAGGTAAGAAATGTGTAAGGGATTATTATAGCTCTGCAACCCATCTGCTCCTCAATCAGCTTAAAGGAAATTCCAATCTACTGGCAAAGTAACGCAATTGTGAAATCTTTCTCTGTATTAAAAAGAACATGGAATAAGAAGGCCACATTTGCCTCTGATCAAATATTTCTGTGCTTTTATTCTTCTGTCTCCTATATACTCTTTATTAAATTAAATTGATCTAAAAAAAAACATAAATTAAAAAATTATATTGTGCTTATTACTGTATAATTTGGCATAGGTCAAACATGATATCTACTATGTGTCTGTAGTCAGAGGTGTAATGTGAAGTCATGGGCCCCAATGCTAAATCTGTAATAACTACCACCTACCATTTATAATAGTGGCAAAAGGATCCTTGGACCTCCTTAAGCACATAGGCTTAAGAATCTATGCAACCCTATAGCCATTACCTTGTTTATAGTTATCAACTTGCAGGATAACAGGCTGAACTAGATGGCTGGATGTCTTTTTTCAGACTTACAAACTATGGGGCTCATTTATTAAGACAGGAGTTTTAGACACTGGTCTTAATAAAGGCCCATAGCCAGCCTCCCAATAAACACCAAAAACAGGTGTAGAAAATGATGAATGAGACGTTGCACCACCATCTGTGCCTGAAATACACCTAATTTAGGCGTATTTCAGATTAGTAAATGACCCCCTATATTACTATGTTATATGAGCCTATAGATGAGGTGGAACGGCTTCTAACTTGACAGTGGCATCACATCACAGTTTAATAAATCATGTCACAAAAGCGACTGAAAGTATTATAAGCTTCTCTATAGGTTTAAGTAGGGACTGTATCTTTAGAATATCTAGAAACAATTTACATTTTACAATTTACAGCAGCAACCTATCAGATTGGTTCAAGAACCTCTGAAAAATGAGAGCTGGAGAGAGAGATGGAAAAATATATATGTAGTAAAGCAGATAGTACGGATCTCAGTGACATACCTCTTGTTTTAAGGACCAGGCTAACAAAATTTGCAAATAAAGTCTATCAAATTCTTCCAACAATTTCCTACAGTTTTCTTAAAGATTGGTGGGACTCAATGGCCCCTTCAACCTGCTGACCTGTAGGTGTTGAATCCCCACCAATCTGATCATGATGTCCTACCCTAAGGATGGCCATCAATTTTTTTTAGTTATGGAAAACCCATTTAAAAGGACACTTCCATGAAAAAAATGTAATGACATATTAACAGGCTATATTCGAATAACCTAGGTAATTTTTTTTCACAAAAATGTATGTACTGTATATATTCTGGATATATATTTTTATGTTGCTCCATGTATATTACTTTCTGTTCTGGCTCTATAACAGTATTGCTTTACTTTCTCATTCAGGCCATTAGTACGGCCAGAAAGACCCTCTCCTGTAGTGAATCAATTATAACATCACATACTATATTACATTCGTCAGTGGAATGCACTTCTGTAGGTATCTTTGTCTAGGCCTACCAACAGGACAATACAGCTGTCATACCATTATCGCAATATTACACCTACTATTATCATAATGATTACCTTATTACACAAGGTTTATCTATCTATATACTGTAGCAGTTTTCTCTATATATATTGACTGCTACAGAAGGAGAATACTTAGGATTTAAGCTTTGATGGCATGGTACTGCTGAAATGAAATGAAGTAAAAAATTCTAAAAAGTGGTGTCGGTGTCGGACCCTCACTGATTGAATATCAATGACCTATCCTGAGGATAGGTCATTAATATCAGGAGTCTGGAAAACCCATTTAAGCATCCACAAATCAAAGTCTTAATCCTTCCTCTGTAACAACCGTTTTGTTGCTTTCTTTTTGCTTCTAAACTATTAGAAATTCTGAGATCAATAACTTGTCACTCGGTGATCTGTCCTCTTCTGTAATATTAGAACAAAGTCTATTCAGCTATTGCAATTTATATATGTTACTGGAAAAAAAGAAAGTATCCACAGTGATTGTCATTGTTTTTAAAGCTTCTGGAATAGAAACGTCTTCATTTCTGTAGTAATACATCCAACAGTCCCATATTACTACATGTTTAAAAACAAATAATAAAAAAAGCAAAACTATAAAAAGTTTATGCCACCAAAGTCTTCCTCTACTCTAGTTCACCTGTCTTTATTTCTTCTTCCAAGTGATGTACTACAAAGTTTGGTCCTTGATTCCTTTCTGCTTCCAGTAGACATGAGAGAATCTTTGAACTTTTTCTTCTTTGTTGATCCTCCAAAATATGAATCACTCTGAGTTGCTTTGAAACAATTCTACCATCACCAATTCACCATTCTCAAATCAAAGGGGTAGGATAATATTTGTATATAAAAGAGAAAAGGCAAAAAAATAAATAAAATAAAAATAAAAACATCACTCACCTCTTCGATCCCCAGTCACTACCATGGCCTTTGTGAACCATTTTTATTATCTTACAATGCACAGCCTCACAATAGATGATGTTATATTAATGATGGTATTAATAAACTCATAATTTACTGTAACACAAATTATGGAAGACTAACGTAAATAAAAAGACCACTCTATTCAATGTAAAGAAGTTGTCCCATAATAGACATTGGTGACACATTGCTAGGAAATTTCTGACAAGTGGGGATCTATAGTAAGTGGTTCCTCTCTTGTCTGCTCATTTAGCTTGGTTGGTCCATATGCTGTATAGTCAAATGACCAACCATGTAGCTGCCTGAAAGATGACAACCTGAGTCGACAGGAGACAAAAATTTGCAGGTTGGACCTCCACCTATTGGACTTTCATGACATGTCTTAGAGATATACCACCAATTTCTATAGCTAGAGAGACTGTTTTATGTGATTTGTGAGAAGTGCAGTAGATCCCATGTTTATTTTAGTTCACAATTTGCGCTGTACACAATGAAACAAATCAACAAAAGAGGAGAAATATTAGTTATCTTCATTGAGGTTCTGACTCCTGGTTCAGCTCATATTTCTTAAGGGTCATACACATTCCAGCAGCAATTTGTGTATGTCCTATTTGATTTCAATGATCCTTCCTCTGCTAGATGGATATTTGATATATGTCTTATGTCTGTGTTCTTGCTGTTCTTTCATTTTCAGCTTGCCTTAATCACTTTTGAATATTCTCATTCTTTTTCATACAGAATTATTCCTTCCTTGGCTTTCTTACATACTTTAGTAATTCACATTTACCATTGTTCAGCTTGACTGTTTTTATTTGCAGACCTGAAGGACTTATTCCTATCTCCAAAATGTTTTCTTTAAGTCAAGGCTCCAGTTCCACTAAAGTCTAAACGGTCAAAAAAAATTCTTTAAGTCTTGCAGTACTTTGTCATCCTCAAGGCTCTTCCAATCTATTTCTTTCTCATTTTCAATACTGTGAATTACCTACACTCATAGATGATTCAAAATCCCCATTGATTGTATGATTGCCAGGGGCGGGATTGGTCATAGACCCTACAGGGAAATTTCCCGGTGGGCAGATGCCCAGGGGGCCATTCAAGCCCTCTTGATAGCCACAGGCAAGGTACATAATGATCTGATGCTCAACAGCCACAGGTGCCCTTCTGAACTCAAGTGTGATACAGTTGAATACTGTGGTTGGGGCAGCAGTATTTTGTGCTGCCCTGTGGTATTTGATTCTGTTGGGCTAGTATTCTGTGCTGCACTATAGTATTGCAGGCCTGCCTACTTGTGTTGGCCCTGCTTACTTAGGGCCACTTTTAAGTTTTTTCCAGGGCCACTTTAAGTTCCCAATCCGCCCCTGATCATTGCCCGCATATCTTCTAAGCTGACTTTCCTTACTTCCTCCTTACACTATTCCCAGCTCTTTCTATCCAATGGAGATTGGATCACATTTCTACCTCACATTTTGATTTACAGATCTTTCTTTCAATATCCTACTTTTCTCCGTCTCCAAAACTATTCAGCTATTTGTATTGGAACCTAAATGTAGATTTAGGCACTTACTGTACTACTGATTTCTGTTCCCATGACCTTGCATCCTATTTTAAAGACAATGTTGATAATATTCATCGGGAGATTCTATCACATGCTGTCAGTAGAGTTGAGCGAACACCTGGATGTTCGGGTTCGAGAAGTTCGGCCGAACATCCCGGAAATGTTCGGGTTCGGGATCCGAACCCGATCCGAACTTCGTCCCGAACCCGAACCCCATTGAAGTCAATGGGGACCCGAACTTTTCGGCACTAAAAAGGCTGTAAAACAGCCCAGGAAAGAGCTAGAGGGCTGCAAAAGGCAGCAACATGTAGGTAAATCCCCTGCAAACAAATGTGGATAGGGAAATGAATTAAAATAAAAATTAAATAAATAAAAATTAACCAAAATCAATTGGAGAGAGGTTCCATAGCAGAGAATCTGGCTTCCCGTCACCCACCACTGGAACAGTCCATTCTCAGATATTTAGGCCCCGGCACCCAGGCAGAGGAGAGAGGTCCCGTAACAGAGAATCTGTCTTCATGTCAGCAGAGAATTAGTCTGCATGTCATAGCAGAGAATGAGGCTTCACGTCAGCCACCACTGCAACAGTCCATTGGCATATATTTAGGCCCAGCACACACACAGGCAGAGGAGAGAGGTCCCGTAACAGAGAATCTGGCTTCATGTCAGCAGAGAATCAGTCTGCATGTCATAGCAGAGAATGAGGCTTCACGTCAGCCACCACTGCAACAGTCCATTGGCATATATTTAGGCCCAGCACCCAGGCAGAGGAGGGAGGTCCCGTAACAGAGAATCTGTCTTCATGTCAGCAGAGAATTAGTCTGCATGTCATAGCAGAGAATGAGGCTTCACGTCAGCCACCACTGCAACAGTCCATTGGCATATATTTAGGCCCAGCACACACACAGGCAGAGGAGAGAGGTCCCGTAACAGAGAATCTGGCTTCATGTCAGCAGAGAATCAGTCTGCATGTCATAGCAGAGAATGAGGCTTCACGTCAGCCACCACTGCAACAGTCCATTGGCATATATTTAGGCCCAGCACCCAGGCAGAGGAGGGAGGTCCCGTAACAGAGAATCTGTCTTCATGTCAGCAGAGAATTAGTCTGCATGTCATAGCAGAGAATGAGGCTTCACGTCAGCCACCACTGGAACAGTCCATTCTCAGATATTTAGGCCCCGGCACCCAGGCAGAGGAGAGAGGTCCCGTAACAGAGAATCTGTCTTCATGTCAGCAGAGAATTAGTCTGCATGTCATAGCAGAGAATGAGGCTTCACGTCAGCCACCACTGCAACAGTCCATTGGCATATATTTAGGCCCAGCACCCAGGCAGAGGAGAGAGGTCCCGTAACAGACAATCTGGCTTCATGTCAGCAGAGAATCAGTCTTCATATCATAGCAGAGAATCAGGCTTCACGTCACCCACCACTGTAAGAGTCAATTTTCATAAATTTAGGCCCAGAACCCAGGCAGAGGAGAAAGGTCCCGTAACAGACAATCTGGCTTCATGTCAGCAGAGAATCAGTCTTCATATCATAGCAGAGAATCAGGCTTCACGTCACCCACCACTGTAAGAGTCAATTTTCATAAATTTAGGCCCAGAACCCAGGCAGAGGAGAAAGGTCCCGTAACAGACAATCTGGCTTCATGTCAGCAGAGAATCAGTCTTCATATCATAGCAGAGAATCAGGCTTCACGTCACCCACCACTGTAAGAGTCAATTTTCATAAATTTAGGCCCAGAACCCAGGCAGAGGAGAAAGGTCCCGTAACAGACAATCTGGCTTCATGTCAGCAGAGAATCAGTCTTCATATCATAGCAGAGAATCAGGCTTCACGTCACCCACCACTGTAAGAGTCAATTTTCATAAATTTAGGCCCAGAACCCAGGTAGAGGAGAAAGGTCCCGTAACAGACAATCTGGCTTCATGACAGCAGAGAATCAGTCTGCATGTCATAGCAGAGAATCAGGCTTCACGTCAGCCACCACTGCAACAGTCCATTGTCATAAATTTAGGCCCAGCACCCAGGCAGAGGAGAGAGGTCCCGTAACAGACAATCTGGCTTCATGTCAGCAGAGAATTAGTCTGCATGTCATAGCAGAGAATCAGGCTTCATGTCAGCCACCACTGCAACAGTCCATTGGCATATATTTAGGCCTAGCACACAGGCAGAGGAGAGGTTCATTCAACTTTGGGTAGCATCGCAATATAATGGTAAAATGAAAATAAAAATAGGATTGAATGAGGAAGTGCCCTGGAGTCCAATAATATATGGTTATGGGGAGGTAGTTAATGTCTAATCTGGACAAGGGACGGACAGGTCCTGTGGGATCCATGCCTGGTTCATTTTTATGAACGTCAGCTTGTCCACATTGGCTGTAGACAGGCGGCTGCGTTTGTCTGTAATGACGCCCCCTGCCGTGCTGAATACACGTTCAGACAAAACGCTGGCTGCCGGGCAGGCCAGCACCTCCAAGGCATAAAAGGCTAGCTCTGGCCACGTGGACAATTTAGAGACCCAGAAGTTGAATGGGGCCGAACCATCAGTCAGTACGTGGAGGGGTGTGCACACGTACTGTTCCACCATGTTAGTAAAATGTTGCCTCCTGCTAACACGTTGCGTATCAGGTGGTGGTGCAGTTAGCTGTGGCGTGTTGACAAAAGTTTTCCACATCTCTGCCATGCTAACCCTGCCCTCAGAGGAGCTGGCCGTGACACAGCTGCCTTGGCGACCTCTTGCTCCTCCTCTGCCTTGGCCTTGGGCTTCCACTTGTTCCCCTGTGACATTTGGGAATGCTCTCAGTAGCGCGTCTACCAACGTGCGCTTGTACTCGCGCATCTTCCTATCACGCTCCAGTGCAGGAAGTAAGGTGGGCACATTGTCTTTGTAGCGTGGATCCAGCAGGGTGGCAACCCAGTAGTCCGCACAGGTTAAAATGTGGGCAACTCTGCTGTCGTTGCGCAGGCACTGCAGCATGTAGTCGCTCATGTGTGCCAGGCTGCCCAGGGGTAAGGACAAGCTGTCCTCTGTGGGAGGCGTATCGTCATCGTCCTGCCTTTCCCCCCAGCCACGCACCAGTGATGGACCCGAGCTGCGTTGGGTGCCACCCCGCTGTGACCATGCTTCATCCTCATCCTCCTCCACCTCCTCCTCATCCTCGTCCTCCTCGTCCTCCAGTAGTGGGCCCTGGCTGGCCACATTTGTACCTGGCCTCTGCTGTTGCAAAAAACCTCCCTCTGAGTCACTTCGAAGAGACTGGCCTGAAAGTGCTAAAAATGACCCCTCTTCCTCATCCTCCTCCTCCTCCTCCTGGGCCACCTCCTGTTCCATCATCGCCCTAAGTGTTTTCTCAAGGAGACATAGAAGTGGTATTGTAACGCTGATAACGGTGTCATCGCCACTGGCCATGTTGGTGGAGTACTCGAAACAGCGCAACAGGGCACACAGGTCTCGCATGGAGGCCCAGTCATTGGTGGTGAAGTGGTGCTGTTCTGTAGTGCGACTGACCCGTGCGTGCTGCAGCTGAAACTCCACTATGGCCTGCTGCTGCTCGCACAGTCTGTCCAGCATGTGCAAGGTGGAGTTCCACCTGGTGGGCACGTCGCATATGAGGCGGTGAGCGGGAAGGCCGAAGTTACGCTGTAGCGCAGACAGGCGAGCAGCAGCAGGATGTGAACGCCGGAAGCGCGAACAGACGGCCCGCACTTTATGCAGCAGCTCTGACATGTCGGGGTAGTTGTGAATGAACTTCTGCACCACCAAATTCAGCACATGCGCCAAGCAAGGGATGTGCGTCAAATTGGCTAGTCCCAGAGCTGCAACGAGATTTCGCCCATTATCACACACCACCAGGCCGGGCTTGAGGCTCACCGGCAGCAACCACTCGTCGGTCTGTTGTTCTATACCCCGCCACAACTCCTGTGCGGTGTGGGGCCTGTCCCCCAAACATATGAGTTTCAGAATGGCCTGCTGACGTTTACCCCGGGCTGTGCTGAAGTTGGTGGTGAAGGTGTGTGGCTGACTGGATGAGCAGGTGGAAGAAGAGGAGGAGGAAGCCGAGAAGGAGGAGGTGGCAACAGGAGGCAAAGAATGTTGCCCTGCGATCCTTGGCGGCGGAAGGACGTGCGCCAAACAGCTCTCCGCCTGGGGCCCAGCTGCCACTACATTTACCCAGTGTGCAGTTAGGGAGATATAGCGTCCCTGGCCGTGCTTACTGGTCCACGTATCTGTGGTTAGGTGGACCTTGCTACAGATGGCGTTGCGCAGTGCACACTTGATTTTATCGGATACTTGGTTGTGCAGGGAAGGCACGGCTCTCTTGGAGAAGTAGTGCCGGCTGGGAACAACATACTGTGGGACAGCAAGCGACATGAGCTGTTTGAAGCTGTCTGTGTCCACCAGCCTAAATGACAGCATTTCATAGGCCAGTAGTTTAGAAATGCTGGCATTCAGGGCCAGGGATCGAGGGTGGCTAGGTGGGAATTTACGCTTTCTATCAAATGTTTGTGAGATGGAGAGCTGAACGCTGGCGTGTGACATGGTTGAGACGCTTGGTGACGGAGGTGGTGGTGGTGGTGTTGGTGGTACATCCCCTGTTTGCTGGGCGGCAGGTGCCAACGTTCCTCCAGAGGCGGAGGAAGAGGCCGAGGCGGCAGCAGCAGAATAGGCCGAGGCGGCAGCAGCAGAAGAGGTAGCAGGGGGAGCCTGAGTGACTTCCTTGGTTTTAAGGTGTTTACTCCACTGCAGTTCATGCTTTGCATGCAGGTGCCTGGTCATGCAGGTTGTGCTCAGGTTCAGAACGTTAATGCCTCGCTTCAGGCTCTGATGGCACAGCGTGCAAACCACTCGGGTCTTGTCGTCAGCACATTGTTTGAAGAAGTGCCATGCCAGGGAACTCCTTGAAGCTGCCTTTGGGGTGCTCGGTCCCAGATGGCGGCGGTCAGTAGCAGGCGGAGTCTCTTGGCGGCGGGTGTTCTGCTTTTGCCCACTGCTCCCTCTTTTGCTACGCTGTTGGCTCGGTCTCACCACTGCCTCTTCCTCCGAACTGTGAAAGTCAGTGGCACGACCTTCATTCCATGTGGGGTCTAGGACCTCATCGTCCCCTGCATCGTCTTCCACCCAGTCTTGATCCCTGACCTCCTGTTCAGTCTGCACACTGCAGAAAGACGCAGCAGTTGGCACCTGTGTTTCGTCATCATCAGAGACATGCTGAGGTGGTATTCCCATGTCCTCATCATCAGGAAACATAAGTGGTTGTGCGTCAGTGCATTCTATGTCTTTCACCGCTGGGGAAGGGCTAGGTGGATGCCCTTGGGAAACCCTGCCAGCGGAGTCTTCAAACAGCATAAGAGACTGCTGCATAACTTGAGGCTGAGACAGTTTCCCTGGTATGCATGGGGGTGATGTGACAGACTGATGGGGTTGGTTTTCAGGCGCCATCTGTGCGCTTTCTGCAGAAGACTGGGTGGGAGATAATGTGAACGTGCTGGATCCACTGTCGGCCACCCAATTGACTAATGCCTGTACCTGCTCAGGCCTTACCATCCTTAGAACGGCATTGGGCCCCACCATATATCGCTGTAAATTCTGGCGGCTACTGGGACCTGAAGTAGTTGGTACACTAGGACGTGTGGATGTGGCAGAACGGCCACGTCCTCTCCCAGCACCAGAGGGTCCACTAACACCACCACGACCATGTCCACGTCCGCGTCCCTTACTAGATGTTTTTCTCATTGTTATGGTTCACCACAACAACAAATATATTATTTGGCCCAATGTATTGTATTCAAATTCAGCGGGATATAAATTTGAGGCCTAGTATTTAGGCGCTGGGTGACCGGTATGGATTTAGTGACAGAATTAGACTTGGAAATGCACAGAAGCGTGTGTGTGTGAAGTTATTCTGAATGACCCAATGTGCACCTTGAATATTATATACCCTTTTAGGGATAGATTTCAAATAGCTCTGATATAGCAGAAACCACTAAATTATGAAATTGCTAAATTGGGAATTGTACTTCAACCCAGAACAAAAAATGTGCTTTGACGGACACTAAATATCTTGCCCAGCAACAACAGTACAACGGTGGGTAACGAGAGATTTAGAGGGAATTAAATTTGAGGCCTAGTATTTAGGCGCTGGGTCACCGGTATGGATTTAGTGACAGAATTAGACTTGGAAATACACAGTAGCGGGTGTGTGTGAAGTTATTCTGAATGACCCTATGTGCACCTTCAATATTATATACCCTTTTAGGGATAGATTTCAAATAGCTCTGATATAGCAGAAACCACTAAATTATGAAATTGCTAAATTGGGAATTGTACTTCAACCCAGAACAAAAAATGTGCTTTGACGGACACTAAATATCTTGCCCAGCAACAACAGTACAGCGGTGGGTAACGAGAGATTTAGAGGGAATTAAATTTGAGGCCTAGTATTTAGGCGCTGGGTCACCGGTATGGATTTAGTGACAGAATTAGACTTGGAAATGCACAGAAGCGTGTGTGTGAAGTTATTCTGAATGACCCAATGTGCACCTTCAATATTATATACCCTTTTTGGGATAGATTTCAAATAGCTCTGATATAGCAGGAACCACTAAATTATGAAATTGCTAAATTGGGAATTGTACTTCAACCCAGAACAAAAAATGTGCTTTGACGGGCACTAAATAACTTTCCCAGCTACAACAGGACAACGGTAACGAGAGATTTAGAGGGATTTAAATTTGAGGCCTAGTATTTAGGCGCTGGGTGACAGGTATGGGTTTAGTGACAGAATTAGACTTGGAAATACACAGTAGCGGGTGTGTGTGAAGTTATTCTGAATGACCCTATGTGCACCTTCAATATTATATACCCTTTTAGGGATAGATTTCAAATAGCTCTGATATAGCAGAAACCACTAAATTATGAAATTGCTAAATTGGGAATTGTACTTCAACCCAGAACAAAAAATGTGCTTTGACGGACACTAAATATCTTGCCCAGCAACAACAGTACAGCGGTGGGTAACGAGAGATTTAGAGGGAATTAAATTTGAGGCCTAGTATTTAGGCGCTGGGTCACCGGTATGGATTTAGTGACAGAATTAGACTTGGAAATACACAGTAGCGGGTGTGTGTGAAGTTATTCTGAATGACCCTATGTGCACCTTCAATATTATATACCCTTTTTGGGATAGATTTCAAATAGCTCTGATATAGCAGGAACCACTAAATTATGAAATTGCTAAATTGGGAATTGTACTTCAACCCAGAACAAAAAATGTGCTTTGACGGGCACTAAATAACTTTCCCAGCTACAACAGGACAACGGTAACGAGAGATTTAGAGGGATTTAAATTTGAGGCCTAGTATTTAGGCGCTGGGTGACAGGTATGGGTTTAGTGACAGAATTAGACTTGGAAATACACAGTAGCGGGTGTGTGTGAAGTTATTCTGAATGACCCTATGTGCACCTTCAATATTATATACCCTTTTTGGGATAGATTTCAAATAGCTCTGATATAGCAGAAACCACTAAATTATGAAATTGCTAAATTGGGAATTGTACTTCAACCCAGAACAAAAAATGTGCTTTGACGGACACTAAATATCTTGCCCAGCAACAACAGTACACCGGTGGGTAACGAGAGATTTAGAGGGAATTAAATTTGAGGCCTAGTATTTAGGCGCTGGGTCACCGGTATGGATTTAGTGACAGAATTAGACTTGGAAATACACAGTAGCGGGTGTGTGTGAAGTTATTCTGAATGACCCTATGTGCACCTTCAATATTATGTACCCTTTTTGGGATAGATTTCAAATAGCTCTGATATAGCAGGAACCACTAAATTATGAAATTGCTAAATTGGGAATTGTACTTCAACCCAGAACAAAAAATGTGCTTTGACGGGCACTAAATAACTTTCCCAGCTACAACAGGACAACGGTAACGAGAGATTTAGAGGGATTTAAATTTGAGGCCTAGTATTTAGGCGCTGGGTGACAGGTATGGGTTTAGTGACAGAATTAGACTTGGAAATACACAGTAGCGGGTGTGTGTGAAGTTATTCTGAATGACCCTATGTGCACCTTCAATATTATATACCCTTTTTGGGATAGATTTCAAATAGCTCTGATATAGCAGAAACCACTAAATTATGAAATTGCTAAATTGGGAATTGTACTTCAACCCAGAACAAAAAATGTGCTTTGACGGACACTAAATATCTTGCCCAGCAACAACAGTACAGCGGTGGGTAACGAGAGATTTAGAGGGAATTAAATTTGAGGCCTAGTATTTAGGCGCTGGGTCACCGGTATGGATTTAGTGACAGAATTAGACTTGGAAATACACAGTAGCGGGTGTGTGTGAAGTTACTCTGAATGACCCTATGTGCACCTTCAATATTATATACCCTTTTTGGGATAGATTTCAAAGAGCTCTGATATAGCAGGAACCACTAAATTATGAAATTGCTAAATTGGGAATTGTATTTCAACCCAGAACAAGAAATGTGCTTGAACGGACACTAAATAACTCGCCCAGCTACAGCACTAGGGACAGATTTAGCTGGATATAAATTTGAGGCCTAGTATTTAGGCGCTGGGTGACCGGTATGGATTTAGTGACAGAATTAGACTGGGATATGGCCAAAAAATGAACAGACTATTGCTGGTTAAATGCACTTGGTGTGACAGCTTCACCCTGATGTAGGCTTTAGCCAAAAAACAACCACACCATTGAGGGTTAAATGCACTTGGTGACAGGCGCAGCTTGCCCCTGATTTTGTATATGGCCAAAAAATGAACAGACTATTGCTGGTTAAATGCACTTGGTGTGACAGCTTCACCCTGATGTAGGCTTTAGCCAAAAAACAACCACACCATTGAGGGTTAAATGCACTTGGTGACAGGCGCAGCTTGCCCCTGATTTTGTATATGGCCAAAAAATGAACAGACTATTGCTGGTTAAATGCACTTGGTGTGACAGCTTCACCCTGATGTAGGCTTTAGCCAAAAAACAACCACACCATTGAGGGTTAAATGCACTTGGTGACAGGCGCAGCTTGCCCCTGATTTTGTATATGGCCAAAAAATGAACAGACTATTGCTGGTTAAATGCACTTGGTGTCACAGCTTCACCCTGATGTAGGCTTTAGCCAAAAAACAACCACACCATTGAGGGTTAAATGCACTTGGTCGCAGCTTGTGCTGGCGCACCACAAGACACAAAATGGCCGCCGATCACCCCAGAAAAATGAGACTGACAAACGGTCTGTGCAGCCTAAAAACAGTGAGCAATTGAGGATCAGCAGCTCAATGATCCACAGCTGCAGATCGATCAGTTAATCAAGTCCTTTGGAGGAGTTAATCTGCCTAATCTCGCCCTACTGTCGCAGCCGCAACCTCTCCCTACGCTAATCAGAGCAGAGTGACGGGCGGCGCTATGTGACTCCAGCTTAAATAGAGGCTGGGTCACATGGTGCTCTGGCCAATCACAGCCATGCCAATAGTAGGCATGGCTGTGATGGCCTCTTGGGGCAAGTAGTATGACGCTTGTTGATTGGCTGCTTTGCAGCCTTTCAAAAAGCGCCAAGAAAGCGTCACAAAAGCGCGAAGAAAGCGACGAACACCGAACCCGAACCCGGACTTTTACGAAAATGTCCGGGTTCGGGTCCGTGTCACGGACACCCCAAAATTCGGTACGAACCCGAACTATACAGTTCGAGTTCGCTCATCCCTAGCTGTCAGCAATAATACTCCACAATTCTCATTAGCGTTGAGCGAAGCGAGCTTGGGATGCTTCATCCAAAGTTGCTTTGTTCAAAACTTCGGAATAATACTGTACAGAGATCCGTCTTTGTACAGTATTAGAATGTATGGGCTCTGATGAGCCGAAGTAAGGCTACTTTCACACTCGCGTTTTGTGTGGATCCGTCATGGACCATCTGCATCCGTTCAGAACAAATCCATTTGCATTATCTTTAACATAGCCAAGACGGATCCATCTTGAACACCATTGAAAGTCAATGGAGGACGGATCCGTTTTCTATTGTGCCAGATTGTGTCAGTGAAAACAGATCCGTCCCCATTGACTTACATTGTGTGCCAGCGTTTTGGTGTCCGTCACCAAAGCGTAATGGAGACTGATGGAAACTGATGCACTCTAAGCGGATCCGTTTCCATTCAGAATGCATTAGAATGCAAACTGATCCGTTTTGGACCACTTGTGAGAGCCCTGACCGGATCTCACAAACGGAAAGCCAAAACGCGAGTGTTAAAGTAGACAAAGTTATTTGCGAAGTCGCGCATGACTTCGTTGAATAACTTCGGTAGTTGATTTTTAAAGTCGAAAACCATTTTAAAACTTGAAATCAAATCAATTACGACTTTGTGAATAACTTACTTTGGCTCATCGGAGCCCATACATTCTAATACTGTACAGAGACGGATCACTGTACAGTATTATTCCGAAGTTTTGAACGAAGCAACTTTGGATGAAGCATCCCCCAAGCTCGCTTCGCTCAACACTACTTCTCATATATTTAATCTGGCACTTTCTCTGGTAAACCTTGTAGCAAAGAAGAAAGGGGGAGACTTATCTCCCTATGCCATGGATCTGGCATTAAAAAGTCTCAAAACCCAGATTTGCTACTTTTTAGATGCCATTAGTCACAACTAGCATTTTTACACCACCATCACCAGTTTCTGAAAAGGGGGTGCAGCGAGGGCGGTGCCATTAGCATTGGCACATTTATCATCATTAAAGCCAGAAACTGGTATAAATGATGACATAATGATTGATGAGTAGACATGAGCAAAGTATTCAAAAATTTGAATCGGCTTCTTTGCCGAATAAAAAAAAGAATCCTCTTCCTGATAAATTTCTTCATCACAAAGTGCATTTGTTTGTTAGTAGTGGGTGCAATGACAGGAAGCGGTGATTGCACCGATCCCCGTCATTGTACCCCTCGGATGCTTGTTTATAAATGATTGCGGCATCTGATATACAGTAAATAAGAGAGTGTAAAATTAAAAAAAGAAAATTCTTTCCTGATCTATTTGTTCACATCCTGTTTGAAGATCTGGAGCAAAATTTTGTGTGGCCTGAGATGATGTCATCATGCCGGCCGGCTTCAAGCAAGATGGAGGTGGCCAGCCCATCACAAGTAAAAATATTACGATTTGTTACTGTGAAGCACAAGGAAATTTGGCTTTGCAGCAAATAAAATTTATCCTGAAATTAGGATCGAAGTTCACTTTGTGGACTTTGATTCGCTCATCACTAATATAGAGAACTGTCACCAATCCTGACATGTGTGTTTTAGTAAATAAGTGTATTCCACATGAAATGACAGTTCTGGAGCATCTACTCTTATGACTATATGTTTTGTTATTCTTCTTCTATTCGTGCTAGACGTTTATGAATAAATGTACACATGGGAGTTACCAGTTGGGGGAGGTGTTCCTGGACAGTCTGGCATTGTCCAATCAGTGCTGCCAGTGTCAGACTGTGCAGGGACACACCCTCAACTGGTATCATCCATCTGTATCATCCATCCATCTGTTTATCTATAAACTTCTAGCTGGAATGAGAGAAGAAAGGCACAACATAGAGTCATAAGAAGCGATTCTCTAGAATTGTTATTTCATAGGGAATGCAAGTAGCTGCTAAAATAGACAATTCAAGAGAGGTGACAGGTCCTCTTTAAATCTATGCGAGCTACAAGCTGGAGGACCTTTCAGTTTGCTGCATGGACTGCCAGAGAAGGCATTTAATTTATGATGAGGCCTTATCATAAATGAAATGCCTGCTCCAGCCGCAAAGTGTCCATCAAGACTGGAGTAGCACACAACGGTCTTGATTAATCCAGGGACAAATTCTCTGCACTTCTGTCCCATTTCCTCATGCTATCAGCTGATATTCTCTATTTGACTAAACCTTTCATCCTTTTTTTCATTTTTCGGGATCTCTATCATCTGGAATATTTCCTTTGTCTTTAAGGCATATTCTATTATCATTACAAAACTCTACCATCCTTCCTAGAGTTCAGACCCAATGACTAGAAGCTATATTTGAGTCTAATTTAGCCTTTCGTTCTCATGTTCAGTCCATTGCCCAAATCTTGTTGCCTTGACCTAAGAACATTATACAGTATGCAATGTTACCCATCATGTACGCGCCAGTCTACTGCACCAGAAAACCAAATAGCTCACGTAACATACCGCTTACCCACCAAATTTTCTCAGCTCTATTTCTTAATTGCTACGAAAAATAGGTTTATGACATTTGTTCATTATTTACTCTAGGTAATGAATATACAAATGTGCTAAAAAGCATTTTTGAGAGAAAGTCCTTCTCTCCCCATTAATTTACACATACAGTGTGCACATACTGTATAAGAGGAACAGCCAGAGGCAGGCAGCATGTTTGTATAATAAAATAGAATTTACATATCCTCAAGAATGTGATATTTAATATAGAAATACTAATCAGAATTTTAAATAGAAGGTTGGCAAGAAAAATTAGTATGTCCCTAAGCAATGAAGCAAAAGCATTAACATGTCTCATTACTCATACAATTGGAATATTGATGTATACATATATAAATTGATATCAGGGGCCAAAACATAGAAATGGTTTTATCTACAGGTTAGTGTTCCTCAGTCAAAGAGGACAACAATTGCAAACTTTTTATGCTTTCTCAACATAATAGTAATTATCTGTCAAATTATGTGACAGGTGAAAAGCCACAGTCCAATGATAGGACAAATCATTCTGATATGACTTCTAGATTTATTGTAGCATACAGCACAGAGATGTGTGTGTCACGGGCAGTGGGTGTGGACCCACTGTGTCAACTAACCAGCTTGACTTTGCGCTATATCTAATGGTGTTGTCCCGGTGGTTCCCTGGTATTCATCCTTTAACCTCTGTACAGAGATCTGGACTTCACTGCAGGGAACCAGCCAGGCCTCTTTCTCCTGGAGTAGTCCTGCTATAACAGAGCCTATTACATGTCCTGCTATTGTCAGCCAGCCAGCCACCGTCACCTTCATTTTCAGTAATGTAGTGAACAAGAAACCTGGACTGCTACAAACTTGAACCATATCACCTTTAGTGACAAATCAAAGTTCTGTTTGGAATGCCACAATGGTTGGGTTCCACTATGGAGGCCTTGTAGGGATTGCTTCAATCCTGCCTTTGCGATGGAGCAATTCACTGCCCCAACTGCTGGTGTGATGATCTGGGGAACCATTGCATATGACAATCAGTCACCCCTGGCAGTGATACAAGGGATACTAATAGCTCAGTGATATATGCAGGACATCCTGTCTCCACCTGTGTTGGCTCTCATGGCAGTGCTTCTAGCTGGAATTTGTCAGCAGGATAATTCTCGCCCAGACACAGCAAGAGTTTACCAGGAATGTCTCCACCACTTCCTTGGATGCCCGGTCACCAGATTTATCACCATTATGGGACCAGTTTCAGCAACCTACGATTATGTAGGATCTACAAGTCCAGCTGTAACATCAGTGGGCAAATGTGCTGCAGGATTCCAAATAGAACCGGTATGCCTCAATGACCAGCCGCATCTCATCTTGTATCCAGGCTAGAGGCCGTATCTCATCTTGTATCCAGGCTAGAGGCTGTATCTCATCTTGTATCCAGGTTAAAGGTGGCCCAACAGAGTACTAGAGACTGCTTTCAGTTGTACATCCTTTTGCTCTAATATTGTAATCACTTACATTCACAGATAGACAGTTCATTCAATTCAAAGAACTCCTTCTTGGTAGATAATTTTTATTGTCAATAAGTGTATATATAAACTACAGTAAATATATAGATAGATATTAAATTAATACTCCACCCTTTTATGGTTTCTACTCACTGCTGTTTCTTCTAATACTGCATACTAAAAAAGACCCTATTAGGCTGGCTGATATTAAGGCAGGATGAGTGCCAAGCGACAGACACGCTGATTGGTGTTTGTTTGCCCTTTTGAACAGGCCAATGCAAAGTGAGTCGAGGAAGGAACAATTGCTTCCTGACTGATTCCTCAATGATTTTCAGCAGCACACCCCTCACAACACAGGCAGGATAATAGTGCAACTTTTATTCTGATGAGAGATGCAAATCAGCCAACAAACAAGCTTTTGCTCTTCTGCCGATGATTATATGGGCCAGTTATCAAGAAAAAGTGTCTCTATTAACATTTCTTTCCAATTATTGGCTTAAAAGTGATCAGTCTAATAAGATCTTTATTATGCAGCGTGCCTAGAAACACAGGAAAAACATACAATACAAACCCATGCAGATATTGCTCTTGGATTAGTACTCAGGACACCAGTGGTGCAAGACAACATCGCTAACCACTGAGCCACCACCTGCCCTGGTTGAAATGTTTATTACGGTATTCTTAAAGTGTATCCAAACCTCTAAATACACTTTATTAAAATCTATTCTAATTGTGAGGGAAATTATTTTTGTAATATACTTTAGGGCTGGACTGACCGTAGACCCTACAGGGAAATTTCCCGGTGGGCCGAAGCCCAGGGTGCCACCCAAGCCATCCTCTGAGTACATAACGATCTGATGCTGTCAACATTAATTAATGCTAGGCACATCAGATACTTATTTACCTAGATGGCTGCGGAAAGCACCCTCCTGCATCCAACTGTATTGCCGTCCTCGGGATGGCGATGTAGTTCAATATTGCAGCTGGGGCGGCAGTATTTTATGCTGGACTGTGGTAGTTGGTTCTGTTGGGATGGCATTATATGCTGCACTACCATATTGCTGGCTTCACCTAGTTATGAAATTTGGACTCGCCTACAACATGGGGCCACTTTTTTTTTTTTTTTTCCAGGGCCACTTTAAGTTCCCAGTCCACCCCTGATATACTTGAATTAATTATTTATTTTGACTCTTCCTAGTGAAATAGGTACCTAAAGTTCTGGTGCCTATCGCACTTTGCAATCCGTACGAGACGGATCTCGTACGCTGCTGTGTACGGATTCTCCTGGGGCCGCACTGAGCGCTGTACAGGCTGGAGAATCGCTGCTCTGCCTGGCTGCTTAGATGTGTCTGGCCGGCACGCTGGTGAAATAGATAGCATTTGAGGCTATGGCCAGCTAATAACCTGCATACCACAGGGGAATCTGTACTACAACACACAGCGTTGTACAGGAGCACGGATTGAAAAGTGCGATAGCCACCTGAACTTTAGGTGCCCATTTCACTAGGAAAAGTGAAAAAAAAGTTAAAAAATTGTTAGGTACACTTTAAAGGGCTTCTGTAAGCAGATCTGTACTTATGAAACTCGCTGACCTGTTAGGGTACTTTCACACTAGAATTTTTTGATTTGATGAGCTGCCTGCTGGATCCAGCAATCCGTATACAAACGGAAAGCCCTTTTTTCCGCATACGTTAGACAGATCCGGTGAAATACCGGATCCGTCTCATCCGGTATCATCCGGAATAACGGATCCGGTATTTAAAGATCAAAAGAAAAAATAGTTCCTCCTATGTCCCGGCGCATTTTACAGAACACTTGGCACCGGATCCGGCATTAATACATCTCTATGGAAATTTAATGACAGATCCGGCAAGTGCGGTATTGTTCTGGGATTTTGTCTGGAAAAAATACTGCAGCATGCTGCGGTATTTTGTCCGGTTAAACACTGCACAAAGGATGAAGCAGAAGACATTTTGATGCATACTGAATGGATTGCTTTCCATTCAGAATGCATTAGGACAAAACTGATGTGTTTTTTTTTCCCCGGTATTGAGACCCTTTAATGGATTTCAATACTGGAAAAGAATAACGCTAGTGTGAAAGTACCCTTACATGTGCGCTTGGCAGCTAAAAGCATCTGTGTTGGCTCCATGTTCATATGTGCCCGCATTGCTGAGATAAATGATGTTTTAATATGTGCAAATGAGCCTCTAGGAGCAACGGGTGCATTGCCATTACACCTATAGGCTTCGCGCTCTCTGCAACTGCCACGCATTCTGCACTTTAATTGAAAGGGCAGTGAAAACATCATAATGCGTGGTCCTGTCAATCAAAGTGGAGAGGGCGAGAGGGATGCATACAGTAGAAGAGAGAGCACAGCCCGTAGGTGTAATGGCACCACCCCCATTGCTCCTAGAGGCTCATTTGCATATATTAAAACATCATTTTTCACAGCAATTCGGGCACATATGAACATGGGACCAACACAGATGCCTTCAGCTGCCAAGCGCACATATAAGCCAGCCACTTTCATAGGTACAAATCTGCTGACATATGCCCCTTCATTTCTTGCATTACTGTGGTTTTATCATTGTTTTTGTGTGTGCTTTTATATTATTTATATTTGCTTTGGATAAATCGTCATGAATAATGTAAGCTGAAAATATTCTGTAGTTGTATAGTTTTCATTAAAAACACGGTTGTTTTCATTTGCGTGTAATGTTAGTCTGACTCAAGAGGGCTTTTATGTGTGTCTTATGAATATAAATAAATGCTTGGGATTTCATTTTTATAAAGCTGAGTGTCAAAAGGATTGGACTAAATCTCAATAAAACAGATGGTAAAAGGCTAGACCAGGGAATAGTAGTTAGAAATTCAAGGTGACCTATAACCCCAAGTTTATTGCACGGAATATATTAAGCATTACATACCAAGGAATATCATCAAGAGCATCTAGTCCGATAGCTTTGCTGTATTCTGATATTGTCATTACATTCTCACTCTTGTATTCAGGTCTTATAAAAAATAGTCACAGGCTTATAAGAATGGACACAAAATAAAAAATAAAGTATATCAAATGTTTAAAAATACTTTTCTGACATTTCTATTTATCAGTGGAAAGTACATGAAAAACTCATAACTTTAAGATCCAGGGAGCAAAATCTGTAAGAAGGTCCCAAGCTACCATGTGTCATTTATAATACCGGAATTGAACAAAGGCCTTTGAGCTCTTGTGAAACTCTCCCCATTTCAGATGTTACTGGCCCCTCAATGTGCAGCAAAAATATGTATATGTACTTATGCCGATCACACTAGTATTTTCATTTCACCCTTTTTAGTCTTTAATTTTACTAGTTTTGAAATATTCATGGTAATATTTCTATTAGTATTAAAACACGTTCCATGATGTCATAACTAGTGTTGACCGAATTGAAGTCCGCAAAGACCACGGACTTCGATCCTAAATTTCAGGGAAAGAATTCAATACTGCAAACAAATTTCCTTGTACTTCATGATAACTAATCGATTTTCCCTGAAATGGGTTAAAAAATGAAAAAAATGATACTTACTTCATCCGTTTGAGTGCGAGGAGTTGGCTGCCGCCTTCTTGATTGAAGATCCCGCGCGAAATCCCGTGCCGTGCAAGATTTTGTGTTGGATCTTCAATCAAGATGGCAGCGGCTGGCACTTTGCAATCAAATGGATGCGGTAAGGATGAATTTATAGAATTTGTTTAATTATACACTTTAATATTAAACTCAGATGCCGCGATCAGCGATGAACGCGGCATCTGAGGGGTACAATGATGGGGAGCGGCACAATTGCTGTTCCCTGTCATTGCACCCCCTACTTACAAAGAAGTGCCCTTTGTAATGAAGTAATTTATCACAAAGCTAATTTTTTGGTAAAATTCGGCAAAGCAGCCGAATCGAATTTTACAAAATATTGCTAGTAATGACAGATAAAGATGCAATGGTCAACATACAAATCATCAATTTTGTCAATCAATATTCCAGTCAGTTTGCCAGTGATTTTGAAATAATAAATTTTTGTTGGGCACTCTTTTATTTAATCAGCTTGAAAAGCATACGGTATCAAAAAATTATTTGTCACAACTCTTAGTTTTTGGCAATTTTTAAGGTTACTGTTGAGTTTGCGATCTATTTTTTTTTTTTACCACCTTTTGCCTCTCTTTCTCTTTGTTAGCCTTTTATTATGTTAAAGTTTTAGATTTATCTATCAAATAAAACATATCTCTATCTATACTATATATCCCCATAACCTAAGAAAAATCTTTTCCACATCTACATCTTATGGACAAAGACAACCACTTTGAAGGGCAGTGGACAGGGGTGTAGCTCTTGTTGGTGCAAATATTGCAGTTGCAAATAGATATTTGTGCCTGGTGGAGCCCAATCACCCATCAACCACACGGAAAGACCTCCAGGGCTATAAATGGCAGATGATAGTTTGAGTTACCTGTTACAGGTTTTGCATCTGGGACACTTCAAGTTATGCCTATGGTATTGAGGTGCACATTCTGGACTGATGCTAATCCGGCTCTGCTGGGAGTTATCTTTCAGAAAATGTCTGAACACTGTAACTTTCATTATTTTTATATGAAAGTGTATCATTTCAAATTTTCAAAGGAAAAAAGAGCTACACATTTGTCAGCTACTTACCATATGAACCCCTTATTTGGCCCAAGTCATCCTTTTACTGTATGCTAGCAAAGCCTTCGCTGGCTCACCCCTGACAGTTAGGGGTTAAGTATTTTCCAGTAAGTGGGCCATGCTTAAGGGTAATGCAAGTTCCATTTATCCAGCCTGATTAACATATCCTTTAAAGTAGAAGCATCAGGAGGAGATTAGCAAGAAAAAGAAAACTCTTTAAAAGCTTGATTACATCTCCTATGTTCAGTAATCTCTTTAAGAGTGTGCGAATGTAAGATTGTCCAGCTCTAGAATTCTCATTTTCTACCATAGAAATTGCAGTGGAAAAGGACATATGGGGAACTCTTGAGTTTATTAAACAAGCATCTCAAGACACATCAATTTTACAGCAAAATTGCAAATTATTTTATCTATTGTGACAAAAATGATCTTTGCACAGACCACATAGTGAAAAAATAATTGAAGACAAAAGACAATATTTTCATTGGGGACAAATCTAAATTATTGACTTTCAAATTTTGCATTCGTATTTTCAAACACTTTAGCTAACATTTATTACTCTCTATACAACAGAAAATCTAAAAGTCACAAAGCCCTGCTCGCCACTTTTCAAAAAAGTGCAGGAACGGTTATAGCTGGCTGGGCTCATTTATTATGATCTACACCTGGAAGCTTGCATAGATTATAGCAGAAATATACAACAGTAGGTTCACGTTTTATGGCACAGACCTGCACAAATTCATCAAAATTATTAAGAGGCAGACTATGCAGCTGCTATTGGGCCAGTGGGAAGGGGGGACATGTAGGGGATGGAAGGTCCTGCCCCCTAATTACACTACCATGGCTGCTGTGGAAGCGCCAGCTCTTCTCCAATCCCTATCTTGGGCTCGGACGGGCCCTGCTTCCTCTGTACTCAGGCCCCCCCCCCCCCCTTACATTCTTTATGAATCTCCCTTCCCCGTCTCCTGCAGTCCCCAGGAAACCTACACAAGTGCTCTCTTCTCTATTTGCTAGGTGCTGAACAAGCCAATCAGCATTTAGCAGTGCTAAGAGTCTGCTGCTGATTGGCTAGCCTAGCGCAGCAGACACACACACAGGACTGAGTAGGCGTGATGCAGGAGTCAGGACTTGTCTTCCACAGCGCGGCCTAGCTCAGTCCATTATGAGAACCTGGACGGAACTCCAACCCCCAGAGACTGGTAACATCTCCACAGAGCGTGCACTGCACAGCCACAAAGTGAGGAGTGTACTGCTGTGCACTCACTGCCCTGACAAAAGTAAGTGTGTGGGGGCAGTTGTGCCTGAAGCAGCAGCAAGCAGAATGCAGAATTCATGGGGGGCGGGGCACACTGTCCTCCATATAAGCTTATCGTATAGAGGACAGTGTACCTCAAGCAGATATCTTTTTTTGCTGTTGATTCTTATAAAGCCCCAGGCAGGCCCGCCCCCTCCCCATTAACTCTGCACACTAAGCATCAGCAGCAAGCAGAGTTCATGGTTTGGGGAGGCTGCCTGGGGCACACACTGTCCTCTTCATGATAAGCATCATCAGCAAGCAGAGTTCATGGGGGGGCTATGTTATGCTTTAGCAGAGTGGGCTTAGGCAAGAGGAACTCCTGCTCTGCGCATGTTCAGCTCTGCTTGTATATGTACATATCCCTCTCACTGCCTGTGCCCACTCGTCTAAAGCCTGACGTAGCTCATCTATGCCAGGCTTTAGCAAAGCAGACAGCCAGGAGCAGTGATGCGTGATGTACATCGCTCACTGCAGCCCCAGTGAAATCCGTACTTCCTTACACCACTGTCATATCAGCAGTGTATGAGAGAATGGATATTTAAGCTATATAGGTTACAGAAACCTAATTTTCAGAGAAAAAAAATCCCCTGATACCCGATCGCTGTCTCAGCATCAGTGATGAGCGGCAGGGGCAATATTCGAATTTTCAATATTTTGTGAATATTTGGGCGAATATTCGTCATATATTCGCAAATTTGTGATCTCCAGTCATTATTTTCTTGCGATAATCGGCAATCGGAAAATTTGCGATAAAAAATTCACTATAAGAAAATTCGCAATCAACACTACTCCTAAAGTCAAAGATATTGCAGCCTTCTCATTGGCCCACAAGCAAGAAGCAGTGAGGGATCATGGGTACTGCTGAAAAAAATCTAGAATATTCGCGATTACGAAGATATAGCACTATATTCCAGATACTCACGAATTCTCGAAGTGGCAATATTCGCGATAGAAATTTGTGATTTGAATATTCGTGATCAACACTACTCAGCATGATGGAAGTTGTAGTTTTTTCAATAGCTGGAGGGCTGCTGGTTAGATATCCCTACATTAAGGCTTTATATTGTCAGGAGTAGGCTATATACGTGCAGAACCATGTCTACATAAATGTAAATTATTAATTGTAATTTTTTTAAAGAATATTTTAAATACAGCTTATCTATAATATTTGATTTGTGTTCTATTTTTCAGAACAAAACCTTATTGGAAAAATACTATTTTTTTGTTGCTTTTTTAGTGATTTATCCCAGTTTCATTAGGTTATGTATACATTTTATTACGTTATTGGTTGGTGAAAAGGGGGTGGGTCAGGGGAGGGGCCAGGTAGTGGGATAGGCCAGGGATGGTTAGTGGGCAGGGTTAAGGGGCTAAATTTTTGCTATAGGGCCCAATGATTTCCATGTACGCCCCTGCTCCAGGAGGCTGGTTTTAGAAGAAAATTGGACTCATTAGAATTAAATCACTCATCTCTAACTAGCAACATAAAACTGGTGATAAATGCCTCCTATTGTGTCTATCTGACTTCTGTATCATTTATACCCATTACTTTTTTTCTGGTTCTCTTTTATTACCTCAGGCTTAATATTTAAAATACTAGTCTTTATTCCTAAGAAAGAAGGATGACCTTATTCTCACCACTATGCTATCTTGGGTGAGGGTATTTAAACTATGTTATATGCTATATCTCAGATTATACTTAAAGGGGTTGTTTAGAAAAGTAATTTTCATCTACCCTATTAGAGTATTTTGAGCTAATAGAGGGGAGTCCTTTATTTAGAACGTCCATCAATTAGTTGAAGCAAAGACTGGCTACAAACAGCGCACCGTTCTCTCTCTCGCTCTCGGGAGGACCCAATGTGCCTGTACAGACCATGGATTTCAATGGAAACTGTGCAGTACTTTAATTCCCCTGTGGTGGTGCTGCAGGAGAAATAAAAACTTGCTTTCAAGTTCAAATAAATATTACATCTGATCACTTTGTGTAAACTTTCATCCATCTTATTTTCTAATTTGCAATTACATTATTTGTGAAGGGGATCAACCAAGATGCCAAACCCATCTTATAATGAGTCATTTTCTAAATTCGGCAATAGAAGTTCAATCCAATTTTCGTACCACTTTGTCACTCATACTTATAGGCGGATGTATACTAAGTCCTGCTTGTATAGTCTAAAACGTTGCACTTTGACAGATATCACCTCCGTGTATAGATATCAAATAATTGTTAGTGTATTTTTCCAAAACGTACAAAAAATACATTGTAAAAAAAACTTAAAGAGAACAACCCACAAAAGATAACATAGTATCCTTCATTCACTATAGGTGATAGTCAAACTTATCTACCCCCCTCCCTGTAGAATGACCTCTGCACAGGTCACAGAGCATGCCTGAAAAGATGTGGATATGGTGGCCACTGTAAAGCATATCTCTAATTTCTATGAACAACAGCTCAGGCAATATGGCTGCCCCCATAATCATGTTCAGGAAACAGAATAAAATAATGAGTAACCAGAAAATGAAAAAACTGATTAGAAATAAAGGATATTTGTCACTATCTGGTTTTAACTAGCAGAACAAATTATAGGGGACACATTCCCTTTAAGACAAGCACCTGCTAAACGCAATTAGCTGAGCCCTGGAAATGATAGCCCCTTTAAATAAATAATAATAGGTTACATCAGCAAATGGTGATGACCCTTTTCTCTCAGAGTGGGAGCTCCACCTGTCTGCTGTTTATGGCATATGGCATGGACATATTATAAGGGCTTGTAATAGGAATACCCCTTTAAGTAAGAGAACTATAGTCTTTAGAGCTATAAAAACTCCTCATCAATCCCACTCACATTTCATCAGTACATTCAGATAAAGTATCTGGTGTTATTGCTCCCAAATTGTTTGTAGGTGTTTTGTGTCAGACTCAGGGTAATGGATATTGATCGAAATATCAAGATCTAACAGCATGTTAAACATGACGTTAAGCTATGCAAAACCCAGTTCTGCTTTTATACCTATATCTGTGAGCATAAAAATCGATACAGACCTCCGATTAAGTCAATTATCCGGCAGCATTTGTCGTCTCGTGGAGGACGTACCGACATTTCATTTGACACAATTGTTCTCAGAAATGCGGCGATACGTTCTTTCACCGTGGCATTAACAAGACTGTGACATTAACAAGGCTGATTGGGTAGAACAGTCAAGTAATGCCTTCTTCATCTCGCATAGCTAGAATGTGCGGACGTGGTCTGCAAGTGCCTATTCATAATTACTGTCAAATGCAATCAACCCGCGTCGCTATGAGTGCTTCTTCCAGGCTCTCCCCCAGCCATATGTAGATCTTCTGAACTGCAAAGTGTGCCAATGCATCCAGCCTCGCGTCCTAATCTTGCTTTGACCGACTATGTACTAAACTTTACTGTCCTATTTTTTTTTTAACTTGTTGTCATGGTTACTCTTACAGCAAGATTGATGGGGAAGTAAGGGAACGGGATGCATTAATCTGTTTCTAGAAAGACTACTGGAATAAAACATATGACATGCTCAAAAAGATTCTCTCTTCAAATGTTCTTGTTTCAGCTGTCACAAAGACCTGGTGCTGCAAATGAACATATGTGTGGTACTCCTCCATTAATTAAAGGGGGCCCCTAACTTACTGTAATATGTGCCCATACTGTATCTCTGTAGATGTGTGTAGGGGAGTATACAGTGCCACACAAGGGCACCATATGGCAGAATATGAAGAGACTGTTGGTCCATAATCAGCGGCATACACCGATTTCAAAGTGCCCCATAGCCACAATTAATGTGAGCCTCTCTACCCTATCCAGCTTCCCAGTACTTACCCTATTTTTCGCCCTATAAGACGCACCGGCCAAAAAGACACCCCTAGTTTTTAGAGGAGGAAAGTAAGAAAGCATATTTTTCATTAGACCTCAGGTCAGACCAGCAATCAGACCCCAAATGTTAATCAGACCTCAGATCACAGCTCCAATAAGATCCTCAATGTTAATAAGACCACAATCGGACCTCAGCTCACACCCAAAAGTGAATGACCCCCAATCAGACCTCAGATATGATCCCTAATAGAAATAAGACCCCATTCAAGCCTCAGATCAGTCCCCCAGTTTCAATCAGCCCATCATGCCTCATTTGATCAGTCACCAGTCTCATATTGGCTAGCCCACATGCCTCTTTTGGCTAGCCCCAGTCGCATATCAGTCCCCAGTGCCTCTTTTTATAAGCCTCCAGTGCCTCTTTTTATAAGCCACCGGTGCCTCTTTTTATAAGCCACCGGTGCCTCTTTTTATAAGCCACCGGTGCCTCTTTTTATCAGCCCCCAGTGCCTCTTTATCAGCCCCTAGTGCCTCTTTATCAGTCCCTAGTGCCTCTTTATCAGTCCCTAGTGCCTCTTTATCAGCCCCCAGTGCCTTTGTATCAGCCCCCAGTCCTTGGATGACAAAAAAATAAATAAACACTTACCTCTCCTGCTCCGGGCGCCACCTCTCCACATCGCCCGCGCTCTTCATCCTTCTCCTCATTCGGCTGTGCTGTGAACCGGCGCGCACAGAGTGAGGTCACAGAGCACCCTCACACTTTACGCAGCCACAGCACAGCCGAGGACCAGGAAGCGGTGAGTACAGAGCCTTCAACGCTTCCCGGTCCTCCGGTACTAATGACTTTGAGCACTTCCATAACGGAAGCGCTCATTAGTATTCACCCCATAAGACGCAGGGGGGAAAAAATGTGTCTTATAAAATAAAAAAATACTTATATGCCAATCACTCCTAGGCAAGGCAGACACCCCAAATGTACCTTTTTTTATTAAGCAGAATAATTTTTAATAACAAAAATTGTAATAAAATAGACTCCCTCTGCCTCTGATGTCTAAAATATTGCAACAGGGGCTTCAAAAATATGGAGCTTAGTCTATGTTTATCACTGTATTTTCAGCAGACAAGTGACATAAATGCATTGATAAATCTCCCCCATACAATTCAAAATCATTGCCTCCCTTCACATAACATATTAAAAAGTTTCTGCCTGATGCAACTTCCAGGGGAATATAGAGGAATAGGGCAATAGAGGCTGCAATAGTCTATTTGCACAGAGATCCCTCTAGTGGTAGCTGCATAACAATCCAGTGTTGGGAACAGAAGAAAGAGTTCAGCGCTGAAAACTTGCCTCTCAGGGCGGTTTTCTGCTCCTGGACCCTGCCCAGTAAACATGATAACTGCAATGATGCTTCATGCTCTGCCTTAGGTTGGGTTTTTTCCAGCAGGGCTTTAATGCAGGCCAGGATTTCTATGTCGTATTAGCCCTTGTGTGGTGCAGTTATCTGTTGTAAAGCATTTTGTGGGATGTTTTAGCGTAAAAAGAAAATATATATTTGCCGCTCAGCGGTGCAGTTATTTCTTGTAAAGCCTTTTGTGACGTGTATTAGTGAAAAAATAAAAAATATATTTGCCGCTCAGCTGTGCAATTATCTGTTTTAAAGCCTTTTGTGGGGGTTTTAATTTCCTTTTTTTATTTTTTTATTTGATCTAACAGTATGTCAGACAGAGAAGTGCCAGACCCTGCAGAGGGAAGTGGCAGAGGCCTAAATGTTTCTGGCACAGGTCCCAGCAGAGGAAGGGAGCATGGCAGCAGGGGTTGCAGCGAGAGGCCTGAGCTACCGTTGTCATCTAGCGGTCGTGTCTTGACCAGCAACCCAGTGGTTCTGGAATGGTTGACTCGGTCCTCCACTTCGTCCCAAGCGACCCTCCATATGTTTGACCGACTGTACGAAAAGAGAAAGGCCATGAACATTTCCTGATGATCTAAGTGGACAGGAGTACTCACCTGTGTAACCTCGATGTCAGCCAGTGGCAGCTCATGCGTGACAGCTGCCGTTTGCTCAGGCCCTTTGATGAACAATGTAATTCCACTGCTTCATGTCTTGGAACAGATGCTGGTAAATATGGCTAGTCAGGGGACTAGAGACGTGGCCCCTAGATCTCATGGCCACATGAGCCCTGTGGGGGCTGAACTGAAAAAGGAGGATGAGGACATTGGAGAAATGCAGTACCAGCTCCTTCAGCAGCAGCCTGAGTCTACAGTCGCTGAAGAGCAGCTTTCTTCACCCGCATAGTGAAAAAACTACTCTCCAGCAGCAGTATCTAGACGTGGAGCAGAACCTGAACCAGCAGGTGGTGGCATACTTGAAGTGCACCCTGCCAGCCGATATTATGATCCGCTTGAATACTCGGCCGCCAAACTGGATTTGTGGCCGCAACTGGCAGAGGTAGCTCTAGAAAAGGTGTACTGCCTGGCCAGTAGTGTGGCATCAGAGCGGGTGTTTAGTGCGGCGGGGACCATAGTTACCCCAAGAAAAACTTGCTTGTCCACCCAAAATGTGGAGAGACTGACCTTTTGTCAAGATGAATCAGGCGTGGATCAGCTAGGATTTTCACCCACCAATTCCTGATGCATCCATGGTGCCACACCTACACTTTGACAAAAGAGACCGGTTTCTTCTGGCTACCTGCCTCAGCTACTACTTTGATGCCACTCACCTGATGCCATACATCTGACGCCAATTGCTCCTTCTTTCACCCACCATCTTCAGCTGCTATTAGTATTGCCACCCACCTCCACACTATGTCACCTTGCCACTTTGTGGCCTCCTGATGCTGCCTCCACCTCCACACTATGTCACCTTGCCACTCAGTGGTCACCTCATGCTGCTGCCACCTCAACACTATGTCACCATGCCACTCCGTGGCCTCCTGATGCTGCCGCCACCTATACACTGTCATTGTGCCACTCTGTGGCCTCATGATGCTGCCGCCACCTCCAGACTCAGTCATTGTGCCATTCTGTGGTATTCTCATGCTGTCTCCACCTCACCACTATGTCATAGGGCCACTCTGTGGTCTTTTTATGCTGCTTCCGCCTCACCACTATGTAATAGGGCCTCTCCGTGGTCTCCTCATGCTACTGTCATCTCCATACTACCGTATGTCACCTTGGCACTATGTGATCTCCTCATGCTGCCGCCACCTTCACATTGTCATTGTGCCACCCTGTGGCATCCTCCTGATGCTGCTGCTGCCACCGCCTCCACACTCTGTCATTGTGTCACTCTGTGGCCTCCTGATGCTGCTGCCATCTCCACACTCTGTCATTGTGCTGCTCTGTTGCCTCCTAAAGCTGCCGCCACTTCCACACTGTCATTGGGCCACTCTGTGGTCTCCTCATGCTGCCTTCATCTCACCACTATGTCATAGGGCCACTCTGTGGTCTCCTCATGCTGGTTCCACCTCACCACTATGTAATAGGGCCTCTCTGTGGTCTCCTCTTCATGCTGCCGCCACCTCCACACTGTCATTGTGCCACTCTGCGGCATCCTCCTGATGCTGTTGTTGCCACCACCTCCACCACACTCTCTCATTGTGCCACTCTGCGGCCTCCTGATGCTGCTGCCACCTCCAGACTCTGACATTGGGCCACTCTGTGGTCTCCTCATGCTGCTTTCACCTCACCACTAGTGATGATCAGCAGGGGCTATATTCGAATTTGCGATTTTTCACGAATATTTGGGTGAATATTTGTCATATATTCATGAATTCGAGATTATTTTCTTGATTGTTAAAAAACTGTCAATGTTATATTCGCATGAAATACAAGCGTGGGTTACTTTTGGTTCATTTTCCAAGCTGCTAGAAGCTTCCTGTGACTGAAGAAAATGGTTGGCACGGCAGAACATTAAAAATGGCTTTATATGCAGTTAGAGTGCTACAATATATTCGCAATTTCGCTAATCGGACCTAATGATGCAAATATTTTAGCGCAATAAGTGAAACTTCACATTTTAGCAGGTCTGCATGTATGTATTGAGTAGCAGAACCTATTACACTACCTAACACACTGCACTGCAACCGCTACACTATATCAGAATATAACCTACACTGACTATCTCCCACTATCTGTATTATACATATAAGCTAACTAACTATCTATATAATGTAGTGTGGAAAGCACAGAGCACAGTAATGACACTGCTGTCTCTCTCAGAACTTTAAAAAAACTTTCGAAAATGGCTGCTGGGGAGGTTCTTATATAGTAAGGGGTAGGCAACTTTCCTATTGGTTGCTAGGGATGTTTCCTGTCACAATGGAAGTTAATTGGAGAATCCCAGGCACCACCTGCTCGGAAGAGAAGGGAAGAGGGTGTCTGGTTCACAAAAAAAGGTTAGAAATTGATGAAACAGCATTAGGAGGATGGCTGGATGCGTCTCGGACTCCTATTATCTATGACATACAATAGACAACCACACAAAGGCTATATGCCAAAAGCCAGGTATGTGGAAGCCAACAATCTATCCATGAGACAGATAACAGTTAGCATACCTTACAATGGCAGCCTTGTGCATTATGAGACATTCCAAATTAGCTCTCATCTGACTGAGAGCCAGTAAGCCTCAAAGTTGCTTCACATCTGTTGGATGGCTTGGGTGGACTTGCGTACCTAGAGTTGCAAGAAAAAGTATGTGAACCCTTTGGAATGATATGTATTTCTGCACAAATTGGTCTTAGAATGTGATCTGATCTTCATCTAAGTCACAACAATAGACAATCACAGTCTGCTTAAACTAATAACACACAAAGAATTAAATGTTTACCATGATTTTTATTGAACACACCATCTAAACATTCACAGTGCAGGTGGAAAAGTATGTGAACCGTTGGATTTAATAACTGGTTTAACCTCCTTTGGCAGCAATAACTTCAACCAAACGTTTCCTGTAGTTGCAGATCAGACGTGCACAACGGTCAGGAGTAATTCTTGACCATTCCTCTTTACAGAACTGTTTCAGTTCAGCAATATTCTTAGGATGTCTGGTGTGAATCACTTTCTTGAGGTCATGCCACAGCATCTCAATCAGGTTGAGGTCAGGACTCTGACTGGGCCACTCTAGAAGGCGTATTTTCTTCTGTTTAAGCCATTCTGTTGTTTATTTACTTCTATGCTTTGGGTCGTTGTCCTGTTGCGACACTCATCATCAGTCGAGCTTCAGCTGGTGGACAGATGGCCTTAAGTTATCCTGCAAAATGTCTTGATAAACTTGAAAATTAATTTTTCCTTCGATGATAGCAATCTGTCCAGGCCCTGATGCAGCAAAGCAGCCCCAAACCATGATGCCCCCACCACCATACTTCACAGTTGGGATGAGGTTTTGATGTTGGTGTGCTGTGCCTCTTTTTCTCCACACATAGTGTTGTGTGTTTCTTCCAAACAACTAAACTTTGGTTTCTTCTCAATCGGGTTGAGGTCAGGACTCTGATTGGGCCTCTCTAGAAGGCGTATTTTCTACTGTTTAAGCCATTCTGTTGTTGATTAACTTCTATGCTTTGGGTCGTTGTCCTGTTGCAACACCCATCATCAGTTGAGCTTCAGCTGGTGGACAGATGGCCTTAAGTTCTCCTGCAAAATGTCTTGATAAACTTGGGAATTCATTTTTCATTCGATGATAGCAATCCGTCCAGGCCCTGACGCAGCAAAGCAGCCCCAAACCATGATGCCCCCACCACCATACTTCACAGTTGGGATGAGGTTTTGATGTTGGTGTGCTGTGCCTCTTTTTCTCCACACATAGTGTTGTGTGTTTCTTCCAAACAACTAAACTTTGGTTTCATCTGTCCACTGAATATTTTGCCAGTACTGCTGTGGAACATCCAGGTGCTCTTGTGCAAACTGTAAACGTGCAGCAATGTTTTTTTGGGACAGCAGTGGCTTCCTCTGTGGTATCCTCCCATGAAATCCATTCTTGTTTAGTGTTTTACGTATCGTAGATTCGCTAACAGGGATGTTAGCATATGCCAGAGACTATTGTAAGTCTTTAGCTGACATTCTAGGATTCTTCTTCACCTCATTAAGAAGTCTGCGCTGTGCTCTTGCAGTAATCTTTACAGGATGGCCACTCCTAGAGAGAGTAGCAGCAGTGCTGAATTTTCTCCATTTATAGACAATTTGTCTTACTGTGGACCGATTAAGGCTTTTGGAGTTGCTTTTATAATCTTTTCCAGCTTTATTCAAGTCAACAATTCTTAATCGTAGTTCTTCTGAGAGCTCTTTTGTGTGAGGCATCATTCACATCAGGCAATGTGTTAGTGTTTAAGCAGACTGTGTATGTCTATTGTTGTGACTTAGATGAAGATCAGATTACATTTTATGGCCAATTTGTTCAGAAATCCATATACAAACCGGATTCCAAAACAGTTGGGACACTATACAAATTGTGAATAAAAACTGAATGCAATGATGTGGAGGTGCCAACTTCTAATATTTTATTCAGAATAGAAAATAAATCACGGAACAAAAGTTTAAACTGAGAAAATGTACCATTTTAAGGGAAAAAAGTTGAATCAGAATTTCATGGTGGTCAACAAATCCCCAAAAAGTTGGGACAAGGCCATTTTCACCACTGTGTGGCATCTCCCCTTCTTACAATACTCAACAGACGTCTGGGGACCGAGGAGACCAGTTTCTCAAGTTTAGAAATAGGAATGCTCTCCCATTCTTGTATAATACAGGCCTCTAACTGTTCAATCGTCTTAGGCCTTCTTTGTTGCACTTTCCTCTTTATGATGCGCCAAATGTTCTCTATAGGTGAAAGATCTGGACTGCAGACTGGCCATTTCAGTACCCAGATCCTTCTCCTACGCAGCCATGATGTTGTGATTGATGCAGAATGTGGTCTGGCATTATCTTGTTGAAAAATGCAGGGTCTTCCCTGAAAGAGATGACGTCTGGATGGGAGCATATGGTGTTCTAGAACCTGAATATATTTTTCTGCATTGATGGTGCCTTTCCAGACATGCAAGCTGCCCATGCCACACGCACTTATGCAACCCCATACCATAGAGATGCAGGCTTCTGAACTGAGCGTTGATAACAACTTGGGTTGTCCTTGTCCTCTTTGGTCCGTATGACATGGCGTCCCAGATTTCCAAAAAGAACTTCGAATCGTGACTCGTCTGACCACAGAACAGTCTTCCATTTTGCCACACTCCATTTTAAATGATCCCTGGCCCAGTGAAAACGCCTGAGCTTGTGGATCTTGCTTAGAAATGGCTTCTTCTTTGCACTGTAGAGTTTCAGCTGGCAATGGCGGATGGCACAGTGGATTGTGTTCACTGACAATGGTTTCTGGAAGTATTCCTGAGCCCATTCTGTGATTTCCTTTACAGTAGCATTCCTGTTTGTGGTGCAGTGTCGTTTAAGGGCCCAGTATGGTTTTACGGCCTTGACCCTTACGCACAGAGATTGTTCCAGATTCTCTGAATCTTCGGATAATGTTATGCACAGTTGATAATGATAGATGCAAAGTCTTTGCAATTTTTCGCTGGGTAACAACTTTCTGATATTGCTCCACTATCTTTCTGCGCAATATTGTGGGAATTGGTGATCCTCTACCCACCTTGGCTTCTGAGAGACACTGCCACTCTGAGAAGCTCTTTTTATACCCAATCATGTTGCCAATTGACCTAATTAGTGTTAATTGGTCTTCCAGCTCTTCGTTATACTCAAATTTACTTTTTCCAGCCTCTTATTGCTACTTGTCCCAACTTTTTGGGGATTTGTTGACACCGTGAAAATTTGAATCAACGTATTTTTCCTTTAAAATGATACATTTACTCAGATTAAACGTTTGATCTGTCATCTACGTTCTATTACAAATAAAATATTGACATTTGCCATCTCCACATCATTGCATTCAGTTTTTATTCACAATTTGTTTAGTGTCCAACTTTTTTGGAATCCGGTTTGTAATTCCAAAGAGTTCACATATTTTTTCTTGCAACTGTAGATCAATATCATTAGAGTGACAAAAAGTTTTCTGATTGTCCTAACATAATATTCAATAACCTTTCTATACAGTTTTATTATGTAAAAACTAATTTGCATAAACATATGGGAAAGACATGCAAATAAGCAGAATTTGCCTTGTTTTTCAGCTGACAAACCATTTGCATGGAAAATTCGCAATCTACACTACTCATGAACAGCGCCATCTATTGGATTTATAGTCTTGTCATAATACTATGAAACCAATAGATGGCTCTGTTTATGAGTCATAATCAATGCCATCTATTGGTTTCATAGTCTTATGACAAGACTATTAGTCTTGTCATAAGACTATGAAACAAATAGATGGCGCTGTTTATCTTGTAGGGGGGCTAGTAGGTGAGTCACCCTGCTCAACAGAGTCCACACACTGTGTAGCACTCCCCTATAATAGCCTGCGCTAACACTGAGGTGTATATTGGATTGCTGCTATCATTCACACATCTTCTAGCACTTTATCTGCGGTAATATAAGTTTGCTAGGGTGTATCTAAGGACTATTGCCCTGCTTGTAATGACTCATGAACAGCGCCATCTATTGGTTTCATAGTCTTATGACAAGACTATGAATCAAATAGATGGCGCTGTTCATGAGTAGTGTAGATCGCGAATATTCTAATAGCGAATTTTCCATGCAAAATGATAAATGCTACACGGTGTGTGGAATCTGTTGAGCACGGTGCCCCACTTACTAGAGCCCTAACAAGATGAACAGCGCCATCTATTGGTTTCATAAGACTAATAGTCTTGTCATAAGACTCATTGTCTAATAGACTTGTCATTAGACAATTAATCCAATAGATGGCGCTGTTTATGAGTAGTGAGTAGTGTAGATCGCAAATTTTCCATGCAAATGGTTTTTCAGCTAAGAAACAAGGCAAATTCTGCTCATTTGTATAGAAATGTTATTGAATATTATGTTAGGACAATCAGAAAACTTTTTGTCACCCTAATGATATTGATCTAGGTATGCAGGTCCACTCAAGCCATCCAACAGATGTAAACCAACTTTGAGGCTTACTGGCTCTCAGTCAGAAGAGAGCTAGTTTGGAATGTCTCATAATGCACAAGGTTGCCATTGTAGGGTATGGGGACTGTTATCTGTCTCATGGACAGATTGTTGGCTTCCACATACCTGGCTTTTTGCATATAGCCTTTGTGTGGTTGTCTATTGTATGTCATAGATAATAGGAGTCCAAGACAGATCCAGCCATCCTCTTAATGCTGTTTTCAAACCATTTTGATGGATATCCATCAATTTGTAACCTTTTTTTGTCAACCATACACACTCTCTTCTTCAGAGCAAGAGGTGCCTGGCTTGATACTCGGGTCTCCCTTTGACTTTTATTGTATTAAATTATATGCAAGCACCAACAGTATTCAGCTGATCACAGCAATGTGTTGAACATAGCCATGCTCGAGCCAAACAGCAGTTCAGCCGAGCATGCTCGCTTTACACTAGAAATTACGAATATATATCACTATCTTCTAAATATTTGTGAATTCTTGAAGTGCCGACATTCACGATTAACCCCTTCATGACCGCAATCCGTATATATACGTGATAGCTGCACATACCCTGTGCAGCTACCACGTATAAAAACGTTCTGCCAGCTCTTTAATCCAAGCGCTGCAAAGCGCTTGGATTAAAGCTTCTGCCCCTGTCCTGCTGCTGTCACGGACAGCATACAGTTCAGTCATGCCGGCAAGGGACCAATCAGAGTGGCCCCTTGCTGGCAATCGATCTGATTGGTTAGTCTGTGCAGACTAACCAATCAAATTGCAGCAGTGAAAAAATGCCGGTTTCAGGCTCTGATGTGCACTCTGCAGATCAGAGCCTGAAATCGCATGGTGTCCCCCATCTGTGCCCCCCCCGATCTGTGCCCCTTCTTGTGTCCGCCTGCACCTGAAGCTGTCTCTACATTCAATCAGCCTGCCCAGTGCCCTGATGCGGTCCGCCCCCTCCCCACCCCATACATTCCTCCTGCCCCAACTCCCTCAATGTTGGTGGCCGTGACACCCCCCCCCTTTCAGGACTGCCCCCAATACGGTTCGGTCCCCCTGCTGTGTGTGATGGCGGCTGCTCCATTCCTGAGCCGCTGACATCAGCAGAGAGTGTCAGCTGTATGCTGACACTCTGCTGTAACCCCATAGATGCCGCGGCAGAGGCATCCATGGGGTTAATAGAGGGTGGGGGCTCCCTCTCTCCACCATCGGGGCTGCCGCGCTGCGATGGCAGCGCCCGATGGTTTCCATGGCAACCGGACGCTTTGCAAAAGCGTCCGCTGTTGCCACCTACAGGGCATCTAATTGTATTATACTTTGCAATGCAAGAGCATTGCAAAGTATAGTACAGCCATCAGCCCCACTGGATCTTCAAGATCCAAGAGGGACTTGATAAAAAAAATTGAACAAAAATAAAAGTAAAAATAAATAAATAAATTAAAATGGGGAAAAAAAAATTGCCTTTTCCTATAAAAAATGAAAAAAATACACATATTATGTATCGCCGCGTCTGTAACGACCGTCTATATAAATATATCACATAATAGACCCCATCCGATATCACATAATAAACCCCATTATAAAAAAAACGGTGTAAAAAAAGCCATTTTTGTCACCTTACATCACAAAAAGTGCAATAGCAAGCGATCAAAAAGGCGTATGACCCCCAAAATAGTACCAATCAAACCGTCACCTCATCCTGCAAAAAATGATACCTTATTTATGGCAATCGCCTAAAAAATAAAAAATCTATGGCTCTCAGACTATGGAGACACTAAAACAGAATTTTTTGGGTTTCAGAAATGCTATTATTGTGTAAAACTTAAATAAATATGAAAAAGTATACATAATAGGTATTGCCACGTCCGTAACGATCTGCTCTATAAAACTTTTATATGACCTAACCCCTCAGATAAACGCTGTAAAAATAAATAAATTAATTAAAACTGTTCCAAAACAGCCAATTTTTTGGTCACCTTGCCCCATAAAGTGTAATAATGAATGATCAAAAAAATCCTATGTACCCAAAAATGATACCAATAAAAACCTCACCTCTTTCTGCAAAAAAAGAGCCCCTGCACAAGACGATCGGCAGAAAAATAAAAAACATATGGCGTTCAGAAAATGGACACACAAAAACATAAAGCAATTTTGAAAAATAAATTATTATGTAAAACTGAAACAAACAAACAAACAAAGTAGACATATTTGATATCATTGCGTTCATAACAACCTGCTCTATAAAAATAGTGCATGATCTAACCTCTCAGATAAATCTTGTTAAAAAAAAAATGTGCCAAAACAGCCTTTTATCAGTTACCTTGCCTCACAAAAAACTTAATATAGAGCAATAAAAAATCATATGTACCTCAAAATAGTACCAATCAAACTGGCACCTTATCCCCTAGTTTATAAAATAGGGTCACTTTTGGGAGTTTCTACTGTAAGGGTGCATCAGGGGGGCTTTAAATGGGAGATGACATCTAAAACCAGTTTAGCAAAATCTGCCTTCCAAAAACCATACGGCGCTCCTTTCCTTCTGCGCCCTGCCGTGCGCCCTTAAATCAGTTTACAACCACATGTGGGGTGTTTCTGTAAACCGCAGAATCTGGGTAATAAATGTTGAGTTTTGTTTGGCTGTTAACCCTCTATGTGTTAAAGAAAAAAATGTAATAAAATAGAAAATCTGCCCAAAAAGTGAAATTTTGAAAATTCGTCTCCATTTTCCTTTAATTCTTGTGAAACACCTAAAGGGTTAACAAAGTTTGTAAAATCAGTTTTGAGTAAATTGAGGGGTGTAGTTTCTACAATGGGGTCATTTATGGGGGGTTTCCACTATGTAAGCCCCACAAAGTGACTTCAGACCTGAACTGGTCCTTAAAAAGTGGGTTTGGGAAATTTTCTTTAAAATTTTAAGAATTGCTTCTAAACTTCTAAGCCTTGTAACATCCTAAAAAATTAAAATGACATTTCCAAAATAAACATAAAGAAGACATATGGGAAATGTTAAGTAATAAATGTTTTATTAGGTATGACTTTCTGTTTCAGAAGCAGAGAAGTTGAAATTTTGAAAATTGAGAATTTTTCCATTTTTTTTAAATAAATTTGGGGTTTTTTCATAAATAAAGGTGAAATATATTGACTCAAATTTATGACTATCGTGAAGTACAATATGTCACGAGAAAACAATCTCAGAATGGCTTGGATAAATAAAAGTGTTTTAAAGCTATTACCACATAAAGTGACGCATGTCAGATTTGTACATTTTGACCTGGACACTGGGGCATCAATGACCCTTGGTCATGAAAGGGTTAATATTCACAATTAAAATATTCACGCCAAGCACTACTCACCACTATTTCATAGGGCCACTCTGTGGTCTCCTCATGCTGCTTCCACCTCACCACTATGTCATAGGGCCACTATGTAATCTCCTCATGCTGCTGCCACCTCCATACTATGTCAGCTTGCCACTCTGTGGTTTCCTGATACTGCCGCCACCTCCACACTGACATTGTGCAACTCTGTGGCCTCCTTGTGTTGCTGCTGCTGCCTCCACCTCCAGACTCTGTCATTGGAACACTCTGTGGTATCCTTATGCTGCTTCCACCTCACCACTATGTCATAGGGCCACTCTGTGGCCTCCTCATGCTGCTTCCACCTCACCACTATCTCATAGGGCCACTCTGTGGCCTCCTCATGCTGCTTCCACCTCACCACTATCTAATAGGGCCACTCTGTGGTCTCCTCATGCTGCTGCCACCTCCATACTATGTCAGCTTGCCACTCTGTGGTTTCCTGATACTGCCACCACCTCCACACTGACATTGTGCAACTCTGTGGCCTCCTTGTGTTGCTGCTGCTGCCTCCACCTCCAGACTCTGTCATTGGAACACTCTGTGGTATCCTTATGCTGCTTCCACCTCACCACTATCTCATAGGGCCACTCTGTGGCCTCCTCATGCTGCTTCCACCTCACCACTATCTAATAGGGCCACTCTGTGGTCTCCTCATGCTGCTGCCACCTCCATACTATGTCAGCTTGCCACTCTGTGGTTTCCTGATACTGCCACCACCTCCACACTGACATTGTGCAACTCTGTGGCTTCCTTGTGTTGCTGCCCCCACCTCCACACTCTGTCATTGTGCCACTCTGTGGTCTGATGCTGCTGTCACCTCCAGACTCTGTCATTGGGCCACTCTGTGGTCTTCTCATGCTGCTTCCACCTCACCACTATGTCATAGGGCCACTTTGTGGTCTCCTTATGCTGCTGCCACCTCCATACTATGTCAGCTTGCCACTCTGTGGTTTCCTGATACTGCCACCACCTCCACACTGACATTGTGCAACTCTGTGGCCTCCTTGTGATGCTGCTGCTGCCACCCCACCTCCACACTCTGTCATTGTGCCACTCTGTGGCCTGATGCTGCTGTCACCTCCAGACTCTGTCATTGGGCCACTCTGTGGTCTTTTCATGCTGCTTCCACCTCACCACTATGTCATAGGGCCACTTTGTGGTCTCCTTATGCTACTTCCACCTCACCACTATGTCATAGGGTCATTCTATGGTCTCCTCATGCTGCTGCCACCTCCCTACTATGTCACCTTGCCACTTTGTGGCCTCCTGATGCTTTTGCCACCTCCAGACTCTGTCATTCGGCCGCTCTGTGGCCTCCTTATGCTGCTTCCACCTCACCACTATGTCATAGGGCCACTCTGTGGACTTTTCATGCTGTTCGCACCCTCCCCACTTCATGACTGGGCCGCTAATGATGACATCATCATTTATTTGACCCTTCTTCTGATCTGTCAGAAGGAAGGAAAAATGAGACGCACAATGGATCCTGTCTGTGTAGCAGCTGTAAGGCCTGTATGGTCCCATCAGAATTGGCTTGTGATTTGGTAGCCAAAAGCAGGAGTGGGTACAAAACACAGAAGACATTCAAATATTTCATTCACGTGTCATCTCTGTTTTGGATCCACTCCTGTTTTTTTTTTTTTTTGCATTAGTGATACTGATGGATTACTGAGCAAATGCTGACCGAGTGAAGGCAGATGCTCCACAGACAGGATCCGTTTTTTGTAGGTTATTGTTCTGACGGATCAGAGGAAGGGCAAAATAATCAGTGATGTCAACACAAACTTACTGCTGACACCCTCTCCACTTGTATAAACGTTTAATAGAACAGGTTCTGTAGACATCTATGTTAAATGAGTTGCCCAGGGTGTAAAAAGAGTACGCTTCTTCTTTGCGCTAACATTGACCTGTAAGGCTGAGTTCATACTTGAGTTATTTGGTCAGTTTTGGCCCAGTCACTTCCCAAATAAGTGAAGTGTGCAGTGATTCTAAGAGCGACACCTGTCATCTGCATGTCATACTGACTCTCAGTATTATTTCACTACCAAAGCAGACTCCCTATGCGTGTTACTGCAAGGCACAGTGTTCTACACCACTATAAAGGCTCTCTGCAGCCAGGAAATAGCTGTTTTTAACGTAATTCGCCGCAAATATATTCGGATCGAACAAAATTTCTCCCCAAAAATTCGGCCAACAGGCAAATTTAATTTTTGCGAAATTCGCTCATCTCTAATTATTATATTAAAAGTTATGGTAGAAAAAATTGAATTTTTACTTTTCAGCTTTTTTCTTTACTGGTAACATTTTTATTTATTTAAATTCTTCTGCAAGTTATTGCAGTTTTTGAACTTACTATGAAATATCACAAAACAGTATTTGGTGTCCCTATAATCTTAATACACTATATAATATAATGAACATGTTATTTACGGTGACTGGTAAATGGCGTGATATTTTCCCCTGCATTTCAGTATTATACTATTTATTTAGTGTCATGCCTGTGAAGAAAGTAGCTTTATAAGCACAGAAAATTCCAATAATGGTAGGTTTATAGTGTTATGGTAACTCTTCCGCTTGCAATACACGAAGTCTAGGGTTCAAATCCTGGTAAAGAGCTGTTAAGTAATTTATTTTGTAAAAGTCTATGTGCTGGAAGACTACCCCTCCCCCAACACATATCCAGCACAACTTCATTAGTATCACTGATTTTCGAGCTGGGAGGGGAAGGAGAGGCAGACACCTGAGGCTGCAGACACTCTGTGAGTTTTGCTCTAGGATGTAAAAACAGGGTGTGGGTCACAGATTGCAATTATGCTGGAGGAGTCAAAATGCACTCAGACCTTTCTTCTGATTTATATGATGCAGTAAGGTTCAATACTGGTGTATCTACTTTTTGTGTAACGGGAACACCCAGTGCACTTAAACTAGGCCTGAGCCCCTCACTGGACCAAACCTCCTCTGCTTCTTCCTCCCTGCCCCAACCAGCCTATTTTGATGAATAGGGTCTTGTCAATCAAGACAGAGTGGGAGGAACTGGAAGGATCAAACGGAGTAGCTGTGCACCAAATGGCTCTGGCCTTCTCTCAGTACACTTAAAGGGGTTGTCTCACTACAGCAAAAGGCATTTATCATGCAGAGAAAGTTAATACAAGGCACTTACTAATGTATTGTCATTGTCCATATTGCTTCCTTTGCTGGCTAGACTAATTTTTCCATCACAATATACACTGCCCATATCCTTGGTTTACATATTGCAGGCCACAATACAGGCACAGTCATGTGCATGAGGCATAGGAATCAAAGAGGCATGTGAGAAATATTGGGCGGGGGGGAGCAGCCGCCATTGTGTTATTTTACAAGTGTTTTTTTACAGATGATATATCCCCTTTAAAAATTCAAAACCTATATTTTCACATTATAATAGAAAGAGCTGGATGACTGAAAGGATCAGAGCTCTTCAACATAGTCAGTTATTGTACTCTTTAAGGCTAGTTTCACGCTGGCGTCAGAAGCTTCATTAGGAGCCTCCATTACAGATTCCATCATAAATGACAAATAGCTCATCATGCATAACAGAAACCTGTAGGAACCCATCATATCTCAGCAGGGTCCGTTCAGCATTGTTGGTGTCTGTCATTTGACAGATTTTCTCACAGCTTGGACTTGCAGATATGAACTTAGTCTAAACTAATGGGTAAAATAGCTCTATTGTTAGATATCAACAGAGCTCGAATAACATCACAGAGTAGAGCGTGTAGTGATGAACAGTGCTGAGTCTGTCAATAAGATCATTTTTGCCCAATGATACCTTATGGCTGTTACTTAGTTAACCAAGGAGATCTACTTAAAGGGGATATCCCATGATTAATGCAAAAAAAAATAATCTGACATCATGTAGCACATGACAAACAAAGCAAGAACCAGCCCTGTACCTCACATGGAGCCAGAGATCTCCTAATTCATTGCTTCAATTGCTCTGCTAGCAGCTCAGGGGGCATGTACTTTCTTAAGGAGGTGTGTCCTTTCTGCCTCAGCTTTCTCCTTATCCCAGCTCAGACGGCATGCCCTTTCTGCAGCAACTTTCCCAGCTTCTAATAAAAAATATGACTGGTAACATTTAAAGGATGAAATCAAGTATTTGTGTCTGCCTCAGTGAGGTGGACAAATACTTAGGCTGATTTCAGCCTGTAATTGTGGGAGGGGCAGAGGCCCCATAAATTCTCACCTGCACCGTCCATCCAGGCGGGCGTCTGTCATGCTGAGGGCTGTTTCCGTCGAAGAGCATCCTCCTAGCTACGTCACTATCAGGTGTCCCCCTAGGTGAGTTCGTGCTCTTGGCGCTCCTACTACCCCGTTATTTTCTTTCAAAGACCTCCGGTCTCCCTCCCCCTGCTTTCAACCGACGCTGCCTCAACTTACCTTACTTGGTGTGGGTGGTTTATGTTTGAATCCGTACGAGGGGATACGTCAGTTTGGCAGCACTCACAGGTAAGCCGAAGGCGGCTGAAGTGCTGCTCTCATGTCTCATTCCTGCCTGTCTCCGGGTCACGTGTGCAGCATGAGTAGGCGCAGGCTTCAGGTTACCATTGCTAGTTTTTCTTGCCTACCACCAGCAGGGGGGCTAGAAGCTTATGTTTTTTCCATGGCTTCAACTCTTCAGTTTTTATATTCATTATTTATAACAAATGTAAAAAAAAAAAAAAAGGGGGGGGTATACATTTTTTTATACAAATATATAAATAAAGAACGTAACACTAAAATTCTATATGCATCTTATTTTTTTGGAAAAAAATCGCTGCAGGCACTGGCGTTCATCCTCCCACCTTCCGAGGGGTTCGTTTTAGTTATTACAGCATTTCATTCCTTACTATGTGGTCATTTATTTATTGCGGACATTTTTTGTTCATGATTATATCCGATTTCACATGTCGCTTGTCCAGGATTATTACAAGTTCTAACAGAGATACCAAGCCTGCTTACCCACGTAAACCATCTATAACCATTCAAGGTTTGTATGTTATTTATGCACCTTCCTCAGTTTCAGCATGCGTTTCACCAATTTTCGCTTGATCTACCTATCTGTCTGCTCCTCCCTAAATAAAAAAAATATATATAAAAATAAATTATATATATATTTATATATATATTCCATTTGGCCCGTTTGTGTTACTCAGGCCACGCTTGATTACTTTTCTACTGCCTGTTTACTTTATTCAGGCTGTGTGCTTGTTCCTTAGCCTGTATACATTATTCAGGCTACGTTTGGTCTTTCTCTTGTCTTCTGTCTATTTGCGTTACTCAGGCCACGTTTTTTGTTACTTCTATGTGTACTGCCTGTTTACGTTATTCAGGCAGTTGTGTCGTCCATAGCCTGGTCATGTCAGTCAGGCTACGTTTGTTTTTCCATGTCTCCTTCCTGTTTGCGTTACACAGGCCAAGTTTTTTTCGTCTTTTCTATGTCCACTGCCTGTTTACGTTATTCCGGCCACGCTCTCTTATCTTAAATTCTCCAACCGTTTTTCTTCAGGGCACGCTCATCTATGTTTTTAACCTGTTTCAGGTCTTATTCCTCATCCTCATTCACCCCTCACACCACTCAACGCCTATCTTCACCTGCACAATTCATGGTTTCTTGGGGTCTCGTTTCAGTCTGTCTAGGAGCTGGTTTGTTTTTTCTATACTCCGCCTTAGGGGACAGCTATTTCCTGGTTTAAGGCTTTCAGGTTCCTTCATCACCACTAACTCACCTGGTATTCAGCTATACGCCCACAGACAGCCGCACTTTTCAATACATGTCATTCTATCTCATGTTTTTTTCAAACTTTCTCCAGGGTCACATGTCTAGACTGTCGGGTGCTCCCGACTCCAACATTTTTCCCAGGCCAAAATTGATTTATAATGCTTTCATTTAAGTTGATTGCGGTTCGTATCGGCGATACAATCCAGCTTTAAGGTCTTCATTCCAAGCATCGCTTGCTAGCTTCGTGATCAAGTATTAAACCTCCTTTTACTAGGTTCTTATTTCACAGGTTCCATTTCAGTCTTCCCCACTTCATTCACTCCGTCTCTTCTCACCGGACGACTATACACCCTGCAGCAGAATAACTTCTAGTCACAAACACGGGTTTAAAGGATAACTGTCACATTTAGACCCAAATTTCAATTTTCATATATGTAGTTACTAATAACATGATATTCCAGCATCAGTTACTATTAGACTGACTTACCCCATATTTAATAAGATTCAGACCTTAGCAAACAGTCTGCATAAAACTGCAATTTCACTATTCAGTTAATATGGCCACCACTGCCCTCACCCTGAGGCTTTCATTTATACACTGAGCAGATGGCAGATCTCCCTTCCCTGCTCTGCGCTGCTTCAACTCTGCATTCTCCAGCTCTGCTGAGTGAGGGAGCATCTGCCAAGCGCAGGGACAGGAAGAAGTGCACACATCCCAGGCACTGTTATCAGCTGCTGGGGAGGACCTGGCTTTAATCATTTACTTACAGTCCCTGGCTGTCTGTAATCTGACCTTGCACGCTGCGTGCTTCTGCGTCCTCCGTCCTTCAAACACATAGACGGACCATGCCTAGCAACCCTATTTTAAGCACAGGTAAAAGTAGGCAGTACAGGGAACTAAAATGTGGAATTAAGGGGTAATTGAATACACAGTGAAAAGTTGAAATAGGGCCACCAAGGTGATATTAATCACCACAATCCAATACTCAAAAAAAAAAAAGAAAGAAGCAAACCCTAAAGATAAATACTTACCTGCGCTTGCTTGCAGAGTCCCGGCACTGTGCTGCTGAGTCACAGCACAGGCGCGCGCAATGACCCCATCACGCGCGCCTGCGCCGGGATTTCAGTACCGCATAGGCTTCAGGCCTACTAGGCCTGAAGCCTATGGCGGTGATCAGCGGCGGTGCAGGGAACTATGTGCTCCGCTCCCTGCCCTGCCGCAGTATGTGGGACTGGGTCACGGGTGTCAGCACTTCAGCAATGAGCGCTTCCATCTGTATTGATGGAAGCGCTCTTTGCTTCTGGGCCTGTTGGCACCCCCGTCAGAGCCGCCCCCCCCTGGGCACGCCACTGAATCTATGATCTCTCAGCGCCTCATGGTTTAGACATTCCTAGCCTTAACTCGTTAATTCCATCCAAAGAATTTTCTATGAAATGCTCCTCACTTCAAGAGGCCATATCACTCATCCTGTTAGCAGGTAAAGGGGCATGGTTGTCTTAAGCAGATATTGCAGATGCCTTCAAACTGCTACCTATTAACCCTCAACTTTGGAAATTTTATGGAATAAAATAGGAAGGCCTCTATTACTTTGCTAACCGATTAACATTTGGTTCCAAGAGCAGCCCTTGGTTATTCGACCAGTTCGCTCAGGTCCTACATTGGATTTTGGTGAACCACTGCGAATGCCCAATGGTTATTCACTATTTGGATGATTTTCTTTTGATTGAACAACCCGACGTCAAACCCTGCAAACTTAATAGTCTGTTACAACTATTCGAAAATCTCAATATTCCAGTAGCTCCATCCAAAATAGAAGGGCCCTCCACGGTAGTAACCTTTTTAGGCATAGTCCTCGACACAGAAAAAATGGAGGCAAGACTGGCAGAAAAGAAGCTTGTTAAAATCAAGAAGATCATCTCCAAATTTGTGGGTTCCCGAGTTCTCATAAAACAGGAGTTACAATTTCTGTTAAGTATGTTAAATTTTGCAACCAGAATCATGCTGCAAGGCCTTCATGTCCAGACTTTTAGATCTGCTTGCGACAGCCACAGAGCAGGACTCTCCTGTATCCCTGGATTCCCAAGCTATGGCCCACTTGGCAATGTGGAATACCTTCCTGGCCAGTTAGAATGGGATATCTTTATTCATCACCCAAAGGAATCCTACATCTCTAACGGTTTTCTCAGATGCAGCGGCCTCCAGAGGTTTTGCAGCCATAAACAAAAACCAATGGTTTGCTGGCCATTGGCCCCCTGAAGTTTATTCGCTTAACGAGTACCCCAGATTCTCCCAGTTACTAGAGATCTACCCAATAGTGGCCGCTGCTCAATTCTGGGGTAGGCAATGGGCCAATTTATCAGTAGCCTTCATCACGGACAATCAGGCAGTGGTGGACATCATTAGCAAAGGGCAGTCAAAGTCTTCTTGCATCATGCCCTTTGTTCGCAAATTAGTGTGGCTCTCTTTGCGTTTTAACTTTCAAGTGTCATGCAGACATCTCCAAGGTATTCAAAATGTAGCTGCCGATGCTTTATCCCGCTTTATTTTCGTAATATTTCCAGGTTATGGCAGAAGTGGAGCAAACGGGATTACCCCCTCCAGCTTTTCATACTCTACAAATGGACTAGAGCACGTCATATCTACAGCCAAAACCTTTGTCTATAGGTCGCTTTCCGCTAACACGGCCAGAAATTACAAGACCAGCTGGAGCATCTACAAAAAAAATTCCCATCTCCATCCAAGAGCACTTATTTAATGGCTTTTTTGGCATATTGTCACAAACTTCTTAAACTTTCCTACAATTCAGTTAGATTATATTTGGCCGGGGTGCAGTATTATTCAATGTTCAAAGATCCAGGCAGTAGGTCGATTTTCACTTCCCAAGCAATCAAGGCAACTCTCAGAGGTATTCAAAAAAGCAGCAGGACTCCCACCCCAAGCAGACAGACAGTTACAGGGAACCGTTCAGGAAACTCTTTAATTCCCTAGACGGCAATCCTTTTGGGCTCCAACCTAGCACGGTCATCAAGGCCGCTATGTATCCAGGTTTTTATGGATTTCTGTGTTCAGGGGAATGTACTGTTTTTTCTCCCAAAGCCAAAGGTTTAACCAGGAGCCAACTAGTATGGAATCATGACCATTACATTCTATATCTGCCATCAACTAAAACATCTCAAACCGGGCCCCCTGTTCAAATCAAATATTTTCAAACTTTCAATAAGTGGTGCCCTGTTCAAGTCCTAAATAATCTACTAGCAACCTTGAGAAATTCCTCCCCTGACAACCCATTACTGCCATTCAAAGCCAAAACCCTCACTACAGCACAGTTCATATCCCATATTTGCATTTTAGCTACAGGGTTAGGTGTTGACCCCAAAACCATTTCAGGGCACTCATTTCGCATTGGAGCTGCTTCAGCGGCTTCCAAGCACAACATGCCCTGCCATATCATTCGTAAAATGGGTCGCTGGCAATCGTCATGTTTTAACATGTACATTCCTAACCCGCATCATGAAATTTCTAAAGCTTTCTGTAATCTAGTTTTGTAATTCTTTATGTTCAATAAACCAAGTCAACCTAATTGTGTTATTTTTGCCCCCTTATTAGGCCTACCCACGTTCATGGCCAAGGGCACAATTCAGGCCATTCAGTCAGCCAGAAAGTAGGTGGATAGTCAACTTTGTCACTGTCATGTTCAAGTTCCATTTCTGCAGCCACGACCACAAATAAGCTAAATAACAGACAGCAGGTGGCGCTATACAGATACATTTTATTGGATTACTGAGTAGTAATACTACATTTTTAATTAAATGCAACTACAAATGTATTCAGATTTATGTGCTGTTTTGAAAAATGTTGAACATTTTTCATTTGACAACCCCTTTTAAGGCCTCTTTACATGTGGGAGGTTATCAGGAAGGATCATTCCTAGAATTACTGCTCTGTGTGAGGCCTCTTGCATACAAAAGTTTTTTTTTCCGTTCTGTTTTTTGCGTTCTGTATACGGTCCGTATACGGAACCATTCATTTCCGCCAAAAAACAGAATGCATTCCATTTCCATATTTCCATTTTCCGTTCCGTTCAAAGATAGAACATGTCCTATTATTGTCCGCATAACGGACGAGGATAGTACTGTTCTATCAGGGGTCAGCTGTTCTGTTCTGTAAAAAACGGAATGCACAAGGACCATCATCCGTATTTTTTGCGGGCCACAAAATACTGAAAAAGCCATACGGTCATGTGCAAAAGGCCTAAGGGTACAGCCACACATTCAGATTTCTTGATGCAGTTTTGGAAGCCAAAATCAGGAGTGAATTCAAAAAAATGTCTGTCCTTTATACTTTCTCCTCTTTTATGAACCACTCCTGATTTTGGCTTCCAAAACTGCATCAGGAAACCTGACTATGTGGCCGTATCGTAAAGGTAGCACCAATCATCCTATGAAATGGTCATTCATCAGATGAAAGCATTGCTGACGCAAGCACCAAAATCATTGTTTCTGGTCAGAAGATAGTCCTTTGTAAACAGGGATCTTCTGCCCAGACCCAATCATTCTCCCTATACAAAAGAGATGATTGCTGCATTTAAATGCAGATCTCGCCTCCTCTGATGAGCAGGTAATTATTGGGAAAGAGCAGCTTTTTCCCAACAATTGCCTACTGCAGGGATGCCCAACCTGTGGCCCTCCAGCTGTTGCAAAACTACAACTCCCAACATGCACTGATAGATGTAGGCTGTCCAGGCATGCTGGGAGTTGTAGTTTTGGCCTACTATTTTAGTGCCCCTAGTAAAAGCCATCAATAAACACATCTCTGACTCAGCTTTGATGTTGACTTCAGTTACCAAGAGTAGATCTCTCAGATCAATTCTGCACATTGTAGAAATAAGGCAGTTATATGGCACCTTGATGGCCAGTGGTGTAGCTATAGGACATGCTGATCTAGAAGATAGCACCTGAGCCTTGGTGTCTGAAGAATGCACCATTAAATGACATATAGCATATGGGGGAATTTTGTATTGGGGCCAAGTAGTAGACAGGTCTGGTATACGGCATGTATACGGCAAGGTTAATTGGTTATAAAGACTGAGCGTATAATAAATTAAGAATATAAAATCATGAGGATTTTTGTAATAAATAAAAAAATACGTAGAAGTCAAATGTCTTTCTACTAAATTGATCCTTATGGACATGTGAGAGATAAGTCATTAGCCTCTAATTTAAGTCGTCAGTACAACACTGTTCATGCTTTTTATGGCTAATGAGAAAAAATTATATTAATAGAAATAGTCACCTTTGATTTTGCAATTACTGGATTACAAAGGTTTCCACAAACGCACTGTACTGTATGGAGGAGGATATTGGTGTGTGACAGATGCAAATGTAACACTGTAACACAGACATCGCTCCCTGCAGGATTAAAGGGAACCTGTCACATGGATCTGTAGGCTGCATGTTATAGAGCAGGAGGAGCGGAGCAGATTGATTCAGGGTAATGGGGTTTAGGAATCCACTGGGTGATCCTACTGATTGTCAGCTATCACAATCTCAATGTGCATTCAGAGCTGTCACTCACTGAATAGGACTGCCCACTGGACTCCTAAACCCAGAATAAGCAAAGACTTAAAGGCTATGTATTTCTTTTTTATGATTGCATTTTACCCATTTTTGGCTAAGAATCATTGTTTCAGTTGATCTTAATTAAAAATATTGAGCCGTTCTGTCACAAAGTGTTTTTCTACCTGTGTGAATCTGCTTTTTACTTTCACTTTGTTCTGGTCATCTAAAGGTCCCTTTACACGAGATGATATTACAGCAGATAGTTGGAAAGGAGTACATTCCTTCCCGACAATCTGCTGATGGCTGGTGGAGGAGTGTGGAGAGTGGGCAATTGCTAATGATCATTTTTCCATGCAAGCAAACATTTGGATTACCCAATGAATGAGCGTTTCGGCTAATCGGCAGTATATTTACACCTCCTGATCATCACTAATAAGCGTTACTATGAACTCTTGTTAGCGATAATCTGTGCGATTCTCGGCAAATAGATAAACCTCATCTCTAAATTACTAAGAGTAGTCGAAGAAGACCGGCACTCAATCTTGTAGTTTGTAGATCTTTTTTTATTGTAACATCTTATAGATACTGTGACGCGTTTCGGCAAAAAGTATGCCTTTTTGAAACGGTGTGCAAAATACATACAACAGTGTGTTTAAATAGCCTGCCCAAACAAACCAATTAATTAATTAATTAATCAGCTGTCTGTGTGTGTCACGTGACGTAAAAAAAAACATGCAAATTAAATGAAAAAAAGAAAATAAACTTTATCAACAATAACAAAAACCAATATTATAATGTCCAGTTCATTCTTTTCGAGAATAGTCTCTGAATATTCTGGAAATACAAATCACTGTGCTTTAAAGGTAATGCCGCAAGTAATATGAACAAGAAAGTATAAGAAGCTATTCAGTGTGTACTCGCGGTTCAGACCTTTAGGCTCTAAGGTCTGTAGACGATGTATCCAGTATGCTTCACGTTTTAATAGTTGGGCATTTCTGTTCTCCCCACGTCGAGGTTGCAATATTTCCTCAATAATTTGGAAACGCAATTGTGCAATGTTATGTTTCTGTGAATGAAAATAGTGCGGAATTGGTAGTAGTTACTTTTTCGGATAGTAGATTTGTGCTTACTAAGACGATCTTTCATGCGCATTGATGTCTCCCCTAACCCACACAGACATTTCAAGGCGTAAATGAAAAATTTGCTGTCACAGGTAAAAAAAAACTTTTATTGGAATGTTTTCTCCTGTTTGTGGATGAGATAGGAATGAACCCTTAATAATGTCGGGCTCTTATAATTTTGTCTCTAATGTTCTCAGCTATCTTGTAACACAGGGAGGAGGGTCCCAAATTGCTCTATTCGTGGATAAGATTTTTGTACAATGCTCAGTGGCGTACCGCCCATAGAGGCAGACCACGCCACTGCTATGGGGCCCACGGCACTGGGGGGCCCGTAGCGCAGAGAAGGCCCCGCCCACACTAAGTGGCCCCGCCCACTCATGACCGGCTATGCGGCTGGTTTTCTCCCCAGCGCCCAGCATCTCCTCTTCAGACTTCCGCAATCAGTCGTCGCGCACTCCCCCCCCCCCGACCTGAGGTTGATGCCCTGACCTGACCTCCTCCTGACCCGGACCGTCTGCCACTCTGCCGGAATCAGGATGAAACCAAGCCAGCCTGGCCTGCATGGGGCGCTCGAGCCGCTGGCCAATCAGAACGTCAAGGCAACTCTGTTGAGGGCTTGAGGCAGCTGCTGATTGGCCAGTGGCGCAAGGGGGCGGGCGGGAGAATCGGCTCGAACGCCGTCGGCTTCCACCAGCAGAGTCAGTGCCTGCCCTGAGCTGAGGAGAGAGAGACGAGTCAGGACTGTCCTCAAGAGAGGGAGGAAGATTCGTGAGCAGTGCACCGGCTGCCTGTGTCCCTGGCTGGCTGGCCTGAAGACAAGTAAGTCACAGTCTGGGCCCCTCTATGTTTGGGGGTCTCCTCTGGCTCCGCTCCTTCCCTCCTGTCCTATGTCCAGGCACTGGGCCCCTCTATGTATGGGGGTCTTTTTTGGCTCTACTCCTTCCCTTGCATCCTCTGTCCAGGCACTGGGCCCCTCTATGTTTGGGGGTCTCCTCTGGTTCCGCTCCTTCCCTTGCATCCTCTGTCCAGGCACTGGGCCCCTCTATGTTTGGGGCCCCCAAGGGAAGGAGCGGAACCAGAGGAGACCCCCAAACATAGAGGGGCCCAGTGCCTGGACAGAGGATGCAAGAAAAGGAGCGGAGCCAGAGGAGACCCCCAAACATAGAGGGGTCCAGTGCCTGGACATAGGATGCAAGGGAAGGAGCGGAACCAGAGGAGACCCCCAAACATAGAGGGGCCCAGTGCCTGGACAGAGGATGCAAGAAAAGGAGCGGAGCCAGAGGAGACCCCCAAATTGGCCCCTCTATGTTTGGGGGTCTCCTCTGGTTCCGCTCCTTCCCTTGCATCCTTTGTCCAGGCACTGGACCCCTCTATGTTTGGGGGTCTCCCCTGGCTCCGCTCCTTCCCTTGCATCTTCTGTCCAGGCACTCTAACAGTTTCTGTAGGTCATGTATAAATGTATTTAATGGGGGTGTGGCATGGGAGGAGCCAGTACAGGAAGTGGGAGGGGCCATGGTGGATAGTGGGCGGGGTTAAGGGGCCCAATTCAGATTTTTGCTATGGGGCCCAGTGATTTCTATGTACGCCCCTGACAATGCTCCAATGTTTATTAATGGTGGTTCTTACTTTGTTCATCAATGGATGGTATTTTACTACAAAAGGTACAGTATACGTGTTTTTTTTAGTTTTGTCTTGAGTTTGAGTGTCATGGATTGTATCTCTTTGCTGTTGTAATAAATGTATCCTCTTTGTCTGAATTTCAGAGTCATTTCATCCAATCTAGTTTCAAGTATAACTCTCTTATATTGAGAGTAGGGGAGCGATTGTTTCGTGGAAACTGGATGGTTGCTATTATACATCAATATACTGTTCCGATCAGTGTTTTTACATAGAGATCAGTTTCCAATTAACCATTCACTCCCCTAATAACCCGGGTATCTAGAAAGGGGATATGGGTTTGATCAAGGTAAAGAGTGAATTGTAGTTCAGGCCAGATTGCATTAATAGAGGAATTAAACTCTTGAAGGGTCCGAATGTCACCCCACCACACGCAAAAGACATCATCTATGAATCTTTGCCAGAAAATGCAATGTTGTTGGTATAGACAATTAGAATAAATTAAGTCCATCTCAAACTGTGCCCTGTAGCAATTTGTGTATGGCGCTGCGACATTCGGACCCATAGCGGTCCCGCACCGCTGTTGGTAAAAAACATCCTGAAACATGAAGTCATTTTTCTCCAATACAATCCTCAGCAGAGAAAGAAAAAATCTTGTTGTATAGTACTATATGTACTGTGCTCTAAAAGACATCTGACAGCATTTAAACCCTTCTAATGTGTAACTGCTATATTCCATATTCGTTTATTCTAGCCTAATATGGAATATAGCAGTGCTAAGTTGAAATCACCATGCGATTACTTCGAGTTATATTAATCGCAATTTCAACTTTTTACGTATATTCTTAATATTGCTCTAGCTTCGTCTTTTAGAATATTCTAAAAGACGAAGTTAGAGCAATATTACGAATATTCTAAAAGACGAAGTCAGAGCAATATTACGAATATTCTAAAAGACGAAGTTAGAGCAATATTGCGAAATTTCGTAAAATACCCATATAGATTGTAATTTAGCTAATATGGAATATAGCAGTGTTAAGTTGAAATCGCCATGCGATTATTATAACTTGAATTAATCGAATTGCGATTTCAACGTAATTCTCAAATCCGACAGTATTCTAGTATATGGAGACGTTCCCATGGTGATGGGGACGCTCCATGAGCACGGAAGTCGGCAGAAGCGGCAACGGGCACTGACTGGAGCAGCCAGGAAGCCAGGAATCCAAAGGACAGGTAAGAACAACTTTAGGGAAGTGGGAAAGAAAAAAATATAACAATAAAAAAAACAAAAAACGAATATTCGATTTCGCGAATATATAGAACGATATTCTAAATATTCGTGAAATCTCAAAATTGCGATATTCGAGAAAAAATTCGCAATTCGAATATTCGCGCTCAACACTATTTATAAAAAAATTTTTTTTCCAAATTTCCATTTCTCTACTTTTATTATAGATAGTAATATCTCCAAATATAGGTATTCATTTACATTCCCCATATGTCTACTTCATGTTTGGATCATTTTGAAAATGGCATTTTATTTTTTTGGGACATTAAGAAGGCTTAGAAGTTTAGAAGCAAATTTAATTTTTTTAAAGAAAATTTCCAAAACCTAATGTTATCAGGACCAGTTCAGTTATAAAGTCACTTTCTGGGTCTTGTATATTATAAACCAACCATAAATCACCCCATTTTAGAAACCTCAAGGTATTCAAAACTGATTTTACTAACTTTGTTAACCCTTTAGGTGTTCTACAAGAATTAAAGGAAAATGTAAATGAAATTAATGAATTTCACTTTTTTAGCCGATTTTCCATTTTAATCAATTTTTTTCCAGTAACAAAGCAAGGGATAACAGCCAAACAAAACTCAATATTTATTTTCTTGATTCTGTAGTTTACGACCACATATGGAGTGTTTCTGTAAACTGCTGTACAGGCACACGGCAGGGCGCAGAATGAAAGGAACGCCAAATGGTTTTTGGAAGGCAGATTTCACTGGGATAATTTTAAGTTGCCATGTCACATTTGAAGACGCCCTGATTCACCCCCAGAGTAGAAACTCGCCCCAAAAAAACATTTTGGAAACTACGTGATAAGGTGGCAGTTTTGTTGGTACTATTTTAGAGTAATATGATTTTTGGTTGCTCTATATTTACACTTTTTGTGAGGTAAGGTAACAAAAAATAGCTGTTTTGGCACCGTTTTTATTTTTTGTTATTTACACTGTTCATCTGACAGGTTAGATCATGTGGTATTTTTATAGAGCAGTTGGTTATGGACGCAACAATACTAAATATAACTACTTTTTTTGGTTGTTTCAGTTTTACATAATAAAGCATTTTTGAAAAAATTATTTTTTAGTGTCTCCATATTCTGAAACCCATAGTTTTATTTTTGGGGCGACTGTCTTATGTAGGGGCTAAATTTTATATGCATATGACTTTTTACACTTTGTGTGATGTAAAGTGACAAGAAATGGCTTTTTGACATACTTTTTATTTTTTTACAGTGTTTACCTGAGGGGTTAGGTCATGTGATATTTTTATAGAGCAGGTCATTATGGACGTGGCGATACCTAATATGTATACTTTTTAAAATGACTTAAGCTTTACACAATAATATCATTTTTTAAACAAAAAAAATCATATTTTGGTGTCTCCATAGTCAAAGTTTATTTTATTTTATGGGAGATTGTCTTAGGTAGGGGCTAATTTTTTGCGGGATGGGTTGACGGTTAGACTGGTATTATTCTGGGGGGTATAACCCATTTTTAATCGCTTGGTGTTGCACTTTTAGTGATGTAAGGTGACAAAAAATGTTTTTTTTTAGCACAGTTTTTAATTTCATTTTTTGACGGTGTTCACCTGAGGGGTTAGGTCACGTGATATTTTTATATAGCCGGTCGATACGGACACGGCGATACATAATATGTCTACTTTACTTCACCACATTCCCCCATATACATGTACGTTAAAATGCGGGAAGGGGTTAAGATCGGTGTAAAACGCTAGTCTTAATAAATTATCCCATTAATGACTAAATAGCAAGTTATACTGGAACTTTTTTTGACAAAACTATGTCATACATCATTCTGGGTTTAAGAGTCCAGTGAGTGTTCCTACTCAGTGATTGATAGCTACTTCTGTATACACATTCTGACTGAGACAGCTGTCAATTATTAGGACCACCCACTGGACTCCTTACCCAGAATGAGCAGAGATATAATGACTAATGACACACAAGGCTATGTCATTAGTCATTAAACCTCTGCTCATTCTGGGTTTAAGAGTCCAGTGGGCAGTTCCATTCTGTGATTGATGTTATCTCTGTATGCACATTCTGACTTACTTACTACGTGGGTGGTCCTAATGATTGACAGCTATCTATCAAAATGCTCAGCTCTTCCTGCTCTAACACATGCTGCCCACGGCCCAGACTGCATTGCCTTATTAATGTGAGAGGTTTCCTTTAATACTAGCCTATGCCACAGGATCCAGTCACCGCAACCAGGATGCCAGTGCATATGAAAGGCTTTAGGGCAGAGGTCCTCAAACCTTTTTGGGTCATAAGTAGGGAGGAACGAACTCGTGTTTTTCAAGTTCGGGTTCGGGTATTTGTGCAATTCCATTATGGATTCCGTTATAACGAAAAGTGTCATTCCTTTTTGCATTCCGTCATAATAGAAGTCAATGGGCAGTATAACGGATCCACCTGGTTTCTGTTATGCAGGACAGGAGTCCACACAGACCTGTTTTGCGGTCCATTGACTTCTATTATGACGGAATGCAAAACAGAATGGCTTTTAAAGGCTTCCGTGTGGTATTCCAACATAGCATTTCGTTATAATAGAATTGCACAAATATATCCAAACGTCGAACCCGAACTTGAAAAACACAAGTTCGCTCATCCCTGGTCATGGGCCATTTTCAAATACTTAAAATGGTGGAGGGCCAGGCTGAATATTAAAAATCCTGTTCAAGAAATGGGTCTACCATAGAGTTAACTGCCAACGACATGGTGCCAATAATTCTATGACAAAATCACTGGTTACTCAAGTGCACAATATGATCTGCAGCTGCCAACAACTGGGAAGCCACATGCACGTGTCCAAGAGCCGCACGTGGCACCTGACTCACTGGTTCAGGACATAGTAGCTAAAAACCTGAAATCAGTAAACGTTATATAATATTAAATACATCTGAGATTTATGCAAATCCTATATATTTGTAATAATTTCATAAGAATCCGGAGTTTCAGCTCATGAAATGAACGGTCTAATATTTTTGCTATTTATGCAGTGTTCTCTGATACTGCAGCAGGTGAAATACTCCAGGGCTTATCCCATATTTCCAAACCAGCAGCTAAGCTAAGATTCGGACAGATGGCATTGGGTCATGAGAGCTGCATCAGTCACATGCCAATCCACTCCATTACTGCACATGGTCTCCTCCTGCCAATCTCAGCCAGTGTGTGCCGTTCCGAGCGCAGCACATTAACGTTAGCTCTTCTGCACAGCAGGCGGTATTGGTATGGGATTTAATAGACACACCAGCTGTAAACATGAATGTATGTGCTTGCCTTGCAGACCGTATGCTCAACATGAATCTGCTAATACACATTGGCACAACACAAAATATTAATTGAGCTACATTGGTGTTAATGGTATGTAGATGAGCGTTATGGTCAAAGTGAGGAACAATAGGTTAACATTTAAAGAGGTTATGCCTTAATTGATGAAAATCAGACATCATATAGTACAAACCTAGAACCAGTCCTGTACCTCACATGGGACCAGACATCTCCCCATTCAATGGTCAAATCGTTTTGCTGGATATATTTCAGGCTGGCAGAACAGGGGGCATGTCCTTTCTGCTGTAGCTCTTTCCCTGTAACTGATACACCTTCTAACAGAAGATATGGATGGTGATTAGAGATTAACAAATTATTCAAACTTCAATATTCAAGTTACTTTGTCACGAAGTGCATTTCTTTGTAAGTAGTGCGTGCAATGACAGGGAGCGGAGATTGCGCCACTCCCTGACATTGTACCAATCAGATGCAGCATTCATACATGATCGTGGCATCTGATATACAGCCAGGTCCATAAATATTGGGACATCAACACAATTCTAACATTTCTGGCTCTATACACCACCACAATAGATTTGAAATGAAATTAACAAGATTTGCTTTAACTGCAGAGCGACAGCTTTAATTTGAGGGTATTTACATCCAAATCAGGTGACAGGTGTAGGAATTACAACAGTTTGCATATGTGCCTCCCACTTGTTAAGGGACCAAAAGTAATGGGACTGAATAATAATCATAAATCAAACTTTCACTTTTTAATACTTGGTTGCAAAGTCAATTACAGCCTGAAAGCTGGAACGCATAGACATCACCAGACGCTGGGTTTCATCCCTGATGATGCTCTGCCATGCCTCTACTGCAACTGTCTTCAGTTCCTGCTTGTTCTTGGGGCATTTTCCATTCAGTTTTGTCTTCAGTAAGTGAAATACATGCTCAATCGGATTCAGGCCATTGCATAACATTCCACTTCTTTCCCTTAGAAAACTCTTTGGTTGCTTTTGCAGTATGCTTTGGGTCATTGTCCATCTGCACTGTGAAGTGCCGTCCAATGAGTTCTGAAGCATTTGGCTGAATATGAGCAGATAATATTGCCTGAAACACTTCAGCATTCATCCTGCTGCTTTTGTCAGCAGTCACATCATCAATAAATACATGGGAACCAGTTCCATTGGCAGCCAGCCATACATGCCCACGCCTTGACACTACCACCACCATGCTTCACTGATGAGGTGGTATGCTTAGGATAATGAACAGTTCCTTTCCATCTCCATACTCTTATCTTCCCATCACTCTGGTTCAAGTTGATCTTGGTCTCATCTGCCATAGGATGTTGTTCCAGAACTGTGAAGGCTTTTTTAGATGTCCTTTGGCAAACTCTAATCTGGCCTTCCTGTTTTTGAGGCTCACCAATGGTTTACATCTTGTGGTGAACCCTCTGTATTCACTCTGGTGAAGTCTTCTGTTAAATGTTGACTTTGGCACACATACACCTACCTCCTGGAGAGTGTTCTTGATCTGGCCAACTGTTGTGAAGGGTGTTTTCTTCACCAGGAAAGAATTCTTCTGTCATCCACCACAGTTGTTTTCTGTGGTCTGGCGGGTCTTTTGGTGTTGCTGAGCTCACCGGTGCGTTCCTTCTTTTTAAGAATTTTCCGAACAGTTGTTTTGGCCACCCCTCATGTTTTTGCTATTTCTCTGATGGGTTTGTTTTGTGTTTTCAGCCTAATGATGGCTTGCTTCACTGATAGTGACAGCTCTTTGGATCTCATGCAAATAGCACACTTGAAATGAACTCTGGACCTTTTATCTGCTCATTGTAATTGGGATAATGAGGGAATAACACACACCTGGCCATGGAACAGCTAAGAAGCCAATTATCCCATTACTTTTGGTCCCTTAACAAGTGGGAGGCACATATGCAAACTGTTGTAATTCCTACACCGATCACCTGATTTGGATGAAAATACCTTCAAATTAAAGCTGACAGTCTGCAGTTAAAGCACATCTTGTTCGTTTCATTTCAAATCCATTGTGGTGGTGTATAGAGCCAAAAATGTTAGAATTGTGTCCATGTCCCAATATTAATGGACCTGACTGTAAATAACAGAGTGTAAAATAAAAAATAAAATTATACCTGATCCTCTTGCTCGTGACAGGCGTGCCACCACCATCTTGCTTGAAGATCTGGTGCCAAATCTCGCGAGGCCCATGATGACGTCATCACATTGGGCAGCGTGGTGACAACATACCATGCATGGGATTTCATGCAAGATCTTCAAAGAAGATGACGGCAACTGGCCCGTCGCGAGCAAATGTATCAGGTAAGTAGTGTTTTTTGTACTAATAAAGGCAAAATAAATTTGCTACCACGAAGCACGAGGAAAGTTGGCTTTGCAGCTAATCAAATTTATCCTGAAATTCAATCGAAGTCCTCTTCGTATATCTGGTATTTCTAACAGGAAAATTCTGTTTACTTTTCCAAGTATATATACGGTCTGTATCAAAGTCCTGTTTATCAGGGATGTATTTACGATGCTTTCTCTCCTTTATTTTCTCTCTTAGAATATCAAGACTCTTTTGCAGTCTGGATTCTTGAGTTTAAAAATCCGAATGTTGACTGAAAGGAAGTATTTCTTTTACTTCTTTATTAAATTTTTCCGAAATACGAATAAAGTATTATTTTTTGTAGTCCACCATATACCTCATGAGTCTTCGGGCCCTCGCCCACGACTGTATGCCCTCCGAGACATACAGTCCGTGAGCGGGCCATATGTCCCGGAGCGGCATTGATCATGCACACGGGAGCACACAGTATCATAGATTACAATGATGCAGTGGACTTCAGGCCACCCGCGGGGCTTTTTTCCCGCACTCATATGATCATATGATTGCGGGACAATAGCCCCGCGGGTGGCCCGACATGCATAGCATCATTGTAATTTATAATGCTGTGTGCTCCTGTGCGCATGATCTATGCCGCTCCGGGACATATGGCCCGCTCACGGACCGTATATCTCGGAGGGCATACAGTCGTGGCCAACGGCCCTTAGTGAGTTTTCAGTGAGGACTCTATCCCATCCTTTGATGAAGTCTGGGTCCTCGGTATGCACATTTGGTCTCAAGGGGCTTCTCAAGCCCCTATATACTATTTCCTGATTGAGCTATGTGTCAAGACTCGCTATCTCCTACCAGGATCTGTGCTACTGTTTATATGTTTTACTCACATTTTTATTGCTGTGTTAGTGTCCGTATGATTCAAAGGAATAGTTTGGTTGGAAAAAAAAATCATACTCACCTTATCCATTTGCGTGCAAAGTCCTCTGTGGCCATCTTGATTGAAGATCCAACACAAAATCTCGCATGGAGCGTGATGATGTCATATGTCACAGCGCACAATATTTAGTGTGGGATCGTCAATCAAGATGGCCGAAGAGGACTTTGCGCGCAAATGGATGAAGTGAGTATGATTTTTTTTTTTGTTTTACTGCATTTTAGGGAAAATTGATACCACGAAGCACGAGCAAATTCGGCTTCACAGCGAATCGAACTTTGATTCGCTCAACACTAATACTTATAATTGCCAGGATCAACAGCCTGTGTCAGAGGGCCATATATTGTCCCATGAAAAATATTCTACACCTGGATCTGAATACTTTTGTAATGTCATGGCAATACATGTCCCAGCTGTCTAAAATTGATACAAATAAGTCACAGGGGCCTGATGGGATACACCCAAAGCTATTAAAAGAGCTCAGCAGTGAACTAGCAAAACCATTAACAGATTTATTTAACCAATAACTGGTAACAGGAGTCGTCCCAGCAGATTGGAAATTAGCAAATGTTGTCACCATTTACAAGAAAGGTAGTAGGGAGGAATCGGGCAACTATAGGCCAGTAAGCCTGACATCAATAGTGGGGAAATTAATGGAAACCATACTTATGGAGAGGATTGTGGAACATCTAAAATCCCATGGATTGAAAGATGAAAAACAGCATGGGTTTACTTCAGGGAGATCATGTAAAACTAATCTTATTGTTTTTTTTTATTGGGTGACTAAAATAATAGGTGGCCGAGGTGCAGTAGACATCGCTTATCTAGACTTTAGTAAGGCTTTTGATACTGTCCCATATAGAAGGCTCATCAATAAACTGCAGTCTTTGAGCTTGGACTCCCATATTGTTGAATGGATTAGGCAGTGGCTGAGGGACAGACAACAGAGGGTTGTAGTCAATGGAGTATATTCAGACCATGGTCTTGTTACCAGTGGGGTACCTCAGGGATCTGTTCTGGGACACATATTGTTTAGTATCTTTATCAGCGAAATTGCAGAAGGCCTCGCTGGTAAGGTGAGTCTTTTTTCTGATGACACAAAGGGTTGATGTTCCTGGAGGGATACATCAAATGGAAAAGGATTTAGGAAAACTAGAGGAATGGGCAAAAATCTGGCAACTAAAATTTAATGTTGATAAGTGCAAGATAATGCACCTGGGGCGTAAAATTCCAAGAGCAGAATATAAAATCAGTGATACAGTCCTAACCTCAGTATCTGAGGAAAAGGATTTAGGGGTCATTATTTCAGAAGACTTAAAGGTAGGCAGACTGTGTCATAGAGCAGCAGGGAATGCTAGCAGAATGCTTGGGTGTATAGGGAGAGGCATTACCAGTAGAAAGAGGGCGGTGCTCATGCCGCTCTACAGAGCACTAGTGAGACCTCATTTGGAGTATTGTGCTCAGTACTGGAGACCATATCTCCAGAAGGATATTAATACTTTGGAGAGAGTTCAGAGAAGAGCTACTAAACTAGTACATAGATTGCAGGATAAAACTTACCAGGAAAGATTAAAGGACCTTAACATGTATAGCTTGGAAGAAAGACAAGACAGAGGGGATATGATAGAAACTTTTAAATACATAAAGGGAATCAACAAGGTAAAAGAGGAGAGAATATTTAAAAGATGAAAAACTGCTACAAGAGACATAGTTTTAAATTAGAGGGGCAAAGGTTTAAAAGTAATATCAGGAAGTATTACTTTACTGAGAGAATAGTGGATGCATGGAATAGCCTTCCTGCAGAAGTGGTAGCTGCAAATACAGTGAAGGCGTTTAAGCATGCATGGGATAGGCATAAGGCCATCCTTCATATAAGATAGCGCCAGGGGCTATTCATAGTATTCAGTATATTGGGCAGACTAGATGGGCCAAATGGTTCTTATCTGCCGACACATTCTATGTTTCGATGTTTCTATGTCATATATGCATATATGCCCCCCCCCCCCCCCCCCCCGCTTAAAGACCCTTTAACACAAGATAAATCAACATTAATAAAAACACAGACTAAAGAGTGGAGGTAAAAAATAGGCCATGGCCTGTTTATTAAACCAACTTAAACCAACTTTACCAAACCACTTATGAGCCTAGTCATGAACTCCGACTCAATTAACAATAAATATACATACATCAGAGTCCATCCCATCATGGGATGACTATCCTTAAACCACCCATTGCAAAACCATGGCCACAACCAACAGAATAGGGCCGGTGGGAGGGGGCATGCAGGATCCGGCTCCACCGGCAGGCGCAGATCAAAGGCAAACTAGCCCATGGAGCTCGGATATTTATAGCTCGCTTCAAAACCTCTCCACCAATTAGACCCTTGTTACCAGGGTCCGGGTAACCCTACCCGGAGATCTGTGAGACAATAGGTCATTTACATTGACCAATTAAGGATAAATCACTGGGCAGAATAAAACTTCTGCCCAGTGACCCCAGAAAGAGCGGGAAATCTTTTCCCTCCATAATCCTAAACTCAAAATAGCTATCTTATCACTGGGCAGAAAACCTATTCCGCCCAGGGACAAGATAATGGCTGAAAGGCAATGACAGTATTGCCATGTGAACCCCTCCATAATGTCCGGGGGCTCTTTCATGTAAATAAAGATGTAGTATAGCAACTGAGTTATTCAATAAAATGCACCTGTATAGCACCATCTGCTGTTTGTTCTTTTCCTTAATCCTCTGTCCGCCTCCGTAACATCACAGAGGTTTTAGCACATTCTCCGTTCCATCCTTGAACTGCCACTAGCTGTATTTACTGTTAGGACCTGTTCACACAAGACTTTTTACCAGTGGAAATTGGTGCGGAGTCCTCACCTAAAAAGGCGCTGGCAGCAGTGCTTAATCTGCCTTCCCATTGTTTTCAGTGGGAGGCCATGCTGCATTCAGTGCGCCCAAGGTTTATAGCTGTGACTGTGCCAAGAAAGGACGGCGTCTGGACAGACACCGCTGTGGGCGTCCACATTCAGTGGGACTAAACTGCAATTTGGTTTGCAGCATTCAAAAGTAAAAAAAAAAAAGTGGCAAAAACCATAATGTGAACCGACTACAGGGAGACAGCTGCAGCAGAAAGGACACACCCCTGAAACAAACTATGCTGTATTATTCTGTATGTGTATGACTTCATGTGATAAAGCACAATATTATGTGTCTATGCAATTTATATCAAAAGCCGATCTTGCCAGATGGGAGGCTGGAAAGTACTATATACGATGAATGCACAACCAGTGGCGTACCACCAATATAGGCAGACCACGCAGCTGCTATTGGGCCCGTGGGGGGGCCCGGAGTGCATGGAAGGCCTAGCCCCCTACATCTGCAGGTATGTATTTATTATCGCCGGGCATTCCATCCCTATCTGTTCAGACTTCCGGCCCTGCTGCGCGCTCACTAAGATAGAAGCGAGAGAGCGTAGCAGGGCAGGCAGGTTGCGATATCACAGACTGATCACACTGCAGGCCCATCCTCTCTATCATACTGTATGAAGTGTCAGCGCAGCCAGGGCCACCAGCAGGGCAGTTACTATACTATCAGGGCGGTCTGCCTGCAAGGAAGCAAGGGCCGGTGTTCTGTCAGAAAACCTTACCGCGTCAGATTCCCTTACCCCATGTCACTTCTGGGGGTGTGCCGGGGGTGTGCGCCTATGCGCAAGCGCAGTACCAGGGCAGCACCCCATACCTCTTATATACAGTGACGTCTCCTCTGATGTAGATGTTCTCTTTCTTCATCTTCTCCATTTCAGCCATCTCACGTCTCTGCAGAGTTTGACAGACATCTTAGTTTCCTACTTTTCCATCATCCTCCAAATAACATCCCATCATGCACCCCCAATACTGAGAAGCTGTGCTCCCCAAAACTATACTGCAAAAAGAACTGTGCTAAGCTGATGCTGTGCCAGGGTGCCCCCAAAGTAATGGTGCTCCCAAAGTCCCAACAATAGTAATTATTTCTTTGCCAGAGCGCATTTAGTAGTAATAGTGCTCCTACAGTGCCCCCAACAGTAATTGTGTCCCACAAGTAATAATGCTCCCATAGTCCCCCAGTTGTAAGAAAGCTCACCATAATGCCCCGATAGTAATAATTCTCTTTATAATGTGTGACAGTAGAACCCTCCCCCCCCCCCCTTATAATGTGCACCAGTACATAAAATGCCCCGTCGTGTGGCAGTAAAAAAAGAAACACCTCCTCTTAGTGCCCCCAGTAGAGCCAATGTCCCCAGAGTGCCCTCATGTGTTCCAATGACCTGTACTGTGTGCCACTACAAAAAACACTTAGTGCCCAGTTGAGCTTAGGTGCCCATAGTGACCTAATAATTTGTGCCAGTATAAAATACTCCTATATAGTCCCCCCAGAAGATGCCCCCATAGTGCTCCTTCCCCGTCTCCATAGTGCCCTCCATAATGTGGCACTATAAAATGCCCCACATAGATACCCCCATAATGCTCCTTTCCTCCCTTCCCCATAGTGGCATCAAAATGGGTGCCAGTATTAAATGCCCCTATATAATGCCCTCACTGTGCTCTTGTCCCCCACTTCTCCATAGTGCCCACCTATAATGGGTGCCAGTATATAGGGCCCCCAGTAGATGCCCCCATAGTGCAGTCATACACGCAATCTCCACGTACATGGACGCAGTCATACACGCACTCTCCCCGTACATGGACGCAGTCATACACGCACTCTCCCCGTACATGGACGCGCTCATACACAGACTCTCCACATACATGGATGCAGTCATACACGCACTCTCCACATACATGGACGCGCTCATACACAGACTCTCCACATACATGGATGCAGTCATACACAGACTCTCCACATACATGAACAAAAAATATAAAAGTGGAATCGCACTCACCAGGACTTGAGGTCTTCCGGTATGCAACAGCCTACCTGGAGTCCAAGATTCATCAGGGCTCCTTAATGTAGAATCCAAAAAAGAGAAGATGGAGGCAGCATGACCGGTAAAAATCCCTTTAATGCGGGAACCGCCAAGTGAACAGACGTGCAAGTTTGTGACGTTTCGGCTGCAGCACAGCCTTTATCAAACACAATGTGCAATTAACAGATATCTCTTTAAATATATTAAGACACTCCCCCTCACATCGGAGTGGCCAATCACATTGTCAATACAGTGTTGAGGTCATCGCGTGTACGTCCTCAAGTGCTCATGCTACATGTGTCTAATATTAACAATCATACATTTAAGATCCATTCAGCCACATACCCGACCAGCAAACATGCGCCACAGCGTTCCTAGATTCGCGGCGCGCATGTCAGGAAAGTAGGGGTCACGTCACTTCCTGCATGACGTAGGGTCAGTTGATCGCGAGTGGCTCCGCCTAGCCGTCTCGCGTCATCCCCTCTTTCACGTCACGCGCTCCGTTGCTAGGGACGCTGCTGGGCCGGTCCGCCCTTCGCCACCGGATATGTGTGGCTACTCCACCCCACCATCCACCGTGTTACCGATCGGGCCCTAGATCGAGTTATGCGACTTATAAAAAGGTCGCCGGCCATGCCTTCAAATATTCTGGCATGAACGGGGACGTGCATGTGGAGGCAGATAGCGGCACCATGTCATCAGCCGAATCTCGGCCCTGATGACATCACAGTCCCGCCTCTCCAACATCCGCTCCACCCCGTCATGCCAGTACTTAGCCACGGTCCAGTCCCGATCTCCGCTGCAATACGTGGAGGGGAATATACACACTCACCCCGAGGCTATAGATTGGACAAAGCCCTATAGTCTATATTGTGCCATGTTGCATATGGGCTGAAAAGGAATGGAGTGTACATTAATAAACAAACAAAATATTGTTAAAAACAATACACAGAGAACAAGTTTCAAAGTCACACAGGCTAATTACACGTTTGTTACTGCAAACTCTATATTCATACCAAAGGGTTGGAGGGCTCGCATTTCGAAGATCCACCTAAGTTCTTTCTTGCGCAAGATTCTATCTTTATCCCCCCCTCGTCTCAAAGGGCCAACCGAATCTATGATTCTAAATCGGAGTTGGTTGACCGAGTGTCCACGCTCCAGGAAATGTTTCGCCACCGGCTTATCAATTTGGGCCCTACGGATGTTGCTCTTATGGGAATTGATACGTTCTCTGGCCTCCATGGTTGTCTCCCCGATGTAAATGAGGCCACACGGGCACGTGATCATGTATATCACGTCCCGGGACCTGCATGTAAAGAAGTTTTTGATCCTATAGGGCTTGCCGCTGTAGGGATGGGCAAAGGTATCACCCTTCAGCATGTTGCCACAGTTACAGCAACCAAGGCAGGGAAAACAGCCCAACTTCCTTGGTGCCACCGGTCATGCTGCCTCCATCTTCTCTTTTTTGGATTCTACATTAAGGAGCCCTGATGAATCTTGGACTCCAGGTAGGCTGTTGCATACCGGAAGACCTCAAGTCCTGGTGAGTGCGATTCCACTTTTATATTTTTTGTTACTGTTTGGATTCTTGGAGTCAGCACCAGGGTGCGATCCTCCGACATGGAAGGAACCCAAGGACTAAATAAGGTCAGTGAAACCGCCAATGTGAACTCGTGCTTATACACAGATGAGCAGATACATAGACTCATTCATGGGGATAGTGGGGATGTGGCCTTTTTGAGCACCCCCTCTATGGACCTGCTCAAACGAAAATATGAGCAAGAGTCTAAAAAACTTGTCACACTGGACTTACATCTTAACACGCTCAGAGAATATTACCGCACACAGCGGATACCTCGGGGTTTAAGATCTCATCTCAGACCGACCCTCCTCCCCCACAATGAAGAGTTTTGCAAAAGAAATGGACACTCGGTCAACCAACTCCGATTTAGAATCATAGATTCGGTTGGCCCTTTGAGACGAGGGGGGGATAAAGATAGAATCTTGCGCAAGAAAGAACTTAGGTGGATCTTCGAAATGCGAGCCCTCCAACCCTTTGGTATGAATATAGAGTTTGCAGTAACAAACGTGTAATTAGCCTGTGTGACTTTGAAACTTGTTCTCTGTGTATTGTTTTTAACAATATTTTGTTTGTTTATTAATGTACACTCCATTCCTTTTCAGCCCATATGCAACATGGCACAATATAGTCTATAGGGCTTTGTCCAATCTATAGCCTCGGGGTGAGTGTGTATATTCCCCTCCACGTATTGCAGCGGAGATCGGGACTGGACCGTGGCAAAAGTACTGGCATGACGGGGTGGAGCGGATGTTGGAGAGGCGGGACTGTGATGTCATCAGGGCCGAGATTCGGCTGATGACATGGTGCCGCTATCTGCCTCCACATGCACGTCCCCGTTCATGCCAGAATATTTGAAGGCATGGCCGGCGACCTTTTTATAAGTCGCATAACTCGATCTAGGGACCCGATCGGTAATACTGGTGGATGGTGGGGTGGAATGGTCGCCACATATTCAGCGTGGCGAAGGGCGGACCGGCCCAGTAGCGTCCCTAGCAACGGAGCGCGTGACGTGAAAGAGGGGATGACGCGAGACGGCTAGGCGGAGCCACTCGCGATCAACTGACCCTACGTCATGCAGGAAGTGACGTGACCCCTACTTTCCTGACATGCGCGCCGCGAATCTAGGAACGCTGTGGCGCATGTTTGCTGGTCAGGTATGTGGCTGAATGGATCTTAAATGTATGATTGTTAATATTAGACACATGTAGTATGAGCACTCGAGGACGTACACTGCGATGACCTCAACACTGTATTGACAATGTCATTGGCCACTCCGATGTGAGGGGGAGTGTCTTAATATATTTAAAGAGATATCTGTTAATTGCACATTGTGTTTGATAAAGGCTGTGCTGCAGCCGAAACGTCACAAACTTGCACGTCTGTTCACTTGGCGGTTCCCGCATTAAAGGGATTTTTACCGGTCATGCTGCCTCCATCTTCTCTTTTTTGGATTCTACATTAAGGAGCCCTGATGAATCTTGGACTCCAGGTAGGCTGTTGCATACCGGAAGACCTCAAGTCCTGGTGAGTGCGATTCCACTTTTATATTTTTTGTTACTGTTTGGATTCTTGGAGTCAGCACCGGGGTGCGATCCTCCGACATGGAAGGAACCCAAGGACTAAATAAGGTCAGTGAAACCGCCAATGTGAACTCGTGCTTATACACAGATGAAGCAGATACATAGACTCATTCATGGGGATAGTGGGGATGTGGCCTTTTTGAGCACCCCCTCTATGGACCTGCTCAAACGAAAATATGAGCAAGAGTCTAAAAAACTTGTCACACTGGACTTACATCCTTAACACGCTCAGAGAATATTACCGCACACAGCGGATACCTCGGGGTTTAAGATCTCATCTCAGACCGACCCTCCTCCCCCACAATGAAGAGTTTTGCAAAAAATTTGAGCTGATTAACAACAAACATGCGTTTGAATTGATGCTGCTAAATATTGATTTTCTTGGCCAAGAAATGGAGGGGGTAAGAGTGTCTATGACAGCCCTAGAGTCGCAGATTCAGGAGTTACTCAGTAGCGACGAGGCCACAATGTTCTTTGATAAAATCAAGAATTATACACTTCGACATAAAACTGAAGTTGAGAAAATCAAAAGGGACAAATGGCACCGTGATCTGGATGATTACCAGACGGGCCAGGTCTACAATTGGCAGCAGCAGACGCAGAATAAACCCCGCAGAAAGAAGGGGAGAAGGTTTGAGCAGGGTCGATTTGGCTTTACGACGGGCGAGTCTGACTCCTCAGACGATGCAGGCAAAATGGCTTTTTTAGGCCCCCCGCCACACGGCCAAAACGGAGGTGCCGTAGGGGGGGAAGAAAACACCACAGAGCCCGGAAAAACACTACCGCCACCGTTTCAAAAGCACAAGAACACACGGGGACGGACGACGAGACGCAACCAGATCTAACATCGCAACTGGTTGTTAACATCTCCACAAAACCGCTATCCACTGAACAACAACGGATTTTAGGACGTGGACTATCTTTTTGCCCTGGACATGACAGGGATTGGTTCGAGTTGGAACTTGACCTCCACCGCTTTTATCGCGCATTGAGATTGAAGGCCTTCTTTCTCGACAGGGAGGAAAGGAAGGCATTGTCAGTTTCTGACGGAGCTGCGGAGGCTGACTTTGTTTTAAGGTCACTTGATTTGAGGAATAAAAGTGTTTTTTCTCCACCACGTAATAATCACGTTGTGGAGGCTTACATCGCGATTGTCTCCAAACAGATTGAGACACTGAGAGAGCATAAAGGGAGGGGGACTACATCGAACCTGACGAGGGGGGAGAAAGAGGCACTTAGACAACTAACAGGTGATAAATCCCTGACGATAAAATCTGCCGATAAAGGAGGGGCGGTGGTGGTGATGGACACAGCTAGCTATGAAAGGGAGGTACATAGACAGTTGGGTGACCGGGAGGTGTACATTGAGCTTCAGAATGACCCTAAATGGGACATCAAGCGCGATCTGGAAAGGATTATAGGTGAGGCCCTAGTTGAGGGCATCATCGATAAGGATGTCAGTGATTTCCTTCTGATTACACACCCGGTCACGCCCCTGTTCTATGTACTTCCCAAAATACATAAAAGCTTGGTCGATCCTCCTGGTCGGCCGATAGTGTCGGGCAGAGAATCGATCTTTAGCAACATAGCTATTTTCCTAGATAAGGTGCTGCGGATCCATGCCACCAACGCCCCTTCCTACATCAGGGATACGAGTCATTTTCTGTTGAAGCTTAGAGAGTTGAATCTACCTGATGACCCCATACTTGTCGGTTTCGATGTAGTCTCCCTATACACCTCCATAGAACACACATACGGTTTGAATGTCGTCGATGTGGCCCTGGCCAGCACCGGGCTCTCCCTGGGCGGCCGTGGGTTTGTCCTCCATCTTCTAGAGGTGGTCCTGAGGCGGAATTATTTCCGATTCGGGAGCACCTATTATCAACAACTGCGTGGAGTGGCCATGGGTTCGAACGTGGCACCCACGTACGCCAATATGTTTATGGCGGAGGTGGAGGACAGACTCATTTACCGAGCAGCCTTGTTTGGGAAAGCCCGGTGCTGGTGGCGCTACATCGACGACATTTTTGTAGTGTGGGGAGGCTCTCAAGATGAATTACAATGCTTTTTTGAGTCCCTTAACGAGATGGTGCCCGGGCTCGGGTTCACTATGACAATGTCGACAGCAGCTCTTCAATTCCTGGATGTGATGGTACATGTTAGGGATGGGGGTATTGAGACTGACATTTTTTATAAACCCACAGACAGGAATAATTTGTTGGAGTTCAGGAGCAATCATCCCCGACGGATGGTGGAATCGTTACCCTGGAGTCAGATGCTGAGGGTGAGACGGGTGGTATCAGGGGATGAGCAATTTGGGATAAGAGTGGAAGAGATGGGGAGGAAGTTTCGCGAGAGGGGCTATCCACGCCGATTGGTGGAGAAGATCTCACAGAAAGTGGGAGAGGTTGACCGGGAGTCCACGTTCCAGGGAAGGAAGAAGGAGAGGGACTCTAAACGGATTCCGTTTGTCTCGACATATGGATCCAATAGTAGCGAGATAGCGCAAATTATACGTAAAGAATGGCACATCCTACATAAAGGGCTGCCCATGGTGGAGGAATTCATGGGCTTCCCCATGATGGCATATAAGAGAGGGACCAACCTACGTGACAGACTGGTGAAGACCGAGGTTGGGGAGCCGCGTGGGGATGGGCAAAGGTATCTGGCACCAAGGAAGTTGGGCTGTTTTCCCTGCCTTGGTTGCTGTAACTGTGGCAACATGCTGAAGGGTGATACCTTTGCCCATCCCTACAGCGGCAAGCCCTATAGGATCAAAAACTTCTTTACATGCAGGTCCCGGGACGTGATATACATGATCACGTGCCCGTGTGGCCTCATTTACATCGGGGAGACAACCATGGAGGCCAGAGAACGTATCAATTCCCATAAGAGCAACATCCGTAGGGCCCAAATTGATAAGCCGGTGGCGAAACATTTCCTGGAGCGTGGACACTCGGTCAACCAACTCCGATTTAGAATCATAGATTCGGTTGGCCCTTTGAGACGAGGGGGGGATAAAGATAGAATCTTGCGCAAGAAAGAACTTAGGTGGATCTTCGAAATGCGAGCCCTCCAACCCTTTGGTATGAATATAGAGTTTGCAGTAACAAACGTGTAATTAGCCTGTGTGACTTTGAAACTTGTTCTCTGTGTATTGTTTTTAACAATATTTTGTTTGTTTATTAATGTACACTCCATTCCTTTTCAGCCCATATGCAACATGGCACAATATAGTCTATAGGGCTTTGTCCAATCTATAGCCTCGGGGTGAGTGTGTATATTCCCCTCCACGTATTGCAGCGGAGATCGGGACTGGACCGTGGCAAAAGTACTGGCATGACGGGGTGGAGCGGATGTTGGAGAGGCGGGACTGTGATGTCATCAGGGCCGAGATTCGGCTGATGACATGGTGCCGCTATCTGCCTCCGCATGCACGTCCCCGTTCATGCCAGAATATTTGAAGGCATGGCCGGCGACCTTTTTATAAGTCGCATAACTCGATCTAGGGCCCGATCGGTAACACGGTGGATGGTGGGGTGGAGTAGCCACACATATCCGGTGGCGAAGGGCGGACCGGCCCAGCAGCGTCCCTAGCAACGGAGCGCGTGACGTGAAAGAGGGGATGACGCGAGACGGCTAGGCGGAGCCACTCGCGATCAACTGACCCTACGTCATGCAGGAAGTGACGTGACCCCTACTTTCCTGACATGCGCGCCGCGAATCTAGGAACGCTGTGGCGCATGTTTGCTGGTCGGGTATGTGGCTGAATGGATCTTAAATGTATGATTGTTAATATTAGACACATGTAGCATGAGCACTTGAGGACGTACACGCGATGACCTCAACACTGTATTGACAATGTGATTGGCCACTCCGATGTGAGGGGGAGTGTCTTAATATATTTAAAGAGATATCTGTTAATTGCACATTGTGTTTGATAAAGGCTGTGCTGCAGCCGAAACGTCACAAACTTGCACGTCTGTTCACTTGGCGGTTCCCGCATTAAAGGGATTTTTACCGGTCATGCTGCCTCCATCTCCACATACATGGACGCAGTCATACATGCACTCTCCACATACATGGACGCAGTCATACACGCACTCTCCACATACATGGACGCAGTCATACACGCACTCTCCACATACATGGACGCGCTCATACACGCACTCTCCACACACATGGACGCACTCATACACGCACTCTCCACATACAGGGACGCACACATGCACACAGTCACCACATACATGGACGCACACATATAAAATACACATATATAGACACCCAGCTTTCCTGCTGTGCCTCTCCCCCATACTCTAATGCCTCTGCACTTGTGCCATGCAGGATAGCAGGGAAGCTGGATGACATTTCATGATATAATTCACCCAGCTTTCCTACTGTACTGCAGGTCACATGTGCACAGTCTGGGAAAGCTGAATATAACCCCAGTTCCCCTGCTACTCACATCACTGGTGCAGTTGTGGCAAACTGGCAATCCAACTGGTGTTCAGCATGCTGGGCAGGAAAGGTTCAGGCTGCAGGAATCGCTTCGCGGGTAGAAAAGGGGTGGGGCTATTATAGCTCCGCCCACATCGGGCCGTCCTGTTGCTGGTCACTACTGTCCATCATAAGAACTGAGGAGTTGGAGAAGCGGAGCAATGTCACCGATGTCAGGTCAGTGACAGAATGCAAGTGCAGGAGAAGTCAGCTGCTCTGACAGGGGCCCGGGGTGACGAAGTACAGCGACTGCTCTCGGGCCCCGAAGCAGCTGCTTCCCTGATAGTTACACCACTGGGGAGAGCTCATCTCCACTCCTGCCCGGCTGCTGCCTGCCACATTAATTTTAATAAAAAATATAAAAAACTCAGCCGGCGGCCCGGCTGATTGTGTTCGGCCTGGCCCACCAGGCGGCCCGGCCCACCGGGCAAATGCCCGGTCTGCCCTATGGCCAGTCCGGCCCGGCCTCACAGACCTCTTCCCACTGACTATCTCACCTATACTTAATGCAGAGCTAAGAAGTTATGTCTCCCAGTGACTCCACCCCTCTCCATCAGTGGCCTTTAAAATTTTCCCAATTTTCCCTGCCCTCATCCCCCACGTATGATGTAATGTCTCTGGAGGTTATATCAGTACTGGAGAGTTATAAGAGGAGCGGCTGATATCAGTCACATGTGATGTAATGTCTCTGGAGGTTATATCAGTACTGGAGAGTTATAAGAGGAGCGGCTGATATCAGTCACATGGAATGTAATGTCTCTGGAGGTTATATTAGTACTGGAGTGTTATAAGAGGTGCGGCTGATATCAGTCACATGTTATGTAATTTCTCTGGAGGTTATATTAGTGCTGGAGCGTTATAAGAGGAGCGGCTGATATCAGTCACATATGATGTAATGTCTCTGGAGGTTATATTAGTGCTGGAGCGTTATAAGAGGTGCGGCTGATATCAGTCACATGTGATGTAATTTCTCTGGAGGTTATATCAGTACTGGAGCGTTATAAGAGGAGCGGCTGATATCAGTCACATATGATGTAATGTCTCTGGAGGTTATATTAGTGCTGGAGCGTTATAAGAGGAGCGGCTGATATCAGTCACATGTGATGTAATTTCTCTGGAGGTTATATTAGTGCTGGAGCGTTATAAGAGGAGCAGCTGATATCAGTCACATGTGATGTAATGTCTCTGGACAGTGCACCGCCCCATCATTTAACCCCTCAGGTGCCACGATCAATGCCGATCGCGGCACCTGTGAGTGAAGGCAGAGAAATGCAGTTCCCTCTAATAAAAAATAAAAAAATGATTTATCCGTAGGGGTTTCAAATGGTTATTTATACATTGTATTTCTTTATTTATTAGCAAATGGGTGTGGCAGGGGAGGAGCCAGGGGTGGGTAATGGACGGAGTTAGGGAGCCCAATTCTGATTCTTGCTATGGAGCCCAATGATTTTTATGTACGCCTCTGTGCACAACTCTCAAGTCAGTGAACATAAGTTTCCACAAACCATAATGTCAATACACATGTACAGGGAGTGCAGAATTATTAGGCAAATGAGTATTTTGACCACATCATCCTCTTTATGCATGTTGTCTTACTCCAAGCTGTATAGGCTCGAAAGCCTACTACCAATTAAGCATATTAGGTGATGTGCATCTCTGTAATGAGAAGGGGTGTGGTCTAATGACATCAACACCCTATATCAGGTGTGCATAATTATTAGGCAACTTCCTTTCCTTTGGCAAAATGGGTCAAAAGAAGGACTTGACAGGCTCAGAAAAGTCAAAAATAGTGAGATATCTTGCAGAGGGATGCAGCACTCTTAAAATTGCAAAGCTTCTGAAGCGTGATCATCGAACAATCAAGCGTTTCATTCAAAATAGTCAACAGGGTCGCAAGAAGCGTGTGGAAAAACCAAGGCGCAAAATAACTGCCCATGAACTGAGAAAAGTCAAGCGTGCAGCTGCCAAGATGCCACTTGCCACCAGTTTGGCCATATTTCAGAGCTGCAACATCACTGGAGTGCCCAAAAGCACAAGGTGTGCAATACTCAGAGACATGGCCAAGGTAAGAAAGGCTGAAAGACGACCACCACTGAACAAGACACACAAGCTGAAACGTCAAGACTGGGCCAAGAAATATATCAAGACTGATTTTTCAAAGGTTTTATGGACTGATGAAATGAGAGTGAGTCTTGATGGGCCAGATGGATGGGCCCGTGGCTGGATTGGTAAAGGACAGAGAGCTCCAGTCCGACTCAGACGCCAGCAAGGTGGAGGTGGAGTACTGGTTTGGGCTGGCATCATCAAAGATGAGCTTGTGGGGCCTTTTCGGGTTAAGGATGGAGTCAAGCTCAACTCCCAGTCCTACTGCCAGTTTCTGGAAGACACCTTCTTCAAGCAGTGGTACAGGAAGAAGTCTGCATCCTTCAAGAAAAACATGATTTTCATGCAGGACAATGCTCCATCACACGCGTCCAAGTACTCCACAGCGTGGCTGGCAAGAAAGGGTATAAAAGAAGAAAAGCTAATGCCATGGCCTCCTTGTTCACCTGATCTGAACCCCATTGAGAACCTGTGGTCCATCATCAAATGTGAGATTTACAAGGAAAACAGTACACCTCTCTGAACAGTGTCTGGGAGGCTGTGGTTGCTGCTGCACGCAATGTTGATGGTGAACAGATCAAAACACTGACAGAATCCATGGATGGCAGGCTTTTGAGTGTCCTTGCAAAGAAAGGTGGCTATATTGGTCACTGATTTGTTTTTGTTTTGTTTTTGAATGTCAGAAATGTATATTTGTGAATGTTGAGATGTTATATTGGTTTCACTGGTAAAAATAAATAATTGAAATGGGTATATATTTGTTTTTTGTTAAGTTGCCTAATAATTATGCACAGTAATAGTCACCTGCACACACAGTTATCCCCCTAAAATAGCTAAAACTAAAAACAAACTAAAAACTACTTACAAAAATATTCAGCTTTGATATTAATGAGTTTTTTGGGTTCATTGAGAACATGGTTGTTGTTCAATAATAAAATTAATCCTCAAAAATACAACTTGCCTAATAATGCTGCACTCCCTGTAGTGGTGCCTTTTACTGCAGCTTAAAGGTCCCAAGACAATGTTTACTCTTAATAGTCACAGGAAGGAGTGAAAATGGTAGTTTTTGCAGGGGTCCCCTTTTTCCTACATGCCCAACCGAAGAGGCTGTGGGAAGGAGGAGGCATACATAAAAGCCCCATTATGCCTTGCATTTGCCTCTTCCTGGTTGGCCGTCTCTCAGCTGTCTCATTGCTTAGTGCAGTCTCGTTCCCCCGGCTCGTACATGTCCTCCACCGAGCACCTCACTGGATAGAAGTGCCCAGGCACAGGGGCTTTACTACTATAGTGGCAGACCATGCGACTGCTATGGGGCCCAGGGCAAGAGGGGGCCCAGTTGTGATCATCCCCAATTCTACTGGAGGTGAAAACTTGGTCAGGACTCTACCCTCGAAAGGAACAACTTTTAGCAAATGAGGCAGTGTAGAAATGGCCCAAGGGTCACTGAAAAGGGTTTAGGTAGAAACCCTTCTGTCCTGTGTGCGGAGCCTGGTTTGATCCTTGCTATGCGGCCCTTACTTCTCTTTGTACGCCACTGCCCAGGCATCTACTGAGGAAACACTGGGAGCACCAATCGGAGTGTGTAAGTTGAATAACTTGGGGCCTATACATTTTTTTTTAATGCCTGCTATGGTGGAAAGTTTTAGATTTATAATTTTTAGGGCACTTTGTGGACAACACTTTTAACCCTTTTAAGCCCTATAAACTTGAATGAGCTGAGCTGCGATACCAGGCATAACCAGATGCATATGGATGTGACTGTACCTGGTGCTTCAAAAAAGAGTCCACAGTGCTCCACTGATTGTACATTTATTGTTCAATCTTAAGGATATTTAAAGTCCTGGGACACTCCTTTAAAGGGAATCTGTCATCAGGTTTTAGAATATTAAGCTGTTACCATTGCAATGTTCAATAAACTACCTTTTTTCCAGCAAGGGTCTTCTTTCCTTTTTTCATGTTGCCATTTAGATAAAAAAAAGCGATTTTTCGGTTATACTAATGAACCTTCAAGGTGCCCAGAGGGGCGTTATTCCTCTCCTCTAGAGCCCAGTAACGCCCCCCTGCAGTGCCCAGCCCGCCTTCATTTCAAGCCTAGCACGCCTCCTCATAAATAAATTTCCTCCCACAGCCGAGCTGAACGGCGCCGCCATCTCTGCTACGTCATATAATTTATTCAACATACGAGCCTTGCTTCATCCTTTTTTGCGCATGAAATCTCGCGCAGCCGCATTATCGCTGACTGCCCGCGCCTGTCCTATCCTACGGCTCCTGAGGCAACAGTGCTCTGATTACGTCACTGGGCTCGGCACATGCCCAGTGACACCATTGAGACTGTTGCCTTCAGGAGCCGTTCACAAGATTAGCCGCGCCTGCGCACTTCATTCCCCATTATAGGCAGAGGCACAAGAGCGTTTAATGTGCATGTGCCGGAATGGGGAATGAAGTGCGCAGGTGGGCCGAATCTTGTGAATGACGCTGGCACTGGATTTCTGAAGAACCTAGGGTGGGCCAGGGGGGTGAAAGGGGAGGTATTTCATATGAATAGTGACGAGGGGCCTGGGCACTGGCCGCTTGAACGCCGCCCCTGGGCACCTTCAGACCTAATTTGCATCTTGAATAAAGTGTTTTTTTAAGAAAATAAGCGACGGACAGCTAAACAGTAAGTAGCATTCTAATATGGGGACTATAATGCTGATAATGGTGTTAGTGTTCTATAATGGTCAGTATAGGTGAAAGACTCCATTTAAGACCTGGCCCCCTTAAGGCGTGCAGACTGGATGGTATTGGTTGGAAAGCTGGCAGTGGAATAATAAAGGCTTCCATCTTATTGGTTTTGAATTATATATCTTAGTTCACCTCTGATGTAGATATAAGTAAATGTAGGAATAAATAAAACTGATTTAGCATTAGTCTCCATGCACTCTCCCTGAATTCTCTCTGCACTCTTCCTCAAAATAACATAACAAAAACAAAGACAGGTGCACTATGCGGTCTTACTAACCCTCGTACTGCTGTAAAATTGAGAATTAGCCAACATATCCTGCTTGGAGGACATGTCTGAGCCCGAGCACCGCGCCAAGGTTTCTCAAGTAGCTTGGGAACCTAACGCTAAACCTACCTGGGCCGTATGGGCAATACCAGGAGCCAGTGGGTGAATTACAGGTGCTCAAGGTCCGACTCAAAGCAATCTCCCAGTAACCTCCAGCATGTGACCATGCATACAATGGGAGGAGGCAGAGAGCTCTGAGCCCCATCCAAGACTGGCTGATATAGCCCGGGCCTCACATGTGCACCAGAATGCTGCCTGTGGATGGAAATAAAGGCACATTCAGACTAGGAGTTTCTACACCTCCAAAAATTCAAAATACAAACTACAAATTGGCGTGGTATTAAAAAGCAGGAGGACTTCCGGTTCCGGCGCGCACATGTAAGGAGGTGAGCAGAGAGAGCTCCGTCTCCCCGGACACTAACAGCGGGCGTAGCCGAGACCCGGGGCTTCATTACCCCGACGGATTATCTCCCCAACATACCGGAAGGTAGATGGAAAAGTTTGTAGTGCGCAGTGGCACCCCGCTGACCAGCTCGCCTCTCCCGCCGCGCGACTTAGTTGATCTTCAGAGGAGCAAGATGGCGGACGCCGGAAAGGGGATGACTCGCTCGTCCGCACAAAATCCTCAGTCGCAGGAGACGGCGGAGTCGATATTTACAGAGCTGGAAAACGCTCAGCAAGCTGGTGATCTGGAATCCTCCTGCAGAGACATGGCCATAGCGGTGGCTAAATTATTGGCGCCAGATATAAAAGCCACTCTGGAAGCTACAATTTCAACTTCTTTACAGCAGCTTCAGGCCACGGTGAACCAGCACACGGAGCAAGTGCAAGAGCTTGAGCAAAAAATGGGCATTGTAGAGGACGAGCTGGAGAGAGTTCACACTCAGCTTAGAGACGTTACACAATCTAATAAGGCGCTCCAAGACAAAGTGGAGGACTTGGAAAACAGGTCCCGCAGAAGTAATCTGCGTATTCTCGGTTTGCCAGAAAACATCCCAGCGCACCAGCTATCCCGAATCTGCTCGGTTGAGTTGCCGCAAGCATTGGGGCTTCAGGACCCAGCGATTGTCGAGAGAGCACATAGAATCGGCCCGCCGCATGATAACTTGGAGGCCGAGCCTCAGAGGCGACCCAGAACGACCATAGTGAAGTATCTGAAGTACGCAGATAAAGAGGCCATCTTGTTCAAGTATAGACGGCTTAAGCAGCCGCTCAAATTGCGTGGCCATCAGATCCTAATCTTTGGGGACTACTCAATGGAGGTATCCAAGAAAAGGAGAGCCTTCTCTCACATATGTACTGAGCTAGTACACAAGAAAGTTAAATTCGCCCTAATTTATCCGGCAATACTGAGAGTATTCAGGAAAGATGGAGGAGTGGACACTTACCTTACACCTTCGGATGCTGCAGATGCCCTAGAGGACTGCAATCCACCAAAGGACCCAGTCACAGGATCACCAAATGGTGGAGCGGCCTCACCAAGAGGGGGTCGCTTTAGGAATACAAGAAATATGCGGTCAACAACATCACCTGAAGCTTCTCCGAGAAGAAGGAGAGATCCTGCCTCCAGTCCGGATTGGAGATGAACGCACTATGTACAGTTTAGAAGGTTGATAGTCGCAAATCATTGCTGAGGATGGTGCCCCATGCTTGTAAAGAACTTAGTAAGGAATGTATGGGGTTTTGCTCCTCATGTATTGATTATGTTTAGCGGAGGGAAAGTTAACATACCAGTTTAATACTATGATTATATTTTGTCCGGGGAGGGGAGGTCGGTGAGGATAGAAGTGGTTTTAGGGAATGGACTCTGGGCTAAAGGTATGCAGCGATCTAGCCCAGGTCGGTGCGAAAAAAGAGAAGTCCACAGAAGATTTGCTGTATTGTTTGAGCACTCTCCAGTTTCTCGGGGAAGAGAGTGTTCGTGTGTTTATCGGGATTATGTTGGGAGGGGGGATTATGTTTGCTATGCCATCTAATGTCATGTTTGCAATGTACCTAGCGGGTTATGGGGAGGGTTGTTCGCCCCTACCCAGCTCAAATGATTAAACTAGTTTCCTGGAATGTTAGAGGGCTGAGGTCCCCACATAAAAGAGTAATGGTTCTACGTCATCTAAAGAGACTTCAAGCTGATATAACCTTGATCCAGGAGACGCACCTTGGGGAGGCCGACTTTTGGCGGATGCGACGCATGTGGGCGGGACAAATATACGGCTCTCCCTCAGATGGAAGAAGAGCAGGTGTGATGACATTGATCCATAAGAGGCTTAGATGTGAGGTGTTATCAACGGAGGTAGATGATAAAGGTAGATTACTGAAGCTTGATCTGGATACAGATGCAGGCAGGCTAACACTGTTTAATGTATATGGGCCTAATGCTATGCAAGCTAGTTTTCTCTCAGAGCTAGAGATGAGGGTTGTACAGGAGAATCGTAGTAGTATGATAGTAATGGGTGACCTAAATGTAGTTCATGATACCCAGGAAGACTGTAAGAGAGTGGAATCACTGGGTGGGAGGAGGCGGGGAGCAGGTGTCCAGAGACTGACACTTGGTTCCTTCCTGCAATCTACTGCCCTGACAGATATATGGAGGCACTTAAACCCGGCAGAACGTGAGTTTACTCATTTTTCGCCTGCCCATCAGTCCTGGTCTAGAATAGACTATGCTCTTGTCTCACCAGGACTGATGGGGAAGGTGAAAGGAGCAGAGATACTAGATATTTTAATATCAGATCATGCCCCGGTGTCCCTATCCCTTTTGGAAAATATACCCAGAGGTACGGATTTCATATGGCGCATGCCTAGCTATTTGGCTACAGATGAGGAATTCCTCCTACAGTTGAAAGGATGGTGGTGGGAATTTGCTGATACTAATAGGGAACACCGAGACAACTATACCCTATACTGGGACACGGCAAAGGCAGTTATTAGGGGACGCATAATTTCATATGCCGCAGCTAAAAAGAAGAAGCTGGCCCAAAAATTGAACGTAGCGTCAGATGAGGTAAGACGTACATATACGACCTTCCTAAATAGCCCAACAGATGCCAATAAAATTCATTGGGTCACGGCTAAACACAGTTATGATTTCTATGTCGAGCAGAATATAAAACTGTCCGGGGATTATAAGAAAGCGCAATTATTTAAATTTGGAAATAAAGCAGGGAGGATGCTGTCTAATCTAGCCAAACCTTATGTGCCCAGCACTAATATCAAAAGCGTGATGAATGCGTCGGGACACAGAGTCACAGACCCAAAAGGAATAGTAGACTGCTTTGGGCAATTCTATGCTACTCTATACGGTCGGGCAGAATATGATGCTAAATTAGCGGAGGAACTTATTTCTAAGATCTCACTACCACGGCTCACAGTAGAAATGTGTACCCATCTTAATGCCCAGATCACGGAAGATGAGGTAAAAAGTACCATTAAATCTCTTGAAAATGGGAAAGCTCCGGACCCTGATGGATTTGGAGCAGACTTTTACAAGGGACTCAATGCGGAAATTACCCCTTTTTTAACATTGTTGTTCAATAGCTGCCTGGAAGGTCATAACATTATGCAATCTGGGAACATGGCGTATATTAAACTCATCCCCAAGCCAGATAAGGATTTGGCGCAGCCCGCCTCGTACCGACCAATCTCTTTAATCAACCAAGACCTTAAAATACTGACCAAATTGTTAACTAATAGATTGGAGCACATATGCCATACCTTATAGGGCCGCACCAGGTAGGATTTATAAAAAAAATAGAGCGGCGGTGACGAACATCCGATCGGTATTGGTGGCGCAGGACTATATACATCATGGACCTGGTTGTGCGGGAGGGGGCCCTGCCTTGTTGTCTGTCGATGCGGAGAAGGCATTCGACACTGTAAATTGGAACTGGTTGTGGAGATCCATGTCTGCCTTTGGGATAGAGGGATCATTCACATCACTGGTTGAAAACATTTATCAGAACCCGCAAGCTCAGGTTAGTGTACCCGGCTTTCTATCGGCTCCTTTCCGGCTCGGCAGAGGTACGAGGCAGGGCTGCCCCTTATCTCCCCTCCTGTTCAATTTGGCTCTGGAGCCACTGGTACAACATCTGATCCAATCAGATATTTTTAAAGGGATTCAGATAGGTAAAAAAGAGATTAAACTAGTCTGCTTTGCAGATGACATCCTGCTGTTTATAGACTCCCCTCACCTTTACCTTCAAAAAATAGTAGATACATTTGAGTATTTTGGAGGAACCACTGGATACAGAATAAATGTCACTAAGAGCCAATTGTTATTCTTAGATAAAAGAAGTCCTCGAGTTCAGCTAGAACGTGACCTTTGCAACGTGGAGGTGGTACCACAGTATCTGACCTATTTAGGCATCAAAGTAGGGTGACACCCATCCTCGCTGTATAAGTTGAATTATGATCCCCTAATTAGGAAAATAGAACTGGAGCTAGGCAGGTGGACTAAATTGCCGCTTTCGCTTTCCGGGAGGGCATATCTTTTAAAATGGTAAGTTTCGCGAAACTGCTCTATCCAATTCAAACAATACCCCTCCTGCTGACGCACGATGATGTCAACAGAATCCAAAGAGCGTTGGTACGGTTCCTTTGGCAGGGAAAACGCCCTAGAATAGCATATGATAAACTTTGCCTCACTAAATGGGAAGGCGGAATCCAGATGCCATCGATAAGAAGATACAACCTGGCCTCATTATTTAGACATGCTAGGGATTGGCTAAAAGGCACCTCGTTTTTCTCAAATACCCCCCTGGAAAGTGAATTGGTAGCACCTTGGGATTTAGTAGCCTTGTTACATACTAGAATAAGAGACCTCCCTAAACCGTTCAAAGACTATGTAATTCTGATGGATACTCTGGCTGCATGGCGGAGCATACGTAAATTATATAAATTGCCCATGTATATTACTCCCTATATGCCATTATGGAATCTCCCAGAATTCCCGGAAGGCAGGCAATCTGGTCTTTTTAGACTGTGGAAGGGTAAAGGGATTCTTGTATTGCAACATTTACTGAACGAGGGAGGTACTGAGCTTTTATCATGGCCTGAGGTTCAATCCAAATATCAGATCCCAGCTTCTCATTTTCTGTCGTATAAGCAGATACACTCATACTGCAGAGTGCAATCAGTGAATCTGGGAGATCCTGAGAGATTGACCTGGTTTGGGGCCCTGGTGGGAACCCAGGAATACTCTTTATCTGACCTCTATAAAAGAATGCAGAATATTCTCTCTACCCCCATAGGGGATAAAGTATATAAGAAGTGGGAAGAAGAACTAGGGGAAGGTGCAGTCACTCCCAAATTAAGGGAAGGGATGGAGAGAGTGAGACAGGCGATTACAAGTGAAACGTGGAGGGAGATGCATTTTAGGATCCTCCATAAGGCTACGTATGCCTTTGATCTGTCTTATAGAGACGCGCCCGCGCACTATCTGAGATGGTGTCCCAAATGTTTGCAGCAGAAAGCTAACCTGTTGCATGGGCTTTGGCATTGCCCTCACTTGAAGTCTCTATGGGAGGACTCTGTCGAATATATCCAGCAAGTATGGGGTATAAAACTACAAATGACACCTTTGCACTGCATTTTCCATTACATTCCACTAGATGAAAAAGGAGAAATATCCCATTCTACTAATATTAAAGGGATACACTTGTTCCTTTTAGCAGTGGTAAAGACCATACTCAGGCACTGGATATATCCCACAGTTCCTACATTTCAGGAAGCACTAGGGACTATGAAGTATGTCATGTATCTGGACAGGCTAGATGTAGAAAGTAGCAAAGAGAGGTCCGCAAAACGGTTCTTTCATACTTGGAAAAGTTTTATTGTATATTCTTTGACACCGACAGAAATTTCTGAGGTTGTTAGACCTTTCGTACATACTAAGTGGTATCTAGAAGGGAAATTGAAGGATACTTTGGGAGGACTAGAGGTGGTTTAGAGGAGGAAAATACTAACGAGTGATGTCTCTACCGCGCTTGATTATGTGGTACTTTACCCGGAGGATTCACTGCGAGATACTGACATGGCATTGTGAGTTGGGAAACAGTTGGGAGGGAAGGGAGGGAGTTGTTTATTTAGGGGGGGAGAAAATTGAAAATTCGGATTAGGCACGTATTACTTGCATGCTGGACAGCTATATATTGTGTGTATTATTATGTGAGGCAGAATATGTATCCATGCCTGCGAGCATGAATTATTGTGATCTGTATACTTGTACACTGCCTATTTCTCCGAAAATAAAAATTGTTTTAAAAAAAAAAAGCAGGAAGTGCTCAACCCCATATGCAGTGGTGCATCTATACTGGGGGGGCAGATCCTGCACTTGTGGCCCGTTGCTAATGGCAATCCCCAGCAAAAATGCATACAATGGAGGATGCCTGCAGCGGACCACAAGTACCACAATGGACATCCTACACAGGATAGCAATTGTGTGGTTGTGATAAGCAGTCAAAATAACATAACAAAAACAAAGCCAGGTGCACTATGCGGTCTTACTAACCCTCGTACTGGTGTAAAATTGAGAATTAGCCAACATATCCTGCTTGGAGGACATGTCTGAGCCCGAGCACCGCGCCAAGGTTTCTCAAGTAGCTCGGGAACCTAACGCTAAACCTACCTGGGCCGTATGGGCAATACCAGGGGCTACTTGAGAAACCTTGGTGCGGTGCTCGGGCTTAGACATGTCCTCCAAGCAGGATATGTTGGCTAATTCTCAATTTTACACCAGTACGAGGGTTAGTAAGACCGCATAGTGCACCTGTCTTTGTTTTTGTTATGTTATTTTGACTGCTTATCACATCCACACAATTGCTATCCTGTGTAGGATGTCCATTGTGGTACTTGTGGTCCGCTGCAGGCATCCTCCATTGTATGCATTTTTGCTGGGGATTGCCATTAGCAACGGGCCACAAGTGCAGGATCTGCCCCCAGTATAGATGCACCACTGAATATGGGGTTGAGCACTTCCTGCTTTTAAATACCACGCCAATTTGTAGTTTGTATTTTGAATTTTTGGAGGTGTAGAAACTCCTAGTCTGAATGTGCCTTTATTTCCATCCACAGGCAGCATTCTGGTGCACATGTGAGGCCCGGGCTATATCAGCCAGTCTTGGGTGGGGCTCAGAGCTCTCTGCCTCCTCCTATTGTATGCATGGTCACATGCTGGAGGTTACTGGGAGATAGCTTTGAGTCGGACCTTGCGCACCTGTAATTCGCCCACTGGCTCCTGGTATTGCCCATACGGCCCAGGTAGGTTTAGCGTTAAGTTCCCGAGCTACTTGAGAAACCTTGGCACGGTGCTCGGGCTCAGACATGTCCTCCAAGCAGGATATGTTGGCTAATTCTCAATTTTACACCAGTACGAGGGTTAGTAAGACCGCATTGTGCACCTGTCTTTGTTTTTGTTATGTTATTTTGACTGCGGATTGGCTGCTGCATTATGGTTGCCCTCACATTCTCAGGCTTCTTACTTTCACTTTGTAACATATGCAGCCACCATTTTAGAAAAAATGATTTGTTACCACGAAGAAATTTTGATTCATTGTGAATAAAAGTTTTACCTCTCACCCACGACAGCACCATGAGAGAGGATGGATCCGCCCCCAAAGACAGGAAACCTGAGGTACAAAAAGGCAGAGACTCCTCTCTGCCTCCAGTATGGTCTCCTGTCTTTGAGGGGAAGCCTGTGGTTTGTCCTCTTCTCCCTGGGCTGCCCTGTTTACCTGTGGTCCCCGTTCTCGTGCGGCACAGTGTGCTCGGTGGGGCTAGCAGAGGCGTGATGGCAAAGCTCTCCTGAGTGCTCGGGGCATGATGCTTCGGTGCGATAACAAGCACCAGTAAGCATCGCACGCGCGGCTAGAATCAGAACATGTCGGCCTCGGCTCTGCTCACGTGACCACCGCTTCCGGTTTGAGAGTGAGGCTTGGAGTGCATGTATGGGAGGAGCGCATTACGTGCGGAGGGGGAGTGGTTTTAAATACACTAGAACCCGGAAGTGAGCTGTCGGCGTTATTCGCTCGTGTGGGGCTGCAGAGGACAGAGCATAGAGTTGTCTAGTGAAAGCGGTGGCCCCGATGGAGGAAGAAAGAAAGGACACAGCAGAAGAACTAGTGTCCAACCCAGCCTCAGTACCTAGGAGGGGTGAGAGGCTTCTTAAGCCATGTATTCATGTTCATCTTCTTGATGTGGATTTATATATGTGTTGTTGCAGGAGAAATCTAAGAAGGCTGTATCTAAAATACGCCATAAGGAATGTGCCTTGTGTAGATATGCCCTGGCATCTGACTATGGGAAAAGGTTATATCAACAGTGTATCGATAAGACAGTTGCAGAACAGTCGCCATCCTTTTATAACTGTCTACAAAATTTTGTTAGAGCAGAAATAAATGCATCTTTGTCCTCTGAAAAAGTTGGTACTTCAAAACAACCAAAAGTAAGTAAGAAAGAGAAGAAGTAAAACATTGTTTCCTCAGATTCAGAAGAGGGTGAGGATATCCAATCCTTGGATTTGGATTCGGAGGCTTCATCTGTCTTCTGACTCTGAAGAGAATGAAATTAAAAGAGCTTTTGTCCCATTGAAGATATTGATAAAGGCGATAAAAGCCACAATGGGGATAGAGGATGTCAAAGAGTCAAAGTCGGTGCGGGAGATTATGTTTGGGTTGGCTACAAACAAGACAGGTCAGATCCTTTCCAGTTCATAAAAATGTGTCGGCATTAATTAAGGAGGAATGGTGTTAACCAAACTAAAGAGTATTTATTTCAAAGAATCTAAAAAGGAAATACTTATTTTCAGATGAGATAGCCGCAAATTGGAACAAAGCTCCCAAAATAGGTGTGGCCATATCTAAAGAAGCAAAGAAGTCATCCCTTCCATTTGAAGATATGGGTTCATTGAAGGATCCTTTAGATAAAAAAAGCTGAGGGGTTCTTAAAAGGAGCTTGGGAAGCCTCTACTTCAGCCTTCAGGCCATCTATTGCCTCAACATGCACCGCAAGATCTCTTATAATATGATTGTCCGATTTAGAAAAACAGCTAAAAAACAAGAGTGTTAGAGAGGTTATATTGGCCAGTTTTCAGACTATCAAAAAAGCGGTGGATTTTTTGTCAGATGCTTCTGCTGACGCTATAAGATTATCCGCTCTGCGCGCAGAGCATTATGGTTAAAAAATTGGAGTGGTGATCTCCAGTCAAAGAAAAGGTTATGTGCAATACCCTGTGAAAGGGAATATTTATTTGGGTCAGCACTGGATGAGTTGCTGGAAAAAGCACCAGACAGAAAAAGTTTCCAGCACAAGGTGTTTTTTCTTCTAGAGAAAGGTCAAGTCGCACTTTTCGCTCCTTTCAGAGCAATAGAGAAGAAAATAAAGAAGACAGATCTTTCAAAGCTAGATAACGAAGGGAAGGGGGAAGAGGTTTCCTCTTTAACAAGCAGGTTAGAGGAGAGAAGAAAATGGGTCAGCAATGAAGCCAGGGACCATGTAGGAGGAAGACTGAAAGATTTTTTTCCTGCATGGACCCAAATTTCCAGCACTCCTTGGATTCTGGACACTTTAAGTCACGGATTAAAAATGGAATTTTGTTCAATTCCCCCTTCAAGATTCGCAATCACGAAATCAATGCAAAAGGAAGGAAGGGCTATAGTATCAGAAGATCTGTCCTTAATAGAAAATAAAGTTTTGGGACCAGTTCCAGAGGGTCAAGAAGGAGAGGGGTTTTACTCTCCTCTCTTCTTAAAAAAAAAAAAGATGGTTCTTTCAGAACCATAATAAATTTAAACAAAATTAGTTCCTGTTGCAGAAAGAGTTCAGAATGGAAACTATCAGGTCGTCAATAAACTTATTAATTCAAGGATGTTTCATAGCAGTGCTAGATAAGGGATGCCAACCTTCATGTTCCAATCCATCAGGAACACCAGAAATACCTAAGGATAGCGATAGAGATAGGAGGGGTAATGAATCACTGGCAGTTCCAAGCCCTTCCTTTTGGCCTAGGGATGGCTCCCAGAGTATTCACCAAGGTGGTGGCGGAGATGTCAGCACATATTCGGATGAAGGATATTTTGTTCATTCCCTCTCTGCTAATTGTAGCAGGAACGGAGATGGCCTGCAGAATAGCAGTTCAAGAGGCAATTCAGATCCTGAAGAAATTGGGATGGATCCTGGACGAAAGAAAATCAAAGCCAGAACCTCTTCAACGCCAGCAGTTCCTAGGTCTAATCTTGGACTCCAGAGATCAGAAAAGTTTTTTGCCAGAAGAAAAGATAGTCAACATAATGCGGAAAATACGGAATTGAATAGATCATCCACAAATGATGTTAAGAAAAGGTATGTCGATCCTGGTGAGTTTAACTTCTTGCATCCCAGCGGTCACATGGGCCCAGTTTCACTCAAGAGATCTTCAGTGGGAGATACTAGAGGCCTGGCAGAAGGGGAAGCAACCCCTAGAAATGAAAAAGATATCTACCCAGACCTTGCTCAACCTGAGATGGTGGTTGGAAGCAGACAATCTAAATCAGGGACTTCCGTGGTTAAAGAAGGACATGGTTTGGTTAACAATGGACACGAGTCCCTGGGACTGGGGAGCCCACATTCAGAATTGTTCCTTGCAGGGGCATTCGGAGGAAACTCTAAAGAGAGCTTCCTCCAATATTAAAGAATTAATGGCGATGAAATATGCGATTCTAGGAGCTCTGCCATTGTGTATAGACAAGGATTTGTGGATAATGTCAGACAATACAACAGTAGTGTCGTACATAAACAAGCAGGGGGGGTCCAAGAGTCAGGGTTTGATGTTAATACTCAGTTCCATTTTCCAGATAGTAGAACAGAAATGCAGGTCAATCTCAGCAGTCCACATCAAGGGGAAAGAAAATATTCAAGCAGACTTTTTGAGCCGTCATCTAATTTCCCAGGGGAAATGGTGTCTGGATCGCAGGATTTTCAATCAGATAGTAGATATCTGGGGTCTTTCCTGTATAGATCTTTTTGCCACAGTACAGAACAGGAAAGTGGAAAGGTTTTTTTCCCTGTCTCCGCAAGGGATCCCCCTGTGGGCTGGATGCCTTTCTCCACAGGTGGGATTTTCCTCTGGCCTACGCCTTTCCTCCATTTCCTCTGATTCCTCGAGTGCTAAAGAAGGTCAGTCGAGAATAATATTAATCGCCCTGTTTTGGCCAAGAAGGCCATGGTTCACGTGGCTAAGAAGATTGTCGATTTCAGATCCTTGGGTGCGCCCAGCAACTTGCGATCTTCTCTGTCAGGGTCCGGTATTCCATCCTCAGGTGGACAGTCTCTACCTGACGGCTTGGAACTTGAAAGGCAGCTTTTAAAGAACAGGGGTTTTTCTACTGATCTGATTAACACCCTTTTAAAAAGACGAAAGGTAGTCACTATGTCAATTTATGCTAGAAACTGGCGAAAATGTTTGTCCTTTGCAGATATGCAGTTTAATAACCTTCCAGTCTCCCCCCCTTTAAATAAAGTACTAGAATTCCTTCAGAAAGGGTTGGAGTTGGGGCTTTCTCCTAGCACTTTAAAAGTACAGGTTTCAGCTTTATCGCCCCTCTTTAATGATCATCATTAAATTTTAGAGCTCTTTCCAGATCTTCTCTTAATGTTTCCCTAAAGGTAGCCCCTTGGGATTTAAATCTGATCCTGCAGGCTCTTACAGTCTCCTTCTACCCTCTTTAATCACTACCTTCTGCAGTTAAATTCTCAATCTGATTTGTCTTTTGGATCTAAGGTACTTTCTGCGGTTATCACACCCTAAGTTTCCTTGGCTTTCTCTCTCTCTTGGTGCTGTCATGGGTGAGGGGTAAAATGAAGATTACTTACGGGTAATTGGATTTTCCTGAACCCATGACAGCACCCTTATTTTTCCCTTCCCTCTTTTTTGGGTGGTTAAAAATTACAGTATATATATTGTAGGGATTTGCTCTGTAAGCGGATGCAATACAGAGGCAAGACCACGGTTGAAAAAACAAAAGTCCAGTGTTTATTCACACAGAAAAGGCAGAAAAGAAAAAACAATGCTTTACAGAGTCCTGGTGTTAGTTCACACAGCAAGAGCTCCCAAAAATAACATAAATCACCTGGCAGACCACAGCAGGCTTTAGGGCGCCTGACTCTTAGCAGGCGGCTCTCATGCAGCTCCTAAAAACACAGAGCTTTCACAGCTCCACTCTCACTTGGAGGAACATACCACACCCAGCTGAGCTGCTGGCTGGGTTTTTAAACCCAGCCCAAAACCTGGCCTGGATGTTGGGAACAGCCACCCACCCTGCTCTTTGGCTGCTCCCAATAAGAACCGTCCCAGATTGGCTTTACAGCCACACTAAGTAAAACAGTGTCAGTGAGCACTAGCTGCCGCTGACACACAAAATTACCGGTTCTTATCTCACCGAGGCCAGGAATCTCAGTGACACGTACCTTCCGTCAATGACGGACCCTTGCGCCCTCCTATATACCTTCCCCCTTTGTTCAACCCTGAGAAGGGTGAACACACGCCAGACAGTGTACCCGGGACAGGGCATCTGTATTTCTCTGTAACCTGCCTGCCCTATGTTCCACAGAGAATTTAAAGTTCTGTAGAGACAAGAACCACCTGGTGACCCGAGCATTCCTCTCTTTGGCCTGGCTCATCCACTTGAGAGGGGAGTGGTCGGTCACCAGACGGAACTTTCTCCCCAACAGATAATAGCGGAGAGACTTGAGTGCCCACTTGATGGCCAGGCACTCTACATTATAAATTTTTTATGGTTAATTATTTTTATGACCATAATTAATAATTCTAGATTTAAATATTACTTCCCGACACTCTCCACTATACTGTACCGGGTCTCTGCTTGAGTGAGCTTAGGCAGAGGAAGACAACGGGATGCTCCTCCCCATTGACTTCCTGAGACAGTACCGCACCGAGACCTACTTCGGAGGCATCGGTCTGTACCACAAATTCCCTCTTGTAGTCGAGCGTCACCAAAACTGGAGACCCACACAGGGCCGACTTCAAAGCGGACAAAGCCTCTTAGGCCTGGTCATTTCAGCGGATTATCACGAACTTCCGTCCCTTTAAGAGCTCCGTCAACGGAGCCGCTAAAGTGGCAAAATGGGGGACAAACCTAATATATAGCCCACCATTCCCAGGAACGACTTTACTTGTCTAGAGGTGGCAGGTCGGGGCCAATTCCGTATCGCCTCTATTTTGTTTACTTGGGGTTTGATGACTCCGCACCCAATGACCTACCCAAGGTATTTAGGTTCCTCTAACCCTATCGCACATTTCTTTGGGTTAGCTGTTAGTCCCGCCTTTCGAAGGGAGTCCACTTTGGCCTGTACTTTGGGCAGGTGACTCTGGTGTGATGAAGGCAGTTTTCTCTTTGGCAGCCTCCGTCAAGGGTACCTGCCTTTGGTGAGGTCCAAAACAGAAAAATACCTGGCTTGGCCTAGCTTCTCAATTAGTTCATCTACTCGAGGCATGGGATATGCATCGAATTTAGATATTTCGTTCAACTTTCTAAAATCGTTACAAAATCATAACATCCCATCTGGCTTAGTAATCAAGACTATAGGACTGGCCCACTCACTTTTAGATTCCTCAATGATGTCTAGCCGCAGCATGAGCTGCACTTCCTCTGAGATGACTTTTCGCCGAGCCTCGGGCACCTGGTATGGCTTTAACCAGACTTTGGCCTGACTCTGGCTGACGGTAATTCGCACCGTGGGACGTGTTTTGTTCTCTTGTACTACTATCTTCTTGGGGGCTCCAGGCTTCTCCTTTTGAAGATCCCTCGTGGTCCCGAGGCTGCAGACCGCCATATCCAGACGTCCAGACTTGTTTGAAAATACCTTCAATAGTGTTGTGCCTACCTTTGCACAACTATATAAGGTGAGCCTTACCAATTCTCTCCGTATATCACTATACACTCACAGAATTACCCTATGGTGCGTCCATCTGTTTCTTTACAGATTTAAAACCAGCCTGCTACATTATATTTAAAGGTGAGGTTGTCAGCAATTTTTATTGCAGCAACCGTCTGCCTTTGCATCAGACAGAGGAGCCGGAACCTCTTCTCCTAGAAAACCCGGTCACGAGCTGTCTTTCGTACAGGTTTCCCAATCCTTCCAAGGTTTTAGTAAATTAACATGGTAAACCTGCTCCGGCTTTCGCCTCTCCGGCTGGTGTACCTTGTAATTTACGTCTCCAATTTTTTTACGTACCTCGTAGTGCCCCTGCTACCTGGCTAGGAACTTACTGTCCACGGTCGGCACCAGAACCAAAACTCAATCACCCGGGTTAAAGATCCGGTCCCGGGCCTGCCGATTATAGATCTGACTCTGGGCTCGCTGAGCGTCCTCCATATGCTCCATGACAAGAAGCAAAACAGTCTCTATCCGCTGTTTCATCTTGGTAACATACTCAAGAACGCTTTTATGCGGAGTGGGTTGTTGTTCCAATGCCTCTTTGGCTACGTCCAGCAAACCAGGAGGATGTCTGCCATATAGCAATTCGAAGGGTGAGAGCCCAGTAGAGGCCTGGGGCCTCTCTCGCACTGCGAACATGAGATAGGGCAGAAGAAGGTCCCAATCCTTTCCATCTTTGGACACCGCCCTTTTTAACATGGTTTTTAGAGTTTTGTTAAACCTTTCAACCAGTCTGTCCGTTTGTGGATGGTACACGGACATCCGTAACTGTTTAATACGCAGTAACTTACAGAGTTCCCTCATTACTTTGGACATAAAAGGGGTCCCCTGGTCAGTCAGGACCTCTTTAGATAATCCCACTCGGGAAAACATTTCCATTAGCTCTATAGCTATAAGTCTCGCCGATGTATGTCGCAGTGGTACAGAGTGGCGTAATTAAGGACAACCAAGATGTGTTGATGTCTCCTAGCGGATTTCGGTACTGGGCCTACTAGGTCCATAGCGATTCGCTCAAACGGCACCTTGATGATCGGGAGAGGCATCAAAGGACTGTGAAAAAGGTGCTGGGGGCTAGTTGCCCGACAGGTCGGGCAAGACTTACAGAACTCGTCTACCTCTTTAAACACACTGGGCCAGTAAAACCATTGTAGTATCCGGTCCTGTGTTTTCTGCATTCCTAGATGACCCCCGAGAACATGCTGGTGGGCTAACTCTAACACGAGTTTGCGATAAGCTTGGGGCACCACCAACTGTTCAATGGATTCACCTCGCAGCTGATTTACCTGATACAACATATACTGATGAACCACAAAACGGGGGAACACTGACTCTGCCCCTGGTTGTTGTGGTTCACCATCTATTATTAGTACATTTTCCCAGGCCCGGGATAAGTTTGGATCACGGTGTTGTGCAGTACCAAAATTATCTCCAGAGACATTGAGGTTCACCAGCTCAGGCCCCAGCAGAAAGTCCTCCATGTCTTCCACCATTACACTTAGCGGGGTTGTTTCCCCCTCTTCCACCGAAGTTGCGGTCATCCCTACCGCTGGCCCTTCAGACTCAGGTTCCCAGGGTTCTGGTCTCCCCCCTGAGCCGGGCCACTCTTCTAGGGTTACCCCTCTCACATGGTTATCAGTCACTCTCGTAGCCAGCCACAGTGCCGGGAAACCTGGGAAGTCTCTCCCTATTATAAGTTCATAGTGAAGGTTGGTTGCGACAGCCACCTCGTGGGTCCACCTGCCGAAAACCGTGGACAGAGACACCATAGCAGTAGGGTAGTCTTTTAAGTCCCGATGTATACATATGACCCCTACTTTATGGCCAGTATACTCAGCGGAGCGTACCAGGGAAGCCCTTACCAGGGTCACCAGACTCCCTGAGTCCAACAGAGCCTCCACTGGAGTGTCTCCCACCTCCACCTGGCACAGGTGGTCCAGAGACTCCGGAGCACCCACGGCACACAGTTTCCTGGTATACAATGATTCATGGAAGCCATACTTCGTGTCCATGGGTTCCCCTGCTGTGGAAAGTCTGCTCGAACATGGCCAGGCTCCCGACACTGCCGGCTCCAGACACTGCCAGCAGACTATTGGAGCGGGGTCCACAGGCGCCTCATCCCGGTTAGGTTTGGTGGGCACCAGTCGCCGGGTCCGGGGTGGAGGAACACGGATTTTGAGTGCCCCCCTTCCAAAATAACCCCCCTGTAAGTTCCGGGTAGCCTCATAGCGCTCCACCAGGTTGATCATCTCCAGTTCATTACCTGGAGAGACCTGACCAATCCAATGCTGGAGAGGGGGTTGCAGAGCCCTCCAGAACCTGTCTGCTAGCAACCGGTCCAGCATAGCAGTGGGACTCAGGTTGTAGCCACTTTTGCAACAGGTTGAGCAGGTTATAATACTGGGGTCTCACGGATTCAGCCGGGTTGAACTCCCACTGATGCACCTGCTGGGCCTGAACCAGCACATTCACCCCCAGTCTTGCCAAAATCTCCCCCTTTACCTTTGGATAGTCGGCCGCTTGATCGTCCGGCAAATCGAAGCACACGCGCCGAGACTCTGATGCCAGGAAAGGAGCAACGACCTCAGCCCACTAGTCCGGGGGCAGCCTTTTCCTGGTGGCCACTTTCTCATACATCGCCAGGTATGTTTCGATGTCATCTGTGGGTGTCATCTTAGGGATCGCTGCACTAACTACTTTCCGGGCATCGTGGACGCTTGGGATTGCTCCTGCTGTTTGCAAAGCCATCACGTGTTGTAGCAGCAACCGGTTGGTCTCTTGCTGCTGCTTATTAGCCTCGCGTTGCTGCAGGTTGGTCTCTTGCTGCTGCAGATTAGCCTCCATGAGGGCCTTCAAAACAGCCTCCATTTTGTCACGTGACACAAGTTTAAACCTAGCAGGTTTGATAAGCGACATAAAAATCGTTTTTTTAACCCGTCAGAAATCCTCATTTTCTTAATCTTCAAAACGAATATCGCTTTGAATGCTTTGCTTCGCTCGACACTAATTATATGTGTAACATGTTGCAGCAGGGTTAGTTACATTTGAATAATAGATTCCTAGCAGAAAATATTCCTCATGTTTCTGTAAACTACTAGTAACTGCAAATATCCATTAAAAATAATTAAAAAGCATTCCCAATCAGGAAATGATAAATTAACTAAAACCGATCTAAGATGGCTAGTGTATTTATCTGTATTCCGAAACAGAGGGGCCGGCATCATACCCCTCAGCAGTAACACTCCAGATGAATTTATTGAAGAGGACATGGCCACCAGCACTCTTGGAAAAAGGACATTAATGGGTCAAGAATTTCTATATATGTGGGTCATTTATGAAAGATTGCCCTATTCCAAGCAATAAGCGTTGTCTTTAGGCTACAGTTTACGTACAATTGAATAACGCTAGGAATGACTGCAGGAGATGTTCCCCGAGAGGTAGACATTATCAGGAAGAATTAATACATAATAAAAACCAGAAGTGGCTGTTTCCTGTATTTATGGAGGATGATATTAAACTATTGTTGCAGTCAGTCAGATTACAGCTTATTAATGCTTATTTGCTCACTGTCAACACTTTTAACATGCTTTGCATATACAGTATCGATAGTAAAGGTGAATATGAGACACTTTGTAATATATCTTATTAAAGAAAATGCCTCTTAACTAAGGGTTACTTGATAATGGAAGATATATACTGTAAATCTTCAATCGGCACTCATTTAAAGGGTCTTTAACTTGGCCCACTGCACCTTCACATGGGCAAATAATCAAGAACAAGGGCCCTCACATTCACTGCAAAGTTTGTCTTCAGAGGAGACAGACTGTCAGCTCTTGGAAGGATCAGATCCACATGCACTCATACAGTAGAAGTCTATGGAGATGGGAGGAAGTTGCTAGAAGTTTCTTATATTCACCCATAATATTGATTTATGCAAAGTTTGTTGTAAGTAGAGATGGCCTTGTGATTCGCTAGGCGGTCGTTTAGCGGCAAACTTTGCTCATTCACTGTTCGCCGAACAGGCAAACATATGGCGATGTCCGCGGGCGCCATATTCTTTGCATTGTGCAGAACTTTGACCCATGACACATCCTACAGGTGGGACAGGACAACCAATAGAGATATGTCAGCACATAGACACACACCCTACCCTATAATTAAACCCGATCTGGCCACCATTTTACATTCAGTTTTTTCCCAGTGTAGGGAGAGGTTTCTGTGTAGAGTGGGGACAGACTATTAGAGAGTATAGAGTCACAAAACGCTAGCTAAGGCTACTTTCACACTTGCGGCAGAGAGATCCGGCAAGCAGTTCCGTCGCCGGAACTGCCTGCCGGATCAGGCAAAATGTATGCTAACTAATGGCATTAGTAAGACTGATCAGGATCCTGATCAGTCTTAAAAATGCCTGATCAGTCGAAAAAATACATTGAAATGCTGGATCCGTCGTTCCGGTGTCATCCGGCAAAACGTATCCGGCATTTCTTTTTTCCACCTTTTTTTTCAGTCTGCGCATGCGCATAACGGAACGACGGATCCGGCATTCCGGTATTCTGAACGCCGGATCCGGCACTAATACATCCCTATGGTTAAAAATGCCGGATTCTGCGTTCAGGCAAGTCTTCCGTTTTTTTCGCCAGAGATAAAACCGTAGCATGCTGCGGTTTTCTCTTTTGCCTGATCAGTCAAAACGACTGAACTGAAGACATCCTGATGCAAACTGAACGGATTACTCTCCATTCAGAATGCATGGGGATAAAACTGATCAGTTATTTTCCGGTATAGAGCCCCTGTGACGGAACTCTATGCCAGAAAAGAAAAATGCGAGTGTGAAAGTACCCTAATAGGGCCACAAAAGTCCTTTTAAGGACTGGTATAGGTGTGCTATCGATAGGTGTGACATACTGAGGGGTGTAATATACTTAGAAAATATATTATAACATACGGTATAAAGTATATTATAGTGCATTTGTATTGTGCAGCAGTTGTGTGCGGTTCTGCTGCAATACTGCAGCTATACAGATGGACAAACTCTATTGGAACAACTAATTGCAACTGGTGTGATATACCAGTTACCCCCCCCCCCCCAAAAATCTGATTAAGGCAGGGGTGTGATATACCTATAATATCATTTCTATATAGTGCATTTGTATTGTGCAGCATTTGTGTGCGGTTCTGCTGAGATCCGGCAGCTATACAGAGGGACAAACGTCATTGGAACAACTAATTGCAACTGGTGTGATATACCAGTTGCCCCCCCCCCCCCCCCCAAAACAAAAATGATTAAGGGGTTCTATATACCTGCTTCCACAAATACTGCTCTGGACACCAGGACATGTCACAGGGTCATTTTGAAAATGACAGGCAGAGGAAGAGGCAGGCCATTCCGCAGGGATGGTAGGGATCGGGCAGGTGCACCAGGCTGAAGCCTAAGTGGGAAGTTGGAGAAGGTGTGTGTGATTACATCAAAGGACGCACCAGAGTGGTTGAGTGGCTCACTCAGCCTTCCCCTTCTGCACCCTCCTCATCCTCTGTATCTGCACCCTCCTCACTCTCTGCTGTGTGCACCCCCAAAGACACCACCACCACCATAGCCCCTCCACTCGAGTTAGAGGAATTATTTTTCTATCAATTCCCAGACCTTACTGATGCGCAGCCATTCTTGGCACGGCTGCCACCCAGCGATCTGATAATAGATCAGCCCAAGGAGGGTGATCCCCGCTGTTGCTGCCTACTCTGAGATCTCTAATGTCAGTGGTGGTGGTGAAGGTGACAGTGATGACATGTCGATGGACGTCACGTGGGTGCCCAGCCCACAAGAGAGGAAGAGAAGGGGAGTTCAGAGGGAGAGAAGTAGAAGAAGCAGGCAGAACTCGCAGTGCACAGGAGGCAAAAAGCAGACTGAAAATGTATCTGGAGCAAGCCATCCACCATGCACGGTCACATCTGGCGCTCCCAGGACGCCGGCACATGGCTCCGCAGCGTGGGCTTTTCTTAACTTGTCAGCTACTGATAATAGTGTTGCCATCTACAGCCTGGGCTGTGAACTCATAAGTCACGGTAAGCCCAACATTCACCTAGGGATGACCGCCTTAAGAAGGCACCTGGCCTCCCATCACCGAGCCCAGTGGGAGCAACGCTGTCAGAACCCACAAAGCCACACTCATGGCGCTCCACGTCCTTCTTCTTCTCCTTCATCGTGTTCATCTGGCACAAGGCAGGCTTCCATGGCCCAAATGTTCGAGAGTAAAAAAATGATGACGCTGACCGCTGGCTTGTCGGAACTGCTAGCCCACCAACTACTGCCATATAAATTGGTGGACTCGGAGGCCTTTAGAAAATGTGTGGCCATTGGCACACCGCAATGGAAGGTCCCCGGAAGGAAATATTTCTCCCAGAAGCGCATCCCTGAACTATATGGCCGTTCAGCAGCAAGTTAATATATCTCTGGCAGACAGTGTCAGTGCCAAGATACATCTGACCACAGACACGTGGTCTAGCAAACACAGGCAGGGAAGGTACATAACTTTTACTGCCCACTGGGTGAACCTTCTGATGGCCGTCAAGCATGTAACTCGTGGCACTCGTGTGGATTTGGTGTTACCGCCACGGATTGCATGAAGGCCTGCCTTTTCTTATCCTCCTCCTCCTACTCCATCCTCCGTCTCCTCCTCGGCTGACTCCTACTTTTTTACTGCTACCGCCTCTTCTGCTGCACCCCCCAAGCTCCCCAGAACCTATTCGACGCGCAAGGTGAGACGTTGCAATTCTGTGCTGCGGCTGTTGTGCCTGGAAGCCAAGAGCCACACCGGTCCAGAATTGCTTTCAGTTCTGCGGTCACAGGCCGATCAGTGGCTAATCCCGCTCAATTTGACAGTTGGTAAAGTTGTGTGCGACAACGGTGCCAATCTGCTGAGCGCGCTGAAACAGGGCAAGATGACACACGTGCCGTGCATGGCAGACGTCCTGAACTTAATCGTGCATCAATTCATTGCTAAATACTCCAGGGTACAGGATGTCTTGCGGCAGGCCAGGAAAATTTCTAGCCATTTTATATTTTACATGGCCATGGCTTGCCTTGTTCACATTCAGCGGTGACACCACTTGCCTGTCAGACGTCTGATTTGTGACTGCCCGACACGCTGGAACTGCACCTTGTATATGCTTGATAGGCTTCTTCAGCAGAAACGATTAACAACTTCCTGTACGAACTCTGCGGCAGGACAGGTTCTGGAGAGCTTCTTTATTTTTCACTGCGCCAGTGGCTGCTCATGGGTGACACATGCAGACTTCTGCGGCAATTTTATAAGATCACCAAACTGGTCAGTTGCAGCCAGGGCGCCATCAGTGACATCGTACCTTATGCCTTCTTTCTGGAGCATGCATTGCATTGTGTCACTGATCAAGCCGTCGAGGAGCAGGAGCAGAAAGATGAAGAAGTCGCAATGCTGAATGAATTCCCGGGGGGGGGGGCTACACCATCTGAGACAAGTCAGCAGGAGTCTGAAGAGGAGTCAGAGGAGGATGGTGCCTGGGTGGGGGAGGAGGAGCAAGAAGAGCAGGCTTTTAACTTTTCGGGGGTCCCTGATGTTGTCCGTCGATGGGGGGGAGGAGGCTGAGGACCACATTCTCCTGGGCGATGAGCAGCAGCCAGGGCGCTCCACCGCTTTAGTTTAGTTAAAATGGGGGCCTTCTTGTTCCAGTGTTTAAACCACAAACAAATTAGCAACGTCACACTTCGATAAGAAAATGGTAAATACAACCTTTATTAAATGTAAAGTATTACAATACAATACAGGGTGGGCCATTTATATGGATACACCTTAATAAAATTGTTTTTCTTGTGAAATTCCCAATAGGTTTGATGTGTCACATGACCCTTTTCCTATTGAAAAAAAAAAAGTTGGATTCAAATCATATGTGAAAAATATATAAATGTGTAGAGAATTGACAATAATACACACAACATAAATGAGTGAGCAGATATATAAAAGCATAATACATGGGATATATACACAAGGTTATAGTGATGTCATGATAATGCCCTGACAAAAAGTATCAGAGTAATTTATAAAAAGTGCCTAGAATACATGAATATACTGTATATGTTAATAAATAAATACTCAATGGTACTCATTTTGCCGGCCTCGGAAAGATGAGTGAACCCCGCCAGGATCGAACCTGCGACAATGCGGACTCAGGTGAACACAGATTGCTTCAACAGAGCATCTGTCCGCTGCACTAGCTTGTAGACTGTATACCAACCTCGGAAAGATGGAAGGCTACGTAAACCCCGACGGGATCGAACCTACGACCCTGAGGACCCAGGTGAACATAGATTGCTGCATCATCTTACCGACTATTTAATAGGTAAAAGGGATGGCGTAGGTGAGGACCAGTGCAAAGAAAGTGATGTGCACAGTGAGGGAGGGGGTTTGTGAGATAAGTGAATAACGTACCAAATCAATCGTGAATGTGATGTGAACCACACAGTGAGGTGATGCAAGAAAAAACATTCATAGATACAGGAATTCATCAAATGGTAAATATCAGTGCAGAATGGATGGTAGGCTCTTCTTCCAAGTATTCATTATGTGGCCAAAAGTACCATAAATCATGTAAGACGGATGGAACCGTGGGAGAAATGTCCCATGGGTAAATAGAGGTTGTTCCAAGCACACCAAAAGGAACATGAGATCTAATAATAAAGACAAGAAGAGAAACACAACTGTTAAAATGAGTAAAAACAGAAATGTATAAAGTACTGGTTACCACCAGGAAAATCAGGATGTACAAAGGAGTATATTGCAACAAAAGATTATGAGTCGAGTCATTGTATAGATATTACAAAAATGGTCCAAAAGACATATCTTCATTTAGGCCTCTGGGTGCCATACTGTCTAAATAATAGATCCATTCTACCTCTTTTTGAGCAAGAACTTGTCGCCAATGGCCACCTCTCAACTAGATGCAGTGGCGTACCGCCAATAGAGGCAGGGTACGCCACTGCTATGGGGCCCGCGGCACTGGGGGTCCAGGAGCGCTCGGAAGGCCCTGCCCCCTCCGTTTATTTTAGCTAAGTAGTAAGCACTAAGCAGTACTAGTACAATTATCAAACACACACTGTGGGGGCGGCACAGGGCCCGCGGCACTTGCCTTTGATCGGCGGGCCCCCCCTCCTCCTCCCCTATTAACCTGCTCATCATGCTGCCTCACTTGATTCTCCCGCCCGGCCAGCCTGCAGGTGTGCTCTAATTTTCACACTGGCCAATCAGCGCAAGTCAGCAGCACAAAGAGGCAGCTGCTGATTGGCCAGTGTTTGCGGGCAGCAGGGACAGGCACCGGACAAACACTGTCTGTACACATTCATTCTCTGACCTGACCTGAGCGACGAGTGAAGTAAGCAGCTGCCTGGCTGCACCCTGCATCGATCCCAGCCTCAGACTGAAGGACTGCCTGCCCACTCCTGACCGGAATGCTGGCGGTTTGTTATATTGAGAAGGGTCCCAAGCCAGGAATGGGATGGATAGATAGGTTAATGCTGGCTGCAGCATTGCCAGGCAGCAGCAAGATAACTCATAGGGAGGGGGGCCCATAGAGGACAGTCTGCTTTCCTCCTACTCTGTCCTGTATGAGCCTCCCCCCCCCCTGAATCTTATATGAGCCCCCCTAATGCCCCCATTACCCCAAAATGTCCAGAGGAGTAGGAGGAAAGCACACTGTCCTCTATGAGCCCCCCCCCCCAGTCCTCTATGAGCCCCCAACCCCTAATGCCCCCCAAAATGCCAGGAGGAGAGGAGTAGAAGGAAAGCACACTGTCCTGATCATTTTGGGGGGGGGGGGCATTAAGGGCTTGGGGGGTTCATAGAGGACAGTCTGCTTTCCTCCTACTCTGTCCTGTATGAGCTTCCCCCCCCCCTGAATCCTCTATGAGCCCCCCTTATGCCCCCATTACCTCAAAATGCCCAGGGGGAAGGAAGAGTAGGAGACACGCACACTGTTATGAGTCTCTCCGCCCCCCCCCCCCGAGTCCTCTATGAGCCTCCTGCCTCCCAACCCCTAATGCCCCCATTACTCAAAAATGCCCTGGGGGGAGAGGAGTAGAAGGAAAGCACACGGTCCTAAGCATTTTGGGGGGCATTAAGGGTTTGGGGGGGCTCATAGTGGACAGGGTGCTCTCCTAATCCTCCCCCCCCCGGGCATTTTGGGGGGCATTAGGGATTCTTTAATGGGGGTATGGCATGGGAGGAGCCAGGACAGGAGGTGGGACGGGCCAGGGGTGGGTAGTGGGCAGGGTTAGGGGGCCCAATTCAGATGCTTGCTATGGGGCCCAGCGATTTATATGTACGCCCCTGACTAGATGTAAACCCGATCAATTCCTCTGACACGGAGTGATGTGCTATCACAATTATGGGCTTCCTTGAAGTGCCTGGGGATAGTTTTCAATACAGCTAGGTCCTTCTCCTCTTTTGCTGCTTCTATCCCGAGGACTTGCTCCCGAACTCGTCTCTTCAGTTCCCTAGATGCCATGCCAATATAAATTAGAGAACATGGACAGGAGGCCAGATAGATAACCCCAACGGTGTGACAGGAGATGTTATGAGTAATCTTATAACTTTTGTCACTCAAAGATGGATTACTGAAATGAGTCGCCCTATCCATGTTCGGACAGGCCATGCATTTCCCACATGGATAGCTTCCCCATTTAGGGCCTTTAGATCCAAAGATTTTTGATGGATTTTTAGCAGGGTAGTAACTTTTAACCAGAAGGTCTCTCAAGTTTTTTGTCCTTCTGTATGTAATAGCCGGGCATGTGGGAAGAATTTTATGTAAAATGGGGTCTAACTGAAGCACTTCCCAGTGTTTATTAAGGGCAGCCCTAATTGAGCGCCACTGAGGGTTAAAGGAGGTGATAAAACGTACCTTCTCATCTTTTGTCTGATGTTTTTGGCGATAGGATAGCAATTGGTCCCTTTTCGCTAGTTTAGCTTTCTTGTAGCCTTCTGTAATGCTGGTATCGGAATATCCTCGTGTGAATCTGTTGCGAAGATCCTAAGATTGTAGATCAAAAGACGTCTCAGAGGAACAAATCCTTCTTGCTCTCAGAAATTGGCTATATGGGATGCTGTGGATCAAATTCTTAGGATAGCACAAATTGGCATGCAGAATTGAATTAGTAGAAGTTGCTTTATGGTAGAAGTCCATTGAGATTTTTCCTTCTATATCAACCAGGATTTTAACGTCCAAGAAGTCCAAATCGGTCTAACTCATCCTGTGTGTTAATTTAATATTATAGTTATTATGATTAAGGCTGTTAATGAGGTCAATGAATCCAGATTGTGGGCCCTGACGCACAATGAAAATGTCATCTATGTAGCGGGCCACATCTGAACCCCCCCGACCAACATGTAAGTCTCTATCAGGAAGCCCCAGGAACAGGTTGGCGAAGGGCGGTGCACAGGCCGCCCCCATCGCTGTCCCCCGGAGCTGAAGGTAGAAGGTGTCCTCGAACAGGAAAAAATTGTGAGTGAGAACGAAGTGTAGAAGATCCATAATAAACTCACCATATTCCTCATCAATGTCAGACATCGTCAGAAAAAAGCGTGCAGCTTCCAATCCGTCTTGGTGTCGAATACTCGTATAGAGTGATTCGACATCACAAGATGCGATCCACATATCTGGTTCGAGATGTAGGTCATTAAGTCGGCGCGAAAGGTCAGTAGTGTCCTTTTATAAAAGATGGCAATTGTTCAACCAATGGCTGCAACACAAAATCCGTAGTGTGCCTTTGTTTTTATACCATAGACTAATAACTATTGAGTTGTATTCTATTTGTATCTTGATTGCATATCTGATTAAACAGTATATCTTAACTCCTTACGAGTGATTTTCTGGCAACATGGTCTATTGGTCCGCCCATTGTGGGTGTTCCTTTAGCACACCAATCTGTTATCCTCTTATTAAAATCCCTATAAAAAGACCATAGTACCACCTACACACCATCCCCGGAAGAAGCCAGCGTGTCTGGTGAAACTACTTTTATGTTTCTCCGCATGTCACTTGTGCTTTTTCCTTATCCCTTGGTTTTGTCCGGGAGCTTATGCACCTTACTGATAGGTGAATGTGGATGCCTGCTCTGTTCATGCTGTTCGCAGTGTCCCTCATGTGCTGACCCCTCAGCCTCCTCCTTGGTTTTGTGTCCTCCATTTTGTTATGGCTGCTGTCTTAAATAATTGTCTATGTATTGTATTGTAAAATTTAACATTTAATAAAGGTTGTATTTCCCACTTTCTTATCGAAGTGTGGCGTTGCTTATTTGTTTGTGGTTTAGTTTACATGCTGTTGCCCTCTTCATAGTATTAAAATCATTGATCCGGTTATTATATTGGTGGCAATGTTCCAGTGTTTGAAGAGGGACCCCCGTATAAAAAGCATAAAGGGCAAGGACTAGTACTGGATGGCATTGTACTTAGACCCCCGCTACAAACACAAAATGGCGGACATGATACCAGCATCACAGAGGGCTTTCAGAATGCAGCATTTCCAGGCCTTGCTGCGAGAGATGCTGCATTCTGCTGCTGCGGGCACTGGCAGAGGAATTTCCACCCACAGCGAAACAGGTGTGGATACCAATCCGGTTTAAAGATGTGTTGGTCTCTTCAGATATGAGATCATTCTTGCAGCCAACCCATCGACAGCCGCCCTCCGGATCCATCCTCAGGGAACGCCTAGACCAACAGGTGTCCGACTACATCGGGTTAACGGCCGATGTGGACACTTTGAGAAGCGAGGAACCCCTTGACTACTGGGTGTCCAGGCTTGACCTGTGGCCAGAGCTGCCACAATTTGCCATGGAATTCTTGGCTTTCCCCTCGTCGAGTGTACTGTCTTAAAGGATGTTCAGAGCAGCACGGGGGATCGTGACCGATGAGTGCACTCGCCTAGCTCACGACTAGATCTCGGAGGAATTCAACACCTGTGATGACCACGTGTAATTGAATTTCCTAATTCCAGCCCACACATATCCGCCACCACCCAGAACAAAGAATGGTCCTTGCCTTATGTACTGTATATACAGCAGCATAATCTTTGGGGCCTGTACAGGCTGACGGTTAGATATTTATCCTGTGACCGCCTAATCTACATCCAGCCACAGAATCCAAAGTTCTATGCTGTCAGGTGAATTCCTATTGCCTAATTTTTGGGGCCTATACTGGCCAACAGTTACATTTTTATCCTGTGACTGCCTAATGTACCTCCAGCCACAGAATCCAAAGTTCTTTGCTGTCAGGTGAATGCTTATTGGCTAATTTTTGAGGCCTGTACTGGCCGACAGTTACATATTTATCCTGTGACCGCCTAATGTACCTCCAGCCACAGAATCTAAAGTTCTTTGCTGTCAGGTGAATGCCTATTGCCCAATTTTTTAGGCCTGTAGTGGCCGACAGTTACATATTTATCCTTTGACCGCCTAATGTACCTCCAGCCACAGAATCCAAAGTTCTTTGCTGTCAGGTGAATTCCTATTGCCTAATTTTTGGGGCCTATACTGGCCAACAGTTACATTTTTATCCTGTGACTGCCTAATGTACCTCCAGCCACAGAATCCAAAGTTCTTTTCTGTCAGGCCAATGCCTATTGGCTTATTTTTGGGGCCTGTACTGGCCGACAGTTACATTTTTATCCTGTGACTGCCTAATGTACCTCCAGCCACAGAATCCAAAGTTCTTTGCTGTCAGGTGAATGCCTATTGCCTAATTTTTGGGCCCTGTACTGGCCGACAGATATATTTTTATCCTGTGACTGCCTAATGTACCTCCAGCCACAGAATCCAAAGTTCTTCGCTGTCAGATGAATGCCTATTGCCTAATTTTTGGAGCCTGTATTGGCTCACAGTTAAAACTTTTTATCTCTCTGCCTCTCATTATGGTGGTGTATAAACCGCATTCACCATAAGGACCTTCTAATGTCACAGGGTCATGTGACTGTGCCCCCCACCCCGTACTGTGTCCCCTTAAAGCCTGCATTGTGCCCTCTTACCACACCTCGTGCAGTGCCGCTAGTCATTCCCTGTACTGTGCCCTCTTATACCCTTTTATCCGGTCACGGTATGGCAGTGTTATCCGGTCACTGTACAGAGGTGTTATCCGGTCAATGTATGGCATTGGTATCCAATAACTGAATGGCCATAACTGTATCCCTTTCCCTGCCCACGCCATCCTTTTTTAGACCTGGCATGAGTGGGAAAAATATGCAGATTGCGGTATTAAGGACTTTTGTCAGAAATCTGCCTAACATAGACGTATTTCTATATAATAAATGACCACCTAATTGTATTATTATTCGGGGGTAGGGCTAATATCTTTATATTATATAGATTCTAGTGTATTATACTGTGCCCTGTATTTTGCAGTAGAAAATGATCCTTGGGAAACACAGTCCTTATCCCTGACCACCAGGACCAGGTAGCGCTCTGTCAGTACATGGCGGCCTCCCCTCTCCGCCATGCTGCTCCGCTGTGTACTGGCGCTTATTCTGACACTAGGACTGGGTTCACATCCTATTTTTGCCATCCATTTAATGCATACCAAAAATGCATGCGTTAACAGATGCCTCAAACTGATTCTGTACAGTGGCGTCCGTTCACCATACAGTTCCATGGTAGAAAAAAAATGTACGTTAACGTATGCATTTTTTTTAATGGACTCTGCAGGATACAAAAACGTGGAGTGCTGCACATTTAGATACATCAAACCGATAGGAAATAAACATTTTTTTAGGCTCCAGCAGGGCACATTTTTGAGAGTTTCCCTTTAAGATGCATAAAAATGGCCCCTGTTTAAAATGCATATTTTTTGTGGGAATTTTTGCCCCCTCTGGTTTATCAATGTCCATGTTGTGGGACTATTTGTGTACTTCTAGTAAAAGTTTGTTGGCTGAAAATATGACCTAAAGGTTTTTCAGGTTCGTCTGCCATTAAAGAGAATAGGGTCGTGGCGAACGCGCGGTTCGCAAACATTTGATAGCGAACGCGCGTTTGCGAATCATCTCGGTTGATGTTTGTCCATCACTATTGACAGCCAAATTGTCACCATTCGGCAGAGGGATGACTTTGGGCTCTCCACCTTGTTGGACCCTTGCGACCGGTCCAAAATGCGGGCCTTTTTTACACCCTACGCTTTAAGGGAGGAGTAACTGAACTACTATAGAGACATCCTATGTAGTGAGTTGGCCGCTGCCTATCTGTGCCATCGTCCATCCTCTCGCAGGTCTGACCGGGGGGCCCTCTGCGCTCACTTTTCACTGCCATGGCTGCCAGGGAGGGGTGGGGTGGCAGGAGCAGTATCAGCTCTATCAGCAGCAGCCTGAGTCTAGAGTCGCTGATGAGCAGCTTTCTTCACCCGCATAGTGAAGAAACTACTCACCAGCAGCTAGACGTAGAGCAGAACTTGAACCAGCAGGCATACTTGGAGTGCACCCTGCCAGCTGTCATTGAAGATCTGCTGCACTACTAGGCAGCAAAACTGGATTTGTGGCCGCAACTGGCTGAGTTTGCCCTGGAAAAGCTGACCTGCTTGGCCAGTAGTGTGGCATCAGAGCCGGTGTTTAGTGCGGTGGGGGCCATAGTTACCCCAAGAAGAACTCGCCTGTCCACCCAAAATATGGAGAGACTGGCCTTTTTCAAGATGAATCATACGTGGATCAGCCAGGATTTCCACCCACCAATACCTGATGCATCAGACTAGATCATCCACACTATGTCACCTTGCCACTCTGTGGCCTCCTGATGCTGGTGCCACCTCCGCACTATTTTACCTTGTCACTCTGTGGCATCCTGATGCTGCCACCACCTCCACACTCTGTCATTGTGTCACTCTGTGGCCTCCTGATGCTGCTTCCACCTCCAGACTCTGTCATTCGGCCACTCTGTGGTCTCCTCATGCTGCTTTCACCTCACCATTATGTCATAGGGCCACTCTATGGACTTCTCATGCTGTTCCCACAGCCTCCTCACTTCATGACTGGGCACTATTTAGCCTTTTTGGCTTGGCTGACATCATCATTTATTTGACCCTTCTTCTGATCTGTCAGAAGGACGGAAAAATGAGACGCACAACAAATCCTCTCTGTGTAGCAGCTGTAAGGCCTGTATGGTCCCATCAAAATTGGCTTATGATTTGGTAGCCAAAAGCAGGAGTGGGTACAAAACACAGAAGACTTGCAAATATTCTGTTCACGTGTTATCTCTGTTTTGGATCCATTCCTTTTTTGGGGGGCATTAGCAATCCTGATGGATTACTGACTAAATGCTGACCGAGTGAAGGCGGATGCTTCACAGACAGGATCAATTTGTTGCGGGTTATTGTTCTGAAGGATCAGAGAAAGGGAAAAATAATCAGTGACGTCAACACAAACTTACTGCTGACACCCTCTCCACTCTGTCGGGGGGCTCTACTTGTATAAGCGTTTAATAGAACAGGTTCTGTAGACATATATGTGGAATCAGCTTACGATGGTGCAAAGAGAGTGCGCTTCTTCTAGGCGCTAATATAGACCTGTAAGGCTGAGTTCATACTGGAGTTATTTAGTCAGTTTTGGCCCTGTGGCTGCCCAAATAAGTGAAGTGTGCAGTGATTCTAAGAGCGACGCCTGTCATCTGCATGTCATACAGACTCAATGTATTATTCCATTACCAAAGCAGCCTCCCTATGCACGTTACTGCAAGGCACAGTGTTCTATATCAATATAAAGGCTCTCTACAGTCAGGAAATAGTTGTTTTTTAATGAAATTCGCCACAAATAAATTTGGATCTAACCAAATTTTTTCCCAAAGATTTGGCGAACTGGCAAATCAAATTTTTGAAAAATTTGCTCATCTCTACTCATGATGTTTACTTCTCCAATCAAGCCTGGAGCTATGCTGAGAATTTATTTATTTTCTGTTCATTGTGGATGCTCAAGTGGTAAACCATCAATGCCACATGTCCCACAATGGAAAAGAGACATATTTTCTGTTCCATAGGGCAACCAACAGAATTCTAGAATTAGCTATGTGTAAAAATAGAGAAAACACTGAGAAATAAAGGGGAACTAAACCTTGGAGGAAAACAGAAATGAAGGGTGCTCAGAGCGCTCTTCCCCTTCAACTTTTATCAGCTATGCTCAGTTTTTGGAGAATGTGGAGTAAGGATCCATAGACAAAATGTACAAAACATTGGGGAAAAAAGTTAAAAAATGTTTATAGTTATTATAAAAAAAAGTGCATCCTATAATATTAGGATAGTGCCATGTCAGGAAATGTGGACACACATGTTCAGTTTTGTCTCTCTCTCTGTCTTTTAGGGTCTGTAAGGTCTCCCTGGTATGGTGAGCCAACTGCTTCTGAAGCAGCTCTGTCTTCTCTGTTTCCCAGAGGATATGCTGAGCAAACACAATTACAGTAAGAGTACAATTACTGAGGGTAAATAATATATATTATGAGGGCACTGTGGGGCTCTTACCAGTGGCGTACCGCCCATAGAGGCAGACCACGCCACTGCTATGGGGCCCGCGGCACTGGGGGGCCCGTAGCGCAGAGGAAGCCACGCCCATCCTATTTGGCCCCGCCCACTCATGACCTGCAGCCGCCAGCCGGCTATGCGGCTGGCGTGGCGCCGGCTGCTTTTCTCAACTCATCTTATCTTATCTTCTGCACAGAGTACAGACACCCCCCCGGGCCCCCCCTTGACCTGAGACTGTCTCAGACGTGACCTGACCCTCCTCCTGACCCGGCGCTCGAGCCGCTGGCCAATCAGCACAAGGCAACTCTCTGTTGAGGCAACTGCTGATTGGCCAGTGGGCGGCGCAAGGGGGCGGGCGGGAGAATCGACTCGAAATTCGCCGACGGCGACGGCTGTCACCCCACCAGAGTCAGTGCCTGCCCTGCCCTGAGCTGAGGAGAGACGAGCTGAGTGCTGACTGAGCCAGAAGGAGAGGGAGGAAGTACGGAAGATTCTGAATCTGAAGTGACTTGAGGAGTGTCGTGACTGAGCAGTGTGCACCGTCCGTGTCCCTGGCTGGCTGGCCTGAAGAAGTAAGTCACAGTCTGGGGGGGGGGGCCCCTCTATGTTTGGGGGTCTCCTCTGGCTCCGCTCCGCCTCCTTCCCTTTCTATCTGTCCACTCCAGGCACTGTAGGAGGAAAGCACACTGTCCTCTATGAGCCCCCTCCCCTGAGTCCTCTATGAGCCCCCAACCCCTAATGCCCCCCAAAATGCCAGGGGGAGAGGAGTAGAAGGAAAGCACACTGTCCTGAGCATTTTGGGGGGCATTAAGGGTTTGGGGGCTCATAGAGGACAGTCTGCTTTCCTCCTACTCTGTCCTGTATGAGCCTCCCCCCCCCCTGAATCCTCTATGAGCCCCCCTTATGCCCCCATTACCCCAAAATGCCCAGGGGGAAGGAGGAGTAGGAGACAAGCACACTGTTCTGAGTCTCTCCGCCCCCCCCCTGAGTCCTCTATGAGCCTCCTGCCTCCCAACCCCTTATGCCCCCATTACAGCAAAATGCCCAGGGGGGAGATGAGTAGAAGGAAAGCACACTGTCCTGAGCATTTTGGGGGGCATTAAGGGTTTGGGGGGCTCATAGTGGACAGTGTGCTCTCCTACTCCTCCCCCCGGGCATTTTGGGGGGCATTAGGGATTTTTTAATGGGGGTGTGGCATGGGAGGAGCCAAGACAGGAGGTGGGACGGGCCAGGGGTGGGTAATGGGCGGGGTTAGGGGGCCCAATTCAGATGCTTGCTATGGGGCCCAGTGATTTCTATGTACGCCCCTGGCTCTTACTTATACTGGGGTCACAAAGAGGCCATAACTTATACTGGGGGCAATAAGGGAGCCATGACTTACTTTGGGGGGCTCTAAGGGGGAAGTATACTGAGGGCACTGGAGGGGTTGGGATTTAAAACAAAAAAAAGCCTATGAAATTCATCCATTTTTAATCCTTAGAGGACAATGTGATTTTCCATTTTTGTTTTTCACTCCCCGCCTTCCCAGAGCCATAACTTTTTTATTTTTCCATTCACATATTATGAGGGCTTATTTTTATGCAGGACAAGTTGTACTTTCTAATAGGGTGAGCGAGCTCCAACACGTACACATACGGCGGGGGTCGCCAAGGGGTTAATGGCTGTTTTTATTGGGTGGTAAAAATGGACACAAAACATCAATTAAAGATGGATAACTGGCTGGAAAATACATGTACATACTGATGCAAAATGGCCATAAAAAAGTGTCAGTATTTCATGGCAGGTTTTTTTTTGTTTTTTTTTATGTGTGAATGTACCCTAATTCTGCCTTTCACACAGTCAGTGTTTGATCAGTGATTATGAACCAAAACTAGGAGTGGAGGTTATACAAAGGTGAGGTAGCATGTAAAAATTTGCACTCATTCTGTGTTTTTGACCCACACCTAGTTTCGGCTCACAATCACTGATGGAAATAACTGATCAAACACTGACTGTGTGACAGCCCAACGCTATCTCACTCTGTTATTACTTGCTCAAAATCAACGAAGACTCTGCAGCTTAGGATGCATTCTGCACAACAAACCAGGGATATTTCCACATACTTGATGGAGCAGAGAAAGCGTTAAGTCTAAGCAGTCGTGTCCACCTTCACACATTTACTGTAATGGACATAGAAAGGCTGTTCAATAGATACAGCAGGTGGCACCATACTAACATTACTAATTAAATATCTGGGGAGATAAAAATGCAAAAAAAAATGTGTATCTTTATGGGAATGGATCTGGAGTGGACTGGGAACTGAAAGTAGCCCTGAAAAAAAAACTGAAAGTGGCCACATGTTGTAGGTGAGTCCACATTGACAGAAGGTGGGGCAACACAAGAAGGCAGGGCCAACACAAACCACACAAACCACAAGTAGGCAGGGACAAATAAGTTGGCAGGGCCAGCAAAACTGTAGAACAGAACAAAGTACCGCCCCAGCAGAACCAAATACCACAGTGCAGCATAAAATACTGCTCTATAACCATATATACAGTTGAATTTAAGAGGGCACCTGCAGTTGCTGGATAGGGGCATAAGACCTGATGCTCCTAGCATTAATTAATGCTGATGAGAGCATCAGATCATTATGTATCCAGCCGGTCGCCATGAGGAGGACTCGGGCAGCCTCTTGGGCTTTGGCCCACCACCAAATTTCCCTGTAGGGTTTATAGCCAATCCTCCCCTGGACTGAATGTAACTATAGACAATAACCCCATTAAGGCTAACTTCATTAGGACAGCTATAGTGATCACAGTGGATGCAGGGGGGGCTGTGCCTCCCCACACCATGTCTGTCAGTGGAGTGTAGTAACTGGCACTGTGTAGTGCTAGATGGTTACAAAAACATCTCCATATACATACTTTACCTACCCTCCTTGATCCTGTATGAGGTCCTAGTTATTCCAAGACTGTGTCGTGATGGTCCAGCCACCAGTCTTCAGTGAGGTATGACACAGAAGAGACCACTGACCATAACTGCCTTCATATATTGTCCTCATTACATGCTATAAGCCAATCATCTCCATTGGAAATCTACTACAGGAGCCACATTGTATGGGAAAAAAATGGTGAATGGTGGGAAACATGTCTGTGAACTATTGTCATGGCACGGTGTAGGTAGATAACTCCACACCGAACACAAAAGTGAAGGGAAAAAGTACCATCCCTAAACTGAGCCCTGACTACTATAAGTATGAACAGACCTAGATGGTATGAATGTTCATACACTGTAACCTAGGGCCCTATCTGACCCTAAAGGGCCCGGGAAATAGTGTCAGGACAAGTGATGACCTGTTCCTTACCAGCTGAAGGAACAGGAGACTCCCTCAGGCCTAATATCATAAGGTAGGGGATTACAACGAACAAGAAATGGGAAAAAGACACTCAACTCCAAAGTATGTAGACGAGCAGGAACTCAGAGGAGAACCAGACACCAGCTCTTCACAACCAGAAATGAGCTATCAACTGCATAGCATAATGGGTGAGGCCAGACTAAATAGAGGAGTTGGAATGACCACTTGTGCTAGACCTGAGACCAGAGGTGTGGTCATAACCAGCAACAACACTGAAACATGTGAAACCAGAGAGGCTGTCAGATCACATCAAGTGCAGCCAGTCTCTTAGATCTTCTGACCACTGTCACAGGAGAGACCGTGACAGTAACATAGTCTGTGACTGCGATAAACATATCTGTACAGTACGTGGTGTGTGTTTGGAAATGTTTTATCTCAATGTTTAGTCCCCACAAAGTCCTAGCCTTATAGCTAATATGGGAGAGTAATGGAAGAAGGGTGTTATTTTTCGGAGGGCTGTTATTCATCTAGCATTAGATCAGGCATCAAACTAAAATCCATTCAGAAGCACTCGCCCAGCTTGATCACGTGGTGAGGTCATCAGGCTTGCCGCAGGTCCTTTGTTTTTTTTTTTTTAATCAAGACTGGAGCAAACGGCCTCTCCATGAGCAAGTGGATAGAGGCGAGTATAATTTTTTTAACCCCTTAGTAACCCCTGAAGGGCTTAATGTGAGTCACAGATGTCGCTATCAGTGTTGGACGTGGCATCTAAGGGGTTAAATTATGGGAAGTGGCACGATCGCCGTTCCCCATATTGTGCCCGCTCCATACAATGAATAGCGATTCTTGACAAAGTAACTTCTTGTTAAAGTTCGGTAAAGCAGCCGAATCAAATTTTTATAAAATTGCTCCATCTCTAGTCATGACCATCAACCCAGGCATGCCTACACTGCTCCACCTTCCACGTATATAGTGCTGACAGCTGTTTTGAGGAGTGAAATTTATTGCAGACTCCCTTTTAATAGTCTCTTAGAGATGACAATCTGAAGATGAAAAGGAGCAGTGTTCTATTATTTCATGTGTCATTCGTCTTTACTTTTTTTTAGCAACAGCCCCCAGTTTCCAGCAATTGTGAAACATTTTATTACTAATGTCATATTCCAGAATATAAAAATGTATTCATGTAGAATTATGTGTTGTATAAAGAAATCCGATCCAATAGCACCAAGGGGAAAGTTTCATTTGTCTTGTTCCTATAATATGGCTCGGACTATAGACACGGCACTCCGGGATGTCTCATGGAGGATATAAACAGCTGAAATTGGACCTATCCTCTGTATCTTCTAGAGATCATTTAGAAGCAGAGGACAAGTTAATTGAACAGTCATTCTTTCTAATGTAATTGCATTTGCAAAAGACACCGAAGAAAACTTTCCAATGATGAAATTACAGTGTTATTATTTAATAAAAGGAAGCTTTTAGGCAAGCCGCAAGACGGTGCCAAAGCTGCATGTCTGTCCAAAAGATTTACAGATCAATCAGGATTTGCTCCATTGATTCTTAAGTAGAAGGAAATGTTCCTGTAGGCATTTTTTTTCAACAGTACATAAAAAAGGCACATATTTCATTCTGGCATTTATACCCACAGTAAAATGTATTTCTAAAATGTTCCCACTGTGCTCAATCAATAATGACAGGTATTTTGGAATACATTTGATATAGAGTAGGACGCAAACTATCCGTGTCCACCCCTAGAAAAACAATCTAGACCTGGGATGCCCATCCTGCAGCCTTAAAGCTATTGCATGCCATAATAGCTGTAGGCTGTCTAGGCATGCTGGAAGTTGTAGTTTTGCAAAAGCTGGAGGGCCGCAGGTTGGGCATCCCTAATCTAGACTAAAGGAAAATACCTTTGAGAACAGGTGGATTCTGCATCGTGAGCATTTCCAGATTGCCAGCATAAGGCCTAATGCACAGGCCATACCCGTATTGCGGCTCACAAACAGCGAGGCACTAGCCATGTTCAGGCCCTATCATGTATATCACTTGAATGGGTTCGCAATCCGAAATCAGGCATTTTTATTTTCTTTCTCTTACACCTTTCACTGTATGGGATGAATACTGTTATATTTTAATAGTGCAGGCATTTTCAGGCATGGCAATGCTAATGATGTTTATTTTTTATAGTTTTTTTTTATTTGTAAAATGTAGAAAGGGGGTGATTTGAATTTTAGTCCTCTTCAGGCATCAGTCCCCATCCACTGAGCCATGGACTAGTACCGGGCCGAGGATCATGTAGTACGAGTGCTAAGGTACAGGATGGTCGCAATGACATCATCGCGATCTCCTGCACTGGGTCACAGACAGTTTGACGACATCATCACACCACCAGAGACCTGGCGCCAGCGGTCACAATAACCTGTAATGTAGGCACCTAGGGCAGCATACTGGAAGAGGCCTGCATCGCAGACTGCTGGAGGGAGGTGAGTTTTTTTTATTTATTTTTTTGTGAACACTACTGGGGGCACCGAGGAAGAGGATTTGGTTCGTTATTTACTGGGGGCCGCTATATGTAAAAAGTACATACTGGGGAGGGGGCCATATTTAAAGAAACTACTACTGGGGGACACTTTGCATAAAATACCCACAACTGGGTGGCACTAGAGGAATTATATGGGAAGAGATCACTACTGGGAGGCATTATATGTGAAGGGGTCGTTACTGGGGAGAATTTGTGAAGATGGCACTACTGGGGGCATTAAATGTTAAAAGGTTGCTTCTAGGGGCATTATATGTGAAAAGGGCACTACTGGGGGCCTTATATGTAAAGAGACTGCTACGGAGGGGCATTGTATGTGAAGTGGGCACAACTGGGGGCGTAATACGTAAATAGGGCACTTCTGGGGAGACACTGTATCTAATGGGGCCTGAATGTGGATGTCTACTATGTAGGGGCATAAAAGGAGGCATTAATACTAAATAGGTGTGTTCAATTATGCAGAAAGAAGTTGTGGTCAGGAGACATCATCATGATGATCTGTGCAGGACTGACAAAAAAAAGGAAAGAGATCGACTCCAGTCAAAGGAGACATCACCTGTAACTCACCAAGCAGGGGCCTAAACAGGATTATTAATGACTATGTGTTGTTATGTGGTTGATTTACCCTATGGCACTCGCCCCCCACCCCATCGGTCCACAGGAAAATAGTTTTGCGTGAAATCGGTCCCTGGTACAAAAAAGGTTGGGGACTGCCTTAGGAGACCTTAAAATGTGAATACCTGACCCTTTTACTATAGACTGCAATGGCTTACCTTACCTCAAATGTTTGATGTTATTTTAAATGTTTGCTAAGCAGTACAGAAATAGCAAAATCGCAGTATATTATTTCACAAACCACCTTATTATAATAAAATGATCATGTCAAAATGTTATGAAACGTCTGTATATATTCAGCCTTCCAATCTGACTCCATTATAACTTTTATTAACCAGAATCCATTTTTAAGTATAATGAAAAAGTTATACTAAAATACTACAACAATGTAAACCTTCTTTGTGGTAAAATAATAAGAAAGACAGTGTTTGGTCCTTAAACATGCAGAAATATATTGTTAAAGATGTTAGAAGCCAGAGCTCAGTATTTAGAGGGGATGGTGCTGGCAGAAGCTTTGCCTTACTTGAGCTTAAATTTGGTCTAAAATCGTATGAACAGATGTTTGGGAAGATAACAGGATATTTAGTAAGAGAGATTAAGGGCACTATTCTGCTCAAATGTTCCATAGCTTCTGTGCACAGACGCCCACAAACAGGCTTCTGCACCTGGTGACCTATTTTTATTAGAACACTACGAAAGAAGGACCAATGAGAAGGATACTTATTTGACAAACCTTTGAGATTCTTGTCCGTCTTCATATTCCATTGAGCAGGAAAGTGTTCTGTAGACACATCACTCTGTATTAACATATTTCCATGTATTCTTTGGCAGATGGCACTGCTACGAGCGGTTAATAAGACAGTGACATGGCAAAATTATACCAGGAATGTGCATATTTGACTGAGGTAAGTGGGCCAGATGTTGTGTAATATCAACAGAGAAAGCAGAGGCTTGGCTAGATGTCTGGATTTTCATTATCCAGATAATAGTAGTACACATAAACCATGATCTTTTTTATTTATTTTTAAACTGACTGCACAGTCTAGTGGATAAATGAAGCCATGCAAAGGGAAAAATTGCTTTACATTTTTTCTTATCTGTCTTCTGTGCATTCACTGATAATGGGTCAATGCTAAGGTTCACTGCCAATAACATTATTTATAATATACAGTTGCAAGAAAAAGTATGTGAACCCTTTGGAATGATATGGATTTCTGCACAAATTGGTCATAAAATGTGATCTGATCTTCATCTAAGTCACAACAATAGACAATCACAGTCTGCTTAAACTAATAACACACAAAGAATTAAATGTTACCATGTTTTTATTGAACACACCATGTAAACATTCACAGTGCAGGTGGAAAAAGTATGTAAACGCCTAGACTAATGACATCTCCAAGAGCTAATTGGAGTGAGGTGTCAGCCAACTATCAATGAGATGAGATTGGAGGTGTTGGTTACAGCTGCCCTGCCCTATAAAAAAACACACACCAGTTCTGGGTTTGCTTTTCACAAGAAGCATTGCCTGATATGAATGATGCCTCACACAAAAGAGCTCTCAGAAGACCTATGATTAAGAATTGTTGACTTGCATAAAGCTGGAAAGGGTTATAAAAGTATCTCCAAAAGCCTTGTTGTTCATCAGTCCACGGTAAGACAAATTGTCTATAAATGGAGAAAGTTCAGGCTACTCTCCCTAGGAGTGGCCGTCCTGTAAAGATGACTGCAAGAGCACAGCACAGACTGCTCAATGAGGTGAAGAAGAATCCTACAGTGTCAGCTAAAGACTTACAAAAGTCCCTGGCATATGCTAACATCCCTGTTAGCGAATCTACGATACGTAAAACACTAAACAATAATGGATTTCATAGGAGGATACCACAGAGGAAGCCACTGCTGTCCAAAAAAAAAACATTGCTGCACGTTTACAGTTTGCACAAGAGCACCTGGATGTTCCACAGCAGTACTGGCAAAATATTCTGTGGACAGATGAAACCTAAGTTGAGTTGTTTGGAAGAAACACACAACACAATGTGTGGAGAAAAAGAGGCACAGCACACCAACATCAAAACCTCATCCCAACTGTGAAATATGGTGGTGGGGGCTTCATGGTTTGGGGCTGCTTTGCTGCGTCAGGGCCTGGACGGATTGCTATCATCGAAGGAAAAATGAATTCCAAATTTTATCAAGACATTTTGCAGGAGAAGGCCATCTGTCCACCAGCTGAAGCTCAACAGAAGATAGGTGTTGCAACAGGACAACGACCCAAAGCATTGAAGTAAATCAACAACAGAATGACTTAAACAGAAGAAAATGCACTTTCTGGAGTGGCCCAGTCAGAGTCCTGACCTCAACCTGATTGAGATGCTGTGGCATGACCTCAAGAAAGTGATTCACACCAGACATCCCAAGAATATTGGTGAACTGAAACAGTTCTGTAAAGAGGAATGGTCAAGAATTACTCCTGACCGTTGTGCACGTCTGATCTGCCACTACAGGAAACGTTTGGTTGAAGTTATTGCTGCCAAAGGAGGTTTTCAACCAGTTATTAAATCCAAGAGTTCACATACTTTTTCCACCTGCACTGTGAATGTTTACATGGTGTGTTCAATAACAACATGGTAACATTTAATTATTTGTGTGGTATTAGTTTAAGCAGTACAAGATGGATGGCTGGCTCTCCACTTTTCATGTACTCGCTCGGTGCTCTTTGATGGGAAGATGTCCCACTAATTGTGTAAATCAATTCACGGCACTCGAAAATTACAAAATGAAGCTTAAGTATTTATTTAGGCCACCAGTGGTTTTCAGTTTAATTAGGCCAATGTTTCGGTCCTCCCAGGCTTTGTTTACAAATGCGGTCTCACACACATTTTCTTTTGTCTATATTCCCTACAGACTAAGTGATCTCACATATACAGGTATGATTCTTTATGTATTAAGTATTGTCCTTAACATATACTCTTGTCACGGAAGGTGTACAGGAAACAAGACAACACAAAATTAATATACAGTTATTCCCCCCCACCTTACCTTCCGTGTCCGTGTTGGTGATCCCTCTCCATGTTCCCATCTCTGGTCGTTTGCTGGCAGCACTCCGTTAGTGGTCCGGCTGCGTGCTGGTTAGGAGTGTCTGCTGGCAGCGACTGGAGTGGGGACGTGAGTGGAGAGTCCCCTCGTCCATCTCTCAGTGGTTCTCTCCCCTGTGTCGCTGGTGCGGGCTGCAGGCCTCGTCGGACTGGCTGTGTTGTGTGCTGGGAGAGGATGCAGCTGACAGCGACTTTTTGGGAACCGTGTCTGAGAGTGGACGTCCCCTTCTCCCATCCCGTTGTGTTGAGTCCCTCACGTGTTTTTTTTTTTGGTGGGGGGGGCTTTGAGGGGTGGGAGTGTCACGGCCACGGTTTTGGCCGTGACTCCTTGGGAGCCGCATACTGTTGCCCGCGGTTTGGGTGTTGTTTCAACCGCAGCTTGAGGCATGATGTTACTTGTCTCAGGTGCGGTTGCCGCGGACAACAGGTGTGTGTGTGCGGTCCCGTTGGAGTCTGTGTGCGTGTATGTATGCACCGTTGTTTGTCTGTGTGCACTCTGTGTATTGTGTGGTGTGTGGTGTGCACTGACACCTTTTCTGCACTGTGGTTGCCCGTGGCAACGATTGGTGATGTGTACATGTGGTGGAAGTGTCCCGGCCTTTGGGCTGACTCCCAGGACACGGTTGCCACCCATGTCGTTGCCAGCGGTAACAACCACAGTGTGTTTGTTGTGTTTGGACACGGTTCCTTTAAGTTGGTGTTTTCCCTTTCCTGTGGTGCTGGAAGGGTTAACTCTCTTTCCAGTGTGTGTGATGTCACTGGGTGTGTCTGACCGGTGGGTGTGGCCACTTAGGCCTATATAGCTTCTGTCTTTGGCATGGCTCAGGAGGTTGCTTCAGTCATGCTTTGCTGTAGCAGCCTCCTGTGATTTATATCTCCTTGTAAGGGCCACCCTTCCAGTCATATGTTATTATTGCGTGATTTGTTGTTGATGTCCTGTGTCTTTGCTTTTTGTGCAGCTATGGATGTCCTGGTCCCTGTGTGTCTTCATGTGTGTGCTGTTTACCTTTGTTTGTGTGGACAGTGTTTGCACGGGTTCCAGTCAGCTAGGCTGAGACAGGTATGTGTAGAACTGTTAGGGTTCACCTGTCTTATCCGTAGTCCTGTTTATGTACCCCCATCTTCATGCTGCTTGGCCAGTGAGACTCCTGCTTCTCCGTTCCTAGGAGGAGTGGGTTGTCTTACCCTCCGTCCGGTCCCTGGGCTAAGGAGCAGGGTAAGTCAGGGAGGTTCCTGCGCATGGGTCCTCCTACCATCAAGGTCGGCCCATGCAGGTAGGAAACAGGAGGTGACCTGCTCCCTAATTCTGTGTTCCTGGCGAGTAGCGACTGGACATCTTCCGTCACCGCACGGCTGAGGATTTCCCCCATCCTCAGCCGTGACAGTCTGGTGGTGACAGTACCCCTCCTTCTACGAGTGGACTCCGGGCACTCAGAGCCCACCTTCTCAGGATGGGACCTATGGAAAGCCCTGATGAGACGAGTGGCCTTAATGTCCGTCACTGGGACCCACATCCTCTCCTCAGGACCATAACCCTCCCAATGAACGAGGTACTGGAGAGAACCGCGGACAACACGAGAAGCCACAATCCTAGAGACCTGAAATTCAAGATTACCATCAACCATAATCGGAGGAGGAGGCAAAGACGAGGGTACAATGGGTTGGACATAAGGTTTTAATATGGACTTATGAAAAACATTATGGATCTTCCAAGTCTGAGGAAGATCAAGACGGTAGGCAACAGGATTGATGACAGACAAGATTTTGTAAGGCACAATAAAATTAGGACCCAACTTCCAGGAGGGAACCTTCAATTTGATATTCTTAGTAGACAACCACATCAGATGACCAACATTCAGGTCCGGACCAGGCACACGTCTCTTATCTGCCACACGCTTATATCTCTCACTCATGCTCTTTAGATTATCCTGAATATTTTGCCAAATAGATGACAAAGACGAGGAGAATCTTTCCTCGTCAGGTAAACCAGAAGACCCCTCTCCCGAGAATGTCCCAAACTGCGGATGAAACCCATATGCACCAAAAAATGGTGACTTATCAGAGGACTCCTGACGACGGTTATTTAAAGCAAACTCAGCAAGGGACAAAAAAGAACACCAATCCTCCTGATTCTCCGCCACAAAACAGCGCAGATATGTCTCCAGATTCTGATTGACACGCTCTGTCTGGCCATTCGACTGCAGGTGGAAAGCAGAAGAGAATGACAACCGAACCCCCAAGCGAGAACAGAAAGCCTTCCAGAATCTGGAAACAAACTGCGTGCCCCTATCAGAGACTATGTCTGAAGGAATACCATGCAATTTGACAATGTGATCAATAAATGCCTGCGCCAGCGTCTTAGCATTGGGCAAGCCAGGAAAAGGGGTGAAATGCACCATTTTGCTAAAACGGTCCACCACCACCAGAATCACAGTCTTCCCCGAGGAACGAGGCAGGTCCGTAATGAAGTCCATGGACAGATGTGTCCAAGGACGGGAGGAATGGGTAAGGGAAGGAGAGGACCTGATGGCCGTGAATGAGGGACTTTGGCACGAGCGCAGGTCTCGCAGGCTGCCACAAAACCCTCAACCGACTTACGAAGCGCCGGACACCAGAATCTCAGAGCAATGAGATCCACTGTGGCTCTTTCCCCCGGGTGCCCAGCAAGGACAGTATCGTGGTGTTCCTTAAAAATCTTGTGTCTTAAAGCAAGAGGCACAAACAACCTCCCAGGAGGACAAAGATCAGGAGCCTCTGACTGGGCTGCCGGCACCTCTGCCTCCAATTCAGGAAAAAGAGCAGAGACCACCACACCTTCAGCCAAAATTGGACCCGAGTCTTCAAAATTCCCACCTCCCGGAAAACGTGACAGGGCATCTGTCTTCACATTCTTAACCCCAGGGCGGAACGTGACAACAAAATTAAACCTTGAAAAGAACAAAGACCATCTGGCCTGTCTCGGGTTCAGACGCTTGGCTGACTCCAAGTAGGCTAGATTTTTATGGTCAGTAAACACGGTAATAGGGTGTCTGGCTCCCTCTAGCCAATGGCGCCATTCCTCAAAAGCCAACTTGATGGCCAACAACTCCCTATCTCCCACATCGTAATTTCTCTCTGCGGAGGAGAATTTCTTCGAGAAAAAGGCACACGGTCGCCATTTGGCAGGAGAGGAACCTTGAGATAAGACCGCACCCACACCCACCTCAGAAGCATCAACCTCAACTATGAAGGGTAGAGAAATATCAGGTTGTACCAAGATGGCAGCGGAAGAAAAACTCTCCTTGATATTAGAAAAGGCCTTACGCGCCTCTACCGACCAGGAAGAAAAATCTACCCCCTTTCTAGTCATATCAGTGAGTGGTTTAACAACAGAGGAATAATTCAAAATAAACTTCCTGTAATAATTGGCAAAGTCCAAAAAACGCATCAGCGCCTTCTGATTCTCAGGAAGCTCCCACTCAAGCACAGCACGGACCTTCTCGGGGTCCATGCGAAAACCAGAAGCGGAGAGAAGAAACCCCAGAAATTGAATTTCTGGAACCGCAAACACACATTTTTCCAGTTTCGCGTACAATTTATTCTCCCGCAGGATGAGCAAGACCTGACGTAAGTGTTCCTTATGAGTTTTGAAATCAGGAGAGAAAATCAAAATGTCATCCAAATACACTAATACAAATTTCCCCATTAAATGATAAAAAATGCTGTTCACAAAATGCTGAAAAACGGCTGGAGCATTCATCAAACCAAAAGGCATAACCAAATTCTCAAAATGGCCCTCAGGGGTATTGAAGGCCATCTTCCATTCGTCTCCTTCTCTGACCCTGACCAGGTTGTATGCCCCTCTTAGATCTAATTTGGAAAAAACTTTTGCCCCAACAATCTGGTTAAACAGGTCCGGGATCAGAGGAAGCGGATAAGGGTCACGAATTGTGATACTGTTCAGCTCCCTGAAATCCAGACAAGGTCTTAACGAACCATCTTTTTTCTTAACAAAGAAAAAAACAGCGGCAACAGGTGACTTCGAGGGTCGTATGTGTCCTTTTCTCAGACTCTCAGAGATATAAGCACGCATAGCGACCCTTTTAGGTTGGGAGAGATTGTATAAACGAGATTTAGGCAGCTTGGCGCCTGGGATGAGAGTAATAGGGCAATCGTACTCCCTGTGCGGGGGCAAATCCTGAACTCCGCTCTCAGAGAAGACATCCGAAAATTCAGAGAGAAAAGATGGTACATTCTTAGTAGAAACCTCAGAAACAGATGTCGTGAGGCAATTCTCTCTGCAAAAGTCACTCCAACCATTTATTTGCCTCGCTTGCCAATCAATGGTGGGGTTATGTTTAGTGAGCCAGGGTAGCCCCAACACTAGAGGAGTAGGCAATCCGCTAAGGACGAAACATGACACATCCTCAACATGAGCATCACTCTCAATTAAACGGATATTGTGAACTATGCCCTTTAATGATTTCTGAGAAAGTGGAGCGGAATCAATAGCAAAAACAGGAATATCCTTTCCCAAAGTGCATACCTGGAAACCATGAGTTATCGCAAATTGATTATCAATGAGATTGACAGCTGCTCCACTATCTACAAAAATCTCACAACAATTTTTCTTGCTCTCTAGCGCCACCCTGGCAGGCAGGACAAAACGGGAACTACAAGCAAACGGAAAACCTTCAATTTCTGCCTCAACCCTGCCAATGTTAACAGATGGAACATTTTTTAAGGATTTTTTCCGTTTTGTTTCTTTATTATTCACAAAAGACTGTCTGAATCTCCTAGAGGGACAAACATTTGCCAAATGATTTATACCTCCACAACAAAAACAAACCTTCCCATGCGGGCTGAATCTTCTATTGTCAGAGGCAATCAATCCCAGCTGCATGGGCTCCTGCTCAGAAGGGGTTGACAGCGACTGAGACCCCTGGGCACTGAATATGACCACTGCACTGTCCTGGGATTGAGTATGACAGGAAGGAGTGATCTCTCCTCTCTCTCTAAGACGCCTGTCAATAGGAACGGCCCGAGACATGGCAGAGTCCAAGGAGGTAGGCCTCTCATGAAAGGCAAATGCATCTTTCAATCCCTTTGAAAGACCATGGCAAAATTGACTTCGGAGTACAGCATCATTCCAACCAGTATCAGCTGCCCATCTCCGAAATTCTGAGCAGTATATCTCTGCGGATTGTTTACCCTGGCATAACAGACGTAGTCTAGACTCAGCCAAAGCAATATGATCCGGATCATCATATATCTGACCCAGGGCTAAAAAGAATTCATCCACTGAACGGAGGGGCCGTGCCCCCACCGGCAGCGAAAAGGCCCACGACTAAGCGTTACCTCTGAGCAGCGATATAATGATCCCCACCCTCCGTTCCTCATCAACAGAGGAATGGGGAAGAAGGTGAAAATGGAGTTTGCAAGCCTCTCTAAAACGCACAAAATTCTCACTACCCCGGAGAACGTATCCGGGAGCGAGATCTTAGGCTCAGAACAAACTCCATGAACGCAAGCTGAACCGGTCACTTGAAACTGAGAAAGAGTCTTACGGAGATCTGCTACCTCCAATGAAAGACCCTGGAAGTGTTCAGTCAAAAGTGAAACCGGATCCATGCTTGAGACGGTTTTGGCGGTTTATAATGTCACGGAAGGTGTACAGGAAACAAGACAACACAAAATGAATATACGACTCACTGGATCCAAAACTAAGGAAAAAAAAGGGAGACCCCTGCATCAGACCTGGCACTCTCCCTGACTGCTCAGCCTATGCGAAAATCCCAATGGTAGATGATCGCATATCCTCGTACCTCGACTGTATAACACCTGAACACCCTATAATAGTGAGGGGACACGACCACCGGCTCCCTACACTAGATACGGAGGGAGTCCGGGTCACCTGGGATCCAGCAAACAGAAAAACACAAATGAATGCACAACACTTATCTTGTAGAAGACTGGGAAGTAGGATCAGCATGCACACACACTCCAGGAAATAATATAAACCGCAAAGTGATGCACTATGGGGAGGAATTTAAAGGGATGCAATCAGTACAACTACATGACAGCTGAGAGAGGCTAACGAGATGAGGAACTGAAAGCAAAACAAAGGAAGCTCAAGGAGGAGGTTCTGAAAGGCATCTGTCAGAGCTTCTCAGATGTCTGGTGGTGACAACTCTATGTAATAAGTGGTGTCCCTAACATATATTCTACATATATCCGTTAGTCTAATATACTAACTTTGTAATGTCCCTCCTTTGCGATGTCATGCATATGTCTATATTAATGACTGACCATGTTAATAATTTTGTTATATATATACGAATGGCATTTATTTATGTGGAGTAAACTATATGAGTCCATCCTATATATTATTGCAATGATATGCCCATATTACTATATACATTACTATATACATTGATGCTAGCCCGACTACATTTGGATTCTTCCATTGCGCGTCAAGCTCTCCGGCTCATGCACCGATCCATCCCCAGGTACATGTGACACAGTGCCGATCACATGATCAGACTTCCTTGCCAGGATTTCCCTTACAACACGCAGAGTAACACAGCGCATTCGCACGTACCTATGAGGTCAGACGCACCTCGTACTATTGCGCAATTAGAATGCCTCTTATACTGGACATGCGCAGTCAGCCTAGCGCAACGCCACCTCTCTTCCGGTCAGCATTAGATTTGAGGTATGTACGCTGCATTTAGGACCTTATACTTTATTCCATACAAATGTCCTTATATATCATGTATTACTCTGCTCTCTGCCAATCCGGGCACTACAGTGATTGTGTTCTTTATTACATTATTCTCTAGAGGTATATCGATTTGACTAAGTTGATAAACTTACAGTGATTGTGTTCTTTATTACATAATTCTCTAGAGGTATATCGATTTGACTAAGTTGATAAACTTGTGACCAGCATTACATTATAATACTCTGGATTACATTGTCTGCACAAAATATATGATTTTGCTGGATTTATTTTACTATTGTGTCTACTACCCCAGGGCTAGTACACATAGCCTATACCCATACGCAGATAACCTTCAGATGCATATATTGTACATATTCTCTTTGTTTGCTTCCTTTTTGGTTGTTTTTTTGTTTTATTCTGTATCTATTATTTTTTATTTGATATATATTATCTGTTATAATTGCAATTAACAGGCTGTGAACGAGGTCCGGGAGGACCGAAATGTTGGCCTAATTAAAAACCTAATGAAAACCACTGGTGGCCTAAATAAATACTTAAGCTTCATTTTGCAATTTTTGAGTGATATGAATTGATTTACACAATTACTAGGACATTTTCCCATCACAAAGCACCGAGCGAGTACATGAAAAGTGGAGTACGAGCCATCCATCTTGTAAAGTTTGATACTCTTGAGCTTGAGCACCTATCCATGTCTGCGTCAATGTTTTCCTATGATACCACAACTGCTGATGGGATAATTTCACAGGTAACTACTTCCAGTGATTTCCTAAATATCTCCCATAGCGAATTTCGTACACGTGATTGGGAACGTGAATCAAAAAAATGCATTGCATCGGAATTACATTGTGTCACTTTGGCGGAGTATTACAAAAACTGAAGAATCCTGAAAGGGATTTTTCATAATTTTACTATTGATACATCACAGATTATATAAAATCTACAAGCCTCATCTTTTGTGGAATACAGTACCCCGAATTAGCACATCTCACACCCTTTGCAAGTTAGTGGACACAATAGCACCTTCCTCCCTTAACATAAGGCTATTTAAAATCACACCTCACATACAATGACAGCAACCTATGACAAGTCATTGAACTCATTAGCATTTAGATTAACCCTGGTCAATATGTAAAATAACCATTTCATGTATTGTACATAGCAGATACCAGTATTGCTTAACAAAGTTTCAATTGTACCTTGCCACACACTCTGCTCCCACCCCAAAAATGCCCTATAAGTATGTGCTGTGGAATAAAGATTTAAGATATTGACAACCTGAGTTGAGTCTGGACTGTATTATCTCTGGCCAGAGCAAATTCGGATATTCTTTGCACAGGGAAATATTCACAGGTTGGAGGTCTGATGCCTCATCGTATAACCATCATAAAACTGCCTGGAGAAAAAACGCTAACAGTTTGGTGTCAGAAGGTGGGATCCGCCCAAAACAGTATCAGGTAAGTGATTCTATATTTTTTATATATGTATTATTACTACCCTATACTGTAAGAGTGGATTATTTGAACCCGGTAAGCGCTTCTGTAGCACCTTTCAGGAATCTCATATTCCTAAAGAGAATTAAAGGGGTCTGGAGTCCCCTAATCTAAAAAACAGTACAGTGTGCAACGAATATCCTTTGCTAAAACTGTATATTGCTGTATAGTTGCTTAAGAATTTTTATTCATATTATATATATATATATATCTATATATATATATATATATATATATATATAGTCGAATTTTACTGTATAGACTGTATATAGATTATGTATAGATTGTATGCGAGTTCATGCTGAAATTGAAGGTATAAAATTGGCCATCCAGAATAGCTTAAAATCAGCCATAAATTCAGGAGTAGTCATGAGCCTGGATTAGAAGTAATACCATCCAGAATAGTTTAAGATCAACTATAAATTCAGAAGTAGTCATGAGCCTGGATTAGAAGAAATAGGATGAAAAACACATAAACTGATAAGCATAAGGTTTGTCAGTAAGTATTTTGCACTAAACACAAACATAATCATCCTTAGATAAACCTTCAAATTCAGCTGATCTCACTGTATATTTTTAGCTAAGTAAAATGGGCAATTCTTATGGTAAGAAGGATCCCAAAAAGAAACTGAATTTTAAATTTAGAACAGAAAATCATGTTCCTAAGTCTGCTGCAAATCAGTCTATGGTAAAACTGTCTCCTAAAAATGAATTGGGGGAAAGTCCCAAAATGTTTGTCCAGAGGTGTTTAGATCCATTTTATACTGATCCTTGGGTTGATAAGATGTGTAAATGGACAGAAGAAATGAAATGTACTGACCCGTTCCCAAAAGAGGGGTCTTTTTCAGATTTTCATATTGTCATGATCAAGGGTCTATATCTGAATGACATAGACACTTTTCCATGGTACAAAGGAGACCCTCACTGGGATAAAATACATATGAAAACTTGTGGACAAGCATGGATATCAATGCAAACTTTATGGACTGACTTCGGCAGTTCAAATACAAGACAGCAAAGTAAAACCCCCATTGTGACTCCAACTCCTCCCCCACCCCCATATGTGCCATTGTACCCTGTATTAACTAAATTAACAACAGAATCAGATGATGCAATATGCGCACAGTTAACTGTAACACAAGTTTCTGGCTTTACAGAAGCTGAAGTACAGGATTTCTCTGAGCATGCTAATCAACCTATTGTAAAGTCTACACAGCCCAGTAGAACAATATATGCAAGGGCAGCAAAGATTAAGGGTTTTGAACCAGGAGATACCCCTCCCATAGCAGCTGAAGCATTCCCTTTTGTAATAATGGGGAATCAGATGGTAATGAAGCCATCACCATCCACTGTCTTAAATGATAGATGCGTTTGAGATGTTAAAAATTTCTCTTGTTTCAGCCCCTGCATTGGGCATTCCACAATAAAATGTACAATTTCACCTGTATGCACGTGAAAATTGCAAAACCATAACTGCTGTGTTAGCTCAAGACCATGGAGGACAGTTGAGGCCGGTTGCATATATATCCAAACTACTCCCAGTCACTGTGCAGGGCATGCCACCATGTCTCAGGACCTTGGCAGCATGTGCAATGGCTGTAGAATTGACATGCTCGATCACACTGGGACACGATAGCACACTGTACACATCACACTCTGTCCTACACCTAAAAATCTGTCCACACAACACATGACTGCCCAAAGGTTGGTTGGGTATGATGTCATCCTTACCACCACCCCAGGGCTCCAGGTCCATTATTGCGCACCAACAACTGCACCAATGCTGTTTTTGAACTCTCTCTTAGGGCTAAAGCTCCACAAGATGAGATTTCAGAACAACATAAATGTGCAGAACGAATTCACATAGCTACCAGCCTCCGCCCCACCCTACAAAATGTTCCTTTTCCTGATACAGAAGATTTTTTTGTAGATGGCTCCTGCACCCGACCAGTTGATCACACATTTCATGCTGGTTATTCAGTTGCACAATTGCCCGATAGAGTTCTTGAGGCCATGCCAGCCACTGTCTCATCAGCACAAACTGAAGAGTTAATCACACTTGCTAGAGCTTGTGAAAAATATGTCTGGCAAGCGAGTAAATGTGTACACAGACTCTAAATTCGTATTTTCAGTGTTTCATGATTTTGGGGTAATATGGCAGCATAGAGGGTTCACTACAGCGACAGGCAAACCAGTAGCACATGCACAACTCATTTCAAATCTCCTTACAGCAATTTAACTCCCAGAGACCATTGCAGTCATTAAACGTCAAGCACACACAACTTCAATGACACTAGTTGCCCAGGGGAACAGGTTAGCAGACAGGCATGCAAAAGCAGCTTCCCGTGTCACACAAAATTGCACAACCAAAGTTTTTATAAATTCCCCGCTAGTACCGCTCACGCCTGAAAATAACATAATGTTGTCCCAGCTCCAAACATTTGCAATATCAGCAGACATCGCTTATTGGGAAGTTCAAGGGTTGACCAAAGACGCTAACGGTCTGTGGTCAAAGGGAGGAGTAGTATTTTGATGGGGAGACCCTTCCCAACCCTATGGACAATGAGTCCATTAATTCTGATGCCTGGAGACTTGCAGCAGATACAAGAGGAATATGTGGCAAAACTGATTGAGAAATGAAACAGTGGTTATGATGATATTTCGCTTGTTTCCTTTGCCAACAGGTGCATCAACCCAACCCTCGTCATACAGGAAAGGATGGAGCTGGATTATCTTTTAGCTTCTAAGGGGGGTTTCTGTGAGTTTATAGGAGAGGACTGCTGTACTTGGATCGCAGATACCAGTGATAAAGTCCAAGCCCATATGGATAAGGTCCCTGTAATTCAGGGCAGAGCTAGTGCTATTGCTAATGAGGGATGGAATCCTTTCAGGGCTTTGGCTGATTTTGGGGATTTCCTGTTTTCCATAGGTAACTGGTTAAAGGAAGTAGGAGTATATATTCTCATGTTGTTTTTCGCTTTATCCTATATATCCTAGTGAGATGTTCCTGCTGTTTGATCGATCGGATCGCCCAGGCACGTGCAGATGATCACATCCTCATCGCAGCTCCTGGATATACCATGGATCAATCTATGTCTTTGATGGAAAGGATGTCCACCTAAACGTTCATCGCCATGCCACCCCCCACATCACGACCTCCCTCAGAGTCAACTCCCCGAAGAATCGAGCTGAGGGATGGAGCATCATCATGGAGACAATGACACCCAAGGAGCACCAAGATCGACGAGGGCAAGCTGAGGAAAACAAAGATTCAGCAAGAGGTTCAAGGAACACAGGGGACATAATACAAAGAGGAGGGATCTGTCATGGAAATTTGTATTAGCATAGGATGACTATAGTGGACTTTCTTTTTAGCTTAGAAATGTTATGTAAGTTTATTTTGTATATGCCTCCCTGTGTAAGGTCTGACCTGATTACGGTTATGAGAGCGTGATCGGGTAAGGTCGTTGCAAGGGAAATTCTATAGATCGGCACTCGGGTTCCTACTCCCCCATGTGAAAGCCACCACGATTGGTTTGAGAGGGATCTAATGGCTGCTGGCTCTGAGAGCAATGTTCTTAGTGAGAGCTGCCAGGGGGTCCTCATCAGCAACGGTAGGGGATAGCACGCTGATGCCATTCTCAGTGAACCATGGGGGCCCCAACATGAAACATTGGTTGGTGGTCTTGTGTCTATGTGAACGCTATATCACATTTCTTGGTCGATCCTGTTTTAAAAGACCTTCCTCAAGGACTGATCCCCCCTTTCGGAACCATGTCTAACAGAGGTTCACTTTGGGTCAGTAGGATATTTGTACCAGATTAAATGGATGTTGTCCAATTAGGGCCAGATCTGTTTAAGAAAAAGGCTGATTCATTTGGAAGCATTTGCGCGTGTTCTGTGTGTGGTGGTGGATGGTGAGCATGTTTGAGCTCTACCCACTGGCACTCTCAGGAAATCTGTGAATGTGTACCTTTCAGTTCTAAAATGTATTTCTATTGATCAAGGCATGAGGTGGCTTGTACCTGCCTATCTGTAATATTACTGGGCGGCCATGTGCCATGGAGGGCGGGGTTAAGTCTAACCCGAACATCCTATCTATGTGTAGAGCTTGCATGCCTTATGTTTTGTATGTTTTGTGTTCTTTCTTACTTTTCTTTCTTATCTCTTTTCCACTATGCAGGAGACTTTTTCCTACTGTGTGCCAAATTACACAGAAGTTGTTGTTGTTTTTTTATCTCCTTCTTAGTCTTTAGTGTCTTCATGTGTATACTGTACTGACAGTATATATACTGTATATATACATACAAGGCCTTAGATGGAGGTGAACAGACAGTGATTCCGTTTTTATATATATACAGTACAGACCAAAAGTTTGAAAAAGGCTCTTGTATGAGCTGAAACGTTGCCATCCACATGGGTGAATAAACACCATTGCTTTTACCTGGAGTGCTGTCTGTTTTTCATCACTATCTACATGGGGTAAGCAGCTACATCCCTGGACATAGCACCCAAACTGCTTTTTTCCAATGCCGCCATCATTTTCTTTTTTCTATATATATAAATATATATATATATATATAGCAGTTGGGATCAATGGTTGGGTTGAAAGGGATTTTTCATAATTCTACTATTGATACATCACAGATTATACAAGATCTACAAGCCTTATCTCTTGTGGAATACAGTACCCTGAATTAGCACAACTCATGATCTCACACCCTTTGCAAGTTGGTGGACACAATAGCACCTTCCTTAACATAAGGCTATTTAAAATCACACCTCACATACAATGACAGCAACCTATGACAATTCATTCAATTTATTAGCATTTAGATTAACCCTGGTCAATATGTAAAATAACCCTTTCATGTATTGTATATAGCAGATACTAGTATTGTTTAACAAAGTTTCAATTGTACCTTGCCACACACTATGCTCCCACCCCCAAATGCCCTATAAGTATTTGCTATGGAATAAAGATTTTAGATATTGACAACCTGAGTTGAGGTTGGGCTGTCTTATCTCCTGGCCAGAGCAAATCGGATATTCTTTGCACAGGGAAATATATACACGTGTTGGAGGCCTCATCGTATAACCATCATAAACCTGCCTGGAGAAAAAACGCTAACAAATCCTGAGGGGACTAAGGGTACATTTACGCCCTAACCAGTTTCCAACTAACAAGGAATATTGTGATAAATTATTCTAAACTATTTTGAACAAATATTCACTTGACATTATTGTACTAAGCATTGAATACCTACAGAAGTCTATCTCAGAGATCCGTGACAAATTGTCGACGATTGAAACACAGCTCATTTCAACCATTTCCTCTCAAGATTGGAACGACCTAAAGAAAAAGATGGAAAATATCCTGGAGGATCACAAGAAATATATATAGCAAACCAAGAGGTCCAAATTCACTCGCGATACTGAGGACTATCAACTGAAAAGAGTTTTCAGTTGGCAATTGCAAGAAACCGATCCACATGGCTATCAATCGTTTGGGGACTATGCATCCTCTTCCTCTGGGAGCGAGAGATCATCACGTCGCAGACCACAGCGTTTTTTCCCCCGTCGGGGCAACAGGACCAGATGACGACCCCACGGATACGCAGGGGACGAGGCTCCCACCATACCAGAACTCTCTACAATCCAAACCAGATCTCAGGTACAGATTAAGTTATTAATATTTCATCAAGGACTCTATCACCAGCAGAACATAGTGTCTTATCTAAAGGACCTTCTTTTTGTCCAAGAGTCTCTTTTCAGCATTTTTTTTTTATGCAGGACCTTAATAGGTTCTATAGATCTTTACGTTTAAAAACACATTTTATGAATGCTGATGTTTCTAATGTGTCTGAATTATCACAAACCACTAATAGGCTGTCTATAGCTCACTTAGGTCTCAGAAACAAAAACAATTTCATGCCTCCATAAATCATATCATGGAGTTGTGGCTTTTATCAACTTAGTTGACAAGGAGATCCACATAAGTATTGACTCCTTTAGGAGGGGCTGGTACCCGTCTCGTTCAAACCTCCCAAACATTGAATTTCTTGCATTACAGTCACTTAGGCGTGATAAGACAATTACAATCAAACCTGCTGATAAAGGAGGGGCCATAGTGGTAATGGATACATCCTATTATATACAAGAAATTAAGAGACAATTAGCGGACACCGATGCATACGAACTTACTTACATTAACCCCACTGTAAGCATTAAAAAAGAGATATAATTATTTCTTGATTATCATATAACTGCTTGTACAATTGACAAAGTGACATATAAATACTTACACAATGATCATCCTGTCATGCTGATTCTCTATACATTGCCAAAAATACATAAAGATCTTCAACAACCACCAGGACGTCCGATAGTGGCATCAACAGATTCACTCTTGGTACCACTTTCCATTTATTTGGAAAAAATACGTACGTCATTAGTACGCCAAACCAAGTCCTATTTATTAGACATATCAAATTTTCTGGAAATTGTTTCTTCTTTAGGTGCGATTCCCTCCAATGCGCTTTTGGTCACTTTAGATGTGAAAAGCCTATATACCTTCATCTCACATGATGGGGGTATACAGGCTGTATGTACATTTCTTAGGATTTCCACTCAAATACTCAACAAGCCTTCTGTATCAGATTATTACAATTTGTTTTACAATTTTTTTATATGTTTGGTGATCATTATTGCATTCTAAAAAAAAAGGTACAGCTATGCCCCCCCCCCCCACACATATGCCAATCTTTTTATGGCACAGTTGACCATGAGGATGACCATGTATATCCCCAAACATTATTTCAATCTTATGCGCTAATGTGGCACAGGTTTATTGATTATATTTTTTGCATTTGGACAGGAAACATGGTCTCCTCTAATACATTCTATACTTATCTCAATAATGTTATGAAGGATTTACAATTTACTGCTCATGTTGATGAGACCACCATACATTTTTGGGATACTTCCATATCCAAGGATTCTAATTGTTTACTTGAGATCGATCTTTACACAAAACCTACAGACAGGAATACATTGTTGTTGTATTCTAGTTGTCATCCTAAGAATTCGAAGACATCATTACCCCGATCACAATTCGCTAGAGTGTCAAGAATTGCGAGTGATCCTTCACTTAAAAAACAACGGTTATTGGAAATGTCAGACAAATTTGAGGCACGCGGTTATCCACGGGGCTTATTACATAAGGAGATCAATTTAACAATACAGGATAAAAAAAAACCTAAGTCTCCACAATCACAACAATCCCCTCCCCGACTTCCATTGGTGGTTATGTACCATCCATTTATGCCACAAATTCTGCGTATTATACAAAAAACATCTTTTGGGCAGATTCTATCCACAAATACAGGAATTTAATAACGCGGTTAGGATGTGTTATAAGCGCCCTAGGAATTTACCCAATACCCTTGTAAATGCAGACATTGGCCCAGAAAGAATCCAGTTAAAACAAACAGCATTCTCTAACCCGCAACGCCACCTCTCTTCCGGTCAGCATTAGATTTGAGGTATGTACGCTGCATTTAGGACCTTATACTTTATTCCATACAAATGTCCTTATATATCATGTATTACTCTGCTCTCTGCCAATCCGGGCACTACAGTGATTGTGTTCTTTATTACATAATTCTCTAGAGGTATATCGATTTGACTAAGTTGATAAACTTGTGACCAGCATTACATTATAATACTCTGGATTACATTGTCTGCACAAAATATATGATTTTGCTGGATTTATTTTACTATTGTGTCTACTACCCCAGGGCTAGTACACATAGCCTATACCCATACGCAGATAACCTTCAGATGCATATATTGTACATATTCTCTTTGTTTGCTTCCTTTTTGGTTGTTTTTTTGTTTTATTCTGTATCTATTATTTTTTATTTGATATATATTATCTGTTATAATTGCAATTAACAGGCTGTGAACGAGGTCCGGGAGGACCGAAATGTTGGCCTAATTAAAAACCTAATGAAAACCACTGGTGGCCTAAATAAATACTTAAGCTTCATTTTGCAATTTTTGAGTGATATGAATTGATTTACACAATTACTAGGACATTTTCCCATCACAAAGCACCGAGCGAGTACATGAAAAGTGGAGTACGAGCCATCCATCTTGTAAAGTTTGATACTCTTGAGCTTGAGCACCTATCCATGTCTGCGTCAATGTTTTCCTATGATACCACAACTGCTGATGGGATAATTTCACAGGTAACTACTTCCAGTGATTTCCTAAATATCTCCCATAGCGAATTTCGTACACGTGATTGGGAACGTGAATCAAAAAAATGCATTGCATCGGAATTACATTGTGTCACTTTGGCGGAGTATTACAAAAACTGAAGAATCCTGAAAGGGATTTTTCATAATTTTACTATTGATACATCACAGATTATATAAAATCTACAAGCCTCATCTTTTGTGGAATACAGTACCCCGAATTAGCACATCTCACACCCTTTGCAAGTTAGTGGACACAATAGCACCTTCCTCCCTTAACATAAGGCTATTTAAAATCACACCTCACATACAATGACAGCAACCTATGACAAGTCATTGAACTCATTAGCATTTAGATTAACCCTGGTCAATATGTAAAATAACCATTTCATGTATTGTACATAGCAGATACCAGTATTGCTTAACAAAGTTTCAATTGTACCTTGCCACACACTCTGCTCCCACCCCAAAAATGCCCTATAAGTATGTGCTGTGGAATAAAGATTTAAGATATTGACAACCTGAGTTGAGTCTGGACTGTATTATCTCCTGGCCAGAGCAAATTCGGATATTCTTTGCACAGGGAAATATTCACAGGTTGGAGGTCTGATGCCTCATCGTATAACCATCATAAAACTGCCTGGAGAAAAAACGCTAACAGTTTGGTGTCAGAAGGTGGGATCCGCCCAAAACAGTATCAGGTAAGTGATTCTATATTTTTTATATATGTATTATTACTACCCTATACTGTAAGAGTGGATTATTTGAACCCGGTAAGCGCTTCTGTAGCACCTTTCAGGAATCTCATATTCCTAAAGAGAATTAAAGGGGTCTGGAGTCCCCTAATCTAAAAAACAGTACAGTGTGCAACGAATATCCTTTGCTAAAACTGTATATTGCTGTATAGTTGCTTAAGAATTTTTATTCATATTATATATATATATATATATCTATATATATATATATATATATATATATATATATATATATAGTCGAATTTTACTGTATAGACTGTATATAGATTATGTATAGATTGTATGCGAGTTCATGCTGAAATTGAAGGTATAAAATTGGCCATCCAGAATAGCTTAAAATCAGCCATAAATTCAGGAGTAGTCATGAGCCTGGATTAGAAGTAATACCATCCAGAATAGTTTAAGATCAACTATAAATTCAGAAGTAGTCATGAGCCTGGATTAGAAGAAATAGGATGAAAAACACATAAACTGATAAGCATAAGGTTTGTCAGTAAGTATTTTGCACTAAACACAAACATAATCATCCTTAGATAAACCTTCAAATTCAGCTGATCTCACTGTATATTTTTAGCTAAGTAAAATGGGCAATTCTTATGGTAAGAAGGATCCCAAAAAGAAACTGAATTTTAAATTTAGAACAGAAAATCATGTTCCTAAGTCTGCTGCAAATCAGTCTATGGTAAAACTGTCTCCTAAAAATGAATTGGGGGAAAGTCCCAAAATGTTTGTCCAGAGGTGTTTAGATCCATTTCATACTGATCCTTGGGTTGATAAGATGTGTAAATGGACAGAAGAAATGAAATGTACTGACCCGTTCCCAAAAGAGGGGTCTTTTTCAGATTTTCATATTGTCATGATCAAGGGTCTATATCTGAATGACATAGACACTTTTCCATGGTACAAAGGAGACCCTCACTGGGATAAAATACATATGAAAACTTGTGGACAAGCATGGATATCAATGCAAACTTTATGGACTGACTTCGGCAGTTCAAATACAAGACAGCAAAGTAAAACCCCCATTGTGACTCCAACTCCTCCCCCACCCCCATATGTGCCATTGTACCCTGTATTAACTAAATTAACAACAGAATCAGATGATGCAATATGCGCACAGTTAACTGTAACACAAGTTTCTGGCTTTACAGAAGCTGAAGTACAGGATTTCTCTGAGCATGCTAATCAACCTATTGTAAAGTCTACACAGCCCAGTAGAACAATATATGCAAGGGCAGCAAAGATTAAGGGTTTTGAACCAGGAGATACCCCTCCCATAGCAGCTGAAGCATTCCCTTTTGTAATAATGGGGAATCAGATGGTAATGAAGCCATCACCATCCACTGTCTTAAATGATAGATGCGTTTGAGATGTTAAAAATTTCTCTTGTTTCAGCCCCTGCATTGGGCATTCCACAATAAAATGTACAATTTCACCTGTATGCACGTGAAAATTGCAAAACCATAACTGCTGTGTTAGCTCAAGACCATGGAGGACAGTTGAGGCCGGTTGCATATACAGACGTGGACAAAATTGTTGGTACCCTTTGGTCAATGAAAGAAAAAGTCACAATGGTCACAGAAATAACTTTAATCTGACAAAAGTAATAATAAATTAAAATTCTATAAATGTTAACCAATGAAAGTCAGACATTGTTTTTCAACCATGCTTCAACAGAATTATGTAAAAAAATAAACTCATGAAACAGGCATGGACAAAAATGATGGTACCCCTAGAAAACACAGAACATAATGTGACCAAAGGGACATGTTAATTCAAGGTGTGTCCACTAATTAGCATCACAGGTGTCTACAACCTTGTAATCAGCCATTGGGCCTATATATATGGCTCCAGGTAATCACTGTGTTGTTTGGTGATATGGTGTGTACCACACTCGACATGGACCAGAGGAAGCAAAGGAAAGAGCTGTCTCAAGAGATCAGAAAGAAAATTATAGACAAGCATGTTAAAGGTAAAGGCTATAAGACCATCTCCAAGCAACTAGATGTTCCTGTGAGTACAGTTGCACATATTATTCATAAGTTTAAGATCCATGGGACTGTAGCCAACCTCCCTGGACGTGGCCGCAGGAGGAAAATTGATGACAAATCTAAGAGACGGATAATCCGAATGGTAACAAAAGAGCCTAGAAAGACTTCTAAAGAGATTCAAGGTGAACTTCATGCTCAAGGAACATCAGTGTCAGATCGCACCATCCGTCGTTGTTTGAGCCAAAGTGGACTACATGGGAGACGACCAAGGAGGACACCATTGTTGAAAACGAATCATAAAAAAGCAAGACTGGAATATGCCAAACTACATGTTGACAAGCCACAAAGCTTCTGGGAGAATGTCCTGTGGACAGATGAGACAAAAATCGAAGTTTTTGCCAAGGCACATCAGCTGTATGTTCACAGACGAAAAAATGAAGCATATCAAGAAAAGAACACTGTCCCTACTGTGAAACATGGAGGAGGCTCTGTTATGTTCTGGGGCTGCTTTGCTGCGTCTGGCACAGGGTGTCTTGAATCTGTGCAGGGTACAATGAAATCTCAAGACTATCAAGGAATTCTAGAGAGAAATGTACTAGCCAGTGTCAGAAAGCTTGGTCTCAGTCGCAGGTCATGGGTCTTGCAACAGGACAATGACCCAAAACACACCGCTAAAAACACCCAAGAATGGCTAAGAGGAAAAAATTGGACTATTCTAAAGTGGCCTTCTATGAGCCCTGACCTCAATCCTATTGAGCATCTTTGGAAGGAGCTGAAACATGCAGTCTGGAAAAGGCACCCTTCAAACCGGACACAACTGGAGCAGTTTGCTCATGAGGAGTGGGCCAAAATACCTGCTGAGAGGTGCAGATGTCTCATTGACAGTTACAGGAAGCGTTTGATTGCAGTGATTGCCTCAAAAGGTTGCGCAACAAAATATTAAGTTAGGGGTACCATCATTTTTGTCCATGCCTGTTTCATGAGTTTATTTTTTTACATAATTCTGTTGAAGCATGGTTGAAAAACAATGTCTGACTTTCATTGGTTAACATTTATAGAATTTTAATTTATTATTACTTTTGTCAGATTAAAGTTATTTCTGTGACCATTGTGACTTTTTCTTTCATTGACCAAAGGGTACCAACAATTTTGTCCACGTCTGTATATCCAAACTACTCCCAGTCACTGTGCAGGGCATGCCACCATGTCTCAGGACCTTGGCAGCATGTGCAATGGCTGTAGAATTGACATGCTCGATCACACTGGGACACGATAGCACACTGTACACATCACACTCTGTCCTACACCTAAAAATCTGTCCACACAACACATGACTGCCCAAAGGTTGGTTGGGTATGATGTCATCCTTACCACCACCCCAGGGCTCCAGGTCCATTATTGCGCACCAACAACTGCACCAATGCTGTTTTTGAACTCTCTCTTAGGGCTAAAGCTCCACAAGATGAGATTTCAGAACAACATAAATGTGCAGAACGAATTCACATAGCTACCAGCCTCCGCCCCACCCTACAAAATGTTCCTTTTCCTGATACAGAAGATTTTTTTGTAGATGGCTCCTGCACCCGACCAGTTGATCACACATTTCATGCTGGTTATTCAGTTGCACAATTGCCCGATAGAGTTCTTGAGGCCATGCCAGCCACTGTCTCATCAGCACAAACTGAAGAGTTAATCACACTTGCTAGAGCTTGTGAAAAATATGTCTGGCAAGCGAGTAAATGTGTACACAGACTCTAAATTCGTATTTTCAGTGTTTCATGATTTTGGGGTAATATGGCAGCATAGAGGGTTCACTACAGCGACAGGCAAACCAGTAGCACATGCACAACTCATTTCAAATCTCCTTACAGCAATTTAACTCCCAGAGACCATTGCAGTCATTAAACGTCAAGCACACACAACTTCAATGACACTAGTTGCCCAGGGGAACAGGTTAGCAGACAGGCATGCAAAAGCAGCTTCCCGTGTCACACAAAATTGCACAACCAAAGTTTTTATAAATTCCCCGCTAGTACCGCTCACGCCTGAAAATAACATAATGTTGTCCCAGCTCCAAACATTTGCAATATCAGCAGACATCGCTTATTGGGAAGTTCAAGGGTTGACCAAAGACGCTAACGGTCTGTGGTCAAAGGGAGGAGTAGTATTTTGATGGGGAGACCCTTCCCAACCCTATGGACAATGAGTCCATTAATTCTGATGCCTGGAGACTTGCAGCAGATACAAGAGGAATATGTGGCAAAACTGATTGAGAAATGAAACAGTGGTTATGATGATATTTCGCTTGTTTCCTTTGCCAACAGGTGCATCAACCCAACCCTCGTCATACAGGAAAGGATGGAGCTGGATTATCTTTTAGCTTCTAAGGGGGGTTTCTGTGAGTTTATAGGAGAGGACTGCTGTACTTGGATCGCAGATACCAGTGATAAAGTCCAAGCCCATATGGATAAGGTCCCTGTAATTCAGGGCAGAGCTAGTGCTATTGCTAATGAGGGATGGAATCCTTTCAGGGCTTTGGCTGATTTTGGGGATTTCCTGTTTTCCATAGGTAACTGGTTAAAGGAAGTAGGAGTATATATTCTCATGTTGTTTTTCGCTTTATCCTATATATCCTAGTGAGATGTTCCTGCTGTTTGATCGATCGGATCGCCCAGGCACGTGCAGATGATCACATCCTCATCGCAGCTCCTGGATATACCATGGATCAATCTATGTCTTTGATGGAAAGGATGTCCACCTAAACGTTCATCGCCATGCCACCCCCCACATCACGACCTCCCTCAGAGTCAACTCCCCGAAGAATCGAGCTGAGGGATGGAGCATCATCATGGAGACAATGACACCCAAGGAGCACCAAGATCGACGAGGGCAAGCTGAGGAAAACAAAGATTCAGCAAGAGGTTCAAGGAACACAGGGGACATAATACAAAGAGGAGGGATCTGTCATGGAAATTTGTATTAGCATAGGATGACTATAGTGGACTTTCTTTTTAGCTTAGAAATGTTATGTAAGTTTATTTTGTATATGCCTCCCTGTGTAAGGTCTGACCTGATTACGGTTATGAGAGCGTGATCGGGTAAGGTCGTTGCAAGGGAAATTCTATAGATCGGCACTCGGGTTCCTACTCCCCCATGTGAAAGCCACCACGATTGGTTTGAGAGGGATCTAATGGCTGCTGGCTCTGAGAGCAATGTTCTTAGTGAGAGCTGCCAGGGGGTCCTCATCAGCAACGGTAGGGGATAGCACGCTGATGCCATTCTCAGTGAACCATGGGGGCCCCAACATGAAACATTGGTTGGTGGTCTTGTGTCTATGTGAACGCTATATCACATTTCTTGGTCGATCCTGTTTTAAAAGACCTTCCTCAAGGACTGATCCCCCCTTTCGGAACCATGTCTAACAGAGGTTCACTTTGGGTCAGTAGGATATTTGTACCAGATTAAATGGATGTTGTCCAATTAGGGCCAGATCTGTTTAAGAAAAAGGCTGATTCATTTGGAAGCATTTGCGCGTGTTCTGTGTGTGGTGGTGGATGGTGAGCATGTTTGAGCTCTACCCACTGGCACTCTCAGGAAATCTGTGAATGTGTACCTTTCAGTTCTAAAATGTATTTCTATTGATCAAGGCATGAGGTGGCTTGTACCTGCCTATCTGTAATATTACTGGGCGGCCATGTGCCATGGAGGGCGGGGTTAAGTCTAACCCGAACATCCTATCTATGTGTAGAGCTTGCATGCCTTATGTTTTGTGTGTTTTGTGTTCTTTCTTACTTTTCTTTCTTATCTCTTTTCCACTATGCAGGAGACTTTTTCCTACTGTGTGCCAAATTACACAGAAGTTGTTGTTGTTTTTTTATCTCCTTAGTCTTTAGTGTCTTCATGTGTCACATATATATATATATATATATATATATATACTGTATATATACAGACAAGGCCTTAGATGGAGGTGAACAGACAGTGATTCCGTTTTTATATATATACAGTACAGACCAAAAGTTTGAAAAAGGCTCTTGTATGAGCTGAAACGTTGCCATCCACATGGGTGAATAAACACCATTGCTTTTACCTGGAGTGCTGTCTGTTTTTCATCACTATCTACATGGGGTAAGCAGCTACATCCCTGGACATAGCACCCAAACTGCTTTTTTCCAATGCCGCCATCATTTTCTTTTTTCTATATATATAAATATATATATATATATATATAGCAGTTGGGATCAATGGTTGGGTTGAAAGGGATTTTTCATAATTCTACTATTGATACATCACAGATTATACAAGATCTACAAGCCTTATCTCTTGTGGAATACAGTACCCTGAATTAGCACAACTCATGATCTCACACCCTTTGCAAGTTGGTGGACACAATAGCACCTTCCTTAACATAAGGCTATTTAAAATCACACCTCACATACAATGACAGCAACCTATGACAATGCATTCAATTTATTAGCATTTAGATTAACCCTGGTCAATATGTAAAATAACCCTTTCATGTATTGTATATAGCAGATACTAGTATTGTTTAACAAAGTTTCAATTGTACCTTGCCACACACTATGCTCCCACCCCCAAATGCCCTATAAGTATTTGCTATGGAATAAAGATTTTAGATATTGACAACCTGAGTTGAGGTTGGGCTGTCTTATCTCCTGGCCAGAGCAAATCGGATATTCTTTGCACAGGGAAATATATACACGTGTTGGAGGCCTCATCGTATAACCATCATAAACCTGCCTGGAGAAAAAACGCTAACAAATCCTGAGGGGACTAAGGGTACATTTACGCCCTAACCAGTTTCCAACTAACAAGGAATATTGTGATAAATTATTCTAAACTATTTTGAACAAATATTCACTTGACATTATTGTACTAAGCATTGAATACCTACAGAAGTCTATCTCAGAGATCCGTGACAAATTGTCGACGATTGAAACACAGCTCATTTCAACCATTTCCTCTCAAGATTGGAACGACCTAAAGAAAAAGATGGAAAATATCCTGGAGGATCACAAGAAATATATATAGCAAACCAAGAGGTCCAAATTCACTCGCGATACTGAGGACTATCAACTGAAAAGAGTTTTCAGTTGGCAATTGCAAGAAACCGATCCACATGGCTATCAATCGTTTGGGGACTATGCATCCTCTTCCTCTGGGAGCGAGAGATCATCACGTCGCAGACCACAGCGTTTTTTCCCCCGTCGGGGCAACAGGACCAGATGACGACCCCACGGATACGCAGGGGACGAGGCTCCCACCATACCAGAACTCTCTACAATCCAAACCAGATCTCAGGTACAGATTAAGTTATTAATATTTCATCAAGGACTCTATCACCAGCAGAACATAGTGTCTTATCTAAAGGACCTTCTTTTTGTCCAAGAGTCTCTTTTCAGCATTTTTTTTTTATGCAGGACCTTAATAGGTTCTATAGATCTTTACGTTTAAAAACACATTTTATGAATGCTGATGTTTCTAATGTGTCTGAATTATCACAAACCACTAATAGGCTGTCTATAGCTCACTTAGGTCTCAGAAACAAAAACAATTTCATGCCTCCATAAATCATATCATGGAGTTGTGGCTTTTATCAACTTAGTTGACAAGGAGATCCACATAAGTATTGACTCCTTTAGGAGGGGCTGGTACCCGTCTCGTTCAAACCTCCCAAACATTGAATTTCTTGCATTACAGTCACTTAGGCGTGATAAGACAATTACAATCAAACCTGCTGATAAAGGAGGGGCCATAGTGGTAATGGATACATCCTATTATATACAAGAAATTAAGAGACAATTAGCGGACACCGATGCATACGAACTTACTTACATTAACCCCACTGTAAGCATTAAAAAAGAGATATAATTATTTCTTGATTATCATATAACTGCTTGTACAATTGACAAAGTGACATATAAATACTTACACAATGATCATCCTGTCATGCTGATTCTCTATACATTGCCAAAAATACATAAAGATCTTCAACAACCACCAGGACGTCCGATAGTGGCATCAACAGATTCACTCTTGGTACCACTTTCCATTTATTTGGAAAAAATACGTACGTCATTAGTACGCCAAACCAAGTCCTATTTATTAGACATATCAAATTTTCTGGAAATTGTTTCTTCTTTAGGTGCGATTCCCTCCAATGCGCTTTTGGTCACTTTAGATGTGAAAAGCCTATATACCTTCATCTCACATGATGGGGGTATACAGGCTGTATGTACATTTCTTAGGATTTCCACTCAAATACTCAACAAGCCTTCTGTATCAGATTATTACAATTTGTTTTACAATTTTTTTATATGTTTGGTGATCATTATTGCATTCTAAAAAAAAAGGTACAGCTATGGGGGCGAATATGCCCCCCCCCCCCCACACATATGCCAATCTTTTATGGCACAGTTGACCATGAGGATGACCATGTATATCCCCAAACATTATTTCAATCTTATGCGCTAATGTGGCACAGGTTTATTGATTATATTTTTTGCATTTGGACAGGAAACATGGTCTCCTCTAATACATTCTATACTTATCTCAATAATGTTATGAAGGATTTACAATTTACTGCTCATGTTGATGAGACCACCATACATTTTTGGGATACTTCCATATCCAAGGATTCTAATTGTTTACTTGAGATCGATCTTTACACAAAACCTACAGACAGGAATACATTGTTGTTGTATTCTAGTTGTCATCCTAAGAATTCGAAGACATCATTACCCCGATCACAATTCGCTAGAGTGTCAAGAATTGCGAGTGATCCTTCACTTAAAAAACAACGGTTATTGGAAATGTCAGACAAATTTGAGGCACGCGGTTATCCACGGGGCTTATTACATAAGGAGATCAATTTAACAATACAGGATAAAAAAAAACCTAAGTCTCCACAATCACAACAATCCCCTCCCCGACTTCCATTGGTGGTTATGTACCATCCATTTATGCCACAAATTCTGCGTATTATACAAAAAACATCTTTTGGGCAGATTCTATCCACAAATACAGGAATTTAATAACGCGGTTAGGATGTGTTATAAGCGCCCTAGGAATTTACCCAATACCCTTGTAAATGCAGACATTGGCCCAGAAAGAATCCAGTTAAAACAAACAGCATTCTCTAACCCGCAACGCCACCTCTCTTCCGGTCAGCATTAGATTTGAGGTATGTACGCTGCATTTAGGACCTTATACTTTATTCCATACAAATGTCCTTATATATCATGTATTACTCTGCTCTCTGCCAATCCGGGCACTACAGTGATTGTGTTCTTTATTACATAATTCTCTAGAGGTATATCGATTTGACTAAGTTGATAAACTTGTGACCAGCATTACATTATAATACTCTGGATTACATTGTCTGCACAAAATATATGATTTTGCTGGATTTATTTTACTATTGTGTCTACTACCCCAGGGCTAGTACACATAGCCTATACCCATACGCAGATAACCTTCAGATGCATATATTGTACATATTCTCTTTGTTTGCTTCCTTTTGGTTGTTTTTTGTTTTATTCTGTATCTATTATTTTTTATTTGATATATATTATCTGTTATAATTGCAATTAACAGGCTGTGAACGAGGTCCGGGAGGACCGAAATGTTGGCCTAATTAAAAACCTAATGAAAACCACTGGTGGCCTAAATAAATACTTAAGCTTCATTTTGCAATTTTTGAGTGATATGAATTGATTTACACAATTACTAGGACATTTTCCCATCACAAAGCACCGAGCGAGTACATGAAAAGTGGAGTACGAGCCATCCATCTTGTAAAGTTTGATACTCTTGAGCTTGAGCACCTATCCATGTCTGCGTCAATGTTTTCCTATGATACCACAACTGCTGATGGGATAATTTCACAGGTAACTACTTCCAGTGATTTCCTAAATATCTCCCATAGCGAATTTCGTACACGTGATTGGGAACGTGAATCAAAAAAATGCATTGCATCGGAATTACATTGTGTCACTTTGGCGGAGTATTACAAAAACTGAAGAATCCTGAAAGGGATTTTTCATAATTTTACTATTGATACATCACAGATTATATAAAATCTACAAGCCTCATCTTTTGTGGAATACAGTACCCCGAATTAGCACATCTCACACCCTTTGCAAGTTAGTGGACACAATAGCACCTTCCTCCCTTAACATAAGGCTATTTAAAATCACACCTCACATACAATGACAGCAACCTATGACAAGTCATTGAACTCATTAGCATTTAGATTAACCCTGGTCAATATGTAAAATAACCATTTCATGTATTGTACATAGCAGATACCAGTATTGCTTAACAAAGTTTCAATTGTACCTTGCCACACACTCTGCTCCCACCCCAAAAATGCCCTATAAGTATGTGCTGTGGAATAAAGATTTAAGATATTGACAACCTGAGTTGAGTCTGGACTGTATTATCTCCTGGCCAGAGCAAATTCGGATATTCTTTGCACAGGGAAATATTCACAGGTTGGAGGTCTGATGCCTCATCGTATAACCATCATAAAAATGCCTGGAGAAAAAAACGCTAACAGTTTGGTGTCAGAAGGTGGGATCCGCCCAAAACAGTATCAGGTAAGTGATTCTATATTTTTTATATATGTATTATTACTACCCTATACTGTAAGAGTGGATTATTTGAACCCGGTAAGCGCTTCTGTAGCACCTTTCAGGAATCTCATATTCCTAAAGAGAATTAAAGGGGTCTGGAGTCCCCTAATCTAAAAAACAGTACAGTGTGCAACGAATATCCTTTGCTAAAACTGTATATTGCTGTATAGTTGCTTAAGAATTTTTATTCATATTATATATATATATATATCTATATATATATATATATATATATATATATATATATATAGTCGAATTTTACTGTATAGACTGTATATAGATTATGTATAGATTGTATGCGAGTTCATGCTGAAATTGAAGGTATAAAATTGGCCATCCAGAATAGCTTAAAATCAGCCATAAATTCAGGAGTAGTCATGAGCCTGGATTAGAAGTAATACCATCCAGAATAGTTTAAGATCAACTATAAATTCAGAAGTAGTCATGAGCCTGGATTAGAAGAAATAGGATGAAAAACACATAAACTGATAAGCATAAGGTTTGTCAGTAAGTATTTTGCACTAAACACAAACATAATCATCCTTAGATAAACCTTCAAATTCAGCTGATCTCACTGTATATTTTTAGCTAAGTAAAATGGGCAATTCTTATGGTAAGAAGGATCCCAAAAAGAAACTGAATTTTAAATTTAGAACAGAAAATCATGTTCCTAAGTCTGCTGCAAATCAGTCTATGGTAAAACTGTCTCCTAAAAATGAATTGGGGGAAAGTCCCAAAATGTTTGTCCAGAGGTGTTTAGATCCATTTCATACTGATCCTTGGGTTGATAAGATGTGTAAATGGACAGAAGAAATGAAATGTACTGACCCGTTCCCAAAAGAGGGGTCTTTTTCAGATTTTCATATTGTCATGATCAAGGGTCTATATCTGAATGACATAGACACTTTTCCATGGTACAAAGGAGACCCTCACTGGGATAAAATACATATGAAAACTTGTGGACAAGCATGGATATCAATGCAAACTTTATGGACTGACTTCGGCAGTTCAAATACAAGACAGCAAAGTAAAACCCCCATTGTGACTCCAACTCCTCCCCCACCCCCATATGTGCCATTGTACCCTGTATTAACTAAATTAACAACAGAATCAGATGATGCAATATGCGCACAGTTAACTGTAACACAAGTTTCTGGCTTTACAGAAGCTGAAGTACAGGATTTCTCTGAGCATGCTAATCAACCTATTGTAAAGTCTACACAGCCCAGTAGAACAATATATGCAAGGGCAGCAAAGATTAAGGGTTTTGAACCAGGAGATACCCCTCCCATAGCAGCTGAAGCATTCCCTTTTGTAATATGGGGAATCAGATGGTAATGAAGCCATCACCATCCACTGTCTTAAATGATAGATGCGTTTGAGATGTTAAAAATTTCTCTTGTTTCAGCCCCTGCATTGGGCATTCCACAATAAAATGTACAATTTCACCTGTATGCACGTGAAAATTGCAAAACCATAACTGCTGTGTTAGCTCAAGACCATGGAGGACAGTTGAGGCCGGTTGCATATACAGACGTGGACAAAATTGTTGGTACCCTTTGGTCAATGAAAGAAAAAGTCACAATGGTCACAGAAATAACTTTAATCTGACAAAAGTAATAATAAATTAAAATTCTATAAATGTTAACCAATGAAAGTCAGACATTGTTTTTCAACCATGCTTCAACAGAATTATGTAAAAAAATAAACTCATGAAACAGGCATGGACAAAAATGATGGTACCCCTAGAAAACACAGAACATAATGTGACCAAAGGGACATGTTAATTCAAGGTGTGTCCACTAATTAGCATCACAGGTGTCTACAACCTTGTAATCAGCCATTGGGCCTATATATATGGCTCCAGGTAATCACTGTGTTGTTTGGTGATATGGTGTGTACCACACTCGACATGGACCAGAGGAAGCAAAGGAAAGAGCTGTCTCAAGAGATCAGAAAGAAAATTATAGACAAGCATGTTAAAGGTAAAGGCTATAAGACCATCTCCAAGCAACTAGATGTTCCTGTGAGTACAGTTGCACATATTATTCATAAGTTTAAGATCCATGGGACTGTAGCCAACCTCCCTGGACGTGGCCGCAGGAGGAAAATTGATGACAAATCTAAGAGACGGATAATCCGAATGGTAACAAAAGAGCCTAGAAAGACTTCTAAAGAGATTCAAGGTGAACTTCATGCTCAAGGAACATCAGTGTCAGATCGCACCATCCGTCGTTGTTTGAGCCAAAGTGGACTACATGGGAGACGACCAAGGAGGACACCATTGTTGAAAACGAATCATAAAAAAGCAAGACTGGAATATGCCAAACTACATGTTGACAAGCCACAAAGCTTCTGGGAGAATGTCCTGTGGACAGATGAGACAAAAATCGAAGTTTTTGCCAAGGCACATCAGCTGTATGTTCACAGACGAAAAAATGAAGCATATCAAGAAAAGAACACTGTCCCTACTGTGAAACATGGAGGAGGCTCTGTTATGTTCTGGGGCTGCTTTGCTGCGTCTGGCACAGGGTGTCTTGAATCTGTGCAGGGTACAATGAAATCTCAAGACTATCAAGGAATTCTAGAGAGAAATGTACTAGCCAGTGTCAGAAAGCTTGGTCTCAGTCGCAGGTCATGGGTCTTGCAACAGGACAATGACCCAAAACACACCGCTAAAAACACCCAAGAATGGCTAAGAGGAAAAAATTGGACTATTCTAAAGTGGCCTTCTATGAGCCCTGACCTCAATCCTATTGAGCATCTTTGGAAGGAGCTGAAACATGCAGTCTGGAAAAGGCACCCTTCAAACCGGACACAACTGGAGCAGTTTGCTCATGAGGAGTGGGCCAAAATACCTGCTGAGAGGTGCAGATGTCTCATTGACAGTTACAGGAAGCGTTTGATTGCAGTGATTGCCTCAAAAGGTTGCGCAACAAAATATTAAGTTAGGGGTACCATCATTTTTGTCCATGCCTGTTTCATGAGTTTATTTTTTTACATAATTCTGTTGAAGCATGGTTGAAAAACAATGTCTGACTTTCATTGGTTAACATTTATAGAATTTTAATTTATTATTACTTTTGTCAGATTAAAGTTATTTCTGTGACCATTGTGACTTTTTCTTTCATTGACCAAAGGGTACCAACAATTTTGTCCACGTCTGTATATCCAAACTACTCCCAGTCACTGTGCAGGGCATGCCACCATGTCTCAGGACCTTGGCAGCATGTGCAATGGCTGTAGAATTGACATGCTCGATCACACTGGGACACGATAGCACACTGTACACATCACACTCTGTCCTACACCTAAAAATCTGTCCACACAACACATGACTGCCCAAAGGTTGGTTGGGTATGATGTCATCCTTACCACCACCCCAGGGCTCCAGGTCCATTATTGCGCACCAACAACTGCACCAATGCTGTTTTTGAACTCTCTCTTAGGGCTAAAGCTCCACAAGATGAGATTTCAGAACAACATAAATGTGCAGAACGAATTCACATAGCTACCAGCCTCCGCCCCACCCTACAAAATGTTCCTTTTCCTGATACAGAAGATTTTTTTGTAGATGGCTCCTGCACCCGACCAGTTGATCACACATTTCATGCTGGTTATTCAGTTGCACAATTGCCCGATAGAGTTCTTGAGGCCATGCCAGCCACTGTCTCATCAGCACAAACTGAAGAGTTAATCACACTTGCTAGAGCTTGTGAAAAATATGTCTGGCAAGCGAGTAAATGTGTACACAGACTCTAAATTCGTATTTTCAGTGTTTCATGATTTTGGGGTAATATGGCAGCATAGAGGGTTCACTACAGCGACAGGCAAACCAGTAGCACATGCACAACTCATTTCAAATCTCCTTACAGCAATTTAACTCCCAGAGACCATTGCAGTCATTAAACGTCAAGCACACACAACTTCAATGACACTAGTTGCCCAGGGGAACAGGTTAGCAGACAGGCATGCAAAAGCAGCTTCCCGTGTCACACAAAATTGCACAACCAAAGTTTTTATAAATTCCCCGCTAGTACCGCTCACGCCTGAAAATAACATAATGTTGTCCCAGCTCCAAACATTTGCAATATCAGCAGACATCGCTTATTGGGAAGTTCAAGGGTTGACCAAAGACGCTAACGGTCTGTGGTCAAAGGGAGGAGTAGTATTTTGATGGGGAGACCCTTCCCAACCCTATGGACAATGAGTCCATTAATTCTGATGCCTGGAGACTTGCAGCAGATACAAGAGGAATATGTGGCAAAACTGATTGAGAAATGAAACAGTGGTTATGATGATATTTCGCTTGTTTCCTTTGCCAACAGGTGCATCAACCCAACCCTCGTCATACAGGAAAGGATGGAGCTGGATTATCTTTTAGCTTCTAAGGGGGGTTTCTGTGAGTTTATAGGAGAGGACTGCTGTACTTGGATCGCAGATACCAGTGATAAAGTCCAAGCCCATATGGATAAGGTCCCTGTAATTCAGGGCAGAGCTAGTGCTATTGCTAATGAGGGATGGAATCCTTTCAGGGCTTTGGCTGATTTTGGGGATTTCCTGTTTTCCATAGGTAACTGGTTAAAGGAAGTAGGAGTATATATTCTCATGTTGTTTTTCGCTTTATCCTATATATCCTAGTGAGATGTTCCTGCTGTTTGATCGATCGGATCGCCCAGGCACGTGCAGATGATCACATCCTCATCGCAGCTCCTGGATATACCATGGATCAATCTATGTCTTTGATGGAAAGGATGTCCACCTAAACGTTCATCGCCATGCCACCTCCCACATCACGACCTCCCTCAGAGTCAACTCCCCGAAGAATCGAGCTGAGGGATGGAGCATCATCATGGAGACAATGACACCCAAGGAGCACCAAGATCGACGAGGGCAAGCTGAGGAAAACAAAGATTCAGCAAGAGGTTCAAGGAACACAGGGGACATAATACAAAGAGGAGGGATCTGTCATGGAAATTTGTATTAGCATAGGATGACTATAGTGGACTTTCTTTTTAGCTTAGAAATGTTATGTAAGTTTATTTTGTATATGCCTCCCTGTGTAAGGTCTGACCTGATTACGGTTATGAGAGCGTGATCGGGTAAGGTCGTTGCAAGGGAAATTCTATAGATCGGCACTCGGGTTCCTACTCCCCCATGTGAAAGCCACCACGATTGGTTTGAGAGGGATCTAATGGCTGCTGGCTCTGAGAGCAATGTTCTTAGTGAGAGCTGCCAGGGGGTCCTCATCAGCAACGGTAGGGGATAGCACGCTGATGCCATTCTCAGTGAACCATGGGGGCCCCAACATGAAACATTGGTTGGTGGTCTTGTGTCTATGTGAACGCTATATCACATTTCTTGGTCGATCCTGTTTTAAAAGACCTTCCTCAAGGACTGATCCCCCCTTTCGGAACCATGTCTAACAGAGGTTCACTTTGGGTCAGTAGGATATTTGTACCAGATTAAATGGATGTTGTCCAATTAGGGCCAGATCTGTTTAAGAAAAAGGCTGATTCATTTGGAAGCATTTGCGCGTGTTCTGTGTGTGGTGGTGGATGGTGAGCATGTTTGAGCTCTACCCACTGGCACTCTCAGGAAATCTGTGAATGTGTACCTTTCAGTTCTAAAATGTATTTCTATTGATCAAGGCATGAGGTGGCTTGTACCTGCCTATCTGTAATATTACTGGGCGGCCATGTGCCATGGAGGGCGGGGTTAAGTCTAACCCGAACATCCTATCTATGTGTAGAGCTTGCATGCCTTATGTTTTGTGTGTTTTGTGTTCTTTCTTACTTTTCTTTCTTATCTCTTTTCCACTATGCAGGAGACTTTTTCCTACTGTGTGCCAAATTACACAGAAGTTGTTGTTGTTTTTTTATCTCCTTAGTCTTTAGTGTCTTCATGTGTCACATATATATATATATATATATATATATATATATACTGTATATATACAGACAAGGCCTTAGATGGAGGTGAACAGACAGTGATTCCGTTTTTATATATATACAGTACAGACCAAAAGTTTGAAAAAGGCTCTTGTATGAGCTGAAACGTTGCCATCCACATGGGTGAATAAACACCATTGCTTTTACCTGGAGTGCTGTCTGTTTTTCATCACTATCTACATGGGGTAAGCAGCTACATCCCTGGACATAGCACCCAAACTGCTTTTTTCCAATGCCGCCATCATTTTCTTTTTTCTATATATATAAATATATATATATATATATATAGCAGTTGGGATCAATGGTTGGGTTGAAAGGGATTTTTCATAATTCTACTATTGATACATCACAGATTATACAAGATCTACAAGCCTTATCTCTTGTGGAATACAGTACCCTGAATTAGCACAACTCATGATCTCACACCCTTTGCAAGTTGGTGGACACAATAGCACCTTCCTTAACATAAGGCTATTTAAAATCACACCTCACATACAATGACAGCAACCTATGACAATGCATTCAATTTATTAGCATTTAGATTAACCCTGGTCAATATGTAAAATAACCCTTTCATGTATTGTATATAGCAGATACTAGTATTGTTTAACAAAGTTTCAATTGTACCTTGCCACACACTATGCTCCCACCCCCAAATGCCCTATAAGTATTTGCTATGGAATAAAGATTTTAGATATTGACAACCTGAGTTGAGGTTGGGCTGTCTTATCTCCTGGCCAGAGCAAATCGGATATTCTTTGCACAGGGAAATATATACACGTGTTGGAGGCCTCATCGTATAACCATCATAAACCTGCCTGGAGAAAAAACGCTAACAAATCCTGAGGGGACTAAGGGTACATTTACGCCCTAACCAGTTTCCAACTAACAAGGAATATTGTGATAAATTATTCTAAACTATTTTGAACAAATATTCACTTGACATTATTGTACTAAGCATTGAATACCTACAGAAGTCTATCTCAGAGATCCGTGACAAATTGTCGACGATTGAAACACAGCTCATTTCAACCATTTCCTCTCAAGATTGGAACGACCTAAAGAAAAAGATGGAAAATATCCTGGAGGATCACAAGAAATATATATAGCAAACCAAGAGGTCCAAATTCACTCGCGATACTGAGGACTATCAACTGAAAAGAGTTTTCAGTTGGCAATTGCAAGAAACCGATCCACATGGCTATCAATCGTTTGGGGACTATGCATCCTCTTCCTCTGGGAGCGAGAGATCATCACGTCGCAGACCACAGCGTTTTTTCCCCCGTCGGGGCAACAGGACCAGATGACGACCCCACGGATACGCAGGGGACGAGGCTCCCACCATACCAGAACTCTCTACAATCCAAACCAGATCTCAGGTACAGATTAAGTTATTAATATTTCATCAAGGACTCTATCACCAGCAGAACATAGTGTCTTATCTAAAGGACCTTCTTTTTGTCCAAGAGTCTCTTTTCAGCATTTTTTTTTTATGCAGGACCTTAATAGGTTCTATAGATCTTTACGTTTAAAAACACATTTTATGAATGCTGATGTTTCTAATGTGTCTGAATTATCACAAACCACTAATAGGCTGTCTATAGCTCACTTAGGTCTCAGAAACAAAAACAATTTCATGCCTCCATAAATCATATCATGGAGTTGTGGCTTTTATCAACTTAGTTGACAAGGAGATCCACATAAGTATTGACTCCTTTAGGAGGGGCTGGTACCCGTCTCGTTCAAACCTCCCAAACATTGAATTTCTTGCATTACAGTCACTTAGGCGTGATAAGACAATTACAATCAAACCTGCTGATAAAGGAGGGGCCATAGTGGTAATGGATACATCCTATTATATACAAGAAATTAAGAGACAATTAGCGGACACCGATGCATACGAACTTACTTACATTAACCCCACTGTAAGCATTAAAAAAGAGATATAATTATTTCTTGATTATCATATAACTGCTTGTACAATTGACAAAGTGACATATAAATACTTACACAATGATCATCCTGTCATGCTGATTCTCTATACATTGCCAAAAATACATAAAGATCTTCAACAACCACCAGGACGTCCGATAGTGGCATCAACAGATTCACTCTTGGTACCACTTTCCATTTATTTGGAAAAAATACGTACGTCATTAGTACGCCAAACCAAGTCCTATTTATTAGACATATCAAATTTTCTGGAAATTGTTTCTTCTTTAGGTGCGATTCCCTCCAATGCGCTTTTGGTCACTTTAGATGTGAAAAGCCTATATACCTTCATCTCACATGATGGGGGTATACAGGCTGTATGTACATTTCTTAGGATTTCCACTCAAATACTCAACAAGCCTTCTGTATCAGATTATTACAATTTGTTTTACAATTTTTTATATGTTTGGTGATCATTATTGCATTCTAAAAAAAAAGGTACAGCTTTGGGGGGGAATATGCCCCCCCCCCCCCCACACATATGCCAATCTTTTTATGGCACAGTTGACCATGAGGATGACCATGTATATCCCCAAACATTATTTCAATCTTATGCGCTAATGTGGCACAGGTTTATTGATTATATTTTTTGCATTTGGACAGGAAACATGGTCTCCTCTAATACATTCTATACTTATCTCAATAATGTTATGAAGGATTTACAATTTACTGCTCATGTTGATGAGACCACCATACATTTTTGGGATACTTCCATATCCAAGGATTCTAATTGTTTACTTGAGATCGATCTTTACACAAAACCTACAGACAGGAATACATTGTTGTTGTATTCTAGTTGTCATCCTAAGAATTCGAAGACATCATTACCCCGATCACAATTCGCTAGAGTGTCAAGAATTGCGAGTGATCCTTCACTTAAAAAACAACGGTTATTGGAAATGTCAGACAAATTTGAGGCACGCGGTTATCCACGGGGCTTATTACATAAGGAGATCAATTTAACAATACAGGATAAAAAAAAACCTAAGTCTCCACAATCACAACAATCCCCTCCCCGACTTCCATTGGTGGTTATGTACCATCCATTTATGCCACAAATTCTGCGTATTATACAAAAAACATCTTTTGGGCAGATTCTATCCACAAATACAGGAATTTAATAACGCGGTTAGGATGTGTTATAAGCGCCCTAGGAATTTACCCAATACCCTTGTAAATGCAGACATTGGCCCAGAAAGAATCCAGTTAAAACAAACAGCATTCTCTAACCCGCAACGCCACCTCTCTTCCGGTCAGCATTAGATTTGAGGTATGTACGCTGCATTTAGGACCTTATACTTTATTCCATACAAATGTCCTTATATATCATGTATTACTCTGCTCTCTGCCAATCCGGGCACTACAGTGATTGTGTTCTTTATTACATAATTCTCTAGAGGTATATCGATTTGACTAAGTTGATAAACTTGTGACCAGCATTACATTATAATACTCTGGATTACATTGTCTGCACAAAATATATGATTTTGCTGGATTTATTTTACTATTGTGTCTACTACCCCAGGGCTAGTACACATAGCCTATACCCATACGCAGATAACCTTCAGATGCATATATTGTACATATTCTCTTTGTTTGCTTCCTTTTTGGTTGTTTTTTGTTTTATTCTGTATCTATTATTTTTTATTTGATATATATTATCTGTTATAATTGCAATTAACAGGCTGTGAACGAGGTCCGGGAGGACCGAAATGTTGGCCTAATTAAAAACCTAATGAAAACCACTGGTGGCCTAAATAAATACTTAAGCTTCATTTTGCAATTTTTGAGTGATATGAATTGATTTACACAATTACTAGGACATTTTCCCATCACAAAGCACCGAGCGAGTACATGAAAAGTGGAGTACGAGCCATCCATCTTGTAAAGTTTGATACTCTTGAGCTTGAGCACCTATCCATGTCTGCGTCAATGTTTTCCTATGATACCACAACTGCTGATGGGATAATTTCACAGGTAACTACTTCCAGTGATTTCCTAAATATCTCCCATAGCGAATTTCGTACACGTGATTGGGAACGTGAATCAAAAAAATGCATTGCATCGGAATTACATTGTGTCACTTTGGCGGAGTATTACAAAAACTGAAGAATCCTGAAAGGGATTTTTCATAATTTTACTATTGATACATCACAGATTATATAAAATCTACAAGCCTCATCTTTTGTGGAATACAGTACCCCGAATTAGCACATCTCACACCCTTTGCAAGTTAGTGGACACAATAGCACCTTCCTCCCTTAACATAAGGCTATTTAAAATCACACCTCACATACAATGACAGCAACCTATGACAAGTCATTGAACTCATTAGCATTTAGATTAACCCTGGTCAATATGTAAAATAACCATTTCATGTATTGTACATAGCAGATACCAGTATTGCTTAACAAAGTTTCAATTGTACCTTGCCACACACTCTGCTCCCACCCCAAAAATGCCCTATAAGTATGTGCTGTGGAATAAAGATTTAAGATATTGACAACCTGAGTTGAGTCTGGACTGTATTATCTCCTGGCCAGAGCAAATTCGGATATTCTTTGCACAGGGAAATATTCACAGGTTGGAGGTCTGATGCCTCATCGTATAACCATCATAAAAATGCCTGGAGAAAAAACGCTAACAGTTTGGTGTCAGAAGGTGGGATCCGCCCAAAACAGTATCAGGTAAGTGATTCTATATTTTTTATATATGTATTATTACTACCCTATACTGTAAGAGTGGATTATTTGAACCCGGTAAGCGCTTCTGTAGCACCTTTCAGGAATCTCATATTCCTAAAGAGAATTAAAGGGGTCTGGAGTCCCCTAATCTAAAAAACAGTACAGTGTGCAACGAATATCCTTTGCTAAAACTGTATATTGCTGTATAGTTGCTTAAGAATTTTTATTCATATTATATATATATATATATCTATATATATATATATATATATATATATATATATAGTCGAATTTTACTGTATAGACTGTATATAGATTATGTATAGATTGTATGCGAGTTCATGCTGAAATTGAAGGTATAAAATTGGCCATCCAGAATAGCTTAAAATCAGCCATAAATTCAGGAGTAGTCATGAGCCTGGATTAGAAGTAATACCATCCAGAATAGTTTAAGATCAACTATAAATTCAGAAGTAGTCATGAGCCTGGATTAGAAGAAATAGGATGAAAAACACATAAACTGATAAGCATAAGGTTTGTCAGTAAGTATTTTGCACTAAACACAAACATAATCATCCTTAGATAAACCTTCAAATTCAGCTGATCTCACTGTATATTTTTAGCTAAGTAAAATGGGCAATTCTTATGGTAAGAAGGATCCCAAAAAGAAACTGAATTTTAAATTTAGAACAGAAAATCATGTTCCTAAGTCTGCTGCAAATCAGTCTATGGTAAAACTGTCTCCTAAAAATGAATTGGGGGAAAGTCCCAAAATGTTTGTCCAGAGGTGTTTAGATCCATTTCATACTGATCCTTGGGTTGATAAGATGTGTAAATGGACAGAAGAAATGAAATGTACTGACCCGTTCCCAAAAGAGGGGTCTTTTTCAGATTTTCATATTGTCATGATCAAGGGTCTATATCTGAATGACATAGACACTTTTCCATGGTACAAAGGAGACCCTCACTGGGATAAAATACATATGAAAACTTGTGGACAAGCATGGATATCAATGCAAACTTTATGGACTGACTTCGGCAGTTCAAATACAAGACAGCAAAGTAAAACCCCCATTGTGACTCCAACTCCTCCCCCACCCCCATATGTGCCATTGTACCCTGTATTAACTAAATTAACAACAGAATCAGATGATGCAATATGCGCACAGTTAACTGTAACACAAGTTTCTGGCTTTACAGAAGCTGAAGTACAGGATTTCTCTGAGCATGCTAATCAACCTATTGTAAAGTCTACACAGCCCAGTAGAACAATATATGCAAGGGCAGCAAAGATTAAGGGTTTTGAACCAGGAGATACCCCTCCCATAGCAGCTGAAGCATTCCCTTTTGTAATAATGGGGAATCAGATGGTAATGAAGCCATCACCATCCACTGTCTTAAATGATAGATGCGTTTGAGATGTTAAAAATTTCTCTTGTTTCAGCCCCTGCATTGGGCATTCCACAATAAAATGTACAATTTCACCTGTATGCACGTGAAAATTGCAAAACCATAACTGCTGTGTTAGCTCAAGACCATGGAGGACAGTTGAGGCCGGTTGCATATACAGACGTGGACAAAATTGTTGGTACCCTTTGGTCAATGAAAGAAAAAGTCACAATGGTCACAGAAATAACTTTAATCTGACAAAAGTAATAATAAATTAAAATTCTATAAATGTTAACCAATGAAAGTCAGACATTGTTTTTCAACCATGCTTCAACAGAATTATGTAAAAAAATAAACTCATGAAACAGGCATGGACAAAAATGATGGTACCCCTAGAAAACACAGAACATAATGTGACCAAAGGGACATGTTAATTCAAGGTGTGTCCACTAATTAGCATCACAGGTGTCTACAACCTTGTAATCAGCCATTGGGCCTATATATATGGCTCCAGGTAATCACTGTGTTGTTTGGTGATATGGTGTGTACCACACTCGACATGGACCAGAGGAAGCAAAGGAAAGAGCTGTCTCAAGAGATCAGAAAGAAAATTATAGACAAGCATGTTAAAGGTAAAGGCTATAAGACCATCTCCAAGCAACTAGATGTTCCTGTGAGTACAGTTGCACATATTATTCATAAGTTTAAGATCCATGGGACTGTAGCCAACCTCCCTGGACGTGGCCGCAGGAGGAAAATTGATGACAAATCTAAGAGACGGATAATCCGAATGGTAACAAAAGAGCCTAGAAAGACTTCTAAAGAGATTCAAGGTGAACTTCATGCTCAAGGAACATCAGTGTCAGATCGCACCATCCGTCGTTGTTTGAGCCAAAGTGGACTACATGGGAGACGACCAAGGAGGACACCATTGTTGAAAACGAATCATAAAAAAGCAAGACTGGAATATGCCAAACTACATGTTGACAAGCCACAAAGCTTCTGGGAGAATGTCCTGTGGACAGATGAGACAAAAATCGAAGTTTTTGCCAAGGCACATCAGCTGTATGTTCACAGACGAAAAAATGAAGCATATCAAGAAAAGAACACTGTCCCTACTGTGAAACATGGAGGAGGCTCTGTTATGTTCTGGGGCTGCTTTGCTGCGTCTGGCACAGGGTGTCTTGAATCTGTGCAGGGTACAATGAAATCTCAAGACTATCAAGGAATTCTAGAGAGAAATGTACTAGCCAGTGTCAGAAAGCTTGGTCTCAGTCGCAGGTCATGGGTCTTGCAACAGGACAATGACCCAAAACACACCGCTAAAAACACCCAAGAATGGCTAAGAGGAAAAAATTGGACTATTCTAAAGTGGCCTTCTATGAGCCCTGACCTCAATCCTATTGAGCATCTTTGGAAGGAGCTGAAACATGCAGTCTGGAAAAGGCACCCTTCAAACCGGACACAACTGGAGCAGTTTGCTCATGAGGAGTGGGCCAAAATACCTGCTGAGAGGTGCAGATGTCTCATTGACAGTTACAGGAAGCGTTTGATTGCAGTGATTGCCTCAAAAGGTTGCGCAACAAAATATTAAGTTAGGGGTACCATCATTTTTGTCCATGCCTGTTTCATGAGTTTATTTTTTACATAATTCTGTTGAAGCATGGTTGAAAAACAATGTCTGACTTTCATTGGTTAACATTTATAGAATTTTAATTTATTATTACTTTTGTCAGATTAAAGTTATTTCTGTGACCATTGTGACTTTTTCTTTCATTGACCAAAGGGTACCAACAATTTTGTCCACGTCTGTATATCCAAACTACTCCCAGTCACTGTGCAGGGCATGCCACCATGTCTCAGGACCTTGGCAGCATGTGCAATGGCTGTAGAATTGACATGCTCGATCACACTGGGACACGATAGCACACTGTACACATCACACTCTGTCCTACACCTAAAAATCTGTCCACACAACACATGACTGCCCAAAGGTTGGTTGGGTATGATGTCATCCTTACCACCACCCCAGGGCTCCAGGTCCATTATTGCGCACCAACAACTGCACCAATGCTGTTTTTGAACTCTCTCTTAGGGCTAAAGCTCCACAAGATGAGATTTCAGAACAACATAAATGTGCAGAACGAATTCACATAGCTACCAGCCTCCGCCCCACCCTACAAAATGTTCCTTTTCCTGATACAGAAGATTTTTTTGTAGATGGCTCCTGCACCCGACCAGTTGATCACACATTTCATGCTGGTTATTCAGTTGCACAATTGCCCGATAGAGTTCTTGAGGCCATGCCAGCCACTGTCTCATCAGCACAAACTGAAGAGTTAATCACACTTGCTAGAGCTTGTGAAAAATATGTCTGGCAAGCGAGTAAATGTGTACACAGACTCTAAATTCGTATTTTCAGTGTTTCATGATTTTGGGGTAATATGGCAGCATAGAGGGTTCACTACAGCGACAGGCAAACCAGTAGCACATGCACAACTCATTTCAAATCTCCTTACAGCAATTTAACTCCCAGAGACCATTGCAGTCATTAAACGTCAAGCACACACAACTTCAATGACACTAGTTGCCCAGGGGAACAGGTTAGCAGACAGGCATGCAAAAGCAGCTTCCCGTGTCACACAAAATTGCACAACCAAAGTTTTTATAAATTCCCCGCTAGTACCGCTCACGCCTGAAAATAACATAATGTTGTCCCAGCTCCAAACATTTGCAATATCAGCAGACATCGCTTATTGGGAAGTTCAAGGGTTGACCAAAGACGCTAACGGTCTGTGGTCAAAGGGAGGAGTAGTATTTTGATGGGGAGACCCTTCCCAACCCTATGGACAATGAGTCCATTAATTCTGATGCCTGGAGACTTGCAGCAGATACAAGAGGAATATGTGGCAAAACTGATTGAGAAATGAAACAGTGGTTATGATGATATTTCGCTTGTTTCCTTTGCCAACAGGTGCATCAACCCAACCCTCGTCATACAGGAAAGGATGGAGCTGGATTATCTTTTAGCTTCTAAGGGGGGTTTCTGTGAGTTTATAGGAGAGGACTGCTGTACTTGGATCGCAGATACCAGTGATAAAGTCCAAGCCCATATGGATAAGGTCCCTGTAATTCAGGGCAGAGCTAGTGCTATTGCTAATGAGGGATGGAATCCTTTCAGGGCTTTGGCTGATTTTGGGGATTTCCTGTTTTCCATAGGTAACTGGTTAAAGGAAGTAGGAGTATATATTCTCATGTTGTTTTTCGCTTTATCCTATATATCCTAGTGAGATGTTCCTGCTGTTTGATCGATCGGATCGCCCAGGCACGTGCAGATGATCACATCCTCATCGCAGCTCCTGGATATACCATGGATCAATCTATGTCTTTGATGGAAAGGATGTCCACCTAAACGTTCATCGCCATGCCACCTCCCACATCACGACCTCCCTCAGAGTCAACTCCCCGAAGAATCGAGCTGAGGGATGGAGCATCATCATGGAGACAATGACACCCAAGGAGCACCAAGATCGACGAGGGCAAGCTGAGGAAAACAAAGATTCAGCAAGAGGTTCAAGGAACACAGGGGACATAATACAAAGAGGAGGGATCTGTCATGGAAATTTGTATTAGCATAGGATGACTATAGTGGACTTTCTTTTTAGCTTAGAAATGTTATGTAAGTTTATTTTGTATATGCCTCCCTGTGTAAGGTCTGACCTGATTACGGTTATGAGAGCGTGATCGGGTAAGGTCGTTGCAAGGGAAATTCTATAGATCGGCACTCGGGTTCCTACTCCCCCATGTGAAAGCCACCACGATTGGTTTGAGAGGGATCTAATGGCTGCTGGCTCTGAGAGCAATGTTCTTAGTGAGAGCTGCCAGGGGGTCCTCATCAGCAACGGTAGGGGATAGCACGCTGATGCCATTCTCAGTGAACCATGGGGGCCCCAACATGAAACATTGGTTGGTGGTCTTGTGTCTATGTGAACGCTATATCACATTTCTTGGTCGATCCTGTTTTAAAAGACCTTCCTCAAGGACTGATCCCCCCTTTCGGAACCATGTCTAACAGAGGTTCACTTTGGGTCAGTAGGATATTTGTACCAGATTAAATGGATGTTGTCCAATTAGGGCCAGATCTGTTTAAGAAAAAGGCTGATTCATTTGGAAGCATTTGCGCGTGTTCTGTGTGTGGTGGTGGATGGTGAGCATGTTTGAGCTCTACCCACTGGCACTCTCAGGAAATCTGTGAATGTGTACCTTTCAGTTCTAAAATGTATTTCTATTGATCAAGGCATGAGGTGGCTTGTACCTGCCTATCTGTAATATTACTGGGCGGCCATGTGCCATGGAGGGCGGGGTTAAGTCTAACCCGAACATCCTATCTATGTGTAGAGCTTGCATGCCTTATGTTTTGTGTGTTTTGTGTTCTTTCTTACTTTTCTTTCTTATCTCTTTTCCACTATGCAGGAGACTTTTTCCTACTGTGTGCCAAATTACACAGAAGTTGTTGTTGTTTTTTTATCTCCTTAGTCTTTAGTGTCTTCATGTGTCACATATATATATATATATATATATATATACTGTATATATACAGACAAGGCCTTAGATGGAGGTGAACAGACAGTGATTCCGTTTTTATATATATACAGTACAGACCAAAAGTTTGAAAAAGGCTCTTGTATGAGCTGAAACGTTGCCATCCACATGGGTGAATAAACACCATTGCTTTTACCTGGAGTGCTGTCTGTTTTTCATCACTATCTACATGGGGTAAGCAGCTACATCCCTGGACATAGCACCCAAACTGCTTTTTTCCAATGCCGCCATCATTTTCTTTTTTCTATATATATAAATATATATATATATATATATAGCAGTTGGGATCAATGGTTGGGTTGAAAGGGATTTTTCATAATTCTACTATTGATACATCACAGATTATACAAGATCTACAAGCCTTATCTCTTGTGGAATACAGTACCCTGAATTAGCACAACTCATGATCTCACACCCTTTGCAAGTTGGTGGACACAATAGCACCTTCCTTAACATAAGGCTATTTAAAATCACACCTCACATACAATGACAGCAACCTATGACAATGCATTCAATTTATTAGCATTTAGATTAACCCTGGTCAATATGTAAAATAACCCTTTCATGTATTGTATATAGCAGATACTAGTATTGTTTAACAAAGTTTCAATTGTACCTTGCCACACACTATGCTCCCACCCCCAAATGCCCTATAAGTATTTGCTATGGAATAAAGATTTTAGATATTGACAACCTGAGTTGAGGTTGGGCTGTCTTATCTCCTGGCCAGAGCAAATCGGATATTCTTTGCACAGGGAAATATATACACGTGTTGGAGGCCTCATCGTATAACCATCATAAACCTGCCTGGAGAAAAAACGCTAACAAATCCTGAGGGGACTAAGGGTACATTTACGCCCTAACCAGTTTCCAACTAACAAGGAATATTGTGATAAATTATTCTAAACTATTTTGAACAAATATTCACTTGACATTATTGTACTAAGCATTGAATACCTACAGAAGTCTATCTCAGAGATCCGTGACAAATTGTCGACGATTGAAACACAGCTCATTTCAACCATTTCCTCTCAAGATTGGAACGACCTAAAGAAAAAGATGGAAAATATCCTGGAGGATCACAAGAAATATATATAGCAAACCAAGAGGTCCAAATTCACTCGCGATACTGAGGACTATCAACTGAAAAGAGTTTTCAGTTGGCAATTGCAAGAAACCGATCCACATGGCTATCAATCGTTTGGGGACTATGCATCCTCTTCCTCTGGGAGCGAGAGATCATCACGTCGCAGACCACAGCGTTTTTTCCCCCGTCGGGGCAACAGGACCAGATGACGACCCCACGGATACGCAGGGGACGAGGCTCCCACCATACCAGAACTCTCTACAATCCAAACCAGATCTCAGGTACAGATTAAGTTATTAATATTTCATCAAGGACTCTATCACCAGCAGAACATAGTGTCTTATCTAAAGGACCTTCTTTTTGTCCAAGAGTCTCTTTTCAGCATTTTTTTTTTATGCAGGACCTTAATAGGTTCTATAGATCTTTACGTTTAAAAACACATTTTATGAATGCTGATGTTTCTAATGTGTCTGAATTATCACAAACCACTAATAGGCTGTCTATAGCTCACTTAGGTCTCAGAAACAAAAACAATTTCATGCCTCCATAAATCATATCATGGAGTTGTGGCTTTTATCAACTTAGTTGACAAGGAGATCCACATAAGTATTGACTCCTTTAGGAGGGGCTGGTACCCGTCTCGTTCAAACCTCCCAAACATTGAATTTCTTGCATTACAGTCACTTAGGCGTGATAAGACAATTACAATCAAACCTGCTGATAAAGGAGGGGCCATAGTGGTAATGGATACATCCTATTATATACAAGAAATTAAGAGACAATTAGCGGACACCGATGCATACGAACTTACTTACATTAACCCCACTGTAAGCATTAAAAAAGAGATATAATTATTTCTTGATTATCATATAACTGCTTGTACAATTGACAAAGTGACATATAAATACTTACACAATGATCATCCTGTCATGCTGATTCTCTATACATTGCCAAAAATACATAAAGATCTTCAACAACCACCAGGACGTCCGATAGTGGCATCAACAGATTCACTCTTGGTACCACTTTCCATTTATTTGGAAAAAATACGTACGTCATTAGTACGCCAAACCAAGTCCTATTTATTAGACATATCAAATTTTCTGGAAATTGTTTCTTCTTTGGGTGCGATTCCCTCCAATGCGCTTTTGGTCACTTTAGATGTGAAAAGCCTATATACCTTCATCTCACATGATGGGGGTATACAGGCTGTATGTACATTTCTTAGGATTTCCACTCAAATACTCAACAAGCCTTCTGTATCAGATTATTACAATTTGTTTTACAATTTTTTTATATGTTTGGTGATCATTATTGCATTCTAAAAAAAAAGGTACAGCTATGGGGGCGAATATGCCCCCCCCCCCCCCACACATATGCCAATCTTTTTATGGCACAGTTGACCATGAGGATGACCATGTATATCCCCAAACATTATTTCAATCTTATGCGCTAATGTGGCACAGGTTTATTGATTATATTTTTTGCATTTGGACAGGAAACATGGTCTCCTCTAATACATTCTATACTTATCTCAATAATGTTATGAAGGATTTACAATTTACTGCTCATGTTGATGAGACCACCATACATTTTTGGGATACTTCCATATCCAAGGATTCTAATTGTTTACTTGAGATCGATCTTTACACAAAACCTACAGACAGGAATACATTGTTGTTGTATTCTAGTTGTCATCCTAAGAATTCGAAGACATCATTACCCCGATCACAATTCGCTAGAGTGTCAAGAATTGCGAGTGATCCTTCACTTAAAAAACAACGGTTATTGGAAATGTCAGACAAATTTGAGGCACGCGGTTATCCACGGGGCTTATTACATAAGGAGATCAATTTAACAATACAGGATAAAAAAAAACCTAAGTCTCCACAATCACAACAATCCCCTCCCCGACTTCCATTGGTGGTTATGTACCATCCATTTATGCCACAAATTCTGCGTATTATACAAAAAACATCTTTTGGGCAGATTCTATCCACAAATACAGGAATTTAATAACGCGGTTAGGATGTGTTATAAGCGCCCTAGGAATTTACCCAATACCCTTGTAAATGCAGACATTGGCCCAGAAAGAATCCAGTTAAAACAAACAGCATTCTCTAACCCGCAACGCCACCTCTCTTCCGGTCAGCATTAGATTTGAGGTATGTACGCTGCATTTAGGACCTTATACTTTATTCCATACAAATGTCCTTATATATCATGTATTACTCTGCTCTCTGCCAATCCGGGCACTACAGTGATTGTGTTCTTTATTACATAATTCTCTAGAGGTATATCGATTTGACTAAGTTGATAAACTTGTGACCAGCATTACATTATAATACTCTGGATTACATTGTCTGCACAAAATATATGATTTTGCTGGATTTATTTTACTATTGTGTCTACTACCCCAGGGCTAGTACACATAGCCTATACCCATACGCAGATAACCTTCAGATGCATATATTGTACATATTCTCTTTGTTTGCTTCCTTTTTGGTTGTTTTTTGTTTTATTCTGTATCTATTATTTTTTATTTGATATATATTATCTGTTATAATTGCAATTAACAGGCTGTGAACGAGGTCCGGGAGGACCGAAATGTTGGCCTAATTAAAAACCTAATGAAAACCACTGGTGGCCTAAATAAATACTTAAGCTTCATTTTGCAATTTTTGAGTGATATGAATTGATTTACACAATTACTAGGACATTTTCCCATCACAAAGCACCGAGCGAGTACATGAAAAGTGGAGTACGAGCCATCCATCTTGTAAAGTTTGATACTCTTGAGCTTGAGCACCTATCCATGTCTGCGTCAATGTTTTCCTATGATACCACAACTGCTGATGGGATAATTTCACAGGTAACTACTTCCAGTGATTTCCTAAATATCTCCCATAGCGAATTTCGTACACGTGATTGGGAACGTGAATCAAAAAATGCATTGCATCGGAATTACATTGTGTCACTTTGGCGGAGTATTACAAAAACTGAAGAATCCTGAAAGGGATTTTTCATAATTTTACTATTGATACATCACAGATTATATAAAATCTACAAGCCTCATCTTTTGTGGAATACAGTACCCCGAATTAGCACATCTCACACCCTTTGCAAGTTAGTGGACACAATAGCACCTTCCTCCCTTAACATAAGGCTATTTAAAATCACACCTCACATACAATGACAGCAACCTATGACAAGTCATTGAACTCATTAGCATTTAGATTAACCCTGGTCAATATGTAAAATAACCATTTCATGTATTGTACATAGCAGATACCAGTATTGCTTAACAAAGTTTCAATTGTACCTTGCCACACACTCTGCTCCCACCCCAAAAATGCCCTATAAGTATGTGCTGTGGAATAAAGATTTAAGATATTGACAACCTGAGTTGAGTCTGGACTGTATTATCTCCTGGCCAGAGCAAATTCGGATATTCTTTGCACAGGGAAATATTCACAGGTTGGAGGTCTGATGCCTCATCGTATAACCATCATAAAAATGCCTGGAGAAAAAACGCTAACAGTTTGGTGTCAGAAGGTGGGATCCGCCCAAAACAGTATCAGGTAAGTGATTCTATATTTTTTATATATGTATTATTACTACCCTATACTGTAAGAGTGGATTATTTGAACCCGGTAAGCGCTTCTGTAGCACCTTTCAGGAATCTCATATTCCTAAAGAGAATTAAAGGGGTCTGGAGTCCCCTAATCTAAAAAACAGTACAGTGTGCAACGAATATCCTTTGCTAAAACTGTATATTGCTGTATAGTTGCTTAAGAATTTTTATTCATATTATATATATATATATATCTATCTATATATATATATATATATATATAGTCGAATTTTACTGTATAGACTGTATATAGATTATGTATAGATTGTATGCGAGTTCATGCTGAAATTGAAGGTATAAAATTGGCCATCCAGAATAGCTTAAAATCAGCCATAAATTCAGGAGTAGTCATGAGCCTGGATTAGAAGTAATACCATCCAGAATAGTTTAAGATCAACTATAAATTCAGAAGTAGTCATGAGCCTGGATTAGAAGAAATAGGATGAAAAACACATAAACTGATAAGCATAAGGTTTGTCAGTAAGTATTTTGCACTAAACACAAACATAATCATCCTTAGATAAACCTTCAAATTCAGCTGATCTCACTGTATATTTTTAGCTAAGTAAAATGGGCAATTCTTATGGTAAGAAGGATCCCAAAAAGAAACTGAATTTTAAATTTAGAACAGAAAATCATGTTCCTAAGTCTGCTGCAAATCAGTCTATGGTAAAACTGTCTCCTAAAAATGAATTGGGGGAAAGTCCCAAAATGTTTGTCCAGAGGTGTTTAGATCCATTTTATACTGATCCTTGGGTTGATAAGATGTGTAAATGGACAGAAGAAATGAAATGTACTGACCCGTTCCCAAAAGAGGGGTCTTTTTCAGATTTTCATATTGTCATGATCAAGGGTCTATATCTGAATGACATAGACACTTTTCCATGGTACAAAGGAGACCCTCACTGGGATAAAATACATATGAAAACTTGTGGACAAGCATGGATATCAATGCAAACTTTATGGACTGACTTCGGCAGTTCAAATACAAGACAGCAAAGTAAAACCCCCATTGTGACTCCAACTCCTCCCCCACCCCCATATGTGCCATTGTACCCTGTATTAACTAAATTAACAACAGAATCAGATGATGCAATATGCGCACAGTTAACTGTAACACAAGTTTCTGGCTTTACAGAAGCTGAAGTACAGGATTTCTCTGAGCATGCTAATCAACCTATTGTAAAGTCTACACAGCCCAGTAGAACAATATATGCAAGGGCAGCAAAGATTAAGGGTTTTGAACCAGGAGATACCCCTCCCATAGCAGCTGAAGCATTCCCTTTTGTAATAATGGGGAATCAGATGGTAATGAAGCCATCACCATCCACTGTCTTAAATGATAGATGCGTTTGAGATGTAAAAATTTCTCTTGTTTCAGCCCCTGCATTGGGCATTCCACAATAAAATGTACAATTTCACCTGTATGCACGTGAAAATTGCAAAACCATAACTGCTGTGTTAGCTCAAGACCATGGAGGACAGTTGAGGCCGGTTGCATATATATCCAAACTACTCCCAGTCACTGTGCAGGGCATGCCACCATGTCTCAGGACCTTGGCAGCATGTGCAATGGCTGTAGAATTGACATGCTCGATCACACTGGGACACGATAGCACACTGTACACATCACACTCTGTCCTACACCTAAAAATCTGTCCACACAACACATGACTGCCCAAAGGTTGGTTGGGTATGATGTCATCCTTACCACCACCCCAGGGCTCCAGGTCCATTATTGCGCACCAACAACTGCACCAATGCTGTTTTTGAACTCTCTCTTAGGGCTAAAGCTCCACAAGATGAGATTTCAGAACAACATAAATGTGCAGAACGAATTCACATAGCTACCAGCCTCCGCCCCACCCTACAAAATGTTCCTTTTCCTGATACAGAAGATTTTTTTGTAGATGGCTCCTGCACCCGACCAGTTGATCACACATTTCATGCTGGTTATTCAGTTGCACAATTGCCCGATAGAGTTCTTGAGGCCATGCCAGCCACTGTCTCATCAGCACAAACTGAAGAGTTAATCACACTTGCTAGAGCTTGTGAAAAATATGTCTGGCAAGCGAGTAAATGTGTACACAGACTCTAAATTCGTATTTTCAGTGTTTCATGATTTTGGGGTAATATGGCAGCATAGAGGGTTCACTACAGCGACAGGCAAACCAGTAGCACATGCACAACTCATTTCAAATCTCCTTACAGCAATTTAACTCCCAGAGACCATTGCAGTCATTAAACGTCAAGCACACACAACTTCAATGACACTAGTTGCCCAGGGGAACAGGTTAGCAGACAGGCATGCAAAAGCAGCTTCCCGTGTCACACAAAATTGCACAACCAAAGTTTTTATAAATTCCCCGCTAGTACCGCTCACGCCTGAAAATAACATAATGTTGTCCCAGCTCCAAACATTTGCAATATCAGCAGACATCGCTTATTGGGAAGTTCAAGGGTTGACCAAAGACGCTAACGGTCTGTGGTCAAAGGGAGGAGTAGTATTTTGATGGGGAGACCCTTCCCAACCCTATGGACAATGAGTCCATTAATTCTGATGCCTGGAGACTTGCAGCAGATACAAGAGGAATATGTGGCAAAACTGATTGAGAAATGAAACAGTGGTTATGATGATATTTCGCTTGTTTCCTTTGCCAACAGGTGCATCAACCCAACCCTCGTCATACAGGAAAGGATGGAGCTGGATTATCTTTTAGCTTCTAAGGGGGGTTTCTGTGAGTTTATAGGAGAGGACTGCTGTACTTGGATCGCAGATACCAGTGATAAAGTCCAAGCCCATATGGATAAGGTCCCTGTAATTCAGGGCAGAGCTAGTGCTATTGCTAATGAGGGATGGAATCCTTTCAGGGCTTTGGCTGATTTTGGGGATTTCCTGTTTTCCATAGGTAACTGGTTAAAGGAAGTAGGAGTATATATTCTCATGTTGTTTTTCGCTTTATCCTATATATCCTAGTGAGATGTTCCTGCTGTTTGATCGATCGGATCGCCCAGGCACGTGCAGATGATCACATCCTCATCGCAGCTCCTGGATATACCATGGATCAATCTATGTCTTTGATGGAAAGGATGTCCACCTAAACGTTCATCGCCATGCCACCCCCCACATCACGACCTCCCTCAGAGTCAACTCCCCGAAGAATCGAGCTGAGGGATGGAGCATCATCATGGAGACAATGACACCCAAGGAGCACCAAGATCGACGAGGGCAAGCTGAGGAAAACAAAGATTCAGCAAGAGGTTCAAGGAACACAGGGGACATAATACAAAGAGGAGGGATCTGTCATGGAAATTTGTATTAGCATAGGATGACTATAGTGGACTTTCTTTTTAGCTTAGAAATGTTATGTAAGTTTATTTTGTATATGCCTCCCTGTGTAAGGTCTGACCTGATTACGGTTATGAGAGCGTGATCGGGTAAGGTCGTTGCAAGGGAAATTCTATAGATCGGCACTCGGGTTCCTACTCCCCCATGTGAAAGCCACCACGATTGGTTTGAGAGGGATCTAATGGCTGCTGGCTCTGAGAGCAATGTTCTTAGTGAGAGCTGCCAGGGGGTCCTCATCAGCAACGGTAGGGGATAGCACGCTGATGCCATTCTCAGTGAACCATGGGGGCCCCAACATGAAACATTGGTTGGTGGTCTTGTGTCTATGTGAACGCTATATCACATTTCTTGGTCGATCCTGTTTTAAAAGACCTTCCTCAAGGACTGATCCCCCCTTTCGGAACCATGTCTAACAGAGGTTCACTTTGGGTCAGTAGGATATTTGTACCAGATTAAATGGATGTTGTCCAATTAGGGCCAGATCTGTTTAAGAAAAAGGCTGATTCATTTGGAAGCATTTGCGCGTGTTCTGTGTGTGGTGGTGGATGGTGAGCATGTTTGAGCTCTACCCACTGGCACTCTCAGGAAATCTGTGAATGTGTACCTTTCAGTTCTAAAATGTATTTCTATTGATCAAGGCATGAGGTGGCTTGTACCTGCCTATCTGTAATATTACTGGGCGGCCATGTGCCATGGAGGGCGGGGTTAAGTCTAACCCGAACATCCTATCTATGTGTAGAGCTTGCATGCCTTATGTTTTGTATGTTTTGTGTTCTTTCTTACTTTTCTTTCTTATCTCTTTTCCACTATGCAGGAGACTTTTTCCTACTGTGTGCCAAATTACACAGAAGTTGTTGTTGTTTTTTTATCTCCTTCTTAGTCTTTAGTGTCTTCATGTGTCACATATATATACTATATATATATATACTGTATATATACATACAAGGCCTTAGATGGAGGTGAACAGACAGTGATTCCGTTTTTATATATATACAGTACAGACCAAAAGTTTGAAAAAGGCTCTTGTATGAGCTGAAACGTTGCCATCCACATGGGTGAATAAACACCATTGCTTTTACCTGGAGTGCTGTCTGTTTTTCATCACTATCTACATGGGGTAAGCAGCTACATCCCTGGACATAGCACCCAAACTGCTTTTTTCCAATGCCGCCATCATTTTCTTTTTTCTATATATATAAATATATATATATATATATATATAGCAGTTGGGATCAATGGTTGGGTTGAAAGGGATTTTTCATAATTCTACTATTGATACATCACAGATTATACAAGATCTACAAGCCTTATCTCTTGTGGAATACAGTACCCTGAATTAGCACAACTCATGATCTCACACCCTTTGCAAGTTGGTGGACACAATAGCACCTTCCTTAACATAAGGCTATTTAAAATCACACCTCACATACAATGACAGCAACCTATGACAATTCATTCAATTTATTAGCATTTAGATTAACCCTGGTCAATATGTAAAATAACCCTTTCATGTATTGTATATAGCAGATACTAGTATTGTTTAACAAAGTTTCAATTGTACCTTGCCACACACTATGCTCCCACCCCCAAATGCCCTATAAGTATTTGCTATGGAATAAAGATTTTAGATATTGACAACCTGAGTTGAGGTTGGGCTGTCTTATCTCCTGGCCAGAGCAAATCGGATATTCTTTGCACAGGGAAATATATACACGTGTTGGAGGCCTCATCGTATAACCATCATAAACCTGCCTGGAGAAAAAACGCTAACAAATCCTGAGGGGACTAAGGGTACATTTACGCCCTAACCAGTTTCCAACTAACAAGGAATATTGTGATAAATTATTCTAAACTATTTTGAACAAATATTCACTTGACATTATTGTACTAAGCATTGAATACCTACAGAAGTCTATCTCAGAGATCCGTGACAAATTGTCGACGATTGAAACACAGCTCATTTCAACCATTTCCTCTCAAGATTGGAACGACCTAAAGAAAAAGATGGAAAATATCCTGGAGGATCACAAGAAATATATATAGCAAACCAAGAGGTCCAAATTCACTCGCGATACTGAGGACTATCAACTGAAAAGAGTTTTCAGTTGGCAATTGCAAGAAACCGATCCACATGGCTATCAATCGTTTGGGGACTATGCATCCTCTTCCTCTGGGAGCGAGAGATCATCACGTCGCAGACCACAGCGTTTTTTCCCCCGTCGGGGCAACAGGACCAGATGACGACCCCACGGATACGCAGGGGACGAGGCTCCCACCATACCAGAACTCTCTACAATCCAAACCAGATCTCAGGTACAGATTAAGTTATTAATATTTCATCAAGGACTCTATCACCAGCAGAACATAGTGTCTTATCTAAAGGACCTTCTTTTTGTCCAAGAGTCTCTTTTCAGCATTTTTTTTTTATGCAGGACCTTAATAGGTTCTATAGATCTTTACGTTTAAAAACACATTTTATGAATGCTGATGTTTCTAATGTGTCTGAATTATCACAAACCACTAATAGGCTGTCTATAGCTCACTTAGGTCTCAGAAACAAAAACAATTTCATGCCTCCATAAATCATATCATGGAGTTGTGGCTTTTATCAACTTAGTTGACAAGGAGATCCACATAAGTATTGACTCCTTTAGGAGGGGCTGGTACCCGTCTCGTTCAAACCTCCCAAACATTGAATTTCTTGCATTACAGTCACTTAGGCGTGATAAGACAATTACAATCAAACCTGCTGATAAAGGAGGGGCCATAGTGGTAATGGATACATCCTATTATATACAAGAAATTAAGAGACAATTAGCGGACACCGATGCATACGAACTTACTTACATTAACCCCACTGTAAGCATTAAAAAAGAGATATAATTATTTCTTGATTATCATATAACTGCTTGTACAATTGACAAAGTGACATATAAATACTTACACAATGATCATCCTGTCATGCTGATTCTCTATACATTGCCAAAAATACATAAAGATCTTCAACAACCACCAGGACGTCCGATAGTGGCATCAACAGATTCACTCTTGGTACCACTTTCCATTTATTTGGAAAAAATACGTACGTCATTAGTACGCCAAACCAAGTCCTATTTATTAGACATATCAAATTTTCTGGAAATTGTTTCTTCTTTAGGTGCGATTCCCTCCAATGCGCTTTTGGTCACTTTAGATGTGAAAAGCCTATATACCTTCATCTCACATGATGGGGGTATACAGGCTGTATGTACATTTCTTAGGATTTCCACTCAAATACTCAACAAGCCTTCTGTATCAGATTATTACAATTTGTTTTACAATTTTTTTATATGTTTGGTGATCATTATTGCATTCTAAAAAAAAAGGTACAGCTATGCCCCCCCCCCCCCACACATATGCCAATCTTTTTATGGCACAGTTGACCATGAGGATGACCATGTATATCCCCAAACATTATTTCAATCTTATGCGCTAATGTGGCACAGGTTTATTGATTATATTTTTTGCATTTGGACAGGAAACATGGTCTCCTCTAATACATTCTATACTTATCTCAATAATGTTATGAAGGATTTACAATTTACTGCTCATGTTGATGAGACCACCATACATTTTTGGGATACTTCCATATCCAAGGATTCTAATTGTTTACTTGAGATCGATCTTTACACAAAACCTACAGACAGGAATACATTGTTGTTGTATTCTAGTTGTCATCCTAAGAATTCGAAGACATCATTACCCCGATCACAATTCGCTAGAGTGTCAAGAATTGCGAGTGATCCTTCACTTAAAAAACAACGGTTATTGGAAATGTCAGACAAATTTGAGGCACGCGGTTATCCACGGGGCTTATTACATAAGGAGATCAATTTAACAATACAGGATAAAAAAAAACCTAAGTCTCCACAATCACAACAATCCCCTCCCCGACTTCCATTGGTGGTTATGTACCATCCATTTATGCCACAAATTCTGCGTATTATACAAAAAACATCTTTTGGGCAGATTCTATCCACAAATACAGGAATTTAATAACGCGGTTAGGATGTGTTATAAGCGCCCTAGGAATTTACCCAATACCCTTGTAAATGCAGACATTGGCCCAGAAAGAATCCAGTTAAAACAAACAGCATTCTCTAACCCGCAACGCCACCTCTCTTCCGGTCAGCATTAGATTTGAGGTATGTACGCTGCATTTAGGACCTTATACTTTATTCCATACAAATGTCCTTATATATCATGTATTACTCTGCTCTCTGCCAATCCGGGCACTACAGTGATTGTGTTCTTTATTACATAATTCTCTAGAGGTATATCGATTTGACTAAGTTGATAAACTTGTGACCAGCATTACATTATAATACTCTGGATTACATTGTCTGCACAAAATATATGATTTTGCTGGATTTATTTTACTATTGTGTCTACTACCCCAGGGCTAGTACACATAGCCTATACCCATACGCAGATAACCTTCAGATGCATATATTGTACATATTCTCTTTGTTTGCTTCCTTTTTGGTTGTTTTTTTGTTTTATTCTGTATCTATTATTTTTTATTTGATATATATTATCTGTTATAATTGCAATTAACAGGCTGTGAACGAGGTCCGGGAGGACCGAAATGTTGGCCTAATTAAAAACCTAATGAAAACCACTGGTGGCCTAAATAAATACTTAAGCTTCATTTTGCAATTTTTGAGTGATATGAATTGATTTTCACAATTACTAGGACATTTTCCCATCACAAAGCACCGAGCGAGTACATGAAAAGTGGAGTACGAGCCATCCATCTTGTAAAGTTTGATACTCTTGAGCTTGAGCACCTATCCATGTCTGCGTCAATGTTTTCCTATGATACCACAACTGCTGATGGGATAATTTCACAGGTAACTACTTCCAGTGATTTCCTAAATATCTCCCATAGCGAATTTCGTACACGTGATTGGGAACGTGAATCAAAAAAATGCATTGCATCGGAATTACATTGTGTCACTTTGGCGGAGTATTACAAAAACTGAAGAATCCTGAAAGGGATTTTTCATAATTTTACTATTGATACATCACAGATTATATAAAATCTACAAGCCTCATCTTTTGTGGAATACAGTACCCCGAATTAGCACATCTCACACCCTTTGCAAGTTAGTGGACACAATAGCACCTTCCTCCCTTAACATAAGGCTATTTAAAATCACACCTCACATACAATGACAGCAACCTATGACAAGTCATTGAACTCATTAGCATTTAGATTAACCCTGGTCAATATGTAAAATAACCATTTCATGTATTGTACATAGCAGATACCAGTATTGCTTAACAAAGTTTCAATTGTACCTTGCCACACACTCTGCTCCCACCCCAAAAATGCCCTATAAGTATGTGCTGTGGAATAAAGATTTAAGATATTGACAACCTGAGTTGAGTCTGGACTGTATTATCTCCTGGCCAGAGCAAATTCGGATATTCTTTGCACAGGGAAATATTCACAGGTTGGAGGTCTGATGCCTCATCGTATAACCATCATAAAACTGCCTGGAGAAAAAACGCTAACAGTTTGGTGTCAGAAGGTGGGATCCGCCCAAAACAGTATCAGGTAAGTGATTCTATATTTTTTATATATGTATTATTACTACCCTATACTGTAAGAGTGGATTATTTGAACCCGGTAAGCGCTTCTGTAGCACCTTTCAGGAATCTCATATTCCTAAAGAGAATTAAAGGGGTCTGGAGTCCCCTAATCTAAAAAACAGTACAGTGTGCAACGAATATCCTTTGCTAAAACTGTATATTGCTGTATAGTTGCTTAAGAATTTTTATTCATATTATATATATATATATATATATATATATATATAGTCGAATTTTACTGTATAGACTGTATATAGATTATGTATAGATTGTATGCGAGTTCATGCTGAAATTGAAGGTATAAAATTGGCCATCCAGAATAGCTTAAAATCAGCCATAAATTCAGGAGTAGTCATGAGCCTGGATTAGAAGTAATACCATCCAGAATAGTTTAAGATCAACTATAAATTCAGAAGTAGTCATGAGCCTGGATTAGAAGAAATAGGATGAAAAACACATAAACTGATAAGCATAAGGTTTGTCAGTAAGTATTTTGCACTAAACACAAACATAATCATCCTTAGATAAACCTTCAAATTCAGCTGATCTCACTGTATATTTTTAGCTAAGTAAAATGGGCAATTCTTATGGTAAGAAGGATCCCAAAAAGAAACTGAATTTTAAATTTAGAACAGAAAATCATGTTCCTAAGTCTGCTGCAAATCAGTCTATGGTAAAACTGTCTCCTAAAAATGAATTGGGGGAAAGTCCCAAAATGTTTGTCCAGAGGTGTTTAGATCCATTTTATACTGATCCTTGGGTTGATAAGATGTGTAAATGGACAGAAGAAATGAAATGTACTGACCCGTTCCCAAAAGAGGGGTCTTTTTCAGATTTTCATATTGTCATGATCAAGGGTCTATATCTGAATGACATAGACACTTTTCCATGGTACAAAGGAGACCCTCACTGGGATAAAATACATATGAAAACTTGTGGACAAGCATGGATATCAATGCAAACTTTATGGACTGACTTCGGCAGTTCAAATACAAGACAGCAAAGTAAAACCCCCATTGTGACTCCAACTCCTCCCCCACCCCCATATGTGCCATTGTACCCTGTATTAACTAAATTAACAACAGAATCAGATGATGCAATATGCGCACAGTTAACTGTAACACAAGTTTCTGGCTTTACAGAAGCTGAAGTACAGGATTTCTCTGAGCATGCTAATCAACCTATTGTAAAGTCTACACAGCCCAGTAGAACAATATATGCAAGGGCAGCAAAGATTAAGGGTTTTGAACCAGGAGATACCCCTCCCATAGCAGCTGAAGCATTCCCTTTTGTAATAATGGGGAATCAGATGGTAATGAAGCCATCACCATCCACTGTCTTAAATGATAGATGCGTTTGAGATGTTAAAAATTTCTCTTGTTTCAGCCCCTGCATTGGGCATTCCACAATAAAATGTACAATTTCACCTGTATGCACGTGAAAATTGCAAAACCATAACTGCTGTGTTAGCTCAAGACCATGGAGGACAGTTGAGGCCGGTTGCATATATATCCAAACTACTCCCAGTCACTGTGCAGGGCATGCCACCATATCTCAGGACCTTGGCAGCATGTGCAATGGCTGTAGAATTGACATGCTCGATCACACTGGGACACGATAGCACACTGTACACATCACACTCTGTCCTACACCTAAAAATCTGTCCACACAACACATGACTGCCCAAAGGTTGGTTGGGTATGATGTCATCCTTACCACCACCCCAGGGCTCCAGGTCCATTATTGCGCACCAACAACTGCACCAATGCTGTTTTTGAACTCTCTCTTAGGGCTAAAGCTCCACAAGATGAGATTTCAGAACAACATAAATGTGCAGAACGAATTCACATAGCTACCAGCCTCCGCCCCACCCTACAAAATGTTCCTTTTCCTGATACAGAAGATTTTTTTGTAGATGGCTCCTGCACCCGACCAGTTGATCACACATTTCATGCTGGTTATTCAGTTGCACAATTGCCCGATAGAGTTCTTGAGGCCATGCCAGCCACTGTCTCATCAGCACAAACTGAAGAGTTAATCACACTTGCTAGAGCTTGTGAAAAATATGTCTGGCAAGCGAGTAAATGTGTACACAGACTCTAAATTCGTATTTTCAGTGTTTCATGATTTTGGGGTAATATGGCAGCATAGAGGGTTCACTACAGCGACAGGCAAACCAGTAGCTCATGCACAACTCATTTCAAATCTCCTTACAGCAATTTAACTCCCAGAGACCATTGCAGTCATTAAACGTCAAGCACACACAACTTCAATGACACTAGTTGCCCAGGGGAACAGGTTAGCAGACAGGCATGCAAAAGCAGCTTCCCGTGTCACACAAAATTGCACAACCAAAGTTTTTATAAATTCCCCGCTAGTACCGCTCACGCCTGAAAATAACATAATGTTGTCCCAGCTCCAAACATTTGCAATATCAGCAGACATCGCTTATTGGGAAGTTCAAGGGTTGACCAAAGACGCTAACGGTCTGTGGTCAAAGGGAGGAGTAGTATTTTGATGGGGAGACCCTTCCCAACCCTATGGACAATGAGTCCATTAATTCTGATGCCTGGAGACTTGCAGCAGATACAAGAGGAATATGTGGCAAAACTGATTGAGAAATGAAACAGTGGTTATGATGATATTTCGCTTGTTTCCTTTGCCAACAGGTGCATCAACCCAACCCTCGTCATACAGGAAAGGATGGAGCTGGATTATCTTTTAGCTTCTAAGGGGGGTTTCTGTGAGTTTATAGGAGAGGACTGCTGTACTTGGATCGCAGATACCAGTGATAAAGTCCAAGCCCATATGGATAAGGTCCCTGTAATTCAGGGCAGAGCTAGTGCTATTGCTAATGAGGGATGGAATCCTTTCAGGGCTTTGGCTGATTTTGGGGATTTCCTGTTTTCCATAGGTAACTGGTTAAAGGAAGTAGGAGTATATATTCTCATGTTGTTTTTCGCTTTATCCTATATATCCTAGTGAGATGTTCCTGCTGTTTGATCGATCGGATCGCCCAGGCACGTGCAGATGATCACATCCTCATCGCAGCTCCTGGATATACCATGGATCAATCTATGTCTTTGATGGAAAGGATGTCCACCTAAACGTTCATCGCCATGCCACCCCCCACATCACGACCTCCCTCAGAGTCAACTCCCCGAAGAATCGAGCTGAGGGATGGAGCATCATCATGGAGACAATGACACCCAAGGAGCACCAAGATCGACGAGGGCAAGCTGAGGAAAACAAAGATTCAGCAAGAGGTTCAAGGAACACAGGGGACATAATACAAAGAGGAGGGATCTGTCATGGAAATTTGTATTAGCATAGGATGACTATAGTGGACTTTCTTTTTAGCTTAGAAATGTTATGTAAGTTTATTTTGTATATGCCTCCCTGTGTAAGGTCTGACCTGATTACGGTTATGAGAGCGTGATCGGGTAAGGTCGTTGCAAGGGAAATTCTATAGATCGGCACTCGGGTTCCTACTCCCCCATGTGAAAGCCACCACGATTGGTTTGAGAGGGATCTAATGGCTGCTGGCTCTGAGAGCAATGTTCTTAGTGAGAGCTGCCAGGGGGTCCTCATCAGCAACGGTAGGGGATAGCACGCTGATGCCATTCTCAGTGAACCATGGGGGCCCCAACATGAAACATTGGTTGGTGGTCTTGTGTCTATGTGAACGCTATATCACATTTCTTGGTCGATCCTGTTTTAAAAGACCTTCCTCAAGGACTGATCCCCCCTTTCGGAACCATGTCTAACAGAGGTTCACTTTGGGTCAGTAGGATATTTGTACCAGATTAAATGGATGTTGTCCAATTAGGGCCAGATCTGTTTAAGAAAAAGGCTGATTCATTTGGAAGCATTTGCGCGTGTTCTGTGTGTGGTGGTGGATGGTGAGCATGTTTGAGCTCTACCCACTGGCACTCTCAGGAAATCTGTGAATGTGTACCTTTCAGTTCTAAAATGTATTTCTATTGATCAAGGCATGAGGTGGCTTGTACCTGCCTATCTGTAATATTACTGGGCGGCCATGTGCCATGGAGGGCGGGGTTAAGTCTAACCCGAACATCCTATCTATGTGTAGAGCTTGCATGCCTTATGTTTTGTATGTTTTGTGTTCTTTCTTACTTTTCTTTCTTATCTCTTTTCCACTATGCAGGAGACTTTTTCCTACTGTGTGCCAAATTACACAGAAGTTGTTGTTGTTTTTTTATCTCCTTCTTAGTCTTTAGTGTCTTCATGTGTCACATATATATATATATATATATATATACTGTATATATACATACAAGGCCTTAGATGGAGGTGAACAGACAGTGATTCCGTTTTTATATATATACAGTACAGACCAAAAGTTTGAAAAAGGCTCTTGTATGAGCTGAAACGTTGCCATCCACATGGGTGAATAAACACCATTGCTTTTACCTGGAGTGCTGTCTGTTTTTCATCACTATCTACATGGGGTAAGCAGCTACATCCCTGGACATAGCACCCAAACTGCTTTTTTCCAATGCCGCCATCATTTTCTTTTTTCTATATATATAAATATATATATATATATATATATATATATAGCAGTTGGGATCAATGGTTGGGTTGAAAGGGATTTTTCATAATTCTACTATTGATACATCACAGATTATACAAGATCTACAAGCCTTATCTCTTGTGGAATACAGTACCCTGAATTAGCACAACTCATGATCTCACACCCTTTGCAAGTTGGTGGACACAATAGCACCTTCCTTAACATAAGGCTATTTAAAATCACACCTCACATACAATGACAGCAACCTATGACAATTCATTCAATTTATTAGCATTTAGATTAACCCTGGTCAATATGTAAAATAACCCTTTCATGTATTGTATATAGCAGATACTAGTATTGTTTAACAAAGTTTCAATTGTACCTTGCCACACACTATGCTCCCACCCCCAAATGCCCTATAAGTATTTGCTATGGAATAAAGATTTTAGATATTGACAACCTGAGTTGAGGTTGGGCTGTCTTATCTCCTGGCCAGAGCAAATCGGATATTCTTTGCACAGGGAAATATATACACGTGTTGGAGGCCTCATCGTATAACCATCATAAACCTGCCTGGAGAAAAAACGCTAACAAATCCTGAGGGGACTAAGGGTACATTTACGCCCTAACCAGTTTCCAACTAACAAGGAATATTGTGATAAATTATTCTAAACTATTTTGAACAAATATTCACTTGACATTATTGTACTAAGCATTGAATACCTACAGAAGTCTATCTCAGAGATCCGTGACAAATTGTCGACGATTGAAACACAGCTCATTTCAACCATTTCCTCTCAAGATTGGAACGACCTAAAGAAAAAGATGGAAAATATCCTGGAGGATCACAAGAAATATATATAGCAAACCAAGAGGTCCAAATTCACTCGCGATACTGAGGACTATCAACTGAAAAGAGTTTTCAGTTGGCAATTGCAAGAAACCGATCCACATGGCTATCAATCGTTTGGGGACTATGCATCCTCTTCCTCTGGGAGCGAGAGATCATCACGTCGCAGACCACAGCGTTTTTTCCCCCGTCGGGGCAACAGGACCAGATGACGACCCCACGGATACGCAGGGGACGAGGCTCCCACCATACCAGAACTCTCTACAATCCAAACCAGATCTCAGGTACAGATTAAGTTATTAATATTTCATCAAGGACTCTATCACCAGCAGAACATAGTGTCTTATCTAAAGGACCTTCTTTTTGTCCAAGAGTCTCTTTTCAGCATTTTTTTTTTATGCAGGACCTTAATAGGTTCTATAGATCTTTACGTTTAAAAACACATTTTATGAATGCTGATGTTTCTAATGTGTCTGAATTATCACAAACCACTAATAGGCTGTCTATAGCTCACTTAGGTCTCAGAAACAAAAACAATTTCATGCCTCCATAAATCATATCATGGAGTTGTGGCTTTTATCAACTTAGTTGACAAGGAGATCCACATAAGTATTGACTCCTTTAGGAGGGGCTGGTACCCGTCTCGTTCAAACCTCCCAAACATTGAATTTCTTGCATTACAGTCACTTAGGCGTGATAAGACAATTACAATCAAACCTGCTGATAAAGGAGGGGCCATAGTGGTAATGGATACATCCTATTATATACAAGAAATTAAGAGACAATTAGCGGACACCGATGCATACGAACTTACTTACATTAACCCCACTGTAAGCATTAAAAAAGAGATATAATTATTTCTTGATTATCATATAACTGCTTGTACAATTGACAAAGTGACATATAAATACTTACACAATGATCATCCTGTCATGCTGATTCTCTATACATTGCCAAAAATACATAAAGATCTTCAACAACCACCAGGACGTCCGATAGTGGCATCAACAGATTCACTCTTGGTACCACTTTCCATTTATTCGGAAAAAATACGTACGTCATTAGTACGCCAAACCAAGTCCTATTTATTAGACATATCAAATTTTCTGGAAATTGTTTCTTCTTTAGGTGCGATTCCCTCCAATGCGCTTTTGGTCACTTTAGATGTGAAAAGCCTATATACCTTCATTTCACATGATGGGGGTATACAGGCTGTATGTACATTTCTTAGGATTTCCACTCAAATACTCAACAAGCCTTCTGTATCAGATTATTACAATTTGTTTTACAATTTTTTTATATGTTTGGTGATCATTATTGCATTCTAAAAAAAAAGGTACAGCTATGGGGGCGAATATGCCCCCCCCCCCCACACATATGCCAATCTTTTTATGGCACAGTTGACCATGAGGATGACCATGTATATCCCCAAACATTATTTCAATCTTATGCGCTAATGTGGCACAGGTTTATTGATTATATTTTTTGCATTTGGACAGGAAACATGGTCTCCTCTAATACATTCTATACTTATCTCAATAATGTTATGAAGGATTTACAATTTACTGCTCATGTTGATGAGACCACCATACATTTTTGGGATACTTCCATATCCAAGGATTCTAATTGTTTACTTGAGATCGATCTTTACACAAAACCTACAGACAGGAATACATTGTTGTTGTATTCTAGTTGTCATCCTAAGAATTCGAAGACATCATTACCCCGATCACAATTCGCTAGAGTGTCAAGAATTGCGAGTGATCCTTCACTTAAAAAACAACGGTTATTGGAAATGTCAGACAAATTTGAGGCACGCGGTTATCCACGGGGCTTATTACATAAGGAGATCAATTTAACAATACAGGATAAAAAAAAACCTAAGTCTCCACAATCACAACAATCCCCTCCCCGACTTCCATTGGTGGTTATGTACCATCCATTTATGCCACAAATTCTGCGTATTATACAAAAAACATCTTTTGGGCAGATTCTATCCACAAATACAGGAATTTAATAACGCGGTTAGGATGTGTTATAAGCGCCCTAGGAATTTACCCAATACCCTTGTAAATGCAGACATTGGCCCAGAAAGAATCCAGTTAAAACAAACAGCATTCTCTAACCCGAAAATGGGCACATTCCCTTGTTTGAACTGCGTGCAGTGTACCCACGTTATGAAAGGGAGTACATTTTCACACCCACATACCGGTAAAATTTGCAACATAAAAGGTTTTTTCACGTGTGTTAATGCCCTTGCCATCTCGCATACATTGGGGAGACTTCCCAATGTGTGCGAGACCGCATTTGTAAACCTAAATCTGATATACGCTGCAACACATCTGAACTCCCTATACCTCATCATTTTATTCAAGCTGGTCACCGTATCAGCCAACTCCGATTTCAAATAATTGAACATGTCCCTATTCCATGTCAAGGGGGTAATACTTTACTCCATGTGGTTTGGGTTATATTGCTTCTGCTGCCCACCATACTACTGAGATAGACTGACCATCCAATCTAGGACTGTACCCCATTTGTTTGGGCATTGCAGAGAGACATTAAGAGAAATTATACGCTTTTGGTTAATTGGAAAGATTGTTTGTATCTGTGTAAAGAGACTCAGAGAGGACCACCATAGTAGCCATCCTGTATACACAGCCTTAAAAAATGCTACTCTGTGAAATGCTTGAAAGCTGTACCTACTGATTGCATTTGCACTGTGACCTCCAACATCTATTTAGTAAAATAGGCCAGCCAGAATGTTGGTCTCTACATCCAACCGGGTTCCCATTCTCCTGCCTTGCACCCTGCTACTCACCTAAAACCAAGGCAACTCAACTATCACTAGGTAGGAGAACCCAAAGTCCAGAGTGTGCACAGGGGAAGAAGGGTTGCTCCCCTCTCATCACAGCATGTGTGGCTTTGGAGAAGAGTGCTAGAGCAGTGATTAGCTACAGTGAGGACTACGATCACCATCATTACAACCACCACCACTCCCATCCTCTCCAGCCCCACATGCCCTTTTCCTATGGACCGACATGCTGCAGCTATATAGCCCTGATTCTTCTGGTCCTGGGGGTAGGCGCAGCCAGACCAACACTTCTCCAAGCAAGAGAAATGCCACTTCATAGGAAATTTCAGGCACTTTGTAATTAATTGGTACATGCTCTTCCAATAAAACAGGGTCACTGTTCATATGGACTTCTAACTTATTCTAATGAAGACCTAAATTCTAAGTTCTAAAACATTATGATTGATCATTTCTATTTGAATTGCTTTTCAATATTTAAATATTAATGTGAAAACGCTGCAATTTGAGTGTTGAGTACCTCTGTATGTGACAAGGCTAATTTAGTATTATGTGGAAGCAATTCAGATGATTACACAGTGGCTTTCTATTCTGGATCATAAAAGGTTTACTGAGAGGGAATCCCCTTCTTTGTCATTCCTAGAAGATTTGGACAAATGCCTTACATAACCCAAACCTATTTTATTGAGACAACAGCACTCCATGCAATGCGCCAATGAGGATCGTAAGGAACCTATGGGGACTAAAAGCACAGGATGGGAGCAGAATTTCGAACAGTTGAACATTTGCATTTTTTGAATGTTGAATCTGTTGAATTCTTAATGGACTATATCAATTTGAAGCTTACATCTGGATAATGTCGACTGGTTAATACAGGGAGTGCAGAATTATTAGGCAAGTTGTATTTTTGAGGATTAATTTTATTATTGAACAACAACCATGTTCTCAATGAACCCAAAAAACTCATTAATATGAAAGCTGAATATTTTTGGAAGTAGTTTTTAGTTTGTTTTTAGTTTTAGCTATTTTAGGGGGATATCTGTGTGTGCAGGTGACTATTACTGTGCATAATTATTAGGCAACTTAACAAAAAACAAATATATACCCATTTCAATTATTTATTTTTACCAGCGAAACCAATATAACATCTCAACATTCACAAATATACATTTCTGACATTCAAAAACAAAACAAAAACAAATCAGTGACCAATATAGCCACCTTTCTTTGCAAGGACACTCAAAAGCCTGCCATCCATGGATTCTGTCAGTGTTTTGATCTGTTCACCATCAACATTGCGTGCAGCAGCAACCACAGCCTCCCAGACACTGTTCAGAGAGGTGTACTGTTTTCCCTCCTTGTAAATCTCACATTTGATGATGGACCACAGGTTCTCAATGGGGTTCAGATCAGGTGAACAAGGAGGCCATGTCATTAGATTTTCTTCTTTTATACCCTTTCTTGCCAGCCACGCTGTGGAGTACTTGGACGCGTGTGATGGAGCATTGTCCTGCATGAAAATCATGTTTTTCTTGAAGGATGCAGACTTCTTCCTGTACCACTGCTTGAAGAAGGTGTCTTCCAGAAACTGGCAGTAGGACTGGGAGTTGAGCTTGACTCCATCCTCAACCCGAAAAGGCCCCACAAGCTCATCTTTGATGATACCAGCCCAAACCAGTACTCCACCTCCACCTTGCTGGCGTCTGAGTCGGACTGGAGCTCTCTGCCCTTTACCAATCCAGCCACGGGCTCATCCATCTGGCCCATCAAGACTCACTCTCATTTCATCAGTCCATAAAACCTTAGAAAGATCAGTCTTGAGATATTTCTTGGCCCAGTCTTGACGTTTCAGCTTGTGTGTCTTGTTCAGTGGTGGTCGTCTTTCAGCCTTTCTTACCTTGGCCATGTCTCTGAGTATTGCACACCTTGTGCTTTTGGGCACTCCAGTGATGTTGCAGCTCTGAAATATGGCCAAACTGGTGGCAAGTGGCATCTTGGCAGCTGCACGCTTGACTTTTCTCAGTTCATGGGCAGTTATTTTGCGCCTTGGTTTTTCCACACGCTTCTTGCGACCCTGTTGACTATTTTGAATGAAACGCTTGATTGTTCGATGATCACGCTTCAGAAGCTTTGCAATTTTAAGAGTGCTGCATCCCTCTGCAAGATATCTCACTATTTTTGACTTTTCTGAGCCTGTCAAGTCCTTCTTTATACCCATTTTGCCAAAGGAAAGGAAGTTGCCTAATAATTATGCACACCTGATATAGGGTGTTTATGTCATTAGACCACAACCCTTCTCATTACAGAGATGCACATCACCTAATATGCTTAATTGGTAGTAGGCTTTCGAGCCTATACAGCTTGGAGTAAGACAACATGCATAAAGAGGATGATGTGGTCAAAATACTCATTTGCCTAATAATTCTGCACTCCCTGTAACTGTAGCAACAAAAGTTGCACTATACCAAGTATTCCCTCCAGTTGCCCTGAGATCAAGAGGCCTGTTTTGAAGGCAGGGTAATTGAAGAGCTATGCCATTTGTATCAGATGCAGAAAATGTATACCAAGCCTTACCACTAGCAAGGGAATGGTGCTTGTAAGAGTTTAAACCAGACCTTGCTAAATCTACTATGGACTATGGAGATGGAAGAAAGAATTATGGCATTACTAATCTAGTATGGGTGACCAACAACACTGGTTACTCCGCCTTCTTGTTGATGCTTAGAAAGAATGGACAGTGCCTACTCAAGAGGAAGATATCATTCTGTAACTATAATAAATAGTGGATACTGCAAACCTGGATTGAAGTATATTGGAGGAGTATCCACTGGATACAAGATTTGCTGTGAGGCCTGAAGGTATCAGGGAACATGTACAGGACTTTGTGCTAAAGTATACTGAGACCATGTACAGTACTTTTGTGAGCAGACCTTTAGAGTCCACAACAATTTGCCTTTCTATAGCCAAGGTGAATGAAGATTGGTAGGCTCAAGCACAAAAAGCCACAGAGCCACTAGAGAGGAGAAAAGTCAGTCCCATTTATAGTATGTAGAAGCAGAAGATCCAAGCTCTGAAATAGACAACTCTTCTCAATTGATGCAACAATTACACTTTGGCAAGTTGACCTCCAGATTTATGAAATATGTAACATTCATATTGCCAGGGAAGAATATGTAACACCCTGATATTCTGCTGTACATGAACACCCTGTCACAGTATCTCAGTGTTGTGTACCTGCATGTTTCAGTACATAGGTACTTAGGAGACAATTAGGAAATCTGTTTCAGAATGGACAGGAAAAGGCCAGGCAGTGTACTATAGGAAGAGACAAATGTGAAGCAGCAGTAGGGGTGTTTGCAAATTAAGGAGAGGAGAAACACCAGTGAGCAAGTGCAGTATAGAGACAGTGGAGATCAACAGCCGATCCTGTCACATCTTTAGTGGTGGGTATATACACTGAAGTGCAAAAGGGTAACAATGTTTTGCACTTTTGACTTTCACGCCCCATATCTCACCATTGACTACAGTTTCAAATGTGAGACTCCCATCATTTTATAGACAATCATCTTGGCTATCTCATACTTAAATTGGACTTGCAACTATTTAGCATATGATTAGTTATGCAGATTCTTGTGATGTAACTGCATTGTTACTGTTTTGCACTTAAAATTCAAAATTTTCATTTTTATTATTTTGTTAGTATTTTGTAAATCCACCTTTGGCTTTCAACACTACCTGAATCCTTCTGGACATGCTCTCCATCAAATTCAAGCATGTCTCAACTGAAATCTGTTGCCAGGTCTCTTTTACACATTCCTTATGTTGGTGCATACTGGTCAACTTACTTGGGTATGAATACAGCTTTTTCTTCAACTCTATCGACAAGTGTTCGATTGGGATGAGGTCTGGGAACTGTGTGGGCACCTCTACTTCATTGTCATTAAACCATTTCTTCACTAATCTCAACGTCTGCTTTGGGTTGTTGTCCTGCTGGAACACTATGTCATCCTTTTTTATACCCATAGTGCTCGAGTGTGCGCAGTAACTCATCTTGTAGGATCACTGAAAAAACAAACCATATGATACTGTGCATCCACCACACCCACTAGTACTGGTGTAGCTACTGAAGAATCAGTATGGGTACAGATCGCAATAATCAAAAGTTCTTTACCTTATTGCAGACTTCATTTTCCACAGCGTACTGTTTCTTCATATGCAGTTTGTACAAAAAAAGAGCAAGGGTTTAACAAGGTAAAAAATCTCATTTTATTAAATATAAATCACATGATCATAACAGGTGAGACTCAAAAGGGACAGAACATGGAGACTGGGCCACAAAAGGGCTCTACAATGTGGAGAATCACAATGGGGGATAATGTGACCATACCCAGCAGGTAACAGACAATTGACAGAAACTGTGAATATTGGAGTAGTTGCGGGAGCAATTGCTATTCCCTAGTATTGAACAACTACCTAGCTCTTATTCACAGCGTCCAAACAATGGATGCTGTTAGGGTATAATTGGACAGTGCAATGCTACTCATAAAGATGGCATATAAAAATAACTGCAAACCACTAGTCCCACCCTAATCCAGATACCCATGTTACCTACCCATGTTGCTGCTGAAAAATGGTGACACGGTCCCCCCACTGCTTCAACCTCGACACGTGTTTCGCCACATAGGCTTCATCGGGAGGTACCTCTCAGGTGAACGCAGTAAAAAAAAACAGTGCCAAAACAGCCATTTTTGGGTCACCTTCCCCCACAAAAAGTGCAATACCAAGCAATCAAAAAGGCGTATGTACCCCAAAATGGTACCAATCAAACCATCATCTCATCCCGCAAAAAATGAGACCCTACCTTCACAATCACTAGAAAAATAACAAAATATGTCTCTCAGAAAATGGCAACACAAAAACAAGAATTTATTCTGTTGAAAAATGCATTTACTGTGTAAAATATAACAAATATCATAATAATATACACATTAGGTATAGCCGCGTCCGTAACAACCTGCTCTATAAAAATATCACATTATATGCCGCTCAGGTGAATGCTATAAAAAAAAACATGCCAAAACAGCAATTTTTTTCACCTTGCCTCACAAAGAGTCCTGCCATGTGCCCCCACAGCAGTTTACCACCACGCATGCTCTGCACTCATGATAGTGCAATGGGTAACAAATTAATGTTTGTGCTCCTTTTATTGGAAGAAATTAAGCTTTTTATTTTCGCAGCCAAGTGTTTCCAAATTCCGTAAAACATTTAGCCTGCCAAAGTGCTCAGTAGCCCCGTTAATATATTCTTCGAAGGTTTCCCAAAACAGGATCACTTTTTGAGGGTTTCCACTGTAGGGGTGTGTCAGGGTCTCTTCAAATATACAAAATGGTGCCTAAAAACCATTCTAGCAAAATCTGCCTCCAAAATCAATTTGGCACTTCTTTCCTTTTGACCATTGCCATGTGCCCATAGAGCAGTATACTGCCAAATATGGGGTATTTTTTCTGCATAATCTGAGTAATATATATTGATGTTTATTTTGCTGTTAACACTTGCTATGTTGCAATAAAAAAATGGATTAACATAAAAATCTACATTAAAAAATGAAATTTAAAAATTTCGGGTGGTTTCTATTATGTAATCCTCACAAAGTGACTTCAGACCTGAACTGGTCCTTAAAAAGTGGGTTTTTGAAAATTTCTGAAAAATTTTAAGATTTGCTTCTAAGATTTGCTTCTAAACTTCTAAGCCTTGTAACGTCCCGAAAAAATAAAATGTTATTCCCAAAATGATCCAAACATGAAGTAGACATATGGGGAATGTAAAATAATAACTATTTTTGTAGGTATTACTATGTATTATAGAAGTAGAGAAATTGAAACTTGGAAATGTGCTAATTTGTCCCAATTTTTGGCGAATTCTGTATTTTATAACTAAAAATGAATTTTTTTTACTTCATTTTGCCAGAGTCATGAAGTAATATATGTGACGAAAAAACAATCTCAGAATGGCCTGGATAAGTCAAAGCGTTTTAACCACTTTAGGACCACAGGTTTGTACCCCCATAGTGACCAGGCCCTTTTTTACAAATCGGCACTTCACAAGTTTAACGGTTTATTGCTCGGTCATGCAACTTGGCACCCAAATGAATTTTACCTCCTTTTCTTCACACAAATACAGCTTTCTTTTGGTGGTATTTGATTGCTGCTGAGATTTTTCATTTTTCTGATATTAATCAAAATAGACCGCAATTTTCTCTAAAAAAGTGTATTTTTAACATTCTCTGGTTAAATTGTTCAAATATAATTACATTTTTATACAAGTTTGTGTCAGAATTTATTGTGCTACATGTCTTTGATTTTAAAAAAATCCAATAAGTGTATATTTATTGGTTTGCGCAAAAGTTATAGCGTTTACAAACGATGGTACAAAAATGTGAATTTCCGCATTTTGAAGCAGCTCTGACTTTATGAGCACCTGTCATGTTTCTTGAGGTGCTAGAATGCCAGGATAGTATAAATACCCCCCAAATGACCCAATTTTAGAAAAAAGACACCCCAAAGTATTCGTGGAGGGGCATGGTGAGTTTATGTATAATTTTTTTTTTTTTCACAAGTTAGTGGAAAATGACACTTTCTGAGAAAAATAAATAAGATATAAAGTTTCCATTTCTGCTAACTTCTGGCAAAAAAAATAAAAATCTCCCACGGACTCACTATGCCCTTCAGTGAATTCCTTGGGGTGTCTACATTCCGAAATGGGGTCATTTGTGAGGTGTGTTTACTGTTCTGCCATTTTGGGCAGGGCTAAATTGTGAGCAACCCTGTAAAGCCTAAATGTACTCGTTGGACTTTCGGCCCCTTTACGAACCTAGGCTGCAAAAAAGTGCCACACATGTGGTATTGCCGTACTCAGAAGAAGTAGGGCAATGTGTTTTGGGGTGTATTTTCACATATACCTATGCTGGGTGAGAGAAATATCTCTGTAAATTGACAACTTTGTATAAAACAATTTAAAAAGTTGTCATTTACAGAGATATTTCTCACACACAGTATGGGTACATGTAAAAATACACCCCATTGCCCTGGGGAAAGAAGACACCCCAAGGTATTCCGTGAGGGGCATGGCAAGTTCATAGAAGATTTTTTATTTTTTTTTGCACAAGTTAGCAGAAATTGCTTTTTTTTTATTTTTATTATTCTTACAAAGTCTCATATTCCACTAACTTGTGACAAAAAATTAAATTTTACATGAACTCGCCATGCCCCTCACGGAATACCTTGGGGTGTCTTCTTTCCAAAATGGGGTCATTTGTGGGGTATTTATACTGCCCTGGCATTTTAGGGACCCTAAGGCGAGAGAAGTAGTTTGGAATTCAAATGAGTAAAAATGCCCTGTGAAATCCTAAAGGTACTCATTGGAATTTGTGCCCCTTTGTGTACCTAGGCTGCAAAAAAGTGTCACACATGTGGCATCGCCGTACTCAAAAGAAGTAGGGAAATGTGTTTTGGGGTGTATTTTTACATATACCCATACTGTGTGTGAGAAATTTCAACTTTTCCCATTTTTATATACAAAGTTGTCAATTTACAGAGAATTCCAAACTACTTCTCACACTTTAGGGCCCCTAGAATACCAGGGCAGTATAAACACCCCACAAGTGACCCCATTTTGGAAAGAAGACACCCCAAGGTATTCCGTGAGGGGCATGGCGAGTTCATGTAATATTTTATTTTTTGTCACAAGTTAGTGGAATATGAGACTTTGTAAGAAAAAAAGAAAAGAAAAAAAAATCATTTTCCGCTAACTTGTGCCAAAAAAATAAATCTTCTCTGAACTCGCCATGCCCCTCACAGAATACCTTGGGGTGTCTTCTTTCCAAAATGGGGTCACTTGTAGCGTATTTATACTGCCCTGGCATTTTAAGGGCCCTAAAGCGTGAGAAGTAGTTTGGAATTCAAATGCGCAAAAAAGCCCTGTGAAATTCTAAAGGTACTCATTGGAATTTGGGCCCCTTTGTGCACCTAGGCTGCAAAAAAGTGTCATACATGTGGTATCGCCGTACTCAGAAGAAGTAGGGCAATGTGTTTTGTGGTGTATTTTTACATATACCCATGCTGGGTTAGAGAAATATCTCTGTAAATTGACAACTTTGTATAATTTTTTTTAAAAAGTTGTCATTTACAGAGATATTTCTCACACACAGGATGGGTATATGTGAAAAGACACCCCAAAACACATTTCCCTACTTCTCCTGAGTACAACGATACCACATGTGTGACACCTTTTTGCAGCCTAGGAGCGCAAAGGGGTCCAAATTCCAATGAGTACCTTTTAGGAGGGCATTTTTAGACATTTGGATTCCAGAATTCTTCTCACGCTTTAGGGCCCCTAAAATGCAAGGGCAGTATAAATACCCCACATGTGACCCCATTTAGGAAATAAGACACCCAAGCTATTCCATGAGGGGCATGGCGAGTTCATAGATTTTTTTTTTTTTTTGGAACCGGTTAGCGGAAAAAAAATTGGGTTTTTTTCCTCACAAAGTCTCCCTTTCCGCTAACTTGAGTCCATGAAAGATTGAACTTTTTGTCCCAATATGCCCCTCAGCAAATACATTGTCTTCTTTCCAAAATGGGGTCATTTGTGGGGTGTTTGTACTGCCCTGGCATTTGAGGGTCTCCACAATCATTACATGTATGGCCAGCATTAGGAGTTTCTGCTATTCTCCTTATATTGAGCATACAGGTAATAAGATTTTTTTTTCCGTTCAGCCTCTGGGCTGAAAGAAAAAATAAACAGCACAGATTTCTTCATTCGCATCGATCAATGTGGATGAAAAAATCTCTGCCAAAAAAATGTGCAAAAAAAAAAAGAGGGGAAAGGCGTCTGCCAGGACATAGGAGCTCCGCCCACATCCAAACCCACTCAGCTCGTATGCCCTGGCAAACCCGATTTCTCCATTCACATTAATCGATGTGGATGAATAAATCATTGCCAGAATTTTAATTTTTTTATTTTTTTTATACAAAGTGTTTGCCAAAGCATATGAACACCGCCCCTCAGCTCATAAGCCTCGGAAAACGTATCTTTTTTACTGCAGAGGAGAAATCTCGTCTTGCAGCGCCGCATACACCTACTTTTGTGTAATATGACAGCAGCGCAATGCTTGCGTCCCCATCGCTTTCATCCATCAGGGCCAGAATCCTGTAGTCCTCTTCAGTGGAATACCCATTTTTTTGCCATTTTGGACTAACTAACTGTTGTTAGGAAGACAGGGTCTCTGTGTTTTGAAAGGCAGGGGGTGCTACCCAGCTATTTGTCTCATTCTTATAAAATCCCTTTTCCATTATATTTAGGAAGGTTTTATATTCAATAAAGTTGGCTATTTTATGATCGCCCTTTGGAAGACAGTGCACCCTTGTCATGGAACCATGAACCAGACGTACAACAGAGATGAGTGGAAATAAGAAGGCTTTATTGGAAATCAAGCCGTAGCAAAAGTCCGAACGGATGGCTAAACCGAAGCAGGGTCTTGCGTAGACAGAGGTCAGGAACCAGGAGGGTGGTCAGACGAAGCCAGGATCAGGAACCAACGGGGTAGTCAGACGAAGCCAGGATCAGGAACCAACGGGGTAGTCAGACGAAGCCAGGATCAGGAACCAACGGGGTAGTCAGACGAGGCCAGGATCAGGAACCAACGGGGTAGTCAGACGAGGCCAGGATCAGGAACCAGAAGCAGCAGCAGTCTTAGAAGCATGTGAACACAGGAGGACCAAGCAAGGAACTGAAGCCACAGACCTTCTATATATATGAGCTAGGCATCCAGCTCCTCCCAGTGGGAAGGAGAAGCCGCAGGGTGGGAGGCTACAAGAAACCCAGAAACCAAGATGGCCGCCAGCACATGTCAAACGAAGGTAAGACCATGACAGTACCTCCCCCTCAAGGGCCCCTCCTCCGCGGAGTAAGGAACGGTTTCTGAGGGAAGCGTGCGTGGAAGGCTCGGAGCAAAGCAGGAGCATGGACATCTGCGGAGGGAACCCAGGAACGCTCCTCTGGACCATAACCACGCCAATGGACCAAAAACTGCAACCGACCGCGGACCAGGCGTGAGTCCAGGATATTGCTCACCTCATATTCCTCATGATTGCCCACTTGGACCGGACGGGGCCGAGGAACCGAGGAAGTGAAACGATTACACACCAACGGCTTCAACAGGGAGACATGAAACACGTTGGAGATCCGCATGCCAGGAGGAAGCGCAAGGGCATAGGCTACCGGGTTTACCCTGCGAAGCACTCGGAAGGGACCAACAAAGCGAGGCGCCAGCTTGGGAGTGGGCACTCGAAGGTTGAGGTTGCGGGTGGACAACCATACACGGTCTCCGACCTGGTAGGAAGGAGCGGGCGCTCGTCTGCAATCAGCCTGGAGTCTCTGGCGCTGCGCAGAGACCTCAAGGGACCTCTGGATCTGTACCCAAGAAGCACGTAGGACGGAAAGGTGATCCTCCACAGCCGGAGTATCCTGGGGAGAGAATACCTCCGGTAACACGGCAGGTTGGAACCCATAATTGGCCATGAAGGGAGACGTCCCAGAGGAAGAGTTCACCGCCGTGTTCCTGGCAAACTCAGCCCAAGGCAGGAGGTCAACCCAATTGTCTTGGTGATCGGAGACATAGCAACGAAGGAATTGCTCCAAGGCCTGATTAGATCGTTCTGCGGCCCCATTGGACTGAGGGTGGTAGGCCGAGGAGAAAGAGAGATGAATCCCCAACTGGGAGCAAAAGGCGCGCCAGAACCTGGACACAAACTGACTCCCCCGATCCGACACAATCTCCTTGGGCAAACCGTGCAACCGGAAGACCTCCCTGGCGAAAATCGTGGCCAACTCTTGTGCAGAGCGTAACTTCTTGAGAGGAACACAGTGGCACATTTTGGAAAACCGGTCCACAATCATGAGAATGACCGTATGGCCTCGGGATGCAGGGAGGTCCACAATGAAATCCATCCCCAGGTGTGACCATGGGCGCTCCCTGGTGGCTATGGGTTGCAAAAGGCCCAACGGAAGGTGCCGAGGGGACTTACTCTGGGCACAAACGGAGCATGCCGCTACATATGCGGCGATGTCGGAACGTAGAGAAGGCCACCAGAACAGACGTGAAACAGCCCAGGACAGCTGGTTCTTTCCAGGATGCCCCGCGGCCTTGGAGTTATGGTAGGTTCGCAACAACCGAGTGCGCAACTCCTCAGGCACAAAACACCTGCCGTTGGGTCTCCCAGAGGGAGCACCAGATTGAGCCGCCAAAATCTGCTCACCCAGGGGAGAGGTCAGGCTGGTGCGAATGACGGCCAGGATCTGATTCGGAGGTATGACCGAAGTCGGGATCGACTCCTCCCCGGACAGCTCGGAGTACTGCCGTGATAAGGCATCCGCTCTGATGTTCTTGGAACCGGGTAGGTAGGAGACCACGTAATTAAAACGTGACAAGAACAGAGCCCATCTGGCCTGACGTGGTGTCAATCTCTTGGCCTCAGAAAGGTAGGTCAGATTCTTGTGGTCCGTCAGGATGAGAACCGGAACCACCGAGCCCTCGAGCAAGTGCCTCCATTCTTTAAGGGCCTGCACGATGGCCAATAACTCCCTGTCACCAATCTGATAGTTGCACTCCGCGGAAGACAGTTTCCGGGAGTAAAACCCACAGGGAAGCAGAGGACCCTCTGGTGTTCTACGCTGAGACAGAAGGGCGCCTACTCCCGTCTCAGACGCGTCCACCTCGAGGACAAAGGGCAACCCAGGGTTGGGATGCGACAGAATCGGAGCCGACACAAAGGCGGACTTTAGAGCCTCAAAAGCTCGGATGGCCTCGAGCGGCCAGACCTGGAAATTACTGCCCTTCCTGGTCAGATCCGTGAGAGGCTTGGCTAGCATGGAAAAGTCCCTGATGAACTTCCGATAATAATTGGCGAAGTCCAAAAAGCGCTGCAGGGCACAGAGACCACTGGGCTGGGGCCACTGTAAGACAGCCGAAACCTTCTCAGGATCCATGGAGAACCCCTCAGCGGAAATGATGTAACCTAAGAAGGTTACCTGGGATCGGTGAAATTCGCATTTCTCAAGCTTACCGAACAGCCTGTTCTCTCGTAACCGTTGCAACACTCGTCTGACATCCATAATGTGGGCCTCCATGGATTCAGAATATACCAAGATGTCATCCAAATAGACCACCACACACTGCTGCAACAGGTCACGGAAAACATCGTTGATGAATTCCTGGAAGACTGCGGGCGCATTGCACAACCCAAAGGGCATAACCAAGGATTCATAATGACCGGTCCTGGTGTTAAACGCGGTCTTCCACTCATCGCCCGCCTTGATCCTTACCAGGTTATATGCCGCCCTCAGGTCGAGTTTGGTAAAGACCGTGGCCCCTTTGAGGCGATCGAACAGCTCGGAAATCAAGGGTATCGGGTAAGCGTTCTTGATCGTGATGCGATTGAGACCCCTGTAATCGATGCAAGGCCTCAACTCACCGCCCTTCTTTTTCACAAAGAAAAATCCAGCCCCTGCCGGGGACGAGGATTTGCGAATGTGTCCGTGTGAAAGCGCCTCCCTCACGTACTCCTCCATGGCCTCATTCTCCGCTACCGACAGTGGATAGACTTTGCCACGAGGAGGAACGGCACCGGATTGTAACTCTATGGCACAATCGTATGGGCGGTGCGGAGGTAGGGCAACCGCGCGCACCTTATCGAATACATCCCGGTACTCTTCGTATTCAGGAGGCAACAGAGAGTCTGAGGAAGTACACAGCAACTTGACAGGCCCATGGATGCAACTAACCCCACACTGCGGTGACCACGAGAGGATCTCGACCGATCTCCAATCGAAAGTCGGATTATGCTTCTGGAGCCAGGGGTACCCCAAGACCACCGAGTAGTGTGGAGACGAAATAACCTGGAGACAGACCGACTCTCTGTGAACGGCACCAATGGCTATCCCCACTGGAAGGGTCTCATGAGTCACGTGTGGCGGCAGAAGGGGTCTGCCGTCTATCGCCTCAAGAGCCAGTGGGGAACCTCGAGGCTGCAGAGGAATGGAATTGGCGGCAACGAACACTCTATCAATGAACAAACCACCAGCACCAGAGTCCACCAACGCCTGGGTCGTCACCGAGCCCCCGACCCAGGAGAGGACAACCGTGATCAGTGGTTTGTCAACACGGGAAACCGGGGACGAGGAGACTCCACCCAAGATCTGCCCCCGACAGGACCACAGGTGCGAGCGTTCTCCCGGACGGTTCGGACATGCCAACCGAAAATGCCCACCGAGACCACAGTACATGCATCGGCCCTCGCGTCTCCGGAGTGCCCTCTCCCCCTCGGACAGGCGAGCAAACCCCCGCTGCATGGGTTCACCCCCAGACAAGTCATCCCCAGGAGGCGTGGGAGGAGAGGGAGGCACGGGTGGGACAGCAAACGTAGGCGCCAATCTGTTAGGAGACCTCCGCAGGCTCTCCTTAAAGGAAGGTCTCTCCCTGAGTCTGGTGTCAATCAAAATCAGGAAAGAAATAAGAGACTCGAGCTCCACTGGTAGGTCCTTAGCTGCAACCTCATCCTTCAAGGCATCCGAGAGACCATGAGAGAAAGCAGCGACCAGAGCCTCATTATTCCAGCCCACCTCTGCTGCCAGGGTACGAAACTCAATGGCGTATTCAGCTACGGATCGTGAACCCTGTCTGATGGACATAAGGAGCTTCGCAGCAGAGGCAGCACGAGCCGGCACATCGAATACCTTCCGAAGAGAAGCAACAAAACCGGAAAACTCGGCAACCACCGGATTGTTGTTCTCCCATAAAGGGCTGGCCCAGGCCAAGGCCTTGTCCGAGAGCAGCGAGATCAAGAAGCCCACCTTTGATCTCTCAGTAGGAAAGGCATGTGGGAGCAACTCGAAATAAATGCCCACCTGGTTAAGGAAACCTCGGCACTGAGTTGGCTCTCCCCCAAAGCGCTGTGGAAGGGGGGCAGAACCGGTCATACCCCGAGACACCGCAGGCGCAGCAACAGGTGTCGGGGTAGACTCTGGCGCAACAACCGGGGCGGCAGTAGGAGCGGGCCCAGGAGCGACAACCGACCCATCGGCAACGGAAGCGAAATGAGCCGTGCGTTCAAGCAGGGTTTGCAACGCCACAGCGAACCGACCCAACAGGTGATCCTGCTGATCAAGTCTGGCAACCAGCGTAGGTAGCGAGGATGGCCCTGTACCGTCAGAATTCATGGCTTGGTCCTAATGTCATGGAACCATGAACCAGACGTACAACAGAGATGAGTGGAAATAAGAAGGCTTTATTGGAAATCAAGCCGTAGCAAAAGTCCGAACGGATGGCTAAACCGAAGCAGGGTCTTGCGTAGACAGAGGTCAGGAACCAGGAGGGTGGTCAGACGAAGCCAGGATCAGGAACCAACGGGGTAGTCAGACGAAGCCAGGATCAGGAACCAACGGGGTAGTCAGACGAAGCCAGGATCAGGAACCAACGGGGTAGTCAGACGAGGCCAGGATCAGGAACCAGAAGCAGCAGCAGTCTTAGAAGCATGTGAACACAGGAGGACCAAGCAAGGAACTGAAGCCACAGACCTTCTATATATATGAGCTAGGCATCCAGCTCCTCCCAGTGGGAAGGAGAAGCCGCAGGGTGGGAGGCTACAAGAAACCCAGAAACCAAGATGGCCGCCAGCACATGTCAAACGAAGGTAAGACCATGACAACCCTTAGTGATCTCTGTCGCACAAGAAGTCTCTGGTGTTACTACCTTCCATGATGTTTGGATGTAGAGAGTTGGCAAGTTTCTCCTTTACAAATAATTTGTTAGGACAAGGTTGGAAAAGGGGTGGACGTCTGCTCTTCAATGTGTTTGTGTAGAAGGAGTTCACAGTGTTTGGTTTGTGAACGTTTCCTAGGCAAATATCTCCTACAATGACCCACCCTAAGTCTAGCTTCTGAGCATATGGTTAATCGTGAGCGCCACTTATTTGTTTTCTCACCTTGTGGATACTGATAATTAGGGTTGAGTGAACCCGAACAGTAAAGTTCAGGTTCGTACCGAACGTTAGGATTTTTGGAACCCGGACCCGCACCAGAACATTTCAGTAAAAGTTCGGGTTCGGTGATTTCTCAGCGCTTTTTGAAAGGCTGCAGAACAGCCAATCAACAAGCGTTTAACTCTGTGCCCTTAGAAGCCATCACAGCCATGCCTACTAATGGCATGGCTGTGATTGGCCAGTGTAGCATGTGACCCAGCCTCTATATAAGCTGGAGTCACGTAGCGCTGCAAGTCACTCTGCTGTGCTTAGTGTGGGGAGAGGATGCTGCTGGTGATTTCAGGGAGAGAATAGGAGAGAATCTTTGCTCAAAACTTGAATCTAACTCAGCGATCTACATACATTGTGGTGTGTGGGTGCAAGGCACAATTTTTTTATCCTGCCTTGAGCCCAGTGACCGAAAAAAAAAAAACTAAAGCCAGTTAGGTGGGCGGCGGCCATTTTATTCAAGCTTAGTGCACCAGCCCTGCATCTGAGCTTTTGGGACATTGAAATCTAAGCTTTAAAATCACAAATAATTTGCAGGCTTAGTCAGTGTGCAATTTAAGCTAGAAATACAGCCATCATTTTCTGGGTTTTCAAAAACACACTTTTTTGCCCAAAAACACTATTTTCCAGATCTGCAAGTGTTAAATTCAAGTTTAATATATACAGCCTTCATATTCTGTTACCAAAAAAAACACTTTTTTGGCAATATACAACATATGGATTAGTCAGTGTGCAATTTAAGCTAGAAATACAGCCATAATTTTCTGTGTTTTTAAAACACACTTTTTTGCCAGAAAACACTAATTTCCAGATCTGCAAGTGTTAAATTCAAGTTTAACATATACAGCTTTTCATATTCTGTTACCAAAAAAACACTTTTTGGGCAATATACAACATATGGATTAGTCAGTGTGCAATTTAAGCTAGAAATACAGCCATCATTTTCTGTGTTTTTAAAAACACACTTTTGTTCTAAAAACAGTCCAGCAAAACCTGCCTCCCAGAAACCGTATGGCATTGCTTTCCTTCTGCGCCCTGCCGTGTGTCCGTACAGCGGTTTACCACCACATATGGGGTGTTTTTGTAAACTACAGAATCAGGGCCATAAATATTGAGTCTGGTTTGGCTGTTAACCCTTGCTTTGTAACTGAAAAAAAAAGTATTAAAATGAAAAATCTGTCAAAAAAGTGAAATTTTGAAATTATATCTCTATTTTCCATTATTCTTGTGGAACACCTAAAGGGTTAACAAAGTTTGTAAAAATCTGTTTTGAATACCTTGAGGAGTGTAGTTTCTAGAATGGGGTCATTTTTGGGTGGTTCCTATTATATAAGCCTCACAAAGTGACTTCAGACCTGAACTGGTCCCTAAAAATTGGGTTTTTAAAAATTTCTCAAAAAAATTCAAGATTTGATTCCAAACTTCTAAGCCTTGTAACATCCCCAAAATATAAAATATTATTCCCAAAATGCAAACATGAAGTAGACATATGAGGAATGTAAAGTAATAACTATGTTTGGAGGTATTACTATGTATTATAGAAGTAGAGAAATTGAAACTTGGAAATTAGCATTTGTTTTCTAATTTTTGGTAAAATTGGTATTTGTTTATAAATAAAAATGATTTTTTTTAACTTCATTTTACCAGTGTCATGAAGTACAATATGTGTCGAAAAAACTATCTCATAACGGCCTAGATAATTCAAAGCGTTTTAAAGTTATCAGCACTTAAAGTGACACTGGTCAGATTTTCAAAAAATGGCCTGGTCCGTAAGGTGAAATAAGGCTGTGTCCCTAAGGGGTTAAGCAGACTGTGATTGTCTATTGTTGTGACTTAGATGAAGATCAGATCACATTTTATGACCAATTTGTGCAGAAATCCATATCATTCCAAAGGATTCACATACTTTTTCTTGCAACTGTATTAGAGTCCTTCATTTCCTGTATCATCTCTTTTACGGACTGGTAGGTAGTAGGTGGTATGGGTCTCTCCTTGATAGGAGGATGAGAGCCAGTGGGTATGGTGTGTTTGATTACACTGACCTCTCCATAGTCCGTGGAGTGCTTGCTAAAGGCCTGGTGGTGCTCTTTCACCAGATTCAGGACTCCCTCTATTTGATCCTTCGGGATACAATGCAATAGAAGCAGTCGGCACTCCTCTCCAGGGATCCCGGTGCTCGCGTCAGGGTAGGAAAACCCGCTAGAAACTTCAGTAAGAAAGACTGGCACTCGACTTCTTGTTTAAAGCAATTTCACTTTATTCACGCATAGAGGAGTAAAGCACATAGGCGACATGTGTTTCGGCTCGCACGCGAGCCTTTTTCAAGCATAGTGATTCTCTACAGAACACGTATTTAAATAGTGCGCCAGCCTTGGGGTGAAAGCGTGTTGACGTCACATCACCATGACAACAGAGTATACAAAACATAGATCGCAACAGTTACAGATATTGTTACTAAATAGATCCAGCGCAGCAATTCCAAACATTGTTGCAACATAATTTCAATGTAAATAGACATTTAATTGATTTTTGTAGCTTTAAATAGAATAAACTGTGGGAAATAGAAAAAGAGTCAGCAAACAGCATGAGACACAAACAGGTAGCATACACAAATATCCAAATAATTACCCTGAGTTGTATATCACATACAGGTATAAATAGCTTAGCGACATCCATTCTTGTCATTTTTCTGTGACTAAATCAATTTTAAAAAAATATATATATATATTAAAAGATCAGTTAATTTTTTTTTTTTACACACAGTAATGGTCTATTGTATTTTAATATATATATTAAAAAAACAATTTTTTATTTAGTCACAGAAAAAAGTTTCTCCTCCTAAGATGTAGAGGGAGCTAAGAATGGATGTCGCTAAGCTGTTTATACCTGTATGTGATATACAACTCAGGGTAATTATTTGGATATTTGTGTATGCTACCTGTTTGTGTCTCAAAGGGCCACAATATCTGTAACTGTTGCGATCTATGTTTTGTATACCTCTGTTGTCATGGTGATGTGGCGTCAACGCGCTTTCACGCCAAGGCTGGCGCACTATTTAAATATGTGCGTGAGTTACAGAAGGCTCGTTGGGGGCCACCTGCCCTGTTTCCTCAGATGCGGACATAGCGTGGTCTATAGAGGCAAGTTCTGTAGGCAGACTCACGCTGGACTTCGCTCACTCAGGCCGTTGCTAGGGGTGACTACTGAGAGGTTATGGCCCTTTAAGGAGCGGCGGAGCAGGCCAAAATCCAAATTGGAGGTGCTTCCCCCGAATTGAATCCTTTATTACTAATGAGGGACCTCCCCCCAGGCTTCCAGCAAGGATCGGAAACTTCCCGGCACTTAAACACAAAGGGGCCGGTTAACACAGAAGTTTTACTCACTCCGGTGATGCGCAGTCCAAGTCTTGAGAGGTACGTAATTACGTCGTGTGGAGGTCCCACGCGCAGTGTCAGGAGATAGGCATGGCCTCTCTAAGCTTCAAGGTTGGCGGTAAGCGGTATCTTCTTAGCAGGCAGGGCGGCGCCTTCTCTTCTTTTTGGCGCAACGATAATTCCAGTCAGCTGAAGTGGCCATCTTGAAACATAACGCTGTCGATTCACTGACAGCAAGTGGTGACTTGGAAATCAGAAAACAGTCCGCAATGTACAGTTTTCACACCGCAATTTTCCACAGTTCTTTGGCCCCCAAAATTTTCAAATAAACAGATAGGGCATTTATCACTTAGTAGGCAATTATGGCAGTTCAGATTCCACTATGGCGTAGAAATATTTGCATCCTGTTCATGACGCCAAAATATGCAGTACGCCAGTCCTTCCGGGTGAGCGAATGTGAGGTCACGGGGGTCAGTTAACAGACTGAGGGTTGCTCTTAGTACTCACAGTTTGTAGAATACCCTGGGCAGGCATACAGCAATGATGGAGAGGCTGGCACGTAGATCCTCTGGGGCACCCTCTGGATATAGGGACCAGGCCGGGTGATAGGTGAGGTGCCCTGGGTGTTGTAGGTTTAGCGTGCCTGTGGCAAGATCCCTTACAGTTCGTGACGCCAGTGCCGGTAATGGTGGCACACCGATTGTTAGGAGGAATAATGGAGGTACACACGATTGTAGCAAACTAGAATTCCTCTTTACTGAACAGTTCAACTATGTACAGCTTCAAACTGTTCCATATGAAAGATATTGGTAACAGGCAGGCTTCACATAAATGGCAGGTAGAATAATAGCAAGGTAACTCAGAGGGAATAAAACTCACAGATCAGGCTGTACTTTCTGCAGAATCCTGTCTGGCTTTATCCAAGGCCCGTATGCCTAATAGCTGGCTTTATCCTTGGGTAGGGAAACCTTCCTCTGGTATAAATCCTCTTGCTGTCAATAAACTTCTGCCCATCAGCTTTCTACTTGGCTGGATAAAATTAGCACTGCTCTGTACTTTGCAAGATGCAGGATAACTTCAGGAGGAAACTTCTTCTCAGATTAACCTCTGAGCTTCATTTGCTCAGGACTTCAGGCAGGCTAGACTGAACTACTTAGCCTCCTGGACTAGACTGGACTGACTCTTTCTTGTTTGGGCCTAACTATATATACTAGGGGGTTCCCTAGCTCCCTCTACATCTTAGGAGGAGAAACTACACCCCTAGCAGGCCTGGTACACAGGAATTAACATGGAATTATGCAGTCATACAATACAAAACATAATAGCAATCTCCCACAGGAGGTGGGGGACAACATGACCCAATTGACCCTTAGTAGTGCCCACCTTTATGTAGTGGGACACTACACTTTGACCCGCCCCTTATTTGTTGGCCACCTATTTAATGATTGTTGCATGCAACATTTTACTTGACCAGCTATTTTAGATATTCTACGGCAGTCCTGTTACAATCCCCCCTCCCCCCAATGAGCCTTTTGACCAAATAATAAAAATATTTATAAAATCTCACCCATATGCTGCAAAAAAATAAAAAAAATCTGCAATGTAAAATCGATAATAAAGATCAACTACAAACATAAACATATTTCACATGAAAACTTACAATTACTTGGCTTGGCCCTTGGGGATCTTGGACACCACTTCAACATTTGACTGGGGGGCTCGTGGAGCTGATGTTGTGCTTTATCCTAATGAGAAAGATTTCATAATAAAGATTTGGAGAAGGGCCAGAGGGATAGCAGAGCAGGGAGAGGCTGGTGCTGCTACTAGGGGGTCATACCATGGGGGAGTAATAAAGCCCACCATAATGCCCCCCAAGTAGAAATAATTCTCCTTATAATGTGCAAAACATACCCCTTTGTAATGCCCCCAGTTGAGTTAGTGTTCCCATAATAAAATACCCCTTCTCAGTGCCCCGTAGATGACCCCATAGTGCTCCTCCACTCCTTCCCCCACCATAAAATTCCCCTATACAGAGCCCCCCATATAAAATCGCCCTTCTTTTTAGCCTCAGTAGATGCCCCTATAGTGCCCCCCAATCATGTGCCAGTAAGATGTGCCCCAATAGATGCCTCCCAATCATGCACCAGTAAGATGTGCCCCCATAGATGCCCCCAATCATGTGCCAGTAAGATGCCCCCAATCATGTGCCAGTAATAAGAGCCCCCCACCATCATGTGCCAGCAGCCAGAGCCCCTCCATATCATGTGCCAGTAGCCCAGCTTATGTGCCAATAACCCACCCTTATTATGTGCCAGTGATAGCACATAATAAGGTTCCTGTTCTTCTGATAGGCCGGGAGCCTATCAGAAGAACAGGAGGGGACACACCTCTCCCTCCCCTGCCGCAGCATAGACATCTGTATCGCCATCCTAGTCTATAAAAATATCACATGATCTAACCTGCCAGATGAATGTTGTAAATAACAAAAAATAAAAACTGCGCCAAAACAGCTATTTCTTGTTATCTTGCCTCACAAAAAGTGTAATATAGAGCAACCAAAAATCATATGTACCCTAAACTAGTACCAACAATACTGCCACCATATCCCATAGTTTCTAAAATGGGGCCACTTTTTTGGAGTTTCTACTCTAGGGGTGCATCAGGGGGGCTTCAAATGGGACATGGTGTCAAAAAAAACAGTCCAGCAAAATCTGCCTTCCAAAAACCGTATGGCATTCCTTTTCTTCTGCGCCCTGCCGTGTGCCCGTACAGCTGTTTACGACCACATATAGGGTGTTTCTGTAAATTACAGAATCAGGGCCATAAATATTGAGTTTTGTTTGGCTGTTAACCCTTGCTTTGTAACTGGAAAAAAAATATTAAAATGGAAAATCTGCCCAAAAAGTAACATTTTGAAATTGTATCTCTAGTTTCCATTAATTCTTGTGGAACCCTTAAAGCAGGGCTGGCCAACCTGCGGCTCTCAAGCTGTGGGAGTGGTGGGAGTTGTAGTTTTACAACAGCTGGAGAGCCGCAGGTTGGCCAGCCCTGACCTAAAGTGTTAACAAAGTTTGTAAAATCAGTTTTGAATACCTTGAGGGGTGTAGTTTATAGAATGGGGTCATTTTTGGGTGGTTTCTATTATGTAAGCCTCGCAAAGTGACTTCAGATCTGAACTAGTCCCTAAAAATTGGGATTTACTTCTAAACTTCTAAGCCTTGTAACATCCCCAAAAAATAATATATAATTCCCAAAATGATCCAAACATGAAGTAGACATATGGGGAATGTAAAGTAATAACTATTTTTGGAGGTATTACTATGTATTATAGAAGTAGAGAAATTGAAAATTGGAAATTTGCAATTTTTTAAAAATTTTTGATAAATTTGGTATTTTTTTTAATAAATAAAAATGATTTTTTTCTACTTCATTTTACCAGTGTCATGAAGTACAATATGTGACAAAAATACAATCTCAGAATGGCCAGGATAAGTCAAAGCGTTTTAAAGTTATCAGCACTTAAAGTGACGCTGGTCAGATTTGCAGAAAATGGCCAAGTCCAGAAGGTGAAATAGGGCCAAGTCCTTAAGGGGTTAAATACAAGGCTTCTATTCAGGTATTTGAAATACAGCCATTTTGGGCAAACAAATTTAATTGAGGCCTAGTGTGGGTCAGGCCGTGTGAGATACACCCTGTATATACAGGGCTTATATTCTTCTATTAATAAAACACAATTTTTGGGGCAAAATACACCATTTTTCAGACCTTGCAGCATCAGCACGTTTGAAATTCCAGGGTTATATACTGCTGTCATATTCAGTTATTAAACTAACATCCGTTTGGGCAAAAAAAAAGTTTATTTTGCAGCCTTTGCTGCATATGTCATTGTGATATACAGCCTTTACATAGTGTGGTTCTATTCAGGTATTTGAAATACTGCCATTTGGTGCACAAATCATTAATTGAGGCCTAGTGTGGGTCAGGCCATGTGAGATACACCCTGTATATACAGGGCTTATATTCTTCTATTAATAAAACACCCTTTTTGGGGCAAAATACACAATTTTTCAGGCCTTGCAGCATCAGCATGTTTGAAATTCCAGGGTTATATACTGCTGCCATATTCAGTTATTAAACAAACACCCATTTGGGCAAATAAAATTTATTTGGCAGCCTTTGCTGCATATGTAATTGTGAGATACACTCTTTACATATTTGGGTTAAATTCAGATATTTAAAATACCGCCATTTGGTGCACAAATCTTTAATTGAGGCCTAGTCTGGTTCAGGCCGTGTGAGATACACCCTTTAAATACAGGAGTTTGATTCAGGTATTTGAAATACAGCCATTTTAGGCAAACACATTTAATTGAGGCCTAGTCTGGTTCAGGCCATTTGAGATACACCCTTTAAATACAGGGGTTTGATTCAGGTATTTAAAATACAGCCATTTTGGGCAAACAAATTTAATTGAGGCCTACTCTGGTTCAGGCCATGTGAGATACACCATTTAAATACAGGGGTTTGATTCAGGTATTTGAAATACAGCCCCATTTTGGGCAAACAAATTTAATTGAGGCCTAGTCTGGTTCAGGCCGTGTGAGATACACCCTGTACATACTGTCGTTCTATTCTACTATTAATTAAACACCCATTTAGGGCAAGATCCTAAATTTGATAAATATGAGGAGAGCGTCAAATAAGGGACGTGGCCCAGGTCATGGTGCTGCTGGTGGAGCTCCTGTTGCAGGGAGAGGACGTGGTCGATCTGTGCCAGCTACACTCACAAGTGAAACCCTTTCCTCAGGTGCGAGTAGGCGACAGAACCTGCAGCGGTATTTGGTCGGGCCTAATGCGGCTCTACGAATGGTGAGGCCTGAACAAGTACAGGCGATAGTAGATTGGGTTGCTGACAGTGAATCCAGTTCCTTCACATTGTCTCCCACCCAGTCTCCTGCTGAAAGGCCACAGTTGGCACCTGTAGCCGATGTCCATCAGTCATTCACCTCACCCCCTTGCAAATCAGCCAAGCAGTCTGAGCCCCAAGTCATGCAGCAGTCTCTTCTGCTTTTTGATGACTCTGTTAGCAGGGTTTCCCAGGGCTATCCACCTAGCCCTGCCCCAGAAGTGGTCCCAATGACCAACCACTTATCTTTCAAGATGAGTAGATGGGAGGACCATCGCAGCACGTCTCAGATGATGACGAAACACAGGTGCCAACTGCTGGAGCTTTCGAAAGTGTGCAGACTGACATGGAAGGCAGAGGTGAAGACTGGGTGGAAGATGATGTGGAGGACGGTGAGGTCCTCGACCCCACATGGAATCAAGGTCATGCGAGTGACCTATGTAGTTCGGAGGAAGAGGCGGTGGTCGTACAGATCCACCAGCACAGCAAAAGAGGGAGCAGGGTGAAAAAGCGGAGCGGCCGTCCTCTAGACAGTACGCCTGCTACTGCCCACCACAGCAAGGGATCGAGCACACCAAATCCAGCTCCAAGGAGTTCCCTGGCGTGGGTGGCAGTTCTTCAGACAATGTGCTGACGACAAGACACGAGTGGTTTGCACGCTGTGCAATCAGAGCCTGAAGCGAGGCATAAACGTTCTCAACCTGAGCACAACCTACATGACCAGGCATTTAAGTGCAAAGCACGAGCTGCAGTGGAGTAGACACCTCAAAAACCAAGAAAGGTCTCTGGCTCCTCCTGCTTCCTCTTCTGCTGCCGTCTCGGCCTCTTTATCCACCTCAGGAGTGACAGTGCCATCTGCCACCCCGCAAACAGAGGATCTGCAGCAACACCAACACCTGGGTCACCAAGCATCTCCACAATGTCCCACGGAAGCGTTCAGCTCTCCATCTCCCAAACGCTGGAGAGGAAGAGGAAGTACCCCCCTACCCACCCGTGATCCCTAGCCCTGAATGCTAGCATTTCTAAATTACTGTCCTTTGAAATGCTGTCTTTCCATCTGGTGGAGACGGATAGTTTTAAAGGCCTTATGGCGGTGGCTGTCCCACAGTACATCGTGCCCAGCCGCCACTACTTTTCAAGGCGAGCCACCCCTTCCCTGCACAACCAAGTAGGGGACAAAATCAGGTGTGCACTGTGCAACGCCATCTGTGGCAAGGTGCACCTGACTACGGATACGTGGACCAGTAAGCACGGTCAGGGCCGTTATATCTCCATAACAGCACACTGGGTAAATGCAGTGGAGGCTGGGCCTGAGGCGGATAGCAGTTTGGCGCATGTCCTTCCACCACCGAGGATTGCAGGGCGCTTCAGTTTGCCGCCTGTTGCTTCCTCCTCCTACTGAGTGGTTTGTGCCAGTCAGCCTCAAGCCCGGCCTGGTGGTGTGCGATAATGGGCGAAATCTCGTAGCAGCTCTGGGACTAGCCGGTTTGACGCACATCCCTTGCCTGGCGCATGTGCTGAATTTGGTGGTGCAGAGATTCCTTAAAAATTACCCCGATATGTCAGAGCTGCTGCATAAAGTGCGGGCCGTCTGTGCGCGCTTTCGGCGTTCTCTCCTTGCTGCTGCTCGCCTGTCAGCGCTGCAGCGTAACTTCGACCTTCCCGCTCACCGCCTCATATGCAATGTGCCCACAAGATTGAACTCCACCTTGCACATGCTGGCCAGACTGTGGGAGTAGCAGCAGGCAATAGTGGAGTTTCAGCTGCAGCACGCACGGGTGAGTCGCTCAGCGTTACAGCACCACTTCACCACCAATGACTGGGCCTCCATGCGAGACCTGTGTTTCTTGTTGCGCTGTTTTGAGTACTCCACCAACATGGCCAGTGCAACACGCCAGACCTGCAGGGGATGACGAAGTGAGGTCACAGTTATGGGCAATCGAGGGTACTCACTATATTTGAAGAACCCTGGGCAGGCGCGTGGCAGTGAAGGAGAGGTAGACACAGTTCCTCTGGGGCACGCTCTGTAGATAGGGACCAGGCCTGATGGTAGTTGAGGTGCCCTGGATGTTACAGGTATTTTGTGTGCCTGGGGCAAGGTCCCTGTGGTATTCGTGACGCCAGTGCCTTTGGACGGTGGCACGCCGGTTGGTGGTTGGAAAGATAACGGTACACAAGTATGCAGTGAACCAAACATAAACTTTACTGGACAATCCAACTTTGTACAGCAGGGAGTAGTATAGTCTTCAGTTTACAGTTCCACAAAAAGGGGCTTATTCACAAGTATGGCAGGCAATAGACATGCAAGTTACACTGAGGGTAAATTCCACAAGCACTCAGCAGCAGGTTACACTTTTACACTGTTCTTTATAGAACTCCTACTCTGGCTTGATAATTCCCAAGGCCCGGATGCCTAAAAGGGTGGCTTATATCCTTGGTTACTTCCTTCCTCAGGTATTATACTGCTTGCAATGGTTCCTAAGTTCCTCTGCCTATCAGGGGCACGTGGCTTACCCTGGGACGCCTCCTCCTATCAGGTGGATAACTGTCGGTTTCTTCCAGGAGGTTGAATCCTGCAACTGGGGTATCTCTTCAGAGCTAACTTAGGCTCTCTTGTTCTTCAGGCAGGCTGGAGCTTCTCAACAGCCTCCTGGACATCACTAGCAGCCAGGGCTATCCAGCTGCATGTCAGGAGCAGGCTTACTGGCCTCTGTCTTCTCAGACTCCTGACTCTGCACTCCCACTCCCTGTCTGGGCCTGGACATTTATACTAGGGGCTCCCCATCTCCCTCTAGTGTCTGGGATGTCTAACTACACCCAACTCGGCCTGCTGCTGCATTAGACAGGGGTACATTGCATATAACAACACATTAAAACATACATTAAATGCAGAATAAAATATGACATTTCTGTTCCTTGTGAGTAAGAGTAATGCGCACACCAATTGACCCTTGTGTAGTGCCCACCCATACCTAGTGGGACACTACACCAGTGCCGATAACGACGTTCTCAGCGTTACTATCCCACTTCTATGCCTCCTTGAAAAAACACTCCTAGAAATGATGGAAGAGGATGTGGCACAGGAGGAGAAGGAGGAATAGGGATAATTTCGTAGGGTTTCCGGCCAGTCATTCCCAAGTGGCTCCGAGGGTGGGTTCCTGCACCCACAAACCCAAGGTACACAATTGTCCAGCAAGGGCACAGTTCTGGAGGACGACGGGGTGGAGGAGGAGATGGAGGAGGAGGAACTATGTTCACAGCAGGGTGGCACTCCGACCAGCTCATGGCCATCACTGGTGCGTGGATGGGGAGATACAGAGGACACAGACGATACACCTCCCACAAAGGACAGCTTTTCGTTGTCTCTGGGCAGCCTCGCATACATGAGCGATTACATGCTGCAGTGTCTCCTCAACGACCGCCGAGTTGCCCACATTCTAACTTGTGCTGATTACTGGGTGGCCACGCTGCTAGATACTGTCCTTAATTCCCTTACTGGAGCGTGATCGTAAGATGGGCGAGTACAAGCGCACGCTGGTAGGCGTGCTGCTGGTGGCATTCCCACCTGACAGCTGGAGCACAGTGTAAGCACAAGGCGAAGGCAGAGGAAGAGGTTTCCAAAGCAGCTGGGGCACCGCCAGCACCTCAGAAGGCAGGGTTAGCATGGCCGAAATGTGGAAAAGCTTTGTCAGCATGCCACAACAACCAGCACCACCAGCTGATATGATACGTCTTAGCAGGAGGCATCATTTCACCAACATGGTGGAGCAGTATGTGTGCACACGCCTACACGTACTGAATGACGGGTCTGCCCCCTTCAACTTCTGGGTCTCCAAATTGGGTACATGGCCTGAGCCTGCCCTTTACGCCTTGGAGGTGCTGGCCTGCCCTGCAGCCAGTGTATTATCTGAACATGTGTTTAGCATGACTGGAGGGGGTTATCACAGGTTATATTTCCCAATGTTTTGGGGTGTACCCTAATTTAAAAAATAAAATTTAAAGCCAAAAAGCAGTGTAGGCTACCTCCTCCTCCTCCACCGCTCCTCCTACTCCATATGGACCTCGTCCTCCTAGATCAAGATTTTTTTTTAACCTATTTTATGTTATTTAAAGTCATTTCCTTATCCACATTTATTTGCAGAGCACTTGCCATGCACTTAACCACATTTTGATGCCATTTGCAGCCCTCCAGCCCTTTCAATTGCATTTTTACAGCCATTTTAGTGCTCAAAAGTTCGGGTCCCCATTGACTTCAATGGCGTTCGGGGTCAAAGTCGGGTCCCGAACTCGAACTTTTTTCTCAAGTTCGGCCAAACCCCTCGAACCCGAACATCCAGGTGTCTGCTCAACACTAATTGTATGTTGAGTCTAGTTTCAACTTACGATGGGTCAGAAAAGAACATTGTACGTTGAAAATATAGTATCCTGAGGCCATTGTATCTTGAGGGATCACTGTACAAGATGAAAGACGGATATGATTGATAAGACGCTAAGCTAGTAACCGCTCAGCTAGTATGAAGATTGAATAGAGTGAAGGGGTACATGATAACATGAAAAAATAAAAATAAGAAGGATGACAAAAGCAATATAGTTAAGTGATAATACAAATGGGGAATCATAATGATAAATGTCCCCACAGATACTCAATATAATGTCTTAAGTAGGAGGAAAGGGGGAATGATGGGGTAAGGGAAGGACACAAGGGAGGATGGATTAAGGGGAATCAAGGGAGAGGGGAAGGAGCGAAGGATATAGGGAAAACGTGGGGAGAGGAATCGGTGGAAAGGTCTCAGGCCTTGTCCACACCTCTGTGGCAGTATGACATAGGTGAATTAAAACGTCCTTACATAATCCGTGAAGATGAAGGATCCGTGGTTGTTCCATCTGCCAGCTTTCCTTCTCAGTGTGAGCATTTTCTATCTGGCGTCCATGAAAAACGGACACACCACAGATAACATCCGTGTTGTCTCAGTGATTTTCAGTGAACCATAGACATCAATGGATGTGTGTAGTCTGGGGCACAGATTAGTGTGCATGCCTCCGTGGATTTTTTTGCAGACACCCGAACCACAGAAAATCACAAAAATGTGGACAAACATATTTTAAAAAAAATGTATATCAGTATGCAGTAAAAACAGACAGCATGCGTCCATGAAAACAGAATTGTGGACGAGGCCTTACCCTTAGGGCTCGTTCACACGACCGTTGGTGTCTCGTGCCCGTGCTGTGAACTGCAAATTGCGGTCAGCAATGCACGGGCCCAGAAATCCCCTTGTTCTGAAAAAAGATAGAGCATGTTCTATCTTTTTGCGGTGGGGAGGAACGAAAAGTGCTTCCGTAGTGTCCTGTTCCGTGCTTCCGTTCCGCATCTCCGGATTTGCAGACCCATTGAAATAATTGCGCATGCGGAATGACAATGGAACGGTGCCAGTGTATTGCGAATCTGCAAATGCGGTCCGCAATACGGGAACGGGACACCAATGGTCATGTGAACGAGCCCTTACTCTAGGGCAGTGATGGCGAACCTTTTAGAGACCGAGTTCCCAAACTGCAACCTAAAACCCACTTATTTATCGCAAAGTGGCAACACGGCAATGTAACCTGAATACTACAGTCTAATATAGTATATCTTCCATGTACTTTATCATTTAGATATAACAGCCGGCCTACATTCAGTGCACTGCCTGTGCTGTTAATAGTGCGCCCTGCGCTGATGATGGCAGGAAACATCTAAGGCATATTGGTACACCATAGACTTTTTCCAGGGTGAGGGTGCCCACAGAGATGGCTCTGAGTGCCGCCTCTGGCACCCGTGCCATAGGTTCGCCATCACTGCTCTAGGATCATGGGAGTTCGACGGGCCTGTGAAAAAAAAAGGATAAGGATGAATATATGTCATACATTAATTAAAAAGCCACACTCCCTATTGAGCCCTTTTGGCGTGAGTGTACTAAGTTTACGAATCCAGAAGGATTCACGTTGTTGCAAATGGAGTATCCTACTGCCCCCACTTCATGGTCAAGCCGCATGTTCTATGACCCGAAAGCATAACTGCGATATGCTAATAATGGCCTCCATGTCTACCATCTATGAAAGCCTAGGATAATATGCAACACACTGCAAGTACAAAATAATCAAGTGATCCTATAGTAATTCTACTAATGGGACAAAAAAGAAAAGTTAAATAACATTTTTTTAAATATATAAAAAAAATACATTAACCCCTTAGGAACGCATGACATACCAGTACGGCATGTTTCCCGAGTCCTTAAGGACCCATGATGTACAGGTACGTCATGGGTTTTAACCGCGATTGCGGCGCGGCGGAGGTTAATCGGAACAGGATGCCCGCTGAAATCAATCAGCGGGCATCTTGTCACAATGCCGGGGGGGTCATGTGGGGGCGGTTTGCGGCTTTACCTGCGGTTGCGGCGGCTGTGCAGCGGTGGCATCGGGTCCCCTGTGGGGGGGACCCGATGGCATGGAAGGCAGCGCGATGTCTAAAGAAGGCATCGCGCTGACTTCTGGTGAAGAGCCTGTGAGATCCAGCCCCCTGGATCTTAAAGGCCCCGGAAGCTGTATGAGTAATACACACAGTATTACTCATACAGCCAATTAATTCCAATACAGAATTATTGGAATGCATTGTAAAGGAATATACCCCCCAAAGTTCAAGTCCCAAAGTGGGAGAAAAAAATAAAGATTAAAAAAAAGTTAAAAAAATAACGTTTTCCACAAAAAAATTAAAGTTTCAAGTAAAAATAAACAAAAACGCATTTTTCCCCAAATAAAGTTAAAAAAATTGGTAAAAAATAGGGAAAAGAAAGTATACATATTAGGTATCGCCGCGTCCATATCGACCAGCTCTATAAATATATCACATGAACTAACCCCTCAGATGAACACCGTAAAAAATAAAAAATAAAACTGTGCTAAATAAACAATTTTTTTGTCACCTTACATCACAAAAAGTACAACAGCAAGCGATCAAAATAGTACCAATATAACCGTCATCCCGCAAAAAATGAGCCTCTAACTGAGACAATCGTCCAAAAAATAAAAAAACTATGGCTCAGAATATGGAGACACTAAAACATAATTTTTTTGTTTGAAAAAAGCTGTTATTGTGTAAAACTTACATACAGTACAGACCAAAAGTTTGGACACACCTTCTCATTCCAAGAGTTTTCTTTATTTTCATGACTATGAAAATTGTAGATTCACACTGAAGCTATCAAAACTATGAATTAACACACGTGGAATTATATACATAACAAAAAAGTGTGAAACAACTGAAAATATGTCATATTCTAGGTTCTTCAAAGTAGCCACATTTTGCTTTGATTACTGCTTTGCACACTCTTGGCATTCTCTTGATGAGCTTCAAGAGGTAGTCACCTGAAATGGTTTTCACTTCACAGGTGTGCCCTGTCAGGTTTAATAAGTGGGATTTCTTGCCTTATAAATGGGGTTGGGACCATCAGTTGTGTTGTGGAGAAGTCAGGTGGATACACAGCTGATAGTCCTACTGAATAGACTGTTAGAATTTGTATTATGGCAAGAAAAAAGCAGCTAAGTAAAGAAAAACTAGTGGCCATCATTACTTTAAGAAATGAAGGTCAGTCAGTCCGAAAAATTGGGAAAACTTTGAAAGTGTCCCCAAGTGCAGTCACAAAAACCATCAAGCGCTACAAAGATACTGGCTCACATGCCGACCGCCCCAGGAAAGGAAGATAAAGAGTCATCTCTGCTGCGGAGGATAAGTTAATCAGAGTCACCAGCCTCAGAAATTGCAGGTTAACAGCAGTTCAGATTAGAGACCAGGTCAATGCCACACAGAGTTCTAGCAGCAGACACATTTCTAGAACAACTGTTAAGAGGAGACTGTGTGAATCAGGCCTTCATGGTAGAATATCTGCTAGGAAACCACTGCTAAGGACAGGCAACAAGCAGAAGAGACTTGTTTGGGCTAAAGAACACAAGGAATGGACATTAGACCAGTGGAAATCTGTGCTTTGGTCTGATGAGTCCAAATTTGAGATCTTTGGTTCCAACCACGGTGTCTTTGTGCGATGCAGAAAAGGTGAACGGATGGACTCTACATGCCTGGTTCCCACCGTGAAGCATGGAGGAGGAGGTGTGATGGTGTGGGGGTGCTTTGCTGGTGACACTGTTGGGGATTTATTCAAAATTGAAGGCATACTGAACCAGCATGGCTACCACAGCATCTTCCAGAGGCATGCTATTCCATCCGGTTTGCGTTTAATTGGACCATCATTTATTTTTCAACAGGACAATGACCCCAAACACACCTCCAGGCTGTGTAAGGGCTATTTGACCATGAATGAGAGTGATGGGGTGCTGCGCCAGATGACCTGGCCTCCACAGTCACCGGACCTGAACCCAATCGAGATGGTTTGGGGTGAGCTGGACCGCAGAGTGAAGGCAAAAGGGCCAACAAGTGCTAAGCATCTCTGGGAACTCCTTCAAGACTGTTGGAAGACCATTTCAGGTGACTACCTCTTGAAGCTCATCAAGAGAATGCCAAGAGTGTGCAAAGCAGTAATCAAAGCAAAAGGTGGCTACTTTAAAGAACCTAGAATATGACATATTTTCAGTTGTTTCACACTTTTTTGTTATGTATATAATTCCACATGTGTTAATTCACAGTTTTGATGCCTTCAGTGTGAATCTACAATTTTTATAGTCATGAAAATAAAGAGAACTCTTTGAATGAGAAGGTGTGTCCAAACTTTTGGTCTGTACTGTAAATAAAAAAAGTATACATATTTGGTATCGCCGCGTTCGTATCGACCGACGCTATAAAAATATCACATGACCTAACCTCTCAGATGAACACCGTCAAAAATTTTAATAAAAACTGTGCTAAATAAACCATTTTTTGTCACCTTACATCACACAAAATGTAATAGCAAGCGATCAAAAAGTCACACGCACCCCAAAATAGGGCCAATAAAACCGTCATCTCATCCCACAAAAATTGTACCCTACCCAAGGTAATCGTCCAAAAACTAAAAAAAAAATATGGATCTCAGACTATGGAAACACTAAAACATGATTTTTTTTGCTTCAAAAATGAAACCATTGTGCAAAACTTACATAAATAAAAAAAAAGTATACATATTAGGTATTGCCGCATCCGTGACAACCTGTTCTATAAAAATATCACATGATCTAACCTGTCAGATGAATGTTGTAAATAACTAAAAATAAAAACGGTGCCAAAACGGCTATTTCTTGTTATCTTGAGTAACCAAAAATCATATGTACCCTAAACTAGTACCAACAATACTGCCACCCTATCCCGTAGTTTCTAAAATGGGGCCATTTTCTTGGAGTTTCTACTTTAGGGGTGCATCAGGGGGGCTTCAAATGGCTCATGGTGTCAAAAAAAACAGTCCAGCAAAATCTGCCTTCCAAAAACCATATGGCATTCCTTTCCTTCTGCGCCCTGCCATGTGCCCGTACAGCTGTTTACGACCACATATGGGGTGTTTCTGTAAACTACAGAATCAGGGCCATAAATATTGAGTTTTGTTTGGCTGTTAACCCTTGGTTTGTTACTGGGAAAAATGGATTAAAATGGAAAATTTGCCAAAAAATTTAAATTCTAAAATTTCATCTCCATTTGCCAATAACTCTTGTGGAACACCTAAAGGATTAACAATGTTTGTAAAAATCTGTTTTGAATACCTTGAGGGGTGTAGTTTATTAAATGGGTTCACTTTTATTGAGTTTCTACTCTAGGGGTGCATCAGTGGGCTTCAAATGGGACATCTGTGTCAAAAAAACAGTCCAGCAAAACCTGCCTTCCAAAAACCGTATGGCATTCCTTTCCTTCTGAGCCCTGCCGTGTGCCTGTACAGCGGTTTACCACCACATATGGGGTGTTTCTGTAAACTACAGAATCAGGGCCATAAATATTGAGTTTGGTTTGGCTGTTAACCCTTGCTTTGTAACTGGAAAAAAATTATTAAAATGGAAAATCTGCCATAAAACTGAAATTTTGAAATTGTATCTCTATTTTCCATTAATTCTTGTGGAACACCTAAAGGGTTAACAAAGTTTGTAAAATCAGTTTTGAATACCTTGAGGGGTGTAGTTTATAGAATGGGGTCATTTTTGGGTGGTTTCTATTATATAAGCCTTGCATAGTGACTTCAGTCTTGAACTGGTCCCTAAAAATTGGGTTTTTAAAAATTTCAAGATTTGCTTCTAAACTTCTAAGCCCTTGTAACATCCCCAAAAAAAAGAATATATTTGACAAAATGATCCAAACATGAAGTAGACATATGGGGAATGTAAAGTAATAACTATTTTTGGAGGTATTACTATCTATTATAGAAGTAGAGAAATTGAAACTTGGAAATTTTTGGACCCAATTTTAACAGTGTCATGAAGTACAATATGTGAAGAAAAAACTGTCTCAGAATGGCCTGGGTAAGTAAAAGCGTTTTAAAGTTATCAGCCCTTAAAGTGACACTGGTCAGATTTGCAAAAAATGGCCAAGTCCTTAAGGTGAAATAGGGCTGAGTCCTTAAGGGGTTAAACACTCAAACTTTTCCCACTTATCAGATAAAAATAAACAAACAAGTAAACATAACTGGCAGCCAGAAAACTTCAAATTATTAAAATAATACCTAATTTACCCCACATAATAAACACACATACACAAAAATCCACAATGATCTCCTTACCTTACCTCACTAAAAGATGATTATAAAATCATGTATACCTCACTCCAAAATGGTACCAATAAAAACTATAGCTCGATCTACATATATACAAGTTAGGTTACATTCACACGACCATATGAGTTTTTGCGGTCTGCAAAACACGGATCAGCAAAAATTACGGGTGATGTCCATTTGGCATGTGTATTACATCAGTTTTTTTTGCTGATCCATTGCAACAATGCCTATCTTTGTCTGCAAAACGGAGAATAGGACATGTTCTATTTTTTTTGCGGGGCTACGGAATGGACATATCGATGCGGACAACACGCGGTGAGCTGTCCGCATTTTTTTGCGGACCCATTAAAATGAATGGGTCTACATCCAATCCGCATAAAAAAGTAATGGACACGGAAACAAAATACGTTTGTGCATGAGGCCTAAGGATGAGCGAACTTGTGTTTCAAGTTCGGGGTTCAAGGTTCGAGTAAGGGCTCATGCACACGACCGTATGTATTTTGCACTCCTCAAAAAACGTATTTGCAAAAACTAGGGATGACGTCCGTTTGCATTTCTTATTTTGTGGAACGGAACAGCTGGCCCCCTATTAGAACAATCCTATTCTTGTCAGTAATGCGGACAATAATAGGACATGTTCTATGTTCTTGCAGAACGGACATACGGACCTACGGAAACAGAATGCACATAGTAACTTCCGTTATTTTTGCAAATCCATTGAAGTGAATGGTTCCGCATACGGTCCACAAAAAAATAAAAATAATGAACGGACACAGAAAGAAAATATGTTTGTGTGCCCTTATCTAAGAATTCTGTTATGGATTGTGCTACTACAGACCATGTCCACTATTTTGTCCAGCAAAGTACTAGTACTTATACCGGTAACTGGACAGACCCCACTATGCCCCACAAGTCACTATAATATGCAACTCCAAGAGAATACTGGGCTGCTATATACGCATATATACGGTACATGGACTGCATTAGCTGTGCTTCTCTATCCCTTATTGGGTGACTAAATGTCAGGTGACTTTCTAGTACCAGGAAGTTGAGTGCAGCCTGTGACTGTGGAGGCCACATCTGATATTACCGTAATTACTAGATTATATGAGTTTTCCTAAGGGTTATACCCACAGAGCAGACTGCAGCCGTACAGGACAAGGTACTGATACATTGTTACGTCACCTGTAGTGTTTGTTGTACCAAATTCTATTGATGGTGTACAGAGTTATCATGACAAATCAGATATGCATGTACATAGCTAATCCTGTCTGCCACAGCTAGTGTCCAGGCTGCAGCAGCCATCAGTGGTCTGCAACCTACACTTCATCTGTTGTGAAACTACAACTCCTAGTTGCATAAACTACAGCTCTCAGCAGCTGGTAAGCTGCAGGTGCCAGATCACCGCAGTACAGCGTATACATGTAGGAATCAGGAATATAAGATCTAGTGCTACGTGTTACTGTGCCTTACTGTTATTATTGCTGGAAAGCCATAGTGTGCAACCAGAAAACTTCCCCTGGCCTCACTGTTACCGCAGAGCTCTTGTCATACATACTGCATTAAAGGGATTGTGCAGCTTAATGTCACAGCGGCTAGAAGGGGGAGGGAGGATCCATGGAGCAAACACAACAGTCGAGGTGGTCCTACAGATGCTCAGTTGGGTTCATGTCTGGCAAATTAGGGGCCAGGGTAGTACTCGGAAGTCTTGGTCATACTCTTCCAACCAGTGCCGGTGTAACGTTACATTACCCTACTTCGTGAGATTTCCCTACCTCGTAACTTCCGGTCGCACCGGAAATGACGTGAGGAGGCGTGCCGGAGTTGTGCCGATCTGCGCAGTCGCAAAACGACGGTTTAGGGAATTCTCACAGCGGAGTTCAGCTGGACATCGGGACACTGCGCATGCGCCGGAGAGCCTCACCAGCCTTAGAGTAGGAAAAAATTACAGCCCAGTGCGCAAGCGCTGCTAACTACAGAAATCCATCCGATCTCCGTGCCTGCACAGTCTGGGGGTAGGGAGATCTGATGGCTATTTTTTCTGTTAAATTTATATATTTATTAAACAGAAAAAAATGGCCATCAGATCTCCCTACACACACACTGCGCAGGCGCTGAGATCGGATGGATGTTCCGTAGTTAGCCGCGCTTGTGCACTGGGCCATAATTTTTCCCTACCCTAAGGCTGGTGAGGCTCTCTGTCGCTTGCGCAGTGTCCCGGTTTCCAGCTGAACTCCGCTGTGAGATTTCCCTAAACCGTCGTTTTGCGACTGCGCAGATCGGCACAACTCCGGCACTAGTCGTGTAAGGCTACTTTCACACCTGCATTAGGTGCGGATCCATCTTGTATCTGCACAGACGGATCCGCACCGATAATGCAAACGCTTGTATCGGTTCAGAACGGACCCGTTTGCATTGCCATGCATTTGTTCATGATAATGCAAACGGGTCTGTTTTGACTTGCACTGAAAGTCAATGGGAGGCGGATCTGTTTTCAATTGCACCATATTGTATCAGTGAAAACGGATCCGTCCCCATTGACTTACATTGTAAGTCAGGACTGATCCGTTTGGCTGAGCGGAATGGAGGCTGAACGGAGCCAAACTGATGCATTCTGAGCGGATCCATTCAGAATGCATTGGGGCTAAACTGATCCGTTTTGGGCCGCTTGTGAGAGCCCTGAAACGGATCTCAGAAGCGGAATTCAAAACGCCAGTGTGAAAGTAGCCTAACATGTCGCATTCTTTTGCTGGAAGATCCCATCTGTCCCAGGGAAGACAATGGCGCACATTTACTAAAGTGTCTGTGCCTGTTCTCATGAGTAAAAAGCCTGTTTCCGACTGTCTTATTGTTTAAGTCTCCTTTACCAACTGTTTTTGCACCTGTTTTGGAGGCATTTGCCTGTTATGTCTATATTTTTTTTAAGACAAATCCAGAAGTTTTGAAACTTTTTCTCCTACTTTCCGTCCTATTTATGTAGGTTATTTTGTCTAATATCTACGTCACCCCAGGGCTGGCGTACTTTCTGTCTCTGTTTTGAATGGTGAGTTGCACCACAATTTGTTTACGTTCATGGAGACTAGCGCAATAATTAATCTCACTCGCACCACGTTTTCATGCATATATTAATTAGATCAGTTTTAGTGAATATGAATGTCTTACAAGGAAACGACCACTAGATGTCAGACTTAAAGGGGTTAACCAATTCTTATAATGAACCACACCCCAATGCCCAGGTCCCTGCTATGTATTATACTTATCTGCTCCCCAGCACCCATGTCACTCTGGATCCCCGCAGGGCCACCACTGCATCTCCCATTGCACGGATCAACATCCGTGAGTCGCCAATACCAGGCTGCGACGGGGACGAGCCTCCCTAGCATCATGGGGATGCAGTGGCAGCAGTGTGGGGCGTCTCTAAGTTAAAACATTCGGGACCTGGGCATTGGATGTACTGCCCAGAGATATAAGACGCACATTTTTTCCCCTAAAAGTGAGGAAAAAATGGCAGTGTCTTATACGCCGAATGTTAATGACCGCTTCCATTATGGAAACAGTTATCAGCATGCTATAGGGGTAGGTAACAGTGAGGGAAGCCCTGCACTGACTCTACTCACCACTCCCTGGTATTCTTCTGGGCCCTGGGCGCGCACTATGACCTGACACTGTGTGATGCCAGGTCACAGTGCAGCAGAGACCAGAAGACAACCAGGGAGCTGGGATTTCTGCTGAATGGCAGCTCTGTCTGGAGCAACCAAGGTAAGTTTATTTAGTTTATATTTTTTACCATTTAATCTGAAGTCTGATGGGGGTCTGATCTGAGGCAGATGGGAGCCTGATCTGAGGACTGCTGGGGTCTGGTGGAGGCTGGGGGAGTCAGGGGTCTGATCTGAGGCTGATAGAGGTTGGGGTTTGATCTGAGGCTGATGGAGCTTGTGGTGTGTGATGAGGGTCTGATCTGAAGTCTGATGGAAAAACATTTTTTTCTTATTTTCCTCCTGTAAATCCTAGCTGGGTCTTATAGTCCAGAAATACAGTACAAATGTATTGCTGTCCTCAGGACTGCGATACAATTGAATCTCTGCTGTGGAACACGGGAGCCAATTGCTCCCTGTGCCGCCGTTCTCTTTCATAGGCGTCAGGTAACTAGGCTTGAGGGGTCACTATAAGGGATGTGGGCACTATAGGGACTATGGACACTACAGGAGGCAGTTTAAGGACTGTGGGCACTACAGTTGGCACTATAAAGTCTGGGGGTACAATAGGGTCAGTTTAAGCACTGGGGGCTCTCCAGCGGGGCACCATAAGGATTGTGGGCACCACAGGGAGGTACTATAAGATTTAGGAGCAATATAAGGTCTGGGGGCACTATGGGAGGCAGTTTAAGGACTGTGGGCATGAAAGGGGGGTACGATAAGGTTTGGGCACTGAAAGGTCTGGGGCACTACTGGGAGGGGGCTCTATAGGGGTGTTATAGAGTTGCCTTGCTAGTACTGGGTGCACAATGATGGGCATTATTATTTGGCACAATATAGGAGCACCACTACACACCTTCTGAAGTATTATCATTATTGGGGGCACTGTTACTATTGAGGGTACTCTGGGAGAGAAGTATTGAAATTGGTGGGACTTTTATACTACTATAGGGGGACTATCTTTATGGCAGTATAATTTCTGCAGTATAGTTTTTGGGGGCACAGTATTAGGAGTAGCGGCAGGGTGAAAGTTTTGTGGCACCAGAGTTGGGAGGATAATGATTAGTGTTAATCAAAGCTAGCTTCGGATGCTTCATCCAAAGTCGCTTCATTCTAAACTTCAGAATAAGGCTCCATTCACACATCCGTAGTGTATTGCGGATATACGCAAATTGCAATACACCCAGCCAGCACCCCCATAGAACTGCCAATTCTTGTCCGCAATTGCAATTTTTTTCCAGAGCCGCGGAGCGGAAGATCGGGGGCGCACTCTGGAAATGCGGATGCGGACAGCATACTGTGTGCTGTCCGTATCCATTCCTGCCCCATAGAGAATAAATGGGTCCGCAGCCGTTCTGCAATTTGCGGAATGGATGCGGACCCATTCTACAGACGTATCAATGAACCCTAATACTGTACGGAAATTTGTCTCTGTACAGTATTAGGCCTCTTGCACACGACCGTATGGATTTTTCAGTATTTTGCGGTACACAAAAAACGGATCCGCAAAAAATACGGATGACGTCCATGTGCATTCCGTTTTTGCGGAATGGAACAGCTGGCCCCTGATAGAACAGTACTATCCTTGTCCGTTATGCGGACAATAATAGGATATGTTCCATCTTTGAATGGAAATACGGAAACGGAAATACGGAAACGGAAGGCATATATATTCCATTTTTTTTATGCAGATCCATTGAAATGAATGGTCCGTATACGGAACGCAAAAAACTGAATGTAAACGAAAAAAAAAAAAGGCCTTAGAATGTATGGGGTCAGATGAGCCGACGTTAGTTATTCACGAAGTCATGCGTGACTTCGTTGAATAATTTCGGTAATTGATTTTGAAAGTGGAAAAACACTTTAAAACTTGAAACTCTGCTCTCTCTGCAACTGCTGCACCTTCTGCACTTTGACAGGACCAGGCAGTAAAAACATCATGATGCCCAGTGCCCACCCCTGTCAAAGTGCAGAGGGTGCAGCAGTTGCAGAGAGAGCAGAGCCTCAAGGTGTAACGGTAACGCCCCCATTGCTCCCAGAGGTTCATTTGCATATGTTAAAACTCAATTTTTCTCAGCAATGCGGCACATATGAACATGGGACCAACACAGATGCTTTCAGCTGCCAAGCGCACATGCAACAGGCAAGTCAGTTTGCGTAAGTACAAATCTACTGCTTGTCTGCAGAGTCTGATGACATCTCTGATAACTCCATATATGCCAGCAATCTGTAGGAAAAAAGGTTTTTTATAACATGCAAATTTGCCCTAGGTGCAACGAGGACGGGGCCATTGTACCTCGTTGCACCCATAGACTCTACCACCTGTCTGCTGTGCGACTTCCCCACTGTTGTGACAAACAGGCCAGGCAGTGAAAACATATTCATGCCTGGCCCTGAAGTCTCACAGGAGTTGGTTGGGCACAGTAAAGGGATGGAGACCACCAGGCAGATGAGCTCTGGGATATACAGATTGCTGGCACATACGGAGATACCACCAAACTCTTCAGACAAGCACCAATCAACAATGGCTGGCCATTTCACCTACTGGTGAGTGATAACAGATGCCCTTTAATGTGATCCTGCCACAACATATACCCTGCTGAAGAACCAACAGAAAGGGGGCACCATCATGGTTGTGTGACCATTGACCAAGCACCACTAGCTCTTAAGTTTTCCCTGGTTTCTTTTTTCATTTTCTGGGTCACATCAGAAGTACTACCATATTTTTTGCTCGCCCCATAAGACGCACTCCCCCCCCCCCCCCCCCCCCCCCCCAAAAGTGGTGAATCGCAGACTGTGATGTATGAGCCGGGAGAGAGGAGGGGCTGGAGTCCGGAACTAGGGGCGGGGCCTGGTGCAGTCACTGTGATCTTACACCGGGCCCCGCCGCTCACCGAAGTATTTATAAACACGAATCCTTATCCTGTTATTAGGTTTAACTAAGGCCTCTTTCACACTTGCGTTGTCCGGATCCGGCGTGTACTCCACTTGCCGGAATTACACGCCGGATCCGGAAAAACGCAAGTGAACTGAAAGCATTTGAAGACGGATCCGTCTTCAAAATGCTTTCAGTGTTACTATGGCAGCCAGGACGCTATTAAAGTCCTGGTTGCCATAGTAGTAGTGGAGAGCGGGGGAGCGGTATACTTACAGTCCGTGCGGCTCCCGGGGCGCTCCAGAATGACGTCAGAGCGCCCCATGCGCATGGATGACGTGCCATGCGATCACGTGATCCATGCGCTTGGGGCGCCCTGACGTCACTCTGGAGCGCCCGGGGAGCCGCACGGACGGTAAGTATGCTGCTCCCCCGCTCCCCACTACACTTTACCATGGCTGCCAGGACTTTAGCGTCCCGGTAGCCATGGTAACCATTCAGAAAAAGCTAAACGTCGGATCCGGCAATGCGCCGAAACGACGTTTAGCTTAAGGCCGGATCCGGATCAATGCCTTTCAATGGGCATTAATTCCGGATCCGGCCTTGCGGCAAGTCTTCAGGATTTTTGGCCAGAGCAAAAAGCGCAGCATGCTGCGGTATTTTCTCTGGCCAAAAAACGTTCCGGTCCGGAACTGAAGACATCCTGATGCATCCTGAATGGATTTCACTCCATTCAGAATGCATGGGGATAATCCTGATCAGGATTCTTCCGGCATAGAGCCCCGACGACGGAACTCTATGCCGGAACAAAAGAACGCAAGTGTGAAAGAGCCCTAAAGCTCTCCCCTGATCCCCTGTATCAGTACAGCACTTACGAACAAGCTTCCATAGCAGGCAGAGTGGACAGGCAGCAGTAACGTCACTCGCTGACGTCGAGCGCCTGCTCCTCCCACTTTATGAATGAAGCAGGCGGAGCAGGCGCTCAACGTCAGTGAGTGACGTTACTGCTGCCGTCCGCTCTGCCTGCTATGGAAGCTTGTTAGTAAGTGCTGTACTGATACAGGTGAACAGGGGAGAGCGCAGCTTTAGTTAAACTTATTAACAGGATAAGGATTAATGTTTATAAATACTGCGGTGAGCGGAGGGCCGGTATATTGGGGGACACTGTTATGAGGGGGATCTGTGGATGACCTATAGCAGTGTCATCCACAGATCCCCCACCCCATAACAATGCCATCCACAGATCCCCCCACCCCATAGCAGTGCCATCCACGGATCGCCCATAACAGTGCCATCCACAGATCGCCCATAACAGTGCCATCCACGGATCGCCCATAACAGTGCCATCCACGGATCGCCCATAACAGTGCCATCCACGGATCGCCCATAACAGTGCCATCCACGGATCGCCCATAACAGTGCCATCCACGGATCGCCCATAACAGTGCCATCCACGGATCGCCCATAACAGTGCCATCCACGGATCGCCCATAACAGTGCCATCCACGGATCGCCCATAACAGTGCCATCCACGGATCGCCCATAACAGTGCCATCCACGGATCGCCCATAACAGTGCCATCCACGGATCGCCCATAACAGTGCCATCCACGGATCGCCCATAACAGTGCCATCCACGGATCCCCCCATAACAGTGCCATCCACGGATCGCCCATAACAGTGCCATCCACAGATCCCCCACATGACAGTGCGTCATCCACAGATCCCCTAGAATAGTGTCATGTACAGACCACCATTAATTCAAAACCCACCAAAAGCACACCTTTTGGTTAAAAATATTTTTTTTCTTATTTTCCTCCTCAAAAACCTAGGTGCATCTTATAAGGCGAAAAATACTGTATATCTACAGTATTTATGGAAACACACTGACGCTTACGGTATTTCCCTTTTTTGCTTACTTTGCAGAATGCAGTATATACGGTAGTAAAATGAGCTACAGAAGCACCGCGGTCCTTTTACGTTGCTGGAAATGTAGAAAGTATGTAACAAACTCGACATGTATCATCAACGATGAAGAATGCACAGAAACTCTGGTCAGTATTGGAGTATTGGATAACGCTTGTCTATAGTGATGCTCTGTCTATAATGAGCCTTTGATTTACATTTCCTCTTTTTTATTCTTTGTGCTTTGAAGGGGATATAGCAGACAAGACTTTTATAGCACCCCTATAGTGAGCAGTCCCAGCTGTCAGACAAGTCTTTGGTGGGAACACCCCCTTAATGTGGATTATATCAAAGATGAGCAAAAATTGCAACAATTTTGCAACCCAAACTACAGTAGTTGTCAATTAAAGGGGTTTTCTGGAACTGAAAAAATAATAACCTAACCTCAGTATAGGTAATGCCATACTGTAGTGGATGCATGGAATAGCCTTCCTGCAGAAGTGGTAGCTGCAAATACAGTGAAGGGGTTTAAGCATGCATGGGATAGGCATAAGGCCATCCTTCATATAAGATAGTGCCAGGGGCTATTCATAGTATTCAGTATATTGGGCAGACTAGATGGGCCAAATGGTTCTTATCTGCCGACACATTCTATGTTTCTATGTAATCAATATGCTATTGGTGGCACCACCTGCATATTAGAGATGTCGCGAACATAAAATTTTCCGTTGGCGAACGCGAATTTTTGCAAATGTTCGCGAACGGGCGAACCGCCATTGACTTCAATAGGCAGGCGAATTTTAAAACCCACAGGGACTCTTTCTAGCCACAGTAGTGATGGAAAAGTTGTTTCAAGGGGACTAACACCTGGACTGTGGCATGCCGGAGGGGGATCCATGGCAAAACTCCCATGGAAAATTACATAGTTGACGCAGAGTTGGGTTTTAATCCATAAAGGGCATAAATCACATAACAATCCTAATTTTTTTGAACAACGTGGTTTAAAACATCCAGTGTGTGTGTATACGATCAGGTATGATGTTGTATCGATCAGGTAATGTAAGGGTTATGCCCGCTTCACAGACATTGACAGACCTAACTCCTCTTTTAATGCACCGCAAACAACTGCAAACAGTCCATTTGCCCAACCGCAAACGCCCCATTTGCACAAGGTTGGATACCAAGCTAGCCATGTCCAGTTGATGGCATTGAAGGTTTCTTCCTCCACCCAGCCACGTACAACACCAAGGGTCCCCAAAAGGTGAATTGAATTGATTTTTTGAACGGGGAGATGGTTAAAAAAACGCTGGCTCCCTCCCCTTTGTTTTAATCCACGGTCACTGCGTCTGCGCCGTGCAATTTACTGTCACACCCGATATGAGTGGTATTTTCTGTAGTACTATTCTCATCAATTTAATCCCTGTTATGTCCCATATCAGGACGTGTATTGAATGGATTTTAGACAACCGTAAACAGTTGTCAAAAGTTGACAAACTCCTTGCAGAAATGTGATTTATCTGTGTGCGTCATTCTTGTTCCTGCCAACTTTGGGCACTGTGCGTGCGCCGTGCAATGTACTCTGCCACACGGTATGAGTGGTGTGTTAACTAGTACTATTCTTATCAGTTTAATCCCTGTTACGTCCCCTATCCGGCGACTTGTGTTGAATTGATTTTAGGAACTGGGAGATGGAAAAAGCAGCTTGGCCGGTCCTCTTAGGCTGAGTTCACACGGGCGAGATTTCCGCGCGGGTGCAATGCGGTAGGTGAACGTATTGCACCCGCACTGAATCCTGACCCATTCATTTCTATGGGGCTGTGCACATGAGCGATTTTTTTCACGCATCACTTCTGCAATGCTTTAAAATCGCAGCATGCTCTATATTCTGCGTTTGTAACGCAGGACAGGCCCCATAGAAATGAATGGGGCTGAGTGAAAATCGCAAGCATCCGCAAGCAAGTGCGGATGCGGTGCGATTTTCACTCATGGTTGCTAGGTGACAGTCTATTCACTGTATTATTTTCCCTTATAACATGGTTATAAGGGAAAATAATAGCATTCTGAATACAGAATGCTTAGTACAAGGTCAATTGAGGGTTAAAAAAAAATAAAAGAAATTAACTCACCTTGTCCTCTTCATCGCGCAGTTCCCGGTCTCTTCTGATGAGCTGTCGGCTAAAGGACCTTTGGTGACGTCAGATCACATGCTCCAATCACATGGTACATCACCACGGTGATGTACCATGTGATTGGAGCATGTGATCTGACGTCACCAAAGGTCCTTTAGCCGACAGCTCATCAGAAGAGACCGGGAACTGCGCGATGAAGAGGACAAGGTGAGTTAATTTCTTTTATTTTTTTTTAACCCTCAATTGACCTTGTACTAAGCATTCTGTATTCAGAATTCTATTATTTTCCCTTATAACCATGTTATAAGGGAAAATAATACAATCTACACTACAACTAACCCAAACCTGAACTTCTGTGAAGAAGTTCGGGTCTGGGTACCACAGTCGGTTTTTTATCACGCGAGTGCAAAACACATTGCACCCGCGTGATAAAAACTGAACATCGGAACGCAATCGCAGTCAAAACTGACTGCAATTGCGTACCTAATCGCGCGGGTTTGCCGCAATACACCGGGACGCATCCGGACCTAATCCGGACACGCCCGTGTGAACCCAGCCTTAGGCCTCTTTCACACGACCGTTTTTTTTTTTCCGTTTTGCGGGCCGTTTTTTGCGGTCCGTATACGGTCCGTATACGGAACCATTCATTTCAATGGTTCCGCAAAAAAAACGGAATGTGTTCCGTATGCATTCCGTTTCCGTATTTCCGTTTTTCCGTTCCGTTGAAAGATAGAACATGTCCTAAATTTGGCCGCAAATCACGTTCCATGACTTCATTAAAGTCTATGGGTCCGCAAAAAAACGGAATGCATACGGAAATGCATCCGTATGTCTTCCGTATCCGTTCCGTTTTTTGCGGAACCATCTATTGAAAACTGTTATGCCCAGCCCAATTTTTTATATGAAATTACTGTATACTGTATTTGCCATACGGAAAAACGGAACGGAACAACGGAACGGAAACGGAACCACAACGGAAGCAAAAAACGGAACAACGGATCCGTGAAAAACGGACCGCAAAACACTGAAATGGACATACTGTCGTGTGAAAGAGGCCTTAGGCTGAGTTCACACGAGCGTGACAGATTTGGTCCGGATGCGTTCAGGGTGCGTTCAGTTAAACTCGCACCATTTTGCAAGCAAGTTCAGTCAGTTTTGTCTGCGATTGCGTTTAGTTGTTCAGTTTTTTCTGCGCGGGTGCAATGCGTTTTGATGCGTTTTTCACGCGCGTGATAAAAAACTGAAGGTTTACAAACAACATCTCTTAGCAACCATCAGTGAAAAACGCATTGCACCCGCACTTGCTTGCGGATGCAATGCGTTATTCACGCAGCCCCATTCACTTCTATGGAGCCAGGGCTGCGTGAAAAACGCAGAATATAGAACATGCTGCGATTTTAAAGCATTGCAGAAGTGATGCATGAAAAAAAACGCTCATGTGCACAGCCCCATTGAAATGAATGGGTCAGGATTCAGTGCGGGTGCAATACGTTCACCTACTGCATTGCACCCGCGCGGAAATCTCGCCCGTGTGAACGCAGCCTTACTCCCAAGTTGGGGCACTGCGAGTGCATGGAGCAATGTGCTGTGACACCCTATATGAGTGGTGTCTTAACTAGTACTATTCCTATCAGTTTAATCCCTGTTACGTCCCACATCAGGGATTGCCTTTTGTGAAAAAAAATTTAGGCCGGGTACCTTCGACTGCCTTCACAGTGACAGACCAAACTCTGATACACCAAACTGAATTGATTTTAGGAACCGGGAGATGGAAAAAGCAGCTTGGTCGGTCCTCTTACTCCCAAGTTGGGGCACTGCGCGTGCACAGAGCAATGTGCTGTGACAACCTATATGAGTGGTGTCTTAACTAGTACTATTCGTATCAGTTTAATCCCTGTTACGTCCCCTATCCGAGGACGTGTGTCGAATTGATTAACCATTGTCGAATTAACGAACCATTACGACATCCTGAAATAATTTAGTTCTGAGCTCTGTACTTGCTTTGTATTGGAATTTATGGGGATTTTTTAAATTGTCTGCATTATTTCTAATAAACTATTAAGAGACTTTATTATGATTTTTTTATGTTATGTATTAAAAACCTATACAACTTAAAAAAAAAATGAAAAAAGAAAATTAATGTTTTTTCTATGAAAAATTATCCAGCCGATCGCTTTTGGGCTGATCATAATGAAGCAACGGCCTTATCATCTGGGGTGTGGCAACATTGCCAACACACTCATAGAGGTAATGATCGCTTCTTTGTGATACGCAAGCCCCTTCACCACAACAAGGTACTGATCACGAAGGGGAATTGACACATGTATGTGCCTTTTTTTTGTTTTGTTTTTGCAGCCACAGTGCAGCACCAGAGGCCAGAAAAATTAGGCATGCACACATGCCTAAAAAATTAGGCATTGTTGCAGCCGGAAAAATTGATGTTTTCCAGGCAGTAAAACATTGCGGCTTGAACCCTAGTTGGTGGCGGAGAATTCAAGAAAGTCATCCGGTATGCAGACATTAAATACAGCAGCGTGGGGACCCTTTTGAGGCCAAGGCATGTCATCAGGCCTTTTGTTAGTCAAACATATCCCCCACTGTCAGTCCCTTCGGGATCCATGCCTCATTCATCTTAATGAAGGTGAGGTAATCAACACTTTTTCGACCGAGGCGACTTCTCTTGTCAGTGACAATGCCTCCTGCTTACACTAAAGGTCCTTTCTGACAGAACACTTGAAGCGGGGCAGGCCAGAAGTTCTATCGAAAACTGGGATAGCTCAGGCCACAGGTCAAGCCTGCACACCCAGTAGTCAAGGGGTTCATCGCTCCTCAGAGTGTCGATATCTGCAGTTAAGGCAAGGTAGTCTGCTACCTGTCAGTCGAGTCGTTCTCTAAGGCTGGATCCCGAAGGGCTGTGGCGATGTGTAGGACTGAAAAAGCTCTGCATGTCCTCCATCAACAACACATCTGTAAAGCATCCTGTCCTTGCCGCCGTGGTCGTGGTAGGAGGGGGATTACTTTCACCTCTTCCCCAGTTAGATTCCCGTTATGCTGTGACACCCCCCTTATAAGCTGTGTAAAGCATATTTTTTAGTTTGGTTTGAACTGCTGCATCCTTTCCGACTTTCGGTAATTTGGTAACATTTCCGCCACTTTCTGCTTATACCGGGGGACTAGTAGCGTGGCCACCAAATACAGGTCGTTCTCCTTCATCCTTTTTATACGAGGGTCCCTCAACAGACATGACAGCATGAAAGACCCCATGTGCACAAGGTTGGATGCCGAGCTACTCATTTCCCGTTGCTCGTCCTCCCTGATGTCATTGACGGTCTTTTGTTTCCCCCAGCCACGTACAACACCACGGGTCCCAGATAGGTGACAACAACAAGCACCCTGGGATGCCTGCTGTGGTTGGTCTTCCTCCTCCTCAAAGCCACATTCCTCCTCTGACTCCTCTTCCTCATAGTCCTCTTGCAGCGTTGCCGCAGGTCCGGCAAGCGATGATGACAAGGCTGTTTCTGGTGGTGATGGTGACCACAACTCTTCCTCTTCCTCTTCACGCTCATCTACAGCCTGATCCAGCACTCTTCGCTGGGCACGCTCCAGGAAGAAAACAAATGGGATGAGGTCGCTGATGGTGCCTTCGGTGCGACTGACTAGGTTTGTCACCTCCTCAAAAGGACGCATGAGCCTACAGGCATTGCGCATGAACGTCCAGTAACGTGGCAAAAAAATTCCCAGCTCCGCAGAGGTTGTCCTAGCACCCTGGTCATACAAATACTCGTTGACGGCTTTTTCTTGTTGGAGCAGGCAGTCGAACATTAGGAGTGTTGAATTCCAACGTGTCGGGCTGTAGCAAATCAAGCGCCTCACCGGCATGTAGTTTCGCCGCTGAATATCGGAAAAGTGCGCCATGGCCGTGTAGGAACGCCTGAAATGGCCACACACCTTCCTGGCCTGCTTGAGGACGTCCTGTAAGCCTGGGTACTAAGACACAAAGCGTTGTACGATGAGATTCAACACATGTGCCATGCACGGCACATGTGACAACTTGGCCAAATTCAATGCCGCCAACAAATTGCTTCCATTGTCACACGCCACTTTGCCGGTCTCCTGTTGGTGCGGGGTCAGCCACTGATCCACCTCGCGTTCAGAGTAGACAGGAGTGCTGGTCCGGTGTGGCTCTCTGCTTTCAGGCAAGTCAACCCCAAGACAGCGTGACACTGTCGTATCTGGGATGTGGAATAGCCCCTGGGGAGCTGGGGGGATTCAGTTAATGTGCAGCCAGATGCCGCTGCAGAAGAGGACTCAGCCGAGGAGGTTATCGAAGAGGATGGAGTAGGAGGAGTAGAGGAGGTGGCAGTAGGCCTGCCTGCAAGTTGTGGCGGTGTCACCAACTCTGCTGCAGAGCCACGCATTCCATGTTTGTCAGCCGTCAGCAGGTTGACCCAATGCGCAGTGTACGTTATATAACTGCCCTGACCGTGCTTTGCAGACCAGGTATCAGTGGTCAGATGGACCCTTGCCCCAACACTGTATGCCAGAGATGCCATGACTTCCTTTTCAATAACAGAATAGAGGTTTGGGATTGCCTTTTTTAAAAAAAAAATTTGTCTGGGTACCTTCCACTGTGGTGTCCCAATAGCGACAAATTTTTTGAAGGCCTCAGACTCCACCAGCTGGTATGGTAAAAGCTGGCGGGCTAAGAGTTCCATCAAGCCAGCTGTCGCCGGGCAAGGGGGTGACTCTGTGCCATTGGCTTCTTACGCTCAAACATTTCCTTTACAGACACCTGACTGTGGGCAGATGAGATAGAACTGCTGAAGGTGAGAGGCGGAGTGGCGGGTGGTTGACGTGGCTGAAGATGCTGGACCAGGAAGAGTGGTGGCTTTGAGTTTGTGTGCTGTTTGTACTCATGTGTTGATCCCATTGGCATTTGTGATGTGAGATCATGTGCCTTCGCAAAGCAGTTTTGGACTTCCCACGACTCAGTTTCTTTTCGCACAGTTTGCAAATGGCATTGCTGTTATCAGAGGCAGACACACAAAAAAAAAAATGCCACACTGCTGAGCTTTGCAATGACTGCATTCTGGTGGTGGCAACAGCATGTGTTGATTGGTGTGCTGTCTGGCTGACCCCGGGTGCCGATACATATTGTCTGACTGTGCCACTAGCTCCTTGCGACGACCTCCCCCTGCTTCCAACTCGTCTCCTCCTTCTCTCTGTCTCCCCTTCTGAACTTTCCCCCTCTTCTTCTTCTCTTCGAGCAGGCACCCACGTGGCATCCACAGACACATCGTCATCATCAACCACTTCACTTGTATCTGACACCTCAGCAAAGGAAGCAGCAGCGGGTACAACATCATCATCATCACACTGTACGTCCATGTGTGTAATCCTGCCTGACTGAGAGATATCCCTGTTATCTACATCCTCTGGCAATAATGGTTGCGCATCACTAATTTCATCCAAATAATGTGTAAATAACTCCTCTGACAGATCAAGTGAAGCGGCTGTGGTGGTAGTGGTGGTGGTGGCGGAGGGCGGGAGAGTGGTAACTTGAGAGCAGGTGACCGAAGCTGAGCTGGAGGAGGATGGTGCGTCAAGGTTCTTAGCGGAAGTGGTTGAAGATTGGGTGTCCTGTGTAAGCCAGTCAACTATGTTCTCAGAATTTTTCGGGTTCAGGGTATGTGGCCTCGGAACACTGGGCATTATTCCAGGGCCAGTGGAAATCACAACACCACGACCACGACGGCCCCTGCGGGGTGGCCTGCCTCTGCCTGTCATATTTTTTTTGATAAGTAGTACTATGTGTGCAAGGTACTGTGCCACCCTATATAAGTGGTGGGCAGTGGGCACAGTACAGTCTGTGTGGGCCTGTACTTTTTTTTTTATCTGCAAGGTATTGTGACACATAGAACTGGACTGAGCAAGTTTATTTTTTTAGTTTTCAATTTTTTGTTCAATCAGTGCTAATATACCCTTAGGCATGTTCTTTTTGAATTCAGTTGTGGTACAAAATTTATTGAGTACGTCACTGGTCTTTATACTGTCTGCAGACATTGGAGGTGTCTTCATATTCAGCTTATATTTTAACATAGCTTAATGGTTTTGAGAATAGCATTTCTAAATGTTAAGGGCCTCAGCAGCCCAGCTAAGCACTCTTTATTTAGGAAAGAAACGCTTAATCTAAATTGTGATATTATGTGTGCACAGGAGGCGTACCTGAATAAGGCAGACAGTACTAGACTTAAAAAATTATTTTTTCCATAGCATCACCACGACGGCCATTCAAGGAGATTGACCCCTGAAGCAGAGAAAGGTTTAAATACCCCCCTCCCAACACCAAACAATAGTGTTTCCTGTCCCTACAGAGGACAGGGGCGAAAAAAGGTCTCCATGTGCAGCCACCATGGAGATGAAGGTCCTGCATGATGTGGAGTCGCGTACCTGCTTTGGCGGGACCCCCCTGCCAGCCTCCGGTCTTGTACTAACGCTGGGCATGGGGCCGGGGGAGAGACTCGCCTCCGGTTGATCTGGGGCCTGCTCCCGGAGCACAGACGCCCGCCGGTTTACCTGAAACCTCAGCGGTTGCGCGCTCAGTGCCATACGGCGCTATACAAATTTGTCACTTCCGGCCAGCAGTGACGTCACCGGAAGTGACGCGGACGGCCTTCTGATGGCGGGATCTGGTCAAAAAAAAAAAATTTCAATTCAAATGGATCCACCTGCTGCAGTGTCCTGTGGTGAGTGATCACTCTCTCTGCTACCCCTCCAGGATGTCTGCGTCTGAGCACACTGAGGCCTCTACCCTGCCGTTCGTAAGTTCCCCATAGGGGAGAGTCTTGTTTCTTCTCTCACCTGGGCACACTATTGTGGATCTTTTCCCTGGTTCTAATGGGCTTTTCTGGCTGTTTCAGACTGCTAAAGATCCGCTAAGAAAGCCCAAGAGATCCTCAAAGTGTATTTCATGCTTTAAGCATTTACCTGATGACCATCCTAAGAAATTGTGCAGGGACTGCATTGCTAAAATTGTCCATGAGGAACAGCCGTCCCTCATGGACGAAATTAGATCTATGATGCAGGAAGAGATTAAGTCCTCCTTTGAGGCCATTTCTGCACTACAAAGAGAGAAACCTGCTTATACGGAGCCCCCCTCCAAACGTCACAAATCAGGCGATTATGTTTCGGCTTCCTCTTCTAAATATGTTGAGGAGAAAGATAAACTCTCTGAGCGAGAATTTTCAGAGAGCAGAAGAAAATGTTATTTCTCTTCTGAAGATATGCCTGAGCTTTCAAAGGCCGTTAGGGCTACTATAGGGGTGGAGGAGGTGCATTCTGCTGTGTCAGTACAAGATGAGATGTTCGGAGGTCTCAGGGTGAAGAAATCCAAAGTCTTCCCTATTAATGAATAAATCAAGGGGATGATTTTGGATGAATGGGTGGATCCGGAGAAACGGCTAGGAGTTGCCAAATCCTTCCAAAATCGGCTTCTTTTTGATCAGGAAGAGGCTAAGACCTTCAACACTATTCCTAAAATTGATGCCCAGGTAGCTAGGGTCAATAAAAAGACCAGCCTACCATTTGAAGATGCCTCACAGCTCAAAGACCCGATGGATAGGAAGGCAGACGGTTTATTGAGAAGGTCATGGGAGGCGGCCATGTTCACACTTAAGTCAAACATAGCGGCCACATCAGTTGCCAGATCTATGTATGTCTGGCTCTCAGAGTTAGAGAATAGGGCTTCCAGTGATTCCCCAATGGTGGAGATTTTGGGTGCCATTCTCCTGTTAAAATCTGCTACCGCCTTCTTAGCGGACGTTTCTGCTGAGTCGGTATGCTTTGCAGCAAGGGATGCAGGTCTGTCTAATGCGGCCCGCCGTGCCTTGTGGGTTAAGTGCTGGTCGGGTGACAAGGTGTCGAAATCCAGACTATATGCCATTCCTTTTTCTGGGGAGTATATCTTTGGCCCAGAATTAGATAAAATTTTAGAAAAAGCCTCCGATAAAAAGAAGGGGTTCCCGGAGGAAAAAGTTTATAGAAGGAAGTCTCCCTTTCGTGCCCCTTCCAACCAAAATAATACAGTGGTAAGGGCAAGTCGGGCCGTTTCAGTTAGCCCAAAGGGGGTAGGGGTAAAGCTCCCTCCTCTTCCTCCCAAAAAGGAAACGAGAACCAGTGACATCAGGGTAGGGGGGAGACTGAGGATGTTTTTTCCCTGGGAGGAAATATCCTCAAACTCATGGGCTCTGAGGATTATAGAGTCAGGATACAGAATACAGTTCCTAGACCCTCCCCCAAAAAGATTCATAGTCGCCAAAATTTCGGTCCCAGACCCCAATCATCCTATTCGCGTAGGCATTCTGGAACTACTTGCAAAAGGGGTAGTGGCGGAAGTACCACCATCCGAACAGGGAAAGGGGTTCTATTCGAACCTCTTCCTAGTGAAAAGAAGGAGGGTTCCTATCGAACCATAATAAACTTAAAGCTCCTGAACAAGTACATTGCCTATCAAAAATTCAGGATGGAGACCCTAAAATCAATAGTTCCTCTGCTTAAGAACAATTCAGTAATGTGCACGGTCGACCTGACTGACGCTTGCTATCATGTCCCTATACATCCCAGCTCTCAGCGGTTCCTGAGGTCTGCGGTCAGAGACCATCTAGGCAGAATTCTCCACTTCCAATTCACCTCTCTCCCCTTCGGCATATCCTCAGCCCTCGGGTTTTTACAAAACTAATGATCGAGGTAGTTGCCTATCTAAGGAAGAAAGGTCTGACATTTTTCCCATACTTAGACGATTTTCTGATCTCAAACAGTTCTGCTATCCTACTGCAGAGAGATCTGAATCTCTTCCGTCAGACCCTGGAGGGATTAGGTTGGGTAATCGCTAGGAAAGTCACAGTTAAAACCGACAAAAAGGATCCAGTTCTTGGGGGTCATTCTGGACTCCCAGAGACAGCTAACTTGTTTGCCTCTGAGCAAGATACAGGACATCCAAAAGAGAATCTCCATCTTCAACTCCAAAATGTCCTACTCCATCAGGGACTCAATGAGTCTCTTAGGGATCCTTACGTCCTGCATACCATCTGTTCAGTGGTGCCAGATCCACTTCCGAACCCTGCAGATGTGGATCCTCAGGGTCTGGGACAGAAGGGAGTCTTCCCTAGACCAAAAAGTGATCATCCCTCAAAGGATAAAAACCTCCCTCCTTTGGTGGAAAAACAGGCTCAATATCTCCAAGGGGGTGATGTGGTCAATGAATCCCTACACCCAGATCACCACGGATGCAAGCCAGTGTGGCTGGGGAGTGAAGGTCTGAGATGCTTATTACCAAGGAGTCTGGCCAAAGTCGATCAGTCTCCAGTCGTCGAATTTTCGAGAATTGATGGCAGTCTGGGAAACTCTAAAGAAAGCCAAAACTCATCTTCAAGGCATCACATAAGGGTCCTGTCAGACAATACGACAGTGAAAATATATTTAAATCATCAGGGAGGCACGGGATCAAGCAGCCTGCTAGATTTGTTGGCAAGAATATTCACTGGGCAGAAGCGAATGTTCATTTGGTGTCTGCAGTCCACCTAAAAGGGTCTTTAAATGTGGAAGCAGACTACCTCAGCCGGAAAAAGATAGACCACTCAGAATGGTCCTTAAACGAGGACGTTTTCCTGACGATGACGGACAAATGGGGCAGACCAGCAATAGATCTCTTTGCCACACGGGTAAACTCAAAATTGCCAGTTTTTTGTTCCCTAAATCCCAGAGACAGCCCGAAATTTCTGGACGCATTCTCTTTCAGATGGAATCGAGGTCTTTATAATGCCTTCCCTCCTCTTCCGCTAATCCCGAGGGTGATACAGAAAATCATTCAGGACAAGGCTTCAGTAATACTAGTAATGCCCTACTGGCCGAAAAAGAGCTGGTTCCCAATCTTGTCGAACCTTGCCATGCTAAGGCATCAGGGATTATCGGATGCAGTAATTTCCACCCTCAAAGCCTCCAGAAAGAAGGTCACCTTTTCAATTTACCTGAAAATCTGAAAACGTTTCTGCTCGTGGTCAGGTTTACCCTTGCCAAATACCTCAGCTCCAAATAGCCAATTAATTCTGGATTTCTTACAAAAAGGATTTGACATGAGGTTGAGACCATCTACACTCCAAGTCCAGGTATCAGCCCTCAGTTGCTTTTCTGACACCGAATTGGCAAATCATAAGTGGATAAGGCGATTCATGAAGGCAATAACGTGGTTACGTCCGACTCTAAGGTCTCATGTCCCCACCTGGGATTTAAATATTGTCCTTAAGGGACTATCACATTCTCCATTTGAGTGACTGCTCCTTGAAACTAAAATCTTTCAAGACCGCATTCCTGGTGGCCATCACCTCAGCCAGAAGAATCAATGAGCTACAAGCACTATCGATTAGAGAGCCCTACCTACAGGTCCTGGACGACAAGATAATTCTAAAACTTGATCAGTTTTTTCTACCGAAAGTGGTTTCGAAGTTTCATAAAGACCAGTAGATCACTCTGCCTTCACTGTTTAACAACCCGTCAAATGATTGGGAATCTATCCTTCATTTGCTTGATGTTAGACGGGCAGTTCTTGATTACTTAGAAACCACAAAAGATTTCAGGAAGTGGGACTGCCTCTTTATCCAGTTTGGAGGAAGAAACAAGGGTCAGAAGGTTTCCAAGTCCTCCATTGCCAGATGGATCAAAGCTACCATTGCTTCCTCTCTGTTGATGTCCCTTAGCTAGGGAAACTCTATGCTTAATTCCGAAATAACCTTTTCCTTAATATTTCTTGGCTTCTCCCCCTCTCTACCTACCTCTCTGATGCTCTCCTGCCGATCTGGCCCTGGACACCTATTTCAAAACAAGGGTGATACTCATGATAGTGTCTCACCCCCCCCCTAATTCTCTAATATTCTTACTCTCCTATACTCCTACTTACTTTTCTTAATACCTTTTTCCCATACTGTTTCTTCCCTCTTGCTTTTCACTTCTCTTGCTCTCTATTTACAATATGGTACTGTTATGTACAAGGCTTTTCTCCTACCTGGAGCTGTATTGTTCATCTTTGTATGAACATCATGTTACTCTACCTGTTATGGTATATGTTAATGTTCTGTATGTTTTCTACTTGTTCCTCAGATGTGGGATGTCTAGAAACAGACTGTGGTATCACTATCTTGTGGATGTATTGGAATCTCCCTCTCCTTGTGGCGGCGCCCTCCTCCCCCTCTCACTAGCGGTATTTACCAGCACTATTCTTCAAACTTATGTGCTTGCTCTACCATCTCTCTCCCTAGACCATGGGTGAAATTAGAATAACATCATATAATGTCAAGGGGTTGAGGTCTCCTTCAAAGAGATGTCAAATCCTTTCACAACTTAATATAGAGAAATGCTCAATAGTCTTCTTACAGGAGATGGTAACTATCCGAACCTCTCCTACTCAAAATTTCCCAGTTGGCATCACTGTGGAGCTGGGGGTGCAGCTTCAAAGGGAGTCAGTATCGGATTCCATAAAGATCTGTCATTCCAATACAAAACACACATCCAAGACCCAGAGGGAAGATTCCTGATTCTAAAACTAAAAATTCTAAAAATGCTAATAGGGCAGACTTTACTCACCCTAGTTAATGTATATGCCCCTAACAAGGACCAAATCACCTGGCTCTCCACCCTCTTTTCTCTTATAGAGACCCACAGGGAGGGAATTTTGATTGTAGCAGGTGACTTTAACATAGCTCTCCATCCTTTAGTGGACACCTCTTCAAAGAAATCATCCATCCCCACAAGGGCTCTCAAATTAATACAAAACAGGTTATTTGATATGGGAGTGTTAGATACTTGGCGCTGTCTTAATCCTGACTCACTTGACTATTCTTTCTATTCACCAGCTAATGATTCATATAGCAGGATAGACTATATCTTTATATCAAGAGAACACCTACAACACTGCTCCTCTGCCAAAATTGGTGACATGACCCTCTCGGACCATTCCCCAGTATATTGTTACCTCTGTATTGCGTAAGAAATCTAACTGGAGATTCAACGAGTCTCTGCTGGGCAACCCGAGTAATAAATCCCAAATCACTTCCTTTCTAGAGGAATTTTTCTCCATTAATCACACCCCAGATGTATCCCCCCAGGTCCTATGGGACACACATAAAGCTTATATTAGAGGTAGATTAATTAGCCTTTGCTCCTTCCTCAAAAGAGAATCTGACAAAAAATACACAACTCTACTGGAGAAGATTCATGCTCTGGAGAAGGCGCACAAGCTATCGTTACTAGCTCAACAGTTGGTGGAACTCTCTTCCCTTAGGACAGAACTGAAGAATCTCCTGAATGAGCGCTCAGCTAAATACTTTCTGTCTGCTCAACAAAAGTTTTATGCCCATGGCAACAAGGCATCAAAATGTATGATGCAGAGAATTAAGCAGAGAAAAAGCTCCCGCCTTGTCCAGAGTATTAGATCTTCCCAGGGGAACCTCCTATTTAAGGCCGAAGAAATTGCTGAACAATTCAAACTTTATTATAAGGCCCTGTATAATCTACCCACTCCCACGCCTCCAGACCCCTCTATGGGGAGAGAAGATAATATAAATAAGTTCCTGAAACAAATGCATCTCCCAACTCTCTCTGAGTCTCAACGAGACTTATTAACTAGACCGTTTACAATAAATGAACTGTCGCTAGCCATCAACTCCACCCCCAAAGGCAAATGCCCTGGCCCTGATGGTCTCCCCATAGCTTATTATTCAACATTTAAGAAACCCCTCCTCCCTTTTCTGCTTTCTGTATGTAACCTCTCCTTGGAGAACGATCCCATTTCCACTGATATGACTAGGGCCATGATCACTATTATTCCAAAAGAGGGCAAAGATCCATCCTTGTGCCCTAACTATCGCCCCATCTCGCTACTCAACATAGACCTCAAATTACTAGCCAAGATGCTCGCCTCTAGACTCCAGGGTCTACTACCCACACTGATCCACCCTGATCAGGTGGGTTTTGTCAAGGGTCGAGAAGGAAAAGACAACACCATCAAGGTCCTAAATGCCCTATATTATGCCACCCACAACTCCATTCCTCTGGTTCTGATTGGCACGGACGCTGAAAAAGCATTTGATAGAGTGGATTGGTTGTATATTAAACTGACTCTAACTAAATTTGGGATCCCAGATCCCTTTGTGAATGCAATTTTCTCTATGTACACTTGCTCTTCGGCGTCCGTGTCAGTGAATGGAATCCTATCATCCCCCTTCCCAATCAGGAACGGGACTAGACAGGGATGCCCACTCTCCCCCCTTCTCTTTGTCCTTGTAATGGAAACCCTTTTGCAAACCCTTAGGCAAGAGGAAAAAGTTAGAGGTCTTTCGGTGGATGGATGTGAGTTCAAACTTGCTGCTGATGACCTGCTAATAATTACTACAAATCCCTCTAAAGCTATGAACACTATCCTGTTGATCCTTAACCACTTTGGCTCTTTGTCCAATTTTAAAGTAAACCCCACCAAGTCACAGGTCCTTCACAGCGGGCTTTCACCCCTAGCCCTCTCCTCACTCCAGAAAAACTCTCCATTTAATTGGCGCACTCAACAATTAATGTATTTGGGAGTTAAGCTTACTCCCCACCTACCAGACTTATTTAATTTAAATTACAAACCCCTCCTGCATTCTATGGTTGCTCAGCTGGACTCTTTGGATCTCCCTTATCTGACCTGGTTCGGGAGGAAGAATATCCTCATGTCCTTAGTTATCCCCAGATTGACCTACTTAATGCAAGTACTCCCTAATTGAGATACCCAAAACATTCTTCTACTCTCTGAATAAAAAAATTCGCACTTACATCTAGCAAGGGAAAAGTCCACGCATCTCTTTTAGCACGCTGACCAAACCCCGGACCCACGGAGGAATAGGTCTGCCAGACCCTGAAGTGTATATGAGGGCCATCCAACTGTCTAGAGCTGTGGACTGGCTTAGAAACTCCCCTCATAAAACATGGATTAAGTTAGAATACTCCTTCCTCAATGCCCCAGCTCGAGCCCTCTTGTTAGCTGACAACCCTCTTCCAGCTCCTAGTTCTATCCCTAACTCCATGATATGCAATACTCTAAAGGTCTGGAAGTTGGTCTCGGCTGACAAGGGGATCTTGTCGCTTCCCTCCCCCCTGCTGCTTGTTGAAGATATTGTAGCCCTCGCCCCTAAGGAATTAAGACAAAGCTGTCCCTCTGCTTTAAGGAACTCAAAGCTCACTTTATCTAGCTTACTGGACACGGAGGGTTGCTTTCTTACTGAAACTGAGCTTATAAAGAAACTAGGACTCTCTGCCCAACAATATATGCTTACTCGATATCTTAAAACAAAAATACCTCCCCTCATAAAAAAGATACCCCCAACAAGACAGGTCAGCTGGTTTGAGAAGTTGTTTAGCCAACTACTGCCCCCCCTTAAAACAATCTCTACCATATATAGATCTTTGAAGACGTCTCCCCCCTACCCCAAATTAGCGGCTCTAGGCCTTTGGGAAAGAGACTTGGAGAAGACCTTCTCGTCCCTCGAAATTGCAAAGATTCTACTAGCGCCGCACAAAATATCCAGATGCATCCGCATACAGGAGAATAGTTATAAAATTCTCCTCTGCTGGTATAATACTCCTGACAAAACATGTCGCTTTAAACAGGGGTCTCCTGATACTTGTTGGAGATGTCTAAAAGACAAAGGGACGTACCTCCACATTTGGTGGTCCTGCGAACCTATCAAATCATGGTGGTTTGAAGTAATTAGGCTCAGCAACCAGATTTGTAATACCGCATACCCATGTACCCCAGAGTTAGTTCTACTTTCCCTGGGAATAGCTGGAACAAAAGAACACAAGGCTTCTCTCTTCTCTTTCTTACTGGCTGCTGCCAGAATGCTCCTACCTACTCATTGGCTCTCCACCGAGATCCCAAAGAGTGAGCACTGGATCAACAAAGTTGATCAAATATATAGGTTTGAGGAAATCTCCCATTGGGAAACAAGGACGAGAACTACCGTACCTTCCTCCAAATATGGTTGCCCTGGAAGAGATATAGAAATTTCTCTTGATCAGTCCTGTTATATTGCTTTTCTCCCTCCGCTTAGCGGAAACTGTGACTTACCACATGTAATACACAAAATAGAGTATCTTTCATAGACTAACCCACATCCAACCGTTGTTATGGTTATAATGTTTATCCCATCAGTGTTGTTATCTACACTATATGATTGTCAACATTTAAGAAAAGTATTTACAGACTACTTTTATGAATACTGATTATACGCTTATGTTGGACATTTTGAGATATAATGACATGTACAATCTGCTCTTTCTGTCAAAACAATAAAATTGTTAATTATGAAAAAAAAAAGCTACAATCGCTTCCTGTTATTCCTTACAGAATCTATCTTGCCCTGATAATATCAAAGCCCATTCTACTAGGGCAATGTCGTCTTCTCAAGCAGAAAGAGCGGGTGTCTCCCTTTAGGAGATCTGTAAGGCAGCCACTTGGTCCAGCATCCATACTTTTGCCAAACATTATAGATTGGACCTTTACCAAAAAAAAAAAATGTCTTTTGGACAAAAAAGTCCTTCAGACTGTGTCCCCCCCCCCCCTGGAATTAGTACTTACCGGTAATTAATTTTCCATGAGATCACCACGACACCCTGTATTTCCCTCCCTTTTCGTTACTTTGGGGTTGATGTGAAAAAATAAAACGGGAGAAGATATTACTTCATATCAACCCCAAAGTAACGAAAAGGGAGGGAAATATAGGGTGTCGTGGTGATCTCATGGAAAATTAATTACCGGTAAGTACTAATTCCGGCTTTTTCTTATGCTATGTGTATTGATAGCCATAAAAAGTTTAGTAGCCTTTCAGCTATTATCCCACCACTCTAACCCTCTGGATAGATATTTAATTGTGATATGTATTATTAACAACATCCCATATACTTTGGTATCTCTGTATGCCCCTAATTCTAGGTCTTTGAGTTTCTTCAGGTCTGTCCTGGACTCCGTCTCTACCTGCAAGAAAGGGTCTCTTATTATTTGCAGGGACTTCAACCTTGCCATAGATCCCCTTCTAGATAAGTCATCCCATGTCAGTAAATTTGGAGATTATAAACTCAAAGACTTGTGCCACAGAGAGGAGCTCTTTGATGCTTGGAGGATTATTTATGCCCCGGAGATCGACTACTCCTTCTATCCTAATCCTCACAATTCATACTCTCTGATCGATCTCATTCTAGTAGACAAGTGGCTTCTTCAAAAGGTGGCAGATTCCAGGATAGGCCTGATTTAGATGGTCTGACCATGCTCCAATTACTATTACTATCCAAGAAACTCATAACCTTCAACACTCATCCCCCTGGAGATTGAACAATCTTCTCCTTTCTAATAAATACTACAAAAAGCTGACGTCCTCCGCTCTAGAATATTTTTCACATATTGCAAATGGGGAAGTTAATCCCTATGTATTAAATTCTCTGCCTTGACAAAAAAGAAAAGATCAGTCGAAATGCTATAAAAAGCTTAGAGACTTAGAACAAGCTAATCAAGCGTCCCCTACTACACAACTTGCCAACGACCTTAAAACTACCAGACATGAGATATACCTTATGCAAAATAATTTTGAACGCCACCTCAGACAATCTAAAGCTCAGTTTTACAGACAAGGAAATAAGGCCTCTAAATCACTAGCCCATAGAATCAAAACAAGAGTGGCACACTCAAAGATCCCCTACTTATGGTCTACCAGAAGACTAAAGTAATGAACCCTCTAAAAAAATTGCTGATGAGTTTGCTAATTACTACACCTCTCTTTATAATCTGAAAAATTATTCAGATTCAGATCAACCTACTCTTTCGGACATTAATAACTTCCTTCAAAGCATCTCTCTTCCTCAACTCTCGCAAAAACAATTGGGCACTCTAAACGCAAAAATATCACTCCCGGAGATCTTGAATACAATTACTTCACTAAAAATCAATAAATCCCTAGGCCCAGATGGTCTTATAAATGAGTATTTAAAAACATTCTCACATATTTTAGCCCCCCAGCTGTTAACATGTTTTCACAATATAATGCATCTGAACAAACTTTTATCATTACCTTACCTAAACCAATGAAGAAACCTGACACTCCAGCAAACTTTTGACCCATTTCCCTTTTGAACACAGACTTTAAAATATTTGCCAAAATTCTCGCCAACAGATTAGCAGACATATTACCTTCTCTAATTGGCGACGATCAGATGGGATTCGTCAGACCTAAGACGACACTAGGATTTCCTAGACCTGATTGAAATAGCCCACTCTCGTTGAACGCCTTCTCTACTCTTATCTCTTGATGCGGAGAAGGCGTTCTACAAAGTTGGGGATTTCTGGGGGCAGTGTTAATGAGATTTGGGATCTCTGGACCCTTTTTATCTGGATTGCTATCCTTATACTCCCTACGCTTCCTGAATTAAATTTATCTGAATGGAAGGATAAAGGGGCCTTTCTACACTAGGGGATTTATATTTCAATGAAACATTTATGTCCTTCTTGCAATTATCAGTCTCTTACAACCTTCCTGCCAGGGGACTTTTATAAATACCTCCAAGTTAGACATGCGTTAGCAGATCTCTTACTATCTTCTACATACATACAAGTGCAGGCTCAGACTTCCTTCACTAAATGGCCTCTCCAGAACTCTCCCAATGTTAAGGGGATTACCACAGTATATAAGATTCTCACATCTCCTATGGGTGATCCCTTAGGGAAAATTAAATCTCAAGGTCAAATTACCTATCTACTAACATCTCAGATGAGCAATGGTCTCAATCTTTTAAAATCTTACCATCTTTGTCTAGATGACTTAACCACTTTGAGAGTCTAGGACAATCCTATACAGATGGTACTTCTATCCTTCTAAAATAAATAGATTGTTTCCGAACACTTCTCCCCTATGCTGGAGATGTGAGAATTCTGAGGGTACCTTTTTTCATTGTTGGTGGGACTGTTCTCCAGTAAATTCATTATGATCCCTGGTCTTTCAAACTGTCTCTAATATTTACGGTATTTCTCTATCTCCATCCCCACTGCTAGCTCTCTTTTTTATTGACTTGGACGCTTTCCCATATATCTTCAGAACAGTGATTAGCCACTTCTGTATAGTCTCCAGTCAATTGATGGCAAGTCACTTGAAAGCCAAATCTCTTCCTTGTCTCAGCGAGATTATTAACCCCTTAAGGACTCAGCCCTATTTCACCTTAAGGACTTGGCCATTTTTTGCAAATCTGACCAGTGTCAATTTAAGTGCTCATAACTTTAAAACGCTTTGACTTACCCAGGCCGTTCTGAGATTGTTTTTTCGTCACATATTGTACTTCATGACACTGCTAAAATTGGGTAAAAAAATACAATTTTTACCAAAAATGTTGAAAAATTAGCAAATTTCAAAGTTTCAGTTTCTATACTTCTGTAATACATAGTAATACCCCCAAAAATTGTGATGATTTTACATTCCCCATATGACTACTTCATGTTTGTAGCATTTTGGGAATGATATTTTATTTTTTGGGGATGTTACAAGGCTTAGAAGTTTAGAAGCAAATTTTGAAATTTTTCAGAAATCTTCAAAATCCTACTTTTTATGGACCAGTTCAGGTTTGAAGTCATATTGTGGGGCTTAGATAATAGCAACCTCCCAAAAATGACCCCATTCTAGAAACTACACCCCTTAAGGTATTCAAAACTGTTTTTTCAAACTTTATTAACCCTTTAGGTGTTCCACAAGAGTTAATGGCAGATGGAGAAACAATTTTGAAATTTCTATTTTTTGGAAAATTTTCCAATATAATCAATTTTTTCCAGGAGTAAAACAAGGGTTAACTGCCAAACAAAACTCAAAATGGGTTGCCCTGATTCTGTAGTTTGCAGAAACACCCCATATGTGGTTGTAAACTACTGTTTGGCCGAACAGGAGCACATAGAAGGAGGGGAACACCATATGGGTTTTGGAAGGCAGATTTTGCAGGACTGGTTTTGTTTATACCATGTCCCATTTGAAGCCCCCTGTTGCACCCCTAGAATAGAAATTTCAAAAAAGTGACTCCATCTAAGAAAGTACACCCCTCAAGGTATTCAAAACTGGGTTTACAAACTTTGTTAACCCTTTAGGTGTTCCACAAGAGTTAATGGCAGATGGAGAAACAATTTTGAAATGTCTATTTTTTGGAAAATTTTCCAATATAATCAATTTTTTCCAGGAGTAAAACAAGGGTTAACTGCCAAACAAAACTCAAAATGGGTTGCCCTGATTCTGTAGTTTGCAGAAACACCCCATATGTGGTTGTAAACTACTGTTTGGCCGAACAGGAGCACATAGAAGGAGGGGAACACCATATGGGTTTTGGAAGGCAGATTTTGCAGGACTGGTTTTGTTTATACCATGTCCCATTTGAAGCCCCCTGTTGCACCCCTAGAATAGAAATTTCAAAAAAGTGACTCCATCTAAGAAAGTACACCCCTCAAGGTATTCAAAACTGGGTTTACAAACTTTGTTAACCCTTTAGGTGTTCCACAAGAGTTAATGGCAGATGGAGAAACAATTTTGAAATGTCTATTTTTTGGAAAATTTTCCAATATAATCAATTTTTTCCAGGAGTAAAACAAAGGTTAACTGCCAAACAAAACTCAAAATGGGTTGCCCTGATTCTGTAGTTTGCAGAAACACCCCATATGTGGTTGTAAACTACTGTTTGGCCGAACAGGAGCACATAGAAGGAGGGGAACACCATATGGGTTTTGGAAGGCAGATTTTGCAGGACTGCTTTTGTTTATACCATGTCCCATTTCAAGCCCCCTGTTGCACCCCATGAATAGAAATTTCAAAAAAGTGACTCCATCTAAGAAAGTACACCCCTCAAGGTATTCAAAACTGGGTTTACAAACTTTGTTAACCCTTTAGGTGTTCCACAAGAGTTAATGGCAGATAGAGAAACAATTTTGAAATGTCTATTTTTTTGAAAATTTTCCAATATAATCAATTTTTTCCAGGAGTAAAACAAGGGTTAACTGCCAAACAAAACTCAAAATGGGTTGCCCTGATTCTGTAGTTTGCAGAAACACCCCATATGTGGTTGTAAACTACTGTTTGGCCGAACAGGAGCACATAGAAGGAGGGGAACACCATATGGGTTTTGGAAGGCAGATTTTGCAGGACTGGTTTTGTTTATACCATGTCCCATTTGAAGCCCCCTGTTGCACCCCTAGAATAGAAATTTCAAAAAAGTGACTCCATCTAAGAAAGTACACCCCTCAAGGTATTCAAAACTGGGTTTACAAACTTTGTTAACCCTTTAGGTGTTCCACAAGAGTTAATGGCAGATGGAGAAACAATTTTGAAATGTCTATTTTTTTGAAAATTTTCCAATATAATCAATTTTTTCCAGGAGTAAAACAAAGGTTAACTGCCAAACAAAACTCAAAATGGGTTGCCCTGATTCTGTAGTTTGCAGAAACACCCCATATGTGGTTGTAAACTACTGTTTGGCCGAACAGGAGCACATAGAAGGAGGGGAACACCATATGGGTTTTGGAAGGCAGATTTTGCAGGACTGCTTTTGTTTATACCATGTCCCATTTCAAGCCCCCTGTTGCACCCCATGAATAGAAATTTCAAAAAAGTGACTCCATCTAAGAAAGTACACCCCTCAAGGTATTCAAAACTTGGTTTACAAACTTTGTTAACCCTTTAGGTGTTCCACAAGAGTTAATGGCAGATGGAGAAACAATTTTAAAATGTCTATTTTTTTGAAAATTTTCCAATATAATCAATTTTTTCCAGGAGTAAAACAAGGGTTAACTGCCAAACAAAACTCAAAATGGGTTGCCCTGATTCTGTAGTTTGCAGAAACACCCCATATGTGGTTGTAAACTACTGTTTGGCCGAACAGGAGCACATAGAAGGAGGGGAACACCATATGGGTTTTGGAAGGCAGATTTTGCAGGACTGGTTTTGTTTATACCATGTCCCATTTGAAGCCCCCTGTTGCACCCCTAGAATAGAAATTTCAAAAAAGTGACTCCATCTAAGAAAGTACACCCCTCAAGGTATTCAAAACTGGGTTTACAAACTTTGTTAACCCTTTAGGTGTTCCACAAGAGTTAATGGCAGATGGAGAAACAATTTTGAAATTTCTATTTTTTTGGAAAATTTTCCAATTTAACCCTTACTTTATTACTGGAAAAAATGGGTTAACAGCCAAACAAAACTCAAAATGAGTTGCCCTGATTCTGTAGTTTGCAGAAACACCCCATATGTGGTCGTAAACTACTGTTTGGCCGAACGGCAGGACATAGAAGAAGGGGAACGTCATATGGTTTTTGGAAGGCAGATTTTGCTGGACTGGTTTATTTACACCATGTACCCTTTCAAGCCCCCTGATGCACCCCTAGAGTAGAAACTCCATAAAAGTGACCCCATCTAGGAAACTACGGGATAAGGGGGTTGTTGTTTTGGGACTATTTTAGGGGTAAATATGATTTTTGGTTGCTCTATATTACTCTTTTTTGAGGCAATGTAACAAAAAAATTCTAAAATTGTTTCTACATTCGCTATTTAGTTTTGTGGAACACCTAAAGGGTTAACATAGTTTGTAAAGTAACTTTTGAATACCTTGAGGGGTGTAGTTTCTTAGATGGGGTAACTTTTTTGGAGTTTCTAGTCTAGGCTACATCAGGGGGGGCTTCTAATGGGACATGGTGTCAAAAAAAAAACTGTCCATCAAAATCTGCCTTCCAGAAACCGTATGGAGTTCTCTTCGTTCTATGCCCTGCCGTGCGGCTATATAGCCATTTACGACCACATATGGGGTGTTTCTGCAAACTACAGAATCGGAGCAATAAATATTGAGTTTTGTTTGGCTGTTAACCCTTGCTTTATTACCGGCAAAAAGGATTCAAATGGAAATTTTGCCGAAAAATTGTTGTTTTGGCACAGTTTTTTTTTAAATATTTTTAACACCGTTCATCCGAGGCATTTGGTCAAAAGTTATTTTTATAGCGACGACTTTTACGCACGCGACGATGCCCAATATGTATGGCTCTCAGATTTTGGAGACACTAAGCAGGCATCCTAAAACTGCGGCCCACCAGATGTTGTAAAACTACAATTCCCACCATGCCCTGCTGATGGCTGTAGGTTTTTCTGGGCATGCTGGGAGTTATAGTTTTACAACATCTGGAGGGCCGCAGTTTGAGGATGCCTGCACTAAAACTAATATTTTTTGGGGAAAAAAAAATGTTTTCGTGTCTCCAAAGGCTGAGAGACATAGTTTTTTATGTTCTCTAGTGGACTGTTGGGGATTATAAAAATTTAGTACTCCATGGAAGTGTGATACTCCCTGAAGCAATCGATAACGCAGAGGCCCGGATGATCGGGGCACGTGTCGCACTGAGTGGTGGTGTCCTTCCGTATCCCCCTCCTGCGACACACTCTGCACTTTTTTTGGGTTCGTCCCTTCTTTCCAGTATGGGGGACCACACCTGGAAAGTGTTGGCCAGGGACGATCCGGGCACCTACAGTTCCCGAGGTACTCCGGCCTGCTCTTTCCCGGTCCGAAAAGATCAGGGCCTTGAGGACTGCCTCATAGAACTGGAGGAATGTCCCTGTGCTGCCAGCGCTTCGGGATAGTACAAAAGAGTTGTACATGGCAACCTGCACCAAGTAGACCGCAACTTTTTTGTACCATGCCCAGGTTTTGCGCATGGCGTTATATGGCGTGAGGACTTGATCAGAGAGATCAACTCCTCCCATATACCGATTGTAGTCGACGATACAATCGGGCTTGAGGACCGTTGCCGTGGTACCTCGCACAGAGACTGGGGTGGTGCCGTTACCGTGGATTGTGGACAGCATAAGGACATCCCTCTTGTCCTTATACCTGACCAGCAACAGGTTTCCACTGGTAAGTGCATGGGTCTCACCCCTGGGGATAGGTACCTGGAGGGGGTAGGCAGGGAGGCCGCGTTGATTTTTCCGCACGGTCCCACAAGCGACCGTGGATCTGGCGGCAAGGGACCTGAACAAGGGAATGCTGGTATAAAAGTTATCCACGTACAAGTGGTAACCGTTATCCAGCAGTGGGTACATAAGGTCCCACACGAGTTTCCCGCTAACACCCAGAGTGGGGGGACATTCTGGGGGTTGAATACAGGAATCTCGCCCCTCGTACACACAAAATTTGTAAGTGTACCCTGAGGGGGGGGGGGGGGGGCGGGCAAGTGGCAGGGGGGAGGCTGGGGTCTGATAGATGGATCAAAAAAGTTAGGAATAAAAGTTTTTTTTTTTTAAACTAACTTTTCCCTTCTTTCCCTGCCTAACGGTGCCTCTCCCTCACTGACCCTAACCTACCTGGGTGGCGATGGGTGCAGGAGGGTGATGGATGGCGATTAGGGGGACACAGGAGCTGGTGCTGGACAATGCTGCCGGGTGCTCGTGCAGAACAGGAAGAGGAGGGGAGAGAGGAGCGCAGGAAGTTTGAATTTCGCGCCTCTCTCCCCTGCACCAATCAGCACCCTGGACAGCAGTGTTCAGCACCAGGGCCAGCACCACCTCCTCAAATCTTCGGACTGCGATTGGTGGTGTATAATTACGCCACCGATCGCAGTCTTTTTCTGGTTCATCGGGTCACAGGACACCCGAATGGACCGGAAACGCAGAAAACCGCAGGTCTGAATTGACCTGCGGTTTTCTGCGATCGCCGATACGGGGGGTCAAATGACCCCCCCCCCCCCCCCCCGGCGTTGTTACGGGATGCCGGCTGAATGATTTCAGCCGGCATCCCATTCCGATTAACCCCCGCGGCGCCGGAATACCGATTTAAAGTTAGGACGTACCGGTACGCCCTGAGTCCTTAAGGACTCGGGAAATAGGGCGTACCGATGCGCCCTGCGTCCTTAAGGGGTTAAAGGAGTACAGGATAATTGTTGGTATGAGGGAGCAGCAGCTACTGCTTTTCATAGCAAGGATAAGTTCTATAAACAATGGGACATTTGACTTCCCAGTTCATACCATTTAACAACTAAACCATCTTATCTCCTGTTAATATAACATGTTACTTTATGTGAGGATAGTCCCCTTTTGTGGAACTATTCCTCCGTATGCCAGGATGTTAGTGACATGGACTCACGACTTAGGATTCAAGCCTCAGTTTGATTTCGAATATGCATATTTCACATTTATCTCTTGTACTACAACACTTTTGTGTTAATCCACACATTTATGTACTTGACTCCCCTTTCCCACCCCCCACCCCCCTTTTTTATTTTACATTTGTACCAAACCTTGTAACATGTATCTTATCTTTTATGGAAAATGAATAAAAAGTTTCATGTTTTTAAAAATGTAAAAAGTTACAGGTGCGACTTTGTAACTAGGACTTAATTTTTTTTTTAAATCTTCCACTTTTCGCCATCCTCGCCACTTTTCTGAAGGTGTGGCACTGAAACTTGATCCAAGCGATGAAGGCATAAAACAGTACTGGTACAATAAAGCAGAGTTCATATTTTAAAGGCAGCCAAGGCTCCATTGCTCCTGCTACCACCATACAAGCATAAAGAATTGTGTTAGTTCTCGCTTAATTTTTTTATTTTTATTTTAGTTTTGCATCTCATATTATTTGCTCTCTTTTTGTATTTTGTAAGCACTGCCCCTTTAATGCAAAACTTGAATATGTTTAGTCTACGTATGCTGTAAGAATCCATAGCCTTTCAAAGATTGTTTTACCTGTGTGTGGCTGTGTAGGGGTAGTAGGATTAGTAGGGCCAGCTGGGGCTGCAACAGCAGTGCCAAATATGATAGTAGGCAGGCAGACAGCGGCATTGGCATGATCGGGCAGGTGATAAATATCCACCATCAGCAATGGCAGATGTGTTAATCTGCCTTAGATGGAGTTATTTGACAATCTTCATGGCTCTATGCCTCATTCCTTTTTGGCAAAAATGATGTTTTGTACACTCAGAGGATTACTTTGTCTTTTTGGGTGTGACAATGTATAAACGCTGCAAAAAACTCAGTGGCAGTATTGCTGTTTTTCCCAGTCCCCTTCCCATTATTAAAAGTAATCAGTAAGTTATGTGTACCCAAAAATTACACCATTAAAAACTGCTATTAGTCCTACACACAAAAAACATTCCTCATAAGGATACATTAATGGAAACATAAAAAAGGTTATAGGTCTTGGAAGTTGACAATGAAAATAATGAAAAAAATAATAATTTGCTTTGTCACTAAGACCCCAAAGAGGCTAGTCGCTAAGGGGTAAAAAACAAAAAACAAAAACAGAAAAATGGCTGTTCATGTACAGAAAAAAATTACGTGGGTGCAGTATTTTGGCGATTGCAGAATTTGCAGTTCATACTGTACTTAAACTTTCCACTTCCCGCCAGCAGCTGCCCCTTTGTATGACACACATACAGAACTTTGACTGACCAACCTGTGCTTTCCCTGATAAAACACAGATTCTTCTATCTATTGATTCAATCTACCTACCATATTTTTCGCCCTATAAGACACACTGGCCTATAAGACGTACCTAGGTTTTTGAGGCGGAAAATAAGAAAAAAAAAACATTTTAACCAAAATGTGTGCTTTTGGTGGGTTTTGAACTAATGGTGGTCTGTGCATGACACTAGTATAGGGGATCTGTGGATGACGCACTGTCATATAGGGGATCTGTGGATGACGCACTGTCATGTGGGGGATTTGTGGATGACGCACTGTCATGTGGGGGATTTGTGGATGACGCACTGTCATGTGGGGGATTTGTGGATGACGCACTGTCATGTGGGGGATCTGTGGATGACGCACTGTCATATGGGGGATTTGTGGATGACGCACTGTCATGTGGGGGATTTGTGGATGACGCACTGTCATGTGGGGGATTTGTGGATGACGCACTGTCATGTGGGGGATCTGTGGATGACTCACTGTCATGTGGGGGAATTGTGGATGGCACTGTTATGGGTGATCTGTGGATGGCACTGTTATGGGATGGGGGATGTGTGGATGGCACTGCTATATATGTGTCATCCACAGATCCCCCTCATAAGTGTCCCCCAATATACCGGCCCTCCGCTCACCGCAGTATTTCTAGACATTAATCCTTAACCTGTTAATAAGTGTAACTAAAGCTGCGCTCTCCCCTGTTCCCCTGTATCAGTACAGCACTTACTAACAAGCTTCCATAGCAGGCAGAGTGGACGGCAGCAGTAACGTCACTCACCGACGTCGCGCGCCTGCTCCTCCCACTTGAATGAAGCAGGCGGAGCAGTTGCGTGACGTCAGTGAGTGACGTTACTGCTGCCGTCCGCTCTGCCTGCTATGGAAGCTTGTTAGTAAGTGCTGTACTGATACAGGGTAACAGGGGAGAGTGCTGCTTTAATTAAACTTATTAACAGGTTAAGGATTAATGTCTAGAAATACTGCGGTGAGCGGTGGGGCGCAGTGTAAGATCACAGTGACTGCACTGGGCCCTGCCCCTAGTTCCGGACTCCAACCCCTCCTCTCTCCCCGCTCATACATTGCAGGCTGCGATGTATAATGGAAGCATTTGCCCCATAACACGCAGGGGCATTTTTCCCCCACTTTTGGGGGGAAACTAAATATGTCCCTATACTGATTTCACAACACACTAAGATTACTGGCTTGTGTCTGTAATTGTTTTTTGCCAGACACAGCCAAGACACATGCTCTCAGAATGCAAGCTGAGCTCAGAATGGTGTCTTTTCTAAGCAAGTCCAGAGACTGAAGGACCTGCCAAAATCCTGACCCTGATTGGCTCACAGCCTGTCTGTCAGCCTCTGAGTCAATCAGGGCAAGCCCCCACCCAAGGCCTATTATCCTTCTGTCTTCATCTTCCCTGCCCATTTGCACAGTAAAAAGGTGTTGGCGCCGGTTTGCACAATTCATTTGAGAACGCAGGTGCACGCTACCTTGAATGAAACACAATAGAATTAGTAGAACTACAGGTAACAGCACACTGCTAGTCAATTGCACAAAGATATAAGCAAATACTGAATAAAAAATAGCTGCTTGGTGGCCATACTTACTGCAAGGGCAGTTAGAAGCTCTTTGCGCATATTATTGATCAAAAATATGTCGGGCCCATCCACCAGATGACAAGGTGGTTTCTAATTAGATGGGGCCTACTCTAACATGCCTCTCCTATGCTTACAATCTGGGCAAATTAGCACCCAGCTATATCCTACACATGCCTCTCCCAGGCTGTCAGCCTGCAATATGGGCAAAGTAGAATACAGCTGTACAATCTATCTAATTAAAAGCACATGGTAAATGGGCGGTGGTGCACGGTTCAAACTCACCACCAGGGGGCGCCACCCCCTGCCAGTGGCAGTGACAATAGGGAAGAAAAACAAACGAACCAGCACCTCCATAATAAGTAAATTTGAGAACGCAGGTGCACGCTACCTTGGCTAAAACACAATGGAATGCCATATTGCAGGCTGACAGCCTGGGAGAGGCATGGGAGAACCTGTAGTTCTACTAATTCCATTGGTTTGCACAATTCGTCTGAAGCGAATCGCCAAAATTCTAGATCTGTTTTGCAGTAGTATTTTTGCAATATTTGTAACAAACCTGATTTGTTCAGAATTGATTCACTTCTCTCCATGTCACCGGACAAAGATAATGCAAAAAGCAATGCCGCAAAGAAGTAATAATGCACACAGCAGGGGTAACTATGGGGCTCCTTAATAAATGGAACATAACAAATGCCATTGACCATGTTATCACTAAATGCATATTAGGTCTGAGCAGGAACGGGCACCCCTTGATTGTTGGGACCCACAGCAGTTGCTATGTTTACTGCCCTGGTAGTTAAGCCCATGCCCTAAAGTGAAGCTCATGTTTCGGTGTATACACTTCTGATGAGCAGAGTTGGAAACATTTTCTTTATCTACTCTTTGGTGGAACATGTAATATATTTCAGATACTTTTTTTCCATTTGTATTTCAAGTTTAGAACAAGAATTGTTTTTCATCCAGTATACTATAGAAGGACATTCCCTCCATGCATTTTTATGACACAGGGGAAAGAGAAGAATATGAAGTACCAGTGCTTGCACAGAATAGAAAATGTGCCATGATCCTTGATCTGCTAATGAATGTATCCAGCTGATCAGGGAAAATGCATTGCATGAGTACTGCCGAGCTGCTAACCCCTACTGAGTTGAGAGAAATTTAAAGAGGAAGGAAAAGAACTTCTATATAAACTTTATCTTACTCCCTTTTTGACTATCACCAGTGCCAGCAAACCTGGCAATTTCCCAGAGCCCCGATACTCTAAGGGGAGCCCTGCTTTAGTCCCGCAGATTCTGAACAGTCGGGACTACAGAGTGGGGAATGTCCCGGCTTAGGAGTCCCTGCTATGACTCCATATATGGATGTGTCTGAATATGAAAGGGGTATTCCCAAGCATGGTCACTATGCTTGTGGACACAGTGTGTATATAAATCTAATTTAGTCTATTTTTGAAATGTTTCTGTGGGGATTTGAACTCACAACCATCTACATTAAAGGCAAGATCCTTAACCACTGAGCTATACAGCTCAATGCTAAGTCATTTCTGAAAAACCTCATATATAATACATAATGTAAAAAAAAAAAAGAGAGAAACTTCTATGAGGTTTTAAATACAAGATAAACTTCTAAGAGGTTTTTCAGCACTGACTTAGCATTGAGCTCTGTAGCCCAGTGGTTAAGGTTCTTGCCTTTAATGTAAGTGGTTGTCAGTTTGAATCCACATAGAAACATTTTAAAAATAGAGGCTAAATAAAACTAAAATACACAGGGTGTCCCCAACAGTGAAAAGTTTGATTATTAAATTAAATATTATTGAAAAAAAATGGAGCAAAATGTATTAACCCGTATTAACTCACATCAACATTTTTAACTTGTGTAACCATAATTTTTGTTAGAAAGGTGGCAACCCTCGCAGCACCCCCGCTTAGGACATCTATAGGCCCACTCACTGCAGCAAGCTAAGCCTCATCAGGACTCACTTCGTAAAAAAAAATCATTTTTTTCTTTTCATCACGATATTCTGACCCTCATGCAGTTATGTCTACAGAGATGTATGGGGGCTCATTTTGGGGGCGAGACGATCTGTCGTTTTTGACAATACCATTTTGGGGTGTGTATGACTTGATTACTTTTTATTTAATTTTCTTGGGAATCAACAGAATGTAACTGTGTTGTTAGTACGTTATTACAAGATATTACTTTAGATTTTGCCCAGGGCCACATTTTGTCTAAAACTGGCCTTGGCTATCACCCCAGATTTCCAATGGACAGCTGAGCTCCTGCAGCAGTCAACAGAGTTCATATGAAATGTGGAGTTTGACGGCCTCTGTGCACTGCTGTACAGTCTCTGTTGGACCTAATACAGTCAGGGATGTTATAGAAAATCAGAGGGGGTCTGTCCCCCAGCTCCAGTGCTGGAACTACAAAGCTTCTGTCTACTGTGTAGTAAATGGGAACAGCACTGCAGTGACCAGCTCTTTTACACAATAGACCGAGCTGTTTAGTTTCTGTGCCAACTTCTTCTGGCAAAGCTACCCAAAAATAGCTGATCAGCAGTGTAACAACCCAGACTGGCGTTACCACTCCTGCACCCTGCTACTATCTCTAATGGGTTAATACAGTGTCATATTATGTATTTTTGTCCAGGTCCTTTATATGGTGCAATGTTAATATCTTTATGCAACTGTTATGTTCATGTATTATGCCTGGTTCACCAGCAGGTGGCAGAAAATACAGCAGAGCTATCTTAGATAGAATGGAACTTTCCATCCCATTCTAACCCTCCTCTGTAGGGGAGTGGGCTAGTCCTACTTCCTGCAGGAAGCCTGGGGACCAGTTAGTTCCAGTTATAGTTTACCCCTGCAAGGGGAAGGGTGTGCAGGAGCATGTCTCTGCTGGTCGTGCCCACGCCAACCAGAGCAACTCAAGCTCTGCTGGCAATGGAGGCAGAAGCCTAAAGCTTCAGGGGCCAGGAGGAAAGTTCCCTGGCATCACCTAGAGGAGGGCCCTGGGGGGAGGTGCCCTTTGCAGCAGGAGTGCAGGGTGTCAGATCCCCACCGATCAGGTATTCATGGCCTACCCTGAGGATAGATCATCAAAAGCAAAATCCTGAACAACCCTATTAATGGCTGTTCTATTCAAAAGGGGAACATGAGATCCCCATTATTCCTGAACGGGTGGGCTCCCAGCTGTGACATGATTGACATGACAGTTGTCCCATATCCAGTGCATAGGCAATAACTTGTTTTAACCATAATATCCCTTTTAAAGCAGTTGGCCCATCTGGGACATTGGGGCATATTGCTAACACACCACCTATAGGATCCAGTCCTACTGTATCTCCAGAACAAGGACCCTGAAATGATCAGAGAGCAGCTGCGCATGTGCAGCCACCCTCTGTTCCCTGCTTGGCTATTTCCAGCAGTCTTATAGCAGTGAATGGAGTGGTGGCTGTGCTTGGACAGTGATTTTTGAAAGCAATCAATTGCGCTCACTTGACTATTTTCAGAACTCTCATAGTGATAAATGGATGCCTCATTATGGAGATAGGAGTGGGTCCCAGAGGTGGGACTTGCACTTATGGTATGTGACACTGATGGCATATCCTAGCAATATGCTATCAATGTCCCAGATGGGCCAACCCCCTTTAGGAGGATCACTCACTACTTTTTGTCCCTTATCATATGGGATCAACTACGCGATTCCAAGTTGGTTGTCTGCTTCGATAATCCCTTTCTGTTAGACGCACTCACCCAACTCTCACAACTTAAATTGAGAGAAACCTAGCCATCTGTGAAGGAACCAAGTAGTGATGAGCAAAGTATTGTAAAATGCGATTCTGATGCTTCGACAAATTTCTGATGCTTCGACAAATTTTACCAAAAAATTTGCTTCATGACGATTTACTTCTCCACAAAGCACATTTCTTTGTAAGTAGTGGGTGCAATGACAGGGAGCAGCAATTGCTCCACTCCCTGTCATTGTTCCCCTCAGATGTCGTGTTTATATTGCGGCATTTGACAGTAATAACAGAGTGTAAAATAAACCCCAAAAATAAACAATTATTTTTTTAAATTAAACTTACCTCATCCTATTTCATCGTGACGAGCCGACCGCCGCCATTTTCGAAATCTCGCGTGGCCCGTAATGTCGTCATCACGTTGGGATTTCTTGTGAGATCTTCGATGGAATGGCTGAGGTAAGTATGATATTTTTATTTAGTTTTTTTAATCGCCATTCAAGGAAAATCGTTTCCTACCACAAAGCATGAGGAAATTCGGCTTTGCAGCAATTTTTCGTGAAATTCGCTCAACACTAGAACCAGGCATAAGTATTTAGTTTACCTGCAGTGCCACTTCAGGTGAAATGAAGTTTTACACAGCACCCTTTAAAATTGGAGGTCTGTTCATGCAAAACACAGATGTGCAAAGTCTTCTAGAGAGGGATGCCACATAACATTCTGTTCACCGTTATACACTTCTTTGGTGCATTTTGTAGTCAATATAATAGTAGTCATAGGCAGGGGAGTAGCTATAGGGGGTGCAGAGGTAGCAGTTGCTACCAGACCCAGAAGCCCAAGGGGTCTCAAAGACCCTTGTGCCACCTAAGAAGACACTGGTATTATAGAAAGTGCATGCAGGTCAAGTTACACCTCTGGCTTTAGGGAAGGGGTTAGGTCAAGAATTTGGCATGGGGCAGGCCTCAGGAAGCCTAAAGGCCATGTGCTTCCTTGCCCCTGGTCACAAAGCATTGAGGGAAGGGAGGCCCAAGCTGAACTCTTGCACCAGGGCCCATGAGCCTTTAGCTACTCCCCTGGTCATAGGTACCCCATGCTGGTCAGATGAGGAAAGATCATTATGGAAAATCCATGCTTCCAAATGATATCCTGCATTGAAAGCCATGGCCCGTTCTTCAGCTACCACTTGTCACTGGTGACATCCTGGCTGTTATCTTTCTGTCATTTATTATGAACTTGAAGTGTGTGACCCTTCCGCGGGATTTCACGCCAACAGAGCTAGAAAACCCTGCAGTTATTTAATGCATTAATGCTGTCCTTGTCACATGTCATTAAGCACTAAGAAAATTACATTTGTATTAGCATTGCTACACGGAAAACAAGTGAAGGCAGGCTTGAAAAGTGTGATTTCATGGATGGGGCAGACAAACAATCCACAATTAAATCTCAAGCGTTTATTTTATACTTAATATTTCTACGCGTCCCTGTGGTTCCTGGGGCGGCTTAACTTATTCATAGGAACAGATTCTTAGTAACAGATGTTTAAACATTTGTGAAAACCTACACATTGGCTGCAAGTGTCTCACTGGTTAGGTAAATCTGGAGAGGATGATATGACAGATTATATGTATTATTCACTATAGTAAGCATATAAATAAGGAGTGCACCAGTGTCATGTAAATTAAAGGGCATCTGTCAGCAGATTTGCACCTATGAAACTGGCTGACTTGTTACATGTGTGCTTGGCAGCTGAAGGCATCTGTGTTGGTCCCATATCCGTATGTGCCCTTATTGCTGAAAAAAATGATGTTTTAATATATGCAAATGAGCCTCTAGGAGGAATAGGAGCATTGCTGTTACCTAGAGGCTCCGCTCACTCTGCAACTGCCACGCTCTCTGCACTTTGATTGACAGGGCCAGGTGTGATGTCGTTTTCACTGCCTGGTCCTGCCAATCAAACTGGAAAGGTCACATTAGTTGAGAAAACCCTACAAATGGTATGTGTGTTTCCAGCCTAAAAACTGCAGCATAGGTCACACAGGAAGCTTTAGTTCCTGCAGCCAATCAGAGGCTAGCTTTTATTTCATAAACTGCTATGAAAGAGTGAATGGTGCACTTTGATTGGTTGCTATAGGCAACACAGCCAGTCAGTTAGGCAATTTTGATAACTGAGGCCTGTTGGGGAAAACTAGTGCAAGGATGAGGCGGAGCAGTTGCCCATAGGTACCAATCAGCTTCCAGCTTTCATTTTCCAGAACACAACTTGATTGGTTGCTCAGTTTTGCTTTAACTTTGGATTGGCGAAAAGTGCGCCAAATTTATGAAAAGTGTCACTATATTAAATATGGTGCATCTTTACCCCCTTAAAGATAACCGCCGAACATGTAATGAAATCTGGGGTTTTAACATGGTGCCCACTCAGAAGTTAAGCGGGCACCACACCTGCCTCGTCCTGTTGTTTTACTCCGCAGATACCTGGAGACAATGTCTGTGATCGGTAGTGTTGAGCGAGAATATTCAAATTGAGAATTTTTATCGCGAATATCGCCACTTAGAGAATTCGCTAATATTTAGAATATAGTGCTATATATTCGTATTTGCGAATAGTGTTGAACATTCTAATTGCGAATTTATCGCAAATATATTACATTGCCGATTTTCGCAATCAAGTAAACAATGACTGGAGATCACGAATTCTAGAATTTGCTCATTTATGGCGAATATTCGGCCAAAAATTAGCGAAATATCGCGAATTCGAATATTGCCAATGCCGCTCATCACTAGTGATCAGCAATAATTCCGATGGTGTGATCAGTTGTGACTAGAGTTGAGCGAACACCTGGATGTTCGGGTTCGAGAAGTTCGGCCGAACATCCCGGAAATGTTCGGGTTCGGGATCCGAACCCGATCCGAACTTCGTCCCGAACCCGAACCCGAACCCCATTGAAGTCAATGGGGACCCGAACTTTTCGGCACTAAAACGGCTGTAAAACAGCCCAGGAAAGGGCTAGAGGGCTGCAAAAGGCAGCAACATGTAGGTAAATCCCCTGCAAACAAATGTGGATAGGGAAATTAATTAAAATAAAAATTTAATAAATAAAAATTAACCAAAATCAATTGGAGAGAGGTTCCATAGCAGAGAATCTGGCTTCCCGTCACCCACCACTGGAACAGTCCATTCTCAGATATTTAGGCCCCGGCACCCAGGCAGAGGAGAGAGGTCCCGTAACAGACAATCTGGCTTCATGTCAGCAGAGAATCAGTCTTCATGTCATAGCAGAGAATCAGGCTTCACGTCACCCACCACTGTAAGAGTCCATTTTCATAAATTTAGGCCCAGCACCCAGGCAGAGGAGAGAGGTCCCGTAACAGAGGATCTGGCTTCATGTCAGCAGAGAATCAGTCTGCATGTCATAGCAGAGAATCAGGCTTCACGTCAGCCACCACTGCAACAGTCCATTGTCATAAATTTAGGCCCAGCACCCAGGCAGAGGAGAGAGGTCCCGTAACAGACGATCTGGCTTCATGTCAGCAGAGAATCAGTCTGCATGTCATAGCAGAGAATGAGGCTTCACGTCACCCACCACTGCAACAGTCCATTGGCATATATTTAGGCCTAGCACACAGGCAGAGCAGAGAGGTCCCGTAACAGACAATCTGGCTTCATGACAGCAGAGAATCAGTCTGCATGTCATAGCAGAGAATGAGGCTTCACGTCACCCACCACTGCAACAGTCCATTGGCATATATTTAGGCCTAGCACACAGGCAGAGCAGAGAGGTCCCGTAACAGACGATCTGGCTTCATGTCAGCAGAGAATCAGTCTGCATGTCATAGCAGAGAATGAGGCTTCACGTCACCCACCACTGCAACAGTCCATTGGCATATATTTAGGCCTAGCACACAGGCAGAGCAGAGAGGTCCCGTAACAGACGATCTGGCTTCATGTCAGCAGAGAATCAGTCTGCATGTCATAGCAGAGAATGAGGCTTCACGTCACCCACCACTGCAACAGTCCATTGGCATATATTTAGGCCTAGCACACAGGCAGAGCAGAGAGGTCCCGTAACAGACAATCTGGCTTCATGACAGCAGAGAATCAGTCTGCATGTCATAGCAGAGAATGAGGCTTCACGTCACCCACCACTGCAACAGTCCATTGGCATATATTTAGGCCTAGCACACAGGCAGAGCAGAGAGGTCCCGTAACAGACAATCTGGCTTCATGTCAGCAGAGAATCAGTCTGCATGTCATAGCAGAGAATGAGGCTTCACGTCACCCACCACTGCAACAGTCCATTGGCATATATTTAGGCCTAGCACACAGGCAGAGCAGAGAGGTCCCGTAACAGACAATCTGGCTTCATGTCAGCAGAGAATTAGTCTGCATGTCATAGCAGAGAATCAGGCTTCATGTCAGCCACCACTGCAACAGTCCATTGGCATATATTTAGGCCTAGCACACAGGCAGAGGAGAGGTTCATTCAACTTTGGGTAGCCTCGCAATATAATGGTAAAATGAAAATAAAAATAGGATTGAATGAGGAAGTGCCCTGGAGTCCAATAATATATGGTTATGGGGAGGTAGTTAATGTCTAATCTGGACAAGGGACAGGACAGGTCCTGTGGGATCCATGCCTGGTTCATTTTTATGAACGTCAGCTTGTCCACATTGGCTGTAGACAGGCGGCTGCGTTTGTCTGTAATGACGCCCCCTGCCGTGCTGAATACACGTTCAGACAAAACGCTGGCTGCCGGGCAGGCCAGCACCTCCAAGGCATAAAAGGCTAGCTCTGGCCACGTGGACAATTTAGAGACCCAGAAGTTGAATGGGGCCGAACCATCAGTCAGTACGTGGAGGGGTGTGCACACGTACTGTTCCACCATGTTAGTGAAATGTTGCCTCCTGCTAACACGTTGCGTATCAGGTGGTGGTGCAGTTAGCTGTGGCGTGTTGACAAAAGTTTTCCACATCTCTGCCATGCTAACCCTGCCCTCAGAGGAGCTGGCCGTGACACAGCTGCCTTGGCGACCTCTTGCTCCTCCTCTGCCTTGGCCTTGGGCTTCCACTTGTTCCCCTGTGACATTTGGGAATGCTCTCAGTAGCGCGTCTACCAACGTGCGCTTGTACTCGCGCATCTTCCTATCACGCTCCAGTGCAGGAAGTAAGGTGGGCACATTGTCTTTGTAGCGTGGATCCAGCAGGGTGGCAACCCAGTAGTCCGCACAGGTTAAAATGTGGGCAACTCTGCTGTCGTTGCGCAGGCACTGCAGCATGTAGTCGCTCATGTGTGCCAGGCTGCCCAGGGGTAAGGACAAGCTGTCCTCTGTGGGAGGCGTATCGTCATCGTCCTGCCTTTCCCCCCAGCCACGCACCAGTGATGGACCCGAGCTGCGTTGGGTGCCACCCCGCTGTGACCATGCTTCATCCTCATCCTCCTCCACCTCCTCCTCATCCTCGTCCTCCTCGTCCTCCAGTAGTGGGCCCTGGCTGGCCACATTTGTACCTGGCCTCTGCTGTTGCCAAAAACCTCCCTCTGAGTCACTTCGAAGAGACTGGCCTGAAAGTGCTAAAAATGACCCCTCTTCCTCCTCCTCCTCCTCCTGGGCCACCTCCTCTTCCATCATCGCCCTAAGTGTTTTCTCAAGGAGACATAGAAGTGGTATTGTAACGCTGATAACGGTGTCATCGCCACTGGCCATGTTGGTGGAGTACTCGAAACAGCGCAACAGGGCACACAGGTCTCGCATGGAGGCCCAGTCATTGGTGGTGAAGTGGTGCTGTTCTGTAGTGCGACTGACCCGTGCGTGCTGCAGCTGAAACTCCACTATGGCCTGCTGCTGCTCGCACAGTCTGTCCAGCATGTGCAAGGTGGAGTTCCACCTGGTGGGCACGTCGCATATGAGGCGGTGAGCGGGAAGGCCGAAGTTACGCTGTAGCGCAGACAGGCGAGCAGCAGCAGGATGTGAACGCCGGAAGCGCGAACAGACGGCCCGCACTTTATGCAGCAGCTCTGACATGTCGGGGTAGTTGTGAATGAACTTCTGCACCACCAAATTCAGCACATGCGCCAAGCAAGGGATGTGCGTCAAATTGGCTAGTCCCAGAGCTGCAACGAGATTTCGCCCATTATCACACACCACCAGGCCGGGCTTGAGGCTCACCGGCAGCAACCACTCGTCGGTCTGTTGTTCAATACCCCGCCACAACTCCTGTGCGGTGTGGGGCCTGTCCCCCAAACATATGAGTTTCAGAATGGCCTGCTGACGTTTACCCCGGGCTGTGCTGAAGTTGGTGGTGAAGGTGTGTGGCTGACTGGATGAGCAGGTGGAAGAAGAGGAGGAGGAAGCCGAGAAGGAGGAGGTGGCAACAGGAGGCAAAGAATGTTGCCCTGCGATCCTTGGCGGCGGAAGGACGTGCGCCAAACAGCTCTCCGCCTGGGGCCCAGCTGCCACTACATTTACCCAGTGTGCAGTTAGGGAGATATAGCGTCCCTGGCCGTGCTTACTGGTCCACGTATCTGTGGTTAGGTGGACCTTGCCACAGATGGCGTTGCGCAGTGCACACTTGATTTTATCGGATACTTGGTTGTGCAGGGAAGGCACGGCTCTCTTGGAGAAGTAGTGCCGGCTGGGAACAACATACTGTGGGACAGCAAGCGACATGAGCTGTTTGAAGCTGTCTGTGTCCACCAGCCTAAATGACAGCATTTCATAGGCCAGTAGTTTAGAAATGCTGGCATTCAGGGCCAGGGATCGAGGGTGGCTAGGTGGGAATTTACGCTTTCTATCAAATGTTTGTGAGATGGAGAGCTGAACGCTGGCGTGTGACATGGTTGAGACGCTTGGTGACGGAGGTGGTGGTGGTGGTGTTGGTGGTACATCCCCTGTTTGCTGGGCGGCAGGTGCCAACGTTCCTCCAGAGGCGGAGGAAGAGGCCGAGGCGGCAGCAGCAGAATAGGCCGAGGCGGCAGCAGCAGAAGAGGTAGCAGGGGGAGCCTGAGTGACTTCCTTGGTTTTAAGGTGTTTACTCCACTGCAGTTCATGCTTTGCATGCAGGTGCCTGGTCATGCAGGTTGTGCTCAGGTTCAGAACGTTAATGCCTCGCTTCAGGCTCTGATGGCACAGCGTGCAAACCACTCGGGTCTTGTCGTCAGCACATTGTTTGAAGAAGTGCCATGCCAGGGAACTCCTTGAAGCTGCCTTTGGGGTGCTCGGTCCCAGATGGCGGCGGTCAGTAGCAGGCGGAGTCTCTTGGCGGCGGGTGTTCTGCTTTTGCCCACTGCTCCCTCTTTTGCTACGCTGTTGGCTCGGTCTCACCACTGCCTCTTCCTCCGAACTGTGAAAGTCAGTGGCACGACCTTCATTCCATGTGGGGTCTAGGACCTCATCGTCCCCTGCATCGTCTTCCACCCAGTCTTGATCCCTGACCTCCTGTTCAGTCTGCACACTGCAGAAAGACGCAGCAGTTGGCACCTGTGTTTCGTCATCATCAGAGACATGCTGAGGTGGTATTCCCATGTCCTCATCATCAGGAAACATAAGTGGTTGTGCGTCAGTGCATTCTATGTCTTTCACCGCTGGGGAAGGGCTAGGTGGATGCCCTTGGGAAACCCTGCCAGCGGAGTCTTCAAACAGCATAAGAGACTGCTGCATAACTTGAGGCTGAGACAGTTTCCCTGGTATGCATGGGGGTGATGTGACAGACTGATGGGGTTGGTTTTCAGGCGCCATCTGTGCGCTTTCTGCAGAAGACTGGGTGGGAGATAATGTGAACGTGCTGGATCCACTGTCGGCCACCCAATTGACTAATGCCTGTACCTGCTCAGGCCTTACCATCCTTAGAACGGCATTGGGCCCCACCATATATCGCTGTAAATTCTGGCGGCTACTGGGACCTGAGGTAGTTGGTACACTAGGACGTGTGGATGTGGCAGAACGGCCACGTCCTCTCCCAGCACCAGAGGGTCCACTAACACCACCACGACCATGTCCACGTCCGCGTCCCTTACTAGATGTTTTTCTCATTGTTATGGTTCACCACAACAACAAATATATTATTTGGCCCAATGTATTGTATTCAAATTCAGCGGGATATAAATTTGAGGCCTAGTATTTAGGCGCTGGGTGACCGGTATGGATTTAGTGACAGAATTAGACTTGGAAATGCACAGAAGCGTGTGTGTGTGAAGTTATTCTGAATGACCCAATGTGCACCTTGAATATTATATACCCTTTTAGGGATAGATTTCAAATAGCTCTGATATAGCAGAAACCACTAAATTATGAAATTGTTAAATTGGGAATTGTATTTAAACCCAGAACAAAAAATGTGCTTTGACGGACACTAAATAACTTTCCCAGCCACAACAGGACAGCGTTAACGAGAGATTTAGCAGGATATAAATTTGAGGCCTAGTATTTAGGCGCTGGGTGACAGGTATGGGTTTAGTGACAGAATTAGACTTAGAAATACACAGTAGCGGGTGTGTGTGAAGTTATTCTGAATGACCCAATGTGCACCTTGAATATTATATACCCTTTTAGGGATAGATTTCAAATAGCTCTGATATAGCAGAAACCACTAAATTATGAAATTGCTAAATTGGGAATTGTATTTCAACCCAGAACAAAAAATGTGCTTTGACGGACACTAAATAACTTTCCCAGCCACAACAGGACAGCGTTAACGAGAGATTTAGCAGGATATAAATTTGAGGCCTAGTATTTAGGCGCTGGGTGACAGGTATGGGTTTAGTGACAGAATTAGACTTGGAAATACACAGTAGCGGGTGTGTGTGAAGTTATTCTGAATGACCCAATGTGCACCTTGAATATTATATACCCTTTTTAGGGATAGATTTCAAATAGCTCTGATATAGCAGAAACCACTAAATTATGAAATTGCTAAATTGGGAATTGTATTTCAACCCAGAACAAAAAATGTGCTTTGACAGACACTAAATAACTTTCCCAGCCACAACAGGACAGCGTTAACGAGAGATTTAGCAGGATATAAATTTGAGGCCTAGTATTTAGGCGCTGGGTGACAGGTATGGGTTTAGTGACAGAATTAGACTTGGAAATACACAGTAGCGGGTGTGTGTGAAGTTATTCTGAATGACCCAATGTGCACCTTGAATATTATATACCCTTTTAGGGATAGATTTCAAATAGCTCTGATATAGCAGAAACCACTAAATTATGAAATTGTTAAATTGGGAATTGGATTTAAACCCAGAACAAAAAATGTGCTTTGACGGACACTAAATAACTTTCCCAGCCACAACAGGACAGCGTTAACGAGAGATTTAGCAGGATATAAATTTGAGGCCTAGTATTTAGGCGCTGGGTGACAGGTATGGGTTTAGTGACAGAATTAGACTTGGAAATACACAGTAGCGGGTGTGTGTGAAGTTATTCTGAATGACCCAATGTGCACCTTGAATATTATATACCCTTTTAGGGATAGATTTCAAATAGCTCTGATATAGCAGAAACCACTAAATTATGAAATTGTTAAATTGGGAATTGTATTTAAACCCAGAACAAAAAATGTGCTTTGACGGACACTAAATAACTTTCCCAGCCACAACAGGACAGCGTTAACGAGAGATTTAGCAGGATATAAATTTGAGGCCTAGTATTTAGGCGCTGGGTGACAGGTATGGGTTTAGTGACAGAATTAGACTTGGAAATACACAGTAGCGGGTGTGTGTGAAGTTATTCTGAATGACCCAATGTGCACCTTGAATATTATATACCCTTTTAGGGATAGATTTCAAATAGCTCTGATATAGCAGAAACCACTAAATTATGAAATTGTTAAATTGGGAATTGTATTTAAACCCAGAACAAAAAATGTGCTTTGACGGACACTAAATAACTTTCCCAGCCACAACAGGACAGCGTTAACGAGAGATTTAGCAGGATATAAATTTGAGGCCTAGTATTTAGGCGCTGGGTGACAGGTATGGGTTTAGTGACAGAATTAGACTTAGAAATACACAGTAGCGGGTGTGTGTGAAGTTATTCTGAATGACCCAATGTGCACCTTGAATATTATATACCCTTTTAGGGATAGATTTCAAATAGCTCTGATATAGCAGAAACCACTAAATTATGAAATTGCTAAATTGGGAATTGTATTTCAACCCAGAACAAAAAATGTGCTTTGACGGACACTAAATAACTTTCCCAGCCACAACAGGACAGCGTTAACGAGAGATTTAGCAGGATATAAATTTGAGGCCTAGTATTTAGGCGCTGGGTGACAGGTATGGGTTTAGTGACAGAATTAGACTTGGAAATACACAGTAGCGGGTGTGTGTGAAGTTATTCTGAATGACCCAATGTGCACCTTGAATATTATATACCCTTTTAGGGATAGATTTCAAATAGCTCTGATATAGCAGAAACCACTAAATTATGAAATTGTTAAATTGGGAATTGTATTTAAACCCAGAACAAAAAATGTGCTTTGACGGACACTAAATAACTTTCCCAGCCACAACAGGACAGCGTTAACGAGAGATTTAGCAGGATATAAATTTGAGGCCTAGTATTTAGGCGCTGGGTGACAGGTATGGGTTTAGTGACAGAATTAGACTTGGAAATACACAGTAGCGGGTGTGTGTGAAGTTATTCTGAATGACCCAATGTGCACCTTGAATATTATATACCCTTTTAGGGATAGATTTCAAATAGCTCTGATATAGCAGAAACCACTAAATTATGAAATTGCTAAATTGGGAATTGTATTTCAACCCAGAACAAAAAATGTGCTTTGACGGACACTAAATAACTTTCCCAGCCACAACAGGACAGCGGTAACGAGAGATTTAGCAGGATATAAATTTGAGGCCTAGTATTTAGGCGCTGGGTGACAGGTATGGGTTTAGTGACAGAATTAGACTTGGAAATACACAGTAGCGGGTGTGTGTGAAGTTATTCTGAATGACCCAATGTGCACCTTGAATATTATATACCCTTTTAGGGATAGATTTCAAATAGCTCTGATATAGCAGGAACCACTAAATTATGAAATTGCTAAATTGGGAATTGTACTTCAACCCAGAACAAAAAATGTGCTTTGACGGACACTAAATAACTTTCCCAGCCACAACAGGACAGCGGTAACGAGAGATTTAGCGGGATATAAATTTGAGGCCTAGTATTTAGGCGCTGGGTGACCGGTATGGATTTAGTGACAGAATTAGACTGGGATATGGCCAAAAAATAACCACACTATTGCTGGTTAAATGCACTTGGTGACGGGCGCAGCTTGCCCCTGATTTAGTATATGGCCAAAAAATGAACAGACTATTGCTGGTTAAATGCACTTGGTGTCACAGCTTGACGCACCACACTACTGAGGGTTAAATGCACTTGGTGACGGGCGCAGCTTGCCCCTGATGTAGTATATGGCCAAAAAATGAACAGACTATTGCTGGTTAAATGCACTTGGTGTGACAGCTTCACCCTGATGTAGGCTTTAGCCAAAAAACAACCACACCATTGAGGGTTAAATGCACTTGGTGACAGGCGCAGCTTGCCCCTGATTTAGTATATGGCCAAAAAAATGAACAGACTATTGCTGGTTAAATGAACTTGGTGTGACAGCTTCACCCTGATGTAGGCTTTAGCCAAAAAACAACCACACCATTGAGGGTTAAATGCACTTGGTCGCAGCTTGGATGCACTTGGTCGCAGCACCGCACAAGACACAAAATGGCCGCCGATCACCCCAGAAAAAAGTGACTGACAAACGGTCTGGGCAGCCTAAAAACAGTGAGTGAGCATTTGAATTTCAGCAGCTCAATGATGCACAGCTGCAGATCGATCGATTAATCAAGTGAAGTCCTTTGGAGGAGTTAATCTGCCTAATCTCGCCCTACTGTCGCATCCGCAACCTCTCCCTACGCTAATCAGAGCAGAGTGACGGGCGGCGCTATGTGACTCCAGCTTAAATAGAGGCTGGGTCACATGGTGCTCTGGCCAATCACAGCCATGCCAATAGTAGGCATGGCTGTGACGGCCTCTTGGGGCAAGTAGTATGACGCTTGTTGATTGGCTGCTTTGCAGCCTTTCAAAAAGCGCCAAGAAAGCGTCACAAAAGCGCCAAGAAAGCGACGAACACCGAACCCGAACCCGGACTTTTACGAAAATGTCCGGGTTCGGGTCCGTGTCACGGACACCCCAAAATTCGGTACGAACCCGAACTATACAGTTCGAGTTCGCTCATCCCTAGTTGTGACCACAACATCTAAGCAGTACATCGCTCCCAGAGCCCGAATGCCTCCCCTATGCCGAGATTTAGGGAGTTATTAGGTTTCTGTGGCGGCCTCGGTCCTTATGAAGGCCCCGAATGCCTGCCACAGTGAAGTTCGTGTGGAGCCCTGCCTATGGCAGTATTTCATAGGAGCATAGCGAATGTCCAATATGCGGCAGTGTTAAATCCTTACAGTCTGTGGGGGAAGCAATAAGACAATTGCTTAGTAAAGTCCCCTAGGGTGACTTGAAATTATTGAAAAAAATAAGTTTTAAAAACTTTTTAAATATATATAAAAAAATATTAAATCACCCCCTTTTCCCATATTAAGAGTAAAAGTAAGCAAAAAAATCATAAAGATTTTATGTATCAACATATCCCAAAATGCATATACTATTAAAATATAAAAAATATTTATCACATATATTTATCTCATATAGTAAATACCGTAATGTTAAAAAATTATCATAATGCCCAGTTCATCATTTTTTGGTTGCTTCACCTGCCAATTTTTTTAAAATAAAAAGTCAAACACACTACATGGTATCAATAAAAATAACAGATTACCCACAAAGGAAATGAGCCCTCACATAGCTCCTTAGACTTAAAGAATAACTGTCACACTTAGACCCTAATTTCAATTGTCATATATGTAATTACTAATAACATGATATTCCAGAATCAGTTACTATTAGACTGACTTACCCCATATTTAATAAGATTCAGCCCTTAGCAACCAGTCTGCATAAAACTGCAATTTCACTATTCAGTTAAGATGGCCGCCACTGCCCTCACCCTGAGGCTAATCCCACCTGCCCTCACTACCCACAATGCATTGAGCTCCTCACATGCACTAGCCAGTAACAATAGCCCCCAAAAGTGTCAGTAACCAGAGCCCTCCCCCCTAAAGGGTTAATCTCCTGCAGCACAAAGGGGTCCTCTTACCACATGTTGCTTTCATTTATACACTGTGCAGATGGCAGATCTCCCTTCCCTGTTGTGCGCTGCTCCAACTCTACTTCTCCAAGTCTGCTGAGTGAGGGAGCGTCTGCCAAGCGCAGGGACAGGGAGAAGTGCACACAGCCCAGGCACTGTTATCAGCTGCTGGGGAGGACCTGGCTTTAATAATTTACTTACAGTCCCTGGCTGTCAGTAATGTGACCTTGCACGCTGCGTGCTTCTGCGTCCTCCGTCCTTCAACAGATAGACGGACCATGCCTAGCAACCCTATTTTAAGCACAGGTAAAAAAAAAGGCATTACAGGGAACAAAAATATGGAATTAAGGGGTAATTGAATACACAGTGAAAAGTTGAAATAGGGCCACCAAGGTGATATTAATCACCACAATCCTATACTCCCCCCCAAAAAATACGACAGTTATCCTTTAAATATAAAAAAGTTATGGGTGTCAGAATAGGGCAATGCAAGTTTTTATTATTTAGCATTAAAACACGAGATAAACTATATAAATGTGGTATCTCTGTAATCGTTCTGACCCAGAGAATGAAGGTAACAGGTTATTTGTACTGTATAGAGAACACTAGAGATGAGCGACTTTCTCAAAAATTGTATTCAGCTGGTTCGACGAATTTTCCGAAAAAATTTGGTTTGATTCGAATTTATTTGTGGCGAATCACGTTAGAAAACTGCTATTTCCTGGCTGCATAGATCCTTTATAGTGGTGTAGAACACTGTGCCTTGCAGTAACACGCGTAGGGAGTCTGCTGTGGTAGACTCCCTATGACAGGCGTCACTCTTAGAATTACTGCTCATTTCACTTATTTGGGCAGTTACTGGGCCAAAACTGACCAAATAACTGAAGTGTGAACTCAGCCTTACAGGTCAATGTTAGCGCCAGGTATGAAGAACCATGCAGAGGCCCAAGATCTTACTATAGCGTGAAAGAGCACACTCCTTTTACACTGATTCCACATAGATTTCTACAGAACCTGTTCTATTAAACGCTTATACAAGTAGAGTTCCCCCGACAGAGTGGAGTGGGTTTCAACCGTAAGTTTATGTTGACGTCACTGATTATTTTGCCCTTCCTCTGATCCGTCAGAACAATTACCCCCAAAAAACGGATCCTGTCTGTGGAGAATTCGCTGTCAGCATTTGGTCAGTTATCCATCAGTATTGCTTTTGGCTACCAAATCATAAACCAATTCTGATGCAAAATAGGGACCATGTCATGCAGGCCTTACAGCTGTTACATAGACAGGATCAGTTGTGCGTCTCATTTTTCCTTCCTTCTGACAGATCAGAAGAAGGGTCAAATAAATGATGATGTCAGCCAGGCCGAAAGGCAAAATAGTGACCTAGTCATGAAGTGGGGAGAGTGGGAACAGCATGAAAAGTCCACAGAGTGGCCCTATGACATAGTGGTGAGGTGGAAGCAACATGAGGAGACCACAGAGTGGCCAAATGACAGAGTCTGGAGCTGGCAGCAGCATCAGAACACCACAGAGCAGCACAATGACAGTGTGGAGGTGGCAGCAGCATCAGAAGGCCACAGAGTGGCCCAATGACAGAGTGTGGAGGTGGTAGCAGCAGTATCAGGAGACCACAGAGTGGCACAATGACAGTGTGGAGGTGGTAGTAGCAGCAGCAGCAGAATGAGGAAACCACAGAGTAGTTCAATGACAGTGTTAAGGTGGCAACAGCAGCATCAGGAGGCAACAGAGTGGCAAGGTGACCGTATGGAGGTGACAGCAGCATCAGGAGACCACAGAGTGGAAAGGTGACATAGTGTGGAGGTGGCAGCAGCATCAGGAGACCACAAAGTGACCCGGTGACATAGTGAGGAGGTGGCAGCAGCATCAGGAGGCCACAGAGTGACCCAGTGACAGAGTGGGGAGGTGGGTGGCCTTACGAGTACCAGCTGAAGATGGTGGGTGAAGGAAGAAGCGCTTGGCATCAGATGTGTGGCATCAGGCGGGTGGCTGCATCAGAATAGTAGCTGAGAAAGGTAGCTAGAATAAACCGGTCTCTTTTGTCAAAATGTTGGTGTGGCACCATGAATGATCTAGTCTGATGCATCAGGCATTGGTGGGTGGAAATCCTGGCTGATTCATCTTGGCAAAGGTCAGTCTCTCCACATTTTGGGTGGACAGGCGAGTTCTTCTTGGGGTAGCTATGGCCACGCTAAACACCCGCTCTGATGCCACACTACTGGCCAGGCAGGACATCTTTTCCAGGGCAAACTCTGCTAGTTGTGGCCACAAATCCCGTTTGGCTGCCCAGTAGTCCAGCAGATCTTCAATGTGGGGTGGCAGGGTGCTGTCCAAGTATGCCACCACCTGCTGGTTCAGGTCCTGCTTCAGGTATAGCTGCTGCTGCTGGTGAGTAGTTTCTTCACTAGGCGGGTGAAGAAAGCTGCTAATCAGATACTCTAGACTCAAGTTGCTGCTGATGGAGCTGGAACTACTCCTACCCCCCCCACCCTGCCACAGCAGCCATGGCAGAGGAACGTGAGCGCAGAGGGTCCCCCCGCTCATACCTGCAAGAGGATGGACGATGGCGCAGATGGGCAGCAGCCAACTGACTACATAGTAGTTCAGTTTGTCCTCCCTCTCAGCGGGTGTAAAAAAAGGCCCCCATTTTGGACCAGTAGCGAGAGTCCAACAAGGTGGAGAGGCAGAAGTCATCCCTCTGCCGAATGCTGACAATTCAGCTGTTTCTACGCAAGCAAGTGAGCATGCATCGGGCTATTTGTGAAAGTGACTCAGAGGGACTCCCTGCCTCCATCTCCACTGCATAATGCCACGTTGTGTCTGGGTCCTCTGACTCATCTTCCTCATTGCCCTGAAGCTGCTCTAGCTGCTCCTGCTTCTCCTCTCCTGTCACCTGTGAAGAAAAACTACCCATTTCGCCACACATTGCTTGTGCTCCAATGTCCTCTTCCTACTCCAGTTCAGACCCCACAGGGCTCATGTTGCCGTGAGATCTAGGTGTCACGTCTCCAGTCCCCTGACCAGCCATATTTTTCAGCATCTGTGCCAGGACATGAAGCAGTGGAATGATGTTGTTCATCCCATAGTCCTGGTGACTAACAAATAACGTGGCCTCCTCAAAGGGCCTGAGCAAACGGCAATTGTCACGCATGAGCGGCCACTGGCTGACATCGACGTTAAACAGGGGAGTACTCCTGTCCGCTTGGATCATCAAGAAATCGTTTATGGCCTTTCTCTGTTCTTAAAGTCGGTCCAACATATGGAGGGTGGAATTCCAACGTATGGAAATTCCACATATCAGCCTATGTTGGGGGATGCCGTTCTGCCGCTGCAGCTCAAGGAGGGTGTGCTTTGCAGTGTACGAGTGACTGAAGTGCATGCAAAGTTTCCTGGCCATTTTTAGGATGTCTTGCAGATGGGTGGAAGACTTCAGGAACCACTTGACAACCAGATTGATCACATGTGCCATGCAGAGCGCATAGCTCAGCCTTTACGCAGCGCCAACACCATGTTCTTCCCGTTGTCGGTCACTATTGTTCCAATTTTGAGTTGTCGCAGAGAAAGCCACGATCCGATTTCTTGATGAATGACACGGAGCAGTTCCTCCCATGTGACTCAGTTCTTCCAGACAAACGAGGTGCAGAACAGCGTGACACCCCCGTGCCCTGCACATGTGGTCTGCTGGAGGGGCACTGTGAATTGTCCCTGCAGTGGAGGCTGATGACATGGTGGAGGATGAGGAGGCAGAGGCAGACATTGTCATCAGACTAACGGCATGAGAACGTGGAGGCAGAAGCGGCATCACCTTGCCAAGTTGCTGGTGTGGCTTTGCAGGAACTACATTCCCCCAGTGGGCTTTAAAGGACATGTATTGCCCTGACCATAGTTACAGCTCCACACGTCTGTGCTGCTGTGCACTTTGTCAGACACCGACAGGCTCAAGGACTGGCCCACCTTCTGTTCTACATACGCATGCAGGGCTGATACTGCCTTTTTGGAAAATAAATGATGGCTTGGGACTCTCCACCTTGGCTAGGCATAAGTCATCAGTTCTCTGAAAGGTGCAGAGTCCACCACTTGGAAAGGGAGGGACTGCAGCACTAGAAACTTGGCCAGGAACACATTCAGCTTCTGCGCCGTTGGATCAGTGCACGCATACTGTTGTCTCTTGGCAATTGCTTCCGGGATCGATTGCTGACGAAATGACTGACTAGGAGGAGGAGCAGGAGCATCAGGACCAGCAGATGATGGGAAGGACAGACAGCTCCCTTCGGCTGAGGTGGTGGAGCCTTGACTGCCTGAAATCGGGTGCGTGCCACTGGGTGATGCAGAAGTTGCTGCGGCAGGCAGGACCACCACATCGGAGCCACGGTTCTCCCAAGCCACTTTATGGTGACAAATGTGGTAGGCTGCAAATGTTGACGCAGGGCCGTGGTGCCAACATTGGCACCCTGGCCACGCTTCACCTTCTGCCCACAGATTCTACAAATGGCTATGTTCACCTACTCCAGCGGCTAAACAAAAAACTACCACATCACCGAGTAGGTGATTTTACCACCAACACTTCGCACTGACTGACTACTACCACCGTTGCTTCCGTGAACCCCTGCACCACTACTTTCTGGGCAGGTAGGCTCCTGCAAAGCTGGTGGTCAACCCCGGGCAAGTTTGGCTCCCAACCTCCCACTGCTGCCTCCCTGCTGACTCCCGGCCACGCTACTGACTTGTTGGCTCCGCCTCTGCCTCACGGGCAAGCTGCTACCCTTTTCATCTGATGATGATGAAGCCCCTAATTCACCTTGCTCCCAAGTGCGATCAGCTACATAATCATCATTGAGTACTGACTGCACATCACTGATGTCCTCCTCAATGGTCTCTGGGTTAGGACCCTGACCGCTCACAACACCAGCTCCCATGCCACTGGATGTCTCCTCCACATCTTGGCTGGCCGGTAGCTGCTCACTGTCCTCTAATAGCTCGTCCTTGCTGTATAGTAGAGCTGAGCCCACAGCATATAATACTTGTCTGGATGAGGGAGCAGAAAAGGACAGAGGCAGGTTGAGGACAGGTGAGGACACATGGCCTGCTCCTGGGCCATGGCAACTAAGGGTTATGTCTGACGAACCCACGACTCTTGGCTGGGGGTGTCTGATGTCACTTGGGACAAAGTGGATGACCGAGTCAACCATTCAAGAACCGCTGGGTAGCTGGTCAAGACACGACTGCTAGATAACATCGGGAGCTCAGGCCTCTTGCTGTGACTCCTGCTGCCACGCCCCCTTACTCTGCTGCCACCTGTGCCTGGGCCAGAAACATTTAGGCCTTTGCCATTCCCCTGTGCAGGGCCTGGCACTTCTCTGTCTAACATACTGTTAGATCAAATAAATTAATAAAAAGCAAATTAAAACACCCCAAAAAAAGTCTGTAACTTTCTCACTTCACCACACAACAGCTAATAAGCCCTTCTTTTTTCCACTAATACACGCCAAAGAAGGCTTTAGAACATATAACTGCACTGCTGAACTGTAAATAGGCCACTTTGTACTATAGTGTAGTAAAGTGTAACTAAAAAGTTGTAGTAATAAATCTAGCATAAAATAAATCACCATACCTAAGCAAGATCCCTTTTAACTGCTGCAGGATAGTCCATTGACTAAAAACAACCAAGTAGTAAATAAGTTTCTGAACATCCCTGCAGAGACTGTAGCGGCATTCTAATTGTGCAGCTGCAGGAGCAAGGAGCCTGCTGTCAGTGACAGCAGGGCTCCCCTTAGACAAAGCAGCGATGTTGTCTTTCCCATCACTGTATACACAACTCTCAATGAGCACCATCTATATACAGATCAGGAAGCAGTAATGCTGCTTCCTGCTCTGGTCCTAGTGATCATATGATCGTCAAGGGCTGGGCATCTGCATGAGCTGCTGGGTCTTCACAGACCCAGATCGCACTCTGTAGTGAAGCTGAACAGCTTTATACAATGTCTCTGTGGCTGAATTCCCCCTGTAACTATGGCTATGTCAGCCCATTATAGGAGGAATCAGCAATCAAAAAATTTACTGTGGAATGCACCCCAAAGGTCTTGTATGACATAGTGGGGGGAAAAGGGGCACAGAGTATAAAAAAAAAAGAAGTATGACCGTATAACTTTATATCCCCCATATCAAAATAACTGTTATAGAAAAGGGACATAATTTAAACCAATTATTTTATTTGCACTTTTACTATATATTTTTTTTTTTCAAAAATATGAATTTTTCCCTTTGTTTTACATTTTTACCTCGTATAAAAAGTAAAAAAAATAAAAAAATTTAAATAAAAATGAAATACAAATAAATCCCTATGTATCACCGAAAAAAGGTGGAAAATTATTAAAATAACTGAACGGCAGAAAAAATATTTTTTTTCAGGCATATGTGCTAACAAAATGGGGGGTAAATGCCCTGATCTTGAACTGGTTTAAACAACTTTTCAAAAGTGGTGTAAAATGCCAAAAAGTAGCAAGTTTTGGAACAAGCTTGATACATTCCCCCATGAGTGCAAAGCACTTCCTATTCTCTTATTGATGACCTACAGCCATCAAGCCAATGCATTAGTAGTGTATAAACAGTAAAAATGGTCACGTAGATCTAAAGTGCTGGGTGTGCATCCAGCCTTGTGCGGCAATAGTACTTATTTCAGCGATGTTCTTTTTGTCTATATGCAATGTGGTTTAAAATGGAGTTGTGTCAGGTTTTCGCGTTGAAATCATTGTCTATAAAATGGCTTGCTGCGGGTTAAAAGGACATATTTTTCCTTACAGTCCTATTCATTCAGCAGAGGGAGGCACAGCTCCCTTAGTTATGGCTGACCAGACAAAACCTTGTTCATTCTTCTCATTGTATGTTGTAAAATGTGTGATTCCTGCCTACGCAGCCGCTTCACACCATCTGCCACTGATCTGATCAGATTGCTGCAAGAGACTGGATGCTGGTCTAAAAGAATTGCCCTTTTCTCGATTTATCATGTACGCAAAACATGCTTTAATCCTTTATTCCTGACTGACATTGATTACCAGCACCAACTTCAGCATTTCTCCAAATCATATTTGAATGACTAACTAAATTAGATGTAGTTAGAGCAATACTGTTTTATTGAGAATGCCAATTAATATAATGTGAAATTCTCTTAGTTATGTTCTTGCTATATAAATTCCAGAAATCAGACAAGCAGACCCTTTCATCATACTCCAGCTTAGAAGAGCTATGCCCACCTCTCTCAAATACTTATCCCTTCTTGTTTCATATCTCAAAAAACACAAATCCATCTCTAATTAGGTTTAAAGTCAGAACTTCTCTAAAGGATACAAAAATAAAAAATAAAAAATAAAGACTTTCAGGATTAGACAGCCCAGCATGCTTATCTTTAAAGTACTTAATTATATGATGTGGCTTTGATATGAACTTGTAGTTTTCAATGTTGCTTTGTGTTACCACGTCTAAAAGAGTATTTTTTTTTTCTATTTTTTTTTCTTGCAGGAAATTCAGATTCAATGTCCATCTCAGGAGACCTGTAATATATGGCATCTAGAAGCTGAAGCAAGTCCAAACTGGATAAAAAAGGAGATTGAGAAGGTAGTGTATTGGCATTGGTTAGCACTGTACCAAGGGCAACATCTGTCCTTGGTATAGCGCTTGCGTGGGTTCCCCTGGTTTTCTTTGGTTCCTCCTCCACTACAAAAACATACTGATAGATTAATTTTGAAATATTTATAGTGTGAGCTCCATTAGGGAGAGGACCCATGAGAACGGTTCATACACATGACTATATTGGGGTTCTGTACAATATAGGGGGCCAGGGACACTACAGGGAAATTTCCGGGTGGGCTGATGCCCAGAGGGCTACCTAAGCCCTGCTCTTGGCCAAAATCCAGGTACATAAAGATCTAATGCTCTCAGCATTAATTTTGGCAGTATTTTGTGCTGCACTGTGGTACCTGGTTCTGCTGAGGTACTATTTTGTGCTGCACTGTGATATTTGGGGCCACTTTTAGTTTTTTTCCAGGGCCACTTTAAGTTCCCAGTCCGCCCCTGGATAGGGCTGTACCGAGCTGTCATAAGGCAGCCCCTATAAGTTTATAGGACCCCTCTATATCTTTATAGCCTCTGACTTCATAAGGCAAGCAGGGGTATGCTTTTATTTTTTTATTTTTTTTTGTCCCAGGTTCCATAGCGTGCCATGTGGTATTCTTATCTAGAAGCATTGCTTTAAGAGATCATCTCTTTAATATGGCTAAATACAGAGATAATGAAACAATTATACTTATCCAGTCTACACAGCAAAGCTAAGAAGTGAGCTGCAGAAAACAGGTAGCATATTTGTGACTGGTCTATTGGCCATTGCAAAAACGGCAATATTTCAAGAAATTTTTACGTGGATAGTCACACAAAGAAAGCATCAAAAATGACAAACCAAATATACATGTAAAAAAAAAAACAGTGTTTAAAGCGCACATGCAGTGTCAGAAATATTCTAACATGCCATAGTGACATGTCAAAGTACAGTATTTGATCAGTGGGCATTTGGGTGTTGAGACCCCCCCAATCTATGAAATGAAGAGCCAGAAGCACGCAGTTGAACCCTGTGCCCTGTTGGCTGTGATCGGCTGTGCTCGGCTGATCCTCGGAGCGGTAGGGCTAGTGGTGTTTGGGCTCTGCTTACATCTCTCATGAGCAAAGCCCACCGCGAGTCTTGAATGAATCTGAATTTCAGGGATAATTCTATTTGCCGCAAAGCCGAATTTTCTCGTGCTTTGTGGTAACAAATCGATTTCCCTGATTTTTCAGTAAAAAAAGTAGAAAAATTTGCCTCATCAGTTTGAACGTGAAGAGTCAGCCACCACCATCTTGATTAAAGATCCTGTGCAAAATTCCATGCACAGTGGTGTATGGCATCACCACATATGCCAACGTATGACATTATCACGGGCCACCCAAGATTTTGCACTGAATCTTCAATCAAGATGGCAACGACAGGCTCTTCGCGATCAAATGGATGAGGTAAGTATGATTTATTAATTTTTTTTATTTTACACTTTAATATTAATGTCAGATGCCGCGGTCAGCAATGAACACAGCATCTGAGGGGTTCACTGACGAGGAGTGGCGCAATAGCCGTTCCCTGTCATTTGCACCCACTACTTACAAAGAAATGCGCTTTGTGACAAAGTAATTCGTCACTAAGCTAATTATTTTGTAAAATTCGGCAAAGAAGCCAAATCGAATTTTCCAAGACTTTGCTCATCTCTACCCATCAAAGCCAAAGGGGTGTAGTGCTTAACTAAGCGCTTCTGCCTTTTCGTTTCGCCCATCGTTGGGAATCTTAGCATCTTGACCCCCAGAGATCAAAACTTTTCACGTGTCACTATGACTCTACAGTATGTCAGAAGTTTCCTGAAACCAGGGCCGGTTTTAGACAAAATGTGGTCCTCGGCAAAATCTAAAGTGGGGCCCCAAATCTTGTAATAATGTGCTAAAAACACATTCTGTCCCCCAGCACCCACACCGATCAGCTGTTTTAGGAGACGGCATGTGCTGTTCACTGTTGCTGTCCCTTAGACATACAGCAGCAGAGCAGGAAGAGAGAAGGGAGATGGAACGTGCGCACAGCGAACGCCGTCTCCTCAAACAACTGATCGTAGGGGGTGCCGGGTGTCGGACCCCTGCCAATCTGAAATGAATGACCTATCTTGAGGATAGGTCACCAATATGGAAAAAACCTGGAGAACCTCTCGAAGCTACTACTAATACTGTGTCTGCTATTCTCCCCCCATGTCCACAAACACTATACTATACCATAAACCCACACTGCCCTCATTATTAATAGTGCCCCAATAGTGATAATACTCCCCAAGACAGGGGCGCAGCTAAAAGCTCATGGGCCCTGGTGCAAGAGTTCAGCTTGGGCCCCCCTTCCCTCAGTGGTTGTTGGCAAGGGGCAGGGGAGCACGTAGCCTTCCTGCTGCCTAAGGCAAACATTGAAAGGGCACCCCCTCATGCCAAATTCTTGACCTAACCCCTTCCCTCCAGCCAGAGGTGTAAATTGACCAGCATGCACTTTCTATAATGCCAGTGTCTTATGTGGCACAAGGGCCTTTGGGCCCCCTCAGGCTCCTGGGCCCGGTAGCGACTGCTACCTCTGCACCCCCTATAGCTACGCCCCTGCCCCAAGATAGTAGCAATGCCCTCAATATTGCATCAAATAATAATATTGCCCCTATAGTACTCTAGTAGTAATAATTTAACCATAATGCTCCCAGTGACTCTAATGTCACCCTGTAGTGCCCCCCACTAGTCCCAATATATAATGCTCCCCACATAGTGCCAGTATATATATAATGTTCCCCCCGTAGTGGCAGTATATTATGCATTTTCCATTCTTACCCAGTGGTGCCCGGTATATATAATGATATCCTTCCTCTTTTCCTGGTGCCGCCAGCAGTGCTGACATTTAGTGTAAAAAAAACAAAAACTCACTCCCGTCCCCCCACCGCTGTCTGCAATGCACACCACAGTATTATTTGTGGCTTGTGTTGCTGCGTCCTGATGCATGTCGCCCCAATGACCTCACCTCACGTGACTATGTCATCATGAGAGACCCAGCACAGGAGGTTTCTTTGATGTTATTGCAGCTTCTTGCACTGTTCTAATGCCTCACAGGCTTGAGGCCTAGCGGCCTGAGGCTTGTAAAGTTGTATGGCCATCAGTGCGCCCCCCCTTGATGGGTAGCATGTCTAAGCAATTTTAATATCAGAGCACAATACAGGGGGACGTATAAGAGGATGGGACTACAACTCCCAGCATGTCCAAATCGTTATTATGTAATATCAGAGTACATTAAAGGAGACGAGGACTACAACTCCCAGCATATCCAGGTGTTGTAATGTACCCTGATATTACATAAGGGCCTGACATGTTGAGAGTTGTAGTCCTCTCCTCTTATACATCCTCTTATACAGCCTCTTGTAATGTACTCTGATATTACATAACAAGCTGGACATGCTGGGAGTTGTAATCCTCTCCTCATACCTCCTCTTGTTATGTACTCTAATAGTAAATAACAGGAGGTATAATAGGAGAGGACTACAACCCCCAGCATTTCCCTGGCTCTTACATTTAATCCATCCTTCACTTCTAGCCATGCATCGCTGGTCTTTTTCTTCATTGCTTTACTGCAATGCTGAGCTCCGCCTCCTGTTCTGGTCACATGATGATGAGGTCATCGCAGGTCCTTCATCCCCTTTTCAATGCTGAGCACCACCTCCTGCATGTGACATCATCGCAGGTCCTACAGCTCTAGTAGAAGGCGCTGCTGGTGTCCGGAGCTGTCAGCACTGTGGTAATTTTACCTTGGATTGTAAAGTGCAGCTGTTCAACTGTCCGCCCACTCGCTTTCACAGACGTTCAGCTGAACATCAGCACTGAAGCAGGGGGCCCCTTATACGATAGGGGTCCTGGGCAATTGCCCAGTTTGCCCTTCCCCCCCAACGCCGGCCCTTTCTGAAACTACAGGTACACTTTACATAATATGATATTTCCAGATTATACAATCCTTATAAGATGGTCTATGATGTATGACAATATAAGTTCTGTGTGTGTTACACCCGGTCTCTTATTCACTTAGTCACATATTTTCCATACTAAATAGTGGGGGCTTTACACAGAATGTCTTTATCTTGTTGTAGGACATGGCCTGTACTAACATTGTAAAGCCTTTTTCTAGGAGCGTCTATGTAGCTAAGTATTTCTCTTTTTAAGCTCATTGAAAATTTGCTGACGAGCTTGTATTTCACATAAAGCACATGAGGAAAGAGGTTTGTTTTGTTGTGAAACAAAGCTTTGTTGCAGTACTATTGTGTCATAGTATAGGATGACCTGCCCAACTCTTCCTTACTTTCAGGAACACTGGACGGCTGGTAAGCTGCACTGTCCATATTGCAGAACACGTCTCGGGGCCTTTAACTTTGTTCACAGCACCAAATGCTCCTGTGGCAGGCTTGCAGTCATACGTCTTTGTAAGAGCAAAATTGATGTGGACGTTGCTGTGAAAACACCATGCCAAGCTTCATCTGCCTCTAAAATTTCTACACATTTTGACAAGAAATTCAAAAAAGGGATGGCAGAACATCACAAGAGAAACTGGATCATGGACAGATATGTGGCTGGGACATTAGTGGATGCTCTGTGCCTTGAGGTGCCTAAACATGACAAGTACTTTGAGCCAAGTGGTGAAAGACCTTGCATCACCTTCAATGTTAAGAACTACAACTCAGTATTACAGGAACGAAAGGCAAACTGTAATAGAAATGTGCTTCATAGAAAATCGTATAGCTTAGACTGGGAGTCTACAGAAAAACTACCACTTAAGCCTCATATAAACATGAAATGGGCCTCTACTGTAAAGCAAAGATCATATGTTCCATTACTGAGTTCAGCCGCTGCTGGTTCTAATAAAACTAATCGTCATATGTTTGAAGCTCCACCAAGAACTGTAAAACTAAGTGCTAGAGAAACATTTAACCTCAGAGATGATCCTGGTGTTTCACGTCTTGAAAAAAGTACAGACCCTTCTTCATCTGAGGTGCCCATCACTCCTGTGAGAATAACACCTGGAGGAGAAAGTATCATGACCCCAGAGGTTCCTACTCAGATTATGCAGCCAACACTCCCCAACTCGACTTTCGTCAACCAACGCTTAAACAAGAGAGAAATTAACAGACTGAAGAACCTGAGAAGAAAGCAAAAGAAGCGAGATAAGTGGCTACTTGGGCAGAAACAGGTAAAGATGGTCTAGCCCTTAAACATACTGTATTGTTTATGACTAGTGTTGGGCGAGAATATTCAAATTTCCGAATTGAATATCGCCACTTTGAGAATTCGCGAAGATGTAGAATATAGTGCTATATATTCGTATTCTCAAATATTCTAGATTTCTTTTTCCATCAGTAACCTTCCTTCTTGCTTGTGGGCCAATGAGAAGGCTGCAATGTCTTTATCTGAGCTTAGCAACATCCCTAGGAACCAATAGGAATGTTGCCTACCCCTTACTATATAAGAACCTCCCAAAAGCCATTTTCTGTAGTTTTATGGAGTTCTGAGAGAGAGCAGTGTCATTGCTGTGCTCTGTGCTTTCCACTCATTGCATCAGATAGTTTGTTAGCTTATATATATATATATTACAGATAGTTAGTGGGAGATAGTCAGTGTAGGTTATATCCTGATATAGTGTAGCTGTTGCAGTGCAGTGTGTTAGGTAGTGTGATAGGTTCTGCTGCCCATACATACATGCTGCAGACATAGTGCTGTGATGTTACAAGTTCACAACAATACAAAGTGCACCAATCAGTAATATGTAGTCAGACCTGCTAAAATGTGAAGTTGCACGTATTGCGCAAAAATATGTGCATCATTAATTGCCTATTTGCGCAATAGCGAATATATTGGAGCACTCTATCTGCATATAAAGCTATTGTAATGTTCTGCCGTGCCAACCATTTTCTCCACTCTCGGGAAACTTCTAGCAGCTTGAAAAATGTAGCAACAGTGACCAACGCCTGTATTGCTCGCGCAATACATGCTTCTTACATTGACGATTTTCACAATTAAGAAAATAAATGCGAATTCGCGAATATATGATGAATATTCGCAAAATATTGCCAATTCGAATATTGCCCCTGCCGCTCATCGCTATTTGTGACATAGGGATGCAGCAAAAATGAACTTCGTATTTAACTATTTGGGGGTGATATTGCTTATACTCTTAAATATTAATTTGTCTTAAACCCCTTCTGAGATCTAATTCCCCCAAGGTAAAACTCACAGAATGGTAGCCCCACATTCAGTTGTTAGCTTAGCAGTTAGGCGATTAATGAAAATGTATTTGCTTAACCACTGTTTCAGTGAAGCACAATTCTGATTTTATCAGACTCTTGAAGTCAGTATTAGCTCCATCCCTACAGGTGGGGATAATATTGGGCCACATAAACGCTGCCTGAGCCTGCCACTGACTGAAGCAAGGCTCCCGCTATAAAGGCTGGGATCAGAGCTAACCCTTATCCTGGGCTCTTTACCCCGTAGATTCCACAATAAATAGTGACCAGGGTATCTGGGCAGTTTAAGAGAAGGATGGGACATCCCCTGCCTCATGGGCCCTTGCAAATGCAGGGTAGTTGGTGTAGATCCACTGTGTCACTGAAAATATTTGGCTTAGGACTACTACTGGTCTTTACCCTTTTACCCCCATACAGGGATCTGCTCTCCACTGCAGGAGATGCTACCTTTTGGTATAGTCAATAAGCATTTGTGTGTGGCACCAAAGGGGGAAGGCAGAATGAGGGGACAAACCAGGGTCAGAAAAGGCAGAATTTGTTCAGTCTGATATATAGGCTAAAGGTCGGGGCAGGAAGAACAGAGTCTGTACAGTAAACAGGCAATGGTCAGAGCAGGCAAATACGTACAATACAGTGAACAGGAAGAGGTCAGGCATGGAAGATCAGATGGCAAGAAGAGGATTTCAGGCAGGAAATGATAGGCCACATATGCCGCGTAAAGTGGACTAGTCTAGTACTTTTCCAGCGGCCATGCCAGCAGTGAAGGAGCAGAGAGATGCCATCAGGCACAGACCTCTGGTGTTATAGTTCCCCATAATGGTTTCATTGAAAACGACATCTTATCCCACAGAATTGCAGCCAACACGATTAGTTGCAGCCAACACGATTAGCAGCTGCTACAGAGAATATGTTGTATTGCATGGCGGTTGTTCAGATGAATTGCTGTCCATGTACAGTAATACAACTCGAGTATACCACTGTGACTTTTACATGGCAGCTCAGTATTCTGCCTCATAGAATACTGGGGTTACAGGCTAGCGATTTTGTAAGCATTAAGATAAAGGTAAAGGGATTACTGATGTAATAGTGAGGTATATCTGACATGCATATGCTAATACCTGCCAGTAGTGTTGCATTTGTTTATATGCGTTCTGTCTAAATACTGGTTTTACTGTATAATATGCTGCAGACACAAACAGGTTTCTGTCAGCTATGCATAATTACACCTATATTATATGTCTATATAGAGAGTGATGCTCCCATAGGCTTCCCCTATGTTGCTCAGAAGCTCTAGATTTAGTGGTGTTGCTATGTATATAAAGATATATGCCCAAATTTTATATATACAGGTCCTTCTCAAAAAATTAGCATATTGTGATAAAGTTCATTATTTTCTGTAATGTACTGATAAACATTAGACTTTCATATATTTTAGATTCATTACACACCAACTGAAGTAGTTCAAGTCTTTTATTGTTTTAATATTGATGATTTTGGCATACAGCTCATGAAAACCCAAATTTCCTATCTCAAAAAATTAGCATATTTAATCCGACCAATAAAAGAAAAGTGTTTTTAATACAAAAACAGTCAACCTTCAAATAATTATGTTCAGTTATGCACTCAATACTTGGTCGGGAATCCTTTTGCAGAAATCACTGCTTCAATGCGGCATGGCATGGAGGCAATCAGCCTGTGGCACTGCTGAGGTGTTATGGAGGCCCAGGATGCTTCGATAGCGGCCTCAAGCTCATCCAGAGTGTTGGGTCTTGCGTCTCTCAACTTTCTCCTCCCAATATCCCACAGATTCTCTATGGGGTTCAGGTCAGGAGAGTTGGCAGGCCAATTGAGCACAGTAATACCATGGTCAGTAAACCATTTACCAGTGGTTTTGGCACTGTGAGCAGGTGCCAGGTCGTGCTGAAAAATGAAATCTTCATCTCCATAAAGCTTTTCAGCAGATGGAAGCATGAAGTGCTCCAAAATCTCCTGATAGCTAGCTGCATTGACCCTGCCCTTGATAAAACACAGTGGACCAACACCAGCAGCTGACATGGCACCCTAGACCATCACTGACTGTGGGTACTTGACACTGGACTTCAGGCATTTTGGCATTTCCCTCTCCCCAGTCTTCCTCCAGACTCTGGCACCTTGATTTCCGAATGACATGCAACAGTCCAGTGCTGCTTCTCTGTAGCCCAGGTCAGGCGCTTCTGCCGCTGTTTCTGGTTCAAAAGTGGCTTGACCTGGGGAATGCGGCACCTGTAGCCCATTTCCTGCACACGCCTGTACACGGTGGCTCTGGATGTTTCTACTCCAGACTCAGTCCACTGCTTCCGCAGGTCCCCCAAGGTCTGGAATCGGTCCTTCTCCACAATCTTCCTCAGGGTCCGGTCACCTCTTCTCGTTGTGCAGCGTTTTCTGCCACACTTTTTCCTTCCCACAGACTTCCCACTGAGGTGCCTTGATACAGCACTCTGGGAACAGCCTATTCGTTCAGAAATTTCTTTCTGTGTCTTACCCTCTTGCTTGAGGGTGTCAATGATGTCCTTCTGGACAGCAGTCAGGTCGGCAGTCTTACCCATGATTGCGGTTTTGAGTAATGAACCAGGCTGGGAGTTTTTAAAAGCCTCAGGAATCTTTTGCAGGTGTTTAGAGTTAATTAGTTGATTCAGATGATTAGGTTAATAGCTTGTTTAGAGAACCTTTTCATGATATGCTAATTTTTTTAGATAGGAATTTTGGGTTTTCATGAGCTGTATGCCAAAATCATCAATATTAAAACAATAAAAGGCTTGAACTACTTCAGTTGGTGTGTAATGAATCTAAAATATATGAAAGTCTAATGTTTATCAGTACATTACAGTAAAATAATGAACTTTATCACAATATGCTAATTTTTTGAGAAGGACCTGTATATATATATATATATATATATATATATTATAATTATTTTTTTTTTATTATAATATATATATATATATATATATATATATATATACTGTGAGTTGTGAGGCAGTGACAGTCCTCATAGCTGCTAGGGGAGATTTATGGCAGGAATTTACATGTCTTCTCTGTCAGTCATCAGGTGTGAGGCAGCACCAGGTGCCACAATCAGTCTGGGATAAGACCCTAGCCCAGACTGTCAGTCAAGGGAGAGAGTCTTTGTGCAACAGAGTCCTGCTGGAGGCTCTGGAAGAGTGGCCTCAGCTGGGCTGGCTGGGGGGCCACAGGGCTAGGTGGTGGCCTGAACTTTGGGGACTCCGCAAGGTCAGGGAAACGACGGTCACAAGGTCAGAGTCGGCAGGACTGCTAGACCCATACCCCCAAAGGTACTGGAATTGTTACTACCTGAGAGGCTGGAAAAGCTGCATGTTATTGCCGTGTGTGAACGGAGGTTTTAAGTGAGCTAGGGATATTTTCTGTTTAGTTAGAGCCCAGATGGGCAAGGTGTTATTTTATGTTTTGTTGTTATGAAAATAAACCCCACATTTGGACCTGCAATCCGGCTGTTGTGGCGATAATTGTGAGAATGACCCCTGAAAAAGAGCTAATCCCTCACAATTGGTGGAGGATGCGGGCAAGCGTTTGTGCTGAAAAGGCAACGTGGTTGTTAGGGGCAATTAGATCACCGAAAGGAGCAGATGCTGTTCATGCTGTTCTGGACACTTTTTGCTGGGTTGCAAAGGAGTTGCTGTGTGGAGCTTAAAGGGGTTGTCCCACTTCATTAAATAGGTTTACATTAAATCATTGCCCCCCACTGAACATTTCTTCTAATACATGTCATTAAAAAAACATAGCATTCAGCCTAAAAACGCTCCTTTCACTCCCCTTTGTTTGTGCTGGTATCCCATGGATACGGCCGCATCTCGCCGGCTGCATCCATGCCGCACCTGCGCACTGGTAACTATTGCGATCCTACAGCCGGCCTCTCACTCACACTGTGAGCGCGCACGTCGCATAGTTCTGCGCATGCGCCCGATCATATCAATGTATTACTGTTTTCTTGTAGCAGGAGGGAGCGCACGGCGTCATAGCAACCGAGGACGCCATGCGCTCCCTCCTGCCGCCGGAATACAGTGATACTCTCTTATAGATCATAGCAGTGTATTACTGTTTTCCGGCAGCAGGAGGGAGCGCACGGCGTCATAGCAACCGAGGACGCCGTGCGCTCCCTCCTGCCGCCGGAATACAGTGATACACTGCTATGATCTATAAGAGATGATGACATGATGTGCTGCTAATAAACATTGAGTGCGCCCCCCCCAGTATAATAAACATTGAGTGCGCCCCCCCCCAGTATAATATACATTTAGTGCGCCCCCCCCAGTATAATAACATTGAGTGCGGCCCCCCCAGTATAATAAACATTGAGTGCGGCCCCCCCCCCCCAGTAGAATAAACATTGGTGGCGCAGTGGGAAGTGCCAATGAGGGTTAAAAAAATAAATAAAAAATTAACTCACCTCCACCAATTGATTGCGCAGCTGCCGGTCTCCTGTTCTTGCTTCAGGACCTGTGGTGATGTCACTGAGCTAATCACATGGACCATGGTGATTGATCATATGATGTACCATGTGATGACCAAAGTGATGTCACCACAGGTCCTTTGACAGGTCCTAAAGAAAGAACAGGAGACCGGCAGCTGCGCGATCAATTGGTGGAGGTGAGTTAATTTTTTATTTATTTTTTTAACCCTCATTGGCACTTCCCACTGCGCCACCAATGTTTATTATACTGGGGGGGGGGCCGCACTCAATGTTTATTATACTGGGGGGGCCGCACTCAATGTTTATTATACTGGGGGGGGCCGCACGCAATGTTTATTATACTGGGGGGGCCGCACTCAATGTTTATTATACTGGGGGGGCCGCACTCAATGTTTATTATACTGGGGTTGGCCGCACTCAATGTTTATTATACTGGGGGGGGCCGCACTCAATGTTTATTATACTGGGGGGGGCCGCACTCAATGTTTATTATACTGGGGGGGCCGCACTCAATGTCTATTATACTGGGGGGGGCCACACTCAATGTTTATTATACAGGGGGGGGCCGCACTCAATGTTTATTATACTGGGGGGGGGGGTCTCACATACATTGTCGGCTCCAGAAGGATGACTCATCCACATGAACGAGCACGCAAGGACTGAGCTCTCAGGGTGAGTCATGAGGAGGCGTGGCCGGCCTTCACTCAACTGCCGGAGCCAAACCAGGAAGTTATCAGGACATTTACTGCTGGTAAGATTGAAAAAGCAAAGTGGGACAACCCCTTTAAAGGGCCAGAAGCCTGGTGAGTGAGACTGACTTGTGAAAAAAAAAAATTTGGGGGGGGGGGGGGCTCTGGTCAAGTGGACTTGGTTGCCAAAATGTCTGTTACCGTGACTTTCATGACGGAATATGCCAGACGGTGGCAGCATATAAAACAGCGAGAAAACCTGGCCAAAGAGCTGGGTTATGGCTCAAGTGAAATGGTGTGCTTTGATGTAGAGCGGGAAGCTTTGAGGGCGCAATTGCAGTGGGCCCACGAGACAAATTCTCCAACACTTAGTGGACCCTTTGCAAAAGTCTAAGGTTTGGTTGCTGCAGTTGGTGTTCTGGAGACAAAGGTGTGTGCCGTTGGCAAGAGCAACCGTCGGGAAGACAAGAAGATGGAGAACAGTGCAGTTTTCTAGAGTTCCTATATTACCTGCGACTGTGCACAAAGTCCTAAAGGGCTGAAGTGACCGTCCAGGAAAAGTCGGGACTGCAGGCCATGCTGTTTCCGGTGGCAACGGTTGCAGTAAGGAGTCTTCCAGTGTTTGGGATACCAGGAACCAAGATAAATTACAGCTGGGTGAACCCAAGGGTGTGAACGGACAGGAAAGTGTGACAGTCCTCGAGGTGGATATGCAGTCTCAACAGTGTTCTATGGTCAATAAGGTAATGTCCCAGGTAGGGATTAATTCGTTAGTGCCCGTAGAGGTCAGCGTTAATAATGACACGAGCGGCATAGGTGACATATGTGCTGTGACCATTAGCAACTCCAAGAGGGAAGCTACCAGGTCGAAGTCTTGCGAAGTTGAGGTGGTTACTAGTAGTGACCAGATGACAGTTGTATCTGACATGACGAGAGTTAAGTGGGGAGACTTCAACCTAATGTCTGAGACCCATACCCAGGCCGTGGCAAAGGACCTGACATGTCGGTACAGCTGCAATCAGGAAAATGACTTCTCCCTCTCTACACGGTCCCTAGATATAATAAAGAAAAGACTACCTGTCTTCACAGAGTCACCGAAGAAGGCTGCAGAGGGGTCAAGGAAGGAAACCCCAAAATAAATTAGTGAGCTGAAGGGTCTATGGCCTGATATCCAGGTGAAGAGCAAAGGCTCCAAAGAAATACAGAAAACTACGGTAGACACTGTGGGGTTTTGCTCTAGTAGACAGGCTAGTGGACACAGTATAGAGGCAATCACAAAGTTTTTAACTTAAACAGTTTGGTGTTTATTCACACATAAGGAAAAACAAGATAACCGTTCTTAGTCTTGGTGTTTTTCACACCATGCAATGTCCATAGAAAAAAATCTTCACCTGGTTAGCAGTTTTCCATCTGCAGTCCACAGCAGGCTTTAGGGGTCTGTTTCCCGGCATGCGGCTCTCAGCCCTTTAGCACGGCACAAATTCACAGGTCCCAAAACACAGAGACTCCCCAGCTTCTCTGTCAGATGGAGGAAAAACCACACCCAGCTGAGACTGCTGGCTGGGTTTTATATAGGCCAAAAAAGACCCGGCCTGGAGCATGGGGAGCAGCCACCCACCCAGCACTTTGGCTACTCCCAGTAAGAGCCGGCCCGGATCGGCTCTACAACCATACTAACAACAAAACAGTGTCAGTCAGCACAAGCTGCTGCTGACACTTTAAACTACCGGCTCTTACCTCATCGAGGCCAGGAATCTCGGTGACACATACTTTCCATCAATGACGGCCCCTTGTGCCTTCCTACATACCTCCCCCATCTGCGTTTCCCTGTAGCCTGCCTGCCCTATGATCCACGGAAAACTTGAAGTTTTGTAAAGATATTAACCTTCTAGTGACCCGAGCATTCCTTTCTTTGGCTTGGCTCGTCCACTTGAGAGGGGAGTGTTCGGTCACCAGAGAGAACTTTCTCCCCAACAGATAATAGCGAAGAGACTCGAGTGCCCACTTGATGGCCAGGCACTCTCTCTCCACTATACTGTACCTAGTCTCGGCTGGGGTAAGTTTGCGGCCCAGGAAAACAACAGGATGTTCCTCCCCACTGATGTCCTGAGAGAGTACAGCTCTGAGTCCTACTTCAGAGGCATCGGTCTGTACCACAAACTCCCTCTTTAAGTCAGGTGTCACCAATACTGGGGACCCACACAGGGCAGACTTCAAAGCGGAGAAAGCCTTTTCCGCCTGCTCATTCCACTGAACCGTCACTGACTCGCATCCCTTCAAAAGGCATATGCGGCGACTGTAGCAAAATTGGGGACAAACCTCATATAGTACAGTACCATACCCAGGAATGACTTTACTTGCCGAGTAGTGACAGGTCGGGGGCCGATTCCTAATTGCCTCAATTTTGTTCACCTGAAGTTCAATAATTCCGCACCCATTTACATACCCCAGGTACTTGGTCTCTTCTAACCCGATTGCGCACTTTTTTGGGTTAGCGGTTAAGCCAGCCTTCCTAAGGGAGTCCACTACAGCCTGTACTTTAGGTAGGTGACTTTCCCAGTCGGTGCTGTGGATAATGATATCGTCCAGGTACGCTGAAGCGTACAGACGATGTGGAAGTGACCGAAGGAGCGGCTACCGAAGTGGAAAAAAACACTAAAAGAAGCAGAGGTCTCTGAAACTGGCGCCAAAGAGGGGGAAACCACTGCTGTAAAGAAGGAAGAAGTGAATTGGAGGCATATAAAAGAAACAAGCGGTGATAAGCCTGCCCCGCATGGCAAAGGAGAAAGGTCAGGACACGACTATGACTTGGAACAGTTCGGTCAAGAGTTGCAGCAGTCCAAGAAAGGACATGAGAAGCATGTGCAGAGCCAAAAAATCTAAAAAGAGAGCCTGACGGTCATATAAACATGAAGTTTTTGGGACTTGTGAGGCAGTGACAGGCCTCATAACTGCTAGGGGAAATTTATGGACGGAAATTCTGTGTCTTCCCTGTCAGTCATCAGGTGTGAGGCAGCACCAGGTGCCACAATCAGTCTGGGATAAGAGCCTAGCCAAGACTGTCAGTCAAGGGAGAGAGTCTTTGTGCAACAGAGTCCTGCTGGAGGCTCTGGAAGAGTTGTCTCAGCCGAGCTGGATGGGGGGCCACGGGGCTAGGTGTTGGCCTGAATTTCGGGGGACTCTACGAGGTCGGGGAAATGACGGTCACATGGTCAGAGTCGGCAGGACTGCTAGACCCATACCCCCAAAGGTACTGGACTTGTTACTACCTGAGAGGCTGGAAAAGCCACATGTTGTTGCCGTGTGTGAATGGCCTTTATAGTGGTGTAGAACACTGTGCCTTGTAGTAATACACATAGGGAGTCTGCTTTGGTAGTGAAATAATACTGCGAGTCCGTAGGCATTGCTCTTAGAATCACAGCTTTTTTGGGTGGTCACGGTGCCAAAACTGACCAAATAACTCAAGTATCAACTCTGCCTTACAGGTAGATGTTGGCGTCAAGAAGAAGTGCACTTCTTTTACACCATCGTCAGCTGATTCCACATAGATGACTACAGAACATGTTCTATTAAACGCTTATACAAGTAGAGCCCCCCGACAGAGTGGAGAGGGTGTCAGCAGTCAGTTTGTGTTGACGTCACTGATTATTTTGCCCTTCCTATGATCCGTCAGAACAATAACCCAGAAAAAACTGATCCTGTCTGTGGAGCATACGCCTTCACTCTGTCAGCATTTGCTCAATAATCCTTTAGTATTGCTAAAGGCAAAAACAAACCGGAGTGGATCTAAAGCAGAGATGACACATGAATGTAATATTTGTCTTCTGCGTTTTGTACCCACTCCTGCTTTTGGCTATCAAATCATAAGCCAATTCTGATGGGACCATACAGGCCTTTAAAGCTTCTACACAGACAGAATCCGTTATGCGTCTGTCACGAGGGTGTCAAGAGCCACGTCTGACTCCGTTATACCTGGGGTCAGGAAGTCGCAGCGGGTGGCTGCGCGCTCTATGTCTAAAGATCACGTTGTTTCTTAGTGATTGTTTTCTGTGTTTGCCTTGCAATCCTTTTTGTCTCACTCAGGGATCCGTAGCTTCTCCTCCTCAGCTGTTTCTTGTCTGCCACTCCCAACCTCCTTATATTCTCCTCTCACACTTCTCTAGTTGCCAGTTATAGAGCTTCCTGCCTGGACATCTATACTGACCCACTGGAGCTGTGAATCCTGGTTGTTGTTCCAGAGTGCTACCCTCCGGATCCCTGTTGGGCTTTTTGTTGTCTCCTGTTGTCGCCCACCTGGGATTATATGTTTAGTCTGTATTGTCTGTCCTCCCCTTGGTGTTTTCCTTTAGAGCTAGTGGTGCGGACTAGTGTTCCCACCGCCCTGTTCACTATCTAGGGCTCATCTTAGGGAAAGCCAGGGTTTTAGGCACGTGATCGGCGTACGGGTGAGGAACCCGTCTAGGGACGTCAGGGCAGCCAGGTGCCAGCCGCAAGGTGAGTCAGGGGTCACCACCTTCCCTCTCACTTGGGCAGGGCCTTCCTCTTTCCCTCCCTCTGTGTCACGTATGTGATAGTCACGCCGATCGTGATAGCGTCTCATTTTTCCTTCCTTCTGACAGATCAGAAGAAGTGGCAATTAAATAATGATGTCAGCCAGGCCGAAAGCCAAAATAGTGGACCCGTTATGAAGTGAGGAGGGTGGGAACAGCATGAGAAGTCTACAGATTGTACCTATGACATAGTGGTGAGGTGAAAGCAGCATGAGGAGACCGAAGAGTGGTCCAATGACAGGGTCTGTAGGTGGCGGCAGCATGAGGAGAGCACAGAGCGGCACAATGACAGAGTCTGGAGGTGGCGGCAGCATGAGTAGGCCAAAGAGTGACACAATAACAGAGTCTTTAGGTAGCGGCAGCAGCAGCATTAGGAGTAGGTCACAGAGTGGCACAAATGACCGAATCTGGAGGCGGCGGCAGCAGCATCAGGAGGAGGCCACAGAGTGGCACAATGACAGAGTCTGAAGGTGGCGGCAGCATCAGGAGGCCACAGAGTGTCAAGGTGACATACTGTGGAGGTTGGTGGCAATACCAGTACTCGCTAAAGATGGTGGGTGAAAAAAATGTTTTCCACCGAAATAATTCACAAAAGATTTGACCACATATAAGTGCTGCACTTAACACTGAATACAATTTTTTTTTTCCACCCAAATAAGTTACAAAAGATTTTACCACATATAACTGCAGCGATGAATGCTGAATGAAATTAGTTTTTCCACCGAAATAATTCACAAAAGTTTTTAACACATATAAGTGCAGCGCTGAACGCTGAATAAATTTTCTTTTTCCACCAAAATGCTTCAATAAAGATTTTACCACATATAACGGAGCAAGGAGATGGAAACGGTCTTCGGATTCCCCCCGCACTATACGGCCGTCTCAGAAATTAACCGCTGCTCCTGGGAAGGTCGTGGAGTGTCCTGGTCATCCGGCATCTATTCACTCCGCTGAAGGATTATTTTGAAAGTGTGTATAAGCCACACAGGGCCCCCACGCTGCAGATTTATCATGGAGATATCCTGGAGATTTATCCGTATATAACCATATCCCTGACCGCTGAATAAATTTAGTTTTTCGACCGAAATACTTAAAAAAAAGTTTTTACCACATATAACCGCCGCACTGACTGACTGCTTCAGCCGCTACTTCCGTGAACCCCTGCACCACTACTTCCCGGGTAGGTAGGCTGTTGCGAAGCAGGTGCTCTACCCCGGGCACATTTGGCTCCCGACCTCCCACTGCTGCCACCCTGCTGAATCCCAGCCATGCTTTCAACACATATTACCGCCAACGTGAACTGAGAATGTATTTTTCTGTTTGTACTGAAATAGGCCACTAAACACTTTCAAGGCATATAACCTCCGCCAGCATGATCTGAGAATGTATTTTTCTTTTTGTACTGAAATACAAAATAACACATATAACCGCCGCACTGACTGACTGCTACCACCGCTACTTCCGTGAACCCCTGCACCACTACTTCCCGGGTAGTTAGGCTGCTGCAAAGCAGGTGCTCTACCCCGGGCACGTTTGGCTCCCGACCTCCCACTGCTGCCACCCTGCTGACTCCCAGCCATGCTTTCAACACATATAACCACCAACGTGAACTGAGAATATATTTTTCTTTTCGTACTGAAATAGGCCAGTAAATGCTTTCAGCAGAAATAAATGCACCAGTGAAATGTGTATATATTTTTCTTTTTTTACTGAAATAGGCCACTGAATGCTTTTGCAAAGAAATAACTGGAGAGGTAAACTGAGCATATATTTTTCTTGTTGGACTGAAATGGGCCACTATACTCTTTCACCAGAATTAACTGCAGAAATGCTCTAAGAATATATTTTTCTTGTAGTACTGAAATACGCCCCTATACGCTTTCACCAGAATTAACTGCAACAGTGCAGTGCGTGTATATTTTTGATGGTTGGACTGAAATATGCCCCTATACGCTTACACCAGAAATAACTGCAACAGTGCAGTGTGTATATATATATATATATATATATATATATTTTTTTTTTTTTTTTTTTACTGAAATATGCCCCTATACGCTTTCACCAGAAATAACTGCAACAGTGCAGTGTGTATATATTTTTCTTATTTTACTGAAATACGCCCCTATACGCTTTCACCAGAAATAACTGCAACAGTGCAGTGCGTATATATTTTTGTTGTTGTACTGAAATACACCCCTATACGATTTCACCAGAAATAACTGCAGAAGTGATGCGTAAATATTTTTCTTGTCGTACTGAATAAGATATTAAGATATAAGCCACAAAAGGCTTTTCAACATAACACTTGCAGCCTAATAACAAAAAGCTGGAATGACAAAGCTATCTAATGACTATTTGGATCCCCAAATATTAGTTCCCTGCACTTGTAAATCGCTTTCCTATCAATGTCCCTAGCGCCTTCTGACATCTTTCCCTGCACTAAGATGCTGTGAAATGATTCCTCCCTATCCTTTCCCTGCACTTATAAATCCTTTTTTAAGTTTTTTTTTTAAACAGGTTTTTCCAATTGCTGTCCCTTGCTCCTTCACTCGTCTGTCCCTGTACTCTGAACGCTGGAAAATGGCAGAATCTAAAATGGCTGCCGTATTTATAGGGCTGATTGGCTGGATGCAGGCATGTCAATCTGGGTGATCCCGCCTTCCGAGAGTTCCTTGCTCCATGTCCTCATTTCTCAGACGTGTAGCCGCCATTTTAGGAAAATTCTTATTCGTTACCATGAAGCGCGAGTTGCGAATCAAATTTTTCCTGAAATTCGGATCGAATTCCCCTTTGTCAGATTCGATTAGCTCATCTCTCATTACCACTACATAGCGACTGAATGTCTCCATACTTATATTCAATATAAATCAATGTACTAGGAACAAACTTACCACAATAGAGTGAACATATAGTGGCAGATAATAGTTCTACACAAGCACTGTGAACACTATACAGTACAGTTATATCCAGGGACTTATTGCAAGAGACATCTCTTTCATTGTAATCATTCACTTTCCTTTTTCTTCTCCATCTGGCCCACATTGCCATGGACAATTTCTCAGCTATGACGTGCAGAGTGTAAAGCAAAGACATCTTTGGCTCCTTGCTTTTTCAGCATTCTCAGTAGTTATATCCCTGTTTATGCCACCATGCATTACTAATTTCCCACTTTGTGTCCCCATATGTGCACCCATGCAATAGTAAAGCCCTCCTTTGTATCTCCATACAGTTGGAATGTCCCTTTAATGTCCCCCTTTGCACTTCCATACAATAGTAATGTTTGCCTTTGTGCCCCAACAGTAATGCCTACTTTGTGTCCCCATATAGTAGTAATGTTGTACTTTGTACCTTCATACAGTAGTAATGTCTGCATTTGTGCAAGATACAGTAGTAATGTCTGACCTTGTCCCCCAACAGTAATCTTCACTTTGTGCCCCTTATTTTATTTATATCTTATAGTATGCCTTATTAGGATAGTGTCACCCCACTGTGCCCGACTAATGCCCCAACTATGCTGTATTAAACTAGTAATTACCTTCACTGTGGCCTATTAAAATAGTAAAGTCCACCACTCTGTAGTAATGTACCCCACTGTGCCCCCTTTGCACCAAAAAAAATGAATAAAATGAAACATACTTAACCCAGCTCCAATTATGAGCGGCCATCTTTCCCCTCCTTGCTCTGAACTATGCAGTGACATCATCACCAGACCTGATGTCTTCTACATCCTGTCAACCTCCTGGGAGCAAAACCTTTGGATATCTGCTAGTCCACAAGCTTCAAGTGGTTGTCCAGGCTCAATGCTGAACCCAGACATATCCCCTCCTTCACCCCAGCAGCCCTCTGAGATGAGCATGTCATGCTCTCCTTTGCCCTGTGCTGCATCACGCAGGGCAAGGCCTTTTAACAACGATCCGGTGATGTCCGCCCCCTTAGTGCTGGTGACGTCACCGGTAACACTGCTAAGCGGAAGCCTCCTCCTAGCAGTGTTAAAATGTAGACAAAAAAGGGAGAGCATTAAAGCATAAAATGCTCATCTCAGAGAGGCTGCCTGGGTTAAAAAGGGGATGTCCGGGTTCAGCTCTGAACCCGGACAACCCCTTTAAAGCAGGCTGTGGCTCGGAAGACCAAGTAGTGGAGCAGGGAGCCAAAGGCCTTCTGCTCCACCATAGTTTTTTTACTGCATCCGCATCTTGGAATGCAGCTACAGTTGAAAGGAGTCCCTATCCTTGGATCTTTCATGGTCCCCTTCCACTTCGATCGCTGTCACACCCCTTTGTGACCGTGATCATTATGCCACTAAAAAATAGAGGTGACAGGTTTGCTTTAAGGATGCTGTCTTCTCTAGTTAAAGGAGTATTCCCATCTCATAAAGTAATACCATAGCACTATGATATGTTATCACTTTATGATTACTGGAGGCAGGGCCGCCATCAGCGGGGTACAGCTGATACCCCAGTAAGGGGCCAGACTCCGGGGGGGGCCCGGCTGATCCCGAGCCTTTTTTTTTTTTTTTGTGAGTCAATCAGTGAGTGATAGGCCGCCTTTAAATCAGCGCTCATCTCTTTGCGATCTTACACTCGGCTCCGGTAGCAGGCAGTGCGGGCGGCGCTCACTCACTGACGTCACGTGCCTGCTCTCTCCACTAGGCGGCGCAGGCACGTGACGTCAGTAAGTGAGCCCGCACTGCCTGTTACTGGAGGGAGCTGAATGTAAGGTAATAAAGAGATGAGCGCTGATTTAAAGTTTAAGTTACTGCAGGATACGGATTATCGTTTATAAATGTATACTCCTGTGAGCGGCGGGGAGGGGGATCTGTGGATGGCACTGTTATGGAGGGGGATCTGTGGATGACACTTATGGGGGGAATCTGTGGATAACACTATCATTGAGGGGGATCTGTGGATGACACTGTCATGAGGTGGATCTGTGGATGACACATATAGCATAGGATGCTATATACGATATGTGTCAACCACAGGTCCACCCCCATAAGTGTCATCCACAGATCCCCCTCCATAACAGTGTCATCCACAGATCCCCCTCCATAACAGTGTCATCCACAGATCCCCCTCTATAACAGTGTCATCCACAGATCCCCTCCATAACAGTGTCATCCACAGATCCCCCATAATAGTGTCATCCACAGATCCCCCCAAAAAAAGTTTCATCCACATATCCCCCATAAGTGTCATCCACAGATCCGAACCCTCAAACTGATTTTAAAATTGAGAGATTAGCCAACATTTCCTACGGTGTAGGACATGTCTGAGCCTGGGCACCGCGACAAGGTTTCTCAAGTAGCCCGGGACCATATCAGCTAGTCTTGAGTGGGACTCGCAGACTCCTCCCTCCTCCCATTGCAAGCATGGTTACATGCTGGAGATAACTGGTGAGTTGTTTTTGAGTCGGCCTCATGCTCCTGTAATTTGCCCACTGGCTCCTGGTATTGCCCATACGGCTCAGGTAGGAGAGTATTGGGTCCCGGGCTACTTGAGAAACCTTGGCGCGGTGCCCGGGCTCAGACATGTCCTACACCGTAGGACATGTTGGCTAACCTCTCAAGTTAGTAAGACCGCAGAGTGCACCTGTCTTTGCTAGTTATTTTGTTATATTGTTATATTGATTATCACATCCACATAATTGCTATCTTGTGTAGGATGTCTATTGTGGTATTTGTGGTTTGCTGCGGGCATCCTCCACCGTATGCATTTTTGCTGGGGATCGTCATTAGCAACGGGCCACAAGTGCAGGATTTGCTCCCCTATATGTATGCACAACTGCATGTGGGTTTGAGCACCTCCTGCTAATACCACACCATTCTTTTCAGTTCATCCACAGATCCCCCATAACAGTGCCATCCACAGATCCCCCATAACAGTGTCATCCACAGATACTTCATAACAGTGTCATCTACAGACCCCCCATAACAGTGACTGGAGCAGACCTGCTGATAAACACACCTAGGCCACCACCAGTCAAGGTAAAAACTTACAGCTGTCAATAATGTAATGTAGGTCATGTAATGTTTTGAGACCAAAATGGCCCAGATGACCACCAAGAATATGTAGAATATCTAAAATTAACTGGTCAAGTAAAATGTTGCATGAAACAATCATCAGGTGGCTGACAAAAAAGGGGCGGGCCAAAGGGCTGAGTCAAGGGGGCGGCAAAATTAGCTTTCGCCTAGGGTGGCAAAAATCCTTCCACCGGTCCTGTTCGCGTGCTGCCGTCTGCCAGTCAAGTTTGCAGGCGCGGCGGCGGGAAGTGGAAGCCTTAGCCAGAACTAGGAGAGGCGAGACCAAAGACCAGAGTCCACAGACTGGAGCGCAGACTGGGGTGGGTCCTTGGGGGTAGAGAGGGGGCTGGGAGGAGTAGTTAGGACACATTCTAAAGAGGCGGAGTAGAAGCGGGCCATGGAGGAGGGGGGCCCAGGCCTTGAGCTGTGTAAGGGGCCCCAAAATTTCATATGGCAGCCCTGACTGGGGGGCTGACCTATGAGAACCCCACCGATCCTTAGCATAAAGGAATCAGTACTGTACTCCCTTTTGCAGTTTATCGCGTTGGTGACCAAGTGGTTGACCAGGAGAACAGCTGTATAGGGGCAGTCTATATCAAGAAAACCTTTCAAAGGCTCTGTACATCTTTGGGACATCTTTTTTAATTTTTTATCATTGTCTACTCAGTTTGGGCTAAAATCATTTTTTCATATTGGTCATTAATAAAAATCCTTAACAGTTTTTCATCTAAAGCTTTTATTTTATTACCTCTGTAGACTGTTCTTTAAGAATTACAGTGAATCTGCCGCTCATCAGAGAGCTGTAGTCTGTAGTCCTTATCTGTACTTTTCTAACAGCTCCTAAGTTAGCATATCAAAGGCAGGCAGGGCACATTGTAAAAGTAGTTGGACAACATGCTCGTGGCCAACAGAGTGGGAAGATATTTGGGTGGTCACAAGGTGGAGTCCATGGTGGGGGGCTAGGACACAGGAAGATATATGCTATGAGAAACTGGGAAGTCGCTCTCTTCTCTTCCTGCCAGCCCTTTGACCAACAACACTCCAGGAACAAGCAAAGTTATATGTCTGGTTATATGTTTGTGCATATAAGTAAAATATCCCAGCAGACTTTATATGTGTACATATAGATATTTGTAGTCTGTGATTGTATTCCATTATACCTGTTTACAGACCAGTAGAGTATATATGCTGTTTATGCATGAGTCTCTATATGTACAGGTACTAATGGTCAGGTACTGGATATGAGTTGGTTAGAAGAGTAGATCCAGTAGACTGTATATTTGTGGACTCTGGATATACTTTATATACATACACATTATTAGCCACATTGCTTAGCATCCAGGGAGGGCAGGAACAGAGGCAGCTGTGTATGGTGGTGTCCTCTATGTATTGTGTTATTTGTAGTGTCTGTATCTTTATGTAATGTCCATTGCTTTGTCATCTCTATGTTATCAGTAAACTATTTTTATATATAGGTATCTGCGAGGGTTGTATGTTGTGCTCCTGGGGTATATGATGGAATGGAGGCAGTGGCGTTGCGAGGGGGTGCATCAGGTGACACCAGTCTGATGGGGTGAGTGACGTCACCCACCGGACCCAACACCCCTAGCACCCCCCCCCCCGGTAAGCGATCTGAATGCTAGCAAACACCCCCCCCCCCCATGTCGGCGATTTGTCTACTAGCAGTCCTGAACAACCCCCCCATCGTCGATCTGTCTGCTTATCCCCACCCCCACATCAGAGTTCTGTTTACTATAAACCCCCCCCCCCCCCCCCATGTTACCGCTTGGGTCGGTTGGCAGGCTCAGTGAAGGACGTGAAGGGACATCAGCGGCGCGGCGGCAGCAGGCCAGAGCTTGATGGACGTCTCCTACGTGACTCGTCTACACAGGTCAGAACACGATGACCACACGAAGAAGCGGTCACCAGAAGAAATTGAACAGCATTTGGTGTCTCGGTCAGCCAGCCAGTGAAAGTGGGGTGCACCTGACGTAGGTGAGCTTCTGCCAGCAAGGGCTCTAAGCTTTGGGGGGGTCTGCTCAGCTAACGGATGCCCCCCTACAGCAGTAGCACCCCCATCATCGACCAGCAACCACCCCCCCAGAATAGGTCCCAGTACAGATCCCTGAGGTCCCCACTGGTAAAGACCTTGCTCTGAATATACCCCATTGACAGCAACCCTCTGTTGTCTGTCACTCACTGAGCCACTGCCTAATCCACTCAACAATATGGGAGTCCAAGTTCAATCAAAAGCAAAAAAATATATACCATGACCTTTCCAGTATTACCATAACAAAAATTGCATGCTGATGCCACAAAGTTAAACCAATGGATGGTATTATATGGTTTATCTATACTGTTAGCAACATATGAGAAGCACAAGATACAAATTATATGTTTTCATTCTGTCCTCTTTTTTTCAATTGGGTTTCAGAAAGCAAAGTCTGAATTGCTAAGGGAATATTCCACCATGCCACATGGAATGCATAAGTCAAAGAGGCCAAGTGGATACCAGCAAAGGAGAACAAAAGAGGCAAAACTAAATTAATCAAATCCCTTGCTGGATCCATGCTCAAGTATGTCAAAAGACCAGAAGATGGCCAGGGTTCATCAAAAGACACTGCACCAATTGACCAAGCTGATTCTTCTGATGCTTTTACTAGAAAGCTTTCTGCAGAGGAGCAAGAAGTGGAAATGGCAGAATCTGAAGAAGAGCAAGGAGGGGAAACTTTATCAGATTTTCACTGCAAACAAATGGAGTGCTAAATATCTTTACACTTAAAAATATATTTTTATTTAAAGAGGACATTTCACCGATTATGACACTTTGAACTAAGAATACAGACATGGAGAGCCGCGCTCGGGGATCTCACTGCACTTACTATTATCCCTGGGCGCCGCTCCGTTCTCCTGCTATGCCCTCCAGTATCTCCGGCCACTAAGTTATAGTAGGCGGAGTCTGCCCTTGTTCTTCTATAGCGCTGGCCAATCGCATTGCAGGCTGTGAGCTCTGCGCTGCAATTGGCCAGCGCTAGAGCAGAACAAGGGCAGACTCCGCCTACCATAACTTAGTGACTGAAATCTCCGCCTACTATAACTTAGTGGCTGGAGATACCGGAGGGCATAGCTCTCCATGTCTGTATTCTTAGTTCACAGTGTCATAATCGGTGAAAGGTCCTCTTTAATACAATGTAAAAAGAACTATCATTACATGATATAATACAATAGTAGGGAATAACAGCCCCCCCCCCTCAACCTCTCTCAAACCATAAATAGGAAAATAGGAGGAAAGAGCCGTGCCAATATTGATCATGAATCTGCATAGGAAAATGCCTACAGTTGTGTAATCTGATGCATCCAGCATACAATAATATGTACTGGGCCAACCTAATGCCGCTCTGATATGAGACACAGCTCCAACCTAAATTCATATACTTAAACTCTAACAAATATACAGCCAGGTCCATAAATATTGGGACATTGACACAATTCTAACATTTTTGGCTCTATAAACCACCAAAATGGATTTGAAATGAAACGAACAAGATGTGCTTTAACTGCAGACTGTCAGCTTTAATTTGAGGGTATTTACATCCAAATTAGGTGAACGGTGTAGGAATTACAACAGTTTGCATATGTGCCTCCCACTTGTTAAGGGACTAAAAGTAATGGGACAGAATAATAATTATAAATCAAACTTTCACTTTTTAATACTTGGTTGCAAATCCTTTGCAGTCAATTACAGCCTGAAGTCTGGAACGCACAGACATCACCAGATGCTGGGTTTCATCCCTGGTGATGCTCTGCCAGGGCTCTTCTGCAACTGTCTTCAGTTCCTGCTTGTTCTTGGGGCATTTTGCCTTCAGCTTTGTCTTCAGCAAGTGAAATGCATGCTCAATTTGATTCAGGTCAGGTGATTGACTTGGCCGTTGCATAACATTCCACTTCTTTCCCTTAAAAAACTCTTTGATTGCTTTTTCAGTATGCTTTGGGTCATTGTTCATCTGCACTGTGAAGCACTGTCCAATGAGTTCAGAAGCATTTGGCTGAATATGAGCAGATAATATTACCCAAAACACTTCAGAATTCATCCTGCTGCTTTTCTCAGCAGTCACATCATCAATAAATACAAGAGAACCAGTTCCATTGGCAGCCATATATGCCCACACCATGACACTACCACCACCATGCTTCACTGATGAGGTGGTATGCTTAGGATCATGAGCAGTTCCTTTCCTTCTCCATACTCTTCTCTTCCCAGCACTCTGGAACAAGTAGATCTTGGTCTCATCTGTCCATAGGATGTTGTTCCAGAACTGTCAAGGCTTTTTTAGATGTCGTTTGGCAAAATCTAATCTGGCCTTCCTGTTTTTGAGACTCACCAATGGTTTACATCTTGTGGTGAACCCTCTGTATTCACTCTGGTGAAGTCTTCTCTTGATTGTTGACTTTGACACACATACACCTACCTCCTGGAGAGTGTTCTTGAACTGACCAACTGTTGTGAAGGGTGTTTTCTTCACCAGGGAAAGAATTCTTCAGTCATCCACCACAGTTGTTTTCCGTGGTCTTTCGGGTGTTTTGGTGTTGCTGAGCTCACCGGTGCATTCCTTCTTTTTAAGAATGCTCCAAACAGTTGTTTTGGCCATGCCTAATGTTTTTGCTATCTCTCTGATGGGTTTGTTTTGTTTTTTCAGCCTAATGATGGCTTGCTTCACTGATAGTGACAGCTCTTTGGATCTCATCTTTAGAGTTGACAGCAACCGATTCCAAATGTAAATGGCACACTTTAAATGAACTATGGACCTTTTATCTGCTTATTGTAATTGGGATAATGAGGGAATAACACACACCAGGCCATGGAACAGCTGAGAAGCCAATTGTCCCATTACTTTTGGTTCCTTAACAAGTGGGAGGCACATATGCAAACTGTTTTAATTCCTACATGTTCACCTGATTTGGATGTAAATACCCTCAAATTAAAGCTGACAGTCTGCAGTTAAATCACATCTTGTTTGTTTCATTTCAAATCCATTGAGGTGGTGTATAGAGCCAAAATTGTTAGAATTGTGTCGATGTCCCAATATTTATGGACCTTACTGTATAAGGTAACCATACCTATTGGGAGATGAGAGGTTCAGTGGCGCTCCTCGACGCGCGTTTTTTATGTTCAATTGCTTCCTCAGGAGGAGGACTCAATATTGGCACGGCTCTTTCCTCCTATTTATTGTTTGAGGGAGGTTGAGAGGGTGGGGGTGCGACTGTTATTCCCTACTATTGTATTATATAATGTCATGATAGCTCTTTTTATATTGCATTAAATTAAAATATATATTTTTAATAATAAAGGTATTTTGTACTCCATTAGTTTGCAGTGAATGTTGGTATATTGAGGCATGTACTGTTGCACATTTTGTCGTGAAGTGCTTTGGACCATTCAGAGACTCAAATTTTATCTGATGTGTCCTTCTGGGAGATACCAATTCCAGATAATTTTCGGTTAGTAATTGTGAAAAGAGGAAGTGCTTCTTTCCAGAACCAAGATGCTCCTTTTAGGGTCACAAAAAGGCCTGATGCAGAAGCTGCAGCAAAGGGAGAAGTGCGTCAACTTTCAAAAGTGTGGTTTTACAAGGTCATGCCAAACGGAGAGAAAATTCTGAGGACATGGATGGTTTACTCACCTGTCAGCGGGAATTTATATTGCTTTTGTTGCCGACTCTTTGCCATCTGTACTACAGATACAACACCCAAATTTGTCACTGGGTTTCAGAAGTGGTGGAAACTGAGCCCAAAAGTATATAATCATGAGACATCCGAAAAGCACTTATACTGTCTGGAAAACTTTGGCAGCAGGACCGAGGCTGCATGAAACCATTGATGCCCAAACTATTTCTAGGATGTTCAATCCATTCTGAAGGGAAAAAAAGGAAGGCTATTTTTAATGGATGTGTGGACCATTCCCTTAACTTGTGTGGTCAGCACTCTTTTGCTGAAAATGCATCTTGCGTGTCCCTTTTTTGGAACTCTGCAGACAATGTTTTCTTTTTTTGCTGCTTCCACCCATCGATGGGATGTGTTAATTGACTATCCTGGAGTGTCAGTAAAAAGTATCCACAACACGCTAGAGTGCCCATTATGCTGTAGTTAAGCCAGTAAAATACAAATTTGACATTTATGTCAGCACTTGAAAATGTTTTTTGAGCCTTGTGAAAATATGGACACAAGAGGAGCAGCACAAGGTCTTCTACCTGCTGTCTGTGACTTTACTTTTCTATGCTACCTGCACTTCTGGTCTGATTTACTGAGGGAAGTTGATGATGCACAGCAGTACCTGCAGACTAAGGGCTTAAGTCTTGATGAAGTGATGACAAAGCTTGAGACACTAAGACTTTTTCTGTATGAGGAGCGCAGTCACCTAGTCAAAAATGCAATTCAGCAGGCACTTTTAAAAGCTGATGAATATGGAATTGCAGTAGAGAGAAGAGCCAGGTTTAAGAAGAGAATGGCAGGGGAACTGGCAAGAGATGCTGGAAGCGCAAGTCTCCAAGAAGAAAATAAGGGGTCGATGCTTGAGTGCATTGATCGCTTTCATTTGGAACTCCAGACCAGATTAAGAGCCATCATGAAAGTAGCAGGCATGTTTGAAGCTGTTCAAGCAAAGAGTCTCATATCTGCCATTGAAGGAGAATTAAAGGTGACCATTCCAAAACTGACCAATTTCTACGATGAGGTATCCGAGAGTGAGCTGTTACTGGAGATACCAAGTTTGAGAAGACATGTAACAGCAGCAAAGTTGGACCTAGAAGAAGTCACAGATTGGGCAGCTTTATAAGTTTTGACCTTCATATCTGAATGGGATTTTATTAAATCTCTCCCGACACCTTTCACCATGTCTGAAATTATTTCTCACAACCTTCGTATCTGTGGCTTCGTGCGAGAGGAGCTTTTCAAAGCTTAAACTTATCAAAAATGATCTGCAATCTACAATGGGAGAGTCTAGGCTTTCCGATCTTGCACTGTTATCAGTTGAAAGCGAATTAGTGCCAACCATTGATTTTGATGAAGTAATTAACAGTTTTGAAAAGCTTTGAAGGCCAGGAAAGCAAAGTTCTGAATTGATTAAGATGTTCTTTAAGTGCACTTGTATTTGTTCCTGTTCAATTTTATGTTATTTAATTTTTTATTATTATTATTTGTTCCTGTTGAATTTTGTGTTATTTAATTATTTTTATTTTTTTTCCTGTTAAATTTAGTGTTGTAAAAATGTTATTTGTTCAGTAAAGGTTGAATTTAAAATAAACGTTATTTTTTTTAAAGCATTAACTTTGATTTCTTTTAACATATTTTTTGTTATATGGCTAAAAAAGTATTGCTTTTGGGGGGGGGGGGGGTGACACCATTTTCTACCCTATCGGGTGACTAGCAACGCCACTGCTGGAGGGGTGTATTTAGTAAACAAAGTAATCTGGTTATATAGGAAACAAGGGCAACAGTCTAGGAATAGAATAGAAGGAACGGAACATGGAGATAGACATAAAGCTTCAATTTCCAATAAGCATAACCTCCCTTCATCATTGTACATACAATATAGCAATAAAGTGCATTAAAATTTAGAAAAAAAAGGGTAAGTATTCATCGAGCCATCCTCAGACACAACTATTTTCATAAGCACTGTTTGCTACTCAGCAGTAGTGCAATTTATCATTAGCAACCATTCCACAAATCTAAAGTCCCACATATACATAAGAGAGAAGTCCACCAAATCCATTTCAGTGGGGCTGGCCAAATGTCTTTTGGTTCGGGGCCATCCTTACTCTCCCCCGACAAATTGTCATCGGAAGGAAAGATCAGGCATGATAGCTATCCTGTAAGTCGATGGTCGACCTTTTAAGAGGCCTTGAGACATGACTTGTGTAATAATTAAGCCAGTATCTCATCTGCAAACAGGTGTTTTATGGTGATTGCCCATCAGTGCAGAGCAGAGATTACTGGCTTGACTGGGTGAGAGGCCTAGGTCAGGATTTGGAGAATACAATATCTCATGCCTCATGGTGTGAGGAGTCTTATAGGCAATGCTCCTCTGGAATTCTGGAAAGAAGGTATGCAAATGAGCTCTTAACTACTTCATTATTATCCAAGTCATGTCTCAAGGCATGACTTTAAAAGGTCGAACATTGACTTAGAGGATAGCTGCTTTACATCTGGTAGCATGAGAAGCAGAGCTTGTTAAGAGCTCACTTGCATACATGGTGTACTGATACTGATTTGTATTATATGCACTGCAGTGAGTGCTGTCCCAAAGGGAATACATGTCCCTGCCTCTGCCCGTACCCTCCACTGAAAGCTCTGCCATAGAACATCAAATACCTTTCACTGATGTTCTACGCAGAGCTTTCAGCGGAGCACTAATAATGCCGTAAACATAGTGCCCCGCCCAAAAATAATTGTTATAAGCCGAGAGTAATAGTGCTCCTAAAAGTCTCACCAATAGTAATAATACACTTAGTGTTAACAGTGCCCCAATAGTAATAATGCCCCCATTGTGCCCATACTAGTAATCATTTCACCCATAGTCCCCCAATAGTAATAATTCTTCTTATAACGTGTGCCAGTACAAAAATCTCTCCCTTATAATGTGTGCCAGTGCACAAATACCCTCTTAAAATGTGCGCCAGTACAAAAAAAAACCTTTTAAAATGTGTACCAGTACAAAAAAGTATTCTTATAATGTGTGCCAGTACAAAAAATACTGTCTTATAATGTGCGCCAGCAAAAAAATGCCCCCTTATGTCTGCCAGTGCAAATAGTACCTCCATATAAATAAAAAAATGCCCCCTTAAAATGTGTGCCAGTACAAAAAAAGTGCCAGTACAGAAATATACCCCTTTAGGCCCCTTTTATACAAGGGAGTTCCACATATCGGACTCGCTGAGTATGCAGCAGCTCCGGTCCTGATCTCCCAGCACTGATGGGGTCGCATAGCATCATAATGATTTATGTAACCCTGAGAGTTCTGGAATGTATTGTATAGCAGTGACATAATGGTCTCAGTGTTATCCAATACATTCCAGAACTCTAAGGGTTACAAAGCATCATAAATCATTAAAATGCTATGCGACCCCATCAGTGCTGTGAGGTCAAGATGGGAGCTGCCTCATACTCGCTCTGCGAGTCTGATGCGTGGAACTCACACGTCTTAAAGGGGCCTTATGTGTGCCAGTACAAAATGTTCCTATTTAGTTCCGCCAGTAGAAACAATGCTCCCATAAAGCTCCTCTCCGCCCCCTCATAGTGGCCCAACAGAATGGTGCCATATAAAAAATAAACTCAAATACTTACCTCCATGCAACTGTCAGCCATGCAGTTCAGGCATTTTCTGGCCTGTTTCCTGAGCTGTACGCTGCCCTGCTCAGGCTGCAATGATAATGATTATGTCATCGCACTGCTGTGCTAGCCTCTGATAGGCTACAGGCACTAAGCCTGTGGCCTACTAGAGGGAAAGATGGGGCATGGAGACATTGCTCCCGTGCCCCACCGCAGCATTTAACTGTATTGCCATCCTGAGGACGAATAAAAAAAATATGGATATTGGCCTTGTGCATTCCACAATACTCATTAGTAGAAATGGCTATTCATGTCCCTAAACAGACAAGAATAGGACATGTTCTATAATTTGCATAACTGCCACACGGGTGCAGACTGCACACAGATGACATCCGTGGTTGTCCCCATTTTTTGTTCATGCACATGACCAAAATGCACAAAATGTGAATATCAGCAAACGGCACTTTTCGCAGGCCCTATTATCAAAATGCCTATTCTTGTCTGCAAAATGGACAAAAATAGGACATGTTCTATGTTTTATATACATATGACATCTGTGTGCTGTCCTCATTTTTTGCGGGCCCATAGAAATGAATGGGATCGGATGTGGACTGAAAATATGATGATCTGAATAAATCCTTTATCGAAACAATTAGGGTGTTTATTCCACTTTTGTGGCGTATATCTGGCAAAGATTCTATTGCATGACATCAGAATCGGCAGGCCCATCTCATTCATCATTTTCTACCCTTGGTTTAGGCGTATAAAATGGTCTAAATGGAAGGAAGCTGTCTTACATTTAGAATCGGTGGTGTATACACCGAAGTTATGTAGAGGCTAGCGCCTCTACATAACTTTGGTGATCCACCACCGGGGCAGGGGCTTATTATGACTGTCATCTAAAACGCTGGTCATAATAAATGTGCCTCTTAATGTCAGACAATTTATCTGAGAAAGGTTGAACTTGATGAACCAGTGTCTTTTTTTTTTCAACCTATGTAACTATGTATCTTTCTATGTAACTATGATGTTGCAAGTACTTTAAGGTTTTTCAGGGATTTTGATACTGATGTCCTATCCTCAGGACCCCACTGGTGAGCTGTTTGAGAAGGCATCAGCGCTCCTGTGAGTGCCATGGCCTTCTCCCTTCTTACCAAGCACAGCTCAGTACATTTTATAGCAAAACATACTTTATATTAAATATCAATTAATATTATATCACATATTATTTAATACTGAGCTTGAAATGAAGGGACTGAGTGACCAGGAGCAGACACACACAGCACAGGGCCCATATCAGATGCTCAAGCCCCTATACCGATGTTCAGGCCCCCATATCAGATGTTCAGACCCCTATATCAGATCCTCAGACTCTCATATCAGATCCCCAGATTCCCATATGAGATGCTCAGGCCACCATATTGATGCTCATACCCCCATATCAGATCCCCCCAGATGCTAAGGCCCCCATATCAGATCTGCAGACCCTCATATCAGATCCTCAGATCCCCATATCAGATGCTCAGACCCCCATATCTGATGCTCAAGCCCCTATATCAATGCTTAGGCCCCCCATATTGATTCTCAGGCCCCCATATAAGATGCTCAGACCCCCATCAGACCTCAGATCAGACTTAAAATAAATAAACATACCTCTCCTGCTCCACTGCTGCTCACAATGTCCGGTGTCGTCTCCTGCAGTCCCTACTTGCTGGTCTTTTCCCGGCTCATGCTGCACTGTCATCTGACCGCGTGCAATGTCAGGTCATAGTGTGTGCTGTTGTCACGGAAGGTGTACAGGAAACTAGAAGACACAAAATGAATATACGACTCACTGGATCCAAAACTAAGGAACAAAAGGGAGAGCCCTGCATCAGACCTGGCTCTCTCCCTGACTGCTTAGCCTATGCCAAAATCCCAATGGTAGATGATCGCATATCCTCGTACCTCGACTGTATAACACCTGAACACCCTATAATAGTGAGGGGACACGGCCACCGGCTCCCTACACTTGATACGGAGGGAGTCAGGGTCACCTGGGATCCAGCAAACAGAAAACCACAAATGAATGAACAAAACTTATCTGTAGAAGACTCAGAAGTAGGATCAGCATGCACACACTCCAGGAAGGAATATAAACCGCAAAGTGAAGCAGTCTGGGAAGGAATTTAAAGGGATGCAATCAGTGCAACTACATGACAGCTGAGAGAGGCTGACGAGATGAGAAAAGGAAAGCAAAACAAAAGGAAGCTCAAGGGGGAGGTTCTGAAAGACATCTGTCAGAGCTTCTCAGATGTCTGGTGGTGACAGTACCCCTCCTTCTACGAGTGGACTCCGGACACTCAGAGCCCACCTTCTCAGGATGGGACCTATGGAAAGCCCTGATGAGACGGGTGGCCTTAATGTCCGTCACTGGGACCCACATCCTCTCCTCAGGACCATAACCCTCCCAATGAACGAGGTACTGGAGAGAACCCCGGACAACACGAGAATCCACAATCCTAGAGACCTGAAATTCAAGATTACCATCAACCACAATCGGAGGAGGAGGCAAAGACTGAGGGTACAATGGGTTGGACATAAGGTTTTAATAAGGACTTATGAAAAACATTATGGATCTTCCAAGTCTGAGGAAGATCAAGACGGTAGGCAACAGGATTGATGACGGACAAGATTTTGTAAGGCCCAATAAACTTAGGACCCAACTTTCAGGAGGGAACCTTCAATTTGATATTCTTAGTAGACAACCACACCAGATCACCAACATTCAGGTCCGGACCAGGCACACGTCTCTTATCCGCCACACGCTTATATCTCTCACTCATGCTCTTTAGATTATCCTGAATCTTTTGCCAAATAGATGACAACGACGAGGAGAATCTGTCCTCATCAGGTAAACCAGAAGACCCCTCTCCAGAGAATGTCCCAAACTGCGGATGAAACCCATATGCACCAAAAAATGGTGACTTATCAGAGGACTCCTGACGACGGTTATTTAAAGCAAACTCAGCAAGGGACAAAAAAGAACACCAATCCTCCTGATTCTCTGCCACAAAACAGCGCAGATATGTCTCCAGATTCTGATTGACGCGCTCTGTCTGGCCATTCGACTGTGGGTGGAAAGCAGAAGAGAATGACAACCGAACCCCCAAGCGAGAACAGAAAGCCTTCCAGAATCTGGAAACAAACTGCGTGCCCCTATCAGAGACTATGTCTGAAGGAATACCATGCAATTTGACAATGTGATCAATAAATGCCTCCGCCAGCGTCTTAGCATTGGGCAAGCCAGGAAAAGGGATGAAATGCACCATTTTGCTAAAACGGTCCACCACCACCAGAATCAGTCTTCCCCGAGGAACGAGGCAGGTCCGTAATGAAGTCCATGGACAGATGTGTCCAAGGACGGGAAGGAATGGGTAAGGGAAGGAGAGGACCTGATGGCCGTGAATGAGGGACTTTGGCACGAGCACAGGTCTCGCAGGCTGCCACAAAACCCTCAACCGACTTACGAAGCGCCGGCCACCAGAATCTCCGAGCGATGAGATCCACTGTGGCTCTTGTCCCCGGGTGCCCAGCAAGGACAGTATTGTGGTGTTCCTTAAAAATCTTGTGTCTTAAAGAGAGAGGCACAAACAACCTCCCAGGAGGACAAAGATCAGGAGCCTCTGACTGAGCTACCTGAACCTCTGCCTCCAATTCAGGATAAAGAGCAGAGACCACCACACCTTTAGCCAAAATGGGACCCGGGTCTTCAAAATTCCCACCTCCCGGAAAACAACGTGACAGGGCATCCGCCTTCACATTCTTAACCCCAGGGCGGAACGTGACAACAAAATTAAACCTGGAAAAGAACAAAGACCATCGGGCCTGTCTCGGATTCAGACGCTTGGCTGACTCCAAGTAGGCCAGATTCTTATGGTCAGTAAACACGGTAATAGGGTGTCTGGCTCCCTCTAGCCAATGGCGCCATTCCTCAAAAGCCAGCTTGATGGCCAACAACTCCCTATCTCCCACTCTCTGCGGAGGAGAGTTTCTTCGAGAAAAAGGCACACGGTCGCCATTTGGCAGGAGAGGGACCCTGAGACAAGACCGCACCCACACCCACCTCAGAAGAATCAACCTCAACTATGAAGGGTAGAGAAATATCAGGTTGTACCAAGATGGGAGCGGAAGCAAAAGTCTCCTTGATATTAGAAAAGGCCTTACGCGCCTCTACCGACCAGGAGGAAAAATCTACCCTCTTTCTAGTCATATCAGTGAGTGGTTTAACAACAGAGGAATAATTCAAAATAAACTTCCTGTAATAATTGGCAAAGCCCAAAAAACGCATCAGCGCCTTCTGATTCTCAGGAAGCTTCCACTCAAGCACAGCGCGGACCTTCTCGGGGTCCATGCGAAAACCAGAAGCGGAGAGAAGAAACCACAGAAATTGAATTTCTGGAACAGCAAACACACATTTTTCCAGTTTAGCGTACAATTTATTCTCCCGCAGGAGGAGCAAGACCTGACGTAAGTGTTCCTTATGAGTAGAGTTGAGCGAACACCTGGATGTTCGGGTTCGAGAAGTTCGGCCGAACTTCCCGGAAATGTTCGGGTTCGGGATCCGAACCCGATCCGAACTTCGTCCCGAACCCGAACCCCATTGAAGTCAATGGGGACCCGAACTTTTCGGCACTAAAACGGCTGTAAAACAGCCCAGGAAAGGGCTAGAGGGCTGCAAAAGGCAGCAACATGTAGGTAAATCCCCTGCAAACAAATGTGGACAGGGAAATGAATTAAAATAAAAATTAAATAAATAAAAATTAACCAAAATCAATTGGAGAGAGGTCCCAAAGCAGAGAATCTGGCTTCCCGTCACCCACCACTGGAACAGTCCATTCTCAGATATTTAGGCCCCGGCACCCAGGCAGAGGAGAGAGGTCCCGTAACAGACAATCTGGCTTCATGTCAGCAGAGAATCAGTCTTCATGTCATAGCAGAGAATCAGGCTTCACGTCACCCACCACTGCAACAGTCCATTTTCATAAATTTAGGCCCAGCACCCAGGCAGAGGAGAGAGGTCCCGTAACAGACAATCTGGCTTCATGTCAGCAGAGAATTAGTCTGCATGTCATAGCAGAGAATGAGGCTTCACGTCAGCCACCACTGCAACAGTCCATTGGCATATATTTAGGCCCAGCACCCAGGCAGAGGAGAGAGGTCCCGTAACAGACAATCTGGCTTCATGTCAGCAGAGAATTAGTCTGCATGTCATAGCAGAGAATGAGGCTTCACGTCAGCCACCACTGCAACAGTCCATTGGCATATATTTAGGCCCAGCACACAGGCAGAGGAGAGAGGTCCCGTAACAGACAATCTGGCTTCACGTCAGCAGAGAATTAGTCTGCATGTCATAGCAGAGAATGAGGCTTCACGTCAGCCACCACTGCAACAGTCCATTGGCATATATTTAGGCCCAGCACACAGGCAGAGGAGAGAGGTCCCGTAACAGAGGATCTGGCTTCATGTCAGCAGAGAATCAGTCTGCATGTCATAGCAGAAAATCAGGCTTCGCGTCAGCCACCACTGCAACAGTCCATTGTCAGATATTTAGGCCCAGCACCCAGGCAGAGGAGAGAGGTCCCGTAACAGAGAATCTGTCTTCATGTCAGCAGAGAATCAGTCTGCATGTCATAGCAGAGAATCAGGCTTCACGTCACCCAACATTGGAACAGTCCATTGGCATATATTTAGGCCCCGGCACCCAGCCAGAGGAGAGGTTCATTCAACTTTGGGTAGCCTCGCAATATAATGGTAAAATGAAAATAAAAATAGGATTGAATGAGGAAGTGCCCTGGAGTACAATAATATATGGTTAAGGGGAGGTAGTTAATGTCTAATCTGGACAAGGGACGGACAGGTGCTGTGGGATCCATGCCTGGTTCATTTTTATGAAAGTCAGCTTGTCCACATTGGCTGTAGACAGGCGGCTGCGTTTGTCTGTAATGACGCCCCCTGCCGTGCTGAATACATGTTCAGACAAAACGCTGGCCGCCGGGCAGGTCAGCACCTCCAAGGCATAAAAGGCTAGCTCTGGCCACGTGGACAATTTAGAGACCCAGAAGTTGAATGGGGCCGAACCATCAGTCAGTACGTGGAGGGGTGTGCACACGTACTGTTCCACCATGTTAGTGAAATGTTGCCTCCTGCTAACACGTTGCGTATCAGGTGGTGGTGCAGTTAGCTGTGGCGTGTTGACAAAAGTTTTCCACATCTCTGCCATGCTAACCCTGCCCTCAGAGGAGCTGGCCGTGACACAGCTGCCTTGGCGACCTCTTGCTCCTCCTCTGCCTTGGCCTTGGGCTTCCACTTGTTCCCCTGTGACATTTGGGAATGCTCTCAGTAGCGCGTCTACCAACGTGCGCTTGTACTCGCGCATCTTCCTATCACGCTCCAGTGCAGGAAGTAAGGTGGGCACATTGTCTTTGTAGCGTGGATCCAGCAGGGTGGCAACCCAGTAGTCCGCACAGGTTAAAATGTGGGCAACTCTGCTGTCGTTGCGCAGGCACTGCAGCATGTAGTCGCTCATGTGTGCCAGGCTGCCCAGGGGTAAGGACAAGCTGTCCTCTGTGGGAGGCGTATCGTCATTGTCCTGCCTTTCCCCCCAGCCACGCACCAGTGATGGACCCGAGCTGCGTTGGGTGCCACCCCGCTGTGACCATGCTTCATCCTCATCCTCCTCCACCTCCTCCTCATCCTCATCCTCGTCCTCCTCGTCCTCCAGTAGTGGGCCCTGTCTGGCCACATTTGTACCTGGCCTCTGCTGTTGCCAAAAACCTCCCTCTGAGTCACTTCGAAGAGACTGGCCTGAAAGTGCTAAAAATGACCCCTCTTCCTCCTCCTCCTCCTCCTCCTCCTCCTCCTGGGCCACCTCCTCTTCCATCATCGCTCTAAGTGTTTTCTCAAGGAGACATAGAAGTGGTATTGTAACGCTGATAACGGCGTCATCGCCACTGGCCATGTTGGTGGAGTACTCGAAACAGCGCAACAGGGCACACAGGTCTCGCATGGAGGCCCAGTCATTGGTGGTGAAGTGGTGCTGTTCTGTAGTGCGACTGACCCGTGCGTGCTGCAGCTGAAACTCCACTATGGCCTGCTGCTGCTCGCACAGTCTGTCCAGCATGTGCAAGGTGGAGTTCCACCTGGTGGGCACGTCGCATATGAGGCGGTGAGCGGGAAGGCCGAAGTTACGCTGTAGCGCAGACAGGCGAGCAGCAGCAGGATGTGAACGCCGGAAGCGCGAACAGACGGCCCGCACTTTATGCAGCAGCTCTGACATGTCGGGGTAGTTGTGAATGAACTTCTGCACCACCAAATTCAGCACATGCGCCAAGCAAGGGATGTGCGTCAAATTGGCTAGTCTCAGAGCTGCAACGAGATTTCGCCCATTATCACACACCACCAGGCCGGGCTTGAGGCTCACCGGCAGCAACCACTCGTCGGTCTGTTGTTCTATACCCCCCCAAACATATGAGTTTCAGAATGGCCTGCTGACGTTTACCCCGGGCTGTGCTGAAGTTGGTGGTGAAGGTGTGTGGCTGACTGGATGAGCAGGTGGAAGAAGAGGAGGAGGAAGCCGAGAAGGAGGAGGTGGCAACAGGAGGCAAAGAATGTTGCCCTGCGATCCTTGGCGGCGGAAGGACGTGCGCTAAACAGCTCTCCGCCTGGGGCCCAGCTGCCACTACATTTACCCAGTGTGCAGTTAGGGAGATATAGCGTCCCTGGCCGTGCTTACTGGTCCACGTATCTGTGGTTAGGTGGACCTTGCTACAGATGGCGTTGCGCAGTGCACACTTGATTTTATCGGATACTTGGTTGTGCAGGGAAGGCACGGCTCTCTTGGAGAAGTAGTGGCGGCTGGGAACAACATACTGTGGGACAGCAAGCGACATGAGCTGTTTGAAGCTGTCTGTGTCCACCAGCCTAAATGACAGCATTTCATAGGCCAGTAGTTTAGAAATGCTGGCATTCAGGGCCAGGGATCGAGGGTGGCTAGGTGGGAATTTACGCTTTCTCTCAAATGTTTGTGAGATGGAGAGCTGAACGCTGCCGTGTGACATGGTTGAGACGCTTGGTGACGGAGGTGGTGGTGGTGTTGGTGGTACATCCCCTGTTTGCTGGGCGGCAGGTGCCAACGTTCCTCCAGAGGCGGAGGAAGAGGCCGAGGCGGCAGCAGCAGAAGAGGTAGCAGGGGGAGCCTGAGTGACTTCCTTGGTTTTAAGGTGTTTACTCCACTGCAGTTCATGCTTTGCATGCAGGTGCCTGGTCATGCAGGTTGTGCTCAGGTTCAGAACGTTAATGCCTCGCTTCAGGCTCTGATGGCACAGCGTGCAAACCACTCGGGTCTTGTCGTCAGCACATTGTTTGAAGAAGTGCCATGCCAGGGAACTCCTTGAAGCTGCCTTTGGGGTGCTCGGTCCCAGATGGCGGCGGTCAGTAGCAGGCGGAGTCTCTTGGCGGCGGGTGTTCTGCTTTTGCCCACTGCTCCCTCTTTTGCTACGCTGTTGGCTCGGTCTCACCACTGCCTCTTCCTCCGAACTGTGAAAGTCAGTGGCACGACCTTCATTCCATGTGGGGTCTAGGACCTCATCGTCCCCTGCATCGTCTTCCACCCAGTCTTGATCCCTGACCTCCTGTTCAGTCTGCACACTGCAGAAAGACGCAGCAGTTGGCACCTGTGTTTCGTCATCATCAGAGACATGCTGAGGTGGTATTCCCATGTCCTCATCATCAGGAAACATAAGTGGTTGTGCGTCAGTGCATTCTATGTCTTTCACCGCTGGGGAAGGGCTAGGTGGATGCCCTTGGGAAACCCTGCCAGCGGAGTCTTCAAACAGCATAAGAGACTGCTGCATAACTTGAGGCTGAGACAGTTTCCCTGGTATGCATGGGGGTGATGTGACAGACTGATGGGGTTGGTTTTCAGGCGCCATCTGTGCGCTTTCTGCAGAAGACTGGGTGGGAGATAATGTGAACGTGCTGGATCCACTGTCGGCCACCCAATTGACTAATGCCTGTACCTGCTCAGGCCTTACCATCCTTAGAACGGCATTGGGCCCCACCATATATCGCTGTAAATTCTGGCGGCTACTGGGACCTGAGGTAGTTGGTACACTAGGACGTGTGGATGTGGCAGAACGGCCACGTCCTCTCCCAGCACCAGAGGGTCCACTAACACCACCACGACCATGTCCACGTCCGCGTCCCTTACTAGATGTTTTTCTCATTGTTATGGTTCACCACAACAACAAAAATATTATTTGGCCCAATGTATTGTATTCAAATTCAGCGGGATATAAATTTGAGGCCTAGTATTTAGGCGCTGGGTGGCCGGTATGGATTTAGTGACAGAATTAGACTTGGAAATGCACAGTAGCGTGTGTGTGAAGTTATTCTGAATGACCCTATGTGCACCTTGAATATTATATACCCTTTTAGGGATAGATTTCAAATAGCTCTGATATAGCAGAAACCACTAAATTATGAAATTGCTAAATTGGGAATTGTATTTCAACCCAGAACAAAAAATGTGCTTTGGTGGACACTAAATAACTTGCCCATCCACAACAGGACAGCGGTAACGACAGATTTAGCGGAATATAAATTTGAGGCCTAGTATTTAGGCGCTGGGTGACCGGTATGGATTTAGTGACAGAATTAGACTTGGAAATGCACAGTAGCGTGTGTGTAAAGTTATTCTGAATGACCCTATGTGCACCTTGAATATTATATACCCTTTTAGGGATAGATTTCAAATAGCTCTGATATAGCAGAAACCACTAAATTATGAAATTGCTAAATTGGGAATTGTATTTCAACCCAGAACAAAAAATGTGCTATGACGGACACTAAATAACTTGCCCAGCCACAACAGTACAGCGGTAACGACAGATGTAGCGGGATATAAATTTGAGGCCTAGTATTTAGGCGCTGGGTGACCTGTATGGATTTACTAACAGAATTAGACTTGGAAATGCACAGTAGCGTGTGTGTGAAGTTATTCTGAATGACCCTATGTGCACCTTGAATATTATATACCCTTTTAGGGAAAGATTTCAAATAGCTCTGATATAGCAGAAACCACTAAATTATGAAATTGCTAAATTGGGAATTGTATTTCAACCCAGAACAAAAAATGTGCTTTGACGGACACTAAATACAGTGGAGGAAATAATTATTTGACCCCTCACTGATTTTGTAAGTTTGTCCAATGACAAAGAAATGAAAAGTCTCAGAACAGTATCATTTCAATGGTAGGTTTATTGTAACAGTGGCAGATAGCACATCAAAAGGAAAATCGAAAAAATAACTTTAAATAAAAGATAGCAACTGATTTGCATTTCATTGAGTGAAATAAGTATTTGAACCCTCTAACAAAAAAAGACTTAATACTTGGTGGAAAAACCCTTGTTTGCAAGCACAGAGGTCAAACGTTTCTTGTAATTGATGACCAAGTTTGCGCACATTTTAGGAGGAATGTTGGTCCACTCCTCTTTGCAGATCATCTCTAAATCCCTAAGGTTTCGAGGCTGTCTCTGTGCAACTCTGAGCTTGAGCTCCCTCCATAGGTTTTCGATTGGATTAAGGTCCGGAGACTGACTAGGCCACTCCATGACCTTAATGTGCTTCTTCTTGAGCCACTCCTTTGTTGCCTTTGCTGTATGTTTTGGGTCATTGTCGTGCTGGAACACCCATCCACGACCCATTTTCAGTTTCCTGGCAGAGGGAAGGAGGTTGTCGCTCAGGATTTCACGATACATGGCTCCGTCCATTTTCCCGTTTATGCGAATAAGTTGTCCTGTGCCCTTAGCAGAAAAACACCCCCAAAGCAAAATGTTTCCACCCCCATGCTTGACGGTGGGGACGGTGTTTTGGGGGTCATAGGCAGCATTTTTCTTCCTCCAAACACAGCGAGTTGAGTTAATGCCAAAGAGCTCTATTTTGGTCTCATCAGACCACAGCACCTTCTCCCAGTCACTCTCTGAATCATTCAGGTGTTCATTGGCAAACTTCAGACGGGCCTGCACATGTGCCTTCCTGAGCAGGGGGACCTTGCGAGCCCTGCAGGATTTTAATCCATTGCGGTGTAATGTGTTTCCAATGGTTTTCTTGGTGACTGTGGTCCCTGCTAATTTGAGGTCATTAACTAACTCCTCCCGTGTAGTTCTAGGATGCTTTTTCACCTTTCTCAGAACCATTGACACCCCACGAGGTGAGATCTTGCGTGGAGCCCCAGAGCGAGGTCGATTGATGGTCATTTTGTGCTCCTTCCATTTTCGAACAATCGCACCAACAGTTGTCACCTTCTCTCCCAGCTTCTTGCTAATGGTTTTGTAGCCCATTCCAGCCTTGTGCAGGTCTACAATTTTGTCTCTGACATCCTTGGACAGCTCTTTGGTCTTTCCCATGTTGGAGAGTTTGGAGTCTGCTTGATTGATTGATTCTGTGGACAGGTGTCTTTTATACAGGTGACTAGTTAAGACAGGTGTCCTTAATGAGGGTGACTAATTGAGTAGAAGTGTCTAACCACTCTGTGGGAGCCAGAACTCTTAATGGTTGGTAGGGGTTCAAATACTTATTTCACTCAATGAAATGCAAATCAGTTGCTATCTTTTATTTAAAGTTATTTTTTCGATTTTCCTTTTGATGTGCTATCTGCCACTGTTACAATAAACCTACCATTGAAATGATACTGTTCTGAGACTTTTCATTTCTTTGTCATTGGACAAACTTACAAAATCAGTGAGGGGTCAAATAATTATTTCCGCCACTGTAACTTGCCCATCCACAACAGGACAGCGGTAACGACAGATTTGGCGGGATATAAATTTGAGGCCTAGTATTTAGGCGCTGGGTGACCGGTATGGATTTAGTGACAGAATTAGACTTGGAAATGCACAGTAGCGTGTGTGTGAAGTTATTCTGAATGACCCTATGTGCACCTTGAATATTATATACCCTTTTAGGGATAGATTTCAAATAGCTCTGATATAGCAGGAACCACTAAATTATGAAATTGCTAAATTGGGAATTGTATTTCAACCCTGAACAAAAAATGTGCTTTGACGGACACTAAATAACTTGCCCAGCCACAACAGTACAGCGGTAACGACAGATTTAGCGGGATATAAATTTGAGGCCTAGTATTTAGGCGCTGGGTGACCGGTATGGATTTAGTGACAGAATTAGACTTGGAAATGCACAGTAGCGTGTGTGTGAAGTTATTCTGAATGACCCTATGTGCACCTTGAATATTATATACCCTTTTAGGGATAGATTTCAAATAGCTCTGATATAGCAGGAACCACTAAATTATGAAATTGCTAAATTGGGAATTGTATTTCAACCCTGAACAAAAAATGTGCTTTGACGGACACTAAATAACTTGCCCAGCCACAACAGTACAGCGGTAACGACAGATTTAGCGGGATATAAATTTGAGGCCTAGTATTTAGGCGCTGGGTGACCGGTATGGATTTAGTGACAGAATTAGACTTGGAAATGCACAGTAGCGTGTGTGTGAAGTTATTCTGAATGACCCTATGTGCACCTTGAATATTATATACCCTTTTAGGGATAGATTTCAAATAGCTCTGATATAGCAGGAACCACTAAATTATGAAATTGCTAAATTGGGAATTGTATTTCAACCCTGAACAAAAAATGTGCTTTGACGGACACTAAATAACTTGCCCAGCCACAACAGTACAGCGGTAACGACAGATTTAGCGGGATATAAATTTGAGGCCTAGTATTTAGGCGCTGGGTGACCGGTATGGATTTAGTGACAGAATTAGACTTGGAAATGCACAGTAGCGTGTGTGTGAAGTTATTCTGAATGACCCTATGTGCACCTTGAATATTATATACCCTTTTAGGGATAGATTTCAAATAGCTCTGATATAGCAGGAACCACTAAATTATGAAATTGCTAAATTGGGAATTGTATTTCAACCCTGAACAAAAAATGTGCTTTGACGGACACTAAATAACTTGCCCAGCCACAACAGTACAGCGGTAACGACAGATTTAGCGGGATATAAATTTGAGGCCTAGTATTTAGGCGCTGGGTGACCGGTATGGATTTAGTGACAGAATTAGACTTGGAAATGCACAGTAGCGTGTGTGTGAAGTTATTCTGAATGACCCTATGTGCACCTTGAATATTATATACCCTTTTAGGGATAGATTTCAAATAGCTCTGATATAGCAGGAACCACTAAATTATGAAATTGCTAAATTGGGAATTGTATTTCAACCCTGAACAAAAAATGTGCTTTGACGGACACTAAATAACTTGCCCAGCCACAACAGTACAGCGGTAACGACAGATTTAGCGGGATATAAATTTGAGGCCTAGTATTTAGGCGCTGGGTGACCGGTATGGATTTAGTGACAGAATTAGACTTGGAAATGCACAGTAGCGTGTGTGTGAAGTTATTCTGAATGACCCTATGTGCACCTTGAATATTATATACCCTTTTAGGGATAGATTTCAAATAGCTCTGATATAGCAGGAACCACTAAATTATGAAATTGCTAAATTGGGAATTGTATTTCAACCCTGAACAAAAAATGTGCTTTGACGGACACTAAATAACTTGCCCAGCCACAACAGTACAGCGGTAACGACAGATTTAGCGGGATATAAATTTGAGGCCTAGTATTTAGGCGCTGGGTGACCGGTATGGATTTAGTGACAGAATTAGACTGGGATATGGCCAAAAAATAACCACACTATTGCTGGTTAAATGCACTTGGTGTGACAGCTTCACCCTGATGTAGGCTTTAGCCAAAAAACAACCACACCATTGAGGGTTAAATGCACTTGGTGACAGGCGCAGCTTGCCCCTGATGTAGTATATGGCCAAAAAATGAACAGACTATTGCTGGTTAAATGCACTTGGTGACGGGCGCAGCTTGCCCCTGATTTAGTATATGGCCAAAAAATTAACAGACTATTGCTGGTTAAATGCACTTGGTGCCGGGCGCAGCTTGCCCCTGATGTAGTATATGGCCAAAAAATTAACAGACTATTGCTGGTTAAATGCACTTGGTGTGACAGCTTCACCCTGATGTAGGCTTTAGCCAAAAAACAACCACACCATTGAGGGTTAAATGCACTTGGTGACAGGCGCAGCTTGCCCCTGATGTAGTATATGGCCAAAAAATAAACAGACTATTGCTGGTAAATGCACTTGGTGTGACAGCTTCATCCTGATGTAGGCTTTAGCCAAAAAACAACCACACCATTGAGGGTTAAATGCACTTGGTCGCAGCTTGGATGCACTTGGTCACAGCACCGCACAAGACACAAAATGGCCGCCGATCACCCCAGAAAAAAGTGACTGACAAACGGTCTGGGCAGCCTAAAAACAGTGAGCATTTGAATTTCAGCAGCTCAATGATGCACAGCTGCAGATCGATCGATTAATCAAGTCCTTTGGAGGAGTTAATCTGCCTAATCTCGCCCTACTGTCGCAGCCGCAACCTCTCCCTACGCTAATCAGAGCAGAGTGACGGGCGGCGCTATGTGACTCCAGCTTAAATAGAGGCTGGGTCACATGGTGCTCTGGCCAATCACAGCCATGCCAATAGTAGGCATGGCTGTGACGGCCTCTTGGGGCAAGTAGTATGACGCTTGTTGATTGGCTGCTTTGCAGCCTTTCAAAAAGCGCCAAGAAAGCGTCACAAAAGCGCCAAGAAAGCGACGAACACCGAACCCGAACCCGGACTTTTACGAAAATGTCCGGGTTCGGGTCCGTGTCACGGACACCCTAAAATTCGGTACGAACCCGAACTATACAGTTCGAGTTCGCTCATCCCTACTTATGAGTTTTGAAATCAGGAGAAAAAATCAAAATGTCATCCAGATACACTAATACAAATTTCCCCATTAAATGATAAAAAATGCTGTTCACAAAATGCTGAAAGAAGGCTGGAGCATTCATCAAACCAAAAGGCATAACCAAATTCTCAAAATGGCCCTCAGGGTTATTGAAGGCCGTCTTCTTAACAAAGAAAAAAACAGCGGCAACAGGTGACTTTGAGGGTCGTATGTGTCCCTTTCTCAGACTCTCAGAGATATAAGAACGCATAGCGACCCTTTCAGGTTGGGAGAGATTGTATAAACGAGATTTAGGCAGCTTGGCGCCTGGGGTGAGATTAATAGGGCAATCGTACTCCCTGTTGCGGGGCAAGTCCTGAACACCACTCTCAGAGAAGACATCCGAAAATTCTGAGAGAAAAGATGGTACAGTCTTAGTAGAAACCTCCGAAACAGATGTCGTGAGGCAATTCTCTCTGCAAAAGTCACTCCAACCATTTATTTGCCTCGCTTGCCAATCAATGGTGGGGTTATGTTTAGTGAGCCAGGGTAGCCCCAACACAAAAAGAGTAGGCAACCCGCTAAGGACAAAACATGACACATCCTCAACATGAGCATCACTCACAATCAAACGGATATTGTGAACTATGCCCTTTAACGATTTCTGAGAAAGTGGAGCGGAATAAATAGCAAAAACAGGTATATCCTTTCCCAAAGTGCATACCTGGAAACCATGAGTTATAGCAAATTGATTATCAATAAGATTGACAGCTGCTCCACTATCTACAAAAATCTCACAAAAAATGTTATTGCTCTTTAGCGCCACCCTGGCAGGTAGGACAAAACGGGAATTACAAGTAAACGGAAAACCTTGCCAATGGTAACTGATGGAACATTTTTTAAGGATTTTTTTCTTTTAGTTTCTTTATTACTCTCAAAAGACTGTCTGAATCTCCTAGAGGGACAAACATTTGCCAAATGATTTATACCCCCACAACAGAAACAAACCTTCCTATGAGAGCTGAATCTTCCACTGTCAGAGGCAATCAAACCGAGCTGCATGGGCTCCTGCTCAGAAGGGATTGAGGGTGACTGAGACCCCTGTGCAGTGAATAAGACCGCCGCACTGTCCTGGGACTGAGTATGACAGGAAGGAGTGATTTCTCCTCTCTCTCTAAGACGCCTGTCAATACGAACGGCCCGAGACATGGCAGAGTCCAAGGAGGTAGGTCTCTCATGAAAGGCAAATGCATCTTTCAATCCCTCTGAAAGACCATGGCAAAATTGACTTCGGAGTGCAGCATCATTCCAACCAGTATCAGCTGCCCATCTCCGAAATTCTGAGCAGTATATCTCTGCGGATTGTTTACCCTGACATAAAAGACGTAGTCTAGACTCAGCCAGAGCAATACGATCCGGATCATCATATATCTGACCCAGGGCTAAAAAGAATTCATCCACTGAACGGAGGGGCCGTGCCCCCACCGGCAGCGAAAAGGCCCAGGACTGAGCGTTATCCCTGAGCAGCGAGATGATGATCCCCACCCTCCGTTCCTCATCACCAGAGGAATGGGGAAGTAGGCGAAAACAGAGTTTGCAAGCCTCTCTAAAACGAGCAAAATTCTCACTACCCCCGGAGAACGTATCCGGGAGCGAGATCTTAGGCTCAGAACAAACTCCATGAACACAAGCTGAACCTGTCACCTGAAACTGAGAATGAGTCTTACGGAGATCTGCTACCTCCAATGAAAGACCGTGCATGCGTTCAGTCAAAAGTGAAACCGGATCCATGCTTGAGACGGTTTTGGCGGTTTATAATGTCACGGAAGGTGTACAGGAAACTAGAAGACACAAAATGAATATCCGACTCACTGGATCCAAAACTAAGGAACAAAAGGGAGAGCCCTGCATCAGACCTGGCTCTCTCCCTGACTGCTCAGCCTATGCGAAAATCCCAATGGTAGATGATCGCATATCCTGGTACCTCGACTGTATAACACCTGAACACCCTATAATAGTGAGGGGACACGGTCACTGGCTCCCTACACTTGATACGGAGGGAGTCAGGGTCACCTGGGATCCAGCAAACAGAAAAACACAAATGAATGAACAAAACTTATCTGTAGAAGACTCAGAAGTAGGATCAGCATGCACACACTCCAGGACGGAATATAAACCGCAAAGTGAAGCAGTCTGGGAAGGAATTTAAAGGGATGCAATTAGTGCAACTACATGACAGCTGAGAGAGGCTAACGAGATGAAAAAATGAAAGCAAAACAAAAGGAAGCTCAAGGAGGAGGTTCTGAAAGACATCTGTCAGAGCTTCTCAGATGTCTGGTGGTGACAGCTGTACATCCTGATGCTGTACAAACTCAGAACAGTGCAGTGCGGCCCACAGGAGACCAGGGAGGAGGGGTGAGTACAGCACTCACAGTGCTTCACTCCCTAATGGAAGCGCTCACCACTAGTATTCACTTTATAAGATGAACTTAGAGGCTTAGTTGCAACTATGACCGCTGTGACCCCTAAAGCTACGCCACTGAATTGTGGCAGTGGCCAAACAAGTATATCTATGTAGTTCATGTTTTAGATTAGCCCCCCTCCCACGCTGGGCCCCTGCACAGCTGAACCGGCTGCACAGGTGGTATGTCTGTGCCTGCTGAGAGCAATACCAAGTGCAACGTCCGACAGCGGCAAAGGGTCCCTTTAAGAAACATTTGTGACGCCAGTTGCAGTGAATCAACGAGACAGATTCCCTTTAAGAAATGGTGTTGGTGGTGGTACCCAAGTGTAGGAAAGGCCGAGTGGTATAGGGTGGCCTACAATGTCCCTTACTGTTTTGTATGTGTCACGGTGCTCCTACCAGGGTGTCTAACCATGGTTTTTCCTCTTGCAGTGAACCGAACAAATACTGCACAAAGCGCTCAAATACTCCACAACATGGCCACAGTCGTATATGGAGCGTGGGGGGTGTCATGTACCGTAATCCCTCCACGATACTATGAGACTCCCGCAAATAGAAGGGTGGCTTCATCCTGTTTTCCCTTGCACCAAGGTCTAATCAGGCTTTACGCTTTGTCACCTTGATGTCTGAACAGGTAGCTACAGAATTTTCCTTGGCAATGCACAAGACCTTAGAACATACACAAATTAGGATGAGGAGGTGGTGCTCTCCCATCTCTCTAGGAGGACTAATACCTCCAAACACATATTAGCAGCAGAGTTTCCCTCGACGATGTTAGATCTGCTTGTGACTTACTACTTGGTTCCCCTGTGTAGCAATACAATACAATGTATACCTAGGCCATCTAGCTAAGACAAGGTAACATAAGAACCATTAGTATTTAACATCCTTAGAGACATTCCATAATGAGCAAAGACAATATTATACCTGCTTGTAACATAACCTAATGTCCTCAGAGGATGTCCATAAAATCTAGAAAAGTAAGGCGCTGACCATCTGGCTAACTAAATAATTATACCAAAGTCCATTTAAGTGCATGAAATCACATTGCGGCTTCTGTAAAGAAGCACACAATGGGCACAATTCTTCAAACGTTGCTGAAACAGTATGAATGTTAGTGCAGAAATTTAAGGCAAATAGATACTGCAATTAAATAAGTGCAATAATATCACATTAGAGTTCTTTCTTCAGTGTTTGAGGATCCATTGCACTAAAACTGGAACATGAAGTGCCACAGAGTCCTTTGTAAGCCACTGGAAATAACGTAATTATTTGTTATCCATATGAGGTAGTAATGAAATATTTAGTTATAAGGTAACAACGTTATTTGTAATCCACATGGGTAGTAAATTAGTCATGAATAAAATAGCAACACGGGTAACGAGAACCCTTTTAGCAAATGGGGTTCCCAATTAACCCGAGAAGGGGGGAAAAAAGGAAATTGTGCGTAACAGTACACAACTTGGAGGTATTTTGCAAGCGGGGGGAGTCCTAACTTACGTGTCCATCTCGATGAGGAATAAAAAGGCAACAAAAACACAAAACCAACATTTCCTCACCTTTCAAGAATAGCCTAGGAACTCAGATCCTCCTCACTACTGCTGCTGCTGCTGAGATAGATAAGAGGTCTCTCCTGCCTCTTGTAATCCATTCTTGCAGCTGTAGTGGAGCAACACTGCCCTCCTGTGGCCGAACTTGGAAGTGACCGGGTGCTTACACTTTTCATCTGGGTCGCAACCTGTTGCTTCAGAGGACCATAATCTTTACCTCCTGCCATCATGAAGGGATCCATGACATCCGGCTGTATGGGAACTGATGGGTAGTCCATAGGTAGTAGGTGCTAGTTACACATCGCAGTTGGCAACTTGGTGGTCGTGGTAATCCGGGAATGAGTGGCTCCGGATCTAGTTGAGGCTTGTCACTGAAGAGCAACACACCATCTGCCGACTCCAGCAGACAGCTCACTTTCTCCACCACAGCTGGGTCTCCTGGCCATGTCTCCTGTGCCATAAGATGTACCAGGGGATTCTCCATGAGGATCATAGCTACGGCAAAGGGCCCCTCAAGGGACTCCATGGGGGGGGGGGTATTTCACAACATCCCCCTTGTAGAGGCTGTGATGGGCCTAAGGGAGATAAGGGTGCTTCACAGAGCATCTGTTTACAAAAAGCTCCTGCTGGGTCTTGTCATCCTGTATGAGGCCTGTCCCTCGTTCTACAGAAAACCACACCGCGCTCCCTTTTCTTCTCTCTAGTATCGGGTCCCTGGGCTGGGGTCGGTCCCACACTCGTACAGCCCAGTCTTCAATGGACTTGCGGTATTGCTTCATATTTCCAGCATGGGCTGTCACCTCTTTTGACACCATGGGGTTTAGCCCTTCACATGTGCCATGCCTCCTGGGCAGTGGAGTAGGAATTCTGGCCACCCAGGCCGCACTAGCCAGCACTGGGAATGCCTGCGGCATCTTCTTAGGGGGTCGCTGCACTTGCGATACGCAAATCTCCTGCGGGGTGTCTTGCACTTCAGGCAGTTCATCTCCCCAACACATTCTGCCCCAGTTCAGTTCAGGCACCACCATCTTTCTTTCTCCTTGGCTGTAGTGAACTGGTGAAGGAGGAGGGGCTTTAGGGGAGGAACCTCTTTCTGGGATGCGATGCTGCTCCCTGTGGGCAGGGCAGGATTTTCCCGCTCTGTAGCTGGGCGTTACCTTTTTTTCCCGCTCTAACTGTACAAGAAGATGATGTGCCATTACTGGCAAAAATGGCGAATCAACCTTTAGGATGATGGCGCACACAGTTTTGTGCCTGTTGCTCAGCAGCAAATCCAAAAAAGTCATTTTTAAAAGGGTTTTTGAAAATTATATAGGCTTTTAGTTGCAAGACACACAGATTCATCCTGTTCGTGACACCAAATGATGCGTCCGACAGTGGCAAAGGGTTCCTTTAAGAAATATTTGTGACGCCAGTTGCAGTAAAGCAACAATTGGACAGATTCCCTTTAAGAAATGGTGTTGGTGGTGGAACCCAGGTGTAGGAATGGCCGAATGGTATAGGGTGGCCTACAATGTCCCTTACTGTTTTGTATGTGTCACGATGCTCCTACCTGGATACGCTGAACCCCAGGCGTTGTCTTTCGAAGCAGCAAATAAGGGGGTTAACTTGGGGATGAAGAATAAATTTAGTCCAGACCTAGTGATGAAACAGCTTTTCGTGGCATAAACGTTTCTCAAAACGGGTTACATACTTTGTCTTGGTTCCAGCAGGCTTTAGCATTAAAACTCTGGCAGACAAACTCTTCTCTGCTACATCTGTTGCTCTTTGGCACTGCTGTACTGACAGGCTGGCTATAGAACTCAGCTTCTTCTTTATGCTATACTTCACTTTGTAGTCTGGTCTGTCTCTAGATTTGCCCGAGGACAACTCCTCCTGGCTTCTGAGGCTTTAAGCTGTGGCCTCCATGTCCAGAAGAGCTGAAGGTGCTCTAGCTGGTTTGCTTTGCTTAGCTGGGGCATGTCCAACGGGGACTTGCGCCTGCTGCACATCCTTCCCCTAGCTGGGGGTGAAGTAGACTGCTCCTAGAAACTAGTCCCTTCCCCTCCTTAGACGGAGAGTTAGAATGGAAAGAAGGGTTCCATTCTCTGTAACTGTAGCACTGCCATGCTTGCTGCCACCTACTGGTGAACCAGGTAAATTACATTTGAATATAACAGTTTCAAACATAGGAATGCACATTGTGAAGGACCTGCAATAAATACACAGATTACATTATATTAGCCCATTATAGATAGTATTAGGGGGCAGAAGTGGTAATGCCACTCTGGGGCGTTACAGAAGCACAGCCACTATACAATATATGGCGCTGTGCGTGGTAAGCACGGAGAAGGCCGCGGCGCTCACAGGAGCGCTGATACTTTCTGAAATATCTAACGGGCAGGGGTTTCGGGTGTCGGAACCCCACCGATCAAATCCCGGAAAACCCCTTTAATTGACACTTTTTGCATAGGGAAAGCTGCACCAATTAATTGAACCACTATCACATGTATCTGCAATGCATCGATACATTTGCCCCAGTATGACTCTGTGTTAAACTTAACTATTATAAATCGTAATGTCTATAACGCCCTATTAAAGTATAAATGTCGGTGACCACAGTGGACAATATGTTTTATACCATTCAGTTATAGCTCATTTTCTGTAAATGAATTGACCCTGGTAGTTGACTGATAAACAGCACCAGTATTATACTGCTGAGAAGAGGACTTTAGGTGAAATGCCTATTTATTAACAGCAGAGGGCACCAAAGTTCATGCTTCAAAAGCCATAAAAAAATCCCTGAAATCTTCTCTCTCAGCTTTGTGAGATCCCTTTTTACAGCAAAGCCTGTGTTATACCAATTAACAACATTACTTACAATTTCTTATAATTTCTTGCTTTTTAAGTATACATGTGATAAAATCATGTTTATTTCCATCATTATTACATTTGAGATGGACCAGTGCCTACAGTATAACATGCTCACAATCCTGCATAGTCTTTACCTTTCATGTCTGTGCACAGAAAGGTTGCTTCCTTCCCAGGAGAGGACTGTACCAAACTTAGGACACATTGCTCTCTCCTGGGACAACATGGTTTAACCGATTATTTGCTGTAGGTATTTATTAGGCTGGTGTAATGCATAGTTTTTTTTTGTGATTTGCAGTATTTAATGTGTCTTTTTGTGGCCAACTTCAGATGTTGCATGGGAGTCTATGTGAAATCTTAACGTAGGACGTCCTTAAGGTGTGTTTTTAGGGTGAATGGTGTTTTGTTTAAATCACAGCATGTTCTAGGTAGGGGGAGGGGGATTTGGTGTTCACTGCATGGTAAAAATGACATTTAAATTTATTCTGTGGGTCAGTATGATTATGGAGATTACAAAGTTATAAGGTTTTTGACATGTGTCACTTTTTCTTTTTAAAGTAGCTTTTATTACTAGTTAGGGAAACATCCAGCCTTTTGATAATTCTTTATTCAGTTTCTTTGAGGTGGCAAGTTAAAGGGGTTGTCTCATAAAAAAATATTCTACAGTTTTTAAATCAGCATCTGAATCTAAATACTTTTGTAATTACATGTAATTAAAAGTTTAGCATAGCCACTGAGTTATTAAATAAAATGTATCTGTATAGCGCCACCTGCTGTTTGTTATTTTCTTATTTCTTTCACCTGCTCACTGAGAAGGTCGCACACGCTCAGTTTCATCCTTTAACTATCTTCTGAGCTGTGATAGGGAGAGCATGGACACACCCCCTTAGCTGTAGCTGAAAAGAAACTCCCTTGAGCATTCAGCTTTATATAATCTAGCAAAGCAATGAATGTGGAGATCTCTGGATCCATGTGAGGTACAGGGCAGGCATAAAGAGATTGCCATGTACTATATGTTGTCTAATTTTCATTTTTAACATTAGTCATGGGATAACCCTTTTAAGTGGCATTCACCAACTGTGGTAAATATATTTTAGTAATTTGGACACATTCAAACACTGCAATACCAATTATGTTTAGCTTTATATATACACTACCCTGAAAAAGTTAGGGATATTGGGCTAGTGGGTGAAAATTCAGGATAAACCTAAAATGCACTCTAACCTTTATAGGTGAACTAAATGTGACCTTCTCTAAACTTTTGAATGCACATGAACAGTGTTTCAGTACATTTTGCACAACTTACTGTTCTCTAACAAGGAGCTTAACAGCAAAATTCACAGAAGGTGTTTGATCCATGAATCACTTAGAAAATTTCCTGGTTCAATTAGAATTGGTATTTAAACAGTCCTCCTCATCATACTCACATTTTGACATCATGAGACCAAGACAACACCTAACAATTGCTCAACAGTACCTTGCCATTACGAGACTTTAAGCAGGATGTTCTCAGATGGAAGTGGCCACTGGGCTTAGAGCGTCACAGAGTGTCATCAGCAGGTTGCAACAGAGAGATACAGAGAGACTGGAAGAGTCATAGAAAGGCATAGAAGTGGACGTCTTTTGGCCACATCCCACACTGATGACTGCTTCATTGTGAACAATGCCCTGCGGAACCGTATGATGAATGCCACACAGCTCCAGGCACATTTAAGGGAGGTGAAAGGCACCCAAGTGTCACGGCAGACCATTTGAAACCATTTACATGAGCGTGGTCTGTGTGCTAGATGACCTGCAAGGGAACCTAACCACAAGGCGTCATCGTCTTGTATGTGTCAGGGAACATCTACGCTGGACGAGGGACCAGTGGTCCTAAGTTCTATTCACTGATGAAAGACCATGGTACTCCTGGCAAATATGAAGCAGGAAACCTGGTGGGGGCCAAGGATCACAGTTTGCTAAAAGTGGTGGGATTGGTAAGGACTATTACGATGATTTTGTGTTGGATAGAACCTGGAAGGCGGATTGGGTTACTGAGGAGGATGAGACAACATCAGAGGAGGAGGATGGTAGTAACAGCGGCGGCAATAAAGAGCAGAGGTAACATATAGCTAGATCCATCCCCAAAAAACTGCCAGGGCCAGATCGGCTTCTATTATGGTCAGCTCAGGAACTGGTGATGTCACTGATACTGTGGGCACAGGCTCAGAAAGTGCCAGAGCTAAGTCAAACTCGGCTACTGAGTGGTACCTTGGAACCGAACCAGAGTTCGGGAAATGTTTTTTTACTGTAGAAATCAATTTATGAAGTTATTACCCAAAGTCTCGCGAGACTTCGCAAAGTAATAACTTCTGCTCATAGGAGCCAATACATTCTAATACTGTACGGAGCCCTCATCCGAAGTTGATTCGCTCATCCCTATTTCTCGCTAACTTTGAGGCAGTTGCTATCAAACTGCCTTAAACCTGATATCAACTTGCTTGGTGTGGTTGGCTGGGAGGGGCTTTTTGATTGTTATGTCTTTAAATACCTTTTAGTTTCTGTGCCTCTTTGTTTGGTATTGCAAATGCTATAGGCGAAGTCAAGCTCTGTAGAGTTGCAAACAACTGTCATCATTACAGAAGTTTATAGGGCATCTGTCAGAAGATTTGTACCAATGGAGCTGGCCGACCTGTTACATGTGCACTTGGCAGCTGAAGGTATCTGTGTTGGTCCCATGTTCATGTGTTCGCATTGTGGAGAAAAATTATGTTTTAATGTATGCAAATTAGCCCTTAGGAGAAACAGGGGCCTTGCTGTTACATCTAGAGGCTCAGCTCTCTCTGAAACTACATTGCCCGATCTTGTCAATCAAAATGCAGAGGACATGGCAGTTGCACAGAGTGCAGAGTCTCTTGGTATAAAGGCAATGCCCCCATTGCTCCTGGAAGCTCATTTGCATATATTAAAACATAATTTTTTTCAGCAATGCAGGCATTGCAGGCATGTCCCAGAGTGTAGAGTGGTTGCAAAGAGAGCATTTTGCTCTGGAGAACCTATTCTGTCCAGACAACTCTTTGAATTCTTTGAAGATTTGAATGGCCACTGTGTAATACTTAATTTCCCCTGTGGTGGCGCTGCAGGAAAATTAAACACTTACTACCTAGTTTCGCCACAGAGAACGCTTATTGTCCAGGGATCCTTTTAACAAGTAGATATTGCCCAAAGTGGAAAACCCCTACAACTATGTAAGTGCAATGTAAGTTATTCTTAGGCATGCTTTCAATGAGTTGGTCATTTTGGGGTAACCTGTTTTCAAGGTAAACTATCTAAAGTTGGTCCCTTCTTAGATTGTTAGGGCGTTCTCGCTGCAATGAGATAATAGAAGAGTCACAATTTAAAAGCTCATATTCACTGCAGTAAAAAAAAGAAGCTCGGCAGGGCACCCATTAAAATGAATTGATTGCAGTCCGGCTGTCCTCCAGTGCCAAGAGCATTGCTGGAATTGCCTCACAGCTTTAGCTAATTGACTTGTCATAGGGCCTTCACAATGTTATGACATGTTTATGTTAGAAGAGGATGACCACACAAAATCTAAAACTTGCTATATATTAAATCAGAGGTTTGGTAATTATAGTTATTTTACTTAAAGAGATCTTGGCATTTTACAGTTTTGCTATCTATGCCAGCTTTTCTTTTTTGCAGGAGACAACAGGGAATGCATATTAATTGTCACTTTCTTAAATCATTTTGTCATTACCAAAGTGAGAACTAGTTGTTGAAGATTATTAAAAATGACCAGTGAAGTGTCTGCTACAACAAAACACAGACACTGGCAATGTGCACATAGCATCCGCTCCAGCCCTATTGAAAATGAATGGGTCCGAAAAAAAATTGCGGACGTGTGAATAGACCCCAATTTAGGCAGTGATTTGAATGGGCATTGTGTAATACTTCCTTTATGCTATGGTGGCGTTGCAGTGGAACACTTGGGATCTCCCATAGGTTGCTTATAACTGGAGATGAGGGAAGTTTGTCAAAATTCTATTTAGCTGCTTCGCCATGGTTCACAAAGAAATTTTATTTGTGACGAATAACTTTGTCACATATCACATTCCACTGTATGAAGCAGGGGCAATGACGAGGAATGCTGATCACACCGCCCCATGTCATTGAGTCCTTCAGATGCCACGTTCAATGCTGATCGCGGCATCTGAGGGTCACATCAGGGGGTTAATCTATTCTCACCTAATCCATTTGCTTGCGGAGAGGCCATCACGGCCATATGGATTGAAGAAAAAGCTTCAAATCTCACGCGAGCTGAGGTGATGACATCACCATATCATCTCGCTGGGCAGACGCAGTGACGTCGCTACCGAAGACAATAATATATGAAGACAGCACCAATGTCCCATTAGTGGAATTGTTCAGCTATGAAGTTTTATAAACTGCTTAGAACACTATAAAATAATGAAAGTAGTGATAGCTTATTGATACCAGCTGCTCGCTTCCCAGTCACTGGCTTCACATGTCCAAGTTGGCAGGACGTTTGAAGTAAAGAGACCTGCAAGGACGGAGGAAGCAGCGGAAGGAGAGCGGCGGGGATGAGAGAGGCATCACTACTTTTATTATTTTATAACATTCTAATCCAGGGGTGACCATCCGTACAGGCACAAAGAGGCAAAAAAAAAAGGATGACTACCAAGAGCCACAAGCTATACATTTACACATGAGTCACTGTATTTTTCACCCTACAAGATGCACCTAGATTTTAACAAAAAAAAATAAGAGAAAAAAATATATTTTTCATCTGATCTGAGGTCTGATAAAAATATTTTTTTTCTTATTTTTCATTAGCAGAGAAAAAAAAGAAAAAATATTTTTTCCATCAGACTTCAGATCAGACTCCTAAATTAGATCCCCAATCCTCATCTGACCTAAAATAAGATCCCCAAACCTAATCAGACCTCCAAATCAGACCCCCAAAATAAGACCCCCATTTCTCGGATCAGACAACAGAAATCAGACTCCCAGTGTCAGACCCTCAGTGCTCAGATCTTCCCACCCCATGCTCAGATCTCCTCCCCCCCAATGCTTAGATCTCCCCCGAGGCTCAGATATGACCCCTCCATGCTCAGATCAGGACCCCCATTGCCCAGATCCGGACCCCTCCCCCCATTCTCAGATCTGAGCCTCCCATGCTTAGATCAGACCCCCATGCTCAGTTCCATAATTTAAAAAAAATCTCCTTCCTCTCCTGATGAGGCACTGGACTCCTGCTCGGGCACCTATTACTCTGCAGGTCTGACATGCTCTCCACTGTGACCTGATGAGCACAACGTTAGGTCATAGTGCATGTCTCCATGTACTACGTTCTCACACTGTGTGCATCAGGATATAGTGGAGAGTGAGCTGGAGCTGCAAAGTAGCAACATTGCCTGATCTGGAAAAGAGATCTGAGCCTGGGGAGGAGAGTGAGCCTGCCTGACTGCTTCCCGGCTCCACAGCTAGAGCCGCACTTGAAGAAGCAAAGAGCCGCACGCGCTCAAGAGCCACAGGTTGGCCACCCCTGTTCTAATCAGTCTTCAAAAATAAATTTTACATGATGAGGAAAACCCCTTAATACAGACCCCAGTTGAGACCCCAAAATTAATATAGAACTGTAGACATGGTCCTGGGCACCCAAAATACATTAAGGTGCGTGGGTAGGCTAGTTAGTGTTGGTCTGATCTCACAGAAGAACCACTGTAGCACAAATTGCTGAAAGAGATACACAACATGGGCTCCTTGAACCATTTGTTATTACTCTGCTTGTGGGTACTGGAACTGCAATAAAGCATAGCTTATTTATTTTTTTAGCTCATCATAAAAGGCAACGTTTCGGCCATATAAGGCCTTTATCAAAATAAGACTTGCTTTTGGCATGTCTTGATAAAGGTCTTATAAGGCCAGAACACTGCCTTTTAAGACAAACTACTAGTGTTGAGCGAGCATGCTCGGCACATTGCAGTGTTTGGCCGAATACCTCGTGTGCACAATGCTCGAGTCAGTGTATTTAAAGGACTTTAACCACTGAGCTATAAAGACGAATGATAAACTGTGTCAGAAAAACCTCATAGTAGTTTGTCATGTAGCAAGTATTCCTGTATACAGCAGAAGTATTATTTCATATTTTACTGCAGGTTAACATGTAGCTGTATAGCGTAGTGGTTAAAGTTCTTGGCTCTAATGTAGAAAGTGTCATGGTCTTACCTTCTTACTGTTCTCCTTCGTTTGACATGTGCTGGCGGCCATCTTGGTTTCTGGGTTTCTTGTAGCCTCCCACCCTGCGGCTTCTCCTTCCCACTGGGAGGAGCTGGATGCCTAGCTCATATATATAGGAGGTCTGTGGCTTCAGTTCCTTGCTTGGTCCTCCTGTGTTCACATGCTTCTAAGACTGCTGCTGCTTCTGGTTCCTGATCCTGGCCTCGTCTGACTACCCCGTTGGTTCCTGATCCTGGCTTCGTCTGACTACCCTGCTGGTTCCTGATCCAGGCTTCGTCTGACTACCCTTCTGGTTCCTGACCTCTGTCTACGCAAGACCCTGCTTCGGTTTAGCCATCCGTTTGGACTTTTGCTTACAGCTTGATTTTCAATAAAGCCTTCTTATTTCCACTTATCTCTTGTTGTACGTCTGGTTCATGGTTCCATGACAGAAAGTTGTGAGTTCAAATCCCGGCAGAAACTTTATATTATTATATATTTAGAATATAGAATATATTATAATATATGCTAATATATTTTGGCTAAAAACATCAGTAGTAGTTTCCCACATATTATGCATTCATATCTATCAGAAGTATATATATATATATATATATATATATATATTATTTTTTTAAGTAATTACACATTTATTTTGTGCCATAGATTTTTTACAATTACTTAAAAAAAGATAAAATATATAAATGTAATTTAGCCTCTATTTCTGAAAATGTTTCTGCTGGGATTTAAACTCACAACTTTCTACATTAGAGCCAAGAACTGAGCTATACAGCTACATGTTAACCTGCACTGAAATATGAAATGATACTTCTGCTGTATATGAATACTTACTACATGACAAATTACTATGAGATTTATCTGACATAGTTGATCATTCAGCTTTATAGCTGAGTGGTTAAAGTCCTTGCCTCTAATGTAGAAGGTTGTAAGTTCAAATCCTGGCAGAAACTTTTCAGAAATAGAGGCTAAATTAGATTTAAATACACTGGGTGTCCCCAAGCACTGACTCCATATATAGACATAGCTATATATGAAGTCAGAGCAGGGACTCCTAAGTTGTGGGCTCACACTGGGGGATTCCCTCACTGTACAGCTATCTTCTGCATAGACCCAGAAACCTCCCCTCTTCAGAGCAGCCTGGTTTAATGCTCAGTTTCTCCCATTGACTTCCATTGTACTCGGGTGCTCTGTAGAGCACCCGAGCATCGCAAAGTGTTCTACTCGAGCACCCTAGCACTTTGGTGCTCTATCAACACCATACATTACCTAAAAAGTCATTCTAGCTATGCTTATCTTTCTGCATATGGGACTGCATAGTTACTGGGCAGTCAGAGTGCCCATGCTGACCACTGTCCACTGCAATAAAAAACACCTGCAATGGGCACATGAGTACCAGAACTCGACAATGGAGCAATGAAAGAAAGTAGCCAGCTCTATGACTCACTTTTACATTATCTAGATGGCCAGTTCTTTGTGTTTCACTTACCTAAGCAAGCATAGTACCATAGTACCTAAGCAAGCATGTACTAGCTAGCAGAGGCAGTGTGATTCTCTGTAGATTGTTCTGCTAGGAAACCTTGAGTCTGGTGGATGTTACTTTGACACGTACCATCTACCGAAACATTGTGTAGACCAAGTACATCCCTATTCCCAAAATGGCAGTGGTTGCTTTCCCCAGAATAATGCGCCCTACCACACTGCAATTGTTCAGGAATTGTTTGAGAATTATAACAAAGTACAAGGTGATGACTTTCCCTCCAAATTTCCCAGATCTCAGTCTGCCAATCCATGGAGGCCCTGTCTGACAATTTACAAGACTTAAAGAGGGTTGCCTATCTCAGACACTGATGGCATTTCTCCAGTACAGGGCTGGCCAACCTGCGGCCCTCCAGCTGTTGCAAAACTACAACTCCCAGCATTCCCAGTCAGCCTACAGCTATCAGCCTACAGTAGGGAATGGTGGGAGTTGTAGTTTTACAACAGCTGGAGAGCCGCAGGTTGGCCAGCCCTGCTCCAGTATATGCAATTAGCATCAGATAGGGATGAGTCTCACCTCTGGGCCGGCTCTTCTCTCCAGAATTGGGCCCACAAAGAAAAGGAGAGCACAAAGCATACGTGCAGCATACCCTCCATTCACTACCATAAAAGTTCCGAACATAGCTGGCTATTTTTAAAAATTCCATAGCTGTGAATGTAGAACGAACTGTGCATGCACAGCCGTCTATCAATTTACCGTTATGGCACTGCGGGGAATCGCCGAACCAGCCCTCAACTATTTACGGAACTCCCATAATGGTGAATATAGGGTGGCCACACTTAAATGGTTCACTCTCCTTCACTCCGCAGAGACCCTAGAGATGGGATATTCTGGAGAGTTTTCCAGTGGTGGGACTGCAGTTATCTGACATTCATGGCATATCCTAGCGATATGTCATCAATGTCTGAGATGGGAATACCACTTTAAAGGGGTTTTCCCATCACAGACAATGGGGGCATATCCCTGTCTCATAGGTGCACCTACACAGAGAACAGAGCGGGGAAAGGTGGCGGAGGGCACACTGCGCATGTGCAGCCTCCCTTTACTCTTCTCTATGGGGCCGCCGAAAATAGCCAAGCTTGTATGGGGAGAGCACTTGGCGGTGGCTGGACCCCGGGAAGTGCTCCAGCCACCGCTCTCCCTACTCCTTTCCCAGCGTAGGTGCGGGTCCCCATTGCACTTATCAGACAATGGGGGCATATCCTAGCAATATATTCCCCCATTGTCTGCGATGGGAATACCCCTTCAAGCGTTCTGCCACTAATGTTTTGGCGCCTGATGTCAGAGGACACCTCTAGAGGCAGGTCAGAGCAATTTTGAGGGCATAAAGGGATCCTTTATATTTTGGCTGATCAGTGGTATGACACGGGTGTTGTCTGTGACAGAGGGCCTTGGACCTACCTCTGTACTACCCCGTCGCTAGGCACAATGTAACAACGCTTTTATAGTGATGCATTGGTGGGTCTACAGTCCTATGTTTACATTCCCTGCCACCTGATATTAAATTGTCTGCGTTCTCCCAATGCAGCAGTTGAAGGTTATAGATATGTATTGAATAAATTGGTTGTAAATGAGCCCAATGTTAATCATATTGTGTATAGTAAATAATAAATTATGACTAAAAGGCAAATGAGCAGACGTAATATAAATTGAGCTGCTTAAGCAGCTGCCATATATTCTGCTCTGTTTGGCTTTTTTCCAGATCTATCAATACAGAAATGGGTTGCTTTTTTTGTACATCACGTTTTGCTTGTTGTTCCTACATTTTTTTAACTAAATTAAAAAGTTGGCGATATGCAGGTATGTAGAGGATAATCTAATGGAGGTTCTGCAGTGACTTCCAAGACATCAGGTAGGTTCACCCCAATACATTCCAGTAAGTTCTTTCTGCACTTAGTGATAATAAGCATCTAATGCAACACACTGTGCCAGATGCTATTAAATATGTGATGCTGTCAGTGGCAGAAACATGGAAGCAGAAGTAGAGGCTGGGGGAAGGGGTCTAACTATGGGTAGATGCCACTATCTAATCTACAGCTGGCAAATTCCCGAACAGGTCTACATTTGTCTGCACTGGACCCATTCATGGGAAAGGTGATTTCTTTATGCAGTTTTTTTTCTTCGGTTGCATTAAAACAGTAGTATTGATTGTGGCACTTAAAAGCTCTTTTAATTATTAATTTTGTTTCCCTGGCAGACAAAAATGGTTCTCACTGAAGGGTTTAATGGAATATGAGACTGTAGGTCAGACCGCTCTCTTTATCTGCTTTCAGAATTTGCATGATGTAATACTTTGTCAGCAGGGTGCTCTGGTGAAGCTCCAATGTGCCTTGCTCTGTAGCAGCAGAGTTACTGGATCTACAGAAAAAAACTGGGAAATGCCGTCTAAACGACCTTCTGATATGTCATGGATATGCATGATGCAACCATATTAGTGAAGTCTGAGATCTGAGACCACCACTGAGCTCCTGAACGTATGGACTCCATATGGAGCTCAAACCCCTTTGCTGCTGTTCAGAGACTTCTGAAAAAAAAAGGATCCTATGGAGGGAGAATAATTACAATGACCCATAATTCTAGTGCCAAAAATTACAAGTTTGCACCATATTTATCAAGTGTTTTAGAAGATGTTCTATTTTATTTGCCCAACAAGGGTGTGTGGCTTAGCAAGGGAAAGAGGTGTAGCCTACTAGAAAGTGTTATGGCTCAATATGCTACAATGTAAAAAAAAAATCTGCAACATTTTGGTGCAAAATTGTGGCATAAAATAAGCAGTTGGTATATAAAGTTACACTAGATCATACACGTGGCTGGCATGTGGCTCCTGAGGCCCTTATCTGCAGCCTATGGCTCTTGTCCCCACCATTCAGCCTCATAGGCCGCAGGTGAGCGATGATGTGGTCATAAACAACTGCAGGAACACAGGCCTCCATCCCCGGCCTCAATGACTGGGAACAGCGATCCCACTGAACTGCGTCAATTAACCCCTCCGGTGCGGCACCTGAGCGGTTAATTGACAGGGTTCATTGGGATCACCGTTCCCCGTCATTGAGGCTGGGGATGTAGGCCTGTGGTCTGTGTTGCTGCGTCCTGTGAGGATTAAGGGTTAATGTTTGCATTGGTGGCGCAGTGTTAACAGTTCCCCCTCCTCAGTATTATCTTCATTGGTGTAAGTGGCAGCTTCACAGCCCCCTTATTACTTCTCATTGGTGGCAGTGGCGGCCGTGCGGGTCACAGTGGGGAGGGACTGCCTCCTTCTCCACTGTGCCGGCTCAGGAGAACATGGTGCGGTGTGTGCCATGTTCTCTAACAGAAAATAACAAATCCAGGTATCGTATCATTCCGAGTACAAAAGTGTTGATTGGATATCGAAAGTTCAATACCCAGTGCAACCATAGTATCATATAGTATTTCATTGCTTGAAAGAATTAGTAGTTAACAATTAAAAAAAGACGAAATTTAGGATGTAGAGAGACTGACAGGAGGGGGGTGGTTGGAGCAATTGAGGAATGGAAAGATAAGTGAATTGTTTTGCTAATGCGACGACCGGGCCACAGGGGTGTAGTAAGTGTTACGGTGGTGGTGTGCCGAATGGGTGCAGTAGTTTATTTACTCACGGTTAGCAGAGCCTCCCTCGGCCGGCAGTGCAGTGGAGGGAAGGACCAACACTAATTCCTCTGGGGCACTCTCTGTTCCAGGGAATACCAGCCAGATGGAAGTTGAGGTGCCCTTGATGGTATATGTGTTTAAGGTGCTTTAGGTTCAAATGTTAAGAGTAATAGAAAGAATGAGGAGTCAGTTGTTGTAAAACTGTTAAACATTTACTGAATTAATAGTCAGTTGATACAGTTCATCAATATATCAATTATATTAATCCAGATTTTATTTTAGCTGTAATTCCTTAAAGGATAACTGTCACATTTAGACCCTAATTTCAATTTTCATATATGTAGTTACTAATAACATGATATTCCAGAATCAGTTACTATTAGACTGACTTACCCCATATTTAATAAGATTCAGCCCTTAGCAACCAGTCTGCATAAAACTGCAATTTCACTATTCCGTTAAGATGGCCGCCACTGCCCTCACCCTGAGGCTAATCCCGCCTGCCCTCACTACCCACAATGCATTGAGCTCCTCACATGCACTAGCCAGTAACAATAGCCCCCCAAAAGTGTCAGTAACCAGAGCCCTCCCCCTAAAGGGTTAATCTCCTGCAGCACAAAGGGGTCCTCTTACCATATGTTGCTTTCATTTATACACTGAGCAGACGGCAGATCTCCCTTCCCTGGTCTGCCCTGCTCCAACATTGTCCCAGTCTGCTGAGTGAGGGAGCGTCTGCCAAGCGCAGGGACAGGGAGAAGTGCACACAGCCCAGGCACTGTTATCAGCTGCTGGGAAGGACCTGGCTTTAATCATTTACTTACAGTTCCTGGCTGTCAGTAATGTGAGCCTGCACTCTGCGTGCTCTGTCTATCAACACATAGACGGACCATGCCTAGCAACCCTATTTTAAGCACAGGTAAAAATAGGCAGTACAGGGAACAAAAATGTGGAATTAAGGGGTAATAGAATACACAGTAAAAAGTTGAAATAGGGCCATCAAGATGATATTAATCACCACATTCCAATACTCAAAAAATAAATAAAAATACGACCGTTATTCTTTAATACAGGTCTGGCAATTGTCAGTTGAGGAATTCTCTTAATACTTTGGATTTAACAGGCAGAATGAGAAATCTTGCTTAAGTACAGATGTAGCAGGGTTAGCACTCAAACTCTTAATTCAAATCTCAACTCATTGCGTTATCTTGAAATAAAAGCCATTGAAAAGCAATTGCTTAACGCATTTAGTTGCATTTAGTTTAGATAACATGTTTAATAAAGCATGTGTGTTAACCCTGCTACAGCCATAGTTTTGCACTAAGGCCACTTTCTTGCACTCAGGTACTGAATATAATGATTTCCTATTTATCTGGAGCAATCCAATAAGGGCGTTCTCCCTCGTGGCAGGCAAACTTTCTGCTACACTATTTGATGCAAGATGCTCTCCTAAACTATTCAGGTTCACTATGTTCCTAGAAGGCATTTAGTAAAAAGGACAATTCTGCACACTAATAGAGATGGCCTTGCGGTTCGCCCGGCGGTCGTTTAGCGGCGAACTTTGCGCGTTCGCGATTCGCCAAACCCTGCCGTATTATTTTACATTGTGAAGAACTTTGACCCATGACACATCTATCAGGTGGTACAGGACAGCCAATTGAGACGTTTCAGCATATGGACACACCCCCTACCTTATAAATAAACCTGATCTGGGCGCCATTTTACATTCAGTCTTTTGCCAGTGTAGGGAGAGGTTTCTGTGTGGAGCAGGGACAGACTGTTAGGGACACAAATCGCTAGCTAATAGGGCCACAAAAGTCCTTTTAAGGACTGGTATAGGTGTGCCATCGATAGGTGTGACTTACTGAGGGGTGTAATATAATATACTTTCTAACATAGAAAGTATATCATAGTGCAATTGTATTGCGCAGCAGTTGTGTGCGGTTTTTCTGCGTGACCGCATCTACACAGAGTGACAAACACTATTTGAAGAAATAATTTCTACTGGTGTGATTTACCAGTTGCCCCCCCCCCCCAAAAAAAAAGATTGAGGCAGGGGTGTGATATACCTTCTTCCACAAATACTGCTCTTCTATAGGGACTTTTGTCACATGGTCATTTTGAAAATGACAGGCAGAGGAAGAGGCAGGCCATTCCACAGGGGTGGTAGGGGTCGGACAGGTGCAACAGTCCGGAGCCTAAGTGGGAAGTTGCAGAAGGTACGTGCGATTACATCAAAGGACGCACCAGACTTGGTTGAGTGGCTCACTCAGCCTTCCACTTTTGCACCCTCCTCATCCTCTCTATCTGCACCCTCTTCACTCTCTGCTGTGTCCACCCCCAAAGACACCACCACCAACACCATATCCCCTCTGCTCGAGTCATAGGAATTATTTTCCCATACATTCCAAGACCTTACTGATGCGCAGCCATTCTTGGCATTGGATCAGAAAGAGGAGGTATCAACGGTCGCCACCCAGCAGTCTGACGACAGTACCCAGATTAGCCCAAGGAGGGTGGTCCTCGCTGTTGCTGCCTACACCGAGATCTCTAATGTCAGTGGTGGTAAAGGTGACCAATCCGATGATGACGTGTTGATGGACGTCACGTGGGTGCCCACAAGAGAGGGAGAGACAGAGCAGCAGATAGGGAGGAGAAGCAGGCAGAACTTACAGTGCACAGGAGGCAAAAACCAGACTGCTAATGTATCTGGAACGAAACATCCACCATACATGGTCACATCTCGCGCTCCCGGGACGCCGGCACATGGATCCGCAGTCTGGGCTTTTTAAATGTGTCCGCTGCTGACAATAGTGTTGCCATCTGCAGCCCATGCTGTCAACGCATACATCGCGGTAAGCCCAACACTCACCTAGGGACGACCGCCTTAAGAAGGCACCTGGCCTTCCATCACCGAGCCCAATGGGAGCAACACCGTCAGAACCCACAAAGCCACACTCCCAGCGCTCACCGTCCTGCCTCTTTTCCTTCTCCTCTCTCCTCCCAGTTATCCTCCACTCCACCTTCCACCGTGCCATCGTCGCGTTCATCTGGCAAAAGGCAGGCTTCCTTGCCCCAAATGTTTGAGCGAAAAAAGATGATGGCGCCGGATAACCCTCTTGCCCAACGGCTGACCACTGGCTTGTCAGTACTGCTAGCCCACCAACTACTGCCATATAAACTGGTGGACTCGGAGGCCTTTAGAAAATTTGTGGTCATTGGAACACCGCAATGGAAGGTCCCCGGAAGGAAATATTTTTCCCAGAAGGGCATCCCAGAGCTATATGGCCACGTTCAGCGGCAAGTGAATGCATCTCTGGCACACAGTGTTGGTGCCAAGATACACCTGACCACAGACACGTGGTCTAGCAAATATGGGCATGGAAGGTACATAACTTTTACTGCCCACTGGGTAAACCTTCTGACGGCCGTCAAGCATGCAACACGTTGCACCCGTGTAGATTTGGTGTTACCGCCATCAATTGCATGAAGGCCTGCCTCTTCTTCTCCTACTCCTACTCCATCCTCTGTCTCCTCCTTGGCTGACTCCTCCTTTTCCACTGCTACTACCTCTTCCACTGCACCCCCCAAGCTCCTCAGAACCTATTCGACGTGCTAGGTGAGACGTTGCCATGCTGTGCTGCGGCTTTTGTGCCTGGAAGCCAAGAGCCACACCGGTCCTGCACTGCTTTTAGCTTTGCGGTCACAAGCCGATCAAAAGTGATCCAAAAGTCGTACACGCCCTAAAATTAAAACAGATTCTCTTGCAAAAAAATTATCCTCCAAACAACTCTGTAGACTTAACTATAAAAAAGTTATGGGGGTCAGAATATGACGATAAAAAGAAAAAAAAATTCTAAAAAATTTAGCACAGTTTTTATTTTTTATTTTTTACGCTGTTCATCTGAGGGGTTAGGTCATGTGATAATTATTATAGAGCCGGTCGATACGAACGCGGCGATACCAAATATGTATACTTTTTTTTTATTTATGTAAGTTTTAAAACAAAAACAATGATGTTTTAGTGTCTCCATATTCTGAGCCATAGTTTTTTTATTTTTTGGGGGCGATTGTCTCAGGTAGGGGCTCATTTTTTGCGGGATGAGGTGACCGTTAGATTGGTACTATTTTGGTGGGCAAACGCCTTTTTGATCGCTTGCTGTTGTACTTTTTGTGATGTAAGGTGACAAGAAAATGGTTTATTTAGCACAGTTTTTATTTTATAGGGGTTAGGTCATGTGATATGTTTATAGAGCCGGTTGATACGGACACGGCGATACCTAATATGCATACTTTTTTTTCCCCCTATTTTTTGCCAATTTTTTTTAACTTTATTTGGGGAAAATTACGTTTTTGTTTATTTTTACTTGAAACTAAATGTTTTGGGGGGGAAACCCTTTATTTTCATTTTTTTTTTGTCCCACTTTTGGACTTGAACTTTTGGGGGTCTAATCCTTTACAATGCATTCCAATACTTCTGTATTGGAATGCACTGGCTGTATGAGTAATACTGTGTGTATTGCTCATATAGCTTCCGGCCTGTGAGATCCAGGGGGCTGGATCTCACAGGCTAGTCACCGGAAGGCAGCGCGATGCCTTCCTTAGGCATCGCGCTGCCTTCCATGCCATCGTGTCCCCCTAAGGCACGCCCGATCACCGCCGCAACCGCAGGTAAAAGCCGCAAACCACAGGTCCCGTTTGTCACAGGACCCCCCCCCCCCTTCCCCCGTGGATTTAGCTGACGTGCCTGCTCAATGATTTGAGAAGGCACCGGGTTCCGATCACCGCCCTACCGGTACGTCATGGGTCCTTAAGGACTCGGGAACCATGCCGTACCGGTACGTCTCAAGTCCTTAAGGGGTTAAAGCACAAGAAAAACTATACAAATATGGTATCTCCATAATTGTACTGACCTGTAGAATGAAGAGCACAAGTCAGTTTTACTGCAAAGTGAACGCCATAAAAACAAAACCCATAAAAATGTGGCGGAATTGCATTTTTTTTTCCCCAATTTCACCACCTAGATTTTTTTCCAGCTTCCCACTACATCGTATGCAGTATTAAATAGTGCCAGTAGAAAATACAACCTGTCCAGCAAAAAACAAGTCGTCATATGGCTATGTGAATGGAAAAATAAAAAAACAAAAACTGAAAATAGTCAATCTTTTTTTCTTCAGAAAAGCTGTACCTAGTATTGCATCTCAACATAATTCAAAAGGAAACATCAAGGATTTGACCACCACTGTTTGACTGCCCAATCAAATATTTAAAGGGGTTGTCCAACAGGATCATTTTCTTTTTATATAAGAGGTAGAATTATTATATATATATATTTTTTTTTAAATAAGCCATACTCATCCTTAAAGCATTCCCCATCACTGCCATTGCAATTTTTTCTACATTCCCTCTGGTCTCTGCTTCCAGGTTCCGTCTCAAGACACAAGAAGTGGCAGGAGATTCCTGCTCAGCCAATCATAGGTTACTGTGACCCACCTCAGCCATTGATTGGCTGATCAGATATCTCCAGGCACTTCCTGTGTGTTAAGTCAGAACCTGGAAGCAGTGACCTGCATGTCAAAATGGCCACAGCGGGGGATCGGAGAGGTAAGTAATGCTTATTTTTTTTAACCCATTCTGTCCTACATATAAAATAAAAATATTTATTCTGTTGGACCAGACCTTTAAAAGCCCTCTTTCTGGTGGATCATAGTAACTAAGGCCAATTTCCACCATTCAATAAGTATAGACCCTACCTCATGTATGTGGAACATTGACGAAGATTAGTTAATCTGAACATGTTGTTTGATTTATTGAATTGCTTGATCTTTTCTTAAAAACAGTAAAGGAAAATGGCCTGGGGTGAGGAGTTGATTTTTTTTATGTCTGATTTGATGTCAGGGTGACGTATAATCCATGGATATAGATATTCAGATAAAGAAAACTCATGAAATACAATGTGACCTTTTGATCCACAGAGAAAAGCCTTGGTTGTTTTATGTTCTTTAATTCCCCAGGGTTTTGATGTTTATTGGATACGGACTATACAGTAGTTTAACCACTTCAGCCCCGCTAGGTGAAACCCCCTTCATGACCAGAGCACTTTTTACACTTCGGCACTACACTCCTTTCACCGTTTATCGCTCGGTCATGCAACTTACCACCCAAATGAATTTTACCTCCTTTTCTTCTCACTAATAGAGCTTTCATTTGGTGGTATTTTATTGCTGCTGACATTTTTACTTTTTTTGTTATTAATCAAAATGTAACGATTTTTTTGCAAAAAAATGACATTTTTCACTTTCAGCTGTAAAATTTTGCAAAAAAAACGACATCCATATATACATTTTTCGCCAAATTTATTGTTCTACATGTCTTTGATAAAAAAAAAATGTTTGGGCAAAAAAAAAATGGTTTGGGTAAAAGTTATAGCGTTTACAAACTATGGTACAAAAATGTGAATTTCCGCTTTTTGAAACAGCTCTGACTTTCTGAGCACCTGTCATGATTCCAGAGGTTCTACAATGCCCAAACAGTAGAAAACCCCCACAAATGACCCCATTTCGGAAAGTAGACACCCTAAGGTATTCGCTGATGGGCATAGTGAGTTCATAGAACTTTTTATTTTTTGTCACAAGTTAGCGGAAAATGATGATGATTTTATTTTTTTTATTTTTTCTTACAAAGTCTCATATTCCACTAACTTGCGACAAAAAATAAAAAATTCTAAAAACTTGCCATGCCCCTCACGGAATACCTTGGGGTGTCTTCTTTCCAAAATGGGGTCACTTGTGGGGTAGTTATACTGCCCTGGCAATTTAGGGGCCCAAATGTGTGAGAAGAACTTTGCAATCAAAATGTGTAAAAAATGACCGGTGAAATCCAAAAGGTGCACTTTGGAATATGTGCCCCTTTGCCCACCTTGGCAGCAAAAAAGTGTCACACATCTGGTATCGCCGTACTCAGGAGAAGTTGGGGAATGTGTTTTGGGGTGTCATTTTACATATACCCATGCTGGGTGAGAGAAATATCTTGGCAAAAGACAACTTTTCCCATTTTTTTATACAAAGTTGGCATTTGACCAAGATATTTTTCTCACCCAGCATGGGTATATGTAAAATGACACCCCAAAACACATTCCCCAACTTCTCCTGAGTACGGCGATACCAGATGTGTCACACTTTTTTGCTGCCAAGGTGGGCAAAGGGGCACATATTCCAAAGTGCACCTTTCGGATTTCACCGGTCATTTTTTTACAGATTTTGATTGCAAAGTTCTTCTCACACATTTGGGCCCCTAAATTCCCAGGGCAGTATAACTACGCCACAAGTGACCCCATTTTGGAAAGAAGACACCCCAAGGTATTCCGTGAGGGGCATGGCGAGTTCCTAGAATTTTTTATTTTTTGTCGCAAGTTAGTGGAATATGAGACTTTGTAAGGAAAAAAGAAAAAAAAAGAAAAATCATCATTTTCCGCTAACTTGTGACAAAAAATAAAAAATTCTAGGAACTCGCCGTGCCCCTCACGGAATACCTTGGGGTGTCTTCTTTCCAAAATGGGGTCACTTGTGGCGTAGTTATACTGCCCTGGCAATTTAGGGGCCCAAATGTGTAAGAAGTACCTTGCAATCAAAATGTGTAAAAAATGGCCTGCGAAATCCGAAAGGTGCACTTTGGAATGTGTGCCCCTTTGCCCACCTTGGCTGCAAAAAAGTGTCACACATGTGGTATCGCCGTACTCAGGAGAAGTTGGGCAATGTGTTTTGGGGTGTCATTTTACATATACCCATGCTGGATGAGAGAAATATCTTGGCAAAAGACAACTTTTCCCATTTTTTTATACAAAGTTGGCATTTGACCAAGATATTTCTCTCACCCAGCATGGGTATATGTAAAATGACACCCCAAAACACATTCCCCAACTTCTCCTGAGTACGGCGATACCAGATGTGTGACACTTTTTTGCAGCCTAGATGCGCAAAGGGGCCCAAATTCCTTTTAGGAGGGCATTTTTAGACATTTGGATCCCAGACTTCTTCTCACACTTTCGGGCCCCTAAAAAGCCAGGGCAGTATAAATACCCCACATGTGACCCCACTTTGGAAAGAAGACACCCCAAGGTATTCAATGAGGGGCATGGCGAGTTCCTAGAATTTTTTTTTTTTTTGCATAAGTTAGCGGATATTGATTTTTTTTTGTTTTTTTCTCACAAAGTCTCACTTTCCGCTAACTTAGGACAAAAATTTCAATCTTTCATGGACTCAATATGCCCCTCCCGGAATACCTTGGGGTGTCTTCTTTCCGAAATGGGGTCACATGTGGGGTATTTATACTGCCCTGGCTTTTTAGGGGCCCTAAAGCGTGAGAAGAAGTCTGGAATATAAATGTCTAAAAATGTTTACGCATTTGGATTCCGTGAGGGGTATGGTGAGTCCATGTGAGATTTTATTTTTTGACACAAGTTAGTGGAATATGAGACTTAGTAAGAAAAAACAAAAACAAACAAAAAATTTCCGCTAACTTGTGCCAAAAAAAATGTCTGAATGGAGCCTTACCAGGGGGGGGGTGATCAATGACAGGGGGGTGATCAATGACAGGGGGGTGATCACCTATATAGACTCCCTGATCACCCCCTGTCATTGATCACCCCCCCCTGTAAGGCTCCATTCAGACATCCGCAAGATTTTTTACGGATCCATGGATACATGGATCGGATCCACAAAACGCATGCGGACGTCTGAATGGAGCCTTACAGGGGGGTTATCAATGACAGGGGGTGATCAGGGTAATCAGGGTGATCACCCCCCTGTCACTGATCACCCCCCCTGTAAGCCTCCATTCAGACATCCGCATGATTTTTTACGGATCCATGGATACATGTATCGGATCCACAGAACGCATGCGGACGTCTGAATGGAGCCTTACAGGGGGGTTATCAATGACAGGGGGTGATCAGGGTAATCAGGGTGATCACCCCCCTGTCACTGATCACCCCCCCTGTAAGGCTCCATTCAGACATCCGCATGATTTTTTACGGATCCATGGATACATGTATCGGATCCACAGACCGCATGCGGACGTCTGAATGGAGCCTTACAGGGGGGTTATCAATGACAGGGGGTGATCAGGGTAATCAGGGTGATCACCCCCCTGTCACTGATCACCCCCCCTGTAAGGCTCCATTCAGACATCCGCATGATTTTTTACGGATCCATGGATACATGTATCGGATCCACAGAACGCATGCGGACGTCTGAATGGAGCCTTACAGGGGGGTTATCAATGACAGGGGGTGATCAGGGTAATCAGGGTGATCACCCCCCTGTCACTGATCACCCCCCCTGTAAGGCTCCATTCAGACATCTGCATGATTTTTTACGGATCCATGGATACATGTATCGGATCCACAGAACGCATGCGGACGTCTGAATGGAGCCTTACAGGGGGGTTATCAATGACAGGGGGTGATCAGGGTAATCAGGGTGATCACCCCCCTGTCACTGATCACCCCCCCTGTAAGGCTCCATTCAGACATCCGCATGATTTTTTACGGATCCATGGATACATGTATCGGATCCACAGAACGCATGCGGACGTCTGAATGGAGCCTTACAGGGGGGTTATCAATGACAGGGGGTGATCAGGGTAATCAGGGTGATCACCCCCCTGTCACTGATCACCCCCCCTGTAAGGCTCCATTCAGACATCCGCATGATTTTTTACGGATCCATGGATCGGATCCACAAAACGCATGCGGACGTCTGAATGGAGCCTTACAGGGGGGTTATCAATGACAGGGGGGTGATCAGGGAGTGTATATGGGTGATCACCCGCCTGTCATTGATCACCCCCTGTAAGGCTCCATTCAGACGTCCGCATGTGTTTTGCAGATCCGATCCATGTATCCATGGATCCGTAAAAATCATGCGGACGTCTGAATGGAGCCTTACAGGGGGGTGATCAATGACAGGGGGGTGATCAATGACAGGGGGTGATCAGGGAGTGTATATGGGTGATCACCCGCCTGTCATTGATCACCCCCCTGTAAGGCTCCATTCAGACGTCCGTATGCTTTTTGCGGATCCGATCCATGTATCCGTGGATCCGTAAAAATCATACGGACGTCTGAACGGAGCCTGACAGGGGGGTGATCAATGACAGGGGGGTGATCAGGGAGTTTATATGGGGTGATCATGGGTGATCAGGGGTTTATAAGGGGTTAATAAGTGACGGGGGGGGGGGTGTAGTGTAGTGCAGTGTAGTGTGGTGTTTGGTGCGACTGTACTGACCTACCTGAGTCCTCTGGTGGTCGATCCTAACAAAAGGGACCACCAGAGGACCAGGTAGGAGGTATATTAGACGCTGTTATGAAAACAGCGTCTAATATACCTGTTAGGGGTTAAAAAATTCGGATCTCCAGCCTGCCAGCGAACGATCGCCGCTGGCATGCTGGAGATCCACTCACTTACCTTCCGATCCTGTGAGCGCGCGCGCCTGTGTGCGCGCGTTCACAGGAAATCTCGCGTCTCGCGAGATGACGCATATATGCGTGACTGTGCGCCAGCCTGCCACCTCCAGAACGCACATGTGCGTTAGGCGGTCCGGAGGGGGTTAATAGTGTGGTCCACACAAAGACACTGTCTAAGACATCAAATCATTTTGGGTATTACAGCAAGCATTGTAGGACTATACTTGAAAACTATGAGCAAGGACATCTCTATCCTATCATTTAGATTACATTAAATACATCTGTTGCCCTGCCTCTGTTGGAACTGCTGTGTGTTCCCCTTGTCTCTCCTTCTTGGTTGGCCAAGGAACTATGGACTCTGCCGCCAGCGTTGTCAGATTGAAATTTTTGGAGCAATTTTTCAACAAGGATCTTCTGGTATTGCAGTTTTGCTCGTCCTCTCCACCAGAGAAAAAGAGAGATGAGAAGTTCTCTTTGTAGCAGGGTCAAGAAGGGTGAACAACCAGAAATCCGTGTTGTCTAAAATGCGTATAGCAAGCGGGTCGCGGGAAAGGCAGCCTAACATGAAGTCAGCCATGAGTGCCAGAGTAACAACAGGCAAGACTTCGCTGTTGTCATCAGGAGGATCACTCTCAATATCCTCATCCTCTTCCTCCTCTTCTGCCCACCTACGCAGAACAGATGGAATTAAACTTTCATGGGTACTACCCTCTGTAGCGGAGGCAACCGTCTCCTGCTCTTCATCCTCCTCCTCTTCATCGTCCAATTTGCGCTGAGAAGACGAACTGAGGGTGGTCTGGATAGCACCCTGTGTAATGTCTTCCCCCATTTCCACCTCTTCCACATGCAAAGCGTCCTCCTTGATTGTGAGCAGCGAGCGTTTGAGTAGACACAGAAGTTGGATGGTTACGCTGATAATAGCGTTATCGGCGCTCACCATCTGTGTTGCTTCCTCAAAGTTTCCTCAAACCTCACAGAGGTCAGACATCCATGCCCACTCCTCGCTTGTGAATAGTGGAAGCTGACTGGAAAGGCGACGACCATGTTGCAGCTGGTATTCTACTACTGCCCTCTGCTGCACACAAAGCCTGGCCAACATGTGGAACGTCGAGTTCCAGCGCATGTTCATGTCGCACAACAGCTGGTGAGCTGGCAATTTCAAGTGCTGCTTCAACGTTGACAGACCGGCTGAAGTTGTCAATGACTTGCGGAAATGTGCACACACGCGCCACACCTTCACCAGTAGATCAGGTAAATTGGGGTAGGTTTTGAGAAACCGCTGAACCAGTAAGTTTAAGATGTGGGCTAGGCATGGGATGTGTCTGAGCTTGCCAAGCTCCAAAGCCACCACCAAGTTACGGCCATTATCAGACACAACCATGCCTGGTTCTAGGTTGAGTGGCGAGAGCCACAGCTCAGTCTGGTCTCTTATCCCCTGCCAAAGCTCTGCGTCGGTGTGCTGTTTGTATCCTAAGCATATCAGCTTCAGCCTGGCCTGTTGCCGCTTCCCGACTGCAGTGCTACACTGCTTCCAGCTACCAATGGATAACTGACTGGTGCTGGTGGATAATTCGGAGGTTGAAGTGAAGGTGGAGGAAGAGAAGTGGGGGTTGGTGCCACTAACGTATGTGCTGGCGGAAACCCTGATCGACATAGGGCCCGCAATTCTAGGCGTCGGTAGCACCTGTGCCATCCCAGGGTATGACTCGCTCCCGGCCTCCACAACGTTCACCCAGTGTGCCTTCAAGGAAATGTAGCGTCTCTAGCCGAATGTACTTGTCTATGTGTCTGTGGTTAAGTGGACCTTCCCCGTAACTGCGTTGGTCAGGGCACGTGTGATGTTACGGGACACATGTTGGTGTAAGTCGGCCACGGTACACCTTGAAAAATAGTGGCAGCTGGGGAATGTGTAACGCGGGACGGCCGCCGACATCAGGCTGCCGAAGACCTCAGTGTCCACAAGCCTAAATGGCAACATTTCCAGGACCAGTAATTTGAAAAGTTGCTCATTTAGTGCTATGGCATGTGGGTGGGTGGCTGGGTATTTGCGCTTTGCGTTCAAATGCCTGGGATAAGGACATTTGTACGCTGTGCTGGGACACGGAAGTGGATGTGGTCGCTGATGGTGCTTGCAAAGGTCCAGGTGCAGGGCGGGTTGCATCCAGGCCTGCGCCTTCGCCAGCACATAACACAGGGGAAGAGGGGGCAGTGGTGTGACCCGCAGACACAGATTGTGGACCCAGGCGTTCGTCCCACTTATTACGGTGCTTGGATGCCATGTGGCGGATCAGGCCGTTGTTGAGGTTGCTAGTGTTCTCATTTTCGTATGGCACAGGTTGCAAACTACTATTCTTTTGTCGTCCGCACTTTCCTCAAAAAAGCACCATACTGTGGAACATCTACCCCTTGGCAAGGGAGATTTCCGCAAGGGGGAGCTCCGTGGAACAGTTTTGGGCCTGTGTGGTGTGGCCCGCCTTCTCCCTTTTGCCACCCCACTGCCTCTTCCAGTCTGTTGCGGTGCTGCAGTTCCCTCCCCCTCTGTATACTGCTGTCCTCACTCGGCTCGGGTCAGTGACCTCATCGTCCACCACCACCTCCTCTTCCACTTCCTCACTCTGATCATCCTTCTGATTTGTTGACGTAACCACAACCTCAGTGATTGACAACTGTGTCTCCTCCTCTTCATCAACCTCTTGAGACAGTAATTGCGGTTGACTCATTGGCAACTGTGTCCCATCATCATCCACCTCATTAAACACTAATTGCCGTTCCCCACCATCATGTTCTTGTGACTGTGTATGTTTATGAGGTTGGGAATCAGGGCACAAGATCTCATGTCCCTCTTCAAGCTTGCTTGGCGAGAGGGCCCAATAAGGTAATGGCGATGAAAATAGGTCCTCGGAATATCCTAGTGTGGGATTACTTGTTTGGCCAGACTGTAAATGGTGGGAGGAAGGAGGATCAGGGTGAGGATTGTGTTGACCAGAGTCCTGGCTACTGAGGCTGGACTTGGTGGAAGACAGGATGGTGCTTAACCGACTGGAAGCATTATCTGCTGCAATCCAACTGACCACCTGGTCGCACTGGTCTTCACTTCCTGCGCCGCCCTGCAAACTGGGAGATGAAGCTAGGTATCTTGGATGATTGTTTTTCTTGTGTTCTGGCAGCAGGCACTGTTTCTCCGCACCCAGGGCAGCGCCCTCTGCGTGCACCATCAGCATCAAGGCCACTTCCCCGTCCCTTATTGCTCGCCTTCTTCATTTTAAATGTGATATATGCTTGAAAGTATGTCACACGTACAGTAGTGTAGGATTTGGAAGTGTATGTGACGATGACGATTTCGGCCAGCCAATCACTGTAATACCCGTAGCACAGTGAGGGCAGTACTTACCTGCACGTTTATTGGCTGCTTAGCATCCGCAAAATGTGCGGGGAGGAGACTCGAGCATTGCACTCAAGCACATGTGGTACTCTGCCGAGTACAGCCATGTGCCGAGCATAGCGATGCTGGAGCCAAACTGGTATTCGGCCAAGCATGCACGATTAACACTAGTGACTTTGTGTCAGTAGGCAATGACAAATCTATACACTAGCAGACATTGCATATTAAAGAGACCAGCTTACAATTAAAATTGCAGAAGCAATTCATGAAAATATGCAAAGAAATCCCCACATATGATGCAAACCTTCATGTGTGCAGGAATTCTCCGATTTTTGAGAGCCATGCAGACAGATTTGAATTATCAAATGAACAAAGGAATCAATTATTTAGATTGTGGCTTCCTGTGAATTTTTCTAGGATTCCAGCAATGAAACAGGCTGATGATAATTATTCAAAAGAATGGATTTTTCATAATGATGTACAAAGATTTGCTGATTTGGTGCACTAGAAGTGACAGCATGCCCACATATGAAATTCTAAAGGAATAAAAAATTGGCAGAAAGGAATCCAAATTTGGATTTATGTCTATGTTTGAACGGACATACAAAGGGGTTATTGAGAATGGCAATCTTAACATGTCATAAAGTTCAAATATTTAGAGCCTTCTATATTAGTGTTGGCATCAGAGAAGCAAACATTATTTCAGGCTGCAAAGTTTCTGGACATTATGAGGAAGCACATGAAGCAAGACTTGACTTCATCACACATAAGTATAGAGAGAACACAGGTGGATGTAAAAATAGACAGAATCGGGCCTAAGACTCAAATATCATATACATGTAAAAGAAGCAAAGATAATCCTTATGATCCATTATTTTATAGAATATATAATATTACAATCTCTGACACAATATTTCTAAAGGGTAATCTCACAGCAGAGGTGATTAAGGTATTATATCACCTGTGACTGTCAGCACTGGAGATTGCACCTAAAAGACCATAGCACTACAACTGTTACAATGCATCCAGGGGCAAACACACAGCACTAACCTAATTGTCTATAAATACAGTAAAAATGTTACATCAAATAGACTTCCACTTAGAATAAATATGACATAAATTAATTATAGCAGCATAATTCAATCGTAGCAGCAATGAAGGCACCAAGATATCAGAATGACCCAAGTTCTTTTAAATGTTGGCAATGAAAGTTTGGAAATAACTCAAATTCCTTTGAATGTTCCGTTAAAACGATAAAACTGGCTCAGGAATGAGGTTTTCAATATTATCCCCAATAATAAGCATATAGCCTTAAATCCTTTGGTCAGACTTGTTAAGACAGTGTACAGTTATAGACGGCACAGTCCTGCTATGTTGCTGACCTAGCAGCATCCCGCTTGAGGTCAGTGTTAAAGCATGTAACAATACCACCGGCTTTTTGTGTTAGAATGATCTTACCGATGTTGGAGGCTTCTGCCATCCGATGTTGGAAGCCTCTGCCGTCCAGCGAAACTTGCTCAGGTCTCCTCCAGTCGGGCAGGTAGCGTGTCCACTGCGTTGGTTAATCGCTGCACGTGAGCCCGTTTGTTTGGATCTGGATTTCGTCTGTTTTCCACCTTTCAAGCAAAGTTTCAAATCGGCTTTGACACTGTTCCTTAGTGTAGTCGATGTGGTGCACTTACATATGTTTGGGGGGTCTGACCAGACGCGTTTCGGGGTTGAGATATCCCTTTCCTCAGTGGTAATCAGACCCCCCCAAACAAGGCTTCTTTTATACCTAAAGGGATGTTCCCTGTAAGAGCTGGCATGGGCTCCATTCCGGAAGTCCCCTGGATATATCCATCTCACAAATATATTCCACTTTCCATTTCATTATATATGGGCAATTTTCCATTTTAGCAGTCACTCATCTTATTTATGCGTCCATACAGTGTTGATTTCGTAGACGCTTATTCCATTAATGTAAAAAATGCAATTTATAACCTTGCGGTATTGTTGCATTTATGTTGTGTTTTTGCTGCTAACACCTAAAACAATGTCCAAAAATAGCATATTCATAGTATGCATGAAATGTATAATCAAAGTAATAAAAAATTTATAGAAAAATATTTAAACTTTTTTTTAAAAAAATCTAAAAAATATTTCTAAAAAAAAGTTTTTTTCTTAAAAATGTGTTTATTTATATTATTAAAGGGAAAAGTGTGTGTGTGTGTGTGTGTGTGTATATATATATATATATATATATATATAGATATATATACACTCACCTAAAGAATTATTAGGAACACCTGTTCTATTTCTCATTAATGCGATTATCTAGTCAACCAATCAAATGGCAGTTGCTTCAATGCATGTAGGGTTGTGGTCCTGGTCAAGACAATCTCCTGAACTCCAAACTGAATGTCAGAATGGGAAAGAAAGGTGGGCTACAACAGCAGAAGACCCCACTGGGTACCACTTATCTCCACTACAAATATGAAAAAAGAGGCTACAATTTGCACGAGCTCACCAAAATTGGACTGTTGAAGACTGGAAAAATGTTGCCTGGTCTGATGAGTCTCGATTTCTGTTGAGACATTCAAATGGTAGAGTCCGAATTTGCCGTAAACAGAATGAGAACATGTATCCATCATGCCTTGTTACCATTGTGCAGGCTGGTGGTGGTGGTGTAATGGTGTAGGGGATGTTTTCTAGGCACACTTTAGGCCCCTTAGTGCCAATTGGCCATCGTTTAAATGCCACGGGCTACCTGAGCATTGTTTCTGACCATGTCTATCGCTTCATGACCACCATGTACCCATCCTCTGATGGCTACCTACAGCAGGATTATGCACCATGTCACTAAGCTCGAATCATTTCAAATTGGTTTCTTGAACATGACAATTAGTTCACTGTACTAAAATGGCCCCCACAGTCACTAGATCTCAACCCAATAGAGCATCTTTGGGATCTGGTGGAACAGGAGCTTCGTGCCCTGGATGTGCATCCCTCAAATCTCCATCAATTGCAAGATGCTATCCTATCAATATGGGCCAACATTTCTAAAGAATGCTATCAGCACCTTGTTGAATCAATGCCACGTAGAATTAAGGCAGTTCTGAAGGCAAAAGGGGGTCCAACACCGTATTAGTATGGTGTTCCTAATAATTCTTTAGGTGAGTGTGTGTGTATATATATATATATATATATATATATATATATATATATATAGGGTAGGCATCCCTAAACATTCATAAAAATTCAAATAGACGGCTGCAAAAATCCAGGAAAAGATATATATATATATGTGTCAGATTACAAAAAGCATATACAAATATATATATATATATATATATATGTAAGGGTACGGAATCTTAATGTGGTATTCGTGAGAGTAGCATGCAAAATCTGGGCTAAGTATGCAGGCAGAGCAATCAGGTGCTGTTGAGTAGTGGAGGCGAATTTTAAACCTGACGGGTCACTATTATGGGTAATTTTAAAATGTTTTGAGAGTGAGTGAGTTTCTACACCTTTTTTAATGTTCGCTATATGCTCTGCAGTGCGTTTTTTAAGGGATTGTATTCACCAAGGCACCCAATTTAGGCAATAAGATAGCACCGATGGTTAAGGAGGATACACAACATAAAAATCCATCATTACATAAGTGGATGGATCTGAAAGGTTTCTTCAGATGCGGCCAATGCGGGAATTGCAAATTGACATCCTTTGCGAAACAAACGAAATAAATAATTGCAACAACAAATGGATACAAACACAGTATAAAATAATTTTTAACTTGTAGCTCAGAGAGTGTCATCTACATTATAGAATGCCCCTGCAAACGGCAGTATATTGGTAGACCCTTAAAAAACGCCTTGCAGAGCAATATAGCGAACATTAAAAAAAGGTGTAGAAACTCACTCACTCTCAAAACATTTTAAAATTACCCATAATAATGACCCGTCAGGTTTAAAATTCGCAGCCATTGATAAAGTACCTAAAAGCTGGAGAATGGGGAACCATATCAGCAGGATGTCGAGGATGGAAACACAAAGGATCTTTGAAATGGAAACTATGATTCCGGGGGGATTAAATGCGGAATACGAGCTATTTGGTTTCCTATAAGCTCAGGTTGGGGACCTCCCGTTGAGGGTGAGCCCCGCCGAGTGTCATGCCCTGCTCGGACGGTGTGCGGAGGTCTGTCAGATTGGCAGCACGTGTCTAACCTTTTTGTTTGTTTTGGAATCATGCTGGATCCGCCTTCCTTCAGGTGCTCTGGGTGGGGTCATTGGCTTAAATTGCCTTCTATCCCAGAGGGCTGTGCGGGTTATAGTATTCATTCTGGTCTTGGATTCAGGAAGGAAGGATTGTCTGTTCCAGCTCAGATAAGTTTCATTTCTGTTTGTGTTGTTTGCGGTCTAGGCTATTTGTGTGTCTTCTGCCCCTACTCCCCTTTCACCATCTCAGGGATTCTAGGGTGTTTGCAGCCCAGGCACGAGGACACTTCTTACCTAACATCAAGGTCTGAAAGTGGGCTTAGCAGCATAGGGAGAGAAGTCAGGGATGTGCTAGGAGGTGACCTGTCCCCAGCATCTAGCCTAGACACTTGTGTATTTGGTTGTTTGTGTATCTGAGTTCCTGTCCGCCGTGACACCGAGTGGCTTAACTTGACGGTGGGCCTCCACTACTCGACAGCACCCGACTGCTCTGCATGCATACTTAGCCCAGATTTTGCATGCTACCCTCACGAATACCACATTAAGATTCCGTACCCTTACATATATATATATTTGTGTATACTTTTTGTAACCTGACACATATATATATATATCTTTTCCTGGATTTTCTCAATTGTTTTCATTTAAGGTCTTAATTGCAGCCGTCTATTAGAATTTTTATGAATGTTTAGGGATGCCTACACTATATATATATATATATATATATATATATATATACACACACACACACTTTTCCCTTTAATAATATAAATAAACAAATTTTTAAGAAAAAAACTTTTTAGAATAACTTTTTTAGATTTTTTTAAAAAAAGTTTAAATATTTTTTATATTCATTTTTTTATTACTTTGATTATACATTTCATGAATACTATGAATATGCTATTTTTAGACATTGTTTTAGGTGTTAGCAGCAAAAACGCAACAATACCGCAAGGTTAATGGAATAAGCGTCTACGAAATCAACACTGTATGGACGCATAAATAAGATGAGTGACTGCTAAAATGGAAAATTGCCCATATATAATGAAATGAAAAGTGGAATATATTTGTGAGATGGATATATCCAGGAGACTTCCGGAATGGAGCCCATGCCAGCTCTTACAGGGAACATCCCTTTAGGTATAAAAGAAGCCTTGTTTGGGGGGGTCCGATTACCACTATCTCAACCCCGAAACGCGTCTGGTCAGACCCCCCAAACATATGTGAGTGCACAACATCGACTACACTAAGGAACAGTGTCAAAGCCGATTTTAAACTTTGCTTGAAAGGTGGAAAACAGATGGAATCCAGATCCAAACAAACGGGCTCACGTGCAGCAATTAACCAACGCAGTGGACACGCTACCTGCCCGACTGGAGGAGGAGACCTCAGCAAGTTTCGCTGGATGGCAGAGGCTTCCAACATCGGATGGCAGAAGCCTCCAACACCGGTAAGATCGTTCTAACACAAAAAGCCGGTGGTATTGTTACATGCTTTAACACTGACCTCAAGCGGGATGCTGCTAGGTCAGCAACATAGCAGGACTGTGCCGTCTATAACTGTACACTGTCTTAACAAGTCCGACCAAAGGATTTAAGGCTATATGCTTATTATTGGGGATAATATTGAAAACCTCATTCCTGAGCCAGTTTTATCGTTTAACGGAACATTCAAAGGAATTTGAGTTATTTCCAAACTTTCATTGCCAACATTTAAAAGAACTTGGGTCATTCTGATATCTTGGTGCCTTCATTGCTGCTACGATTGAATCATGCTGCTATAATTAATTTATGTCATATTTATTCTAAGTGGAAGTCTATTTGATGTAACATTTTTACTGTATTTATAGACCATTAGGTTAGTGCTGTGTGTTTGCCCCTGGATGCATTGTAACAGTTGTAGTGCTATGGTCTTTTAGGTGCAATCTCCAGTGCTGACAGTCGCAGGTGATATAATACCTTAATCACCTCTGCTGTGAGATTACCCTTTAGAAATATTGTGTCAGAGATTTTAATATTATATATTATATAAAATAATGTATTTTATCCTACTAAATAAAGTTAGTGACCCAATACCCTAGGTGTGCCCAGTCCTTTTCATATAATTTTCTGGCTTTTATTTTAGCAGTGGGGTGACACTGCGGGACTGTGAGCACCCTGGTTGGGGGACCAGCAATCCTGTGCATCCTACTAATATACTATATTCAATAATCTTTATGATGAAAGCAGAGAATTACATGTAATGTTTAGACCCTATCATATGATAAAATCAGTCACAAACACAAATCCACAGACACCAATTGGAATTAAACAGATTTTTGAGGTAGATATAAATAGACTGACTTCAGAGAAGGATCTACAGAGGGAAAAAGATCAGATTTCTAAGGCAGATAGTCTAGAGGACAAAGGTATTGGCATTCAGAACCAGATGCGTTTTAAATGTAATTATTGATGGGATTATTGATGAAAAATTTAAGAAAATACAGTCAATGGATTTCTTAAATGAAATAAGAGATTTAGAAATTTCTAAACCAGTCACATAATGCAGGATATTCCAGGATCTCATCAATAGAGAGGTAATGCGAGGTTTAAGTATTGGCTAGAAATAAGTCTATTGAGGACAGACATATTGGTAATGGTTTTGGCCTGGATAAGGATAAGATTTTGTTTTTCCCATTAAAGTTAGCTAAATAAAAGTTCTGATTAATTATGAGACAATGTATGACATAATTATTATATGGTATACATAAGTATATACAGAGAATTGTGATACTTATTGTAAGATCAGCAAATTGTAGTATAAACCATTTATTTAGATTATGGTTCCATCCTCTCTTTTCTATTTTTGTACAAGGACATGTAGAGTTTGAGCATGGCTGGTATATGGAAGAAAGTATACAAATACAAGGGTATAATGAGATATTATGTAGTTATCTATTACGCAATTGTATGAATCATCTAATCAGTATATGTGAGTATGACATACATCAACTATATGGTGATCATGGAGTTACTGTAATTGTTATTTGGGATATTGTATTCTAGAGAGGTTCCAGAATTAACTCCTTTTATATTTGGATCACTGATAGGAATTGAAACTCATAAATGATAATTTTAAATATAAGGGTCAACTATATTTGAAAGCATTTCAGCTATGAGGAGTATGTTAATACATATTTGTTGCTTTTCTAAACAAAGGTTTATATTTACAGTTATATTTTAAAGAAGAATAATACAATAATATTTAATGGTACTAATATCTCATATCTCATGCACAATATTACTTTATTAAAAAGTAAAGATTTGGTTTTACTGTAGAAAGAAATATTTTGTGTGATCGATTAAATGTATCAATATTATTTGTATTTATAAAAATTACACAAACATACACAAAGATATACATAAGACTGAAGAAATAAAGATAAAAAGGCTACACTTACATAAAGGATTTTTTATTAGGATAATATTTTCAATAATATATAAACATCTATATTATGTTTAAATATAATATTGTAATAAATGAATGGTATGGTACACTGTGATAATATAGGTTAGCTATAATCACCAACTTTGGTGTAGTAATAGGAAAGAAGAAGATATCTTCAATCTAGGCAAAGGTCAACAGGAAATGTAATGTTTTCTAGAGACTCTGATATTCATGAAGTCTATAAAAATAAAGACTGATGTGCACAGAGTCCCTGGAAAAGACTTGGAGGTAAAGAAATCTGTGTTATATTCTGGGAAAGGTGTGAAGATAGAGGGCATTGGAGAATGACCCTAGATAAGGGTAAAGAGTACCTGAAGCACACCTGTCCATAGACAACTCCAGAGGTAAAGTTCATAGAAAGAAAGTTCTGTCCACACAGAAGGACTGGCATCCAAAATGGAGAATTGAGCTCAAGAAGAGCGAGTGCTGAAGAGCTTCAGTAAGTGATTTAGAGTTAGAATAGTTAGGGTTCCAGAAGTGAGATATTTAGCGCCTATGTTCGGCCTAGGTTTTTTTCTGAAAAAGCTATTCCATTAGATTGCCATAAACACCTCTGTGAATTCAGGAATCTGCTACTCATGTGATACTAAAGTTAAAAGCTTTGTTAAAGGACTACATTCATTTTACTTGATTGTCAATAATCATGCTGAGAGCATGAAATTCTTCATATGAGGCTGAATGTACAGTTATTTAAAATTCCTTATAAAGTTCTACCAAGTTATAACTGGAAAAGAACTTTGAATCGTGACTCGTCTGACCACAGAACAGTCTTCCATTTTGCCTGGCCCAGTGAAAACGCCTGAGCTTGTGGATCTTGCTTAGAAATGGCTTCTTCTTTGCACTGTAAAGTTTCAGCTGGCAATGGCGGATGGCACGGTGGATTGTGTTCACTGACAATGGTTTCTGGAAGTATTCCTGAGCCCATTCTGTGATTTCCTTTACAGTAGCATTCCTGTTTGTGGTGCAGTGTCGTTTAAGGGCCCGGAGATCATGGGCATCCAGTATGGTTTTACGGCCTTGACCCTTACGCACAGAGATTGTTCCAGATTCTCTGAATCTTCGGATGATGTTATGCACAGTTGATGATGATAGATGCAAAGTCTTTGCAATGTTTCGCTGGGTAACACCTTTCTGATATTGCTCCACTATCTTTCTGCGCAACATTGCGAGAAGCTCTTTTTATACCCAATCATGTTGCCAATTGACCTAATTAGTGTTAATTGGTCTTCCAGCTCTTCGTTATGCTCAAATTTACTTTTTCCAGCCTCTTATTGCTACTTGTCCCAACCTTTTTGGGATTTGTTGACACCTTGAAAATTTGAATTAACGTATTTTTCCTTTAAAATGATACATTTACTCGGATTAAACGTTTGATCTGTCATCTACGTTCTATTACAAATAAAATATTGACATTTGCCATCTCCACATCATTGCATTCAGTTTTTATTCACAATTTGTTTAGTGTCCCATCTTTTTTGGAATCCGGTTTGTACACTGGCACACAGTGTCGGTGCCAAGATGCATCTTACCATAGACACGTGGTCTAGCAAACAAAGGCAGGGAAGGTAGATAACTTTTACTGCCCACTGGGTGAACCTTCTGATGGCCATCAAGCATGTAACCCGTGGCACCCGTGTGGATTTGGTGTTACCGCCACAGATTGCATGCAGGCCAGCCTCTTCTTCTCCTCCTCCTACTCCATCCTCCATCTCCCCCTCGGCTGAATACTCCTTTTCCACTGCTACCGCCTCTTCCGCAGCATCCCCCAAGCTCCCCAGAACCTATTCGACGTGCCAGGTGAGACGTTGCCATGCTGTGCTGCAGCTGTTGTGCCTGGAAGCCAAGAGCCACACCGGTCCTGCACTGCTTTCAGCTCTGCGATCACATGCCAATCAGTGGCTAACCCTGCTCAAATTGACAGTTGGTAAAGTGGTGTGCGACAACGGTGCTAATCTGCTGAGCAGGCTGAAACAGGGCAAAATAACACACATGTCGTGTATGGCACACGTCCTGAACTTAGTCATGCAGCCATTCGTTGCCAAATACCCCAGGGTCCAGGATGTCTTACAGCAAGCCAGGAAAATCTCTAGCTATTTTAGATCTTACAAGGCCATGGCTCAGCCTTGCTGATGTTCAGTGGCGACACCACTTGCCCGTCAGACGTCTGATTTGTGACAGCCCGACGAGCTGGAACTCCACCTTGTATATGCTTGATAGGCTGCTCCAGCAGAAGTGTGCCGTTAACCACTAGCTGTATGAACTCTGCAGCAGGACAGGTTCTGGGAGCTTGGTTTCTTTTCACCGTACCAGTGGCTGCTCATGCGCGACGCATGCAGACTTCTGCGCCCATTTGATGAGATCACCAAACTGGTCAGTCGCAGCCAGGGTGCCATCAGTGACATCATACCTTACGCCTTCTTTATGGAGCGTGCATTGCATCGTGTCATTGATCAAGCCGTTGAGGAGCAGGAGCTGGAAGATGAGGAAGTCGCTATGCTGAATGAATTCCCAGGGGGAGGTTGCTCCATTTGAGACAAGTCAGCAGGAGTCTGAAGAAGAGTCAGAGGAAGATGGTGGCTGGGGGGAGAAGTAAGAGGACGACATTCTCCTGGGGGCGATGAGCAGGAGCCAGGGTGCTTCCAATTTAGTGCAAATGGGGAACTTCATGCTCCAGTGTCTGAAGAGGGACCCCCGTATAAAAAGCATAAAGGTCAAGGACCTGTACTGGGTGGCAATGTCCTTAGACCCCCCACACAAACACAAAATGGCGGACATGTTATCAGCATCACAGAGGGCTGGCAGAATGCAGCATTTCCAGGCCTTGCTGTGAGAGATGCTTCATTCTGCTGTTGCGGGCACTGGCAGAGGAATTTCCACCCAGAGCGAGACAGGTGCGGGTACCAATCCTACCACGCCTGCAAAAAGAGGGCGGTTTGAAAATGTGTTGGTCACTTCAGATATGAGATCTTTCTTGCAGCCAACCCATTGACAGCCGCTCTGCGGATTCAGCCTCAGGGAACACCTAGACCGTCAGGTGTCCGACTACATCGGGTTAACCGCCGATGTGAATGCTCTGAGAAGCAAGGAACCCTTTGACTACTGGATGTGCAGGCTTGACCTGTGGCCAAAGCTGGCACAATTTGCCATGGAACTCTTGGCTTGCCCCTTGTCGAGTGTACTGTCCGAAAGGACGTTCAGTGCAGCAGGGGGGGTCGTGACCGATAAGCGCACTCGCCTAGCTCACGACAGTGTGGACTAACTTACATTTTTAAAAATGAATGAGGCATAGATCTCAGAGGAATTCAACACCTGTGATATGTAATTGAATTTCCTCATGCTAGCCCACACACATCCGCCACCACCTAGAACAAAGAATGGTCCTTGCCTTATGTATATACAGCGGCATAAGAGGCCTTTTATGTCAGGTGAATGCCTAATTTTTGGGGCTTATACTGGCCGACAGTTACATATTTATCCTGTGACCGCCTAATGTACCTCCAGACACAGAATCCAATGTTCTTTGCTGTCAGATGAATGCTTATTGGCTAATTTTTGGGGCCTGTACTGGCCGACAGTTACATTTTTATCCTGTGACTGCCTAATGTACCTCCAGCTACAGAATCCAAAGTTCTTTGCTGTCAGGTTAATGCCTATTGCCTAATTTTTGGGGCCTGTACTGGCCAACAGTTACATTTTTTATCTCTAGACACATAATCACACCCTTGTCTCACTCCTCTGCCTCTCATTATGGTGGCGTATGAACCGCATTCACCATAAGGACCTTCTAATGTCACAGGGTCATGTGACTGTGCCCCCCACCCTGTACTGTTCCCCTTTACCCCGTACTGTGCCCCCTTATGGCCTGCATTGTGCCCTCTTACCACACCCTGCGCAGTGCCCCTAGTCATTCCCTGTACTGTGCTCTCTAATACCCTTTTATCCGGTCACAGTATGGCAGTGTTATCCGATCACTGTACAGAGGTGTTATCCGGTCAATGTATGGCGGTGGTATCCAATAACTGGATGGCCATAACTGTATCCCTTGCCCTGCCCACACCATCCTTTTTTAGACCTGGCATGAGCGGTAAAGATATGCAGATTGCGGTGTTAAGGACCTTTGCGCCACTATCTGTGTCAGAAATACGCCTAACATAGACCTATTTCTATATAATAAATTAGCACCTAATTGTATTATTTTTCGTGGGGTACGGCTAATATCTTTATATTATATAGATTCTAGTGTATTATACTGTGCCCTGTATTTCGCAGTAGAAAATGATCCTTGGGAAACACAGTCCTCATCCCTGACCACCAGGACCAGATAGCGCTCTGTCAGTACATGGCAGCCTCCCCTCTCCGCCACGTTGCTCCGCTGTGTACTGGTGCTTATTCTGACACTAGGGCTGGGTTCACATCCTATTTTTGCCATCCATTTAATGCATACCAAAAATGCATGCATTAACAGATGCCTTCAGACTGATGCCATACATACATTTTTGAGAGTTTCCCTTTAAAGACGCATAAAAATGGTCCCTGATTAAAATACATATTTTTTGTGGAAATTTTTGCCAATGATCCCCCTCTGGTATATCACTGTCCATGTTGTGGGACTATTTGTGTACTTCTAGTAAGTGTTTGCTGGCTGCAAATATGACCTGAAGGTTTTTCACGTTCGCCTGCCATTAAAGTAAATGGGGTCCGCCGCGAACGCGCGGTTCGCAAAAATTGATCGCGAACACATGCTTTTAAAATATGCAAATTACCTTGCTACCAGCAAGTAGGGCAGCTACTTGCTGCTAGCAGCCGCATCCTCCGATCCTAAAGACGCCCCCTCTGCATTGTGATTGACGGGGCCAGGGAACGGAATTGTTCTCTGGTGGCCCTGCCTGTTTGCATTCAAAATCTGGCGCCTGCCCCGCGGCCGTACCTGTCTTCAATCAGCACAGGCGCACTGAGAGGCGGCCGCTCGCTCGGCCGCTCCATCCTCAATGCGCCGATGACGTCACATCTACACCCGGCGCAGGCGCATTGAGGATGGAGCGCCCGAGCGAGCGGCCGCCTCTCAGTGCGCCTGCGCCGATTGAAGACAGGTACGGCCGCAGCGCAGGTGCCAGATTTTGAATGCAAACAGGCAGGGCCAGCAGAGAACGATTCCGTTCCCTGGCCCTGTCAATCACAATGCGGAGGGGGCGTCTTTAGGATCGGAGGATGCGGCTGCTACCAGCAAGTAGCCGTCCTACTTGCTGGTAGCAAGGTAATTTGCATATTTTAAAAGCATGTTTTTAACAAAATCTACAGGACCAAAATGATGAATTAGATCATGTAGCCATAAATCACAGTGTAGGGATTATAAGTAAGCAAAAATAAAAAAAAAGGTTTAGTGGGGTGACAGAAGCCCTTTAAAATAACAAGTCCCCGCCTACACAGGGTAGGGCTGATCGGGCCGGTAACCAAGGAAGGAGGAGGGCAGAGAGGACATTCAGAAGGTCACACTCCCCCCCCCCCCCCCCATTTCCCCCCCGGCATACCTCATTGACCCGATCGCCGAGGTGTCAACACTCTCAACACTCTATGGACATCCTCAAAAAGTTGGATGGTCTACAAGTGGACGTGGGCATAATGTTGGCAAGCCTCGACGTCGAGGCCCTTTATAGCTCTATACCTCACCAACAGGGCTGTCATGCTGTGGGTCAATTCCTGCAGGAATGGGGGATATAGCTTCGGGCACATAATGCATTTACGGTCCGACTCCTATGTTTTATTCTTGAGCACAACATCTTCATTTTCGACCACCAGGTATACCATCAGACAAAGGGCGTGGCGATGAAGAGCTCCTGTGCCCCGTCCTATTCCAATCTCTACCTAGGTTGTTGGTAGAGATATGTTGTCTTTGGGGAAGGAATGGTGATGTGGGCATCACACATCCTGCTCTGGGCCCATTTCATTGATGTTCTCATCTTATGGAACGGGTCACATGAGGACTTCTGCAATTTTGTGACCGCCCTCAACAACAACACCATGGGGCTTTTCTTTAAGTTGGAAATAGACTCCTTCTGCATCACCTTCTTGGATCTAAGCATCACACGTGATGCGGATGGTAATATCAGTACCAACTTGTTTTCGTAAGGAAACAGCCACAAATAGTCTGCTGCATGTCACCCCCATCTTTTAAAGAGGGGAATACCGAAGGCTCAATACTCTGAGGCCATTTAGGCACCAAAAATGATAAAAAGCAGAGTGGACCCAGCATGGTGGCCGTTATGGCACATAACAGCTAGCATTTAGTGTTAGCTTCCCATCTTACACAGATCGCCTTGACGTGTGGCAGATGGGTCCAAATAACTTTGTACAAAATGTATTTGCCAAGAATCTCAAATTTACTAAATAAGCATAGCATTGGCACCAGAATATTTTCTATTACTATGGCATTATTGTACTTTATTTGGTTTCCATGAGTGCTGTTGCATTGTCTTTTTTTCTTTGTGTTTCTAGCCATGGCAGCGTGCACCTGCACGTTGGGATGTGCTGATTGACCCCCTTTTTCTTTGCAGTTTGTACTGGAGGTGTGGCTGACTCCATTTAGTCTTGCACCCCTGACTAGCCTGTCTGCCCCATAGGCTGATTTTAGTTAGTGTAAGTATAAAGCTGTAGCCTGCTCTCCCTGCACTCACTGGAAGCCTTTTGGCACCAGGAGAGGTATAGAGTGGGCTCAGCATGCATGTTGGTACCTGCATTCCCTGAATTTTATTTAGACATGGCAGCGTGCACCTGCGCATTGGGATGTGCTGACTGACCCCCTTTTTCTTTGCAGTACCCTGAGGCAGTATTTAGGGATGGCTACCACCAGAACCTGGGAGTGGATCGGGTATCCTTACTCAATCCACGAGTCAGGACTGATGCGGATGACAACATCCGGATTGTGGCCAATTTTGGTATGACACACCGGGAGGTCAGGGACATTTTGACCAGTAATTCTTTCTCCAGTACGGTAACCAGTTGCTCATATACCATTACATAGTAACATCGTACATTGGAGCATTTATTAATTGCCGGACGGTGGGGTTCGTCTACTTGGCCACATGTCGTTGTGGCATGCAATATGTGGGCAAAACCAAGCGGGAGTTCCATCGTTGTATAGGCGAACACTTGAACGACATCCGGAACAAATCTGATACTCCTATAGCTAGATGTGTGGAGTTGAAACATCCGGGGGAACTCAAACCTATTATGTTCCAGGTTTTCTAATCCGTCCGTATGTCCCCGCTAGGTGGTGACCTCTAGACCAAATTACTGCAAAAGGAAGCACAGTGGACATTCAGGCTTCAGACGCTCCGCCTGAGGGGATTGAATGAATATATATTGTTCACATCGTTCTTGTAATCTGCCCACATATTTCTAGCTTAGGCAAACCCCTTGGCCAACTTAATTACCACATGATCTAGGCATATTGTGGCAATCTTTGTATTAGTGGCATCTGGTTGCCGATTGATCTGGACAATAATCTGATTATCCAAATAGCCCTAGTGATTTCAGTGGCAAGGTTTTGCTGTGGGCTATGTGGTGTGTGACTCCTTTGATCTCCTACACACTGCTGCTGTCGTCTCCATATTCCAGCAGCTGATATTGACCGCTTTGTCTCCCTGACTGTGTTGACACCTCACATATCCGGCCAATGAGGTGTGCGGCAGGGCAGGGTAGTGGCACCTTCTGGATGTCCTCTCCGCCCTCCTCCTTCTAATTGGATACCGGGCCAATCAGCCCTACCATGTGTAGGCGGGGTGTAGGCGGGGACTTGTTCTTTTAAGTCAGTTATGCATGCGGCCACGCATGGCCATACCAGTGCCGGAGTCTCCACACCACCAGTGTGTGTGTAGCCAGCCCTCTTATCATCCTCTGTGTATGCTTGTGTTCGGCTCCTGATGACGCTAATATAAGCAGAAACGTGTAAAGCTAGGGAACAGGCAGGGGGATCGTGCTGTGAACGGGCATGGGTAAAGCCTATAGGAGCAACTATCTGATAAGTGAGAGGGATACCGTTCCTGTCTTACAGTGTAGTATTAGTCAGCTCCAGCAAACAATGGCTGACCCCAGCCTATCCTCACACAGCTGTAGCTTTAAGGAATTAGGTGAACCACCCACTAATTGACCACTATTGGGGTGGAGGGAGTTAGACTGAGCCATATTTGGCCAGGTGGGCTCCACATGCGACTGACCCAAATGGTGGACGAGTGAGGGCTATTTTTGGTTCCCTGTACCTCCTCACCAGGGTCACACTTACGTGTGTGGGCGGTCTTTACGCCTACTTCCCAGGTTGAGTGATATAGTTGATATCAGTGGTGGTAGCTTTCCTGCCGTTTACATCGGTACTTTTTCTTTTGTGTTTTGTTCCTACCTACCGTACTTTCAATTATATTTCAATAAAGAATAATTCCCCGTGCAGGATAAAACATTATACAGTAGTTTAGTAAAAATTGGAAAATTTTTGGATGCAGCCATACCAATTATGTTTTATTTATTTTTAATATGATACAATGATACATAGATAAATTTATGTTTAATATTTCTATTTACCCATTTTTTATTATTTTTTATTTTAGACCCCTTAGGGAACTTGAGCATCTGATCACCCGGACCATAAAATGCAATACTGTACTGAAATGTATGGTCATTCTATTGGCATTCTGTGACAAGCAGCCCTACCCCATACCCACACTATGTGTGTAGGTTGTCACACCAAGTAGTAATGAAGCAATAATGAAGGTTTGGCTGATATCTGTATCGGCCAAACCTGCTCAAACTGAGTATTACTAAAGGGGAGGATAAAGTGAGGCATAGCATTGCTCCCGAATCTTCTCATGCCCTTGTGTAAATTATACTTTTATCTGACCTGATATCAGGGGCGTACCTAGAGCATTTGGCACCCGGGGTGAACCCTTTGTTTGGCACCCCCCCCCCCCCCCCCTCGCCCAAGAAAGTTAAGAAAACATGCACAAACTTTTTTCAATGTTTTCAATAATATTTATTACAAAACATTCAGACATCCGCATGTGTTTTGCGGATCCGATCCATGTATCAGTGGATCCGTAAAAATCATACGGACGTCTGAATGGAGCCTTACAGGGGGGTGATCAATGACGGAGGTGATCAGGAAGTCTATATGGGTGATCACCCCTCTGTCATTGATCACCCCCCTGTAAGGCTCCATTCAGACATCCGCATGTGTTTAGCGGATCCGATCCATGTATCAGTGGATCCGTAAAAATCATACGGACCTCTGAATGGAGCCTTACAGGGGGTGATCAATGGTTCATAAGGGGCATCTCCTCTCCTACATAGCGCCACATACCTCTTACATCCAGTGATGTCACCTTTGTTGTAGACGTTCTCTTTCCTCATCTTCTCCATTCAGACCAGACCGCCATGATGATTTTTCTGCCATCTCCCGTCTCTGCAGAGATTGAGAAACAGACATTAGTTTCCTGCCACCCCCAATACTATACTGCAGAAACAGTCCCCCTGGAAATACTACTATAGTGCCCTAGTAATCATGTTCCTCATAGCCCCCAGTAGTAGTAAAGCTCCCCATAATACCCCCTAGTAGTACTAATTTTCCCTATAATATGACAGTACATGAAATACCCCCGCTTAGTGCCCGCAGTTGAGCTAATGTCCCCATAATGTATGCCAGTATAAAATACCCCTATATAGTGCCCCAGTAAATGCCCTCATACTGCTCCTCTCCCCCTTCCCCATAGTGTCCCCCATAATATGCCAGTAAAAAAATGCCCCTTAGTGCCCCCAGCAGATGCCCCTATAGTGCTCCTCCCCCACAATGTACCAGTAAAAAAATGCCCCTTCTTAGTGCCATCATATGCCTCAATAGTGCTCCACTCCCCCATAGTGCCGCTCTCCCCTATAGTGCCTCCCATAATGTGCCAGTAAAAAATGCCCCCTTAGTGTCACCAAATGCCAGTGCCCCCCATAATGTTCCAATACAAAAGACCACTTTAGAGCCCCCACTTCCCCATAGTGCCCCCAAATAATGCCCCTATAGTAACACCAGATGCCCCATAGTGCTGCTCTCCCCTATAGTGCCCCCCAGAATGTGCCAATAATTAAAAAAAAGCCCACAGATACCCCCATAGTGCTCCTCTCCCCCATGGTGCCCCCCCATAATGTGCCAGTAAGAAATGCCCCCATAGTGCCAGCTCCCCCCCATAGTGCCAGCTCCCCCCCCCCATAGTGCCAGCTCCCCCCCCATAGTGCCAGCTCCCCCCCCATAGTGCCAGCTCCCCCTATAGTGCCAGCCCCCCATAGTGCCAGATCTCCCCCATAGTGCCAGATCTCCCCCATAGTGCCAGCCCCCCCTATAGTGCCAGCTCCCTCTATAGTGTCAGCTCCCCCTATAGTGCCAGCTGTCCCTATAGTGCCCCCCCATAGTGCTAGTTCCCCCATAGTGCCAGATCTCCCCCCATAGTGCCAGCTCCCCCCCATAGTGCCAGCTCCCTCTATAGTGTCAGCTCCCCCTATAGTACCAGCTGCCCCATGGTGCCAGATCTCCCCCCATAGTGCCAGATCTCCCCCCATAGTGCCAGATCTCCCCCCATAGTGCCAGCTCCCTCTATAGTGCCAGCTCCCCCTATAGTGCCAGCTCCCCCTATAGTGCCCCCCCATAGTGCTAGTTCCCCCATAGTGCTAGTTCCCCCATAGTGCCAGCTCCCCCCCCCCCCGCAAAGAGGGAAAAAAAAACAAAAAAACTAATACTTACCTCCATCGGCTCAGCAGCGATGCAAGCCTTTTCCGGCCTGTGTCCCTGCTGTGTGCTGCCGGGCTCAGGCGTCGCGATGATAATGACATCATCGCTGCCTGAGCCGGCCTCTGATAGGCTGCAGGCATTAGTGCCTGCGGCCTATCAGAAGAACAGGGGAGGGACACGCCTCTCCCTCCCCTGCCCCACAGCACACAGCACGGCCGCAATTACATCCAGGGCCGCGCCGCCTGTGGCGATCGGTGGTGCGGCCCTGAAGAATAAAAAATATAATTTTTATTTTAAAGACAGGCGGCCTGGCACCCCCCTTGTGAGTGGCACCCGGGGCGGCCCGCCCCCCCCCTTGGTACGCCACTGCCTGATATCAGTATTATAATTTACTACTCTATATGAATTACTCCCCTCCACTTCTATTATCATGATTCTCTAGGAAAAATTCCGTTTTTGTTCTACTAATGAACCAAGTAAAGGATTTGCTTTCATACCAATTTGAAATTCAGCCTTGTGCATCCTCATTTCACTCGACTTTGGAAAACAAGTGGGCAGAAGATTGAGCAGACTTGTGATTGATCACTTTTTGGAACACTGTAGGCTCAGCTCATTATCTGTATGACAAATGTGCCAGGACTTGTGACGCATCAATCACTGTTGCCTGCATGCAGAAGAGATCACGTTAGAAATGTCCTAGCCAGTCTACTATGCAGATGTCTGCAACCAATTACTCTTTATCGGCTTAATCTAGGTAGGGAAAAGCCTTCTTTCCACTTGCTAATGGAAGACTGAGATTCGTCTACAATGATACATTGGCTCCATTCTTCTCCTGCTTCCCACTCACTCTCCTTATTGCTGGAAATGTATAATAACTGGCTTTCACATGACACTGTGACATGCCTGTTAATTCTGTGTTAAATTGACTCACTATGCTAGTATGGGTTTATGAGTCATTAGATGTCGTGTGAAATTACTTTGTGTGCAAAAGCCAATATATCACGTCTAGGTTCTCTTTTTTTATAGATCAATACATCACACCACATAGTCACAGAAGAGGACGATGAACTTATCAAAGAAAAGGAGAGCTACACATGCGCCGTGTGCTTAGATGTGTATTTCAACCCTTACTTGTGTTATCCATGCCGGCACATTTTTTGTGAGCCATGTTTACGCACACTGGCGAGAGATAATCCAACAAGAACCCCATGTCCGCTGTGCAGATCAATTATTACAAGGGTTCACTTCCATTCAGGTAATGCTAATGTATAACATTTGGATCATATATAATAATGTTTTGTTTTTTTTACCAATATTTGAAACAAAAAATTGAAGAACATTTGGAAGCACCACTTTCATTCCGCCCAGGAAAACTCCTTGAACTGCCATTTTATTTCAAACTTTGCATAAGAACCGCCTTTCCTGCTTTACATATAATTTTACTGAATACTGCATTAATGAGTTTTCTGGGTTTTTAATATTGATGACCTATCCTCAAGATTAGACATCAATATAGGATGGGGGCTGGTCTGACACCCATCACCCTTGCTGATCACCTCTCTGGGGCGACCGCTCTTTCAGGAGGGATGCCGGTGGGTGCCAAGACCTCCTCACAGTTTACAAAGCACAGTGCCGTCCATTAGATAACAACTGTGTTGGTATTGCAGCTGAGCTGCATTCACTTGAATGGGACTGAGCTCCACCTAGTCCATGTGACTAATGAACATGACATCACCTAAACATGTTGGTGTATTGGGAAGTCGGGAAGGAGTCAGGAGAGATAGCCAGCAGCTTCTGAATGTATACATTATGTCCAGCTTTAGCTCACCATCTTTTCCAATAATGACTCACTTTCACTCAGTAGAACAGTATAACCACTTCAATGGTTCACCCCAGTAACCCTTTTTGCAACTCGTTTGCAAACCCAGTCCTCAGGGGCGTAGCTATAGGGGGTGCAGAGGTAGCAGTTGCTACCGGGCCCAGGAGCCTGAGGGGGCCCAAAGACCCTTGTGGCCCATAGGAAGACACTGATATTATAGAAAGTCCATGCAGGTCAAGTTACACCTCTGGCTGGAGGGAAGGGGTAAGGTCAAGAATTTTGCATGGGGGGATTGCCGTTTCAGTTTTTGGGCAGCATGAACGCTATGTGCTTCCCTGCCCCTGGCTACAAAGCACTGAGGGAAGGGGGGCCCAAGCTAAACTTTTGCACCAGGGCCCTTAAGCCTTTAGCTACACTGCTGACAGTCGTGTCTCCCAGCTTCGATCCACCTGCACAGAATTTAGGCTCTAAGCATACCATACTCTTCAATGGTGGAATAGAGCCTTGATCCAGTTATTACACTGGCCCAGCTCCTATAGACAACACAAGTAACCATTAGCAAAGGATAAAACTGCATTCCATGTGCTGCTTCCTTACACGTGATAGAAGAGAGACAGAGCAAGTTCAGGATGTAGAGAATTGTGATGATTTGCATTATGCTTTGTCTTTCTTTTGTGCCTACCCTTTCTATAAAAAAATAAAATAAAACAAGAATTGGTGAGAATGGAAGGGAATATATATACAATATAAGCATACTAGCCAAGTTCGGTTGTTGACAGGTCCCCTCTTACACTTTCACTGTAGGAAGCATTTTCGGATAATAGGGATATCAATGTCACTAAAAGCCCCTTTACACGAGCTGATGAATGGAGCAATGTACTGGAAGAGTGTTTCTGATAATTGCCCTGTGTACAGGTATCACAGATTACCAGATGAACATTTGCTCATTTATCAGGTGAAATCATTGTAAATGTGGGTTACCTCTACTCAAGATTAGGCCGTTATTGGGAATAAACAATTTGTTCCCGATAATTGCCTGATGGTGAGCAGAGGTGCAAAGTCAATCCGTGTAAAGGGGCCTTCACAGTGGTGATGAAGAGTATACAGTTGTACAGTACATAGTCTAATCAACGTGGGAGCATGGTAAGACTGAGGAATTACTACTCAAAACGTAAAATGGCTGCAAAGGAAAACCAATTATATAAATTCTTTAGTGCACCACATACTGCAAAGGTTTACATGGGGTTAAATGTAAAATGAGAATAGTGCGCTAATGCCAGCATTTGGGATATATTCCTGTTAAAGCGTGTCATATTCGTTAAATATAATTTATGCCATCGTATTAAATGCACTGTTATACAGAATAGTGCTGAATCAGCAACTCTTGCTGGTGCTGGCTGTAGGCAGATTGTATTGCTTTGGAACATGACCTCATTTTTATCTACTTAATTACAGATCTCAGCAAATGTTCTGCTGCATTCTTTCCAAATGAGTATCTTAAAAGAAAGCAAAGTTTTCAGAGGGCAAGTTGTGCAAAATGGCCTCTACCCTACTGCAACAGACTATTTAGAGTGTTTGGAGGTAAGATTTTAAATGTGAATAAAGCATACTTAGGAACTGATTTCCAGGAGACCTGGAACAGCAGCGTCTATCTATCTGTCTCTGTCTATCTATCCTCCAATATTCCCTACATACAATATATGAAACTCAGTGGACTTTGATTCACTCATCTCTAGTTGTTACTATAGAACTGACGTAGCGGTGAATGCTTATTTTCTTGACTAAAAAGTGTCTCCATAGGGTCAAGAAATATCAGTGGATTAACTGTGCAAAGCCAACATTTCCCATAAGCTACAGTGCCTTGCAAAGATATTCACCCCCTTGACTTTTTCGTATTTTGTAACATTACAGCCTTAAGTTCAATGTTTTGTTAATCTGAATTTTATGTGATGGATCAGAACACAATAGTCTAAGTTAGGGAAGTGGAAATGAGAAAAATATATAAATAAAACTATTGTTTAGAAATAGAAAACAGAAAACTGGCATGTGCATATGTATTCACCCCCTTTGTTAGGAAGCCCATAAAAAGCTCTGGTGCAACCTATTACCTTCAGAAGTCACATAATTAGAGAAATGATGTCCACCTGTGTGCAATCTAAGTGTCACATAATCTGTAATTACACATACATACCTTTTTTTGAAAGAGGCTGCAACACCTAAGCAAGAGGCATCACTAACCAAACACTGCCATGAAGACCAAGGAACTATCCAAACAAGTAAGGGACAATGTTGTTGAGAAGTACAAGTCGGGGTTAGGTTGTAAAAAAATATCCAAATCTTTGATGATCCCCAAGAGCACCATCAAATCTATCATAACCAAATGGAAAGAACATGGCACAACAGCAAACCTGCCAAGAGACGGCCCCCCACCGGACCGGGCAAGGAGGGCATTTATCAGAGAGGCAGCACAAAGACCTAAGGTAACCCTGGAGGAGCTGCAACTTCCACAGCAGAGACTGGAGTATCTGTACATAGGACGAAAATAAGCCATATGCTCCATAGAGTTAGGCTTTATGGCAGAGTGGCCAGAAGAAAGCCATTACTTTCAGCTAAAAACAAAAAGGCACGTTGTGAGTTTGCGAAAAGGCATGTGGGAGACTCCCAAAATGTATGGAGGAATGTGCTCTGGTCTGATGAGACTAAAATTAAACTTTTCGGCCACTGGAGAAAACGCTATGTCTGGCACAAACCAAACACATCACATCACCCAAAGAACACCATCCCCACAGATCTCAATCCAATAGAAAATCTGTGGTCAGACTTAAAGATTGCTGTTCACAAGCGCAAACCATCCAGTTTTGCAAGGAGGAATGGGCAAAAATCCCAGTGGTAAGATGTGGCAAGCTCATACAGACCTATCCAAAGCGACTTGGAGCTGTGATTGCTGCAAAAGGTGGCTCTACAAAGTGTTGACTTTATGGTGGTGAATAGTTCTGCACATTGACTTTTTCTGTTATTTTGTCCTATTTGTTGTTTGCTTCACACAAAAAAAAGATCTTCAAAGTTGTGGGCATGTTCAGTAAATTAAATGATAGAAATCCTCAAACAATCCATGTTAATTCCAGGTTGTGAGGCACCAAAATCCGAAAAAAGTCAAGGGGGTGAATACTTTTGCAAGGCACTGTTTGTAGTCAAAATACCTCCAAACTGATTTGCAGGACAATTCATATAAATAAGACATCAGATCAGCAGCAGGCACTGTATATATCTTTCCAACTGTCTGCTTCACACAAAATATTTTCGTGGTTGGTGACTCCCTTGTGCTACCATTGCATGGACCCTTGTTTGGTCTCAGGCTTATGGTGGTGGACATGTTTCATCACCTAATAATTCGAGAAAAGATGTTTCCCAGATTTTCTCTAAGCATGTCTAAATTCTCTTGGCTATATTGCTGGCAACAAGCAGGCATCAACTTTTATGGCACCCACCAGGAACTGACCTTTGACATCATCAAAACATCATGAATGATACTAGAAACTGTGCCAACTGAAATGCCTAATTCATGAGCTATAAGACTGATTTTGAGCCGGCGATCTTCCCAAAATTATGGTCTCCACTTTACGGTACATTTCGTTTAAAGATGCGTCGACAGGTTGCCCTGAATGGGGGTCATCTACAATTGATTCCCTACACTATGTAAACTGCATGGACCAAAACTTTACTTGGTAGTTGGAAGGTCCATCATCACCATATACAGCAAACATCTTTTCAAGGATTTCTTTAGGCTTCTTTACTTCCTTGTAAGGAATTTGATCACAGAATGAAGCTCCAAATCCCTCACTTTCTTTGTAGACATGCGCTGTACTGTACTTGCCATCTTGTCATTTCAAGAGCGTTCATCAGGCTGAACTGCTACAGCGTGTGTTACATGTCCAGACATGTCTCAAACTGCACAGACAAGCTCAGCTGACAGAACGTGACAGAACATGCTGGGGTAGATAACTTATTGAACACCCCTCGTACAGTACAGTAGACACTATAAGGCCCATTAGTGGCATTTTTTTCCATTTATAACAGAGCCATGACAGTTATACCAGATTCATTTGCAAATGGTTTCTTATAAACCCTGATGGACCCCATTGACTTAAAGGGGTTGTTTTTTTCCTTTTTACAGTACCTGTCAAAAGTTTGGACACACCTTTTCATTCCATGTTTTTTTATTTTATTTTTTATTGTTTGAGAATTTGCATTGAAGACACAAGAATGATGAAGGAACACAAGTGTTAAACAAACTAGAATATATTCAATGCAGTAGTTTAGATTCTGCAAAGTAGCCACCTTTTGCACACTCTTGGCATTCTCTCAGTCAGTTTCATGAGGAAGTCACCTGGAATGGTTCTCAATGAACATGTACAGTGGATATAAAAATTCTAGACACCCCTGTTAAAATGTCAGGTTTCTGTGATGTAAAAAAGTGAGACAAAGATAAATCATTTCAGAACTTTTTCCACCTTTAATGTGACCTATAAACGGTATAACTCAATTGAAAAACAAACTAAAATCTTTTAGGTAGAGGGAAGAAAAAATATAAAAATACAATTATATGGTTGCATAAGTGTGCACACCCGTAAACTAATACTTTGTTGAAGCACCTTTTGATTTTTTTACAGCACTTAGTCTTTTTGGGTATGAGTCTATCAGCATTGCACATTTTGATTTGGCAAGATTTGCCCACTATTCTTGGCAAAAACACTCCATATCTGTCAGATTGCAAGGGCATCTCCTGTGCACAGCCCTCTTCAGATCACCCCACAGATTTTCAATTGGATTCAGGTCTGGGCACTGGCTGGGCCATTCCAAAACTGTAATCTTCTTCTGGTGAAGCCATTCCTTTGTTGAATTTGGATGTATGCTTTGGGTCGTTGTCATGCTGAAAGATGAAGTTCCTCTTCATGTTCAGCTTTCTAGCAGAAGCCTGAAGGTTTTGTGCCAATATTGACTGGTATTTGAACTGTTCATAATTCCCTCTAGCTTAACTAAGGCCCCAGTTCAAGCTGAAGAAAAACAGCCCCTTGGCATGATGCTGCCACCACCATGCTTCACTGTGGGTAAGGTGTTCTTTTGGTGATGTGCAGTGTTCTTTTTGCACCAAACATATCTTTTGGAATTATGGACAAAAGTTCAACCTTGGTTTCATCAAACCATAACACCTTTTCCCACATGCTTTTGTGAGACTTCTGATGTGTTTTTGCAAAATGTAGCCTGGCTTGGATGTTTTTCTTCATAAGAAAAGGCTTTCGGCTTGCCACTCTACCCCATAGCCCAGACATATGAAGAATACGGGAGATTGTTGTCACATGTACCACACAGCCAGTACTTGCTAGATATTCCTGCAGCTCCTTTAATGTTACTGTAGGCCTCTTGGTAGCCTCCCAGACCAGTTTTCTTCTCTTATTTTTATCAATTTTGTAGGGACGTCTAGTTCTTGGTACTGTCACTGTTGTGCCATATTTTTTCCACTTGATGATGCCTGTCTTCACTGTGTTCCATGGTACTGTATATCTAATGCTTTGGAAATTATTTTGTACCCTTCTCCTGACTGATACCTTTTAACAATGAGATCCCTCTGATGCTTTGGAAGCTCTCTGTGGACCATGGCTTTTGCTGTGGGATGCGACTAAGAAAATTTCTGGAAAGACCAACTAGAGCAGCTGAACTTTATTTGGGGTTAATCAGAGGCACTTTAAATGATGACAGGTATATGCTGACTCCTATTTAACATGATTTTGAATGTGATTGCTTAATTCTGAACAGAGCTACATTCCCAGTTATAAGAGGGTGTGCACACTTATGCAACCACATTGTTTTAGTTTTTTCTCCACCTAAAAGATTTCAGTTTGTTTTTCAATTGAGTGGTACAGTTTATAGGTCACATTAAAGGTGGAAAACGTTCTGAAATGATTTTTACAGCATAGAAACCTGACATTTTAACAGGTGTGTGTAGACTTTTTATATCCACTGTATGCCTTGTCAAGAGATATTTTGTATTTCAGACCATCAGTTGTGTTGTGCAGAAGCAGGATTGGTACACAGTTCCATACAGTGTTTAGCCCTATTCTACAACTGTTCAAAGGAAACTGTAAGAATCTGGATTTAGTGGTCAAATTGCTGCAAAGAAGCCAAGTGTAACAACAAGAAGACAAAGAGGATAGCTTGGGCCAAGAAACTCATGGAATAGGCATTCATGTCTTTAACATGAAGCCATAAAGTAAAAAAAAAAAGAAAAATCTTGGAATGAAAAAGTGTGTCTAAATTGATGTTCCATATTGATGGTCTATCCTCGGGATAGGTCATCAATATGTGATCAGGTGAGGGTGGGGGATCCTGCAGATCAGCTGTTTGGGAGTAGCTCCAGTGACAGAAGTAGATGCCAGAACAACACAGCTCCCGCCATTTGTGTAGTGGATGGAGCTAGTTACTTCAGTCATGCTCCCATTGAGTTCAACTGGAGCAGCTCTCCAGTAATCAGTTGAATACATTGACTATATGGTCAGCATACATGTCAGAAGTTCTCAGTGCATACATGTCATGAACATAATGTGAACAGGGTTTTACATATGTATTATCCTGATTTTTTTGTGTGATACTTTCTCTCACTACACTTGTTTTCTATGGCAGATTTTAGGAGACACATGGGTCCTATAGGAAGAAGGCAGTTTCCACACGGAGAGCACCGACTTGACTTTGAAGATGATAGCCACGGTTGGAGATTTGACCTGGACATGATCATTATATACATTTACTCTGTGAACTGGGTCATTGGATTCATTTTATTTTGTCTTTTATGCTATTTTTTCTTTCTCTCACTTTAAGACATAATAAAATGATTCTAACTGATGAAGAGGCCATGTGTCTTTGTAAATTGGCAAATGTATGGAAACGTAAATCATCCTAGATATTGTCATCAAATAGAATCTCTCTAGAATATTTAAATAAAAGGTTGCTCCACTAGAATTTGGCAGAGTTGGATTTGGTGGTTCTTTCGAAAAATCTATTTTCTAGTAACCCTATTAGGGAATTCTAAGCGAATAAAACTCTTGCATAGGACCCTAATATTTTAGCTGGGGAACAGAGTAACTGCAAAGAGTATCTTTTGTTATTGAAGCCCCAGCACTCTCATGCATTATACAGACAGTCCATCACTGAGGGGTCCTTCTTATCATAAATGGATTGTTGAAAGTTGGGAGCTCCTTAAACATAACAATCAAAATAAGATGGTAGGAAAAAGCATATGAATTGAGACAGCACATGGATTTCATGTTCAACCCATTAATAAACAATGCCATAAGAGTATGGCACTGGCTAGAGTCGCCAAAAATCCAGCGATGTTATTACAGTGCTATGATCATGCAGGCACTGTTGATGTGCCCACAAGATCAGCAAAAGTTAGTAGCAGCTATAATGCACATCCAAGCTTCTGAGATAACTCTGATCACAACTGCTTAAACCCCTTAGATGCCATGGTCAATAGTGACTGAGGCACATAAGTGGCTAGACAGAGAGTGGGTGCTCCGTGTGCTGCTCCACCTCCAACTTCCCACAGGAAAAAATAGTGGGGTGTAATGATAGATATGGCAGCCTGGATCTAACCGAAGCCCCCAGGTCTACCATGTACACATACTTATTAGAAAAACCTTTCCCCATAAAATACTTTATGTCGATAAATACACATAATTGTTAACAATGTGTCCATAATTACCTGATCTACAAACCAATCACATTATTTCATTTTCATGGGGAGCACCCTTTAACCCCTTAAGGACACAGCCTTATTTCACCTCAAGGACCAGGCCATTTTTTGCTAATCTGACCAGTGTCACTTTAAGTGGGGATAACTTTAAAACACTTTGACTTATCCAGGCCATTCTGAGATTGTTTTTTTCGTCACATATTGTACTTCATGACACTGGTAAAATGAAGTTAAAAAAAATATTTTTATTTATAAAAAAAAATACTAAATTTACCAAATATTTGTAAAAAATAGCACATTTCCAAGTTTCAATTTCTCTACTTCTATAATACATAGTAATACCTACAAAAAAAAATATTATTTTACATTCCCCATATGTCTACTTCATGTTTGGATCAATTTGGGAATGACATTTTATTTTTGGGGGATGTTACAAGGCTTAGAAGTTTAGAAGAAAATCTTGAAAATTTTTCAGAAATTTTCAAAAACCCACTTTTTAGGGACCAGTTCAGGTCTGAAGTCACTTTGTGAGGCTTACATAATAGAAACCACCAAAAAATGACCCCATTCTAGAAACTACACCCCTCAAGGTATTCAAAACTGATTTTACAAACGTCATTAACCTTTTAGGTGTTCCACAAGAGTTATTTTTTGGCAAATTTTCCATTTTAATCAATTTTTTCCAGTAACAAAGCAAGAGTTAACAGCCAAACAAAATGCTATATTTATTGCCCCGATTCTGTAGTTTGCAGAAACACCCCATTTGTGGCCGTAAACTACTGTACGGGCACACAGTAGGGCGTAGAGGGAAAGGTGCGCCATATGGTTTTTGGAAGGCAGATTTTGCTGGACTGGTTTTTTGACACAATGTCCCATTTGAAGCCCCACTGATGCACCCCTAGAGTATAAACTCCATAAAAGTGACCCCATCTAAGAAACTACACCTCTCAAGGTATTCAAAAACTGATTACAAGCTTTGTTAACCCTTTAGGTGTTAACTTTGTTAACTTTTTTGGCAGAGTAACAAGAAATAGCTTTTTTTGTTGTTATTTACAACATTCATCTGACAGGTTAGATCATGTGGTATTTTTATTGATAAGTTTGTCATGGACGTGGCGATACCTAATATGTATACAATTTTTTTTATTTATGTAAGTTTTATACAATGATTTCATTTTTTAAACCAAAAAAATCATGTTTTAGTGTCTGCATAGTCTAAGAGCCATAGTTTTTTCAGTTTTTGGGCGATTATCTTAGGTAGTGTCTCATTTTTTGTGGGATGAGATGACTGTTTGATTGGTACTATTTTGGCGTACATGCAACTTTTTTTATCACTTTTATTACCTTTTTTGGGAAGTAAGGTGGGCAAAATGTCTATTTCCTCATAGTTTTTACTTTTTATTTTTATGTCGTTCACCGTGCGGGGAAAGTAACATGACCGTTTTATAGATCAGGTCATTACGGACGCGGCTATACCTAATATGTGTAGTGTATTTTATTTTTTTAATTTTTATTCAGTGATAAATGTTTTTTTTTATCTTTACATGGGAACCTTCCCCGTCTGCCACAACTGAGCGGAAGGGGAAGGAGGGGGGCTCCCTCCCTCTGTGATTCCATCCTGTCTGGGGGATGCAAAGGCACAACAGACCCCCGATAGGAGAGGGAGGGAGCTCCCTGACTGTTAACCCTTTCCATACAGCGGTCCGTACGGACCGCGGTATGGAAAGGGTTAAACGGCTGACATCACAGCACAGATGTCAGCCGTTTATACCAGAGTGTCAGCAATGTGCTGACACTCTGGTATTCCCACTGGACACCATTGAATATTCAAGAGGAGGCGGGCGGGGGATTGCGATCCCGCCTGCCACACCACCCGCTGGCATAAAATCATTCAGGGGTCAGGGGGGGTGAAAAAAATCTTTATTTTGGGCATTTTAAAGTTTCTGATCCCCACGGTCAGGGACCGCGGGGATCCGGCGTTATGACAGGATGCCCGCTGAATGATTTCAGCAGGCATCCTGTTCTGATTAACCCCCGCAGCGCCGCAATCGCGTTTTAAACTCATGACGTCCCGGTACGTCATGTGTCCTTAAAGACTCAGGAAACATGCCGTACCGGTACGTCATGTGTCCTTAAGGGGTTAAAAAAGAAAAATTTGGAAAACTGAATATGACTAGTGTTGATCAAGCACCAAAGTGCTTGGGTGCTCTACCGAGCACCTGAGTATAATGGAAGTCAGTGGGAGAACCCGAGCATTAAACCAGGCACCCCCTGCTCTGAAGAGGGGAGGGTGCCTGGTTCATAATAAAAGGTCAGAAATTGATGGAAACACCACTGAAATGTTTCGGGAACAACATGGGGAGGATGTCTGGATGCATCTTGGACTCCCAGGTCGCTGGTGGGAACGATGTAGTATGCCACTTTTACAGACTGACAATAATATGCACCAAACCGAAGATAAAATTGACTTTAGAGGAAAAACTGTTAGGAAACATTCTTTCCCTGTATATTTACTTTTATATAGTGCAAGTGCTGCCAAAAATTACAAGGAAGAGGCATTCCGATACAACCTGTATATCACATAAAGGAGGGCCTCATTTACATTGTGGTACAATTGTTCATGTAGTGGGACTCCTACACTCATAAAGCCTATGCACTAAGTGAAAGGGCTGCCAAAAATTACAAGGAACCGGCACTCCAATACACCCTTTGTTACACATAAAGGAGGGCATCATACACAGCCTTGAAACATTATGATTGATGGCCGGCTGGTGATCTTCAAAAACATTTGGAGAAAGGGCCTGCTGATCTGACCATCTAAATCATTATGGGCGAGGGCCTGTTGCCGCTTTGGAGACTCTAGATAGCCTGGTGCTGATTTTATAACTGGGGATGAAGCTGTGTTCAGAATTAAGCAATCACATTCAAAATCATGTTAAATAGCAGTCAGCATACACCTGCCATCATTTAAAGTGTCTCTGATTAACCCCAAATAAAGTTCAGCTGCTCTATTTGGTCTTTCCTGAAATTTTCTTAGTCTCATCCCACATCCTACAGCAACATTAAAAGAGCTGCAGAAATATCTGGCAAGTACTGGCTGTGTGGTACATGTGACAACTATCTCCCGTTTTCTTCATATGTCTGGGCTATGGGGTAGAGTGGCAAGACGAAAGCCTTTTCTTACGAAGAAAAACATCCAAGCCAAGCTACATTTTGCAAAAACACATCTGATATCTCCCAAAAGCATGTGGGAAAGGGTGTTATGGTTTGATGAAAACCAAGGTTGAACTTTTTGGCCATAATTCCAAAAGATATGTTTGGCGCAAAAATAACACTGCACATCACCAAAAGAACACCATACCCACAGTGAAGCATGGTGGTGGCAGCATCATGCCAAGGGGCTGTTTTTCTTCAGCTAGAACTGGAGCCTTAGTTAAGCTAGAGGGAATTATGAACAGTTCCAAATACCAGTCAATATTGGCACAAAACCTTCAGGCTTCTGCTAGAAAGCTGAACATGAAGAGGGACTTCATCTTTCAGCATGATCACAACCCAAAGCATAAATCCAAATCAACAAAGGAGTGGCTTCACCAGAAGAAGATTAAAGTTTTGGAATGGCCCAGCCAGAGCCCAGACCTGAATCCGATTAAAAATCTGTGGGGTGATCTGAGGAGGGCTGTGCACAGGAGATGCCCTCACAATCTGACAGATTTGGAGTGTTTTTGCAAAGAAGAGTGGGCAAATCTTGCCGAGTCAAAATGTGCCATGCTGATAGACTCCTACCCAAAAAGACTGAGTGCTGTAATAAAATCAAAAGGTGCTTCAATAAAGTATTAGTTTAAGGGTGTGCACACTTATGCAACCATATTAATTTATTTTTATATTTTATTCTTCCCTCTACCTAAAAGATTTCAGTTTGTTTTTAAATTGAGTTGTACCGTTTATAGGTCACATTAAAGGTGGAAAAAGTTCTGAAATGATTTCTTTGTCTCTTTTTTTACATCACAGAAACCTGACATTTTAACAGTGATGTGTAGACTTTTTATATCCACTGTATGTATGGTGATGTCACTGGCCTAAGTGCTCATTGTACCCTAAGTTTAGCATAAATCAAATTCAATATCAAATTCCCAGATAACCCCTTTAAATGCATCCCAAAAATAGAGCTCCAGTACAACAGCAGTGTTTACTCACCAGGACCTGCTCTGACTCTGCCACACTGAAAGAACTGAAGGACCTGTTATGAGGTCACCGTCATGTGAGCAGTGCAGAAGGTGACGGAGCTCAGCAGTACAGTAGGAGAAGTGATGGTGAAGGACCAGTGATGATGTCATGTGACATGAGGGGGTGATAATTTAGCGGCCTTAACCTAAGCCATTGACCTCACATTCGGTAGTCATGTGGCCCAGGAACACTTCAGTTACATAAAAGTGAATAGGACTAAGCTGCAATTATACAACAGCTGATTGGTAGGGATCCCGCATGTAATACCAATCTCATATTGATGACCTATACATATCCTGAGGATAGATCATCATCAGAATAAAAAAAAAACTTTAATGTGTTTTTCAAGCCTCTTGAGTGTGTATGACATGAGACATTACTGCATAAGGGTACCTGCACACTTTGCGGTTTTTCCAAGCAGAATTTCATGTGGAAGAACCACAGCATATAGTATAGTATCAGCAAAGTGAATGAGATTTGAGGTGTTTGCCTCTTAATAAATTAGCTGCACCTAACTCCAGTGGGCTTCTGCATTGTTGATTGTAATTTGCATGACTGAAGCTATTGGGTGTGATTAAACTGCTTCAGGAGAGGTGTTAGAACAGAATTATACGTGGCAGTGGAACACATTTTCCCTGGTCTCCTGGTCGGTAACTCCTGCATCTTATCCGTCATTTATGTGTCACCACCACATAGTGCACCTGCAGTGGCACCATCACCACATTTGCAGAAGTTACCAATCATAGGTTCAGGGGAAAGTGTTGAATAAAATTGAATTGTTTTTACTTTCTATGAAGAGTATGTTTTTTTATAAAAAATATATTTATCTTGCCCTTTTTATCTAGCAACCACCATATTTCTAGCACTTTACTAAGACTGTCACTGTCCCCAATCTAGCTCACCATCTAATTTAGCTACCTCAAACACACACTAGGGACAATTTCATAGGAATTTAACTCAACAAGAGGATGACCTTTTGGGACACTTTCACAATTGTGTATTTTTGGTCATTATTTGCATCAGTAAAGTGTTCCTCCCGCTTGCAATATGCCATAAATGTTTGATATATGCGGGTTTCCTCTATCTCTATCACTAGTATTGAGCGAATCGAACTACATGAAGTGGAATTCAATCCGAATTTCAGGGAAAATTGGATTTACAACGAAGCCGAATTTCCTTTGTGGTAACTAATCTATTTTACCTGAACTGGGGTAAAAAAGCTTTCCCACATCCGTTTCAGAGCCGGGTGCCGCCATCTTTATTGAAATCCCGTGCATGGTGATGTATGACCTCACTAGGCCGGCCAACGTTATGACGTCATCTAGGGCCACATAAGATTTCACGCCAGATCTTCATTCACGATCAAATTGATTTTGATTTTACATTGTATTATTGCTATCAGATGCCGCGATCACATATGGACGCGCAATCGCAACTCCCTGTCATTTCACCCACTACTTACAAAGAAATGTGCTTTGCGATGAAGTAATTTGCCACAAAGCTAATTTTTTTTTTAAATTTGGTGATGCAGCCAAATCAAATTTTTGAATACTTCGCTCATCACTATCCATTTATGCGTCACCATCTGAAGGAAGGTGTGGGTCCCACAGGTGAGACTTGCATCTATCAGGAATTCTGCCATTGCAAGGGGTGAAATCCACAGTTAAATCAGCAATAGAAATTGACAATATCACATGTTATGTGTGGATTTCATGGTCGACACGTTCCACATGGTGTTGATTAGATTCTCTAATATCTGCCCCACTTTGCTACTACTGCAGATTTTATGCTCGCAATTCTATAAAAAAAAATGGTCATCCTTGAGTCTATGAATGGTCATACCCTGAAGAGAATTCCTGATGTACTTGTTGTCCACATAATGCATATAAAAGAGCCTGAACATCACTGTGTGCTCTACTTACCCAAATACTTTAGAAATAGAACACCTCCTGGGGACAATACACCTAAATCACTATGTTTAGCTGATCATTAACTATCAGACTGTAACTGCACGATATTTAGGTCAAGTGTCTGTCCGGGTTTCCATTTTGTTTCTTCCTCACAGATCACTAGAAGACGATCGGCATTTGCATAATGCAATCAGATTTATAGGCAGAGAAAGTGCTTACACAGCTACATCTGCTGGCTGCTGATAAATAGCTCTCGTGTCATAAAAGGAACTGGTAGTAGCAGAGAGAAGCGGCTAGAAATAAGTGAGATTGAATAAGGCAAATACTTGCTACATACATAGTGATAAATAAGAACATTTGTAAGTTTTTGTTTTTTTTCAGAATTGTCATTTCTGTCATATTCTGTAGCAGTCTGTGCATGTACGGTAGTAAAATCATGCTGGAGATGCAATCTACAGAGGACGTTGTACATACATATCCCAGCCTGTATATCCTATTAGATGATTCTTATCAAATGCCCCAATCTGGAAAGGATTATTGAGTCATTATGCAGCATCCCACTACATGTGTGTGGGCACTGCTTAAAAGCACCTTTGTCCCTAAAAGTTGTATTATGCTATGCTATGTAATTTCGGGATAAAACTTAGGGTCTATAAATACCTAGGTCAGGCCTAGTTAGTGGGGAGAGTGGAGATCAGAGGAGACAGAGTAGTGAGAGAGAATGCAGAGTGAAGACTCCACACCACAGGTTAGTGAGTGGAGCCAACTTTGCTATGAGGTAGTAACCATGGTGTGAGGCGCAGAAGAGCATTTTCCTTCTGTGGCCGGACTATACACTTGCATCCCTGACCAGTAGGAGAGAGCTTGCATCCCTGGAACAGACCCAAGCATCAGAAAGATTATTTAGGGCCACAGATACCTTTGCGCATGGTGGAGGACTTTATGGCTTCTGGCCGCCACACCATAACTCTCGGAAACAGACTAGCTACCTGTCCCAATATTCAGCTTGGAGGGAAAGGACAAGGTATAGGACTGAGCATACCAACAGGAATAAGGTACTCCATAACTACAGCTCAAACCATAGCCTAAGAAAGCCTATAAACAGTGGATTTGCAGAATAACTCTACTGCTAACCAAAAACTGCATTTTGATTGATGTATCTACTGCAACTGGAACCAACATCAGTAAAAGTTGTGAGTTGTATCTGACCACTGTCTACCTCATTATTACCACTATTGGTTGTACCACCATTAACGGTACTGGCGTCATGACAAATACCATCAAGGGACTCAGCCGCAACAAGCACCCTAAGCACCCCTAACATCAAGGGCACCTCAACCACCATCTTGGCTGATGCTTCCCTACCACAGAGCATGCCCCGGAGGATTTCGTGCTGTCCACTGTGCTGCCAGCCCAGGGAGGCTTTCTGCTAACCGTGAGTAAACTGATGAACTGTATGTTATTATTTGGCCCCTCATCGGTCCACCGTGCACCTCACGTGTTGCCCCTGCGCTACTGGCTGGCTGCCTACTGGCTGGCTGCAATTACTAAGGGTCTGGGACACTGTAACACAGTGGGGCAGATTTATTTATAGTGTCACACTCTGCATACGATTCACAGTCTTAATATTAGCCAAAATGACTATGCTGGGCATGGATCTTTGTAAATATGGAGTATGGTAAATCCTGCGCCAGATTTACACTAGAATACAATTCATGCGGCAAAAAGTTTGTCTCCGCACCAAAAAAACTGTTTAGTCTAAGTTTACTGTTAACTGTAAGTTGGCCTAGTTTCACTTAAAAAATTTACCAAAATTTGGGTACATTACAGCGAACGAAGGTGCATTTAAGCCACGGTCCCTTTCCTGTGAAGTCACACCTTCTTGTTGGACAAGACATAAAATGCTTAAAAGCTATGGACACCTTTGGGGACAATTTTTTTTATTACTGCAAAATTATTATTTAAATAAGTCTTTATTAGAAATATGGCATCCTTTTTTTCTGTACAGAGCCTGAGATGCTCTAGAAGCACCTTTTGAATTTTCTGTATTTTTCGTCAGACCAGGAGCAGACGGACTCTTTGCCTCTGCTCTCTGACCTTATAAGCATTCATTATAGCTCAGGTCTTATCTTACTGATAGGAATGTGGCTTAAATAAGGGTTTATCACCTCTCAGTAGTTTAGAGTTAAGGGTTATTAGATGACCGGCACAAAGTGAAACTGAAAAAGTACCAGTCACACAGCTAGAAAAACAGTTAACCATTGTTGACAGAACAGCTCAATATAAAAAAAAAAAAAGGCTAATTGAAAAAATTATTTTTAGCCAAAAATAAGTAACATGCAATCGTTAAAAACAATTGTCTCCGAAGGTGTACATAGCCTTTAAAGCAGTAAATATGATGAAAAGCATGTAAGCAAGTTTTTTTGGCATTAAATGTGCCAAAAAACTGGCACATTTTCAATAGTAAATATCCCCCCCTGAGTGTAATGGGACAACAAGTATTTACCTGGCCTATGAGCTGATGTCTCCTTTTACTCCCTGTGCCTGCCCCCAGACTAATGTATTTTTTCAATCTTCTGCACTGTGCTCTTTTACAGAGCCAATGGTGTGCCAAAAAGGTGCAAAGTTCAGTCACTGCCCCACATGAATAAGACCCGTGGTGAGATTCTTAGATCAGGGACACGGATCTGTTAAAAAAAATTTGATGTGTGACTAGCGCCACTAACTAGTAAGGTCCTTGTGCTGTCCTTTTCAAAAACAGATAGTAAATAAGCTCTAGGTGAGACAGTATCATTATTTATTTGCCATATCAGAATCTAGTCCACATTGCTTATAGACTTTTCAGCACATTTATTAGGACCAGCAGATTAGACATCGGTATTAATAAGCCATATAGCTGGTGGTGGATCGCCAAAGTTATGTAGAGGCGCAGGCCCCTACATAACTTTGGCGGATCCACTGCCGCTTCTAAATGTTGGACAGCTTCATAACTGTCACAACCAGACAGCTGAGAAGCTCTGACAGAGGCCTTTCAGAACCTCCTCTTTGAGTTTCTGTGTTGTGGTATTCAGCTCCTCCTCTCCTTAGCCTCTCAGCTGTCATGTGTTGGACTAATTGCTTCCCTTTAAATTCTTTCCCAGAAGGCTTTTCTGGGCGGCTTATATTTCTTCCTGGAGTATGTGTGCATGCCCATCTGGTTCTCCTCTCCTCTACAAAGTTAAGTGTTAAACTGTTATCTGTTATTTTCTGTTTGCTGGATCCCAGGTGACCCTGACTCCCTCCGTGTCTGGTGTAGGGAGCCGGTGGTCGTGTCCCCTCACTATTGTAGGGTGCTCAGGGGTTATATAGTCAAGGTACGTGGATATGCATACCTCCACCATTCGGATCTATGCATAGGCTAAGCAGCCAGGGAAAGTGCCAGGTCTTCTACAGGGGTCTCCCTTTTGTTCCTTAGCTGTTGGATCCAGCGAGTCATTTATGCATGTTGTTTTGCCTTGTTACCAGTACACATTCCGTGACATTATAAGCCGCCAAAACCGTCTTAAGCATGGATCCGGTTTCACTTTTGGCTGAACGCTTCATTGGAGGTAGCTGACCTCCGTAAGACTTTTTCTCAGCTTCAAGTGACCGGTTCAGCTTGCGTTCATGGAGCTTGTTCTGAGCCTAAGATCTCGCTCCCGGATACGTTCTCCGGGGGGTAGTGAGAATTTTGTGCTTTTGTGTTTTAGAGAGGCTTGCAAACTCCATTTTCGCCTTCTTCCCCTTTCCTCTGGAGATGAGGAACGGAGGGTGGGGATCATTATATCGCTGCTCAGAGGTAACGCTCAGTCCTGGGCCTTTTCGCTGCCGGAGGGGGCACGGCCTCTCCGTTCAGTGGATGAATTCTTTTTAGCCCTGGGTCAGATATATGATGATCCGGATTGTATTGCTCTGGCGGAGTCTAGACTACGTCTCTTATGCCAGGGTAAACAATCCGCAGAACTATACTGCTCAGAATTTCGGAGATGGGCAGCTGATACTGGTTGGAATGATGCTGCACTCCGAAGTCAATTTTGCCATGGTCTTTCAGAGGGATTGAAAGATGCATTTGCCTTTCATGAAAGGCCTATTTCTTTGGACTCTGCTATGTCTCAGGCCGTTCAGTATTGACAGGCGTCTTAGAGAGAGAGGAGAGATCTCTCCTTCATGTCATACTCGGTCCCAGGACTGTGCAGCGGTCCCATTCTGTGCGCAGGGGTCTCAGTCGCTGTCAGCCCCTTCTGAGCAGGAGCCCATGCAGCTGGGGTTGATTGCTTCTGACAATAGAAGATTCAGCCCGCATGGGACGGTTTGTTTTTGTTGTGGAGGTATTAATCATTTGGCAAATATTTGTCCCTCTAGGAGATTCAGGCAGTTCTCTGGGTATAATAAAGAAACAAAGAGGAAAAAATCTTTGAAAAATGTTCCGTCTGTTACTATTGGCAGGGTTGAGGCGGAAATTGAAGGTTTTCCGTTTGCTTGTAGTTCCCGTTTTGTCCTGCCGGCTAGGGTGGCGCTAGAGAGCAAGAACATTTTTTGTGAGATTTTTGTGGATAGTGGAGCAGCGGTCAATCTCATTGATAATCAATTTGTGATAACTCATGGTTTCCAGGTGTGCGCTTTGAGAAAGGATATTCCTGTTTTTGCTATCGATTCCGCTCCACTTTCTCAGAAATCATTAAAGGGCATAGTTCACAATATCCGTTTGATTGTGAGTGATGCTCATGTTGAGGATGTGTCATGTTTCGTCCTTAGCGGTTTGCCCACCCCTCTGGTGTTGGGGCTGCCCTGGCTCACTAAGCATAACCCCACCATTGATTGGCAAGCGAAGCAAATAAATGGTTGGAGTGACTTTTGCAGAGAGAATTGCCTCATGACATCTGTTTCTGAGGTTGCTACTAAGACTATACCATCTTTTCTCTCTGAATTTTCGGATGTCTTCTCTGAGAGTGGAGTTCAGGATTTGCCCCCGCACAGGGAGTACGATTGCCCTATTAATCTCATCCCAGATGCCAAGCTGCCTAAATCTCGTTTATACAATATTTCCCAACCTGAGAGGATCGCTATGCGTGCTTATATCTCTGAGAGTCTGAGAAATGGACACATACGACCCTCGAAGTCACCTGTTGCCGCTGGTTTTTTCTTTGTTAAGAAAAAAGATGGTTCTTTAAGACCTTGTCTGGATTTCAGGGAGCTGAACAATATCACAATTCGTGACCCTTATCTGCTTCCTCTGATCCCGGACTTATTTAACCAGGTTGTTGGGGCTAAAGTCTTTTCCAAATTAGATTTAAGAGGGGCATACAACCTGGTCAGGGTCAGAGAAGGGGACGAATGGAAGACGGCCTTCAATACCCCTGAGGGCCATTTTGAAAACTTGGTTATGCCTTTTGGTTTGATGAATGCCCCAGCCGTTTTTCAGCATTTCGTGAACAGCATTTTTTATCATTTGATGGGAAAATTTGTATTGGTGTATTTGGATGACATTTTGATTTTTTCTCCCGATTTCAAAACTCATAAGGAACATTTACGTCAGGTCTTGCTCATTCTGCGGGAGAATAAATTATATGCGAAACTGGAAAAATGTGTGTTTGCGGTTCCAGAAATTCAATTTCTGGGGTTTCTTCTCTCCGCTTCTGGTTTTCGCATGGACCCCGAGAAGGTCCGCGCTGTGCTTGAGTGGGAGCTTCCTGAGAATCAAAAGGCGCTGATGCGTTTTTTGGGCTTTGCCAATTATTACAGGAAGTTCATTTTGAATTATTCTTCTATTGTTAAACCACTCACTGATATGACCAGAAAGGGGGTAGATTTTTCTTCTTGGTCAGTAGAGGCGCGTAAGGCTTTTTCTGATATCAAGGAGAGTTTTGCTTCCGCTCCCATCTTGGTGCAACCTGATGTTTCGTTACCCTTCATAGTTGAGGTTGATGCTTCTGAGGTGGGTGTGGGGGCGGTCTTGTCTCAGGGTTCCTCTCCTGCCAATTGGCGACCGTGTGCCTTTTTCTCAAGAAAACTCTCCTCCGCAGAGAGAAATTACGATGTGGGAGATAGGGAATTGTTGGCCATCAAGTTGGCTTTTGAGGAATGGCGCCATTGGCTAGAGGGAGCCAGACACCCTATTACCGTATTTACTGACCATAAAAATCTGGCCTACTTGGAGTCAGCCAAGCGTCTGAACCTGAGACAGGCCAGATGGTCGTTGTTCTTTTCTAGGTTTAATTTTGTTGTCACGTTCCGCCCTGGAGTTAAGAATGTGAAGGCAGATGCCCTGTCACGTTGTTTTCCGGGAGGCGGGAATTTTGAAGACCCGGGTCCCATTTTGGCTGAAGGTGTGGTGGTCTCTGCTCTTTTTCCTGAATTGGAGGCAGAGGTGCAGGCAGCCCAGTCAGAGGCTCCTGATCTTTGTCCTCCTGGGAGGTTGTTTGTGCCTCTCGCTTTAAGACACAAGATTTTTAAAGAACACCACGATACGGTCCTTGCTGGGCACCCGGGGGTAAGAGCCACACTGGATCTCATCGCTCGGAGATTCTGGTGGCCTGCGCTTCGTAAGTCGGTTGAGGGTTTTGTGGCAGCCTGCGAGACTTGCGCTCGTGCCAAAGTCCCTCATTCACGGCCATCAGGTCCTCTCCTTCCCTTACCCATTCCTTCCCGTCCTTGGACACATCTGTCCATGGACTTCATAACGGACCTGCCTCGTTCCTCGGGGAAGACTGTGATTCTGGTGGTGGTGGACCGTTTTAGCAAAATGGTGCATTTCATCCCTTTTCCTGGTTTGCCCAATGCTAAGACGCTGGCGCAGGCATTTGTTGATCACATTGTCAAATTGCACGGTATTCCTTCAGACATAGTCTCTGATAGGGGCACGCAGTTTGTTTCCAGATTCTGGAAGGCTTTCTGTTCTCACTTGGGGGTTCGGTTGTCATTCTCTTCTGTTTTCCACCCGCAGTCGAATGGTCAGACAGAGCGCGTCAATCAGAATCTGGAGACATATCTGCGTTGTTTTGTGGCGGAGAATCAAGAGGATTGGTGTTCTTTTTTGTCCCTTGCTGAGTTTGCTTTAAATAACCGTCGTCAGGAGTCCTCTGATAAGTCACCATTTTTTGGTGCATATGGGTTTCATCCACAGTTTGGGACTTTCTCGGGAGAGGGGTCTTCTGGTTTACCTGATGAGGACAGATTCTCCTCGTCTTTGTCATCTATTTGGCAAAAGATTCAAGATAATCTAAAGAGCATGAGTGAGAGATATAAGCGTGTGGCTGATAAGAGACGTGTGCTTGGTCCGGACCTGAATGTTGGTGATCTGGTGTGGTTGTCTACCAAGAATATCAAATTGAAGGTTCCCTCCTGGAAGTTGGGTCCTAGGTTTATTGGGCCTTACAAAATCCTGTCTGTCATCAATCCTGTTGCATACCGTCTTGATCTTCCTCAGACTTGGAAGATCCATAATGTTTTTCATAAGTCCTTATTGAAACCTTATGTTCAACCCATTGTACCCTCGCCTTTGCCTCCTCCTCCGATTATGGTTGATGGGAATCTTGAATTTCAGGTCTCTGGGATTGTGGATTCTCGTCTTGTCCGCGGTTCTCTTCAGTACCTTGTTCACTGGGAGGGGTATGGTCCTGAGGAGAGGATGTGGGTCCCAGTGACGGACATTAAAGCCTCTCGTCTCATCAGGGCTTTCCATAGGTCCCATCCTGAGAAGGTGGGTTCTGAGTGTCCGGAGTCCACTCGTAGAGGGAGGGGTACTGTCACAACCAGACAGCTGATAAGCTCTGACAGAGGCCTTTCAGAACCTCCTCTTTGAGTTTCTGTGTTGTGGTATTCAGCTCCTCCTCTCCTTAGCCTCTCTCAGCTGTCATGTGTTGGACTAATTGCTTCCCTTTAAATTCTTCCCCAGAAGGCTTTTCTGGGCGGCTTATATTTCTTCCTGGAGTATGTGTGCATGCCCATCTGGTTCTCCTCTCCTCTACAAAGTTAAGTGTTAAACTGTTATCTGTTATTTTCTGTTTGCTGGATCCCAGGTGACCCTGACTCCCTCCGTGTCTGGTGTAGGGAGCCGGTGGTCGTGTCCCCTCACTATTGTAGGGTGCTCAGGGGTTATATAGTCAAGGTACGTGGATATGCATACCTCCACCATTCGGATCTATGCATAGGCTAAGCAGCCAGGGAAAGTGCCAGGTCTTCTACAGGGGTCTCCCTTTTGTTCCTTAGCTGTTGGATCCAGCGAGTCATTTATGCATGTTGTTTTGCCTTGTTACCTGTACACATTCCGTGACAATAACTGTCTTACATTTAGACCATTTTTTACGCTTAAACCAGGTGTAGAAAATGATGAATGAGATTGGCCGCCCACACCAGGCCCCCTTTTTTAGACCTGGTGTGAGTGGGGAAGAAGTTGCAGATATACACCACAAAAGTGGCGTATATCTGGTCATAAATGACCCCCCTTAGTTTTCTAAACCCTGCCTTCGCTGACCCGAATCTGTGTACCCATGCAAAATTTATTCTGCCTGCCCTGACCTTACATTTATACGACCATGCCTCTGCCATTCTGTACCTCACATTGGAATTCCATTGGCAAGCCACCAGAAGTAGCTACCGAAGAAAACTCTAGGGACACTTCACCCATGTGAAGGACACTTTAAGGTAAGAACTTAAAATGCTCTAGACCAGGCATGCTCAACCTGCGGCTCTCCAGCTGTTGCAAAACTAAAACTCCCAGCATGCCCGAACAGCTTACAGCTATCAGCCTACAGCAGGGCATGGTGGCAGTTGTAGTTTTACAACAGCTGGAGGGCTGCAGGTTGAGCATCCCTGCTCTAGACACTTCTTCCCATTTTAGCCCTCAGGAGCAACTTAAGTCATCAAGCCATTATCATCAAACAGAGATGACTTGTTTTCCCCGGAATAGTTGGCTTGGCCTACAAAATGTATTCCTATGAAATTACATGAAGAGTGGAGTAACAACGCAGTGGGTGCATGTCAACACTAACATCCAAGGAGCTGGAACAGGAACTTCTGCCTATCTCTCTGTAAGCTTTATCTTAAAGGTCCCTATACATTAGCCGATGCACAGGGAATTATCTTAACATGAGCAGGGTTGCTGCTGCTCATCCCTATATAGATCTATTAGGGGGTCATTTACTAAGATTACATAGATGTCTACAGAACCTGTTCTACGCTTATACAAGTAGAGCCCCCGACAGAGTGGAGATGGTGTCAGCAGTAAGTTTGTGTTGACGTCAATAATTATTTTTCCCTTCCTCTGATCCGTCAGAACAATAACCCGCAAAAAACTGATCCTCTCTGTTGAGCATCTGCCTTCACTCAGTTCACATTTGGTCAGTAATCAATCAGTATTGCTAATGCCGAAAAAAACAGGAGTGAATTCAAAACAGAGATGACACGTGAATGGAATATTTGCATGTCTACTTTGTTTTGTACCCACTACTGCTTTTTGCTACCAAATCACAAGCCAATACTGATGGGACCATACAGGCCTTACAGATGCTACACACACGCGATCTGTTGTGCGTCTCATTTTTCCTTCCTTCTGACAGATCAGAAGAAGGGTCAAATAAATGATGATGTCAGCCAGGCCGAAAGGCAAAATAGTGGCCCAGTCATGAAGTGGAGAGGGTGGGAACAGCATGTGAAGTTCACAGAGTGGCCCTATGACATAGTGGTGAGGTGGAAGAAGCATGAGCTGACTACAGAGTGGCCTAATGACAGAGTGTGGAGGTGGCGGCAGCATCAGGAGGCCACAGAGTGACACAATGACAGTGTGGAGGTGGCAGCAGCATCAGAAGACCACCGAGTGGCAAGGTGACATAGTGTGAAGGTGGCAGCAGCATGAGGAGACCAAAGAGTAGCAAGGTGACATAGTGTGGAGGTGGCAGCAGCATCAGGAGGCCACAGAATGGCAAGGAGACATAGTGTGGAGGTGGGTCGCAATACCAGTACCTGCTGAAGATGGTGGGTGAAAGAAGGAGCACTTAGCATCAGATGTGTGGCATCAGGCAGGTGGCAGCATCAGAATAGTAGCTGCGGTAGGTAGCCAGAAAAAAAACTCTCTTTTGTCAAAGTGTTGGTGTGGTACCATGGATGATCTAGTCTGATTCATCAGGCATTGGTGGATGGAGATCCTGGCTGATCCATGCCTGATTCATCTTGACAAAGGTCAGTTTCTCCACATTTTGGGTGGACAGGCGAGTTTTTCTTGGGGTAACTATGGCCTCTGCCGCACTAAACACCCACTCTGATGCCACACTGCTAGCCGGGCAGGACAGCTTTTCCAGGGCAAACTCTGCCAGTTGCGGCCACAAATCCAGTTTGGCTGCGCAGTAATCCAGCGGATCTTCAACTTCGGGTGGCAGGGTGCTGTCCAAGTATGCCACCACCTGCTGGTTCAGGTTCTGCTCTATGTCTACCTGCTGCTGCTGGTGAGTAGTTTCTTCAGTAGGCAGGTGAAGCTGCTCATCAGCGACTCTAGACTTAAGTTGCTGCTGATGGAGCTGGTACTGCGATTGGCGTTTTTTTCCCCGACCTAAGGGTGATTGGACAAGACTGGCTGCACCAACCAATCCCCACTGTTTCTCATCCCTCATTGCAGTTGCACCCAATTAGATGCAACCCCAAAAAATAGTACTTGACATACTCACCCTATGAGCGCCTTTCTCTCTTTGTTGCCAACAAATACTGGATGACATGGAAGTTACACAGGGGAGTACTCCTGTCCACTTGGATCATCAAGAAATCATTTAGGGGCTTTCTCTGTTCGTGTAGTCGGTCCAACATATGGAGGGTGGAATTCCAACGGGTGGAAATGTTGCATATTAACCTATGTTTGGGGATGCTGTTCTGCCGCTGAAGCTCAAGGAGGGTGTGCTTTGCGGTGTACAAGTGGCTGAAGTGCATTCAAAGTTTGCTGGCCAGATGGTCTTGCAGATGGGTGGAAGACTTCAGGAACCGCTTGACAACCAGATTGAACACGTGTGCCATGCAGGGCGCATGGCTCAGTCCTCCTTGATGCAGTGCTGACACCATGTTCTTCCCGTTCTCAGTCACCATGGTTACGATTTTGAGTGGTCGTGGAGAAAGCCAGGATTTAATTGTCCTTCTTTATGAAGGACACGGAGCAGTTCCTCCCCTGTGTGACTCTGTTCACCCAGGCAAACTAGGTGCAGAACTGTGTGACACTGCCGTGCCCTGCACATGTGGTATGCTGGAGGGGCACTGTGAATTGTCCCTGCAGTGGAGGCTGAGGACACAGTGGAGGATGAGGAGGCAGTGGCGGACATTGTCGCAGGACCAACGGCATGAGAACGTGGAGGCGGAAGTGGCGTCACCTGGCCAAGTTGCTGGTGTGGCTGGACAGGAACCACATTTACCCAGTGGGCTGTAAAGGACATATATTGTCCTTGACCGTAGTTACAGCTACCGACCAATTTTCCCCAAAAAGGCTGTATCACAAACAAATTTCACTGCTGAATAGCTAATCGACATAATTTGGTCTATATATAGCGAAAGGAAGTCTACAATGACCCATCAATTTTCCCCAAAAAGGCAGTATCACAAACAAATTTCACCACTGAATAGCTAATCGACATACTTTGGTCCATACAGCAAAAGGAAGTCTACAATCAACCATCAATTTTCCCCAAAAAGGCTGTATCACAAACAAATTTCACCACTGAATGGCTAATCATATTCTTTTTCCTATTAATACACCCCCAAAAAATAAATACAGCAATCACAATTTACCACAGAACGGCTAGTAGGACGTTCATATGTATCCTATTAATACATCCTGTAAATGGCTGTAGTATACACCAAAAAAGGCTGTAATTTTCTCACTTCACCACACAATGGCTAATAACACGCCAAAAAGGGCTTTAGAACATACAACTGCACCACTGAACGGCAAATATATTTTTATTTGGCCACTATTACGTGACAAAAAGGGCTTTAGAACATATAACTTTACTGCTGAACGGCAAATATATTTTTTCTTTTTCCACTAATACACGCAGGGGAGCACCTAGGAATTTTGTCTAGGGGGGGTCCAAAAAATGTGGCATGTGTAGTGCGCTGTGCTAATTCAATTTTTCAAAGCCCCCTTTATATTTAAAAATGCAGGGACGGGGTGTAGTGTGTTGCGCCGATTCTTTTACTTGGCGATTCTAAAAGGTCTGCAGGAATACAACAATGCGGCGCGCGAAGCGCCCCGCAATTTTTGGGGCCCCGCCCATTATTAAAATCCCCTCCTACATATAATAGGCCACTCCCAACAAACACTGTACTACTGTAATGTAGTTGAGGCCTGTCTCTACACATCATACAGAGAGGAGGACCTGTCCTGGCTGCACTGCCTGCTTAACATTATACAATAGACAACCGGCTACAGCCAGGAAGCTCCTCCGCTCTCCTCTCTCCCCAGATCCTGCTCAAGGCCTGTGGTTCCCCCCACCATCTGCTTCCCCCATTTACCGTCCTCACCCAGCTCTGAATCCTCCTTCTGCAAATGGCAGGAGGGGGAGCCGGAGCATCTCCTCTCCTACATAGCACCACATACCTCTTACATCCAGTGATGTCACCTTTGTTGTAGACGTTCTCTTTCTTTATCTTCTCCATTCAGACCAGACCGCCATGAAGATTTTTCAGCCATCTCCCGTCTCTGCAGAGATTGACAGACAGACATTAGTTTCCCACATTTCCATCATCTTCACATCTTCTGAACACCCTTTCCTGCCACCCCCAATACTGTGCCCGCTGTGCCCCCAATACTATACTGCAGAAATAGTCCCCCTGGAAATACTACTACAACACAGATAGTGCCCCCTTCAACAGTGCTCTAAAAAAATAACTGCGCTCAGACACTAATAGTATAAAGATAATGTCCACCCAAAATTATTGTGCTAAGCTGAAACTGTGCCAGGGTGCCCCCCAAAGTAACAGTGCTCCCCAAAATAGAAATAATTCTCTGCCAGAGCACACTTCGTAGTAATAATGCCCCTATAGTGCCCATACCAGTAATCATGTTCCTCATAGCCCCCCAGTAGTAGCAAAGCTCTGCATAATACCTCCTAGTACTAATAATTCTCCCCACAATATGACAGTACATGAAATACCCCGCTTAGTGCCCGCTGTTAAGCTAATGTCCCCATAATGTATGCCAGTATAAAATACCCCTATATAGTGCCCCAGTAAATGCCCTCATAGTGCTCCTCTCCCCCTTCCCCATAGTGTCCCCCATAATATGCCAGTAAAAAATGCCCCTTCTAAGTGCCACCATATGCCCCAATAGTGCTCCTCTCCCCCATAGTGCCCCCAAATAATGCCCCATAGTGCCGATCTCCCCTATAGTGACTCCCATAATGTGCCAGTAAAAAATCCCCCCTTAGTACCACCAGATGCCATAATGCCCCCACAATGTGCCAATAAGAATAAAGGCCCCTTTAGAGCCCCCACTTCCCCTTAGTGCCCCCCAAATAATGCCCCTATAGTGCCACCAGATGCCACATAGTGCCATTCTCCCCTATAGTGCCCCCATTATGTGTCAAAAAAAAGCCCCTTTAGACCCCCCAGATGCCCCCATAGTGCACCCCTCCCCCATGGTGGCGCATCATAATGTGCCAGTAAAAAATGCCCCTTCAAAGTGCCACTATATGCCCCAATAGTGCTCCACTCCTCCATAGTGCCGCCCTCCTCTATAGTGCCTCCCATAATTAGTGCCTGCAGCCTATCAGAAGAACAGGGGAGGGACACACCTCTCCCTCCCCTGCCGCAGCACAGCACAGGCATCTGTATCGCTGTCCTAACGACAGCGATACAGATGGATTAGATATGGAGATGAGCGCTTCCACAATGGAAGACATAGAAATATTTCCTGTAATATGCCCTGGTAATGCCTGTATCAAACAGCACTTGCACTCTAATAAGAATGGTTTGCTGGAATTACAGAGCTGTATAATGGCAATTTGGATGCCCAGTCAGTGCAGCAAGGTGTAATAGGATTGTTCCTATTAGGCCTCATGCACACAACCGTTTTTTTTTAAGGTCCGCAAAAACGGGGTCCGTAGGTCCGTGATCCGTGACAGTTTTTTCGTCCGTGTGTCTTCCTTGATTTTTGGAGGATCCACGGACATGAAAAATGAAAAGAAAATCTAAGTCAAGTTTGCCATTGAAATGATAGGGAAAAACGGACACGGATCACGGACACGGATCACGGACGCGGATGACAATCTTTTGTGCATCCGTGTTTTTTCACGGACCCATTGACTTGAATGGGTCCGTGAACCGTTGGCCGTGAAAAAAATAGGACAGGTCATATTTTTTTCACGGCCAGGAAACACGAATCACGGATGCGGCTGCCAAACGGTGCATTTTCCGATTTTTCCACGGACCCATTGAAAGTCAATAGGTCAGCGAAAAAAAAAAGGAAAACAGCACAACGGCCACAGATGCACACAACGGTCGTGTGCATGAGGCCTTACCCAGGCTGTAACCTCCCCTACTGAACCCTGTTCTACATAAATGCTGTGGAATGATTCCTCCCTATCCTTTCCCTACACCTTGAATAATCTTTCCCTGAACTTGTAAATCATTTAGCGCAATGAAGTTTTTTCTAGCACTGTCCCTAGAGCCTGCTGATGTCTCTCCCTGCACTAAGTACACTGGTAAATGGCAGAATCCAGCTATTTATAGGGCTGTGACATCACAGGGCTGGCTGCTGATTGGCTGCATGCAAGGCATTATGGGTGATCCCGCCTTCCCAGAGTTCCTTGCTCTATGTCCTCACACGTGCAGCAGCCTTTTTAGGAAAAAATGAGATTCGTTACCATGAATCGCTAGGAAATTCGGCTTCGGTGCGAATCAAATTTATCCTGAAATTCAGATTGAATTCCACTTTGTCAGCTTGTATTCGCTCATCTCTAATCACTATGCCAGGTTTTGGCCTAAAAAAAAGTTGCAAGACATCATTTTGTGACTTTTTAAAATACTGTGTAACAATTTTTTTTGCACAGGCATTTTTCTCTTCGCCACTGTGGAGTGGCAGGTGCCAGGCCAGGGCCAATTCCCTAACATTTATGGCGCCTGCTTCCAGGAGTGAAAGACATCTGAAATCTGCTCCAGCCAGAGTCTAGAGCAGATTTCAATCTAGGCTTACGGAGTGCTGGAGGATGCGCACACCTCATCCTCCGCCGGTCTTTGATAAATGATCCCTGTTGCTTCTGGCTGCAGATCCCTGCTTACACAGGATGATCTGCTGCTCAGAAATGGTTACTTTGTTTGTTTTAAAATTGTTTTTATTGGTTTTACAACAGTAAGGACGTACATTCTTTACTTGCCCTACAAGGGCGCCAATATAAAAATGTATCTGATATAGTACAATCAATGGGAAAAATCAGATCACAGAATAACAAACAAAAAGAGGAAGGGATGTAGGTGTCACCACCAGACATCTGAGAAGCTCTGACAGATGCCTTTCAGAACCTCCTCCTTGAGCTTCCTTTTGTTTTGCTTTCATTTTCTCATCTCGTTAGCCTCTCTCAGCTGTCATGTAGTTGCACTGATTGCATCCCTTTAAATCCCTTCCCAGACTGCTTCACTTTGCGGTTTATATTCCTTCCTGGAGTGTGTGCATGCTGATCCTACTTCTGAGTCTTCTACAGATAAGTTTTGTTCATTCATTTGTGTTTTTCTGTTTGCTGGATCCCAGGTGATCCTGACTCCCTCCGTATCAAGTGTAGGGAGCCGGTGGCCGTGTCCCCTCACTATTATAGGGTGTTCAGGTGTTATACAGTCGAGGTACGAGCATATGCGATCATCTACCATTGGGATTTTCGCATAGGCTGAGCAGTCAGGGAGAGAGCCAGGTCTGATGCAGGGCTCTCCCCTTTTGTTCCTTAGTTTTGGATCCAGTGAGTCGGATATTCATTTTGTGTCTTCTAGTTTCCTGTACACCTTCCGTGACAGTAGGAAGGTCTGAGGGAAGGAAAGGGATGGGGGGGGGGGAGCATCCAATATGTTGCCAACTGGTAGGACTTGTTCCAAAGAATTAATGCAATAATACCTTTGATGTTCACAATAACCATAATGCTATGCAATTCAGTTAAAAAAACCTCTATAATTCTTCCAAGGTTTCCATATCGCCTCAAATCTGTGTGGTGTTCGGGCTTCCTAGTGAGCTATCTGCTCAAGGCGGTACAATTGATCACATCTATTGATCCATTGTTTTATTGGGGGTATCTCAGTCTTTTTCCAGTAAACTGCGATGAGTATTCTGGAAGCTGCCAGTAAAATCTGACTCAACTTTTGCGTATCTCTAGGGCACCTGAGATCCCCGAACACCCCAAAGAGACACACCTTCGGAGAGGCTGGAAATGGCTTCTTACAGATCTCAGATAAGACCTTACATATCTTTCGCCAGTAGGAAGTAATCTTAGTGCAATTCCACCATAAATGGCTGTGAGTGCCTACGTCCTGTTCACATCTCCAACAGTTTGGGCTGCATTCAGGGAACATGCGGTTAATTCTTTGTGGCGTATAGTACCATTGAGTAAATACCTTTATAGCTATTCTCTTGTAGTTTGGCACACCTGGACACAGAAATGGTTACTTTGGATGCCACATCATCGATACCTTCACCAGATGAATGAGCATCGAGAGCGATTGGTGGCATCTTTGCACAGGGCAAGTATTGGGAACAAGCTGGAAAACATACCAAACATCTGAATTAAAGCAACTAAATTTCATCAACAGTATTGTAAAAAATGGATATCAAATTATAGGCATAATTGGTTGTAATCACTGCGACCAGAGGAAGTGCAACTGGTGAAGGACTTGTTATGTCCTCCAACAACTGTAGATTTTACCTGGTTCTGGCCATGGCCAAGACCCTCTGTGGACAATATTCAAAGCTTTACAGTTAATATTACTCTCCGTAAGTTGAGTAACTTAGTAGATACATTGAATTACTGTCAGTTACAGCCTGTATAGTCCAGAGCTGCATTGACACTTCTTCAGACTTCAGAGCTGACATCTCCTGGCATTCCTTGCTGGATCAATGCCTACGCAGAGCTTGTGCTATTGATTTGCATTCTGTATCGCATAGTCTGAACAGTTACAATACTGGTATCTGACAATAGGAAAAACTACAGCATATCTAGGATCAGACACAGCATAAAAAAACACAAACATTTGAGAAGAAATATGCACGTGTAATATGATGCTACAAATGTTTTATGCTGTTGGTAAATGGTGTTTTGTAAACCCCTGCTCACTTCCATTGTAATGTGCTGTGTGTGAGCTTGAAAGAGTTTAATCCAAGACTTAAAGGGGTTGTCTCCCTTCAGCAAATTACATTTATCATGTCGAGAAAGTTAAAGAGGTTGTCTGGATTCAGAGCTGAACCCGGACATACCTCCATTTTCACCTCGGCAGCCCCCCTGACTTGAGCATACTCTGATGCTCTCCTTTGCCCTGAGCTTAATCTTGCAGGGCAAAGGCATTTTTTAGAGATCCGGTGACATACCGGGGCTCTCCATGGGGCTACCAGGAAGCCCGGTGACGTCACCGGCACTGATGGGCGGTATTTAGCGCTGCCCTAGCCAGTAAAATGGCTAGGGCAGCGCTAAAGCCCACCCATCAGAGCCGGTGATGTCACCGAACATACTGCCAGGCGGAAGTTTCCACTAGGCAGTGTGTTAATGAAAACAAAAGAGCCCGTGCCCTGCGCGATCTAGCAAAAAAAAGCACCAGCCTATGTGACCCAGCCACCAGAGAGGCCGACGTTTTATCCTATAGTGTGTAAGCACGGCCACCACTTATAGATGGCAGGGTAATCGTAACCATGGAAACAAGCAGTGTATAATGTGACGGGAAAATAAATCCAGCTAGTAAAGAAAGCAATATGGACAATCACAATACATTAGTAAGTGCCTTGTATTAACTTTATCTACTTGATAAATGCCACTTGCTGAAGTGACACAACGACTTTAAATGTTGATAACTTATCCTTAGGATAGGTCATTAATATCAGATCAGTGGGGGTCCAACTCCTGACACACCTGACTATCAGTCGTTGGAGGAGGTAAATACTATGGACTCTTCTTCAGACTGGTCATGTCACGTCCATTGGTCACATGGCCTTTTTGGAGCTCAGTCTCATTTAAGTGAATGAGACTTAGCTGCCCTACCAAGCACAACCACTATACAATGTATGGCACTGTGCCTAGCACACAATGAAGAGAACACAGCACTCATCGGAGGGCTGTGGCCCCTTCCAAAAGTTGATTAGTTGTGCTGCCAGGAGTTAGATTCTCACCAACTGGATATTGACAAGCTACAATCCCCATAAAACCATTTTAAGAAGTTGCCTTATGAACAGATGCCTCCTATGATATCCATATGACCTAATAGTGGAGTTCAACTAAGCCATTGTTGACTGTTTTCACTGACAACCAGAAAAATGCTGAACACAACACCCAGTATCCGTACAAGATAAGCATTTTAATGTTGTAATATCGTAATTGAGCGCCTAGGTCTAAAAAAGATTGATGGAGCCATACACAGTATACCAGACAGTATATAGGGGTTTACAGCAGGGAATAGCTCAGTCACGTTTGATTTTACTGCATTTCTTCGGGCAACATGACCATTTCCTTCACTACTGTGCCAGTAAGAGTATTGTGGCATCCTCTGACCTCACAGTCATTTAACATGATCGCAGCAGGGGATGAGATGTATTATACAGAAGGACTAAATGATCGTTCTTTCTTCACTCTCCAACAGAAGAGGAGATAATTCTTACTCTGCATCCGTGTCACGACAATAAATTGTTTAACCATGTCCCTGCCAAAATCCTTCCCCCATGTAGTTATCCATTCATCATTGCACTTCAATTGGTTAACTGGTTATGTTTTATAGGATTCTTTATGATTTTTCTGCAACTCATAGTACTCGCCGCAGGCAAATGAAAGATTTTCCACATTTTAAAGAGGTTTTTTTTAAGTGTTTTTTACCTATAACTTTTCATCAGTATTAGGCCTCATGCACACGAACGTACATTCTTTCCATGTCCGTTCCGTTTTTTTTGCGGAAGTTACACCATGTGCATTCTGTTTCCGTATGTCCGTATTTCCGTTTAGCCCAAAAATAGAACATGTCCTATTATTGTCCGCATTACGGACAAGCATAGTACTGTTCTAACAGGGGCCAGCTGCTCCCTTCCGCAAAATATGGAATGCACACGGACGTCGGCAAAATACATACGGTCGTGTGCATGAAGCCTTAGATTGGTGCTGGTCCGACTTCGAAATCTCCCGCCGATGAGCTGCTTGAAGAGGACGCTGCTCTCCAGTGAGCGCCACGGACTCCTTACAGCATTTCCTAGGCCAAATGATGTCACATTCATGGCTCACATGGCCTAGGCACAGCTCAGTCCCATTATTGGGACTGAGCTGTGATTCCAAGCACAGCCAGTATAGAATGGACGGTGCTGTGCTTGGTAAGTTGTGAGGAGGATCCCCATGGATCAGAAACTGATGACCTATCCAGTATAAATCGTTCAGAAAACCCTTTTAATAATAAGATAATGGAAAATAAGATTATGGAGTGTCTTCAGAATGATTGATAGGGAACAGTGAACATCTCTCTCTACATTTCTAAAATGGCGTAAAGCTTTTGGACCCCAATTCACCAAGTGCCATTTATAATACTGATGTCTTCTTTTGTTGCAATTGGGCTTTTGGGCTTCCTGCCTCAGAAACCAGGTACAGGAACTGCTACCTCTGTACCCCTCTAGCTATACCCCTGGGCTCTTTGGAGCTACTTCATCTTCTACACTGATGGTTTGTAAGGACCCTATGCGTGTGTTAATGTTCAGTTAAATGGTGAATTGCCAAAATTGTCGATTGCCAATGATCATCACCATTTGCAGTTCAAACAAACATGATTTTCCCTAAAGAAGAAATTGATCTAATCATTGTAAATATTGTCAATATGCACTGTGGCACAATTGCTACACATTTCATTTCATGTAATTGAGATAACACTCTCAAGTGAAGGATGTGCAACACAGTGGCGTACATAGAGAAGTAAGGGCCCCATAGCAAGGATCAAACCAGGCCCCCACACACAGGACAGAAGAGTTACCGCCTAAATCCCATTCAGTGACCCTTGGGCCATTTTTTGTTGTTTCTTTAGAGGGTAGAATTCTGACAAAGTTTCTACCCTCTATCCCAACTGGGCTCCCTCTCGCCTGCCGGGCCGCATAGCAGTCGCATGGTCTGTCGCTATGTTAGTTGCGCCCCTGGTGCAACACCATGCAATAAACATAGCATATTATGTACATTGCTGGAAGATTATTCTTCAGAAACTTGGTATGTCATAGTCACATAACAGATCAATGGTTCAACCTAGGTGGAGGGCCACCATGTCAGGGTAAAATGAGAATCCACTGCAGCAGGGCTAACTAAAATTGGTAAAATGGGGGTAAGGCTGTTTCTAGCCCTCTTACAAGCTCTGGGGATGGGTGGAGAAAGTAAATGTTGCTATTTGCCTCAAGCAGTATATAAAGTGAGCTTCCCACCACCCTATACACTTACTACAGTGCTTGAAAGTTTGTGAATATGTAAAATGTTCTATATTTCTGCTTAAATTTGACCTAAAATAAATCAGATTTTCACATGTCCTAAAAATATGAGTAAAAAATATTTTAATTGGTCATTTATTTATTGAGGAAAATGATCCAATATCACAAGTATGTGAGTGTCAAATATATGTGAACCTTTAGGATTGGCAGATTTGAAGGTGAAATTAGAGTCTTGTGTTTTCAATCAATGGAATGACAATCAGGTGTGAGTGGATGACCTGTTTTATATAAAGAACAGGGATCTATTAAAGTCTGACCTTCACAACACGTTCATGGCATCAACAAAGGATATTTATGAGGACCTGAGAAGAAGAGTGGTTGATGCTCACCATGCTGGAACAGGTTATAAAATCTCCTCTAAAGAGTTTGGACTCCACCAATCCACAGTAAGACAGATTGTGTACATGGCCTGCTATAGGTGGGGCTCGAAGCCTCCTCCCTCTTCCGATTGTAATAGTGATCTTACTTTGCAGGTATGTGGGAGTTCGGACCTTGGCACCTATCGGACAGTGTTATCACACTATAGGTAGGTTAGCGGTAGGTCCCGTGCTACACTGAGACACCTTGGCGGGGTGCGTGGGCTCCGATATGTTCCTGACAGGAATATATTGGCTAAAATCAAATTTTTTAACATCAGTGTGAGGTTTTAGCCTTGTATTGTCAGTTGCATACTATTGTGGTGCACCATTTGCAGTGATCTATTTACTCTTATATTTTCATCCACACAAATTTTTCATCTTGTGTAGGATGTTTTTGTGGTACATGTGGTCCGCTGCCGGCATCCTCAATTGTATGCATTTTTGCTGGGGATTGCCGTTAGCAACGGATCACATGTGGAGGATCTGCTCCCCTGGCTATAAATACGCTACAGTATTTGGGGTTTAAGCATTTACTCCCAGTTAGGCCGCTCTATTCTGTGATAATCCTAAAGGTTCACACACTTTTGCCATTCACAGACATGTGATATTGGATAGTTTTCCTCAATAAATAAATGACCAAGTCTAATATTATGACTCATTTGTTTGATTTAGTTATATGTATCTACTTTTAGGACTCGTGTGAAAATCTGATGTAGTTTTAGGTCAAATTTATGGGGAAACTTAGAAAATTCTGAAGGGTTCACAAACTTTCAAGCCCTATTGTATATATACTGTGACACAGTAAAGAGAGTTGTATGGGCAGGCAGGTATTTTCCTCCCAGCGTGTGCTGCTGGACTGATTAGTGGCCAGGTGGGGCTAAACACGGGACTGGATCTCATGTGCCAGTCCGGGTTTTGGCAACAACTAGCTGCCTTTAAAAGACAGCTGGGTTTTCTATAACACAATCTGGCACAATAGAAAACGGATCCGTCCTCTATTGACTTCCAATGGTGTTCAAGATGGATCACTCTTGGCTAAGTTAAATATAATACAAACAGATCTGTTCTGAACGGATGCATGCGGTAGTATTATCTGAATGGATCCGTCTGTGCAGATCCATGACGGATCCGCACCAAACGTGAGTGTGAAAGTAGCCTTAATAATCGATGGAGAACCACAATAACCATGGGCCGAGTCGATATTTCCTCGTTTTGTGGTTCTCCAGGTTATGCTGTATCGGGTCAACCAACTACAGGGTGAGAATATTGAACAGTTGGTGGTGCCCAAGGCTTATTGCAAACTGGTACTTGATCTAGCGCACAAATATGTTCTCGGGGGTCATCTGGGATTGCAGAAAACACAGGACTATATACTACAGAGGTTTTACTGGCCCAGTGTGTTTAGAGAGGTGGAAGAGTTTTGTAAGTCTTGCCCGACCTGCCAAATAACTAGCCCCTAGCCCCATTTCCATAGTCCCTTAGTACCTCTCCCGATCATCGAGATCCCGTTTGTAAGAATCGCTATGGATCTCATAGGACCGGTACAAAAGTCCGCTAGAGGGCACCAACACATTTTAGTCATCCTAGACAACGCTACCCGGTACCCAGAGGTGGTGCCACTGCGGCATACATCAGCCAAACTCATAGCTAAAGAGTTAATGGAGATGTTTTCCCACGTAGGACTACCCAAAGAGGTTTTGATGGACCAAGGGACCCCGTTCATGTCCAAGGTCATGAGGGAACTGTGCAAATTGCTGCACATAAAACAGTTACGGACATCCGTTTATCATCCGCAAATGGACGGGCTGATAGAAAAGTTTAACCAAACCTTAAAAAATATGTTAAAAAGAGTGGTGTCCAAAGATAGAAGGGACTGGGACCACCTCCTGCCCTATTCCATGTTCCCAGTGAGAGAGGTGCTCTACTGGGACCTCGCCCTTCGAACCGCTATATGGCAGACATCCTCGCGGGCAGTTGGACGTAGCCAAGCAGGCATGGGAACAACAGCCCACTCTGTATAAAAGTGTTATTGAATACATCACCCAGATGCAAGAACGGATAGAGACCGTGTTGCCTCTGGTTTGGGAACATATGGAGGCCGCTCATCGAGCCCAGAGTCAAATCTATAACCGGCAGACTCGAGTCCGGAGCTTTGACCCAGGTGATCAGGTCTTGGTTCTAGTACCGACTGGGTGAGTCACCTGCCCAAGGTGCAGGCCTTAGTGGACTCCCTTCGGAAGGCTGAACTAACCACTAACCCCAAAAAATGTGCGATAGGGTTAGAGAAGTCTTAATACCTAGGGTATGTCATTGGGAGTGAACTCCTCAAACCCCAATTGAACAAAATAGAGATGATATGGATGTGGCCCCGACCTGTCACCGCTAGGCAAGTAAAGTCATTCCTGGGAATGGTGGGCTATTACATGAGGTTTGTCCCCCACTTTGCTACTTTAGCCGTACCATTGACAGAACTCTTGAAGGACGAAAATCAGTGATGGTTTGCTGGGATGATTGAACGGAAGAGGCTTTTTCCGCTTTGAAGTCTGCCCACTGTGGGTCACCGGTTTTGATGATGCCCGACTTCAAGAGGGAGTTCGTGGTACAGACGGATGCCTCCGAAGTAGGCCTTGATGCTGTACTGTCTCAGGAAGTCAACGGGTAGGAGCATCCCGTTGTCTTCCTAAGCCGCAAGCTCAGCCCAGCCGAGACTAGGTACAGTATAGTGGAGAGAGAGTGCCTGGCTATCAAGTGGGATCTCGGGTCTCTCCGCTACTATTTGTTGGGGAGAAAGTTCCACCTGGTGACTGACCACTCCTCTCTCAAGTGGATGAGCCAGGCCAAAGAGAGAAATGCCCGGGTCACCAGATGGTTCTTATCCTTACAGAACAGAGTTCTCTGTAGAACACAGAGCAAGCCGGTTGCAGGGAAATGCGGATAACCTGTCCCGGGTGCACTGTTTGGCATGTGTTCACCCCGTCAAGGTTGAACAATGGGGGGGGAGATATGTGACACAGTAAAGGGAGTTGTATGGGAGGCAGGTATTTTCCTCCCAGTGTGTGCTGCTGGACTGATTAGCAGCCAGGTGAGGTCAAAAACCGGACTGGATCTCATGTGCCCGTCCGGGTTTTGGCAACAACTAGCTGCCTTTAAAAGACAGCTGGGTTCAGCAAAAAGGATCTCTGTATTGGGATCTGAGGCCAGTGCCAGACTTGGAGGGCTGAGACCCGTGTGAGGGGAAACAGGCCTGCTAAAGCCTGTTCATGGACTCTTTGAGGCAGAACTGCCAGCCAGGTGTAAATTAACACCAAAACCACAAGGTGACTTTTTGTGTTGAATGTGACTTTTTGTTTATGAACTTGCCAAGAGTGTGAATAAACACTGAACTGTTTGATTTAAGAACTGGTTGGTGCCTCTAAACTGTGTCCGCTTATCCTGTCTACCAGAGCGAATCCCCACAATACATATATAATGTTCTATACATCAATGTCTCACTGTAGAATATCAGCTGGTTATTGGGTGTACCTATGTTAAGGCAGATCTTTTAGCTTAGTTCACTAGTTTCTTTGGAGGACAGCTTTGTGCATATATTTTCAGGGAGCATGGCATGAAGCAGATACATAAATTGAAGCTCTTGGGCCCCTGTGCAAAATTTGGAAAAGGGCTTCTAAGCCATCACATGGAATTTCAAGAATTGGTGTCACATTATATACCCTCTCCCCCTAGACACGGTTCCTGGTGCTAAAGGAACCTCAACACCTACAACAGTAATGTCCCTGGCCTGAAGTCTCCCTAGTTTTCTGCCAATTTTCCCTTAGGGAAGCCAGTATTTCAGAAGCCCCTAAAATAAAATTAAAGAAAAAAACACTTCTTGCTCTAAATATCTGTGAATTATCATCTGCACAGTGGGAATTTATGTGCCCCATAAATAAGCCTATACAATGTAAGGCCATTCACAAAAATTGGGGGCTTAAAGAATTTGTCCAGGATTAGAAAATAATGGCTCTCTTCCAAAAACAAGCACTACACCAACTAATAGGTTGTGCCTGGTATTGCAACTTACCGAACACAACTGGTAGACAGGTGTGGCACTATTTCTGGAAGAAAGCAGCCATGTTTTTCTAATTTTAGTATGAGCAGCAAATCTACGAACCCCTCTAAAGTAAAACCATAAGGAAAATATTCGATTTCATAAGCCAGCTGCTGCTCATTGCAGCTCCTCTGATCAATACTATTTTATATTTGCTGAGAAACTGTTCGGCTTTATCCCAGAATTGAAAATGTCAGCAGAGACCTTCATATGCAGGAAGATTTCTAACTCTCATAGAATGAGATGACACAAATGAAAATCTCCTCTATTCCATGTAACATAAAATGTTGTTCTAGAGCCGGAGTCAGCGATGTGTGCATTCATTTAATTACACGGTACAATGCTAGTGTAGATTATAGAATGACTGGAGCTCTCAGAGAAAGCGGGGAACCTCGGGATGTTTTACACGCAAGTCTCATTCCCCTTACCTAAATCTCATCGTCTGAAAGAACACACAAGATATAGAATACACAAGAACTTCCAATTGTATGTGTGAGTGAATGTTACATTCCTGGAGCTATTGCTGTAGTACAGTACCCCTGAGGACCTGGGCACAACGCTATGCTTTCAACTGAAATCCTGAGATGTTACTTAAAGGTCCATCCTGAGTTCTAATGCTAAATCTACATATAAGGGTACGGCCACATGATCAGGTTGCTGCATGTAGTTTTGAAAGCCAAAACCAGGAGTGAATTCAAAATACAGGAGAAGTCATATCTGTCCTTTATATTTTATCAGCTTTTTTGAGCCACTCTTGAATTTGGCTTCCAAAACTGCATCAGGAAACCTGTGGCCATACCCTAAGAGGGCCCACACCTACCATGAGGCAACAAAAATAAATAAAACAAATAACACACCAAGAAGAAGTTGTTGGAATGAAACAAAACTTTCTTTGTGTGAATGTAATGATACACTGTATGTGATTACAAGATTAGAATGAAAGGATAAGACCTCTTTCACCTGTCAGGATGCCCTGCGTGTTGCGAACGGATAGCATCCGGACTAAATCCTGATCCATTCATTTCAATGTCAATGTGCACATAAACACTGTTTATCATTGATCATCTCTGTGTTCAGGAAAAATCCTTATAATATCCTGCGGCACATTTGGCCCCAAATGTCACAGCTGGGCCTGTAGATAATGCACATTCATGGGTTGTCGAAGATGGCGTCCTAGCTGGTCCCATAAATGCTCCATTGCCAGTAAATCTGGCAACCGGGCAGGCCACGGAAGTGTTACAATCTGGCAGAGACATTCCTGAGAATACTCTGCTGTTCGTGGGCGAGCATGACACAAAATTTCCTTCTGCTTAGTACCTGGAAATGGTTCAAGCAGAGACAAGTTGTTTAATGTAGGTGCCCTCACTTAACCATTGGCACCAACACCTCCTAACAGCTAGGCCAGAACAGCCTAGTTAATAAACCTCTCTCACTAAAAGGTAAACTACCCAAAAGTAACCCCTGAGAGCAATACCCAGAGTCTAATCAGACCACAACTGTATCTGCCTGAGACATAATTTCATTCCAAGTTTTACAGCAATCTGACATTTGTATCTGGGTGTATAATCTGTGTCAGTCTTAGGGTATATGCGCCTTGCAGTGTTGTTTATGCTGATTTTGTGCACTAAATTCTGTGCATCTTTCTCTTTGTTTCCGTGCCAAATCCACACCAAAATCTGCATGTGGTACTTATGGATTTTGATGCGGATTTGCTCTAGATCTCACCATTTTCATTGCAAAGGATGAAATTCCGAAAATCCACTCAAACAATTGAAATGCTGCAGATTTCAAAATCCACATTGCAGGTCAATTTCTTTGCATTTAAGTTTTGCACTGTGAGAATTGGAAAATCTCATCTACTTAGCTGGTGCTTTTTTACACTGCTGATCTTCTGCAAAAAGATCTGTGCCTTAGGGGTGTGTGACCTGTGCATGTACTGAAGAAGCAGAATTCCTGGTACAGTATTGCATGTTGTTTGGGCACTGTGCATTGGAGTACTGCATATGGAGTATAATTTGTTTACAATAAGACATATTTGAGCACACATTAGCATATTATGTCATCACTCTATTATTTAGCGGCAAGATCTCCAGCTTCGATGTGACTGCGCCAGGAGAGATACGCTCATAGCAGTGGGCTGATTGCTCAGCTGCTTTATTCTTGTGTGCTAGTGTTCTGCCTAGAGAAGAGCGAATTTCTAAAAAATTCTATTCGGCTGGTTCACCAAATTTTCTGAAAAGATTCAATTCGAATTCATTTGTGGCGAATTGCGTTAAAAAACAACTATTTCCTGGCTGCAGAGAGCCTGCATAGTGGTGTAGAACACTGTGCCTTGCCGTAACACTCATATCGAGTCCGCTGTGGTAGTGAAACTATACTGTGAGTCAGTATGACATGCAGATGACAGGAGTCGCTCTTAGAATCAATGTACACTTCACTTATTTGCGCAGTTATGGGGCCAAAACTGACCATATAACTCAAGTATGAACTCAGCCTTACAGGTCGATGTTAGCGTCAAGATGAAGCGCACTCTGTCAGCTGATTCCACATAGATATCTACAGAACCTGTTTTATGAAACGCTTATATAAGTAGATCCCCCCGTCCTAACAGAGTGGAGAGGGTGTCAGCAGTAAGTTTGTGTTGACGTCACAGATTATTTTGCCCTTCCTCTGATCCTTCAGAACAATAACCCCCAAAAAAACAGATCCTGTCTGTTGAGCATCCGCCTTCACTCGGTCAGCATTTGATCAGTAATGCATAAGTATTGCTAAAGCCCCAAAAAACAGGAGTGGATCGAAGACAGAGATGACACGTGAATGGAATATTTGCATGTGTTCTGTGTTTTGTACCCACTCCTGCTTTTGGCTATCAAATCATAAACTAATTCTGATGCATACAGGCCTTACAGCTGCTACATAGACAGGACCCGTTGTGTGTCTCATTTTTCCTTCCTTCTGACAGATCAGAAGAAGGGACAAATAAATTATGATGTCAAAAAGGCAAAATAGTGGCCCAGTCATGGAGTGGGGAGGGTGGGAACAGCATGAGTAGTCAACAGAGTGGCCCTATGACATAGTGGTGAGGTGGAAGCAGCATGAAGAGACCACAGAGTGGCCCAGTAACATAGTGGTGAGGTAGCAGCATCATGAGGAGACCAGAGTGGCCCAGTGACATAGTGTTGAGGTGGCAGCAGCATGAGGAGACCACAGAGTGACCAATTGAATAGTGTTGAGGTAGCAGCAGCATGAGGAGACAACAGAGTGGCCCAGTTACATACTGTAGTGTGGAGGTAGCAGCGGCATGAGGAGACCACAGAATGGCCCAGTTACATACTGTAGTGTGGAGGTGACAGCAGCATGAGGAGACCCCAGAGTAGTGATGTGGCAGCAGCATGAGGAGACCATAGAGTAATGAAGTGGCAGCAGCATGAGGAGACCACAGAGTAGTGATGTTGCAGCAGCATGAGGGAACCACGGAGTAGTGATGTGGCAGCAGCATGAGGGGACTACAGAGTGGCCCAATGACATAGTGTTGAGGTAGCAGCAGCAGCATGAGGAGACCACAGAGTGTCCCAGTAACATAGTATTGAGGTGGCAGCAGCATGAGGAGACCACAGAGTAGTGATGTGGCAGCAGCATGAGGAGACCACAGAGTGGTGAGGTCGCAGCAGCATGAGGAGACCACAGAGTGGCCCAGTGACATAGTGTTAAGGTGGCAGCAGCATGAGGAGATGACAGTTGCCCAGTGACAGTGTTGAGGTAGCAGCAGCATGAGGAGACCACAGAGTGGTGAAGTGGCAGCAGCATGAGGAGACCACAGAATAGTGATGTGGCAGCAGCATGAGGAGACCACAGAGTAGTGATGATGCAGCAGCATGAGGGAACCACAGAGTAGTGATGTGGCAGCAGCATGAGGGGACTACAGAGTGGCCCATTGACATAGTGTTGAGGTAGCAGCAGCAGCATGAGGAGACCACAGAGTGGCCCAGTAACATAGTATTGAGGTGACAGCAGCATGAAGAGACCACAGAGTAGTGATGTGGCAGCAGCATGAGGAGACCACAGAGTGGTGAGGTCGCAGCAGCATGAGGAGACCACAGAGTGGCCCAGTGACATAGTGTTAAGGTGGCAGCAGCATGAGGAGACCACAGAGTGGTGAAGTGGCAGCAGCATGAGGAGACCACAGAGTGGCCCCAGTGACATAGTGTTGAGGTAGTAGCAGCACCCAGTCACATAGTGTTGAGGTGGCAGCAGCATGAGGAGACCACAGAGTGACCTATTGACATAGAGTTGAGGTAGCATCAGCAGCATAAGAAGACCACAAAGTGGCCTAGTGACAAAGTGGGGAGATAGGGGGCAATATCAGTACCAGCTGAAGATGTACAAGCACCTGGCAGCAGGTGTGGCATCAGGCGGATGGCAGCATCAGAATAGTAGCTGGAGCAGGTCTCCTTTGTCAAAGTGTTGGTGTGGCACCATGGATGATCTAGTCTTATGCATCAGGCACTGGTGTTTGAAAAATCCTGGCTGATCCACTCATGATTCATATTCACAGTCAGTTTCTCCACATTTTGGGTGGACAGGCGAGTTCTCCTTGGGGTAACTACAGCCCCGGATGCACTAAACACCCGCTCTGATGCCACACTGCTGGCCGAGCAGGAAAGCTTGTCCAGGGCAAACTCGGCCGGTTGCAGCCACAAATCGAGTTTGGCTGCCCCTTAGTCCAAGGGATCTTTGATGTGGGGTGGCAGGGTGCATTCCAAGTATGCCACAATCTACTTCTTCAGGTTCTGCTTAATTACTAGCTGCTGCTGGTGAGTAATTTCTTCTTTAGTAAGCGGGTGAAGAAAACTTCTCATCAGCGACTCCAGACTTAAGTTGCTGCTGATGAAGCTGGTACTGCTCCTGTCCCCCCCCAGCAGCCATGGCAGTGGAACGTGAGTGCAGAGGGCCCCCTGGGCAGACCTGCGTGGGGATGGGCGATGGCGTACATAGGCAGGGGCCAACTAACTACATAGGATGTGTCGATAGTAGTTCAGCTAGTCCTCTTTCTCAGCGGGTGTGAAAAAAGCCCCCATTTTGGACCGGTAGCGAGGGTCCAACGTGGTGGAGAGCTAGTAGTCGTCCCTCTGCCGAATGGTGACAATTCGTCTGTCACTACACAAGCAAGTGAGAATGCATTGGGCCATTTGCGCAAGTGACTCGGAGGGACTCCTCATCGCCCTGTAGCTTCTCTGGCTGCTCCTATTCCTCCTCTCCTGTCACCTGTGTAGAAAAAACACATTGCTTGTGCTCGAATGTCCTCCTCCTCCTCTAGTTCAGCCCCCACAGAGCTCATGTGGTCGTGAGATCTAGTCACCACGTCTTCTGTCCCCTGGCCAGTCAGATTTAGCAGCATCTGTTCCAGGATATAAATCAGTGGAATGACGTTGTTCATCCCGTAGTCCTTGCAACTGACAAATAAAGTGGCCTCGTCAAAGGCCCCGAGCAAATGGCAGGTGTCACGCATGAGCTGCCACTGGCTTACATCGAAGTTACACAGGGGAGTACCACTGTCCGCCTGTATCATCAAAAAATCGTTTATGACCTTTCTCTGTTCATATAATGGGTCCAACATATGGAGGGTGGAATTCCAATGAAATTCCAAAGGGTGGAAACGTTACATATCAGCCTATGTTGGGGGATGTCATTCTGCCGCTGCAGCTCACGGAGGGTGTGCTACAGTGTAGGAGTGGCTGAAGTGCATGCAAAGTTTCCTGGCCATTTTCAGGATGCCTTGCAGATTGGCAGAAGACTTCAGGAACCGCTGTACAACCAGATTGAACACATGCTCCATGCAGGTCGCATGACTCAGCCCTCCTTGATGCAGGTTTTGGCCGTACATTGCCTCCACTCTTTATTGCCACAGCAGCCACCACCTTTCTCCTCCTCCTATTCAGTACCCAAATCCAGCTCCCATGATGTCTCCTCCTCCTCCTCAGCACCCCTATCCAGCTCCCATGTCCTGTCCAACATGCATTCATTGCTAGAGATGGCCTTGCGGTTCGCCCAGCGGTCACTTCGCAGTGAACTTTGCGCGTTTGCGATTCGCCAAACATGCAATCATATGTCCGCCGGCGCCATATTCTTTTGCATTGAGCGGAACTTTGACCCATGACACATCCATCAGGTGGGACAAGACAACCAATTGAGACTTTTCAGCACAAGGACACACCCCCACCCTATAACAGAACCCGATCTGGCAGCCATTTTACATTCTGTGCTTTGTATATGTAGGGAAAGGTTCCTTTGTGGAGCAGAGACAGGCTGTTAGGGACACCAAACGCTAGCTAATAGGGCCACAAAAGTCTTTTTAAGGACTGGTATAGGCGTGCTATCGATAGGTGTGATATACTGAGGGGTGTGATATACTTCTAATATACTTTCTAACATAGAAAGTATATTATAGTGCATTTGCATTGTGCAGCAGTTGTGTGCTTCGATACCGCAGCTATATAATTGAGGGGTGTGATACACCTGCTTCCAAAAAATACTGATTAAGGGGTTTGATATACCTGCTTCCACAAAATATTGATTGAGGCATGAGATATACCTGCTTCCACAAAATACTGATTAGGGGGTTTGATATAACTGTTTCCACCAAATATTGACTGAGGCCTGCGATATAGCTGCTTCCACAAAATAGTGATTGAGGGCTGCGATATACCTGCTTCCACAAAATACTGATTAAGGGGTTCGATATACCTCTTTCCACGAAATATTGATTGAGACCTGCGATATACCTGCTTCCACAAAATACTGATTAAGGGGTTTGATATACCTGCTTCCACAAAATACTGATTGAGACCTGCGATATACCTGCTTTCACAAAATACTGATTAAGGGGTTTGATATACCGGTTTCCACAAAATACCAATTAAGGGGTTCGATATACCTGTTTCCACCAAATTTTGATCGAGGCCTGCAATATACCTGCTTCCACAAAATGCTGATTAAGGGGATTGATATACATGCTTCCACCAAATATTGATTGAAGGGTGTGATAGACCTGCTTCCACAAAATACTGATTAAGGGTTTGATATACCTGTTTCCAGAAAATACAGATTGAGGCCTGCGATATACCTGCTTCCACAAAATACTGATTAAGGGGTTTGATATACCGGTTTCCACAAAATACCAATTAAGGGGTTCGATATACCTGTTTCCACCAAATTTTGATCGAGGCCTGCAATATACCTGCTTCCACAAAATGCTGATTAAGGGGATTGATATACCTGCTTCCACCAAATATTGATTAAGGCCTGCGATATACCTGATTCCCAAAAATACTGATTAAGGGGTTTGATATACCTGTTTCTACAAAATACTGATTGAGGCCTGCAATATACCTGCTTCCACAAATACAGATTAAGGGGTTTGATATGCCTGTTTCCACCAAATATTGATTGAGGCCTGCAATATACCTGCTTCCACAAAATACTGATTAAGGGTTTGATATACCTGCTTCCAAAAAATACTGATTGAGACCTGCGATGTACCTGCTTCCACAAAATACTGATTAAGGGGTCAATTGGGAACATGATTGGGTATAAAAAGAGCTTCTCAGAGTGGCAGTGTCTCTCAGAAGCCAAGATGGGTAGAGGATCACCAATTCCCACAATGTTGCGCAGAAAGATAGTGGAGCAATATCAGAAAGGTGTTACCCAGCGAAAAATTGCAAAGACTTTGCATCTATCATCATCAACTGTGCATAACATCATCCGAAGATTCAGAGAATCTGGAACAATCTCTGTGCGTAAGGGTCAAGGCCGTAAAACCATACTGGATGCCCATGATCTCCTGGCCCTTAAACGACACTGCACCACAAACAGGAATGCACTGTAAAGGAAATCACAGAATGGGCTCAGGAATACTTCCAGAAACCATTGTCAGTGAACACAATCCAGCGTGCCATCCACCGTTGCCAGCTGAAACTCTACAGTGCAAAGACAAAGCCATTTCTAAGCAAGATCCACAAGCTCAGGCGTTTTCACTGGGCCAGAGATCATTTAAAATGGAGTGTGGCAAAATGGAAGTTCTTTTTGGAAATCTGGGACGCCATGTCATCCGGACTAAAGAGGACAAGGACAACCCAAGTTGTTATCAACGCTCAGTTCAGAAGCCTACATCTCTGATGGTATGGGGTTGCATGAGTGCGTGTGTCATGGGCAGCTTCCATGTCTGGAAAGGCACCATCAATGCAGAAAAATATATTCAGGTTCTAGAACAACATATGCTCCCATCCAGACGTCATCTCTTTCAGGGAAGACCCTGCATTTTTCAACAAGATAATGCCAGACCACATTCTGCATCAATCACAACATCATGGCTGCGTAGGAGAAGGATCCGGGTACTGAAATGGCCAGTCTGCAGTCCAGATCTTTCACCTATAGAGAACATTTGGCGCATCATAAAGAGGAAGGTGCAACAAAGAAGGCCCAAGACGATTGAACAGATAGAGGCCTGTATTAGACAAGAATAGGAGAGCATTCCTATTTCTAAACTAGAGAAACTGGTCTGCTTGGTCCCCAGACGTCTGTTGAGTGTTGTAAGAAGAAGGGGAGATGCCACACTGTCACGTCTGCAATTTTTACAACAGTGGATCTCAACTGCGGATTAATTAGGATCAATCAGATATGAATCTCAGGCGTCACTCACAAACTCAACGGTGAGTTTGAGATTCTACCATCACGTGATCACAGGAGAAACAACTCAGGTCGGCACAGTACTATTGCTTCATAGACTGCGGGTAGGTGTTAGAATACTTGAATGCGGTAGCTGCCGCGGGGTTAACAGGAGGTACTCAGTAAGAGTCATACACAGTTATCTCAGCCTGCATGTAGGTAAAGGAGAGGTGCTCTCTCACAGAAAGGGTACTTGCGATTGGCAGCGGCTATGCGATGGCTGAGACTCCCAGGAGACTGCAGTATCAGGACAGAGCGGATCCGTCTTCCAGATGGTAGCAGGGAAATGAGAAGGGTCCGGTTACTGAGCGGATCCGTCTACCGGATGGCAGCGGGGGAAATGGAGAGGGTCCGGTTATGGAGCGGATCCGTCTCCCAGATGACAACGGGGGAGATGTGAAGGGTCCGGTTTCTGGAGGTCGCATACACAGGTGGTGAGGCAGCAGGCGTTCCGACAACAATCACAGCACGCCATGCTGCCTCACCAGCGCCCTTAAATGGAACCAGGAAGTAGAATAGGGATTTCTGATTGGTCCAGATGACTTCCGCGTTCCACCGTGGAACGCAGCCGCCGCGTCACGACCCGGAGTTCGCGCGTCTTCCGCGTTCCACTGGTGGAACGCAAGGACCGCGGCAGACGAACAAAAGGCCGTCCCGTCGGCGGCATTACACACACAGTGGTGAAAATGGCCTTGTCCCAACTTTTTGGGGATTTGTTGACACAATGAAATTCTGATTCGACATATTTTTCCCTTAAAATGGTACATTTTCTCAGTTTAAACTTTTGTTCCGTGATTTATGTTCTATTCTGAATAAAATATTAGAAGTTGGCACCTCCACATCATTGCATTCAGTTTTTATTCACGATTTGTATAGTGTCCCAACTTTTTTAGAATCCGGTTTGTACCTGTTTCCACAAAATACTGATTGAGGGCTGCGATATACCTGCTTCCAGAAAATACTGATTAAGGGGTTCGATATACCTGTTTCCACCAAATATTGATAGTAAAAAGTTGATGATGTCGGATAACCCTCTTGCCCAACGGCTGACCGCTGGCTTGTCATAAAGTGCTAGCCTGCCAACTACTGCCATGTAAACTCAGAAGCCTTTAGAAAATTTGTGGCCATTGGCACACCGCAATGGAAGGTCTCCGAAAGGAAATATTTCTCCCAGAAGGGCATCTCAGAGCTATATGGCCACGTTCAGTGGCAAGTGAATATATCTTTGGCACACAGTGTCAGTGCCAAGATACATCTGACCACAGACACATGGTCTAGCAAACACGGCATGGAAGGTACATAACTTTTACTGCCCACTGGGTGAATCTTCTGACGGCCATCGAGCATGTAACCCGTGGCTCCCATGTGGATTTGGTGTTAGTGCCACGGATTGCATGTAGGCCTTCCTCTTCTTCTCCTCCTACTACTCCATCCTCTATCTACTCCTCGGCTGACTCCTCTTTTTCCGCTGCACCCCCCAAGCTCCTCAGAACCTATTCGACGTCCCAGGAGAGACATTGCCAAGCTGTGCTGCGACTGTTGTGCCTGGAAGCCAGGATCCACACCGGTCCTGTACTGCTTTCAGCATTGTGGTCACAGGTAGGGATGAGCGAACTCGAACTGTATAGTTCGGGTTCGTACCGAATTTTGGGGTGTCCGTGACACGGACCCGAACCCGGACATTTTCGTAAAAGTCCGGGTTCGGGTTCGGTGTTCGTCGCTTTCTTCGCGCTTTTGTGACGCTTTCTTGGCGCTTTTTGAAAGGCTGCAAAGCAGCCAATCAACAAGCGTCATACTACTTGCCCCAAGAGGCCATCACAGCCATGCCTACTATTGGCATGGCTGTGATTGGCCAGAGCACCATGTGACCCAGCCTCTATTTAAGCTGGAGTCACATAGCGCCGCCCGTCACTCTGCTCTGATTAGCGTAGGGAGAGGTTGCGGCTGCGACAGTAGGGCGAGATTAGGCAGATTAACTCCTCCAAAGGACTTGATTAACTGATCGATCTGCAGCTGTGGATCATTGAGCTGCTGATCCTCAATTGCTCACTGTTTTTAGGCTGCACAGACCGTTTGTCAGTCTCATTTTTCTGGGGTGATCGGCGGCCATTTTGTGTCTTGTGGTGCGCCAGCACAAGCTGCGACCAAGTGCATTTAACCCTCAATGGTGTGGTTGTTTTTTGGCTAAAGCCTACATCAGGGTGAAGCTGTCACACCAAGTGCATTTAACCAGCAATAGTCTGTTCATTTTTTGGCCATATACAAAATCAGGGGCAAGCTGCGCCTGTCACCAAGTGCATTTAACCCTCAATGGTGTGGTTGTTTTTTGGCTAAAGCCTACATCAGGGTGAAGCTGTCACACCAAGTGCATTTAACCAGCAATAGTCTGTTCATTTTTTGGCCATATACAAAATCAGGGGCAAGCTGCGCCTGTCACCAAGTGCATTTAACCCTCAATGGTGTGGTTGTTTTTTGGCTAAAGCCTACATCAGGGTGAAGCTGTCACACCAAGTGCATTTAACCAGCAATAGTCTGTTCATTTTTTGGCCATATACAAAATCAGGGGCAAGCTGCGCCTGTCACCAAGTGCATTTAACCCTCAATGGTGTGGTTGTTTTTTGGCTAAAGCCTACATCAGGGTGAAGCTGTCACACCAAGTGCATTTAACCAGCAATAGTCTGTTCATTTTTTGGCCATATCCCAGTCTAATTCTGTCACTAAATCCATACCGGTCACCCAGCGCCTAAATACTAGGCCTCAAATTTATATCCAGCTAAATCTGTCCCTAGTGCTGTAGCTGGGCGAGTTATTTAGTGTCCGTTCAAGCACATTTCTTGTTCTGGGTTGAAATACAATTCCCAATTTAGCAATTTCATAATTTAGTGGTTCCTGCTATATCAGAGCTATTTGAAATCTATCCCAAAAAGGGTATATAATATTGAAGGTGCACATTGGGTCATTCAGAATAACTTCACACACACCCGCTACTGTGTATTTCCAAGTCTAATTCTGTCACTAAACCCATACCTGTCACCCAGCGCCTAAATACTAGGCCTCAAATTTAAATCCCTCTAAATCTCTCGTTACCCACCGCTGTACTGTTGTTGCTGGGCAAGATATTTAGTGTCCGTCAAAGCACATTTTTTGTTCTGGGTTGAAGTACAATTCCCAATTTAGCAATTTCATAATTTAGTGGTTTCTGCTATATCAGAGCTATTTGAAATCTATCCCTAAAAGGGTATATAATATTGAAGGTGCACATAGGGTCATTCAGAATAACTTCACACACACGCTTCTGTGCATTTCCAAGTCTAATTCTGTCACTAAATCCATACCGGTGACCCAGCGCCTAAATACTAGGCCTCAAATTTAAATCCCTCTAAATCTCTCGTTACCCACCACTGTACTGTTGTTGCTGGGCAAGATATTTAGTGTCCGTCAAAGCACATTTTTTGTTCTGGGTTGAAGTACAATTCCCAATTTAGCAATTTCATAATTTAGTGGTTTCTGCTATATCAGAGCTATTTGAAATCTATCCCTAAAAGGGTATATAATATTGAAGGTGCACATAGGGTCATTCAGAATAACTTCACACACACGCTTCTGTGCATTTCCAAGTCTAATTCTGTCACTAAATCCATACCGGTGACCCAGCGCCTAAATACTAGGCCTCAAATTTAAATCCCTCTAAATCTCTCGTTACCCACCGCTGTACTGTTGTTGCTGGGCAAGATATTTAGTGTCCGTCAAAGCACATTTTTTGTTCTGGGTTGAAGTACAATTCCCAATTTAGCAATTTCATAATTTAGTGGTTCCTGCTATATCAGAGCTATTTGAAATCTATCCCTAAAAGGGTATATAATATTGAAGGTGCACATTAGGGTCATTCAGAATAACTTCACACACACCCGCTACTGTGTATTTCCAAGTCTAATTCTGTCACTAAACCCATACCTGTCACCCAGCGCCTAAATACTAGGCCTCAAATTTAAATCCCTCTAAATCTCTCGTTACCCACCGCTGTACTGTTGTTGCTGGGCAAGATATTTAGTGTCCGTCAAAGCACATTTTTTGTTCTGGGTTGAAGTACAATTCCCAATTTAGCAATTTCATAATTTAGTGGTTTCTGCTATATCAGAGCTATTTGAAATCTATCCCTAAAAGGGTATATAATATTGAAGGTGCACATAGGGTCATTCAGAATAACTTCACACACACGCTTCTGTGCATTTCCAAGTCTAATTCTGTCACTAAATCCATACCGGTGACCCAGCGCCTAAATACTAGGCCTCAAATTTAAATCCCTCTAAATCTCTCGTTACCCACCGCTGTACTGTTGTTGCTGGGCAAGATATTTAGTGTCCGTCAAAGCACATTTTTTGTTCTGGGTTGAAGTACAATTCCCAATTTAGCAATTTCATAATTTAGTGGTTCCTGCTATATCAGAGCTATTTGAAATCTATCCCAAAAAGGGTATATAATATTGAAGGTGCACATTGGGTCATTCAGAATAACTTCACACACACCCGCTACTGTGTATTTCCAAGTCTAATTCTGTCACTAAACCCATACCTGTCACCCAGCGCCTAAATACTAGGCCTCAAATTTAAATCCCTCTAAATCTCTCGTTACCGCTGTACTGTTGTAGCTGGGAAAGTTATTTAGTGCCCGTCAAAGCACATTTTTTGTTCTGGGTTGAAGTACAATTCCCAATTTAGCAATTTCATAATTTAGTGGTTCCTGCTATATCAGAGCTATTTGAAATCTATCCCAAAAAGGGTATATAATATTCAAGGTGCACATTGGGTCATTCAGAATAACTTCACACACACGCTTCTGTGCATTTCCAAGTCTAATTCTGTCACTAAATCCATACCGGTCACCCAGCGCCTAAATACTAGGCCTCAAATTTATATCCCGCTGAATTTGAATACAATACATTGGGCCAAATAATATATTTGTTGTTGTGGTGAACCATAACAATGAGAAAAACATCTAGTAAGGGACGCGGACGTGGACATGGTCGTGGTGGTGTTAGTGGACCCTCTGGTGCTGGGAGAGGACGTGGCCGTTCTGCCACATCCACACGTCCTAGTGTACCAACTACCTCAGGTCCCAGTAGCCGCCAGAATTTACAGCGATATATGGTGGGGCCCAATGCCGTTCTAAGGATGGTAAGGCCTGAGCAGGTACAGGCATTAGTCAATTGGGTGGCCGACAGTGGATCCAGCACGTTCACATTATCTCCCACCCAGTCTTCTGCAGAAAGCGCACAGATGGCGCCTGAAAACCAACCCCATCAGTCTGTCACATCACCCCCATGCATACCAGGGAAACTGTCTCAGCCTCAAGTTATGCAGCAGTCTCTTATGCTGTTTGAAGACTCCGCTGGCAGGGTTTCCCAAGGGCATCCACCTAGCCCTTCCCCAGCGGTGAAAGACATAGAATGCACTGACGCACAACCACTTATGTTTCCTGATGATGAGGACATGGGAATACCACCTCAGCATGTCTCTGATGATGACGAAACACAGGTGCCAACTGCTGCGTCTTTCTGCAGTGTGCAGACTGAACAGGAGGTCAGGGATCAAGACTGGGTGGAAGACGATGCAGGGGACGATGAGGTCCTAGACCCCACATGGAATGAAGGTCGTGCCACTGACTTTCACAGTTCGGAGGAAGAGGCAGTGGTGAGACCGAGCCAACAGCGTAGCAAAAGAGGGAGCAGTGGGCAAAAGCAGAACACCCGCCGCCAAGAGACTCCGCCTGCTACTGACCGCCGCCATCTGGGACCGAGCACCCCAAAGGCAGCTTCAAGGAGTTCCCTGGCATGGCACTTCTTCAAACAATGTGCTGACGACAAGACCCGAGTGGTTTGCACGCTGTGCCATCAGAGCCTGAAGCGAGGCATTAACGTTCTGAACCTGAGCACAACCTGCATGACCAGGCACCTGCATGCAAAGCATGAACTGCAGTGGAGTAAACACCTTAAAACCAAGGAAGTCACTCAGGCTCCCCCTGCTACCTCTTCTGCTGCTGCCGCCTCGGCCTATTCTGCTGCTGCCGCCTCGGCCTCTTCCTCCGCCTCTGGAGGAACGTTGGCACCTGCCGCCCAGCAAACAGGGGATGTACCACCAACACCACCACCACCACCTCCGTCACCAAGCGTCTCAACCATGTCACACGCCAGCGTTCAGCTCTCCATCTCACAAACATTTGATAGAAAGCGTAAATTCCCACCTAGCCACCCTCGATCCCTGGCCCTGAATGCCAGCATTTCTAAACTACTGGCCTATGAAATGCTGTCATTTAGGCTGGTGGACACAGACAGCTTCAAACAGCTCATGTCGCTTGCTGTCCCACAGTATGTTGTTCCCAGCCGGCACTACTTCTCCAAGAGAGCCGTGCCTTCCCTGCACAACCAAGTATCCGATAAAATCAAGTGTGCACTGCGCAACGCCATCTGTAGCAAGGTCCACCTAACCACAGATACGTGGACCAGTAAGCACGGCCAGGGACGCTATATCTCCCTAACTGCACACTGGGTAAATGTAGTGGCAGCTGGGCCCCAGGCGGAGAGCTGTTTGGCGCACGTCCTGCCGCCGCCAAGGATCGCAGGGCAACATTCTTTGCCTCCTGTTGCCACCTCCTCCTTCTCGGCTTCCTCCTCCTCTTCTTCCACCTGCTCATCCAGTCAGCCACACACCTTCACCACCAACTTCAGCACAGCCCGGGGTAAACGTCAGCAGGCCATTCTGAAACTCATATGTTTGGGGGACAGGCCCCACACCGCACAGGAGTTGTGGCGGGGTATTGAACAACAGACCGACGAGTGGTTGCTGCCGGTGAGCCTCAAGCCCGGCCTGGTGGTGTGTGATAATGGGCGAAATCTCGTTGCAGCTCTGGGACTAGCCAATTTGACGCACATCCCTTGCTTGGCGCATGTGCTGAATTTGGTGGTGCAGAAGTTCATTCACAACTACCCCGACATGTCAGAGCTGCTGCATAAAGTGCGGGCCGTCTGTTCGCGCTTCCGGCGTTCACATCCTGCCGCTGCTCGCCTGTCTGCGCTACAGCGTAACTTCGGCCTTCCCGCTCACCGCCTCATATGCGACGTGCCCACCAGGTGGAACTCCACCTTGCACATGCTGGACAGACTGTGCGAGCAGCAGCAGGCCATAGTGGAGTTTCAGCTGCAGCACGCACGGGTCAGTCGCACTACAGAACAGCACCACTTCACCACCAATGACTGGGCCTCCATGCGAGACCTGTGTGCCCTGTTGCGCTGTTTCGAGTACTCCACCAACATGGCCAGTGGCGATGACACCGTTATCAGCGTTACAATACCACTTCTATGTCTCCTTGAGAAAACACTTAGGGCGATGATGGAACAGGAGGTGGCCCAGGAGGAGGAGGAGGAGGATGAGGAAGAGGGGTCATTTTTAGCACTTTCAGGCCAGTCTCTTCGAAGTGACTCAGAGGGAGGTTTTTTGCAACAGCAGAGGCCAGGTACAAATGTGGCCAGCCAGGGCCCACTACTGGAGGACGAGGAGGACGAGGATGAGGAGGAGGTGGAGGAGGATGAGGATGAAGCATGGTCACAGCGGGGTGGCACCCAACGCAGCTCGGGTCCATCACTGGTGCGTGGCTGGGGGGAAAGGCAGGACGATGACGATACGCCTCCCACAGAGGACAGCTTGTCCTTACCCCTGGGCAGCCTGGCACACATGAGCGACTACATGCTGCAGTGCCTGCGCAACGACAGCAGAGTTGCCCACATTTTAACCTGTGCGGACTACTGGGTTGCCACCCTGCTGGATCCACGCTACAAAGACAATGTGCCCACCTTACTTCCTGCACTGGAGCGTGATAGGAAGATGCGCGAGTACAAGCGCACGTTGGTAGACGCGCTACTGAGAGCATTCCCAAATGTCACAGGGGAACAAGTGGAAGCCCAAGGCCAAGGCAGAGGAGGAGCAAGAGGTCGCCAAGGCAGCTGTGTCACGGCCAGCTCCTCTGAGGGCAGGGTTAGCATGGCAGAGATGTGGAAAACTTTTGTCAACACGCCACAGCTAACTGCACCACCACCTGATACGCAACGTGTTAGCAGGAGGCAACATTTCACTAACATGGTGGAACAGTACGTGTGCACACCCCTCCACGTACTGACTGATGGTTCGGCCCCATTCAACTTCTGGGTCTCTAAATTGTCCACGTGGCCAGAGCTAGCCTTTTATGCCTTGGAGGTGCTGGCCTGCCCGGCAGCCAGCGTTTTGTCTGAACGTGTATTCAGCACGGCAGGGGGCGTCATTACAGACAAACGCAGCCGCCTGTCTACAGCCAATGTGGACAAGCTGACGTTCATAAAAATGAACCAGGCATGGATCCCACAGGACCTGTCCGTCCCTTGTCCAGATTAGACATTAACTACCTCCCCATAACCATATATTATTGGACTCCAGGGCACTTCCTCATTCAATCCTATTTTTATTTTCATTTTACCATTATATTGCGATGCTACCCAAAGTTGAATGAACCTCTCCTCTGCCTGTGTGCTAGGCCTAAATATATGCCAATGGACTGTTGCAGTGGTGGCTGACATGAAGCCTGATTCTCTGCTATGACATGCAGACTAATTCTCTGCTGACATGAAGCCAGATTGTCTGTTACGGGACCTCTCTCCTCTGCCTGGGTGCTGGGCCTAAATTTATGACAATGGACTGTTGCAGTGGTGGCTGACGTGAAGCCTGATTCTCTGCTATGACATGCAGACTGATTCTCTGCTGACATGAAGCCAGATCGTCTGTTACGGGACCTCTCTGCTCTGCCTGTGTGCTAGGCCTAAATATATGCCAATGGACTGTTGCAGTGGTGGGTGACGTGAAGCCTCATTCTCTGCTATGACATGCAGACTGATTCTCTGCTGACATGAAGCCAGATTGTCTGTTACGGGACCTCTCTGCTCTGCCTGTGTGCTAGGCCTAAATATATGCCAATGGACTGTTGCAGTGGTGGGTGACGTGAAGCCTCATTCTCTGCTATGACATGCAGACTGATTCTCTGCTGTCATGAAGCCAGATTGTCTGTTACGGGACCTCTCTGCTCTGCCTGTGTGCTAGGCCTAAATATATGCCAATGGACTGTTGCAGTGGTGGGTGACGTGAAGCCTCATTCTCTGCTATGACATGCAGACTGATTCTCTGCTGACATGAAGCCAGATTGTCTGTTACGGGACCTCTCTGCTCTGCCTGTGTGCTAGGCCTAAATATATGCCAATGGACTGTTGCAGTGGTGGGTGACGTGAAGCCTCATTCTCTGCTATGACATGCAGACTGATTCTCTGCTGTCATGAAGCCAGATTGTCTGTTACGGGACCTCTCTGCTCTGCCTGTGTGCTAGGCCTAAATATATGCCAATGGACTGTTGCAGTGGTGGGTGACGTGAAGCCTCATTCTCTGCTATGACATGCAGACTAATTCTCTGCTGACATGAAGACAGATTCTCTGTTACGGGACCTCTCTCCTCTGCCTGTGTGTGTGCTGGGCCTAAATATATGCCAATGGACTGTTGCAGTGGTGGCTGACGTGAAGCCTCATTCTCTGCTATGACATGCAGACTGATTCTCTGCTGACATGAAGCCAGATTCTCTGTTACGGGACCTCTCTCCTCTGCCTGTGTGTGTGCTGGGCCTAAATATATGCCAATGGACTGTTGCAGTGGTGGCTGACGTGAAGCCTCATTCTCTGCTATGACATGCAGACTGATTCTCTGCTGACATGAAGCCAGATTCTCTGTTACGGGACCTCTCTCCTCTGCCTGTGTGTGTGCTGGGCCTAAATATATGCCAATGGACTGTTGCAGTGGTGGCTGACGTGAAGCCTCATTCTCTGCTATGACATGCAGACTGATTCTCTGCTGACATGAAGCCAGATTCTCTGTTACGGGACCTCTCTCCTCTGCCTGTGTGTGTGCTGGGCCTAAATATATGCCAATGGACTGTTGCAGTGGTGGCTGACGTGAAGCCTCATTCTCTGCTATGACATGCAGACTGATTCTCTGCTGACATGAAGCCAGATTCTCTGTTACGGGACCTCTCTCCTCTGCCTGTGTGCTAGGCCTAAATATATGCCAATGGACTGTTGCAGTGGTGGCTGACGTGAAGCCTCATTCTCTGCTATGACATGCAGACTAATTCTCTGCTGACATGAAGACAGATTCTCTGTTACGGGACCTCTCTCCTCTGCCTGGGTGCCGGGGCCTAAATATCTGAGAATGGACTGTTCCAGTGGTGGGTGACGGGAAGCCAGATTCTCTGCTATGGAACCTCTCTCCAATTGATTTTGGTTAATTTTTATTTATTTAATTTTTATTTTAATTAATTTCCCTATCCACATTTGTTTGCAGGGGATTTACCTACATGTTGCTGCCTTTTGCAGCCCTCTAGCCCTTTCCTGGGCTGTTTTACAGCCGTTTTAGTGCCGAAAAGTTCGGGTCCCCATTGACTTCAATGGGGTTCGGGTTCGGGACGAAGTTCGGATCGGGTTCGGATCCCGAACCCGAACATTTCCGGGATGTTCGGCCGAACTTCTCGAACCCGAACATCCAGGTGTTCGCTCAACTCTAGTCACAGGCCAATTAGTGGTTAACCCCGCTCAATTTCACAGTTGGTAAAGTGGTGTGCGACAACAGTGCCAATCTGCCGAGCACGCTGAAACAGGGCAGAATTACACAGGTGCCGTGCATGGCACACGTCCTGAACTTAGTCATGCAGCGATTCGTTGCCAAATACCCCGGGGTCCAGGACGTCTTGCGGCAGGCCAAGAAAATCTCTGGCCATTTTAGATCTGCACCACGGGGAGGCAAACCAGCTGTACACCCCATACTGTACCGTCACTTCACTAGACAGGTACATCTCTGCTTTGCTGGCCAATATCCGATTGCTCAGACCCCATACACATACAATCAGATCTTATAACGGTAACATTAAATATAATATTTCCCCCTGAAAGACTTAAAAACTTTTGGACATTATTTTAAATACTTTTAGTTAAAATATTTAGGATTATATGCTTGCATCTTTATCCTGCAGCACATGTTGGAGCGGGGCTATGACTGGACCCGGGTCCAAGAAGAGAAAAAGCGAATTGTGAGGGGAAGCACACTTTGATGGTAAACATCAAACATTGGTCGGATCTAAAGAGGAGGCACATTTGGTGGATCAGTGAGATCCGCGACAGGAACCGCCCAGGTAAAATGCTTACATTACTTTTGTATCTCTCGCCTACACTCTGTAATATATATATATATATATACAGTTATGCAAATAAGTATTTCATCCCTTTACAAATGATTGCTTACCGTGTTTCCCCGAAAATGAGACATAAAATAAGCAGGATTGCGCAATATAAACCATACCCCCGAAAATAAGACATAGTGATGGGCGTGGTTAAGCGGTCAAGAAGATGGGCAGCCCTTCTCATCTGCCCCACCGTGACAGCTGCTATCTCGGAGGTGACCGGAGAGGTGCGGGCAGCCCCATCAACAAGGTCAGCTTCACCTGTCAGGTTCTGGTCTTCTGTGCGTGCTGTGAGGCATAGAGGGAGACAAAGTGAACATAAAAGTCTCCTCAGTGAAGTGAGGAGCAGGAAGTTCTGCTTTAGGTACGGTAGTGTGTGTCCTCGGGGGAATAAAGCTGAGGATGTCATTTTATGCAGCACTGTGGGTCTTTCTCACCCAGCACCAACCAGCAACAGTCTGTGGGTCTCTCTCACCCCCACAAACACCAGTAAAGCTGCTGCTCCCCAACACTGACCGGCAACAGTCTGTGGGTCTCCCTCACCCCACATAAACACCAGGGGATAGGGGAAAAGCTTCAGCAAGCAGTCTGCTACTGAGCCCAGAGAGATCATCCCAACTCCACTGTGCAGTGTGGACCCAGTTCTCACTGGATTCCTGATAAATAAGCTAGCCCTTACACATATCAGCTTTGCTGGCCTATCTCTGCATTTCCTGAGTATCTGTATCCCCAGTCAAGATGAGCGCAAAAAGAAAGAGTTATTCTGTTGAGTACAAGAAAGGAATTGTGGAGGACTCCCAGGGCAAGACTCTTACGGCTTTCTGCAACTGCAAAGAAAAGAAGTTGGATATCCAAATGGTCCAAAAATGGCGGGCAGAATATGATAACCTCAGTCTACAGTTGGAAAGAGGAAATGCTAAGAAGCGCAAGTGTGGTTCAGGGCGGCAACCTTTAGTTCCTGACCTGGAAGACATGATCAGTGAATGGATTGCTAAAAGGAGAGCAAGGCTTTGAGGTTGTGAGCAAGGTTGATATTCAAGCATTTGCCCTTGTAATAGCGCCACAATTCAGAATATTCCCAGAATTCAAAAGCATCACAACAGTGGCTAGATGGCTTCCTTCAGCGATATGAACTGTCTCTCAGAAAATCAACAACACTGTTTAAGTTGGAAGATGGCGTACCTTAGTACTCACTATTGAACGCCCGTACTTGCAGGCAGGATGGCCAGTCACTCACTTTCTCACGGCGCATGCTCCGCCCACTTTATTAGAGAAGCAGGAGGAGCATGCGCCGTGAGGAAGCGTGTGACCGGCCACCCTGCCTGCAAGTACGGGCGTTCAATAGTGAGTACTAAGGTACGTGGATTGCGCTACTTTGTAGTTTAAATATGGATTGCCCACAGTTAACATATTAATTGCCTACAGTTTACATGTGAATACTGGTGTGTGCATGGCCCAGTGTATTAGAGTACAGTGACTGCACCGGGCCCCGCAGCGATTTTAACACCAGTTGCCGGCCCCCACTTGTATTAGGGTCACTATTTACTGTACACAGGGACACTGTTATGGGGGGGATATCTGTGGATGACACATATATAGCATAAGATGCTATATATGTGTCATCCACAGATGCCCCCATAACAATGCCATCCACAGATCCCCCTCATAACAATGCCATCCACAGATCCCCCTCATAACAATGTCATCCACAGATCCCCCCATAACAGTGCCATCCACAGATGCCCCCATAACAGTGTGTCATCCACAGATCCCCCATAAAAGTGTCATCCACAGACCACCATTAGTCCAAAACCCACCAGAAGCACACCTTTTGGTTCAAAAAATATTTTTTTCTTATTTACCTCTTTAAAAACCTAGGTGCCTCTTATGGGCAGATGTGTCTTATAGGACAAAAAATACGGTATATTAGGTACCATGTTGCATTAAAAAAAATTGCTGAGGTCCCCAGAAATTAAAAACCCCAACAAGTGACCCCTTTTCGGAAACAGCACCTCCGTACGAACATTTTAAGTGTTGGGAAGTGTTGGAAAATTACTAGCATTCCCCAATTTTTCAGTTTCACAAGGGATAACAGGACAAAATGCACCCCAGTATATGTTCCCCATTTTCTCCCCATTCAGGAAACACCCCATATATATTTACTCTACTGAACTATCACTAATTAACCAACTATATAATCATCATAAATATCATAAACTAACGAATTGAGATGTAAATCAGAAGTGCTTTAACAAATTCTCCACACAATGAACAAATTGCCTCTTAATCTAAATTGCAAGTAATTTTCATTCTTTTTTTAAAAATCCTAACAGTACAAATACAATAATAAAAAAAAAATAATAAGGCTGCTGCAACAGGAGCACCTAAAATCAATGCAGAAACTTCGGGAGCAGCAGAGGAAGCAGCAGCTGATTTTTAAGAGAAAGGTGCAGCAGATAGAAGATCAGCACTGTCAGAGAATCCAGGAGCTTTTGGACCTTCAAGACAAACTTAAGAAATTGCCATAGAGGCATATTTGTTTCCCAAATTGTAAATACATTTTTTGTTCAGTTCTAACATGTGCTTTCGTTTTTTTAAATTGTTATGTTTTTGTGTAATATTAACAGATAACATTGCAGTAAGGCCCCTTTAGTCCAGGGCAAACTCATCAGGATCAGGACAGACAGCAGCAGCAGGTTCATGGTAACGGTGGAGTATAAGGCCTACACATAACTCATCAGGATCAGGACTGACAGCAGCATAAGCAGCAGGTACATTGTAATGGTCACGTATATGGCCTACACATAACTCAGCAGGATCAGGATAGACAGCAGAAGGTAAATGGTAACGCTGTAGTATAAGGCCTACACATAGCTGGGCCTAACTCAGCAGGATCAGGAAAGACAACAGCAGGTAAATGGTAACACTGTAGTATAAGGCTGACACATAACTCAGCAGGATCAGGACAGACAGCAGCAGCAAGTAAAGGTAACAGTGAAGTATAAGGCCTTCACATAACTCAGCATGTTCAGGACAGACAGCAGCAGCAGGTACATGGTAACAGTCAAGTATAAGGTCTATACATAGCTCGGCCTAACTCAGGAACTGAAAGCAGCAGGTTCTCTGTTTGTAGCAGGTGTTCCCAGGAATAGGGTAACACCAAAAATAAACGTAGACACCTCTGACAGCAGCAGGTTCTTCGTCTAAATGCAATATTTTACTTTGACAATTTTTTTTCAGGTATTTTAAGTTTGTAAAGCCCACAAAAAATGATTACAAAATTAGCTCCACACGCTGCCCGCACCAGCCTGCTCTCATTTTCCATATCGAGCACATCAAGTCTGGAGCAGAACACTGGCCTACAGTAAAATTTGTATCCTCTTTTCTGTCATGTGAATGCCTAATTTTTGGGGCCTGTACTGGCCTACAGTAAAAATTTTATCCAGTGACCGCCTAATGTACCTCCAGCCAAATAATCCCAAGTTCTTTTCTGTCAGGTGAATGCCAAATTTTCAGGGCCTTAACTGGCTACAGTAAAAATTTTATCCAGTGACCGCCTAATGTACCTCCAGCCACATCATCACAAGTTCTTTTGTGTCAGGTGAATGCCTAATTTTTGGGGCCTATACTGGCCTACAGTAAAAGAAAAAAATCCAGTGACCGCTTAATGTACCTCCAGCCACATAATCACTTGTTCTTTTCTGTCAGGTAAATGCCAAATTTTTGGGGCCTGTACTCCCGTGGCCTAAAATAAAAATTTTCTAGGTTGCAGCAGGGCACATTTTTGAGAGTTTCCCTTTAAGACGCATAAAAATGGTCACTGATTAAAATACATATTTTTTGTGGGAATTTTTGCCAATGATCCCCCTCTGGTATGTCACTGTCCATGTTGTGGGACTATTTGTGCACTTCTAGTAAGTATTTAGTGGATGAAAATATGACCTGAAGGTTTTTCAGGTTCGCCTGCCATTAAAGTCAAGGGGGTCGCCGCAAAAGCGCGGTTCGCGAACATTTAATTGCAGACGCGTGTTTGCGAACCGTCCCGGCCGTTGTTCGTCCATCACTTTTCATCGCCATTGTTCTCACCAGGCACTTTTATCATACTGTGATATTTCATGGTGGGCTCATTGGCTCCCCCCTCGATTCCCTGCTCTGTATTTGCCTAGAGTGTCACTGTCTCTACCACTGCCCATACCGCTACCACAATAGCTACAAGTGCCATTACCACTAACACCAACACAGCTAAGCATAGGGTCCCAAGCCACCCCCTGAACCTCCTTCTCATGGCAGTCCAAACGCTGACTGCTCTAACACAAGTCATGAAGAGGGAGATTTTTTGACTATCTGCCTTAGTGCATGGTGGGGTTTTGTTTCCTTTTCTTATTAAAAAAAAGAAGTTGCCCCACTAGAAAGGTGGCAGTGAAGAGAGGATGCTACTGAGAGACTTCTCCGGGGTTGCAAGGAGGAGGAGCAGAAGAAATGCTATGAGCCCTGCATGAATGTCAGACTCAGAGGTGACATCACTTCATTCTGCTGTGACTGAGAGGAGGACTGAGCCATCTAATCTGCAATCTCCTCCTCTTTGTTCTGAATAATAATGTTGCACCTTTCTGAAGCCAAGGAGAATTGTAGCCTATTACTACTACTTCAGGCCGGATAGCTGGTGCTGCTTCTACCCACAATCCTAGATCTGGGAAGACAAATTATAGAATTATGGAATGGAGGACAACTTATGGAATGGTTATAGCAAAATTGCAAGTCTGTTTTCTGTCATTTAAAGATAGAGGCACAATTAAATACCCTTCCTCTTCTACAAACACACTGAACACTGCTATTGATAATTTACTTTGGGAATATTGCAGTATTGGTGCCTGCAACATTTATGCCTACTGTGTTACTTGAGCTTAAAAATGCAGGTTCAATATGTGTTAAGACACATATTGCAAACTTGTAAAATGAGAATTCCACTTAAAGGGGTTATCCAATCCTATAAAAAGCCCCAATATGCTGGGCCCCCACACTGATTATGCTTACCTGGGTCCCCGTTCCTTGCACCGCTCCTGGTCCCCGCACCACCACTGCTGCTTCTCCCCGTGCATGGATGAAAACATCTCTGGTGAGCAGCCAATGGCAGGCGGGGATGGGGATGAGCCTCCCTGGCGTCACCTGCGATGCTAGAGAGGCTCGTCCCCACCTGCCATTGGCTGCTCCCCCCGACACGGGATGTTTTCATCCATGAACGGGGAGAAACAGTGGTGCGGGGACCCAGGTAAGTATATTCAGTGTGGGGGGCCCGGCATATTGGGGGGCTTTTTATAGGATTGGATAACCCCTTTAACTCCAATGTAATGATACAAGAAAGGCCTGTAAGATTTCAGTCTACGGTGTTACCATTATTTACTGTTAAGAGACATGTTGCAAAGTTGTATTACGATTATTCCCCCCCCCCCCCCCCCACTACCACCACCAATATACTGTAGCAATGCAAGAAAGGCCAGTAACTGATTTCTGTCTACTGTTATTTGCATTTAAAAACACAGATTTAAAAAAACACCCTTCTTTACTGTTAAGACGTTAAAAATGTGTAATGAAATTATTCAAATCTCCCCCCCAAAACCAATATAACTGTGCAGAAAAGGCCAGTAAGATTTATGTCTTATGTGTTATTTGCAGTTAAAAATGCAGGTTCAAAAAAGGTTTTTTCTTACTGTTAAGACACATGTTGCAAACTTGTAATGTGATTATTCCTCCACCACCCAAAAAACAATGCAGAAAAGGCATTAATATTTCTGTCTATGATGTAATGCACGTTAAATTTCACTCGTATAAAAATTGTGTTATTGCCATAACATGCTTTAGCTATAATGCAACACATTTAAAAAACATGTTTGAAAAAAGATTGGGGTGCTATTGGGGTACTGCGCTGGCAATAAGCTTATGTAGAGACTTGAGGTTTTGAAGAAACAAAAACAGCTACTCTCTGTTAAAAATAAAAATAAAAATGGTACATGGCGCACAACTGTTAGACCATATAGACATCATAATGGGAACACCTTCACTCAGGATCCCTATTTGTTAGCTAGAGTGGCTACCGGTATGGAGAGCTTGACTCGGCTATGCATTACATTGTCCATCTTTATGGGCAGCGGATGGAAATTTTGGGCTGCACAAAACATTAAGGTGCAAGTGATGAGACTGTGTTTTTTTATTTTTCTTTAAAGAGGACCTTTCACCTGGAAAAACATTGTGAACTAAGTATCCTGACATATACAGCGGAGCCCAGGGATCTCACTGCACTTACTATTATCCCTGGGCACCGCTCCGTTCTCCTGTTATGTCCTCCGGTATCTTCGCTCAGTAGGTTATAGTAGGCGGAGACTGACCTTGTTCTGCTGGGCGTCTCCTCCTCGTAGGCTGTAGCGCTGGCCAATCACAGCGCACAGCTCACAGCCTGGGAGAAAAAAATGCTTTTTAACTCCTTAAGGACCAAACAAATTTTGGTAATGTGGTTTTTGATATTCCTGCAGCGATATGAGGGTTTGTTTTTGACAATATTTGATGTTCTGTTCAAAAAGGAGCATTCACTATGTAGTAAAAATGTCTTGATACGTATTCTATGGGTCTGTATGATTAGAATGGGAGGCAGGGTGGGAGTCCTAACATGGCAAGCTAAGGGACCTTAAAGGCACCTTTGGGGGCAATTTTCTTTTATTATTATTGCATTATACACATTTTTAGCTAAATAATTATTTAAATTGGTCTTTATTAAAAATATGGCATCCTTTTTTCTGTACAGAGCTGAAATGCTCTAGTAGCACCCTTTGGATTTTCTGTCTTTTCCGTCAGACCAGGAGCAGACGGACTCCTTATCTCTGCTCTCTGATCTCTACTCATTATAGCTCAGGTCTTATCTTACTTATAAGAATGTGGCTTAAATAAGTGTCTATGACCTCTTAGTATTTTAGAAATAAGGTTTATTAGATGACTGCGCAAACTGAAAGTACCAGTCACACAGCTAGTAAAACAGTTAACCCTTTTTTAATAAAGGCCAATTGAAAAAAAGATTTTTAGCCAAAAATGAGTAACATGGAATCATGCACAAATTGCTTCCAAAGGTGTGCACAGCCTTTAACAAGGCCCCCAGCCGCAATGACAACCACTCAGCACCCCGCAGCAGCGAAATGGGAACTAAAAGTGGCCCAGGATTTTTTTTTTTAAATGGCCTCATGTTGTAGGTAGGTCCAAACTGACAGAAGAAGGGGCAAGATAATAAGGCAGGGCAATACTATGGTGCGGAGCAATATAATGCCCCAGCTGAAACAAATACCACAATGCAGCACAAAATACTGCCACCTGCTCCACAGTATTCAACTGTATCACTGTCCTGTGGACATAGATACAGTTGAATTCAGGAGGACACCTGCAGCTGCTTGCCAGGTGCCTAGGAGAGAATCAGATCATTATGAACCTGGCTGGCGGCTGTGAGGATGGGATCCACCAGCGTGCACAGCTCATGATGTGATGATAACATAGACTTTTTTTTACAGTTCATTTTTACATATGAATAAATAATTCAATTATAGGGATCACTATTTAGTGTTTGCGGCTCCAAGTTTTACAGTGGCATGCGTGTGCTTATCGGTATGCAGCAGTGTTTGTCCAAAGAGGCAATGACTATGGTTCACAATCAGAATCAGAACCATGACTGATATTCAGTACTCTATACGACTTCATTACTGTCCAGTGAGAATATGTTCCATTGGTCCTAATGGAACATGATTAAAATTTTTGAACCTACAGAATCACTGAGAGCTCATTGTTTTCGTAAAGTTACTGCTGACTCCAAAGGGTGATTGTGTTAGCGTAGATACTGTACTTGGGCCATCACTGTGATACCTCCCACCTATACCGTATATGTATGGAGCAGTGTGATAAGGGGTTAATTTTGTATTTTTTTAAATGTGATGTCCTTACTTTTTCTCTTAATACTGTAGTATAAGGTGGAAGTACAAAAATATTAAGGGGCACACTTGCTGAAAGATATTTAGTCCCCTTTTTACGAGACAAACAAAATTACTTGTGTTAGGCTACTTTCACACTGGCGTTTCTGGGTCTGCTTGTGAGATCCGTTTCAGGGCTCTCACAAGCTGCCCAAAACGGATCAGTTTAGCCCCAATGCATTCTGAATGGATAAGGATCCGCTCAGAATGCATCAGTTTGACTCCGTTCAGCTTCCATTCCGCTCTGGAGGCGGACACCAAAACACTGCCTGCAGCGTTTTGATGTCCGCCTGACGATGCAGAGCCAAATGGATCCGTCCTTGCTTACAATGTAAGGCTACTTTCACACTTGCGTTCAGAGCGGATCCGTCTCAGACGCAGACGGTGGATCCGTTCAGAACAGATCCGTCTGCATTATATTGTAAAAAAAAATCTAAGTGTCAAAGTAGCCTCAGACTGGATCCGTCCAGATTTTACATTGAAAGTCAATGGGGGACGGATCCGCTTGAAAATTGAGCCATAGTGTGTCATCTTCAAACGGATCCGTTCCCATTGACTTACATTGTAAGTCTGGACAGATCCGTTTGCCTCCGCACGGCCAGGCGGACACCCGAACGCTGCAAGCAGTGTTCTGGTGTCCGCCTGCTGAGCGGAGCGGAGGCCAAACACTGCCAGACTGATGCATTCGGAGCAGATCCGCATCCACTCAGAATGCATTAGGGCTGGACGGAAGCGTTCGGGGCCGCTTGTGAGAGCCTTTGAACGGAGCTCACAAGCGGACACCCGAACGCAAATGTGAAAGTAGCTTAAGTCAATGGGGACGGATCCGTTTTCACTGACACAATATGGTGCAATTGAAAACAGATCCGCCTCCCATTGACTTTCAGTGTAAGTCAAAACGGAAACGTTTGCATTATAATGAACAAAAACTATATATTTTTTGTTCTTTTTTTTGTTCATGGTAATGCAAACGGATCCGTTCTGAACGGATACAAGCATCTGCATTATAGGTTCGGATCCGTCTGTGGAGATACCAGACGGATCCGCACCTAACGCAGTTGTGAAAGTAGCCTTAAAGGGGTAGTGTCACAAAACATATCCTACATTTTTCAAACCAACACCTGGATCAAAATACTTCTGTAATTGCATGTAATTAAAAAAGTTAGTACAGCCAGTGAGCTATTCAAAAAAATGTATTTGTATAGAGCCACCTGCTGTTTGTTCTTTTCTTTATTTTTTGTCCGTTTCTGAGGTGGTCGCATGTGCTCAGCTTAAACCTTTAACTGTCACCAGCCATATGTTCTGTTAGAAGTTGTGGCAGTTACAGGGAGAGAGCTGCAGAAGAAAGGACACGCCCCCTGAGCTGCCAGGCTGAACATAATCTAGCAGAGCAATTGGAGCAGTGTTTTTGGAGTTCTCTGGATCCATGTGAGGTACAGGGCTGGTTCTAGCTTTGTTAGAAAGAGATTGTCATGTACTGTATGATTTGTATGTCATTTTTTACATAAATCATGGCATAACCCCTTTAAAGTGTAGTGATTGTCCTGTTGTGAGATTGTGAAACAGTTATTTCTGCATAATGTCTGTACTTAAACTGTCATTTGGCATTCTGGGCACTAGAGGCCACTGTTTTGCAGCTACAGCCAGCACACTCTGAGATCTGAATATGTAAAACAGATGATGACTCATGCTGCTGCCTGTGAGTGAACCAGGAAGTGTTGATCTGGCATGGTGGAAGGATTGTGCTGTGAGGGACTGAATCCGATTCCATCCTGGCTTGCAGATGTCCGGCAGTTAATGGACACTTAGAAGAAGGAGAGTAGCTGTTATATACTTTCTGTATCCAGCTTTTGTGAAAGAGAGGTTGTCCCAGGAAGACCAGTTCAGTGTGTGGACAAAAGGCCTCACTATCAAGCAAGGCCGCACGGTTGCTGAGAAGTTGGTGGCCATCTCTGGTAGGCTGCATCCTCAGGCCCAGAACGGACACAGGTCAGTACACCTGGTTACTGATTGCAATATATTGTGTGGCACATGAAGTTACAGAGACTAGCCTAGGCCTAGCATTAGTTAGTCAGTTAGGATTTATATTGTTTTGCTAGGCTGTACTGTACTGGACTGCAGCGCAGTTATTGACTTGCAGGCTCTGCTGCGTTTGCCACCGGCTAGGGGTGTCCTCTGTAGCGGCACAGCACGACTTGCAGGCTCTGCTGTGTCCGCCATCGGCTAGACCCGTCCAGTGGGCAGGGACATTGACTGTGGGTCCGGGATATAGCGTTCCTATGCATGTTTGTATTGCTTTTTTGATGCTTATGTTATTACTTGCATATTAAGCTCGTGTCAGTGTCGCTTTCCTTGTCCGTGACTGTCCTGCGGACATAGATACAGTTGAATTCAGGAGGACACCTGCGGCTGCTTGCCAGGTGCATAGGAGAGAATCAGATCATTATAAACCTGGCTGGCGGTTGTGAGGATGGCTTGGGTGGCTCTCCTAGGCATCAGCCCACTGGAATATGCCCCTGGCACCCCGCATCTTTTTTGGTGGGGCGATCAGGGGATAGAGAAAGCCCCCTCCCTATGTCTAAGCAGTCAGATGCAGCAGTCACTATTAACCATACTGTCTGAGGGGTTAAATAGCCGTGATCAGAGTTTTCTGATCCTATCCACTGGAGTGGGCAGTGTCAGCTGTGTAACACAGCCAGCACCCACCTTGAATGGAGCACTCTCAGCCCCTGTCCCTGCTCCATACATTTCTCGAGCACCTATGACATACAGGTATGCCAAAGGTCCAAAGAGATTAATGTGAGTTTGCAATCTTTCACAGATGTTTATGCATTTCGACAATTTTTACACTATATTGATTTGATATATTATTGCAATGTTTTACTTTTGTGTGACACATATACACGATTATACTGTTGATAAAATGCATACAAGCATATATATGTTATTACTAACACAGACAGTCTGATGAAGGTCCGAAGACCAAAAACGTTCAGCCTTTTCATGGATTATTTCTAAACATCAATAAATAATAAGAACATTAGCTTTGATTGATATTTCCTACATATGGATCTGGATTCGGAGCCTTCTCTAGCTCCTCAGATTTTAATAAAGACTGAGGGCGGTGTTTTTCTGTCCACTTATGGAAGGCAAGGCACTACGCCAAAATCATAACTCCTCCACAGCGAGATCAGTCAAACTGATTGCTTCAAGAAAGGCTTACATAAATTCTTCAGGCAAAATAATATGAAGTCATGTAAACACAGAAAAAACCTTAGTTAACCATAAATCTAATCTGATCACCGACTGGGTCAAGAGGACTTTTTTCCATTTTAGGACAAACTGGGCATTCTGCTCGATCAGTAATGGTGAATTACAGATGTGTCCAACCTTAGTATTCCAAAAATTCAGTTAAGGTCTCAAATTTCTCATGATACAAATCAATACATCATTGTGACATGCTAGCAAAACCCTCAACAGGTTGCAGTTCACATCACAACTAATTTGAACCACTGTTCTGCTCATCTACCCCAGTCTTCTGATTTCCAAAGGTATGTACCTGCTCCCACATCTCTCCCTTTCTTCTCGAAGGCCACAGCAACCGGGGTTGCTTTGTACCTCCACGCAGGCTGCGGTCTGCTTGCTGCAAGACCTCTCATTCTCTGCCCATGGAGCACATGCACAATTACCTCCAGTTCTTGAAGGGCCAGCATACACCCTAATTCACACCATCCAATAGTTGGCCCCCTTGGGGTGCTTTAGGTATCTTCCCCTATGGGAGGGTGCCTGGGCAATAGGTTCTTAGTTCTCTAGTGTTCTACTAAGGTGTGCTGACATACGTTTGTCTGCCCGTATATCGACTTCTGCCTGTTTTCCAGATTTGACCCTTCGCAGGTTATGGTAGATTAAATTAGATATTCTGCCTTTTTTTAATGGTAAAAAAAACAACAGACAAAATATTTGTGTGGAGACCCTTAAAATAGGTTTCTCACCTGAGGATAGGCCGTCAATTTCTGATTGGGGAGTTCAACACCCCACCCCCCGCTGAACAGCTATTCTGCAGTTGCTCTGAGCCAGAACTATACTATGTACGGTGGTTACTGCAATGCTGCATTTAGTTATGTCAACCTGTAGAGAAAAATATATATGGTTTGCACTTAGTTATGTCAACCTGTAGAGATCATGATCATTCCATGCATTGATTTATTGTTGCTTCAAGCACAATTCCAAAACATCTGCTTTGAGGCTCTTAGTATATGTTTTGATCGAAATGCATAGGCCCACTTACTACGTCAAGGTGGTCTCTTATGAGTGGGTCCCTACTCTAATATTGCACAGTGCCACATGGTGATCACTGCTGCTGAAACACAGCACCCACAGGCCATGACACTCGGCAGTCCAACAGCACCCCTGCTATCAGGCTAAGCCCCCTTGGCACTGGGGCCCCAGCAGCCCACAGACACATAAACTGTGCTGAGAGGCAATAGATTAATGCATGGCATGTGGCGATCCGTGTCTTTTTCTTGTCTATAGATTGGCATGTCTGCATTTAGTTATGATACTGAGTTCTAGCGCCAGAGCTACTGCAGAACAGATGATTAGCTGGGAGTTGGATCGCCAGATATTGATGGTCTATTCTGAGAAAAGACCATCACTATAGAAGGAACGAAAAACACATTTAAAGGAATTGTATCACCATAGATAACCCGTTTAATATGAGAACCACTGCAGCGATCTACTGATCATTGTGGGCTTGGTTTTCAAGACATTGTGCTTTAAAAATCACTTAAAGGGGTTATCCTATGATTATTCTAAAAAATGAAAATCAGACATCACATAGTATATGACAATCTCTTTCTAACAAAGCTAGAACCAGCCCTGTACCTCACATGGATTCAGAGATCTCCCCACTCATTGCTCTGCTAGATTTATATACAAGGGGAGTGTCTTTTCTGCTGCAGCTCATGGGGCGTGTCCATGCTCTCCCTATCACAGCTCAGGGGGCGTGTCCATCACACTGCATCTCTCTCCCTATCAGAGCTCAGGAGGCAGTGGAAAGATGAAACTGAGAATGTGCGGCCATCTTAATGAGCTGGTCAAGGAAATAAAAAAGTAAGTAGCACTATACAGATACATTTTATTAAATAACTCAGTAGCTATACAACATTTTTAATTACATGCAATTACAAAAGAATTCAGATCCAGGAGCTGGTTTGAAAACTGTAGAATATTCTTCGTGGGACAACCCCTTTAATATTGGAGATGAGCAAATTGATTCGAAATGGATTGAAATTGTTATGAATTTCCCTAAACTACAGTTTCCAAAAAATCCAAAGTTTTTGGAATTCATCCCACACAATCATTCAAAATGTTGTTCACAATTTTACATATTAGAATAAAGGGAGGATGAGAACTTGAAGAAGGAAATTCATATAACCCCTACTGGTGGGCTTGAATAAAATGCCTTGCCAATCATGAGGGACTTATAGCTGTGATGTCATTAGACATGTCATAGAGCAGCAGGAAATGCTAGCAGAATGCTTGGGTGTATAGGGAGAGGCATTACCAGTAGAAAGAGGGAGATGCTCATGCCGCTCTACAGAGCACTAGTGAGACCTCATTTGGAGTATTGTGCTCAGTACTGGAGACCATATCTCCAGAAGGATATTGATACTTTGGAGAGAGTTCAGAGAAGAGCTACTAAACTAGTACATGGATTGCAGGATAAAACTTACCAGGAAAAATTAAAGGACCTTAACATGTATAGCTTGGAAGAAAGACGAGACAGAGGGGATATGATAGAAACTTTTAAATACATAAAGGGAATCAACTCGGTAAAGGAGGAGAGCATATTTAAAAGAAGAAAAACTGCTACAAGAGGACATAGTTTTAAATTAGAGGGGCAAAGGTTTAAAAGTAATATCAGGAAGTATTACTTTACCGAGAGAGAAGTGGATGCATGGAATAGCCTTCCTGCAGAAGGGGTAGCTGCAAATACAGTGAAGAAGTTTAAGCATGCATGGGATAGGCATGACTACTACTACTACTACTCCTCTGTGGCCTTCCATCTAGCACTCTCGCACCCCTCCAATCTATCCTCAACTCTGCTGCCCGACTAATCCACCTCTCACCCTATTATTCCTCTGCCTCTCCCCTTTGCCAATCCCTTCACTGGCTCCCCATTGCCCAGCGAATTCACTTCAAAGTACTAACAAATACATACAAGGCCGTCCATAACCTGTCCCCTCCCTACATCTCTGAGCTACTTTCCTGATACATCCCCACACGCACTCTCCGATCCTCACAAGACCTCCTTTTCTTCTCTCCTCTTATCGCCTCTTCCCACAATCGACTCCAAGATTTCTCCCGTGCATCCCCCATACTCTGGAACTCGCTAGCCCAACATATCAGACTCTCATCTACAGACAAGCCTACAACCAGTGACCCTGCTGCCTCTATACCGCCATGACCAACTTAACCCGCACCTACTGTGTCCTTCTCCCAGACCATGTAGATTGTAAGCCCTCACGGGCAGGGCCCTCTCTCCTTCTGCACCAGTCTTGTTTATGATTAGTGCAATTGTCTGTATTATGTATGTATACCTCTTCTCATATGTACAGTGCTGTGGAATGAATGGTGCTTTAATAATAATAATAATAATAATAAGCATAAGGCCATCCTTCATATAAGATAGGGCCAGGGGCTATGCATAGTATTCAGTATATTGGGCAGACTAGATGGGCCGAACGGTTCTTATCTGCCGACACATTCTATGTTTCTATGTCATAGGTATTATATAAGCTCCTAGCCAGGATCTGCCATATCTTGTCTACATTGGAGGCATTGAATGTCTGTTAGGTAGAGCAAAAATATCTAAAAACAGAGACTACAACTAGTTCAGGGTCAGACAGGTTGTTTCATTGAGTAGAGAAGACAATAGCTAGATAGATTGTATAATTCATTGGCACAGGTTTCAGAGACAGAACAGGGGTCAGTGTGTATCACTTAGGATGCACATTTTATTGAGCTTTTTACTGCAGCATTTAAAAAGACGTTATTCAATTTATTATTAAAGGGGTTATCCCATGATTAATGTAAAAAATCAAAATCACTCATCATATAGTACATGATAATCTCTAACCAACCCTGTACCTCACATTAACCCTTTAAGAACCCATGATGTAGCTGTACGTCATGGGTCTGATCCCTAAACAGGGCGCCCGCTTGCACGTGCAGCAGACGCCTTAGCCGCAGGGTTTCTGCTATTTTAAAGGGTTTCTATCACTTCGCTGCACATATTTAGCTGTCAGACACTAGCGATCCGCTAGTGTCTGCTCTGCCCAACCATCCTAATATAATTGCTTTTGGGGCAGCCGTTTTGCTAAAAAAAGAACTTTTATTAATATGCTAATGAGCCTCTAGGTGCTATGGGGGCGTCATTAGCACCTATAGGCTCCGTCTACCTTCAGAAACTGCCGCCGCCCAGCGCGTCCCTCCAGCCCGCCCATCTCCTCCTGAATGCGATCCTCCTTGTGAGCGTATGTATTCTGCGCATGCGCAGTGAATGTCTGACCGCTTCCTTGCTCAGACATCTCCACTGAGCCTGCGCGATGACGCCATAGTGCTCCGAGGAACAGGCGCAGTGGAGATGTCTGAGCAGGGAAGCTGTCAGACATTCACTGCGCATGCGCCGAATACAGGCGCTCACAAGGAGGATCGCATTCAGGAGGAGATAGGCGGGCTGGAGGGACGCGCTGGGCGGCGGCAGTTTCTGAAGGTAGACGGAGCCTCTAACTGCTAATGACGCCCCCATAGCACCTAGAGGCTCATTAGCATATTAATAAAAGTTCTTTTTTTAGCAAAACGGCTGCCCCAAAAGCAATTATATTGGGATGGTTGGGCAGAGCAGACACTAGCGGATCGCTAGTGTCTGACAGCTAAATATGTGCAGCGAAGTGATAGAAACCCTTTAAATAGCAGAGACCCGCGGCACATGTTACCTTTCAGATGTTGTGGTCAAATGTGACCACGACATCTGCACATACCGGAACCGGAAGTCGCGCGCTTCCGGTCCGGTAATAGCGTTCCCCAGCTGAAATCGGGGGACCTGTTACCTTGAGCTAATTGACCGAAGCCTCAAGCAGGCTTCAGAGTCAATTAGATGTATATAGCAATACAGGCCACTAGTTGGCAGCCTTGTATTGATATAGTGCAAATGAAGTCTTCAATGATGACTATTTAGCCATCACTGAATACTATGGGCAATCGAATGATTGCCAGTTATTGTCACTTTTCTTACAAATATAAAAAAAAAAAAAAAAAGTTCAAATCACCCCCTTTCCTTAAAATAAAAATACTATAATAAAAAAAATAAACATCATGGCCGCGTGCGAAAATGCCAATACTATTAAAATATAACAATATTAATGGCATACGGCAAACGGCGTAGTAGAAATAAACAAAAAAACAGCCAATTTGCCATTTTTTGTCACTTCAACTACCCGATAATTTTTTTAATAAAAAGTGATAAAAAAAGTCGCACACACTTAAAATTATTATCACTGAAAAGATCGTCCCGCAAAAAATGAGCCCTCACACAGCCTCGTACACATAGCTACAAAAAAGTTATAGGGGTCAGAATATGGTTATGAAAAAAAAAAATTTCCTTAAAGGGCTTCTGTCAGCCCACTAAACCGTTTTTTTTTTTTTTGGGGTTAATAATAATCCCTACACTGCGAGCTCCCTATACATAAGCTAAATATTCATTTTGGTTCTGTAGATTTTGTTTAAAAAAAGCAAGTTTTATAATATGTAAATTACCTTGCTACCAGCAAGTAGGGCGGCTACTTGCTGGTAGCAGCCGCATCCTCCGCTGCTATTGACGCCCCCTCCGCTGTGTGATTAACAGGGCCAGGGAACGGGATCGTTCTCTGCTGGCCCTGTTTGAATTCAAAATATCGCGCCTGTGCCGTACCTGTCTTTAATCGGCGCAGGCGCACTGAGAGGCGGCCGCTCTCTCGGCCGCTCCATCCTCAATGCGCCTGCGCCGGGTGTAGATGTGACGTCATCGGCACAGGCGCATTGAGGATGGAGCGGCCGAGAGAGCGGCCGCCTCTCAGTGCGCCTGCGCCGATTAAAGACAGGTACGGCACAAGCGCGATATTTTGAATTCAAACAGGGCCAGCAGAGAACGATCCCGTTCCCTGGCCCTGTCAATCACACAGCGGAGGGGGCGTCAATAGCAGCGGAGGATGCGGCTGCTACCAGCAAGTAGCCGCCCTACTTGCTGGTAGCAAGGTAATTTACATATTATAAAACTTGCTTTTTTTTAACAAAATCTACAGAACCAAAATGAATATTTAGCTTATGTATAGGGAGCTCGCAGTGTAGGGATTATTATTAACCCAAAAACAAAAAAAAAACCGTTTAGTGGGCTGACAGAAGCCCTTTAAAGGTTTTCATTTTTTTTTAGTAAAAAAACGCAAGAAAAATTATACAAGCGTGGTATCGTTGGAACCGCACTGACCTGGAGAATGGAGATAACAGGTCAATTTTACCGCATAGTGTACAGTGTAAAAAAAAAAACTTTATCAGAATTGCGTTTTTTTCCTAATTCTACCCCATTTGGCATTTATTTCCCGCTTCCCACTACATGGTATGCAACCGTAAATGGTGCCATTAGAAAATACAACTTGCCCCGCAGAAAATAAGCCCTCATAAGGCTATGTGAATGGAAAAATAAAAAAGTTAGGACTATGGGAAGGCGGGGAGTGAAAAACGGAAACGCAAAAATGGAAAATCCCAGGGTCCTTAATGGGTTAATTCATAAATCTCCCTATTCATTGTTCCAATTGTTGTGCTAGCAGCTGAGGGGGCATGTCCTTTCTCAGGGAGTGTGTCCTTTTTGCTGCCATTTGTAGTATAGAATGGAACTGAGCAAATGCATCCACTTCAGTTAGGCTGGCGATACAGATAGATGTCATTGAATAAGGCCTCATGCACACGACCGTTGTGTGCATCCGTGGCCGTTGTGCCATTTTCCGTTTTTTGACTTTCAATGGGTCCGTGGAAAAATCGGAAAATGCACCGTTTTGCAGCCGAGGCCGTGATCCGTGTATCCTGTCTGTCAAAAAAATATGACCTGTCCTATTTTTTTGACGGACAACGGTTCACGGACCCATTCAAGTCAATGGGTCCGTGAAAGAACACGGATGCACACAAGATTGGCATCCGTGTCCGTGATCCGTGGCCGTAGGTTGCTTTCATACAGACGGATCCGAAGATCCGTCTGCATAAAAGCTTTTTCTGATCTAAGTTTTCACTTCGTGAAAACTCATATCCGACAGTATATTCTAACACAGAAGCGTTCCCATGGTGATGGGGACGCTTCTAGTTAGAATACACTGCAAACTTTGTACAAGACTGCCCCCTGCTGCCTGGCAGCACCCGATCTCTTACAGGGGGATATGATAGCACAATTAACCCCCTTCAGGTGCGGCACCTAAAGGGGTTAATTGTACTATCATATTCCCCTGTAAGAGATCAGGGCTGCCAGGCAGCAGGGGGCAGACCCCCCCCCTCCCCAGTTTGAATATCGTTGGTGGCACAGTGTGCGCCCCCCATCGGGCCCCCCCTTCCTCCCTCTAATGTTAGAAATCGTTGGTGGCACAGTGTGCGCCCACCATCGCCCCCCCTCCCTCCCTCTATTGTAATAAATCGTTGGTGGCACAGTGTGCCCCCACCATCGCCCCCCCTCCCTCCCTCTATTGTAATAAATCGTTGGTGGCACAGTGTGCCAACCACCATCGGCCCCCCCTCCCTCTATAGCAGTAACAACATTGGTGGCACAGTGTGCGGCCTCCCATTCCCCCCCCCCCCCCATCATTGGTGGCAGCGGAGTTCCGATCGGAGTCCCAGTTTAATCGCTGGGGCTCCGATCGGTAACCATGGCAACCAGGAAGCTACTGCAGCCCTGGTTGCCATGGTTACTTAGCAATAGTACAACAGTAGAAGATTCATACTTACCTGCTTGCTGCTGCGATGTCTGTGAACGGCCGGGAGCTCCTCCTACTGGTAAGTGACAGTTCTTTAGCAATGCGCCGCACAGACCTGTCACTTACCAGTAGGAGGAGCTCCCGGCCGTTCACAGACATCGCAGCAGCAAGCAGGTAAGTATGAATCTTCTACTGTTGTACTATTGCTAAGTAACCATGGCAACCAGGACTGCAGTAGCGTCCTGGTTGCCATGGTTACCGATCGGAGCCCCAGCGATTAAACTGGGACTCCGATCGGAACTCCGCTGCCACCAATGATGGGGGGGGGGGGGAATGGGAGGCCGCACACTGCCACCAATGTTGTTACTGCTATAGAGGGAGGGGGGGCCGATGGTGGTTGGCACACTGTGCCACCAACGATTTAATACAATAGAGGGAGGGAGGGGGGGGCGATGGTGGGCGCACACTGTGCCACCAACGATTTATTACAATAGAGGGAGGGAGGGGGGGCGATGGTGGGCGCACACTGTGCCACCAACGATTTCTAACATTAGAGGGAGGAAGAGGGGGCCCGATGGGGGGCGCACACTGTGCCACCAACGATATTCAAACTGGAGAGGGGGGGGGTCTGCCCCCTGCTGCCTGGCAGCCCTGATCTCTTACAGGGGAATATGATAGTACAATTAACCCCTTTAGGTGCCGCACCTGAAGGGGTTAATTGTGCTATCATATCCCCCTGTAAGAGATCGGGTGCTGCCAGGCAGCAGGGGGCAGTCTTGTACAAAGTTTGTAGTGTATTCTAACCTGAAGCGTCCCCATCACCATGGGAACGCCTCTGTGTTAGAATATACTGTCGGATCTGAGGTTCACGAAGTAGCTCATATCCGACAGTATTTTCTAACATAGAGGCGTTCCCATGGTGATGGGGACGCTTCAAGTTAAAATATACCATCGGATTGGAGAAAACTTAGATCCGATGGTATAAAAGAACTCCAGACTTTACATTGAAAGTCAATGGGGACGGATCCGTTTGAAATGGCACCATATTGTGTCAACGTCAAACAGATCCGTCCCCATTGACTTGCATTGTAATTCAGGACGGATCCGTTTGGCTCCGCACGGCCAGGCGGACACCAAAACGACTTTTTTTTTCATGTCCGTGGATCCTCCAAAAATCAAGGAAGACCCACGGACGAAAAAACGGTCACGGATCACGGACCCACGGACCCCGTTTTTGCGGACCGTGAAAAAAAACTGTCGTGTGCATGAGGCCTAACTCAGTGGCTATTCTAGATTATTAATTACATGCAGTTACAAAGGGATTCGAATACAGGCGCTGTTTTGAAAAATGTAGAATATTTTTTGTGAGGCAACCCCCATCATGTTTCATACTGTGCCGCTACCACTACCCCTGCACAGTGCGCCTCTCTTGCCTTGTTGATCATGGTCCATATGGTGCTGCTGCTACTACTGCTCCTACTCGGGATGAGCGAATCGACTTCGGATGAAACATCCAAAGTCGATTCGCATAAAACTTCGTTCTAATACTATACGGAGCAGGAGCCCCATACAGTAGGCCTCTTGCACACGAACTTGTTTTCATTCCGTTTCCATTCCGGGTTTTTTGCGAACCGTATACGGAACAATTGATTTTAATGGATCAGCAAAAATAAAAAAACTGAAGGTACTCTGTGTGCATTCCGTTTCCGTATTTCCGTTCTGCAAAAAAATAGAACATGTCCTATTATTGTCCGCATTCTGAACAAGGATGGAAGACATTTTGCAACTTTTTTAAGGCCCCTGTGACAAAATATTGTCCCCCGGGGTCTTTGCCAATAGGGAGCGGCAGGGTCTGGCTGGGACTTTAGCCGGACAAATTCACCATCAGGTGTAAAAAAAAAAAAAAAAGTTATGAAAACGACTCCAGTCAGGGGCTAACGTGTTCGCTCCAGGCAGCACGGACTGCCGGAGGTGCGCCTAATTTATGAACAGCCGAATGAATTGATAAATTAGCCAGATGCTCCGGCAGCGCGGAGGGGGAGACAAATCCCGGTGTTTTTCTGTGTAAATGACCCCCAGTACGTTTAACATGAAAGTTGAAGGATCATTCTCCGATGACACATTCCCTGCCTTTCGGAAAAGCGCTTCTTCTCCACTGACGACTTGCTGCCTGCGTCTCCTGGGCGCCATCCTGCACCCTGCGGGCACATGTTGCCTCTCACCCCATGGGTCTGAGTCCACAGTCTGTCTAATAATAGAACGGCATGAAGTAATATTGCCATTGATGTTCTGGGGGCTTGGATTGGATGACTATCTTCACAGCAGGGGGTGGATTGATGGATCACATTTGTATTCCCGTCCTATCAATGTGCTATGATGCTAACCACGTCAGTCTGCCAGATTCCCAACCTCTTCCAGTCCCACCAAGCTTCTCAGAGGATCTTGAGGAGCAAGAAGAAGAAGAGCAGTGAGCCTGAGCTTTTTTTTTTTTTTTTTTCTTCAGGGGGGGGGAAGAACTTGATCTTCTTAATCCTCCAGGGATCCAGCCACTATGAGGATGCTCCAGCTAATCTAAGGAGAGCCAGGAGCTGCAGCCTCTTCTGGATGGCACCTCTCCACTGCTTGCCCTGCCTTGTGATCGATCTGAGGAGGAAGCCTGTGAGACCCAGGGAGCACCATGCATTGCAGGGCTGACAAGCCCAGAGCCACCGCTATGCAGCAGCAGCAAGACCCAGCAGCTCCTCTCCTCCTGGCTGATGAAGGTTACCTGCTCCTCCTATAGGAACGGCTAGGAGTTCCACTGCCACTTTCAGCTGGGTGCAGAGGCTGGCACCCTCCCCCCCTCCCCCCACCCCGCCTTGGCATTGCTTGGTGGATGTGTATGCATGACTTCTGCACCGAATGGGCGCAAAAATCGCCCCAGGTCACAGGGATCGATCTTCCAAATCGGCAGCAAACCGCTCCCCAGAGATCTTGATCGCAGGGGGAGCTCGGAGAGCGCCCTCAAGTCCCAGAGAGCCCTGGACCACTGCAAGATGGTGGGTACAGAAGACCATGGTTTTGCTTTAGTGCCACTCCCACCCCCCATCTTCTCTATTCCCATCACGTGCACATCATGCACTATTTTTAAAACTGCAGCACCTATCGGGGATGACACCCAGGTCCGCTCATAGCTCCCTGCATGCTTGGGAGGCTGGCTGCAGAGCATCGCACCCTGGTCTCGACACAGCAGAGCATTGGTCTGCGCTGGGCTGGATGTCTCCCTGCACTGTTCTGTTCATGGCTGAAATAGATGCAGCAGAGCTGAGGTTGTATGGCTTCACTGACCCCGAGCCACATGTAGCTCAGTGCATGACTGGGGTGCCTGCTGGAGATCACTACATGGCTGCAGATCATCTCACTCTCCTCAGTCCATGTATAACCTAGGTCAGGGATAGCAGAGCATTGCACTGGGCTACTGGTCCCAGTTCACACATAGAAATATATTCTGCAGAGTGTTACACTAAGCTACAGAGTAGTCCATGTACAAGCAGAGCATTGCACCCAGCTGTCTCCAGTCTATATATATCCGATGATTGGACTGTATTGAGCAGAGCATTGCACTGAGTTGTCCCCAGTCCACATATATCTGATGATTGGACTGTATTGAGCAGAGCATTGCACCCAGCTGTCTCCAGTCCACATATATCTGAAGATTGGACTGTATTCAGCAGAGCATTGCACTGAGCTGTCCCCAGTCCACATATATCTGAAGATTGGACTGTATTCAGCAGAGCATTGCACTGAGCTATCTCTAGTCCACATATATCTGATGATTGGACTATATTCAGCAGAGCATTGCACCCAGCTGTCCCCATTCCACATATATCTGGTGATTGGACTGTATTCAGCAGAGCATTGCACTGAGTTATCCCCAGTCCACATATATCTGATGATTGGACTGTATTCAGCAGAGCATTGCACTGAGCTGTCTCCAGTCCACATCTATCTCATGACAGGGTTGCACTCAGCAGAGCATTGCACTGAGCTGTCTCCAGTCCATATCTATCTCATGGTGGGGTTGCACTCAGCAGAGCATTGCACTGAGCTGTCTCCAGTCCACATATATCTGATGATTGGACTGTATTCAGCAGAGCATTGCACTGAGCTGTCTCCAGTCCACATATATCTGAAGATTGGACTGTATTCAGCAGAGCATTGCACCCAGCTGTCCCCATTCCACATATATCTGATGATTGGACTGTATTCAGCAGAGCATTGCACTGAGTTATCCCCAGTCCACATATGTCTGGTGATTGGACTGTATTGAGCAGAGCATTGCACTGAGCTGTCTCCAGTCCACATATATCTGATGATTGGACTGTATTCAGCAGAGCATTGCACTGAGCTGTCTCCAGTCCACATCTATCTGATGATTGGACTGTATTCAGCAGAGCATTGCACTGAGCTGTCTCCAGTCCACATATATCTGATGATTGGACTGTATTCAGCAGAGCATTGCACCCAGCTGTCCCCATTCCACATATATCTGGTGATTGGACTGTATTCAGCAGAGCATTGCACTGAGTTATCCCCAGTCCACATATATCTGATGATTGGACTGTATTCAGCAGAGCATTGCACTGAGCTGTCTCCAGTCCACATCTATCTCATGACAGGGTTGCACTCAGCAGAGCATTGCACTGAGCTGTCTCCAGTCCATATCTATCTCATGGTGGGGTTGCACTCAGCAGAGCATTGCACTGAGCTGTCTCCAGTCCACATATATCTGATGATTGGACTGTATTCAGCAGAGCATTGCACTGAGCTGTCTCCAGTCCACATATATCTGAAGATTGGACTGTATTCAGCAGAGCATTGCACCCAGCTGTCCCCATTCCACATATATCTGATGATTGGACTGTATTCAGCAGAGCATTGCACTGAGTTATCCCCAGTCCACATATGTCTGGTGATTGGACTGTATTGAGCAGAGCATTGCACTGAGCTGTCTCCAGTCCACATATATCTGATGATTGGACTGTATTCAGCAGAGCATTGCACTGAGCTGTCTCCAGTCCACATCTATCTGATGATTGGACTGTATTCAGCAGAGCATTGCACTGAGCTGTCTCCAGTCCACATATATCTGATGATTGGACTGTATTCAGCAGAGCATTGCACTGAGCTGTCTCCAGTCCACATATATCTGAAGATTGGACTGTATTCAGCAGAGCATTGCACTGAGTTATCCCCATTCCACATATATCTGATGATTGGACTGTATTCAGCAGAGCATTGCACTGAGCTGTCTCCAGTCCACATATATCTGAAGATTGGACTGTATTCAGCAGAGCATTGCACCCAGCTGTCTCCAGTCCACATATATCTGATGATTGGACTGTATTCAACAGAGCATTGCACTGAGCTGTCCCCATTCCACATATATCTGATGATTGGGCTGTATTCAGCAGAGCATTGCACCCAGCTGTCCCCATTCCACATATATCTGATGATTGGACTGTATTCAGCAGAGCATTGCACTGAGTTATCCCCAGTCCACATATGTCTGGTGATTGGACTGTATTCAGCAGAGCATTGCACTGAGCTGTCTCCAGTCCACATATATCTGATGATTGGACTGTATTCAACAGAGCATTGCACTGAGCTGTCCCCATTCCACATATATCTGATGATTGGGCTGTATTCAGCAGAGCATTGCACCCAGCTGTCCCCATTCCACATATATCTGATGATTGGACTGTATTCAGCAGAGCATTGCACTGAGTTATCCCCAGTCCACATATGTCTGGTGATTGGACTGTATTCAGCAGAGCATTGCACTGAGCTGTCTCCAGTCCACATATATCTGATGATTGGACTGTATTCAGCAGAGCATTGCACTGAGCTGTCTCCAGTCCACATATATCTGATGATTGGACTGTATTCAGCAGAGCATTGCACTGAGCTGTCCCCAGTATCTATCTCATGACGGGGTTGCACTCAGCAGAGCATTGCACTGAGCTGTCTCCAGTCCACATCTATCTCATGACGGGGTTGCACTCAGCAGAGCATTGCACTGAGCTGTCTCCAGTATCTATCTCATGACGGGGTTGCACTCAGCAGAGCATTGCACTGAGCTGTGCGTCTAGTCTCTGGGTGTCTGCAGTGTAACCACATCACACATCATCCTCCCTGCACTCTGCCGCCCATCCTCCTGCTATGGGCACTCGCTGTTATCCAAGTGTAAACCAGATCCTATTCTGGTGAATGCACAATCACATTACACATTCCCCAGTCTCCGCCACTTATTACAGCCCCGGATGTCACATTAGGAATCTCTGTTATTGCAGATCAGTGTGAGTTGGGATGTTAACCCTTTCATTGATGATTGGCTAATCGTTTACCTCTTTGGGCTGTTGTAAATCCTCTGTATCTAATTATTGTATTAAGATACATTTTTTTTTTTTTTTTTTTTACATTTCTAACAAAATTGTCTAAACATTTTCAAACACTCCCTATGTGTACCTGCTGAAATATTTATAATCATGCAGGAGGCAGACCACTGGTTCTGGGGGTATAAAGGGTTAAAAATAGGAACCAGAAGTGATGTTGCTTAGAAGGGGTCAGAGCAAGTGCTTGAAAGCCAAGTTCTTTCCATAAGGGATCTCTTGGTTATAATGTATGTGCCCTCATTTCCTGGCCCGTGTAGAAGACACCTGGCTGCATTCACCTCTTTGTCTAGTCTTCAGATTAGGTGGGGGGGAGGTCGTTGTCCTCATATGCACCTAGTGCTGCCATCCTGTCATATTCTAGCAATAACTGTGAGCTCTCTAGATGGTTTAGAGTAATTTTAAAAGATTCCTTATGTATGAAAATAAAATGATAAAATAGATATGCTTTATTAAACATAGTATGAAAGATGATGGTGATCAAGAACTGGTATAAAGGTGTAATAGAAAAAAAAAAATCCTGTTTCTGATGGTGATAATGTATTTTTTCCAGCTTGTCCAGGATTTTAACACCCAGGTGGCTTTGTATCGTGAACTAGTCATATCCATTGGGGACGTGTCAGTAAGCTGTCCCTCCCTACGGGCTGAAATGCAGAAAACTCGAACCAAAGGCTGTGAGATGGCGCTTCAGGCACACCAAAAACTCTCAGCAATCTCTGGGTAGGATATGTGGTTTCCATAATTCATAACCAAGCAGCTAAATCATTCTGTTGGGTTTGTCTTTGGATGAGGGTTTGCTCAGAGGTCTTTGCAAGGACACTAAGCTGTTATCGTGTATCTTAGAGCTTCCTTCCATTTATGGCTTCAGAAAGCACCCAAAACTTGAATGTTGGTGTTCTTCTGAAGACATGAAATCAAAACCAATGTCTTCTAATGACCTTCTGTCACCAACGTTAAGGGTAGGTTCACACTGAGGATTTTTGTGATAAAATCCGCTGACTATCCCACGGCAGAAACCGTTGCGCTGTGCTGCAGTTTCTCCAGTGGTCTAGGTTTCCTTTTGATGTAGCTAAACCATGAGCAGGCTTTCTTTCGACTTTACGAAGGGTCTGAGCAGTAACTACACCAAGAATAGACCTGTATATTCTTGTTGTGGTCTTGAAAACCGCGCAGTAAAACCCCTCGACTGCTTGGACTGTGATGCTGCCTCCCATTGAAAACAATGGGAGGCATATTCAGCACAGGTTCGGCCCCATTTTCGGCACCGAATCCGCACTGAAACCCGTGCCCAAAATCCTCTGTCTGAACCTATCCTCAGATTGCAACCATATTGTAAATAGCGCTGTTGTCTATGTGTAATATGTGTATCTCTGGTGGTAAAGCCTTGTCTGTAGGACACTCCTATTGCCCTCATCCTCGTGTGATGAGAATTTCGGGAACTTTATCTGACTCAAGGTGACTTGGTTAAGACAAGTTGAGAAACGCTGGTCTAGGAAAGCGTGCCATGATGGCAACCATTAATCCTAATGACTGCCCTTTTTGCCCTAAATTGCTGATACCATATACAAGGTGGGATCTCGTACACCACATATGAATATGATGGACCCAGTTTTGTTATTTAGGGTCAATGATCGCTAAAAAAACTAAACTGACCTGAAAATGGAGGTTATTTCACATTACTGTGCCGATGATGGTAAAATATGGCCGTAAACTGTTACTGTCTACTCTTTAAGAGAATCTTTTTGTTGACTGGTCTTGTTTTATGTTTAGAATGCAACTGATATATCAAGAAATGCAGCCCAACCAAGCCATCTGTTCTCAGTGATTTCAACAATGATATCAAGAAAGCAAGTAAAAAGCATCATTTGGCTTTAATAAGCTGGGAATTATGCATAACATTTTATATCATATTCAGCTAAATGAGTTGCCCTTGGTCTCATAGACCTGGTTTGCAGCTGACTATGAGACAGTTGCTTGGCAGGAATGCTCTGGATGATTCAACACCCGAGTAGGCAAACATTTCCTGCCAGGAACCATGCATGTGGCATGCAGAAGATGGTACTGCAAATTTTCTGCATGCCCATTTATCAGTGATGTAACCATAAGTTATCATACAGTAAGTCACTTGCTCCACATCTCTGCCCTCTTCTTCATACATGACATTCTTGTTCTTTCCTCTAGGAAGCTCCTATTAGTCATCAGAGAGTGTGTGAGGTCCACAGTGGCTAATAGCCCTGCTGGAGGCTCACAGAGCCCTACATGATTCACAACTGAGCATTTCACTAGAAAAGATTGATGGCAGGCATCCTAAAATGTGAATCCTACGAGGACAATGTTTTCCTAGAAGAAGCCAGCAAGAGAACAGTCTGGTTACGCAACATGAAGATCTACTGGTCCCCTACAGCAGTGTTTCCCAACCAGTGTGCCTCCAGCTGTTGCAAAACTACAATTCCCAGCATGCCCACACAGCCAAAGGCTATCCGGGCATGCTGGAAGTTGTAGTTTTGCAACAGCTGGAGGCACATTGGTTGGGAAACACTGCCCTACAGTCTACTAGTAGATCATCATCTACTGTGCTCTAAGGGTGTCTCTACCCTCACAGAGAGCGGTGCTTTTCACCCCCATAGGACTATATGTCGGAAGTCTTCATCTCTGGCAGATTTTCCCCACCATGTTTAAAGGTGACCTAACAGGAGAGACAGCCGGCCATACCCCTTATGCACATGCATGCTCGGGGAGAGGGAAGTAAACCCCACTGCCAGGCACCCCATGCATGCTTTTAGAACCAAAGGAATGGGTATGTTGAAAATTTTAAATGCTCGACCTTTCTGTACCCTGACATCTGACATTGAGAGGAGAGTGAGAATACCACCATGCACATTAAACGGTCTGCCAATCTTTCCAAAATGTCTGAGATGGGTTTAACCCTTTACATTAGGAGGTGACAGTGTTGCCCTAAAATTGATACATTATATTATTCTTAGTACAAGGATTATCTCTTGTTGCTTGGGCCCTGCACTATGTATAATGTATCAGGCAAATGTATCATTTTTATCCACAGTGTTCCACAGGGGTTTTCTGGCACTTTTATATTGGATCAGTGGGGCCCATCACCCTGCACCCTGCTGATCAACTGTTCTGAGTAGCTGCAGCATCAGAATTACAGAGTTCCTTTCATTGTGTTGTGGACAATGCCGGTTCCTGCAATGCTGCTCCCATTCACATCATTCCTAAAGATAGACCATAAATACACAAAGGACCATAAACCTCCTTAATTTATCATGTGCACATTATTTTCAGTATTCGCTACATGGGTGATTACGAACATCCCTTTTCTCTGAATGTCTATGCAAAACCTAAGACTTAGGATGGGTTCGCACTAGTGTTATGCCATTCCATTATAGGTTCCACTTCTAACGGATTAAAATGAAATGCCCAGACAGAATGCAAAATGGAAGCCTTTAAAGGGGTTCTCCACAAATTAAGAAATTATAAATATGTTCCCAAATATCTTTCATTAGTTATAATGGCTCATTTTGTCTGGGGAGCAATGATTAGGAGAAATAAAATGGCCGCCGTCCTATTAGTTCACACAAAACCTGTCCTAATCACACAGGAGGACAAGTTACTTCACAACACTGAGCTAAAGAGCTGCCTCTTCCTCCTCTCTGCTCTGCTTGTCAGGGATTATCATCCTGAATACAGTTTAATAAGATCTTCAACTGAATCTCTGTAGGAATGGAGTTCATAAGGAGACATGAAGTACAGCGAGGAGGTGGGGATGTGGTAATGAGCAGCTGCACTTGTATGTAGTCTCCATTACCACATTACATGTCCTGTCCGTCCTCTTCTCATGAACTCTAATCCCACAGAGATTAAGCTTAAGATCATATTAAACTGTATTCAGGATCATAATCCCTGACAGGTAGCGCAGAGAGGAGGATTAGGCATATCTTTAGCTCAGTGTTGTGAAGTAACTTGTCCTGCTGTGTGATTAGGACAGGTTTTGTGTGCACTAATAGGATGCGGGCCATTTTATTTCTCCTAATGATTGCTCTCTAGACTAAACAAGTCATTATAAGTAATGAAAGGTATTAGGGAATATATTTATAATAAAGTAATACTTAAGTATTTTCATTTTCTTAATTCCCAGAGAACTCCTTTAAGAGCTATTCCGTTTTGCTCCGTCCTAATAGAAGTCTATGGGCAAGCATAACGGATCCGTTATGCTTGCCCATAGACTTCTATTAGCATGGAGCAAAACGGAATGCCTTTTAGAAGGCTACCATTTTGCCTTCTGCCTGGGCATTCCTTTATATTCTGTTATAAATGGAACCTATAACGGAATGCAATAACGCTAGTGCGAACCCACCCTTACCTGTTTGGTAGTGTCCCCATCATGAAACACTGCATGCTGCATTTTTTTAGCTGCACATGACAAAGCCTGAATAACGTTGGGCTTTACCTATGCTAATCTTCGAAATGATGTTCCTTGTGATGTTTTCCGTTATTAGAGAGAGCCTCAGCCTCAGGGTGCATTCACACGACCTTATGTATTTTGCAGTCCACAAGACGCGGATCCTCAAAAAATACAGATGATGTCTTTGTGACGTCCATGTTGCATCCGTTAGTTTTTTTCCGGACCCATTGTAACAATGCCTATTCTTGACTGCAAAACGAACATATGGATACGGACAGCACACGGTGCACTGTCTGCATTTTTTGCGCCTCCATTGAAATGAATGGGTCCCCATCCAATCCGCAAAAAATGTGGATCAGATGTTGACCAAAAAAAATACAATCCTGTGACGGCACCCTAAGGCTGGGTTCACTAGCGAATGATTAGCTGCATTTCTGTTTCTAATCTACATCAGAAAAAAAAACGCACCGAAGGGTGCATGGACGTGCTGCGGATTTTCTTGCAGAAGTTTCATTCTTGGCATTGGAAAGGGTGAAAGCCACAGTATAAATTGACATGCTGCAGATTTAAAATCCCCACCAAAGGTCAGTTTCTGCTGTGGATTTTTTCGCCCATTTTCTCCCTAACTTCTCCGCTTCACTTCCAGGATGTATACTTCCATTTTGATACTGCTGCAGCCATTCGCTGGCTGCAGTGGTGACCTGCTTCCCTTGCATCCCTTGACCATTTGACATAATGTAAGGGGAGCAGTTCACAAGCTATATCATGTCCATGTGACGTATCACCCTGGAGGGTCACCTGACTAACCCATCCGTAACTGTTTTCACGCTCTCTTCCCTAGTTTTAGGATGTATAGCAATATTCAAAGCAGGCGATATGTTTTCAATTGAATGCAATACTGAACGCCAATAAGTACCACTAAACTAAAACCTTGGCATAGGAAAATAACTGAGGCAAGTTGATGGCCCCTTACATACCATTGTGAAGATAAAGATGTGTTCACTGCTGCTGTCTGAATCTGATTATCTGCTATGGTGGTATGGCACCCCAAAGGCCATCCCTACTCAGGAGCATTAACTGGTCACCTCAGAGCCCAGTACATGGCTGGTGAGAGTAATACATCAAACATCTAAGATTCAGCCTGGTGATTACAAGAAGGGAGTCCCCAAAAATCAGGGAAGCTGTAATGACAAAGAACGGAGACACAATTATTGAGAAATGGATGTATTTGCTTGTAGAGGTTTCAGTGCAATACCGTATTTACCCACTTGTTCTTTCGTGATGATGAAAAATGAATAACTTTACCATAAAGGGAGTAGAATATTGATGATCAAGCCTCAGGATGGGTCATCAATATCAGATCAGTGGGGGTCTGACTCCCAGCACCATCATCACCGCCAGTGATGTCATGTCCATCGGTCACATGACGTATGTGCAGCTCAGTCCCTGGGTTCAACTGAATGGGCCTTGGTTGCAATACCAAGCACAGCCACAATACAATATACAGCGCTGTACTTTGTATGCTGTGAAAAGACTGCAGCGAACATCTATGCCCTTTCAAAGAGCTGATTGTTGGGGGTGCCAGGAGTCAGACCCTCACTAATCTGGTATTGATGACCTATCCTGAGGATAGGTGAACAATATTCTACTCCCAGAAAACCCCTTTAAAGCGGGAAAAAATTAAAAGTTATTTTATACTCAAATAAAAATGAATAAAGCTTAGGAATTTACTTTCATTCTGAATGCTGCCTCAATGTCACCATTCTAGGTCACGGCTCCTCCACTTTCAATTTTTTTCAGACATTAATTATTTTGATTTGGGCAACAACCAAATAACTTTTAAACTGCTTGTCCAGTCTGTAAACTCTATTTAAAGGGGTTGTCTCGCCTTTACTAAGAAATGGCCTATCTCCCTACAATCAGATATTCAGATGTAGTTCTGGACGTCCCACTAGAACTACAGAGCACCATCAACCTTGTAGAGGAGGGAGCAGAGCAACAGTGACGATTTTTTAGTTAATAGATGGTGGTTAGAGAACAGTAGGAAAGAGTGTATCTTGCTCTGGAGGACCTGTCCTGTCCTCCACTATACAGACAAGTTTGATTTGAATTTGCACTGTGTAATGCTTCAGTTTCCCTGCAGTGGCACTGGCTGGACATGGAGCGCTTACTGCCAGGTTTCCCTACAGATTACAGCTGATCTCCTTATTGACAAGGGAGCTGTCTAAGGGCTCATGCACATGACCGTATTTTCTTTCCATGTCCGTTCCGTTTTTTTTTGCAGCCCGTATGCGTTCCGCATTCACTTCAGTGGGTCCGCAAATAAGCGGAAATGACTCTGTATGCATTCTGTTTCTATATGTCCGCAAGTCCCTCCTGTAAAAAATTAGAACATGTCCTATTATTGTCTGTTTTGCAGACAAGGACAGGCATCGTTACAATGGATCCCCCAAAAAAACGGATGCAACACAGACGTCACCCTTTTTTTTGCGGACTGCAAAATACATACGGTCGTGTGCATGAGCCCTAACCAGTAGGAATTGGCTGAAGCAGAGAACCCTTTAAGTGACATGAAATTAAAAGGATTGTGTAGCCCTAGTATACTGATGACCTGTCCTCAGGGGCTCACAATCTAAGTTCCCTATCAGTATGTCTTTGGAGTGTGGGAGGAAACCAGAACTCGGAGAAAACACAGGGAGAACATACAAGCTCCATGCAGATGTTGTCCATGGTCAGATGTGAACCTAGAACCCCAGCGCTGCAAGGCACCAGTGCTAACCACTGAGCCTGTTTGTTTTTCTCACTTATATAGTGCTGATATATTCCACAGCACTTTACAGACATCATCATCACTCGCTGTCTCCAATGCGGCTTACAATCTAAAGCCCTTTTAGGTTTTAAAAAGGGTCTTTGGAGTGTGGGAGAAAACCCAAGCAAACATAGGGAGAACATACAGATTCCCTGCAGATATTGTCCTTGGTCACATTCAAACCTAGGACACCAGCGCTGCAAAGCTAACCACTGGCCGCAGTGACCTCTTCAAACAGGTGATTGGCAGAGGTGCCACTAGTCAGACCCCCACCGATCTGATATTGATGATAGGTCATCAGACCGGGACCTGCACAACCCCTTGAAAGAAATGGAGTCCAACGACTTGCACCATGCTGTGAAGGAGACATCTCCTCCTGCTGAACACTGTCAAGCAAGCAAGAATGGTGTTTTCTGTGACGGCAGAGTTAACGTTTCAATACCAGATTGGCCTAAATGTAGGAGCCTCCACTCATGCATTAGTTGGCAGCAAGTCGCCTGTCCCTGCGGCACACTAGATGAAAGCTGGAAGCACTACCAAGCAAAGATCCAGCCTGACAGGTTAATCCTCCGACTACTGACATACTGGAGTTTACCAGATTAAAATATTTCTCAATAAGCATTTTACAGTTTATTTCCAACTTTCCCAAGAGGACGGGAAAGCACAGCAAAGTGGAGATTCATGCCTAGAGTGTGTTTGTATGGAGGAAGCTGCTGAAATATTTATGAGCTGTCGTGTAATTGTAGTGCACAGGCTTAACCATACCAAAGCTGATGTCAAAGAAAAATCATTTTTTCGTGATTTAAGGTTGAATTATGATGAAGAAATACTTGTGCTCGATCGGCTTTGTAGAACACGTTGACATTAATACTGCATCACCCAACTTGAATATAAAAGGGCGTTCTGTACAAACAGGTCATAAATACACCAAAGCCTCTTTTATACTTGAAGGGGTTGTAGAAGATTTTTTAAAAATAGTCTGCTTTTTATCCATAAACAGCGCCACACTTACCCATCAACTCAATTTGTAGGACATCTGTCAGCAGATCTGTACCTACGAAACTGGCTGACCTGTTACATGTGCACTTGGCAGCTGAAGGCATCTGTGTTGGTCCCGTGTTCATATGTGTCCGCATTGCTGAGAAAAATGAAGATTTAATATATGCAAATGAGCCTCTAGGAGCAACGGGGGCGTTGCCATTACACCTAGAGGTGATTTTATTTTTCGGCGTAGCATATGTAGTAGTTGCAGTTATTTTTACATGGTATGTCCGTTTTCTATGGAAATGATAAATCTTGAAGTGGCCAGGAAGGATACATTGACCTCAGTAGAGAGGACTCTTTGGACTCATTAGCTCCCTGACTGCTGGAATTTCTCCAGGCCAGGTACAGTATATGTGATATAAAGGCAAATATATTTCTTTCCTTGCCGATATATATATATAAGAGACTAGCAGAAGGACCCGGCTTCGCATGAGTATATTTCATCTATTTCATTTAATGTTTCTGTGTGTTGTTAAAAGATATCGACAGTATCCCCCATAACAGTGACCTCTACATTACCCCTTAACAGTGAACTCCACAGCCCCTCACCCCTTAACACTGAACCCCCCACAGTGCCCCGCCTCCTTAAAATGGGACCTCCACAGCAGCCCATCCCCTACAGCAGCCTGCCCCTTTAACAGTGAGTTTCACAGCCCCCCACCCCTTGACATTGACCTACTCAGGGGCACGCCCCCTTAACAATGACCTCCACAGTACCCCGCTGCCTTAACAGTGACCTCCACAGCAGTTGCCTCTTTAATAGTGGCCCTGCCCCCTTAACAGTGCTCTCCACAGTGGCCGCTCCTTTAACAGTGACCTTCACAGTGCCCTGTCTATTAACAGTGACCTCCAAAGTGTCCGCCCCTTTTAAAAGTGAACTCCACAGTGCCCACCCCTTTAACAGTCACCTTCACAGTGCCGGCCCCTTTAACAGTGACTCCACAGTGCCGACCCCTTTAACAGTGACATCCACAGTGCCCGCCCCATTAACAGTGACCTCGACAGCGCCTGCCCCTTTAACAGTGACCTTCACAGCACCCGCCCCTTTAACAGTGACCTCAACAGCGCCCGCCCCTTTGAAGGTGACCTCCACAGCGCCTTCCCCTTTAACAGTGACCTCCACAGTGCCCGCCTCTTTAACAGTGACCTCCACAGTACCCGCCCCTTTAACAGTGACCTCTACAGCTCCCGCCCCTTTAACAGTAACTCTCACCGTGCCCGCCCCTTTAACAGTGACCTCAACAGTGCCCGCCCATTTAACAGTGACCTCCACAGCGCCCTGTCCCTTCAATGCTAGGGCTACACGACAACATGTGTATCAAAAACTTTTATGATAGGCTATGGTGTCGCACTGCAACATGCTGCGACTGCGACACGTCAGTCGCAAAAAATCCATCCAGGATGGATGCATGTAGCAGTGTAGTTGTGCCCTATGGGCCCTTATTGTCGTCCTGTAGCCCTAGCCTAAATCTGACCTACGGCAGTGAAGAATAATGGCTGGGTCGTTATCGAAACCTGTAAAACTGTGTGTATGGCAGTTGGGATTTGAAGAGAAAGGCTTGTTTTGGCAATTTTTTTTAAAATATCTTAGGAACAGTACGTCCTAGAGGCCTGAGACCCGGTCGGTTCAGTCATTTGGTTGATCATAAAGAACAGACAGACAGACATCCAGATAGACAAACAGAAATTCATTTTTTATATATATATATATCTATATATATATATATATAAGAGATTAGCAGAAGGACCCGGCTTCGCACGGGTATATTTAATCTATTTCATTTTCTGTTTCCGTGTGTCAAAAAAAGATATCAACATTTTACCCCATAACAGTGACTTCTACAGTACCCGCCCCTTAAACAATGACCTCCACAGTGCCTGCCCCTTTAACATTGACCTCCACAGTGGCCACCCCTTTAACATTGACCTCCACAGTGGCTGCCCCTTTAACAATGACCTTCAGAGTGCCCGCCCTTTTAACAGTGCCTGCCACTTTAACAGTGACCTCCACAGTGCCCACCCGTTTAACAGTGACCGCCCCTTTTACCATTGACCACCCCTTTAACAGTGGCCTTCATAGTGACCGCCCCTTTAACAGTGACTTTCACAGTGCCCGTCCCTTTAAAAGTGACTTTTACAGTGACCGCCCCTTTAACAGTGACTTTTACAGTGACCACCCCTTTAACAGTGACTTTCACAGTGACTTCCCCTTTAACAGTAACCGCCCCTTTAACAGTGACTTTCGCAGTGACCGCCCCTTTAACAGTAACTTTCACAGTAACTGCCCCTTTCACAGTGACCGCCCCTTTAACAGTGACTTTCACAGTGACCGCCCCTTTAACAGTAACTTTCACAGTGCCGACCCCTTTAACAGGGACCTTCATAGCGCCTGCCCCTTTAATAACAGTGACCTCCACAGTGCCCGCCCATTTAATAGCAGTCTAAAACCTTCCCGGATACCTTATGTACCTGTGTGCCTAATTTGGTGAAGATCGGTCTAGTAGTTTGGTCGCATATAAAAAACGTCTAGACATCTAGACAGACAGAAACTCATTTTTATATATATAAGAGATATACATACTGTATGTATATCTATATATACAGTCATGGGAAAAAATTAGGACACCCTTTGAAAGCATGTGGTTTTTTGTAACATTTTTAATAAAAGGTTATTTCATCTCCGTTTCAACAATACAGAGAGATTAAAGTAATCCAACTAAACAAAGAAAACTGAAGAAAAGTCTTTTCAAGATCTTCTGTAAATGTCATTCTACAAAAATGCCTATTCTAACTGAGGAAAAAGATAGGACACCCTTGCCCCTAATAGCGAGTGTTACCTCCTTTGGCTGAAATAACTGCAGTGAGACGGTTCTTGTAGCCATCTACCAGTCTTCGACATCGGTCTGAGGAAATTTTACCCCACTCCTCAATGCAGAACTTTTTCAGCTGTGAGATGTTTGAGGGGTTTCTTGCACGTACAGCCCTTTTCAAGTCACCCCACAGCATCTCAATGGGATTCAAATCTGGACTTTGACTTGGCCATTCCAGGACTCTCCATTTCTTCTTTTTCAGCCAATCTTTGGTTGATTTACTAGTATGTTTTGGGTCATTGTCATGTTGCATGGTCCAGTTCCGCTTCAGCTTTAATTTTCTAACTGATGGTCTCACATGTTCTTCAAGCACCTTCTGATACACAGTAGAATTCATCGTAGATTCTATGATGGTGAGCTGACCAGGTCCTGCTGCAGCAAAGCAGCCCCAAACCATGACACTTCCACCTCCATGCTTCACAGTTGGTATGAGGTTCTTTTCTTGGAATGCTGTGTTTGGTTTACGCCAAACATGTCCTCTGCTGTTGTGTCCAAATAATTCAATTTTGGACTCATCTGTCCAAAGAACATTATTCCAGAAGTCCTGGTCTTTGTCAACTTTATCTCTGGCAAATGTCAGTCTGGCCTCGATGTTTCTCTTGGAAAGCAAAGGTTTCCTCCTTGCACACCTCCCATGCAAGTTAAACTTGTACAGTCTCTTTCTGATTGTAGAGGCATGTACTTCTACATCAACAGTAGCCAGAGCCTGCTGTAGTTCTCGAGATGACACTTTAGGGTTTTTGGAGACCTCTTTTAGCATCTTGCGGTCTGCTCTTGGGGTGAACTTGCTGGGGCGACCAGTCCTGGGCATGTTGGCAGTTGTTTTGAAAGCCCTCCACTTGTAGACTATCTTCCGGACAGTGGAATGGCTGATTTCAAAATCTTTTGAGATCTTTTTAAATCCCTTCCCAGACTCATAGGCTGCTACAATCTTTTTTCTGAAGTCCTCTGACAGCTCTTTTGCTCTCACCATGGTGCTCACTCTCACTTCAACAGTCAGGAGCACACCAAACTAAATGTCTGAGGTTTAAATAGGGCAAGCCTCATTCAACATGCAGAGTAACGATCTACTAATTATGTGCACCTGGTGTGATATACCTGTGTGAGATCTGAGCCAATTTAAGAGGGAATACATGTGAGGGTGTCCTATCTTTTTCCTCAGTTAGAATAGGCATTTTTGTAGAATGACATTTACAGAAGATCTTGAAAAGACTTTTCTTCAGTTTTCTTTGTTTAGTTGGATTACTTTAATCTCTCTGTATTGTTGAAACGGAGATGAAATAACCTTTTATTAAAAATGTTACAAAAAACCACATGCTTTCAAAGGGTGTCCTAATTTTTTCACATGACTGTATATATATATATATATATATATATATATATATATTGTAGGAAGGCGCAAGGGTCCATCGTTGACGGAAGGTACAGTATGTGTTACCAAGGTTCCTGGCCTCGGTGAAGTAAGAGCAGTTATTTTCAGGTGTTAGCGGCAGCTAATGCTAATTGACACTTTGCTATTTTAGTATGGCTGTATAGCTGATCCAGGACTGCTCTTATTGGATGTAGTCAAAGCGATGGGTGGGTGACTACTCCCCACGTTCCAGGCTGGGTCTTGACTGGCCTATAAAAAACCCAGCCAGCAGTGTGAGCTGGGAGTGATTACCTCTCTCTGACAGAGGAGCTCTGGCAATAGCTGGTGTGGAAACTGAGCCCTGTGCTGGGCTGAAAAGCTGAGACCTGTGTGTTGGGAGAGCAGGCCACCTGAAGCCTGCATTTGGACTGCTGGAGGCAGAACCGCTGACAATGTGACGTTGTTTTGTTATGCATGAACTTTCTACTTGGTGTAAACAAACACCAACTTTTCAAAAAGTGTTTTTGTTTGACCTTATGTGTGAATAAAAACGGACATTTTAATTACGAACTTGTACTTTGCCTCTGTACTGCACCAGCTTAGCTCAACTACCAGAGAGAATCCCCACAATTGGTGGAGGATGCAGGCAATTGCAGTGAGGTTGGCATGAAGGTCGAAATATTTTGTTTTTCCGGGCACGGTTGTATGTCTTATATCAAACCAGCGAGATTACAACCCGTATGCCTCAACAAAATGGAAGCTGTCGTGAAACTCCCCGTGGAAGCTAACCTGCAACAGCGGGAGGCCAATAAGCAACAGCAGGAAACAAACCAGGTGCTGTTACATGTGATGGCTTTACAAGCAGCAGGAGCATCTCATGCGATCGCCATGATGACCCCCGCAGACGACGTTGAGACCTATTTGGCAATCTTCAAGAAGGTAGCCGTGAGAGAGAAGCTACCCTGGGAGCAATGGGCTGAGGTTGTCGCTCCGTTCCTGGTGACTGGACCCCAGTAGGTGTATTTTGACTTACCGGATGATCAAGCGGTGATAACCTGACAGTAAAGGGTAAGATCCTGGCGAGACTGGGGGTTCATGTATTAGTCCGGACCCAGTGGGTGCATCAGTTGGAGTGCATCGGCTGAACCCGCTAGGCCCCAGTATTATACCCTATTACACCTGTTGCAAAAATGGCTGCAACCTGACGTGCTGAGTTCCACTGCTATGTTGGAACGTCTGTTGGCTGATGTGTTCTGGAGGGCTTTGCCGTACCACCTCCAGCACTGGATCGGCCAGGTGTCTCCTGGTAATGCCCTTGAGATGGTGGACCTGGTGGAACGCTATGAGGCTACCAGGAATTTGAAAGGGTGTTTGTTTGGGAGGGGGGCAGCCAAACCTCAGCAATCTCCATCTCAGACCCAGAGACTTATGCCAACCAAGCCCGTCCGGGGTATACCCCCCATAGACCTGGCTCCAATAGTATGCTAGCTGTGTCAGGAGTCTAGCCATGTAAGGGCCGACTGTCCCCATCAGGGTGAACCCATGGAGACTAACTATGGATACCGCAACTCGTTGTACGCCAGGAAGCTGTGTGCATCAGGTATCCCATACTATAGACAATAACCACCTGTGCCAGGTAGAAGTGGGAGACACTCTGTCAGTGGCTTTGTTGGACTCAGGGAGTCTGGTGTCCCTGGTAAGAGCTTCCCTGGTGCGGCCCGACGAGTATACTGGGCGAAAAATTGGGGTCGTATGCATACAGGCAGATTTAAAGGACTATCCCACCGCTCTGGTGACTCTATCCACGGGAGGCGGCAAGTGGACCCACGAGGTGGCCGTTGCCACCACTTTGCCTTATGATTCTGAACTAATAATAAAGACTTCCCGGTCCTGTGGCCAGCTGTGAGAGTTTTTGATGCCCCTGAATCAGGAGTAACTTCAGCAGAGTGGCCTGGCTCGGGCGGGAAGCCAGAACCCTGGGAACCCGAGGCCAAAGGGACAGCAGTAGGGGTGACCCCCACTTCGGTTTCGGTGGAAGAGGTGGAGATAACTCCGCTGAAAGTGTTTGTAGGAGGCGTTGAGGACTTGCCGCCGTGTCCTGAAATGGCATACTTTAATGTACCCAGTGAAAATTTTGGAACTGCACAACAGCGGGACCCAACCTTATCCCGGGCCTGGGAGAATGTGGTAATAATTGATGGTGCACCACAAAAACCTGGGGCTGAGTCGATGTTTCCCTGTTTTGTCATTGACCAGGAAATGCTGTAGCGGGTAAACAAACTATGGGGTGAGCATATTGCACAGCTGGTGGTGCCCAAGGTGCATTGCAAGCTCGTAGTCTTGGGGGTCACTTGGGGTGGCAGAAAACGCAGGACCGGATACTACTGCGGTTTTATGTGTTCAGAGAGGTAGAAGAGTTTTGTAAGTCTTGCCCAACCTGCCAAATAAAAATCTTCCAGACACATTTTCGGAGCCCCCTGGTGCCTGTGCCGATTATCAAGGTCCCGTTCGAGCGAATCGCTATTGATCTCATAGGCTCAGTACTGAAGTCCGCTAGAGGGCACCAACACATAGGCTTAGCAGGCGCAAAATGTGCGGGGAGGAGACTCGAGCATGGTGCTTGAGCATATGCGGTACTCGGCCGAGTACCGCCATGTGCCGAGCATAGCGAAGCTCGAACCGATCATGTATTCGGCCGAGCATGCTCGCACAACACTACAGGCTACCTAAAGCCTGCATTTAGACTGCTGGAGGCAGAATCGGCGACAAGGTGACGTTGTTTTGCTATGCACAAGCTTTCTACTTGGTGTGAAAAAACACCAACCTTGCAAAAAGTGTTTTTGTTTGACCTTATGTGTGAATAAACACAGACATTTGAATTACGAACTTGGACTTTGCCTCTGTACTGCACCCGCTTATCCCAACTACCAGAGCGAATATATATATATATATATATATATATATATATATACACCAGTGGATATAAAAAGTATACACACCCCTGTTAAAATGTCAGGTTTCTGGGATTAAAAAAAACGAGACAAAGATAAATAATTTTAGAACTTTTTCCACCTTTAATGTGACCTACAAACTGTACAACTCAATTGAAAAACAAACTGAAATCTTTTAGGTAGAGGGAAGAAAAAATATAAAAATAAAATGATATGGTTAAATAAGTGTGCACACCTTTAAACTAATACTTTGTTGAAGCACCTTTTCCAGTTCCAGCTGAAGAAAAACAGCCTCTTGGCATGATGCTGCCACCACCATGCTTCACTGTGGGTATGGTGTTCTTTTGGTGATGCGCAGTGTTGTTTTTGTACCAAACATATCTTTTAGAATTATGTCAAAAAGTTCAACCTTGGTTTCATCAGACCATAACACCTTTTCCTACATGCTTTTGGGAGAATTCAGATGTGTTTTTGCAAAATGTAGCCTGGCTTAGATGTTTTTCTTCGTAAGAGAAGGCTTTCATCTTGCCACTCTAACCCATAGCCCAGACATATGAAGAATACGGGAGATTGTTGTCACATGTACCACACAGCCAGTACTTGCCAGATATTCCTGCAGCTCTTTTAATGTTGCTGTAGGCCTCTTGGTAGCCTCCCAGACCAGTTTTCTTCTCGTCTTTCCATCAATTTTGGAGGGACGTCCAGTTTTTGGTATTTTCACTGTTGTGCCATATTTTCTCCACTTGATGATGACTTCACTGTGTTCCATGGTATATCTAATGCCTTGGAAATTCTTTTGTACCCTTCTCCTGACTGATACCTTTTAACAATGAGATCCCTCTGATGCTTTGGAAGCTCTCTGTGGACCATGGCTTTTGCTGTGGGATGCGACTAAGAACATTTTAGGAAAGACCAACTAGAACGGCTGAACTTTATTTGGGGTTAATCAGAGGCACTTATGCAACCACATTATTTTAGTTTTTTCTTTCTGCCCTCCACCTGAAAGATTTCAGTTTGTTTTTCAATTGAGTTGTACCGTTTATAGGTCACATTAAAGGTGGAAAAAGTTTTAAAATGATTTATCTTTGTCTCGTTTTTTTTTTACATGACAGAAACCTGCCATTTTAACAGGGGTGTGTAGACTTTTTATATCCACAGTTTGTATATATATATATATATATATATATATATAGTGGCGTACATAGAGATGTAAGGGCCCCATAGCAAGGATCACACCAGGTCCCCAACACAGGACATAAGGGTTTCTGCCTAGACCCTTTTCAATGACTCTTGGCCCATTTTTCTACTACCTCATTTGCTAAAAGTTCCTTTAGAGGGCAAAGTCGTGACCAAGTTTTCACCTCCAGTAGAAGATTAGATAATCCCAACTAAGACTGGGCCCCCTCTTGCCCTGGGCCCTATATAAATATATATACATATATATATATATATATATATATATATATATATATATAACTCATCTCTATGTCACCTGCCTATTTTACAGTAGGTATGTGACTTATCAAGGACTACAGGTCCTCATGAAAAAAAAAAAAAAACTGTTAAAAACTGATACACTGGCAGTTTTTCATGGCCATTTTGCATCCATGTGTGCATCCAATTTCTTCGGTCTATCTGTTTTTAATGGCAATTAAAAAAACAAATGTATTTTATTGTTTTTTTTTTTAAACCCTAACCGCTGGGGTGCTCTAACTATTTATTATGCCCTTCTGTAGGGGCACCAGGACATATATTGGCCCCTATAGTGCTGTCAGTATATATTATGGCCCCTTTTGTGCCCCCAGTACCTATAATGCCCCCACTACCTATATTGCCACCCTTAGTACCCCCAGTATCTGTAATGTCCCCCTTTGTGCCCTCATATATACAATGGCCCCCAAGATAATCCTGACAAAAATAATAAATTACCTTACCATAGACAGGGCTGAGAACACTCGTTTCGCACTGGAGGCAGTAGGACCCAATGATCCCAGCATGATCACGTGATGTCACAATGCTGGAAGGGCCAGGTTCTGCTTCCTCCAGTGCGGAATTTGTGTTCTCAGCCCTGTCTGTGATGAGGTGAATATATATTTTTTTTAACTAACTGCCGACACACTCATGTACCCGTTTTAACAGCCGTTAGACAGGTGCACTTCTGTCTAATTGGCTGTTAAAAACGGGTCCTTTTGATTTCAATGTGGTCCATCTGGCCATCAAAACAGGCAAAAATAGAACATGTCCTATTTTTTGAGGGCTGCTATTCACTAGCCGGTAAAAATTTGCATAGATTGCAACGGTTCTGAAGATCGCCGTGTGACTGCCGTTTAAAAAATTTCCGTTTTCCACTGTTGTTTGAATGTAGCCTATTAATTTCATGAAACATCTCTTTAAATAGTAAGGCATTGTCTGAATCTGGATTTACACTTTCCAACAAGCAGCCAATTATCGAGAAGGAAGCATTCCTGACAATTAGCTGCTCGTTCAGTGGAGGTAAAGAGTTGCATTTACATGAGGACAAGGGATGGCTACTGTGTTCTCTCATCCTCATACAGCAGCATTGTTTCCAGGCAGCAGATTGCTGTTTACCTGCAGAGTATAGATTACAGCTGGCGATACATATGAGATGTATATTGGTAAAAACAGCTGTCCCATCATCAACCGCCCGTCTAATGTGTGCGGGGGCCTCCTGACTCTCTCAATATATCCTAGGGAGGAACAGAAATTTTTAATGTTAGCGCATGATTACTTACATACTTGCCTGAGGAAGTCAATATCGTTGTACTCATTTGAGTACTGTGGATGCCTCTGTTATGGGGGCAATATACAGTATCTCACAAAAGTGAGTACACCCCTCACATTTTTGTAAATATTTTATTATATCTTTTCATGGGACAACACTGAAGATCTGAAACTTTGATACAATGTAAAGTAGAACACACACAGAAAAAACTAAGATAAAAACATCCTGCACAATATGATATGGAAAAGTGCAGCTGTCCCTGGCCATATCAGTAAAGAAAACCACATAAAACTACAGATGCACTTTGTAAAGTAGATGCAAGCACTATATATGGACTAAGCCCTCATTCTGATATGATAATATGTGAGACACTTAGCCAATATATTTTGATCAAAACACATCTGAGCCCGTCTGCCAAGTGCCAAGGTAATCTCAGGTCAGGCGGGTCCTACGCTAAACCTACCTAAGCCATTGGACTTCTATGTTCAGGAGCGCAGATGCTGCACATATGGTGTGCTGCTCCTAGTCACCTCCATGTGCATCATGCAACCAATGGGAGGAGGAGCAAGCACAGCCATATGTACCACCTAATTAAGGCGCTCTATTGGATAGGAAAGGGGGCAAAAGTGCAGAAGAATGCTACTCCCAAGATAATAGGTGCGCATTCACACTTGAAGGTCGTACATATGGCTATCCAATAGAGCGCCTTAATTAGGTGGTACATATGGCTGTGCTTGCTCCTCCTCCCATTGGTTGCTTGATGCACATGGAGGTGACTAGGAGCAGCACACCATATGTGCGGCATCTTCGCTCCTGAACATAGAAGCCCAATGGCTTAGGTAGGTTTAGCATAGGACCCGTCTGACCTGAGACTACCTTGGCGCTTGGTAGGCGGGCTCAGATGTATTTTGATCAAAAAATATTGGCTAAGTGTCTCAGATATTATCATATCAGAATGAGGGCTTAGTCCATATATAATGCTTGCATCTACTTTGCAAAGTGCATCTGTAGTTTTCTGTGTTTTTCTTTAATGATATGGCCAGGGACATCCGCACTTTTCCATATCATATCGTGCAGGATGTTTTTATCTTAGTTTTTTCTGTGTTTGTTCTATTTAGCATTTTCTTGAGGGAGTGGCACCTTCAAGTGTGAATGCGCACCTAATATCTTGGGAGTAGCATTCCTCTGCACTTTTGCCCCCTCCCCTATCCAATAGAGCGCCTTAATTAGGTGGTACATATGGCTGTGCTTGCTCCTCCTCCCATTGGTTGCATGATGCACATGGAGGTGACTAGGAGCAGCACACCATATGTGCGGCATCTTCGCTCCTGAACATAGAAGCCCAGTGGCTTAGGTAGGTTTAGCGTAGGACCCACCTGACCTGAGACTACCTTGGCGTTTGGTAGGCGGGCTCAGATGTATTTTGATCAAAATATATTGGCTTAGTGTCTCAGATATTATCATATCAGAATGAGGGCTCAGTCCATATATGATGCTTGCATCTACTTTACAAAGTGCATCTGTGGTTTTCTGTGGTTTTCTACAATGTAAAGTAGTCATTGTACAGCTTGTATAACAGTGTAAATTTGGTGTGCCTTCAAAATGACTCAACACACAATCATTAATGTCTAAACCGCTGGCAACAAAAGTGTGTACACCCCTAAGTGAAAATGGTAAACTTTTGTCCAAATAGCCATTTCCTCTCCCCAGTGTCATGTAGTCTCGTAGTGTTACAAAGTCTCAGGTGTGAATGGGGAGCAGGTGTGTTATATTTGGTGTTATCACTCTCACATTCTCTCATACTGGTCATTGAAAGTTCAACATGGCACCTCATGGCAAAGAACGCTCTGAGGATCTGAAAAACAGAATTGTTGCTCTACATAAAGACGGTCTATCCTATAAGAAGATTGTCAACAACCTGAACTGAGCTGCAGCATGTTGGCCAAGACCATACAGTGCTGTAACAAGACAGGTTCCACTCAGAACAGTTGAGCTCAGCGTAATATCCAAAGGTTGCCTTTTCAAAATAGACATTTGAGTGCTGATTGGTCTCCATGGCTATCATCCCAGCAAGAAGCCTCTTCTAAAGACGATGCACAAGAAAGCCCGCAAACAGTTTGCTGAAAACGAGAAGACTAAGGACATGGATTGCTGGAACCATGTCTTGTGATCGGATGAGACCAAGATAAAATTATTTGGCTCAGATGATGTCAAGTGTGTTTGGCACCAACCAGATGAGGAGTAGAAAGACAAGTGTGTCTTGTCTACAGTCAAGCATGGTGGTTGGGGTGTCATGGTTTGGGACAGCATGAGTGCTGCTGACTGTGGGGAGCTACAGTTTATTGAGGGAACCAATGAATGCCAACATGTACTGTGACATACAGAAGCAAAGCATGATCGGAAACTGGCCTGCAGTGCAGTATTCCAACATGATAAAGACCCCAAAAACCTCTAGGACAACCACTGCCTTGCTAAAGAAACTGAGGGTAAAGGTGCTGGACTGGCCAAGCATGTCTCCAGACCTATTCCTATTGAACATCTGTGGGGCATCCTCAAAAGGAAGGTGGAGGAGCGCAAGTTTTCTAACATCCACCAGATGTCATCATGGAGGAGTAGAAGAGGATTCCAGTGGCAACCTGTGAAGCTCTAGCGAACTGTATGCCCAAGAGAGTTAAGGCAGTGCTGGGAAATAATGGTGGCCACACAAATATTGACAATTTGGGCACAATTTGGCCATTTTCACTTAGGGGTGTACTCACTTTTGTTGCCAGTGGTTTAGACATTAATGGCTGTGTGTTGAGTTATTTTAAGGGCACACCAAATTTACACTGTTATACAAGCTGTACACTGACTACTCTAGATTGGATCAAAGTTTAAGATATTCAGTGTTGTCCCATGACAAGATAGAATAAAATATTTACAAAAATGTCAAGGGTGTACTCACTTTTGTGAGATACTGTAGATGTCATTGCTATATAGAGCCATATGGCTGTCACTGCTATTCGGTCAGTGTCGCTGTCACTGGTATATGGAACCATACAGCTGTCTCTGTTATTCTTGCAATGTGGCTGTCACTGCCATACAGCTGTCTCTATTATGAGACAATATGGCTGTCACTGCTATGGGGGTATATGTCTGTCATATTTAGGGAAATGTTGCTGTTGCCATTATGGGGGCACTGTGGATGTAACTAATCACCACGGGTCCTGGCCAGGGTTGTCAACCCGAATCTTTCTTTTTTCTAGACAACTTATCCCAAAATCACGGACAGCCAACATTTTTTACGGACAAATTGGAAAACCATAATGAATGCTAAAGATTCTAAGTCACACATTTCTATAGCTCAATATACTGGTAACAACTCATTACTAGCATTTACTGTGAGCTGTAAAATGTTAATTACCACCAAAATAACATCATGGACACTTCAATTTTTTTTAACGGACACAGGAAAAAAGTTGCATGTTTTTATAGACTGACCACAAATGTTGACCTGTTGGCCCCATTAGCATGTATGGGGCTTGTGCTCAGAGCGGTGTGGTGCGTCTCCCCCTGATTGCCCTGGCAATTAAAACTGATGTAATGATACTGTGTAAAGACTGAATCGGGAGGCATCCAAATGGCAGATGAATCTATTTATTTTGATTATTCGCCCAGCCCTAGTGAACATCTTATGGTTGCTATCTGCAGACTTAAGAACTCTATGTTGGCCCACTCCTCAGCGAAGGCGTCATTTTCTTGCTGGTATGTTTTATTGTTCTCACACCTCGTGGCTATGACAGTTCAGAGTCATTTGACAATCCTAGACACCGGTAACAAGTATGGGGCGCGCTGCTTCAGATGTGTGACACCAGCTTTCAGGCTCGTACTGTCTCTTAAAAATTAATGTTAAGAGTGGATAGAGCAGAGCGGGATTTTGTGACAGCCTGACAGCATTTGCATTTCTTTACCAAATGTGTTATTGTGGATAGACTGATTTAAGAAAACACTAGATGTAGAAAGTAGAAAAAAATGTAACAGAAAAAAATTCCAGTAATTGCAGCAAATCTGAAACTGGGAAAATATATTCCATATGTATATAGATTTTTATCCATGTGCAGCAGCCCACTGCCCGCGTCTGGGGTATCCCTTGCCCCTTAGGAGGTTTCTACTAAATATGTCCCTCTTATGGAGCAAGTAATCGTGATGTCAGTTGCAGTTACGCAATGAGGACATGGAGTCCACTTTGTAGATGGTAGTGTTGCCAGAGTGGTGTAGAGTGGCCTACAATGTCTCTGTAGATGTTGTATGCACGTGTCATGGTATCCTTGGATCCCAGATGTGGTGTAGTCCGAAGCAAGTGCAAAATGGATAAATAACTTGGATGATGAAATAATTGAGTCCAGACTTGTAGTAATATGGGACACAGCTTTACTTGGCATAAACAGTTTCCAAACAGTATCTTGGTCATCAGCAGTTATTGGCTTAACTTTGGCAGGCAAACACTTCTGCAACTATCTCAGCTCTGCTATGCGGAAGCTCTCTCTCAGCCCTGCTATATCTGTAGCTGGGTTAAAACAGGCACTTTCCTCTTCTGCTGGAACTTTAGCTTAGCTGTAGTCTCTTTATCTTTAGCCCTAGGAACTTCTTGTCCTGGCTTTGAGTACCTAAAGCTCTAGCTTCAGCTTGGATGAAGGCAGTGCAAGCCCATGAGGGGACAAGCAACCATGTAGGCTTCTAAGGCAGGGCCTCTGGGCACAGCAGAGCAGACAGAGCTCTGCTGGCTAACACACAACCTCTCCCTAAGGAGGGTAGGCTAGACTACTCCCTAACAATAACCAGAAGGTTCCTTTCCAGGGAAACTAATTCTCAGCCAATGCTGCTTCCACCTGCTGGTGAATGAGGCACATTACATATATATTACATATATATGAGATGACACTTGCTGCACCAACCAAGATAGTGAGGGTATAGAAGAGGTGGTAATCCCACTCTGAGGTATTACACATGTCTGTCAGATCATCTATTTTGACCCTTCTTCAGACAAATCTCTCTCAGGCTGAAAGGCAGCTGGCTGCAGCAGAAGCTCTCCCCTACTTCTGTGGTTGCATTTGGAGAGTAGCCATGTGAAGCCCTGGCCCTTATCTACCTGACACCAAAAAATGGAAGGGGACAGGAGTAAGTTGACTTGTGCTCTCCGCGATATTTCTGTATGACCATTTTAGGAGCTGCAGAAAATCTTGCAGATTGGGAACAAGTGTTTTTTCTGTTTACTTCTATCAGTAAATTGTAGGTTTTCATTGCTCCTCTAACCCTTTAATGCCAAGAAAGGAAAGGGCCTGAATGACCAGACACTTCTTCATCTTTTCATTTAGTGCACATATGGTTTAATGGTCCTAACTTTAATTGTTGGACAGTCAAATTAATTTTTGCACCTTTTTCGGCCGGGACGGTGCGCGAACGCGATCAAATGTTCGCGAACCGCAAGTTTGCAGCGGGCCCCATTCACTTTAAAGGCAGGAGAACCTGGAATACCTTCAGGTTATATTTGCAGCCACCAAATACTTACAAGAAATGCACAAATAGTCCCACAACATGGACAGTGACATACCAGATGTATTATTCGAATTTGCGATCTCCATTCATTATTTTTTTCAATGTGAAATATCGGCAATGTAATTTTCGCCTATGCGCATGCGCAAAATAGGCGCGGCCTACTACAGCAACCCGGGTTTACACCAGACCGAAGTTGGATGCGATCAGAAAAGATGGTTGGCAGCAATTTTCACGACATTGAAGAAGAATTTCTGATCACTGTAAGTAATTTGACATTAAAGTAGTGTATTTGATTACATTTCACATGCATGTTAAAACAATCACTGTATATGCAGATTGAGTGTTTATCACAGGATAAAAATTTAACTGTCGGCCAGTACAGGCCCCAAAAATCTGCCAATAGGCATTACCTGTCAGCAAAAAACTTTGGATTCTGTGGCTGGAGGTACATTAGGCGGTCACAGGATAAATATGTAACTGTAGGCCAGTACAGGCTCCAAAAATTAGGCATTCAACGGACATAAAAGGCCTTTTATGTTGCTGTATTTACCTAAGACAAGAACCATGATTTATTCTGGGTGGTGGTGGATATTTGTGGGCTGTCATGAGGAAATTCAATCAAACATGGTCTACTCGTCACATGTGTTGAATTCCTCCGAGATCCATGCCTCATTAATTTTTAGAAATGTGAGGTAGTCCACACTGTCGTGAGCTAGGTGAGTGCGCTTATCGGTCATGATCCCCCCTGCTGCGCTGAACGTCCTTTCGGACAGGACACTGGACGAGGGGCCAGCCAACAGTTCCATTGCAAATTGTGCCAGGTTTGGCCACAGGTCAAGCCTGCACACCCAGTAGTCCAGGGGTTCATAACTTCTCAGAGCTTCCACATCGGCCGTTAACCTGATGTAGTCGGACACCTGTCGGTCTAGGCATTCCCTGAGGCTGGATACGAAGGACGGCTGTAGATGGGTTGGATGCAAGAATGATCTCATATCCGAAGTGAACAACACATCTTTAAACTGCCCTCTTCTTCCATGTGCTGTTGGATTGGTACCCGCAACTGTTTCTCTGTAAGTGGAAATTCCTCTGCCAGCGCCCGCAAAAGCAGAATGCAGCATTTCTCAAAGCAAGGCCTGGAAGTGCTGCATTCTGTGATGGTGGTAACATTTCCGCCATTTTGTGTTTGTACCGGGGGTCTAAGTACGTTGCCACTCAGTACTAGTCCTTGCCCTTTATGCTTTTTATACGGGGGTCCCTCTTCAAACACTGGAGCATGAAGGCCCCCATTTGCACTAAAATGGAAGCAGTGGAGTGGCCTGGCTCATGCTCATCATTCAGGATAATATCGTCCTCTTTCTCCTCCCCCATCCACGGACAACACCAGGGATCCCAGAAACGTTTAAAGCATGCTCTTCTTGCTTCTCCTCCTCCGCCCTGGCACCATCCTCCTCTGACTCCTCTTCAGACTCCTGTTGTTGACTTGTCTCAGATGGAGTAGCCCCCCCCCCGCCCCCGGGAACTCATCCAGCATTGCGTTTTCCTCATCTTTATGATCCTGCTCCTCGACAGCTTGATCAATGACACAATGCAATGCACGCTCCAGAAAGAAGGCATAAGGTACGATATCACTGATCTCATCAAATGGCCGCAGAGCAGCCACTGGCGCGGTGAAAAAAAAACAAGCTCCCCAGAACTGGTCCTGCCGCAGAGTTCGTACAGGTAGTCATTAACTGCACGTTTCTGCTAGAGCAGCCTATCAAGCATATACAAGGTAGAGTTCCATCGCGTCGGGCAGTCACAAATCAGACGTCTGACGGCCAGGTTGTGTCGCCGCTGAATGTCAGTAAGGCGAGCCATGTCTGTGTAAGATCTTCTAAAATAACCAGAGATTTTCCTGGCCTGCCGCAAGAAATCCTGGACCCCGGGGTATTCGAATTGCTGCACGACTAAGTTCAGGACATGTGCCATGCACGGCACATGTGTCATTTTGCCCTGTTTCAGCGCGCTCAGCAGATTGGCACCGTTGTCGCACACCACTTTACCAACTGTCAAATTGAGCGGGGTTAGCCACTGATCTGCCTGTGAATGCAAAGCTGAAAGGAGTGCAGGACCGGTGTGGCTCTTGGCTTCCAGGCACAACAGACGCAGCACAGCATGGCAACGTCTCACCTGGCACATCAAATAGATTCTGGGGATCTTGGGGGGCGCAGCGGAAGAGAAGATAGCAGCGGAAAAGGAGGAGTCAGCCGAGGAGGAGAGGGAGGATGGAGTAGGAGGAGGAGACGAAGAGGCAGGCCTGCATGCAATCCATAGCAGTAATACCAAATCTACACGGATGCCATGGGTTGCATGCTTGACGGCCGTCAGAAGGTTCACCCAGTAGGCAGTAAAAGTTATGTACTTTCCCTGCCTGTTTTTGCTAGACCACGTGTCTGTGGTCAGATGTATCTTGGCACCAACACTGTGTGCCAGAGATGCATTCACTTGCCGCTGAACATGGCCATATAGCTCTGGGATGCCCTTCTGGGAGAAATATTTCCTTTCAGGGACCTTCCATTGCGGTGTTCCAATGGCCACAAATTTTCTAAAGGCCTCTGAGTCCACCAGTTTATATGGCAGTAGTTGGCTGGCTAGCAGTTCTGACAAGCTAGCTGTCAGCCGTTGGGCAAGAGGGTTATCCGGCGTCAGCATCTTTTTTTGCTCAAACATTTGGCGCAAGGAAGCCTGCCTTTTGCCAGATTAATGCGACGACGGCACGGTGGAGTGGAGGATAACTGGGAGGAGAAGGAGAAGAGGCAGGACGGTGAACATCGCGAGTGTGGCCTTGTGGGTTCTGACGGTGTTGCTCCCACTGGTGATGGGAGGCCAGGTGCCTTCTTAAGGCGGTCGTCCCTAGGTGAGTGTTGGGCTTAACCCGACTTATGCGTTGACAGCACAGGCTGCAGATGGCAACACTATTGCCAGCAGCAGATACATAAAAAAAGCCCACACTGCGGAGCCATGTGCCGGCATCCTGGGAGCGCCAGATGTGACCGTGCATGGTGGATGTTTCATTCCAGATACATTAGCAGTCTGCTTTTTGCCTCCTGTGCACTGTAAGTTCTGCCTGCTTCTCCTCCTCCTCCCTATCTGCTGCTTGGTTTCTCCCTCTGAACTCCCCTCATCTTCCTCTCTTGTGGGCACCCACGTGACGTCTATTGACACTTCATCATCAGATTCATCACCTTTCCCACCACTGACATTAGAGATCTCGGAGTAGTCAGCAGCAGCAGGGACCGCCCTCCTTGGGCTGATCTGGGTACTGTCATCAGACTGCTGGGTGGCGACCGTTGATACCTCCTCTTCCTGATCCAATGCCAAGAATGGCTGCACATCGGTAAGATCTTGGAATGTATGGGAAAATAATTCCTCTGACTCGAGCGGAGGGGATATGGTGGTGGTGGTGATGGTGGTGTCCTTGGGGGTGGACACAGCAGAGAGTGAAGAGGGTGCAGATAGGATGAGGAGGGTGCAGAAGCGGAAGGATGAGTGAGCCACTCAACCAAGTCTGGTGCGTCCTTTGATGTAATCGCACGCACCTTCTGCAACTTCCCACTTAGGCTCCGGCCTGGTGCACCTGCCCGACCCCTACCACCCCTGCGGAATGGCCTGCCTCTTCCTCTGCCTGTCATTTTCAAAATGACCCTGTGGCAAAAGTCCCTATAGAAGAGCAGTATTTGTGGAAGAAGGTATATCACAGGCCTCAATACGTTTTTTTGGGGGGGCAACTGATAAATCACACCAGTAGAAATTATTGGTTCCAATAGTGTTTGTCACTCTGTGTAGATGTGGTAACGCAAAACCGCAGACAAATGCTGCACTACCTAAATGCACTATATAGAACGTATATTATTGGTATATAAAATCCCTGCTTCAATCAGTTTTTGGGGGGGCAACTGGTAAATCACACCAGTAGAAATTACGTATTTCTTCAAAGTGTTTTTCACTCTGTGTAGATGCGGTAACGCAGCAAAACCGCAGACAAATGGTGCACTACCTAAATGCACTGTATATAGAACGTAAATTATTGGTATATAAAGTCCCTGCTTCAATCAGTTTTTTTGGGGGGCAACTGGTTAATCACACCAGTAGAAATTATTTCTTCAAATAGTGTTTTTCACTCTGTGTAGATGCGGTAACGCAGCAAAACCGCAGACAAATGCTGCACTACCTAAATGCACTATATAGAACGTATATTATTGGTATATAAAATCCCTGCTTCAACCAGTTTTTTGGGGGGTAACTGGTCTATCACACCAGTAGAAATTATTTTTTCCAATAGCGTTTGTCACTCTGTGAGCTGAGGTAACACAGCAAAACCACAAACAAATGCTGCACTACCCAAATGCACTATCTAGATAGATGTATCGGCCAAAAAAAGAAGAACGCCGAGGTTCCATCTTGCTGATGACGTGGCCTGAGACATGCTGCTTTGACACTGCAGATGCTAACCCCAATATGAAACGAGTGATCTGAAATGGCATTGGGGTCGGAACCTGGTCTAGCCACTAGGGAACAGACATGGGGGAATTGAGATAAGGTGATGGCTTGGACTTTGAACGGAAGTAGTGGGCTATCCGGGGCGGAGTCACCCAGAACCCACAATAAACTATTGGAAAACCTTAACTGGGCACCAACACAAAACAACTGGAAGTACTTGGCCTCCTCTGGTGGACTGACCTGCGATGTTTTAAAAGAACGGAGATGCAATGTGAATGGACATTGCACCATGCTGACTGACGCTTGGTTAAGCTTTGGTGCTATCGAAAGTACTAGTGAATTCCCTGGTCTCAGGAATTGAAGAAACCGAGATACATGGCCGCCTTTATAACTATGCTGGAATGGGGCCCAAAAAGGATTACCATCTGGGGAGGAAGAAAGCTTCCTGAATGGTTCCCCTGATATTGGCTGTCTGCTTGAGACAGTCCCTCCACTGTTCTTTTGTATGCCCCTGAGGGTTACTTTAATCGCTAGAGATGGCAAGACCGACCTACTAACTGTATCTTCTGCCGTGAAGAAAAGCTGGACCCCGGCCAAATACAATTTTACTGTGTTGTAAGAGAGTCTAAGGCCAGTATGGCAATAAGCTAAGAAGGTCATAATATACGAGGTACTGTCGATGTCCTCCCGTGGGTGAAGGAGTGCAAATTTGCTATAAATGCTCCAGGCGGTTTTGTAATTTCTAACAGTATTAACAGACCAAGACTTTTGCACGAGAGACTTGGCTGAAGAGATGAATGCCTTTTGACCGTGATCAGAGACTGAAATGTTGGAGAGGATAGCCCTACTTGTTCCTCCCCCTGCATGACCTGAAAGAAAGCATTGAGAATTAAAAACAAGACAAAGCAGCTGCGGCAAAATTCTTATATATATATATATTTTTTTTTACTTCTTGGACCCTGGATGGAAGGGGTGACCGGGACATTGAGTTCTGAAACGCTTGTAGCAGGGGAGCGACAGACATTAGCGATTTAAAAAGTGAACCTGAAGAACTTGGCAGGCAACAGACATTTAATAGACATAAGCTTGCATAAACGTAACCGTCAATGGACATTCGGGATTAGTAAATGTAAGCCTGAATAATGTAAACAGGCGACAGACATTAGAAATTAAAAAAACTTGAACCTAAGTAACGTAAACAGGCAACAGACCTTAGTAGTTAGTAAAAGTAAGCCTGATTAACGTAAACAGGCAACAGACATTAATAGTTAGTAAACGTAAGCCTGAATAACGTAAACAGGCAACAGAGATTAGTAATTTAATTACCGTAAGCCTGAATAATGCAAACAGGCAACAGACATTAGAAGTTAGTAAACTTAAGCCTTAATAACGAAGACTGGCAACAGACATTGGTAGTCAGTAAATGTAAGCCTGAATAACGTAAAGAGGCAATGGTAACCAATTAACGTAAGCCTGAATAACGTTAACAGGTAGCAGACATTAGAAGTTAATGAATGTAAGCCTGAATAACGTAAACAGGCAACAGACATTGGTAGTTAGTAAACGTAAGCCTGAATAACGTAAACAGGCAACAGACATTAGTAATTAATAAACGTAAGCCTGAATAATGTAAACAGGCAACAGACATTAGAAGTTAGTAAATGTAAGCCTGAATAACGCAAACAGGCAACAGACATTAGTAATTAATAAATGTAAGCCTGAATAATGTAACCAGGCAACAGACATTGGTGGTTAGTAAATGTAAGCCTGAATAACATAAACAGGCAACAGACATTAGTTGTTAGCAAACGTAAGCCTGAATAACGTAAACAGGCGACAGACATTAGTAGTTAGCAAACATAAGCCTGAATAACGTAAACAGGCAACAGACATTAGGAGTTAGTAAACGTAAGCCTGAATAACGCAAATAGGCAACAGATAATGGTAGTTAGCAAATGTAAGCCTGAATAACGTAAACAGGCAGACATTGGGAGTTGTAAACGTAAGCCTGAATAACGAAAACAGGCAACAGTGATCAATTAACGTAAGCCTGAATGACGTAAACAGGCAACAGACATTATAAGTTAGTAAACGTAAGCCTGAATAACGCAAACGGGCAACAGACATTAGTAATCAATAAATGTAAGCCTGAATAACGTAAACAGGCAACAGACATTAGAAGTTAGTAAACGTAAGCCTGAATAACGTAAACAGGCAACAAACATTAATAGTTAGCAAACGTAGCCTGGGTAACGTAGACAGGCGACAGACATTGGTAGTTAGTAAACGTAAGCCTGAATAACGTAAACAGGCGACAGATATCAAACAACGTAGACCTGAATACAGTAGACAGGCAACAGAACAATAATGATGAATAAACGTGAGCCTGGAACGTAGCAGGCAACAGACATGATGATTGATACCGTAGGCCTGAGTAACGTAAACCGGCGACAGACATTGAATGATAAACGTAGGCCTGAATAATGTAAACAGGCGTCAGACATTAGAAGTTAGTAAACGTAAGCCTGAATAACGTAAACAGGCAACAGTAATCAATTAACGTAAGCCTGAATAATGTAAATAGGAAAGAGACATTAGAAGTTAGTAAACGTAAGCCTGAATGATGTAAACAGGCAACAGACATTAAATAATAAATGTATGCCCGAATAGTGTAAACAGGCAGCAGATACCAATGACCAATGAACGCACGCCTGACAGACATAAACAGGCGACAGACATTAAACGTAAACCTGAATAAACAACCGGGCAACAGACATTGGACGGTGTGATAAGCGTAAGCCTGACGACATGACAGGCGGCAACATTGATAATTTGAAAACATGAGCCAGATGAATCTACCAAGTGATGAGAACTGATCAACGGTGAGGGGAAAGAAGAGGACCCTCGCCTTTTTTTTTTCTTTCCCCGTCCTTTTTTTATTTTTTTATTATTATTTTATATTTTTTTTTATTTATTTATTTTTCTCTCCCTTTAAGGTGACTGTACTCACATTCACAGACTGCCAGACTGCTGCCCCCCGGCAGTGGCAAAACAATGTTATTGAGCCCTAGCGCCTGCTCCAACTTAAGACCGACTGTGGACTAAGATACCTGTCATTTCTGCTGGCCAGAGGATGGTCACTGGCTGGACTGGAGAGGTAACTGGGAGAGCGCCGAAGCTGGTTGCTCCTGCAGCCCTCGTACCGGCGAGGGCCACCAGGGGAGCGGCGCCGGCCTGAGTACTGTTAATATGGGAACGGGGAGCGGGGGATCTGGAACGGCGGGTTCTAGAGCGAGAGTGCCGGGTCTGGAGCAGGAGCAGCTGGGACTGGAGCGGGAGCGGCCGCCGGGTCTGGAGGGGGAGCGGGGATTGGCCTCGACTCTCGGAGGAGTGGACATGGCAGTGGCGGTGGGGTGGGGGGAGCGGCTGCCTGGAGAACGGCGACGTCTGCCGGGAGAGCAGTACGGGGGCAGGGAGTGCGGACTGCTCCTGTGAGAAATCGGGAAGTCCGAAGCATGACCGACTCTGGGCAAAAAATCAAGCACTTCGTAGCAGCGCCACACGTCACAGGCCCTACGACGTGACGTCATCACGCCCAACGCCATCTTACCTGTATACCCCCCTTTTTTTTTTTTGTGAAAATTAAAATCCAGACGCAGATAGGAGAAGACAAATTTCATTTTTGCTAATCATGACCCTTCACCAAGACATACAAAGTGAATAGTAAAACTTCCTTATACCTGGCAGGAACGCACTCCTATTGTATTATTGGCTTCAGCTGAAGTAAATCAAAGCAGATTGTTTTGGCTAGCAAAGGCAATGAGACCAAGCTGAGTGAATACGAACCGAGGCATGAATACAAACTAGCACAAAAACCAGCTTACTCAAGCACCACAGACTGCTCTTTTTTTTTTTGTAACAGATAGCATTTAACGACACACAGAAACATTAAATGAAATAGATGAAATATACCCGTGCGAAGCTGGGTCCGTCTGCTAATATATATATATATATATATATATATAGATACAAAATGAATTCTCTATTTTTAAAAGGAGTTCTTATTAAAATAAGTTCCTATTTTTGATATATGATATGTAGAGTTTCATATGCACAGGCGATAATGGTGACTGTTTTGGTTGACGTGGTTATTTTAATATTTTTCTTTGTATTTTATTATGTACTAGATTTTCGCTCTATATGATGCACCAAGGTTTTAGATGAGGAAAATAAGAAAAAAAAAATTTCATCAGATCCCAAAATCAGACCATCAAACCTCCAATCTTTATGACACTTCAGATCAGATCCCCAATCTTCAGCAGACCTCAGATCATAAAATTGGTGACACGGGCAGCTGCGGTCGAGACCCGCACAGCCAATTAGGCTTCAGCTGCCTTTTATTTAACCAATGAAGACTGCACTGTAATGGTCGCATGGTATTGAATGACTAACGACCACGCGATGAGATCGTACCCTAATACCAGCACTAGCAATAACCTCAATAACCCTTTAATTCAATGTATTTGGTTTATTGAAGCCCATAGAGTTGTGCGTTGTATGGATTATTTATATTTTAAATTTCAGACATATCCAGTACTTTAAAAGGGTTAAACCCTAGACAACTGCTATGTATAGTAACCAGATGGGCACGGCTATCTTATATGTATCGCTTCCCTGTGTTTCTGGATTCATGGTGTGACACTGGATTCCACACCATTTAGGAAGATAGCAGTTGCTAATCTTAGAACTGAGAAACAAGCTACCCTTCGTGACATGAAAATATAGAGATGGAAACTAGAAATGGTTGTGTAGTTCTGTACTGATAAACGTATGATGAAAAAAGCATACATGTTCTTATTGCTATACTATGGCACCTGCTACACTAATTGGACAGTGTCAGACTATGTAGAGACACATCCCATTGACAGCAGTAACTATCATTTGTAAATTATTTGTACATTGTTATAGAATCTGCTGGGTTTTTGGGGTGCCAGTTAGGGGGCGTTCATATGACCATATTTTTGTTCTGCATCTGATCCGCATTTTTTGCTGATCGGATGTGGACCCATTTATTTCAATGGGGGAGCAAAAGATGCGGACAGCACTATGTTCTATCTTCCTCCGTATGCCAACCCCGCAAAAAAAAAATATATATAAATACATTTCCTACTCCTGTCCCTTCTTTAAAGGAAAAATCTGTGGACCTAATGCAGTGCTAACCAGAAAGTATACAGCTTTAGTACAGTAGGCAGGATAGGAAATTACAGCTTATCTTGCCTACAGGATAGCCATAACAGTACCCTTAAAGGGATAGTCACTTTAGCAAATGGTATTTATCATGTAGACAAAGTGAATACATAATGTATTGTGATTGTCCATATTGTGGATTAATTTTTCCATCACATTATACACTGCTCGTTTCAAGGGTTATGACTACCCTGCAATCCAGCAGTGGTGGCCGTGCTTGCACGCTTTATCAAAAACCCTACTAGTACAGATAATGTAGATGTCACCTGCAGTTATACAGTGGATATAAAAAGTCTACACACCCCTGTTAAAATGTCAGGTTTCTGTGATGTATGAGACAAAGATAAATCATTTCCACCTTTAATGTGACCTATAAACTGAACCACTCAATTGAAAAACAAACTGAAATCTTTTAGGTAGAGGGAAGAAAAAATATAAAAAATAAAATAATATGGTTGCATAAGTGTTGCATATTTATTACAGCACTCAGTCTTTTTGGGTATGAGTCTATCGCCATGGCACATTTTGACTTTCCTTTGTTGATTTGGATGTATACTTTGGGTCGTTGTCAGCTTTCTAGCAGAAGCATGAAGGTTTTGTGCCAATATTGACTGGTATTTGGAACTGTTCATAATTCCCTCTAGCTTAACTAAGGCCCCAGTTCCAGCTGAAGAAAAACAGCCCCTTGGCATAATGCTGCCACCACCATGCTTCACTGTGGGTATGGTGTTCTTTTGGTGATGTGCAGTGTTGTTTTTGCGCCAAACATAACTTTTGGAATTATGGCCAAAAAGTTCAACTTTGGTTTTATCAGACCATAACACCTTTCCCCACATGCTTTTGGGAGACTTCAGTTTTTGCAAAATGTAGCCTGGATTGGATGTTTTTCTTCGTAAGAGAAGGCTTTCGTCTTGCCACTCTACCCCATAGCCCAGACATATAAAGAATACGGGAGATTGTTGACACATACACCACACAGCTAATACTTGACAGATATTCCTGCAGCTCCTTTAATGTTGCTGTAGGCCTCTTGGTAGCCTCTCAGACCAGTTTTCTTCTCGTCTTTTCATCAATTTTGGAGGGACGTCCAGTTCTTGGAAATGTCACTGTTGTGCCATATTTTCTCCACTTGATGACTGTCTTCACTGTTTTCCATGGTATATCTAATGCCTTGGAAATTCTTTTGTACCCTTCTCCTGATTGATACATTTTAACAATGAGATCCCTCTGATGCTTTGGAAGCTCTCTGTGGACCATGGCTTTTGCTGTGGGATGAGACTAAGAAAATGTTAGGAAAGACCAACTAGAGCAGCTGAACTTTATTTGGGGTTAATCAGAGGCACTTTAAATGATGGCAGGTGTATGCTGACTACTATTTAACATGATTTTGAATGTGATTGCTTAATTCTAAACACAGCTACATCCCCGGTTATAATGCAACTACAAATCGGATTCCAAAAAAGTTGGGACACTATACAAATCGTGAATAAAAACTGAATGCAATGATGTGGAGGTGCCAACTTCTAATATTTTATTCAGAATACAACATAAATCACGGAACAAAAGTTTAAACTGAGAAAATATGCCATTTTAAGGGAAAAATATGTTGAATCAGAATTTCATGGTGTCAACAAATCCCCAAAAAGTTGGGATAAGGCCATTTTCACCACTGTGTGGCATCTCCCCTTCTTCTTACAACACTCAACAGACGTCTTGGGACCGAGGAGACCAGTTTCTCAAGTTTAGAAATAGGAATGCTCTCCCATTCTTGTCTAATACAGGCCTCTAACTGTTCAATCGTCTTGGGCCTTCTTTGTTGCACCTTCCTCTTTATGATGCGCCAAATGTTCTCTATAGGTGAAAGATCTGGACTGCAGACTGGCCATTTCAGTACCCGGATCCTTTTTCTACGCAGCCATGATGTTGTGATTGATGCAGAATGTGGTCTGGCATTATCTTGTTGAAAAATGCAGGGTCTTCCCTGAAAGAGATGACGTCTGGATGGGAGCATATGTTGTTCTAGAACCTGAATATATTTTTCTGCATTGATGGTGCCTTTCCAGACATGCAAACTGCCCATGCCACACGCACTCATGCAACCCCATACCATCAGAGATGCAGGCTTCTGAACTGAGCGTTGATAACAACTTGGATTGTCCTTGTCTTCTTTGGTCCGGATGACATGGCGTCCCAGATTTCCAAAAAGAACTTTGAATCGTGACTCGTCTGACCACAGAACAGTCTTCCATTTTGCCTGGCCCAGTGAAAACGCCTGAGCTTGTGGATCTTGCTTAGAAATGGCTTCTTCTTTGCACTGTAGAGTTTCAGCTGGCAACGGCGGATGGCACGGTGGATTGTGTTCACTGACAATGGTTTCTGGAAGTATTCCTGAGCCCATTCTGTGATTTCCTTTACAGTAGCATTCCTGTTTGTGGTGCAGTGTCGTTTAAGGGCCCAGAGATCACGGGCATCCAGTATGGTTTTACGGCCTTGACCCTTACGCACAGAGATTGTCCCAGATTCTCTGAATCTTCGGATGATGTTATGCACAGTTGATGATGATAGATGCAAAGTCTTTGCAATTTTTCGCTGGGTAACACCTTTCTGATATTGCTCCACTATCTTTCTGCACAACATTGTGGGAATTGGTGATCCTTTACCCATCTTGGCTTCTGAGAGACACTGCCACTCTGAGAAGCTCTTTTTATACCCAATCATGTTGCCAATTGACCTAATTAGTGTTAATTGGTCTTCCAGCTCTTTGTTATGCTCAAATTAACTTTTTCCAGCCTCTTATTGCTACTTGTCCCAACTTTTTGAGGATTTGTTGACACCGTGAAAATTTGAATCAACGTATTTTTCCTTTAAAATGATACATTTACTCGGATTAAACGTTAAATCTGTCATCTACGTTCTATTACAAATAAAATATTGACATTTGCCATCTCCACATCATTGCATTCAGTTTTTATTCACAATTTGTTTAGTGTCCCAACTTTTTGGGAATCCGGTTTGTACATTATTTTAGTTTTTAGTTTTTTCCTTCCCTCCACCTAAAAGATTTGTTTTTTAATTGAGTTGTACAGTTTATAGGCCACATTAAAGGTGGAAAAAGTTCTGAAATAATTTATCTTTGTCTCATTTTTTTACAGCACAGAAAGCTCACTTTTTATATCCACTGTATGTAACACCACACATAACACAGTGATAACTCTCTGAGTACAGATAATGTAGTAGATGCCCACACTCCAAAGACATACTGATAGGGACCCTAGATTGTGAGCCCCATTGGGGACAGTTGGATGCTAATGTCTGTAAAGCGCTGCAGAATATAGTAGTGCTATATAAGTGCATAACATAAATAAATAAATAGATGTCCGTGTCCGTTCAGTTTTTTTTTTTTGCTCCATGTGCATTCTGTTTCCATATGTCCGTATTTCAGTTCTGCAAAAAAAAAAAAATAGAAAATGTCCTATTATTGTCTGCATTACGGACAAGGATAGTACTGTTCTATTAGGGGCCAGCTGTTCCGTTCCGCAAAATACGGAATGCACATGGATGTCATCCGTATTTTTTGTGGACTGCAAAATACATACGGTTGTGTGCATGAGCCCAAAGTCTGGGGAGGTGCAAATTAACCCCCCCCCCTTTATGCCAAATTCTCAATCAGTTCAATGGGTCCACAAAAAATATGGAACGCACGCGTAACACATCCGTATGTCATCCGTATTTCATCCGTATTTTGCAGATCCATACTGTAGAAATGCTATGCCCAGCCCATATTGCTCATCTATTTGGTGATTAATAAGTTACTGATTCCGTTTCCGATCTGCAAAAAACGGATCGCATATGGAAACCATACAGATATGTTTTGTGGAATAACGATACGGAAGAGGACTTAAATCAGAGAAAAAAAAACTCAGATACGGAACAACGGATCTGTGAAAAACGGACCGCAAAACAACAATGGTCGTGTGCTACCCCCAATACTACTCCGCTGTGCTACCTAATGCCCCCAAATGCTATACTGCAGAAACAACAGTGGCATACAGATAGTCCCTCCGTAGCAATAGTGCTCCCAGAGTGCCCTCAATAGTAATAGTGTCCCTACACTACCCCATAAGCAGCCCCATTAGTAATGCCCTCCATATTGTGCCCAATAATAATGCCCTCACAGCACTCCTGATATTGATATTAGGCCATCTTTAATGCCCCAGTAGTAACAAGGCCACTGTATAAGGCACCCCTACTGGGCCCCCAGTAGTAAAGGCCGATTTATAGGACACTCCTGTAGAGCCCCCAGTAGTAATAAGGCCACTGTATAGGGCACCCCTATAGATCCCCCAGTAGTAATAAAGCCCCCCTATAGTGTCTCCAGTAGTTGTAAAGCACTGTATAATGGCTCTAGTATTTATAATGCCCCCTGTAGTGCCCCTGTATTATAATGCCCCCTGTAGTACCCATATATATAATGCTCCATATTATTAGAATATATAGTTGCCCCCTCTGTATTTTTAGAATATATAAAACCCCCCTCCGTATCATTATATATATAATATACTATATAATGTACTATTATTATATATAATATATATTATATAATGTCCATCTCTGTATTATTAGTAGGCTCTCCCATAGTGCCCTCTGTATTGCCAGGATTAGCATACATAAATTTAAAGAAAAAAAAAAAAAAATCACCTCTGTTCCACTCTCCGTGATCGCCTCCATCCTGAGTTCCGGCATCCCGGCGCAGGCGGTCGCAAACACATCACTATGCCCTCCTGCACAGCGTCATCACGTTATTTAGCAAGACCCAGCTCAGGAGGTCATGGTGATCTCCTGTACGTTTCTACTGCCTCAAAGACTTCAGGACTAGTGGCCTGGGGCCTATGAGGCTAAATAGTAGGGAACTGTCAGTGAACTGCCCCTCAAGAAGTGACCCTACTGCCTGGCGTCCCCTGCAGTTTGACACCTATGGGAACCACCCCCTAGGCCCCCCCCACACACACACACACAAACACACAAAACGCCACTGCAAGTATGGCCACCACTGCTGGATTGAAGATGGTTGTGACCCCAGGAAACAAGCAGTGTATAATGAGATGGAAAAATGAATCAAACCCAGGCTGTGAGCTGTGCGCTGCGATTGGCCAGCGCTGCAGCCTAGGAGAAGGAGACGCCCACAGGACAAGGGAAGACCCGCCTACTATAACTTAAGGAGCAAAGGTACCGGAGCCTATAACGGGAGAACGGAGCGGCGCCCGGGGACAATAGTAAGTGCAGTGAGATCTCTGGGCGCCGCTCTATATGGCAGCATACTCAGTTCACATAGTTTATACAAGTGAAAGGTCCTCTTTCAGTGAGGTTCTACAAGATGGACAGATCCACCCCATAAGTGCCTTCTAAGAGTGCCCCAGGTGTCAAATGCCAACTTCTGGCTCATGATCTGGTCCTGTGCTCCTATTGTGAGGTACTAGGTGTCAGTTTCCGACTTTCTTGCCAACCTATAATCCCTCCCGGTTCCATATACTCCCAAAGTATGCTTGTTAGGTTTGCAGGATGAGAAGACATAGGATCACTGTGTGTTAGCTTTTCTTCGTGAATTTCTGTTCTTGGCCCACAAGTGTATTGCAAAACAAATGGTACAGCCCTGATACTCCCAATCTGAGTGTGAAAAGTGCAGATTAACCAGGTTCTGCCATTTGTTGCTCTGGTGATTAAACAATGCAAGTAACCTATTACATTTTATAAGATCTGGGGCATCTGTCGTGATTACTCAAAGAATCAGTACTCACATCCGAGATCAGACCTTCATCAGGCATTACTTAGAATCTACTATGTTGCAACACGGAGTACTCCCCCCACACTTCGCTAATATTCTGTCTCTATGGCCCAATTCACATGACTGGTATTTTCAGTCTGCGTCGATCCACATTTTTTGCTGGATCGGATGCGGACCCATTCATTTCAGTGGGGCCGCAAAAGAAGGGGACAGTACACTGTGTGCTGTCCGCATCCGTATGTCCATTTCATTGCCCTGCAAAAAAGATAGAACGTGTCCTCGTTTCTGTTTTGCGGACAAGAATAGGCATTTCTAACAATTGGTGGAATCTGCAGAACCGCTAAATACAGTATACATGTTTTGCAGATCCACAATTGGTGGACTGCAAAACGGATATGGTCGTGTGAATGGGGCCTATACCTGAGTCAATATGTGTCATCTATACATATATCTACTTAATGATGTATAATCCCCTGATCTTTTAGTCTCTTTATATTTCTATCTGATGCAGTTTTCGCCCATTTCACGTAGATCCCTTGTCAAGAGGTGACATGTCACTTATTTATTCCGATACATGGATTTAAGGAAAAAGATGGGACAGATATTTGAAAACAATGGGACAAGGAATAAACATGAAAAATATGCCGTTTGAACATACAGTACTACCAAATGTGGTAGTCAAAAAGTTTTTTATATTTTTATTAAATTAGAAAGATAACCACAAATGTTTTGCTATCTTTCCATGGGCTTCAATGGGAGTTGCAAAAACCTTCTAGTTAACAATATGTGTGTGTTGGGGTACAGTAGTTCAGGGGTTACTGCTGCTAAGCGTCTGTCTACAGGTCAGTGTGTAATGCGTGAAGTGTCATATATATATTAACATGGTTTATGTAATAATTACCGCTCTGTGCTCTCATCCTCTTCTTCCACTAAACTTCATGTGTTTAATGAGTGACTGTTGCTTCCCGTTTGATTAATCAACCATCCATGTTATTGTTCAATAAATTATACACCACTTTTAGTTAATAGGTCGGTGTAATTAAATAAACATATTGCGTTACCTTAGGGCACATGGGTAGATGAGTTACAGATTATCATTGGGTCCAGGAGTCAGACGAAAATACATTTTCATACTTCTGTACAGTGGCGCGAGAAACCTGCAGTAGCTTTTCTAATAGCAATTATATAAGAGCCTCTGCACTTGCAGATTGCATTTCATTTTATATTAAAAGGAAAACAAAAATCGGACTGAAACATAAGATGACTATGTACCAGTATAATTATTAAATTAACATAGCTGGCATCTATACTAGTTGGGTAGAAGCATTAAATGGACATCAATATTAATAGCTTATCCTTATCCTAGGCCATCAGTGTTTGATCAGTGAAGATCCAACCTCCAGGACCCGCAGTCACCTAAATAAGCTTTCATATTAGGGCTCATGCACACGGCCATATATTTGAGTCCTGGAAAACCCTACTCCTCTACTAACCTTGACATAACTGTACGTCCGAGGTTTGTGAGTGGTGTATGGGCCAGGCCAGGTCCACCAAAGCAAGAGTTTATTTCCTTCTATTATGTTCTTATGGTCTAATAGGAAATGGGTTATCCTGAGTGTGTTGATAAATAAGGTCACTTAAATTGCACACTGTAAATAAGGATATAGGTAAGATATCTAAAACTGGTTCAACTTGTGGTTGCTGAAAGTGCCCAAGTTACAGGCCCCCAGTACCAGAGTTGAGGAGCTATATGTAGCTTCTCCCAGTCTGATAACTTGAGAGGACAGCATATAAGGATCAATTAAAATGTACTGTAGGAAGGCGCAAGGGTCCGTCATAGACGGAAGGTACGTGTCACCGAGGTTCCTGGCCTCGGTGAGATAAGAACCGGTTATTTTATGTGTCAGCCACAGCTAGTGCTTGCTGACACTTTTTATTCTTAGTGTGGCTGAAAAGCCGATCCGGGCCGGTTCTTATTGGGAGCAGCCAAAGAGCAGGGTGGGTGGCTGTTCCCCACGTCCAGGCCAGGTTTTGGGCTGGGGTTTAAAAACCCAGCCATCAGCTCAGCTGGGTGTGGTATGTTCCTCCAAGTGAAAGTGGAGCTGTGAAAGCTCTGTGTCTCTGGGAGCTGCATGAGAGCCGCCAGCTGGAAGCCAGGCGCCCTAAAGCCTACTGTGGATATCCAGATGACGTGTTTGTTTTGAGTTCTGTGGACTTTGGCCGTGTGAAATAACACGAGGAATTCCTGTGGTGTGAAGTAACACCAGGACTCTGCAAAGTGTTTATGTTATGTTTTTCCTTGGGTGTGAATAAACACTGAACTTTTTGCTTTACTACCGTGTTCTTGCCTCTGTACTACGTCCACTTACCCTTCCTACCAGAGAAAATCCCTACAGTACTGAGGACTGCTGTTATCACAGGACTATTCGTTGGAGGTTTGAATGTGATTTGTTTCCACAATTTCTATTAGTAAGGGGAAACAATAAAAAGAGAATTTAATGACGTCCATAGCAATAGCTGAGCCAATGTATTTCTGTAGATTAGGTGGTAGACCCTATAGCATACAGTGGGTAATTCGATGGTAAGCTTTGCTGAGCAAGGGTCCAGTTTGAGGGATACATGTTCTCTTTACAGGGAGTATGTTGCCATTTTATGACTGTGGAGGATACAAAATAATTGAAAACATTGGCAATATGGACAATTTTATTGTTGAATACATACGGATGTAGAAGAGTTAACACTCAAACTCTTAACTCAAATTTCTTAACTCATCGTTATATCCCAAAACAAAAGCCATTGAAAATCAATTGAAGGTTTCAGCTTAACACACCTAGTTTAGTTAACACGTCTAGTTAAGCGTCTGTTAACTAATATATGGAACCACACCATGATATCAATGAGGTTAGATCAAGAGAGACTTTCAACAACTAAAGACCATATTACTTTTTACAAGGATGCTCGGTGGCTGTCACCATCACGCTATATGGGTGGGCACAGCTTCTGCACCACTCACCTGGCTTCTCTTTCTGTTTTACTGATGGCTTGGACCCACTTGTCTCCCTCTACTTGCCTGCAGCGGGTCCGGCCACTGGAATCCTCAGACTTACTTTCCAGGGCAGGCCACAGCTAGTTTGTCTGCCTCTTCTGTCAGGGCCAACGCGCACACTCCCTACTCATCAGCAGCCAATGGTTGGCTAATCTAAGGTATTTAAGGCAACTTTCTCTATGAGAGGGTGCTAAAAACAATAGGTGATCTAGCTTGCTAGTCCCTGCATAAGGTGTGCTGTTCTATTTGTATTCTCATGTACCAACCTCTGTCTGTTTCTTGAACCTGGTCATCCACTGCCTGTCCTGATCTGTACCTGATTACTGTATTGACAATATACTGACTGCCCTGACATTGGACCTGTTTCACGGATTTATATGAACTCTGCCTGCCCTGACTTCGGCCTGTTACTGATTACGAGTGATGACGTCATCACTCACTGCGCAAGATTTTGAGTGGGATCTTTAATCTAGATGGCTGCAGCGAGTTCTTCATGCTTAAATGGATAAGGTGAGTATTATATATATTTTTTTTAACTGATTAACCCCTAAAAGCCCTCACTTTTAATGTCAGATGCCACGATCATCTATGAACGCATCTGAGGGGTTCAATGACGGGTGGCAGAGCAATCGCCGTTCCCATTGTGCCCGCTACTTGCAAAGAAACTCACTTTGTGATTAATTCATCATAAAGCTAATTTCTTTGTAAAATTCGGCAAAGCAGTCGAATCAATTTTTTTTAAAACTTTGCTTAACTCTAGTTGACACAGTTGTTCCACAGCCACTGATCGTGACTTTACTACATAAACAGTAGGGCTGCACGATATGGGAATTTTGTGCGATTAGGGCCCTAAAAATTGCAATAACGATATGCGATGCAATATTTTAAGGGAATTGTGCTAGAGGTCTATTTGCTTGGATTTTCCCATATGAGCCGCTGACGCGGCTGGGTATGACATAGTTATGGGGGATCTGTGGATGATGCACTGTTGTGGGGGATCTGTGGATGATGCACTGTTGTGGGGGATCTGTGGATGACGCTGTTATGTGTGAGATCTGAGGATGACGCTGTTATGTGGAGGATCTGTGGATGACGCTGTTATGTGGAGGATCTGTGGATGATGCTGTTATGTGGGGGATCTGTGCAGGACGCTGTTATGTGGGGGATCTGTGGAGGACGCCGTTATGTGGGGGATCTGTGGATGACGCTGTTATGTGGGGGATCCGTGGATGATGCTGTTATGTGGGGGATCTGTGGATAACGCTGTTATGTGGGGGATCTGTGGATGACGATGTTATGTGGGGGATCTGTGGAGGACGATGTTATGTGGGGGATCTGTGGAGGACGCTGTTATGTGGGGGATCTGTGGAAGACGCTGTTATGTGGGGGAACTGTGGTGGACGCTGTTATGTGGAGGATCTGTGGATGACGCTGTTATGTGGTGGATCTGTGGATGACGCTGTTATGTGGGGGATCTGTGGAGGACGCCGTTATGGGGGATCTGTGGAGGACGCCGTCATGGGGGATCTGTGGAGGACGCCGTCATGGGGGATCTGTGGAGGACACCGTCATGGGGGATCTGTGGAGGACGCCGTCATGGGGGATCTGTGGAGGACGCCGTCATGGGGGATCTGTGGAGGACGCCGTTATGGGGGATCTGTGGAGCACACCGTCATGGGGGATGTGTGGATGACGCCGTCACGGGGGATCTGTGGAGGACGCTGTTATGGGGGATCTGTGGAGGACGCTGTTATGGGGGATCTGTGGAGGACGCTATTATGGGGGATCTGTGGAGGATGCTATTCTGGGGGATCTGTGGAGGACGCTGTTCTGGAGGATCTGTGGAGGACAGTGTTATGGGGGATCTGTGGAGGACACTTATGGGGGACCTGTGGATGGCACTGTTATGGGGTGGATCTGTGGATGGCACTGTTATAAGGGATGTGTGCTATGACACATAGGGCCATGAGGGGGGCCAGCATAAGACACACATATAGCATCTTATGCTGGTCCCCCTCATGGCCCTATGTGTCCTAAACTGCACACATAACTGGCTTTGTGTATAAAGTATTTTACTACTGTGTAAAACAAGCTCTCTCCTATTGATAAAATGGCCAGCCTCTGTACTCACTTTCACAGTACTATGAATGCACTGCAGTGAGCGGCAGCGAGTTGGCCGGCCGGCACGTGACTGACGCCACTTAGTAACACTCCTCCCACTTCAGGAAGCAGGAGCGTTAATAAGTGACGTCAGTCACGCGCCGGCCGGCCCGCTCGCTGCAGTGCATTCATCGTGAAAGTGAGTACAGAGGCTGGCCATATTATCAATAGGAGAGAGCTCTTTTCACACAGTAGTAAAATTCTTTACACACAAAGCCAGTTATGTGCGCGAGGCCCCTTCATATATAATCGCGGCATTTTCGGGTTGGCCAAATCGCCATATCGCATTTGGCGATTATCGCGATTCGATTATTTTTTAGATATATCGTGCAGCCCTAATAAACAGCAAGACATATTCAAATCGTTTTCTCAAAGCTCCTGACGTTATTATGAGACCCAAATTCCCAGAGTGCAATTAAGACCAGGTGTATTGTTATCATGAAAATGTTGGCTTATTTAACTGGTGCCAAAGGCTTAGAATTCCTTCAGGACCCATTCACATGTAAGCATGGCAAATGACAACAAATGAAGCCTGTGGGATATTGAACTGTATAATAATTGCATGAATGTCTAATGGCAAAAGAAAGAAACCCGGAAAAAAAGGCAAATTAAAATCAGTTTAACTTTTGTGGTGCTTTATAATATACCCCCGGTCATAAGTGTGCTCCTAACTCCTTGTGTGTAGTAACTGTGTGCTGAATTCCTTTTAAACCCTCAGGCTCCGGTGCTTTATACTTCTTTTGGCTTAAATTTCTAGGACAGGAATTAGCTGCCTTACAGCTACCAATGTCAGCCACACTAGATTTTATGGGCTTTGCTAATAGGTCAACCAGAGAATCCTTCCCTTCCTCGTTTACCTCTACGTGAAATCTAACAACAGTGAGGGAGCACTCTCACTATGCAGAGACATTCTTGATTGAATCTGAAATGTCGTTGTTATTGGCCAAACCTTGATTTGGTAGTTCTATTCATCATCTATCTGTCTATCTATCTAAACACAGTGGTGCTTGAAAGCTTGTGAGGCCTTGAACATTTTTTATAGTTCTGCATACATTTTACCTAAAACTACATCAGATTTTCACACAAGTTCTAAGAGTAGATAAAGATGACCAAAACAAAAAGTAAAAAATAGTAGACTTGGTAATTTATTTATTGATTAAATTAGCTACAGTATGTGAATCTTTAGGATTAGCAAATAAGTTGAAGGTACAAGTAGAGTCAGGTGTTTCCAATCCGTAGGACAGGTTCGAGTGGGCAACCTGTTTTATTTAAAGAACAGGGATCTATCACAGTCTGATATTTACAACATATGTTTGTGGAAATGTATCATGCAAACAAATAGGAGATTTCTGAGGATCTCAGAAGAGGAGTTGTTTATGCTCATCAGGCTGGAAAAGGTTATAAAACCATCTCTAAAGAGTTTGGACTTCACCAACCAACAGTCAGACAGATTGTGTACAAATAGAGGAAATGTATTACCATTATTACCCTCCCAAGGTTGCCTAACAAAAATCACGCCAAGAGCAAGGTGTGTAATAGTTCACGAGGTCACAGATGAACCCAAGATAACCTATAATGTTAATGTTCTTAAATTTTCCCCCAGAAGGACACTGAACATCAATGGTGTGCATGGCAGGATTCCAAGGAGAAAGCCAAAAAGAACATTTATGCCCATCTGTAGTTTGCTAAAGATCATCTGGACAAGCCAGAAAGCTTTTGTGAAAAAAAACACAATGTTTTGTGGACAAACCAAAATCCAACATTGGTTTGGAGAAAGGAAAAATATTGCATTCCAGCTTAAAAATATCATCCCATCTGTGAAACTTGATGGTGGTGGTATCATGGTATCCAGCCTGTTTTGCTGCACCTGAGCCAAGGACAGCTTGCTGTCATTGATGGAGCAAAAAATTCAGAATATCAGAAAATTGTCAAAGACATCTGTCCGTGAGCTGTATCTCAGGTTATGCAGCAAGACAACATTTTACCAAAGAATGATTAAAGAAGAATAAAGTTGAAGTTTTGGAATGGCCAAGTCAAAATCCTGAACTTTTCCCAATATAAATGGCATGAAAGGACCTGAAGCAAGCAGGTCAAGGGAGGAAAGGCACCAACATAGCAGAGCAGAAGATGTTTTGTACAGAAGAATGGGCTAAACATTTTCAAGCCGATGTGCAGGACTAATCAACAGTGACATGGAAATGTTTAATTGCAGTTATTACTTCACAACGGGTCACACCAGATACTGAAAGCAAAGGTTCACATACTTTTACCACTCTCAGACGTGTGATATTGGCTAGGATAAATATGTCAGAAGATACAGCCAATTAGGCAATGACTGGTCAAGGTTTCCATGCAGATCCCTGTCCACCACTGAAAATGCCTCCAAAGATGTGAGCATCAGGACTGTAGCATGGAGCAATAGAAGAAGGTTATCTGGTCTGACAAATCATATATTTTTTTGCCATGTGGACAACTGGGTGTGTATGTCGCTTACCTGGGGAAAAAATGTCACCTTGGTTTTGCTGCTGCCATCTTGGTGCCAGAAACCAGAGGACACCGTCAAGGGTCTTGTAGAGTCCATGGCTTGATGGGTCAGATATCAATTGGCATCAAATGAGGGGCTTATATTAGGAAGCTGGCTTTAATGTTATAGCTGATTGGTGTATAATGATTTTTAAGAAGCAAAGCAATAGTATTATTTTAACGCCTGAGAGGCTTATCTCTTAAACACTTTTCAAAGGGTTTGTTCACATTGGACAACTCCTTATATGTGAGCAAATTTCCAAGACTACAGCTGATTGTTTTGGACATTTGTTATCAGTTTTTATTTCCAGAGGAACTGTGGCTCATTCCTTATCCTGTTCATAGGCAACAGTTGCTAAAAGTTTCTGTTGACTCAAAACGTGTAAGCAGTGTAAATATGTCTGTAACACCTGGTGGAATATTCCTAAACATTGATGGAGGGTCCAAGGGACTTTTTCATCTATACATTACCTGTGGCCAGCGCAGTATACCATTATTTGCACTTAAGAGTAGGTACTGCCTAATATTTTGGCTCTGAGAATTAAGTTATATCTACTTCATATCATATAGACACTCGGCTGGACCTGTAAAGGACAGATGACTTAACTGCTTTCTGGCGCTGGCTCCCTTCTACTTCTTCACCAGGACTACGATGCTGCACTGGGCTCCCTGGATGTAAACATCCGGTTTGACATTGCCATAGTCAATCACTGTCCGCTATGGTGACTGGCTCTCCTTACGTCATGTGACCATTTGTTATGACGTAAAGGGAGCTGGTCACCACCGCAGCCAGTGATTGGCTGTAGCGATGTCGAACACCAAGGGAACCAAGAGGAGCATCATAGGCCTGGAGAAGAAGGAGCCAGCACCGGGAGGCAGGTAAGTCATCTTTCTTTTACAGGTCTGGCCAAGTGGAGAGGTTTGCCAACCCCCCCTTCCTCCCCCTTGCACAACCTATTTAAAAAAAAGAGGGGAAAAAAAAACTTAAAGAGGTTGTTCAAAGAGGGAGCCCATTCGGATTTGCCTTGTACAGCATATTGTTATCATTGAGGTGTGTCTCCTCTAGGAGCAAAAATGGGAAACCACGCTATAAAAGCGCCTCCAGCCTTGGTATGTATACCTGGCCTGTCCTTGATTACATATCCGTAGACTGCCATTCCTTTTAATGGCCAGCATGTGATGCAACATACAGCTATATGATTACTAGATGTACTATTCAAGGATTAGCTGAGCAGAGCAACCTCCTGCTTCTGCCTGCTCCGCTAAGCTAAGAACTGCATGTCAGCTGTGAAGCAGGCACAGGTAGTTGCCTGCTCTACTCAGCTAATCCTTGCATAGTACATGGGTACAGGATACCCATGTAACATGCCAAGAGTTAGCTCATTAGCAGCAATGAGCGCTCCTGCCCGTACTCCCTGCGCTGCTGCGACCCTATTCATAAAATGAGTATTCTGTACACCGCTGAGCTGTCAGCGGTGTAGGGAGAACAGAGTTTTAAGTGCACACTGAATGGTGCGCGTTAGGGATGTAAAAGTGCAGTAAAAATACAAAATGAATAAAGTATATTAGAAATTTTTCATTTAGGGGATTAAGGACAACTAATTAACAATTATTATAACAGTTTAGTTACTCTTTAAATGGGGGTTGTCTTCATGAGACAACTCATTTGAGACCCAATTACATTGGTCAGTAATCAACACAATTTTCTGCTTTCCAAGCAAATGTAGTGATTTTTGCTCAGTGTAAATGGTAATAAATGATTTGTAAATACTTAGCATTGTAAAAAGTTACTATGAGGTTCCTTTAGTTATAAAAATGCATATTTCTCCCCCCCCCCCCCCCAGAGTGAGGAATTATTCTACTGTAAGTAGATTATTAGTAGTTATTGTGCATGTTAAGGGTCTTTGTAGCATACTTAAACCCAAGATATTCTCTTGGGGACCCCACCATGCACCCCTTTCTTATGGGGCCCTCCCCGTTACCAAAATTTGCCAGAGTCAGAGTTTTCAGACTGATGTGTGGTCTGGAATTTATTTGTCTTGCCATTGATACTAGGCATGGGCTGAAGAAGAGAGGGTTTCTGGTTCTGAGTCAGATGAAGAAGAAAAGGAAAGAGAATGACTACAAATAAAGATGCATCATGTGTGAATTACTGGATTTACAGCGGATCTCTAACCTTTCCTTATATGCATGTTATAGTAAAATGTAGTATTACCCATAACAATTCTAGAACATTTCTTCATAAAACTTTTATTTTATTCCTCCTGGAATGTAGGAATAAGGCCTTGCCTACATGGAAACTTTTATGATGCGATTGTAGCTTTTTTTTACATCATTAAAAGTCTTTAGATAGTCCTAGCCTCATTCATAAATTTTCAGGAGGAATAAGAGACGTACAGCACAAAGCAGATAATTGTACGGCATACATATTAGGACATCGTCAGACATCATCCACAACTCCATCCTCCGTCAGGCAAAACTCAATCAGCCCTCAGACATCAGACAAAACTCCGTCCTCCATCAGGCAAAACTCCATCAGACATCAGACAAAACTCCGTCCTCCGTCACCCAAAACTCCATCAGACCTCAGACATCACACAAAACTCCGTCCTCCGTCACCCAAAACTCCATCAGACCTCAGACATCACACAAAACTCCGTCCTCCGTCACCCAAAACTCCATCAGACCTCAGACATCAGACAAAACTCCGTCCTCCGTCAGGCAAAACTCCATCAGACCTCAGACATCAGACAAAACTCCGTCCTCCGTCAGGCAAAACTCCATCAGACATCAGACAAAACTCCGTCCTCCGTCACCCAAAACTCCATCAGACCTCAGACATCAGACAAAACTCCGTCCTCCGTCACCCAAAACTCCATCAGACCTCAGACCTCAGACATCAGACAAAACTCTGTCCTCCGTCAGGCAAAACTCCATCAGACATCAGACAAAACTCTGTCCTCCGTCACCCAAAACTCCATCAGACCTCAAACATCAGACAAAACTCCGTCCTCCGTCACCCAAAACTCCATCAGACCTCAGACATCAGACAAAACTCCGTCCTCCGTCAGGCAAAACTCCATCAGACCTCAGACATCAGACAAAACTCCGTCCTCCGTCAGGCAAAACTCCATCAGACATCAGACAAAACTCTGTCCTCCGTCACCCAAAACTCCATCAGACCTCAAACATCAGACAAAACTCCGTCCTCCGTCACCCAAAACTCCATCAGACCTCAGACATCAGACATCAGACAAAACTCTGTCCTCCGTCAGGCAAAACTCCATCAGACCTCAGACATCAGCTAAAACTCTGTCCTCCCTCAGACATCAGCCAAAACTCTGTCCTCCCTAACTCAAAATACGCCCTACTACACACACTCTTCACCTGACGGAGCTGCTAGCTGCTGGAGAGGCAAAGGACCTGTGATGACGTCATGACCATGTGACGAGTCACGTGTGTGGGAGGGGTCAGATGTGCACAGCAGCTGGTAGAGTGTACAGAACAGTAGCCATCAAATAGAGCTCTATACTAGAGATGTGTGTGTAACCTGCATGTAGCAGAGCTGTGTACTGTGTTACAGAGATGTATGTGTAACCTGCATGTAGCAGAGCTGTGTACTGTGTTACAGAGATGTATGTGTAACCTGCAGGTTGCAGATCTGTATGTGTAACCTGCAGGTAGCAGAGCTGTGTACTGTGTAGCGGATCTGTATGTGTAACCTGCAGGTAGCAGAGCTGTGTACTGTGTAGTAGATCTGTATGTGTAACCTGCATGTAGCAGAGCTGTGTACTGTGTTACAGAGATGTATGTGTAACCTGCAGGTAGCAGAGCTGTGTACTGTGTAGCAAATCTGTATGTGTAACCTGCATGTAGCAGAGCTGTGTACTGTGTAGCAGAGCTGTATGTGTAACCTGCATGTAGCAGAGCTGTGTACTGTGTAGCAGAGCTGTATGTGTAACCTGCATGTAGCAGTGCTGTGTGCTGTGTAGCAGAGCTGTATGTGTAACCTGCATGTAGCAGTGCTGTGTACTGTGTAGCAGAGCTGTATGTGTAACCTGCATGTAGCAGAGCTGTGTACTGTGTTACAGAGATGTATGTGTAACCTGCAGGTAGCAGAGCTGTGTACTGTGTAGCAGATCTGTATGTGTAACCTGCAGGTAGCAGAGCTGTGTACTGTGTAGCAGAGCTGTATGTGTAACCTGCATGTAGCAGAGCTGTGTACTGTGTAGCAGTGCTGTATGTGTAACCTGCATGTAGCAGAGCTGTGTACTGTGTAGCAGAGCTGTATGTGTAACCTGCATGTAGCAGAGCTGTGTACTGTGTAGCAGAGCTGTATGTGTAACCTGCATGTAGCAGTGCTGTGTACTGTGTAGCAGAGCTGTATTTGTAACCTGAATGTAGCAGAGCTGTGTACTGTGTAGCAGAGCTGTATGTGTAATCTGCATGTATCAGAGCTGTGTGCTGTGTAGCGGAGCTGTATGTGTAACCTGCATGCAGCAGGCTGTGTACTGTGTTACAGGGATGTATGTGCAACCTGCATGTAGCAGTGCTGTGTACTGTGTTACAGAGATGTGTGTGTAACCGCATGTAGCAGAGCTTTTTACTGTGTAACAGAGATGTGTGTGTAACCTGGGAACTATAAAAAAGTGTAAAATAAAACATAAAAATTCAGATCACCCCCCTTTTCCCAAAATGAAAATAAAAGAACTAAAAAAATACACATCATGGGTGTCGCAATGTGTAAAAACACCCAATGTATAAAAATATATTCCCCATACGGCAAACGGCAAAACAGAAGAAAAAAGAGTCCAAATGTCCGATTCGCCGCTTTTGGTCGCTTCATTTGCTACAAAAATGTAAATAAATGTGATCAAAAAGTCTTAAACACCCCAGAATGGTATCAGTGAAAAGTTCAGATTGCCCCGCAAAAAATGAGCCCCCATCCAGCTCTGTACACATAATTACAAAAAAGTTATAGAGCTCAAAATATGACGACAAAAAAAATAAATCTGATTCTGTAAATCTCCTGTTACTCCGAGTTACTCAGAATTGGTAACCCTAATTAATAAATACATGCAGCATGAATGCATATATGGCGCTTCACACAGATCACAAGTGTTAGGCCTCTTGCACATGAACGTTGTTGGTCCATTCCGTGCATTGGGGACAGCAATTTGCAGTCCCCAATGCACGGGCAACGTGCGTGCAGCGGCCGGGACAGATCCAGACCCATTCAACTTGAATAGGTCCGTGAATATGTTCTACTTTTTTGCTGTGCGGAGGCATGGCCAGAAACACCACGGAAGCACTCTGTAGTGCTTCTGTGGGGATCCGATCCGTGTTTCTGTTCCGTTCAAGTGAATGGGTCGACATCACGGATGCGGGATGCACACGGCTGGTGCCCTGTGTATTGCGGAACCGCCGTATGTGGTCCACAATACAACTACAGGCACACACGGCCATGTGCAAGAGGCCTTACAAAGATGGGATTTAAGGTGCACATCCTCTTGTGCTTCCCATATTCCACAGATTTATATCACACAGCTACTTACAGTTGTGCTGATAAGTTTACATACCCTTGCAGAATTTATGATTTCTTAAAGGGGTATTCTCATCTTCCCTTTTTCATACTTACCTTCCTTGAGCGTGACGTTCACTTCCTGTATTCTTCTCCCGGCCGGGCCGCGCTTGCGCAGAAGACTGAAGATTCTCTCCCGGCCGGGCCGCGCAATGTCCTGAACGCGCACAGCGCCGCGCATGTGCCATGGTGACTTATTCCTGGCCTGTATAGTACAGAGTCGGCGTGCGCATTCGCGCCTCTGTACTATACTGGCCAGGAAGAAGTCATCATGGCGCATGCGCGGCGGCATGCGCGTTCAGGACATTGCGCGGCCCGGCCGGGAGAGAATTTTCCGTCTTCTGCGCAAGCGTGGCCCGGCTGGATTCGACAGGAGAGGTGGCCGTGACCAGGGGAGACCAAAGACAACATCAGGTAAGAGGGGACTTATTTTCTAAAAAAGGATGGGAATTGGGTAATAAAATGTATTTAGAAAAATTATCACTGTCAAATCATTAACAGATTTACCGGTGATCATTAAGATGAGAATACCCCTTTAACCATTGTGCAGAGAATATGAATGATACCACGGACACTTTTCTCTCGCTCATGGTTAGTGGTCGGCTGAAGCCATTTATGTCAAACAACGGTGTTTACTCTTTATAAATCATAATCACAACACAAACTCCCCAAATGACCCTGAAGTTTACACACCCCAGTTATTAATACCATGTATTGCCCCCTTTAACATCAATGACAGCTTGAAGTCTTTTGTGGTAGTTGTGGATGAGGCTCTTTATTTTCTCAGATGGTAAAACTGCCCATTCTTCCTGTTGAAAAAAAAAAAAGCAATTCCACCACAGTTTTACGTGATTTTTATTTACAACATTCGATGTGCGATAAAACTGACTGGTTACTTTTATTCTACAGGTCAGATCGAATCCGGCAATACCTTATATGTATAGTTTTTCTTGCGTTTTAATAGTGATAAAAAATTAAAATATCTAAACTTTTTACTGATACCATTCTGGGGTGTTTAAGACTTTTTGATCACTTTTTATTTACATTTTTGTAGCAAATGAAGTGACCAAAAACGGCGAATCGGACATTTGGACTCTTTTTTTTTCTGTTTTGCTGTTTGCCGTATGGGGAATATATTTTTATACAATGGGCGTTTTTACACATTGCGAAACGCATGATGTGTCTTTTATTTTAATTTTGGGAAAAGGGGGGTGATCTGAATATTTATGTTTTTTTTTTACACTTTTTTTATAGTTCCCAGGTTACACACACATCTCTGTAACACAGTACACAGCTCTGCTACATGCAGTTAGGCAAACTGCTCTATATACACAGTACACAGCTCTGCTACCTGCAGGTTGCACATACATCCCTGTAACACAGTACACAGCTCTGCTACATGCAGATTACACATACAGCTCTGCTACACAGTACACAGCTCTGCTACATGCAGGTTACACACATCTCTGTAACACAGTACACAGCTCTGCTACATGCTGTTACACACACTGCTCTATATACACAGTACACAGCTCTGCTACATGCAGGTTACACACACATCTCTGTAACACAGTACACATCTCTGCTACACAGTACACAGCACTGCTACCTGCAGGTTGCACATACATCCCTGTAACACAGTACACAGCTCTGCTACATGCAGGTTACACATACAGCTCTGCTACACAGTTCACAGCTCTGCTACATGCAGGTTACACATACAGCTCTGCTACACAGTACACAGCTCTGCTACATGCAGGTTACACATACAGATCTGCTACACAGTACACAGCTCTGCTACCTGCAGGTTACACGTACATCTCTGTAACACAGTACACAGCTCTGCTACCTGCAGGTTACACATACAGATCTGCTACACAGTACACAGCTCTGCTACATGCAGGTTACACATACATCTCTGTAACACAGTACACAGCTCTGCTACCTGCAGGTTACACATACAGATCTGCTACCTGCAGGTTACACATACATCTCTGTAACACAGTACACAGCTCTGCTACATGCAGGTTACACATACATCTCTGTAACACAGTACACAGCTCTGCTACATGCAGGTTACACATACATCTCTGTAACACAGTACACAGCTCTGCTACATGCAGGTTACACACACATCTCTAGTACAGAGCTCTATTTGATGGCTACTGTTCTGTACACTCTACCAGCTGCTGTGCACATCTGACCCCTCCCACACACGTGACTCGTCACATGGTCATGACGTCATCACAGGTCCTTTGCCTCTCCAGCAGCTAGCAGCTCCGTCAGGTGAAGAGTGTGTGTAGTAGGGCGTATTTTGAGTTAGGGAGGACGGAGTTTTGGCTGATGTCTGAGGGAGGACAGAGTTTTAGCTGATGTCTGAGGTCTGATGGAGTTTTGCCTGACGGAGGACGGAGTTTTGTCTGATGTCTGATGTCTGAGGTCTGATGAAGTTTTTCCTGACGGAGGACGGAGTTTTGTCTGATGTCTGAGGTCTGATGGAGTTTTGGGTGACGGAGGACGGAGTTGTGTCTGATGTCTGAGGTCTGATGGAGTTTTGCCTGATGGAGGACGGAGTTTTGTCTGATGTCTGAGGTCTGATGGAGTTTTGGGTGACGGAGGACGGAGTTTTGTCTGATGTCTGATGGAGTTTTGCCTGACGGAGGACGGAGTTTTGTCTGATGTCTGAGGGCTGATGGAGTTTTGCCTGACGGAGGATGGAGTTGTGGATGATGTCTGACGATGTCCTAATATGTATGCCGTATAATTGTTATTTCATGGAAAATACAAGGGCTATATTTACTAAAACATGTTGAGAGGACAGATCCTTGTTATGTATTCTGCTCATGACTCCTGTCCGATCATAGATGATACTCTGTAGACCGCCTGTGAAGAACTGAGATAACGGATCAATAATACGGTGACTATATGCTGGTATAATTAGTTAAATTGTTGTTTGTATAGTGGTATTGTATACTTGTCCCTGACCAAATCTGTCTCTGACCATTTCATTTGGTTATCTTTGTTAATCTTTTATTTTGCTTCTTGTGTTCATGTTATGGCTCACAAATTTAAGTTTAAAGGGGTTATCCCATGAGTAGGTTATTGGCTATTCTCTCGGGGCCTCACTCACATATTCGTTTTCGCTAACAACGCCCCCACCCCCAACTTCCGGATCGATACACTCATTGACTGACGCACACTTAGGATAGGACAAATGATGAATGAGCCGAAACCTGTTCAGCTCCTTCTTAGGTACAATCCGCAAAGGTGATACTCTCAAATTGGCCAAAGGCGGCTCTAAAAAGGGGCCATCCATACGACCCAAGGATACCTTCTTTGCCACTTTTTCAGACACCACCACCGGATGTTCAATTGCCGAACGCAGATTTTTCTCGCCCCATAACAACCGGCAACGGCACCGAAGGAATACAAAAACCCTTAGTAAAGCCATCCCTCAAAAATTCCGCCACCCCCTGATTGGGGTATCTACTTAGGTAGGGCCCCATCTTTTCCACCCGTACCGGAGTCCGACCCTTTTCCAGCGGCCTCCCCTCCTTTTTGTCTGCTCCCTCTAAAACAACGGTTGAATCCATGATTACCGCCGCACGCCAAACACTCGTGTTTAAACCTACATTTTGCCCCGAATCTGCAGTTACCCTCTTCAAAGAGAAAGCACGGCCCTTTTGCTGAAGCCACCGAAAATGTTGACTGCCCCGATCCCCCTGACTCACCCCGAAAGGACTGCCCCGTATGCACCGGAGCTATCACCCGCATCCATAACCCGATATCCTTATGATCTCATCTTATGTTACTTTGCACCGCCATTCTCTGTCGGAACTGCTCGTCGTATCGCAGCCAGCCCGTCCCCCCGTACACCCGGAATGCCTCCCCAATCGCATCCATGTAACAAAAAAGAGCCGAACAGCACTCCGGCTTCTTTTCACCTATCACACTTCCCCTATCACACTGACCAAAGCAATGCCTGGAGCCAATTAGAAAAAGTATGCGGAATTAGACGAAACCTACGTTTTTCCTCTTCCTCCTTTTTACCGTCCTCATTTTTTCTAACTTTTTTAAACCTCTCCAGGGGGAACAAGGAAAAAATTTCCACATGCTCCCCCTCCAAATTCATTCTCGCACCTCTTGTTTCAAATGTGCCCCCAACGGTCCCTGAAAGCAAACGTACGTCTCTCCACGCACTGCGTCGTCCACCTTCGGTCTATCCTCTTCCACCCCGATCTGCGTCTGCACTGACACCGAGTCGCATGCCCTGCTCGCAACACTGCCAGCTCCCCTGCTAACCCCAGCCCCATTCCCCACGCCCCAAAACCCGACACCCACCCCGCCAAACTATGAAAAAGCTGACCTATTCCCCTACCCAGGTCCCCTTGTGGCCCCCCAACCCCCCCCTGTGCAGCCTGTCCATGCATTAACAGTACCCCAGTTAGCCTCACCTAGCTGCCGGGGGCTGTGCACCCCGCAGCTGATGATCCTGCCTCCTGATGATCTTCTTGCGCTGCACCATCTTCACCTCCCAGCCCCAGAGGCATTTCTCCATGCGACTCTGACATCCCAGCATCAGCCCTGCTGGATGAGTTCTGCACAGGCCATTGCTCGTCGTTCCTTCCACGGTGGGCGGATCCTCCGCCATGCTGTCCGCTCGACTCCTGTGGCCTCTGCGCCTCCACCATCTCCCCGCGCACAGCCATGACCGACACCACCTCGTTCCCCCACTGAGCGGCCTCCCCAGGACTGGGGGCACCCGCCGCTCCTGGTCAGGAATCCACACCTTGCGCTGCTGAAGACGGGGGAGGGATCCGCCCGCCTGATCATGGGTTCCGCCATGCACAAGGATTACTCCCACGCCGCGAGGAATTGGCCACAGGCACTCTGCCAACCTCTCTCAGCGGAGGGTCCCCGGAGGGACTCCGCACCCGACGCCGAGCCCTGGGGGTCACGTCAGGACTAAGGTGCGCCGGTGGGCACACCCGCCGCGGCCGTCTAGTAAGTGGCGGTGAGCTGACTGTACTCACCGCCGCCCCCTGCAGCAAGCCGGACACCTGCTCCTGCAGCCATTCGGGTCCCCGAGCCTCCGCCGCTGCCCACAACTGCTGGATCAGAGCTTCCACCGCCTGCATTGTGTAAGTTCTTTTCTTTCAATTACCAAACTAAAATAGCGCTAATAACCTCCTCCTCATATAAACGCCTTAACCCGCCCCCTCTACACTCCACCCCCATACTTCTCAAAACGTTAACCCCTCACACCAAAACCTATCATGCCGGCCTCCCCTAAACTGACGTCACAGTACGGACTCACTTGATTGATGTAAAAAAATGAAAATCAGACATCATACATACATGAAAATCTCTTTCTAACAAAACTAGGACCAGCCCTGCACCTCACATCGATACAGAAATCTTTCAATTCATTGCTCTGCTAGATTTATATCAAGCTGAAAGATCAAGTTGAGTGTCTTTTATTTTTTACATTAGGCATGGGATAAACGCTTTAAGGCCCCTTTCACACGAGCGAGTTTTCTGCGCGGGTGCAATGTGTGACGTGAACGCATTGCACCCGCATGGAATCCGGACCCGTTAATTTCTATGGGGCTGTGCACATGAGCGGTGATTTTCACGCATCACTTGTGCGTTGCGTGAAAATCGCAGCATGTTCTATATTCTGCATTTATCACGCAACGCAGGCCTCATAGAAGTGAATGGGGCTGCGTGAAAGTGCGGATGCAGTGTGATTTTCACACATGGTTGCTAGGAGACAATCAGAGCCGAACAGCAAACATGGTTATAAGGGAAAATAAAAGTATTCTTAATACAGAATGCATAGTACAATAGGGATGGAAGGGTTAAAATAAATAAATAAATTATATAACTCACCTTAAACCACTTGATCGCGAAGCCCGGCTTCTCTTCTGTCTTCTTCTTTGCTGTGCACAGGAAAAGGACCTTTGATGACGTCATTTCGCTCATCACATGGTCCGTCACATGATCAATTACCATGGTAAAAGATCATGTGATAGACCATGTGATGAGTGCAGTGACGTCATCAAAGGTCCTATTCCTCAAAGAAGAAGACAGAAGAGAAGCCGGGCTGCGCGATCAAGTGGATTAAGGTGAGTTAAATTATTTTTTATCTTTTTTAACCTCTCCAGCCCTATTGTACTAAGCATTCTGTATTAAGAACACTATTATTTTCCCTTATAACCATGTTATAAGGGAAAATAATAAAATCTACACAACACCTAACCCAAACCCAAACTTCTGTGAAGAGGTTTGGGTCTGGGTACCAAACATGACGATTTTTCTCAAGCGCGTGCAAAACGCATTACAATGTTTTGCACCCGCGCGGAAAAAACGCAAACATGGAACGCAATCGCAGTGAAAACTGACTTGTTTTAGAGTCAAAATCGCACCATTTTCCCTGAACGCATCCGGCCCCAATCCGCAACGCCTGTGTGAAAGGGGCCTAAAGGGATGGTTCACCCTAATGTGGCTGGACCTGCAGAAGGAATCATATTTACCTGATCCCCACCTCTGGGTTTTGGCTCCTTCACACCCTGGCAGCCGTTGCAGCCCTCTGATCCATCACTGGGTCACATGATGCAGGGGGACATGTCACCCTTGCGGCCAGTTATTGGCTGCTTTGGCCATGTGACCTGCGTCATGACTTCAGGAGACAGGAGAGCTACAGCGGCCAATCGGGAACAAAGGAGCCTGAACTCATCCGGTAAGTTTGATTCCCTGAGCAGGTCCAGTCATGTTGAGGAATATGCCAGAAGGGCGTCCGGATGTGAACAACCACCTTAAACATTGACAGGTCCTCTTAATATCTTATACACTTTATATTACATTATATTATACAATATGTCCGGTATAACTGTAGATATGATGTCAGGACTGAACAGCTAAATCTGCCCTGATATCTTATTCCTTTAGGATCATACTATTAGCTGTTATTGTATATCTGTTGATAGCCATGGCATCCACTTCTTTCTGTGTGCCAATATTGGGGGAGGGAAGCAGTAGTCCGCCATTATACTGATGCCGGTAATCGGTGACTGCACAGTCTATGTGGATGGAGCGGGCGAGCACAGCTGGTGAGGTCACTCGTCATCCCCTGCCCGCCCATCTCATTCTGAAGCCATGAGCTGGAAAGGAAGCCACTGGAGAAAGGAACAGAGGTAAGTATTGATTTTACTGCTTTTTGTCTCCCATTGGGGGCCCTTAATGACTACCCAGACATGAATCCTGGCCCAAATTGTCCTATTTTCCTGATGTAAATCTCCATCGCTCCATTTTCTTTTTACAGCAGCGTGATGATTATTGGCGGTAGTCCGGTACGGCTCCTCTGCATCGGGATGCTTTATCAAACTGTAAATCTTCCAGTTTTTCAGTAAACACCCAAAACAAATTTGGACGGTTCTGAAACAGCAGATGTCTAATCATCGTTAGTGTTTATGTGATTATTTCCTGTCTTCTGTAAAAGCGCGGGAGAGATTTGCATATTCCAACAATGATAAATACTTGATTTGGAACAGTACATATTTCTTTCATATTGCTTGGCAACGGATGAGTTCGGCTAGTTTTTGTATTTTATTATTTATAATAATTAAAATCGTTAATATGAAGCCATAATTACCGTGCCTCTTCACTACCCAGGATGCAGCTGGTGGGGTGAAGGTTACATGATGTCAAGATGACCTCTTCAAGTATCATCCATATATTACTGCTACATCTATGCCCACCATAGGTAGTGCAGGATGACTATTCTCCTGCACTACCATTGGTGGGCATAGATGCAGCAGTAATATAGTCATTATAATCAGTGGTGGAGGAGATAATCTGTACTTGACCTGATCACGTCCAACCTTTCATACCCTCTGAATAATTTTTTGATGTAATATCAGGTCATTGTTGTAACAAGCCTAAACTCTGCATAAGGTCGCATTAACATAACCGTGTGACAGCTGTGCCTGTTTTGCGGACCGCAAACCACAGATCCATAAAACATGGGCACCAGCCATTTGCATCCCATGTCTCAGAGGGGTTCCACAATCCGCAAGATGTGTCCAAAGATAGAACATATTCTATATTTTGCCGTGCAGACCCGGGAGCCCATGGACAGGTCCTAACTTTGGCCAGATTGGGAAACCATTGAAGTCAAAATGAGCATGGCTGTCATACAGTCACATAAATGAGACCTTATCATGATGTGACCGTACCAATCACTAGCAGACACCTAGCTGGCCATCTGGAGGGGATGGCCTTGGCTTCTCACCACTAATGATGACAGTCATGCCAAAAAATGTAAAGGATTTCCAGGGTTTTTATATTGATGGCCTATCCATAGGCCCCAAGAAAAGATCGGCAGGGGTTGTATCATAGTCTCACCAACCAGCTGTGAGGGGACTCCATTAATGAGTAATCAGTGGAGGTATCAGCTCACAGACATCACACATGTGAGATGTCAGATCTACATACTGTGTAAGTGCATTGTATAAATTGGTCTGACAACCCCATCCTACATGAACATCATCGGGACCCACTCCATCAGCCTGAACGGAGAGGCACACAACATGAGTGGCAATGGCTGAAACTTAGTACTACATTGCCCCTGTAGAAGACACAGACTAACTGGTCCCTGCAAAATCAGCTATAGTCTGGGGGGCCATCTGAGGTGACAGCTCTTTGGAAAAAGTAGTTTGAATTGGTGTAGTAGGTAGAAATACATTTTGTTGCCGGACTGTTAAAGGGGTTGTTTCCCATCCTGGGGATAGGGGGTAAGTGTCTGATCGGAGGGGATCTGACCGCTGGGGCCCCTGTTTGACACACATGATCCCAGTCGCTTCATTCAACTCCATGGGACTTCCAGAGGTAGCCAAGTACAGGTCCTTCTCAAAAAATTAGCATGTTGTGATAAAGTTCATTATTTTCTGTAATGTACTGATAAACATTAGACTTTCATATATTTTAGATTCATTACACACAACTGAAGTAGTTCAAGCCTTTTATTGTTTTAATATTGATGATTTTGGCATACAGCTCATGAAAACCCAAAATTCCTATCTAAAAAAATTAACATATTTCATCTGACCAATAAAAGAAAAGTGTTTTTAATACAAAAAAAGTCAACCTTCAAATAATTATGTTCAGTTATGCACTCAATACTTGGTCGGGAATCCTTTTGCAGAAATGACTGCTTCAATGCGGCGTGGCATGGAGGCAATCAGCCTGTGGCACTGCTGAGGTGTTATGGAGGCCCAGGATGCTTCAATAGCGGCCTTAAGCTCATCCAGAGTGTTGGGTCTTGCGTCTCTCAACTTTCTCTTCCCAATATCCCACAGATTCTCTCTGGGGTTAAGGTCAGGAGAGTTGGCAGGCCAATTGAGCACAGTAATACCATGGTCAGTAAAGCATTTACCAGTGGTTTTGGCACTGTGAGCAGGTGCCAGGTCGTGCTGAAAAATGAAATCTTCATCTCCATAAAGCTTTTCAGCAGATGGAAGCATGAAGTGCTCCAAAATCTCCTGATAGCTAGCTGCATTGACCCTGCCCTTGATAAAACACAGTGGACCAACACCAGCAGCTGACATGGCACCCCAGACCATCACTGACAGTGGGTACTTGACACTGGACTTCAGGCATTTTGGCATTTCCCTCTCCCCAGTCTTCCTCAAGACTCTGGCACCTTGATTTCCGAATGACATGCAAAATTTGCTTTCATCCGAAAAAAGTACTTTGGAGTGGACCGCTGAGCAACAGTCCAGTGCTGCTTCTCTGTAGCCCAGGTCAGGCGCTTCTGCCGCTGTTTCTGGTTCAAAAGTGGCTTGACCTGGGGAATGCGGCACCTGTAGCCCATTTCCTGCACACGCCTGTACACGGTGGCTCTGGATGTTTCTACTCCAGACTCAGTCCACTGCTTCCGCAGGTCCCCCAAAGTCTGGAATCGGTCCTTCTCCACAATCTTCCTCAGGGTCCGGTCACCTCTTCTCATTGTGCAGCGTTTTCTGCCACACTTTTTCCTTCCCACAGACTTCCCACTGAGGTGCCTTGATACAGCACTCTGGGAACAGCCTATTCGTTCAGAAATTTCTTTCTGTGTCTTACCCTCTTGCTTGAGGGTGTCAACGATGGCCTTCTGGACAGCAGTCAGGTCGGCAGTCTTACCCATGATTGCGGTTTTGAGTAATGAACCAGGCTGGGAGTTTTTAAAAGCCTCAGGAATCTTTTGCAGGTGTTTAGAGTTAATTAGTTGATTCAGATGATTAGGTTAATAGCTCGTTTAGAGAACCTTTTCATGATATGCTAATTTTTTTAAATAGGAATTTTGGGTTTTCATGAGCTGTATGCCAAAATCATCAATATTGAAACAATAAAAGGCTTGAACTACTTCAGTTGGTGTGTAATGAATCTAAAATATATGAAAGTCTAATGTTTATCAGTACATTACAGAAAATAATGAACTTTATCACAATATGCTAATTTTTTTAGAAGGACCTGTACATGCGCTCAGCTATCTCCGGTAATTCCATACAACTGAATGGAGCAGCGGACACACATGCCTGCCACTCCATTCAGACAGGGAACCCTGGCCCTGTTGTAGTGATTGGCGAGGGTTCCAGCAGTCGGGCCCCCTCCGATCAGAATCTTGATGTGATGCTGTTTCTGGAAGTAAAAGCAGACTCTTGCTCCTAAGGCTACTTTTACACTGGCTTTCTGAATTCCGTTTGTGAGATCCGTTTCAGGGCTCTCACAAACGGTTCAAAACGGATCAGTTTAGCCCCAATGCATTCTGAATGGATAAGGATCCGTTCAGAATGCATCAGTTTGACTCCGTTCTGCCTCCATTCTGCTCTGGATGCGGACACCAAAATGCTGCTGGCGATGCGGAGCCAAACTGATCCGTCCTGACTTACAATGTAAGTCAATGGGAGCGGATCCGTTTTCACTGACACAATATGGTGCAATTGAAAACGGATCCGTCCCCCATTGACTTTTAATGTAAGTCAGGACGGATCCGTTTTGACATTGTTCTTCATAATGCAAAAACGGATCCGTTCTGAACGGATACAATCGTTTGCATTATAGGTGCGGATCCGTCTGTGCAGATACCAGACAGATCCGCACCTAACGAAGGTGTGAAAGTAGCCTAATTCCAGACAAGCCACTTACTGATAAGGAAACACTCTCTTCAGGGGTTACATTCGCACAGTAGAACCGTATGTATATGTAATACCTAATGATATATCGTCTGCCTTGTGAATAACTGATCCTGTTTAGCAGAGCTGCACAAATAGATATCTATAACCTATAGTGTAGGGTAAAGTGAGCCTGTCACCAGGACATTTTAATTTAGCTCTTCTTTAAAATGCTAAACTTAAAATCAGCACTTAGAGGGAGTCTGTAGTTTTGACCATGCTAAATTGCCCACAGCACTAGGTATGTTTTATTATCAGGAGCAGTGTGAATATGATATTTTATTCTGACAGGTTCTGCCCCAATTTGGCCATACTGATTGCCTTTGAACTGATTACTTTGTATTTTTAATGCAATGATAGAACACTTTGGGATTATTTGACTATTGCACTTAAGATGGAGCTACGCTGTCCTATACTAGGGGCTAGGGCTGCACATAGAAAGTAGAGGGCCCCTCTATGTGAGGGTCATAGTGCTCCTTAGTCAGTTCTCACCTAATAGATCAGAATCTATCAGTAATTTTGGGCTTGGGGAGCATTTAAAAAAAAATAAAAAAATTTATGGGCCCCCTATAGTTCCCCTATGCAGTTGCACAGGCTACACCAATGGTATGTCCACTCCTGCCTGGGACAAAAAGAAGTTTACTTAGCAGAGTTCACCTGGAATATTTTAATCAAAGTCATTAGCCCAGACCTTGTACGAGGTAGTCCATGTGCACATGGTTGATTTACAGCTCCGCAAGAGCTCCAAGATGTACAGAGCAGGAATATATAATAGAGGGTAATGCAAATTAGATTTATTGCATACAAAATATTTCTACAGATGTAGCAGAGTTCATATTGTGATTCGAGACTACCCTGTTTCTATGCACTGTACTAATTCTGTTACGATAATGCAGAATGGGAACTGGCAGTCATACGTGAAACTAGAGATGAGGTAACGAATGCGGTGGTATTACCATTAGTGAATTATTCAGAATTGATTTGCTGACTAATAATCCTGAGCGACAGGAATCAGACGTGAATGCGTGCGGCATGCCGAGGCTCGGTCTTGTGAATAGAATCAGAAAATGTTGTCTTTTAACGTGCGGTGTAGGTTCTGTCAGTCCCCCGGGATCGGCTTCTCTTCCCTGCTGTATTCTAGTCATGCAGGAATCCACTGGCATGATGAACTTATTTCCTAGTGGACCTATTTAGATAATCACTCTCCGGGGAGATCGGCCTGTGCCGAGAACGCTTTGCCTTATCAGTCATTTATGCATATACCGTATATACATGTGGCACGACCATGATAATATCACGTTGGCGTGTTACTCTAGTTCTCGTGCTACCCTAGTTGCTGAGATTGACTTCATCTGCTGCAGCACATTTTTTGTGTAAGAAAACAGGACATGTAGGGTCATTTATCAAACTGGTGTAACGTAGAAGTGTCTTAGTTTCCCGTAGCAACCAATCAAATTCCACCTTTCATTTTCCAAAGGAGCTGTCAAAAATGAAAGGTGGAATCTGATTGGTTGCTATGGGAAACTAAGCCAGTTTTACTTTACACCAGATTGATAAATCACCCCAACAGTCTTCACACATTTTATGGTTGGCAAAGTTTTGCTGTTCATAGTAGAAAAGTGTAGGTAAACAACACAAGGTTACTGGTCATGTTTTTCAGTAGTGTTGGTGAAGGTTGGGCAATAACAGAACATTTCTGATGACGACCGATATTGATATAAATGTCACAATTAAAATGTCAGAAAAAACAGTACATGCCAAAAATACAGAAACACATGATCACTACATACCTGCATATACATGCGTATACAGGAATGCTCACTACATACATACATGTACTCATAGGTGCATTCACGCTATGCAAGTATACACACACACATTACATACTAGCACACATACGATCTCACTCACTACAGTACAGTCGTGGCCAAAAGTTTTGCGAATGACACAAATATTAGTTTTCACAAAGTTTGCTGCTAAACTGCTTTTGGATCTTTGTTTCAGTTGTTTCTGTGATGTAGTGAAATATAATTACACGCACTTTATACGTTTCAAAGGCTTTTATCGGCAATTACATGACATTTATGCAAAAAGTCAGTATTTGCAGTGTTGGCCCTTCTTTTTCAGGACCTCTGCAATTCGACTGGGCATGCTCTCAATCAACTTCTGGGCCAATTCCTGACTGCTAGCAACCCATTCTTTCATAATCACTTCTTGGAGTTTGTCAGAATTAGTGGGTTTTTATTTGTCCACCCACCTCTTGAGGAATGACCACAAGTTCTCAATGGGATTAAGATCTGGGGAGTTTCCAGGCCATGGACCCAAAATGTCAACGTTTTGGTCCCCGAGCCACTTAGTTATTACTTTTGCCTTATGGCCTGGTGCTCCATCGTGCTGGAAAATGCATTGTTCTTCACCAAACTGTTGTTGGATTGTTGGAAGAAGTTGCTGTTGGAGGGTGTTTTGGTACCATTCTTTATTCATGGCTGTGTTTTTGGGCAAAATTGTGAGTGAGCCCACTCCCTTGGATGAGAAGCAACCCCACACATGAATGGTCTCAGGATGCTTTACTGTTGGCATGACACAAGACTGATGGTAGCGCTCACCTTTTCTTCTCCAGACAAGCCTTTTTCCTGATGCCCCAAACAATCGGAAAGAGGCTTTATCGGAGAATATGACTTTGCCCCAGTCCTCAGCAGTCCATTCACCATATTTTCTGCAGAAGATCAATCTGTCCCTGATGTTTTTTTTGGAGAGAGAAGTGGCTTCTTTGCTGCCCTTCTTGACACCAGGCCATCTTCCAAAAGTCTTCGCCTCACTGTGCGTGCAGATGCGCTCACACCTGCCTGCTGACATTCCTGAGCAAGCTCTGCACTGGTGGCACTCCGATCCCGCAGCTGAATCCTCTTTAGGAGACGATCCTGGTGCTTGCTGGACTTTCTTGGACGCCGTGAAGCCTTCTTAACAAGAATTGAACCGCTTTCCTTGAAGTTCTTGATGATCCAATAAATTGTTGATTGAGGTGCAATCTTAGTAGCCACAATATCCTTGCCTGTGAAGCCATTTTTTTGCAACGCAATGATGGCTGCATGCGTTTCTTTGCAGGTCACCATGGTTAACAATGGAAGAACAATGATTACAAGCATCACCCTCCTTTTAACAGGTCAAGTCTGCCATTTTAACCCAATCAGCCTGACATAATAATCTCTAGCCTTGTGCTCGTCAACATTCTCACCTGAGTTAACAAGACGATTACTGCAATGATCTCAGCAGGTCCTTTACTGACAGCAATGAAATGCAGTGGAAAGGTTTTTTGGGGATTAAGTTAATTTTCATGGCAATTCATCTGATCACTCTTCATAACATTCTGGAGTATATGCAAATTTCTATTATAAAAACTTAAGCAGCAACTTTTCCAATTTCCAATATTTATGTAATTCTCAAAACTTTTGGCCACGACTGTAAATTCGATTTGGCCTGATCATTCGGGTCTGAATAAGCTCGACCCCAATTGGAAGTGCTCCATTTGCCCCGGAAAGTTGTACATTATATGACGCTCTGAGGTCTCCTAGGATTGTAGGCAACCCATTTCAATCTCTTTAATGCCAAAACAGCATTAGTAATCTTCTAGTGACAGCGAGATATATGGCCATATAGGACTGAAGACATAAAGGGGTATATAAGGGCCCCATAGAAGTCTACAAGATTACAGCTCTGTGCGAATCCTCGGAGGTTACTGTCCGATATCACAACATGCCTGTGTGCATGAGCCCTATTATAAGCAAATTACGAATTGAATATTTACAGCCACTGACAGGGTTACAGTAAGTATGTATTGAGCCAACTGTTGGGTAGCTGCGTTCTGCGCCGCACAGCTGCAGTCTCTCAGGTATTGGCGCTGCCTGGCAGTCTTTTAGCATGGTTCCCGGAACTAAGCTTGCCCTGCATCCGCAGAGCTCCTCTGAGAGTTCCTTCTGAATACATTAATGAAGGCAGGTTTTTAATGTGATCAGATATGTGACCTAATTTAGCGAAAGAAGAGATACTGCACCAAAGGGAACTATACACATGCAGAGCCAACCCTATTCTGCACTTATTTATGTGTATTTTTCATTATCCATTATTAGAATATTGTGCCTTTTTAAGTTTTGCCTCATTAAATATTTACATGTTATCATGAGTTTTACAGCAGGAATAATCCTACCGCATTATCTTTTCACAGTGAGTTATCATGATGCAAAAAAAGAGGCAGATGACAAATTTGGTTCTTCTACGTTAGGAATTATTTATCTTCTATATGTCCTGGTCACCTGCACTGATGCTAGCCCTATATTGCTTTGATAAAAGCGGTTTTATGGACGCGAAAAACGCTGATGTGAAAGTAGCCTAACTTTCAAATCCTTTCCTTCGTTTATCTTGTATGGATCTGAGCTATATGTCATTTTCTTTGCCATTCACATCCAAAGCAAATAAAAAGATTCTGCTGATGTGGTTTTACGTATCAGGACATAATAAAAAATCAAAAAAATCTAGTCCCTAGAAGATCTTAAAGTGAGGGATAGACAACCTCAGATGAACAGCAGCACACAACAGATACCACCGTGTCATTAATTATTTAAAAAATGAAGTTGTTTGTGAAAAACTAAGTGCACCCCATGAATCAATAGCTTGTAGAAACACCTTTACTACTAATAACTTGCAGTAGTCGTTTTCTTATTCCCACTTCCTAACATAATTCTGGAGGAACTTCGGAGCACCCTTCTTTACAGCCTGCTTGCGTTCATTGAGGTTTGTGGGCATTTGCTTATGCACAGCATTTAACCGGTCTGCTCTGCAACTCCTTGATTCTTTTTTATTTTTTCAGCCGTTCTGTTGTCGCTTTGCTTAAGATCATTGTCCTGTTTCTTGACCCATATTCAGCCAAGCTTTAGCTCTTGGATGTATAGCCTCATATTGACTCTAGAATACTCTGGCACACAGAGGAGTTCATGGTCGACACAATGTGAGGTGCACAGGTATTGTGGCTACAATAAAAGGCCAAATGATCCCCCCTCTGCCACTGTGCTTCACAATTAGGGCTCATGCCCACGACCATTGGATGTTTTGCAGTCCACATTTTGCGAAACGGAACGGCCAATCCCTAATAAAACAGTCCTATCCTTGTCCGTAGAAACTTCGGTGGATCCACCACCAGGGCAAGAGGTTATTAAGACTGGTGTCCAGAAATTATGTGGTTTGTTCAGATGCAACTTTGCAGACTTATGCATTGCTGTTGTGTTTTTTTTTTTTTTTAAAAGAGGCTTTTCCTTGTCAACCCTTCTAAATAAGCCGTACTTGTTTAGTGTTTTTCTAATTGTACTGAACATTTAACCTGCTAACCGAGGCCTGTAGAGTCATAAAGGTCCAACAATTGAAACGATCGGCGCTAACCAGCGTTACTAGTAACTAAATACTATTAACGCTTGTTAGCTATGATCTGGCGGTGTAAATGCACCGCCGATTAATTGTATCTTTTGTGCAGCACAAAAGAAATCATAATTTCCCGGTGGCAGATAGTGCTGTGTAAACACGATCTGCTCTCGGAAAACAACGAGTCTGTATGGGGAAGAGCGATGGCATTAGCGATTGCTCCTCCTCATACTCTGGAGGAGATCGCTGCATGTAAATGCATCGGTCTCCTCCGCTAGCGATCAGCAGATTGTCGGGAAGGAACGCTTCCTTTCCAACAATCTGCTAGATTGTCATCCCGTGTAGGAACCATTAGATGTAGCTCTTGAGTTTTTTGCAATTTGTCTGAGCATGAGTGCCATGCTCAGACAAATTGCAAAAAACTCAAGAGACCTTGGAGTAAATGGTTGGGATAGCCACTCCTGGGAAGATTATCAACTGTCTTGAATGTTTTCCACTTGTGAATAATTCTCACTGGAAATGAACTTATAACCCTTCTAAGATTGATGGGCAGCACCAATTGCTTCTCTAAGGTCACTGCAGATGCCTTTGCTCCTTGGCATTGTCTTAACACAGACCTGAATTCTCTTGACCAGCAAATTGCCAAAATGTCTGCTTTTATAGTGGTGGTTACCTGGATGATGATTTATTAATCAGGGATATTTGATTAGCAGCCCCCGGCTGTTACTCACCATCTTAATTCCCGTGTAAGCAGTAAGGTACTTCATGTTTCACACACATTCTCTGTATTTTGTCCTAGTTTTTCCTAAATAAATATCGATATATTATTGACATAAATTTGTCATGTGTTTTTTTCATCTTAAATTGTATTTACCTAATTTTAAGAACTTTTATGGACAAGATGTTGTTTTAAGGCAATAAAAGCACACAGAGCTATGGGGACTGGGTATTGCAGATGTGCTAGCGGCCATCTAGCAACCCATGTCCTCAGCTCTATGCCCAAAATCCTGGTGACAGGTTCCTTTTAAATCCACATCAGATTAAAAATCCAGGATTTACTATAGCATATGTTTAAAAAAAAAAATAAGGAAAAAACAGCGAACATTGTGTAATATAGTTTCAGACAGTTCCTTTGATCAATAAAGTGACACTTTTATTATGCTCACAGACAGACAGTAAAAACTCAGCATATAATATCATAAAAAGGCCTGAAGTCAATACACACCCATCTCAGAGTTTAGCCATTTTCTCGGCTTCTTTCCGTGCTGAGTAGAATAAAAGCTGCACTTTATTGAGGTATTTTTTAAATGAAGTGATTTAGAAATTTGTTATTTACACAATTCTCTATTAAATCACATGAAATTACAGCGACCCTTTTAAGATTAACAGCATGTATCATATCGTTGTGCTATGAGTGGTCAGTGACTGCTTTGGAATTGGAGTGGAAAGTGTTTCCTAACAGTTTTGTATTTGAATTATTGAAAAATTAAAACAAATTAGATTTAAAAAAAATGGAATTAGTATAAAAAATGATAGTTGACCCATTCCCTTTAAAGGGGTTTCCCCTACGTCTCTCATAGCTTGTTCTGCTACTCCGCCTTTTGTAGCTCCCACTCACTACAATGGGAGTTACAGAAACAGCGGAGCGCTGGCCGGATCGGCTGCTACCGTAATGGTGCTTAGTCCCAATCTCGACATTCAAATGGTGAGATGGGACAACCCCTTTAAGACTCATTCGAAAAATACTGACAGCAAAGTAACAGGAAAATGATGCAACTTGTGCATGTTTATGTTTTTTGTGTTTTATTTTTTGGCTAAATATTGGTGTCATTCTTTCCAACAGTAAAGATTGTCAGTAGATTCTTATACAGATTAGTGAAGACAATGATAAAATCTATTATTATTATTATTTCAAAATGTCATCCTCATACCCAGACAGTCAGTAGTGTTCCACCATGCTTTGCGCATTGCATATCTAGGCGGTTTTGTCTCTTTGTTCGGTCCTGTATGCAGTGTCAGCTGTGTGCGTAATTCGGTCTTTATTTTCTTCATGTCTAATATTACGGCTATTTGCTTTAATTTGGGGACCTTTCAGTACTGTGGGGATCCCATTTCTCTTAAAAGCTTGCATCCTTTTAAGGTTTTGCAAACAGAACCTTTCAAACTGCATTGCCTGTCCAAAGGCATAGATAGCATTACTGCTGAGTAGCTGTGCCTTTGTTGTAACCTGTTTCTTATTCCCCTGACAAATCCGCTTTCTCTGGGCCATAGAATTTATTTCCATCTAGCAACACTTTCCTGCCAGCATCTGACGACTTTCTATTGTAAAAGTTCTGTCAGCTTAGACGAGATGACATGTTAAAAGTCTATGATTGTAGTGCATCCCGTCCAAGGCTATATTCTGCAAAGTGAGGTGAAATGATTTAAAAAATGTACAAGCTATGGCCTAATGTATTCTTTATGCCATCTGCAGATCTGCGAGCTTTAGATGGCTTTTAGATCCTCCACTTTTTTTTTAATGCCTTTTTGTTACCCCATGCACTTTTTCCTCATTTCTAAGGCTGCTATAGCCTGAGGATATTTCCTGTCTTTTTCACTCTACATCGTCCATACCATATCCCCATTCATGTTTTTTTTTCCTCTCAAATTCTTAGTATTTAACTTTTCTTAAGGTGCTTTTTCATTGTAACTCAAGAAATCTTGAAGGATAGTAGATAAAGCCCAAATGTACACTTTCTGAACCCATTTCACTCACCACTGTTTCCAATTAGGAGGTCACGTAGTAAATAGGATTCATCGATGGCAATCTTGTGTCCCAAAATAGTTATTGAAAGCCAAAGATAAGCCAAAAATATGACCAAGCTACATGAATTTTACCTAATAATATACCAAACAATATATCTTATATAACACAACAAATGTGTTGTCCTAATCAAATACTCAAATACACCACTGGTCCCAAGACCAAAAAGAAATCCCTGTAGGGGTCTACTAATTTGAAAATTAAAACATACACTTTATTTGATCTTTTAAAAGGGGGAGGTTATAGATGCCCCAATATCCACACACTTAAAACTATCAGACAATAGTACTGGCTTATGTAGGAATAGATACTATTTCTCTCAGTTTGGAGAGAAAGGATTTGATGTGAAGGTTAATGGTGTACAGTTTGACACACAATGAGAATATAGCCCTAATTTGGGGAGTACCAGCACCTGGGCCCAGGTCCTAGCTAGTAATCCCAGCACTGGGTACTCCCCAAAGCCCAGGTCTTGGTACTCCCCAAATTAGGGCTATATTCTCATTGTGTGTCAAACTGTACACCATTAACCTTCACATTCAATCCTTTCTCTCCAAACTGAGAGAAATAGTATCTATTCCTACATAAGCCAGTACTATCGTCTGATAGTTTTAAGTGTGTGGATATTGGGGCATCTATAACCTCCCCTTTTAAAAGATCAAATAAAGTGTATGTTTTAATTTTCAAATTAGTAGACCCCTACAGGGATTTCTTTTTGGTCTTGGGACCAGTGGTGTATTTGAGGTTTTACCTCCCGAGGGTCTGTACTAGGGCCCATTTCTCGGTATTCCTAATCAAATACAACACCACGACATCACACCCATATTACATATCAAATTACATCTTTATTCAAAATACATCTGCAAAAATACATAATATTAATCATATTCAATACAATAGATCCAAAATGTGGCAGTGGGACACGGACTAAGAGCACAGCAGGTCACATAATCAACACAGAATGTAAGTAAAGAAAATTCATATCAGTACGAATAGAAAAAGAGTATTAGTACCTCCCTGCAGTATCACACCTCCATTATACTTGCCATCAAATAAGTGGGCACAAAGAGTAATGGGAGATCCTAACGTGGAACCCCACATATACACACCTGGCCCCCTGGAAGAAGTGGTCCAGAGGCACTGTGGTCTGTATCCAATTATTATCTTTGCTGTGATTTACACTCTTGACTTATGTAAGACTTTTATGTAAGACTTTGATATACCTGCCATCTAATTATTGTAGAGGTGTTTATATACAGGATGGACTTTTGTCTACCTGTGCATTTAGTAGTGTGTATATGTGGGGTTCCACTTTAGGATCTCCCATTACTCTTTGTGCCCAATTATTTGATAGCAAGTATAATGGAGATGTCATACTGCAGCGAGGTACTAATACTCTTTTTGTATTCGTACTGATATGAATTTTCTTTACTTACATTCTCTGCTGATTATGTGACCTGCTGTGCTCGTGGTCCGCCGCCCACTGCCACATTTGGGATCCATTTTATTGAATATGATTAATATTATGTATATTAACACAGTCATCGGGAGTGGATAGATGCAAGTGCATGCTGGGCACTGCGAGTATTGTGCAAACCCTAATTTTCTTTCCAAAGAGTTTTCATGAATCCTTTTAATAACTTTTTTTTAATAAGAATCAAAATAAAGGGAAAAAATAGAGAGTAGCGGAAAAAAGACAAGGCTATGTTGTCCTGAATTTAGCAGCTAGATCAGAATGTTCATGAGATTCTCTACCATCTCTCAAGTTAATATTATAGCTGTGGGTGTGTCCAACTTTATACGCTCTATTAAATAATAAATCTGGTGGCTGGTCCAAAATTGGATCTCCTATGAAGGGGGGTAGCTTTAGGATTGAGTTTGTATTTCATGGTCCTCTCTCCTGAGTCATTTTTGTGGAACTTAATTGTTTGAGGATAAGGCCATCTCAGGCAGGTCAGATAAGCTGTAAACTGTGCGTGGGAAGGAGAGTGGTGGGAGAGGGAAGAAAGGACTTGCACCTTTAATTTAGCCTCGGTGTCCAAAACAAAGGTTTCATTTCCTGACCTGGAGCAGGTCAGGAAATGAAAAACGATGAGTATCTCTCAGACATGTTCAACATGCGGACTCCTCACAGCATACTAAGCACATTGGCGTACGTTGTAAAGCGGCTTTGCTTGATATTGTAGCCCAGGTCCATTCACTTGAATAGAACTGCAACTAACCCACGTCACGTTCAGTGGCATCACCGGTCCAGGAAGAGGCCACAGCACCACATTCTCTTCAAACAGCTGACCAGCAGGAATGTAGGGAGTTGGACGCCCACTGATCAGATATTGAAATAGTGAAGATTATAAAATGAAAGTTGCAAGACTAAACTAAGCATGACGCTTCCAGGAACCCATTAGCCTCCAGTGCCACAATTTAATAGACCTTCCTGGAATCTCATAAATCAAAATATTTCAAGTGCTCTGAGGCAAAGCTAATGTCAAGAAGGATAATGTACTATACAAGGGCTCATGGTTGGATCTACAGGTGGGCTTAGAATGGTTGGTGCCCTCTGCAGTACCTCGTGTCCAAATAAAATAACCTTCAGGTACTTAAGGTTACCAAAATAACACTATCCAGTCAGTAGTCTTGGGCACTAAGTGTGGAATCAGGTATTCAAGATTCTTAGCCCCAGACCATCAAGTCCAGTGGCACCCTCCTCTCTAGTGATAGATGATGTTCCCCAGGTTGCAAAACCCTAAGGATGAAACTGGCTAGATCATTAATCAACTCATGCCAACACCTAAAGGGGTTGTCCATGGGTGAAAAGAGGCTTTATAGTAAGGTAACAAAATAAAACAAGGCATACTTAACATCATCAATCCCTGATGCTCCTGTTCTGACTTTTACCCCCACTGGTCTTTGCTGTCTTGTCCCATCTCTACATACAAGGAATGCCTGGAGATGTCTCCTCAGCTAATCAATGGCTGAGGAATTGGAAACAAGCAATCTTGGGGAGAGGTAATGGTGTGGGTACCATTGAGCTTGTTCGAAAGCTATCTCCGGGTTCTAGAAGACTCTTTCTTTATAGGTAATAAGAAAACATCTTCATTACATTCTCCCAAATACTGCACTGACAAATGAAACCCAATTGATAACTTGTGATCCTGTCCCAATGTGAGCTCTACATTGAAGAACATGCAAAACTTTGGACAACGTCTTGGAGGCTCAAACTAAAATTCATCATGAGCAAATAAAGAATCCCGTCCTGCAGATGACAAGATAGTTGAATTTACTGGAAAGACGAGATTTATTTCTAATCTTCAGTAGTTTCTTATAATGTGGAGTTGTAGTTCCATAGAATGCCTTATACTACTGTAGCCTTTTGTGCATCTACAGAAAGTGCATGTAAAAACAAAATCATTGTGTTTAGACACAGAAAACATCACACAGAGGTGCTATAACAGGTGCAATGAGTTACATGACAACCGTGCAATATCCTGTAGATAGCACCCCTCCTGTAGATATTCTAGGATTTATTAAAATGGTGCTGCCATTCCAGTAGAAAAACTGTCTACAACAGTCAATTTGTGTGACAATTTTAGGCCTATGTATTATACTAGAACTACCAGGGTCTACTGTTTGAGACCACGATGTAGAGATTTAGATTTTCTGGGGGGATAATATTTAAAGTCAGTTTTACTTGAGTCTACGGTGCCATACTTTATGCCAAATGTATGAAATGGTGCATGGTTTGTGCAGTGGGTTAATATCGATAACCTATTCTCAGGATAGGTCACCAGTATAAGATTGGCAGGGTCTGACTTCTGGCACCCCGCAGATCAGAGGTTTGAAGAGGTAGGGGCACTCGCATTACCTGCGCATTGTCTCGCTTCACTTGAATGGGATGAGCAGTTGACACTGTGCCGCTTCTACTGGCGAGATGACGTGCAGGTAATTTTAACAATCTGCACAACCCCCTTAAAAATAACAATTTCTTTACCCCCCCCCCCCCCCCAAACTGGAGTGAGTTTGAGATTTTTTGAGTCATTTAAAAAAAAAAGTCATACAAGAGACATAGGTATAAGAGGTATATCTTAGGTGTATTTATTCACAATGTTATTTCTATGAATAAGGTCAAAGTAAAAAATTGATATTAAGGTGGAGTTGCATCCAGACAGTAGGGGTTGGGGGTGTTGAAATTTATTCTTTATTCATTGTGCATATGTCAGATATAATGCTCAACATCTGGTTAGTGTACGAAAATGTCATTGTAAAATTGATGTTTGAGATGGGTGCAACTTTTGTACCTTTATGTGCAAATATATCTGTAAAAATTTTCAGTATGCAGAAATGAAATAAAAATGTTTAAAAAAAAAAAAAAAGTCATAGTGATAAATCTGGAGTGAAAATAATTAGCATAGCTAACCATGCCCCCACTCCCACCTAATTTCTAGAACTGGATTGATGTAAAAATTAAAAAAAGTACCATATTTTTAGCCAATAAGTCCAGAAAGTCACCAAAAATGGAATCCATAACGGTGATGTAAACCCGCCCTTAGTTTTTGGGGTTCCTTTTTACAAGCATTCACTTTGTGGTAGAAATGAAATGTAAACTTTATCCTGTGGGCCGGTATAATTACAGTGATACCAAATTTATATATTGTTGTATGTTTTACTACGTTTAATACCCGATGACGCGTGTTCGGCTCAGTCTTAGGACAGGTCATATTTTTTTGATGGACAGGAAACACGGATCACGGTCTCGGCTGCAAAACGGTGCATTTTCCGATTTTTCCACGGACCCATTGAAAGTCAATGGGTCCGTGAAAAAAACGGAAAACGGCACAACGGCCACGGATGCACACAACGGTCGTGTGCATGAGGCCTTAGTCAGGGAGAGCTGAGCATAGGAAGGGAAAGACAGTGTAGGGAGTGTTATTGTAGGATTTTTATTAGAAAAACTTTTCAGAGACCCAAATGTCCTTTTAAGGACTATTGTGTGTGACAGCAGCAATATATATTTTTAGCGCATCCTGCGCTAAATAGCGTCTAATAGGCCAATGCGAACAGTTAAATTATCTGCGCCACATCTCTTGTGTAAAGTGTGCGCATCCCTAAAATATCAGTGACATCCAGTGTACTTTTTCTGTAGACTGTGTCCGCTGCAGACAGTCAAATCATCCGCGCCACATCTCCAGTTTAAAGTGTGCGTATCCAACAAATATCTGTGACATCCAGTATAGCTCTTCAATAGACGGTGTCCGTTGCGGACAGTGACATTAGCTGCGCCACATCTCCAGTGTAAAGTGTTTGCATCCCAAAAATATCAGTGACATCCAGTGTACTTTTTCAATAGATGGTGTCCGCTGCGGACAGTGAGATAAGCTGCGCCACATCTCCTGTGTAAAGTGTGCGCATCCCAAAAAATATCTGTGACATCCAGTGTACTTTTAATAGACGGTATCCCCTGCGGACAGCGAGATTAGCTGCGCCACATCTCCAGTTTAAAGTGTCCCTAAAATATCGGTGACATCCAGTGTACTTTTTCCATAGACAGTGTCCACTGCGGACAGTTAAATTATCCATGCCACATCTCCAGTGTAAAGTGTGCGCATCCCTAAAATATCAGTGTACTTTTTCAATAGACGGTGTCCGCTGCAGACAGTGAGATTAGCTGCGCCACATCTCCAGTTTAAAGTGTGCGCATCCCAAAAAATATCTGTGACATCCAGTGTACTTTTAATAGACGGTATCCCCTGCGGACAGCGAGATTAGCTGCGCCACATCTCCAGTGTAAAGTGTCCCTAAAATATCGGTGACATCCAGTGTACTTTTTCCGTAGACGGTGTCCACTGCGGACAGTTAAATTATCCATGCCACATCTCCAGTGTAAAGTGTGCACATCTAAAAAATATCTGTGACATAAAGTGTACTTTTTCAATAGACTGTGTCCGCTGCAGACAGTGACATTACCAGGGCCACATCACTTGTGCGTTGCGTGAAAAATCGCAGCATGCTCTATATTGTGCGTTTTTCCACGCAACGCAGGCCCCATAGAAGTTAATGGAGCTGTGTGAAAATCGCAAGCATCTGCAAGCAAGTTCTGTGCAGTGTGCAGGAAAAGGACCTGTGGTGATGTCACTCCAGTCATCACATGATCCATCACATGATCCATCACCATGGTAAAAGATCATGTGATGGTCCATGTGATGACCGGAGTGACGTCACCACAGGTCCTTCACCTGCACAGAAGACAGACAGAAGAGATGCCGGGCTGCGCGATCAAGTGGATTAAGGTGAGTAAAAAAAATTTTTTAACCCCTCCAGCGCTATTGTACTATGCATTCTGTATTCAGAATGCTATTATTTCCCCTTATAACCATGTTATAAGGGAAAATAATACAATCTACACAACACCGATCCCAAGCCCGAACTTCTGTGAAGAAGTTCGGGTTTGGGTACTGTGGGGATGTGCTCGTGGTAGGCTACGGTAGCGGCGGCAGTATTGAGGCAATCACAGACAGTCTTTGTGATACACCGTGACTTTATTCACACCAAAGGCATAACAGGCAATGTGCAGACCACACAGGGGCATATTCACATAGTGCATAAAACAAAAGTCCTTCCATAGAAAATAAACAGCAGGTTTGAGTCACCTTGGTTTGGACAGACCACAGCAGTTCTGCAGGCTTGTAAGCTACCTGCCTTTGTCTCCCTTTGGCCAGAGCCCCTTCGGCTCGTAGCACCACAGGTCCCAGGCTATCCTTCAATGTGTGCTGCGCCCAGACTCTCCTTCACCAGCACTGACTCTGTCTGTGTAAATCTCCAGCACAGCAAGACACACCCCACCCCCATCATCAGCAGGCTGGGTTCTTTAAAGGCCCAGCTCCACCAAAAACCTGGGCTGGCCGTGGGGAACAGGCACCCCCCCACTCTTTACCTGTTCCCAGTAAGAACCGGCCCGGACACGCTGCGCCAGCAGCATTCGCCGCTGTAACCGCAATGATCCGGTTCTTACTCCACCGAGGCCAGGACCTCTGGTGGCACGTATCGTCCGTCCATTATTATTCCGGGGACTCTCCTACAGTACCAAACATGCCGATTTTTCTCACGCGCGTGCAAAACGCATTACAATGTTTTGCACTCGCGCAGAAAAATTGTGCATGTTCCTGCAACGCACCCGCACCTTTTCCCACAACGCCCGTCTGAAAGAGGCCTAATAGGTGGGCTGAATGCCTGAGTCCACAATCTGTGTCTGTGGATCACACCACTTCCGCCTCTTCCCCTGTGTTACGTGCTGGCCAATTCCCTGTCCAAGACGCAGGCCCGGATGGCTCCTGCCCTGCACCTGGACTTTCGCAAGCACTATCAGTGACCAGATCCATTTCCGTGTCCCAGTGCAGCATCCAAATGTCCTTACCCCAGGCATTTGAACTCAAGCACAAATACCAAGCCACCCACCCACAGGCCATAGCACTAAATGCGCAGCTTTCCAAATTACTGGCCCTAGAAATGTTGCCATTTAGGCTTGTGGACACTGAGGCCTTCCGCAGCCTGATGTTGGCTGCCGTCTGTTAAAGGAAATATTAATTATTGAAATGTATGCAAATCTCAATAATTAATATTTATAAATAGGTGTGAGTCGTCTAGTGATGCCTCCGCCTATTTATACCAAATAAACAAATAAGACTGATTACTTTACACTGTACTACCTGCGGCTATTGCTGCGGAGCCTACTACAACAAAAGACTACACACTGTGCTTAAATAAAAGGTATTTATTAACACACTACATGTTACAGTCTAATTATTGCTTATAATTATATACAGTATCTATATCAATGGGAATAGATATATATATATTTATAACAGCACACAGCAATATATGTAAACATACTATAACAACACAGCAATACGGTCCTAACTACACTAACACAGTCCCAAGTCCTCCCTAGAATCTAACTACAATTACACTTGCTAACGCACTTATAACAGCAGCCCACCCTTCCTAGATATATTCTATCCCTACGGACACTGCTACAGGGGTACAGAAGGGGGTCAATACAGTTGTACAGCAGTGAGGGGGTTTGCCAGCAGAGGTACCGAGCAGCAGGGGTTACACTGCTGGGGCTGGTACAAGGAGCAATGCAGGGAAGGAAATGGTTAATGGTTAATGGCAGAGGTATCGTTTGGTGGTACAGGGGTGTATAAGGGGTTAATGCAGGGGAGGTATTGATAAATGCAGGGGGGGCTTATAAGGGGTTAATGCAGGGGAGGTACCAGGAGAGCAGGGGTCGTTGGTGGTATAGGGAATAATATGGGGACAAAAGGGTTAATGCAGGGGGATACGGATAATGAGGGAATATGGGGACCAAAGGGTTAATGCAGGGGATGCAGATAATGCGTTGGTGGTATAGGGAATATGGGAACCAAAGGGTTAATGCAGGGGAATCGTTGGTGCTATAGGGTTATAGGGAAGGGTTAATGAGGGAAAATCGTATTGATCCTCTGTCCTTTGAAGAGGCCATAGAGATGTATGTTGACAAGGGGGCATACATACATCTCTATGTATACGCCTACACCACCTGGAGCGGCCCATGCAAAAGGGCCAATATATATATATACAGTATATGCATATATGTCAGTACATATATATATATAAATCTAACTCTTCCCTCAACACCGTCCCGCGTTACGTAGTCCCCAGCCGCTATTATTTTTCAAGGTGTGCCGTGCCTACCTTACACCAACATGTGTCACGTAACATCACACGTGCCCTGACCAACGCAGTTACTGAGAAGGTCCACTTAACCACGGATGAATAGACAAGTGCATTTGGCCAGGAGGGACGCTACATTTCCCTGACGGCACACTGGGTGAATGTTGTGGAGGCCGGGAGCGAGTCGTACCCTGGGATGGTACAGGTGCTACTGACACCAAGGATTGCGGGCCCTACGTCGATCAGGGTTTCCGCCAGCACCTACGTTAGTTGCTCCAACCCCCACTTCTCCTCTCCGCCTCCTCTTCCACTTCCAGTGTGTGCAGCACCAGTCATTCATCAGTCGGTAGCTGGAAGCAGTTTAGCACTGCAGTGGGGATGCGGCAACAGGCTGTGCTGAAGCTGATATGTTTAGTGGACAAACAGCACACCGCCGCAGAGCTGTGGCAGGGGATAAGAGACCAGACTGAGCTGTGGCTCTCGCTACTCAACCTAGAACCAGGCATGGTTGTGTCTGATAATGGCCGTAACTTGGTGGCGGCTTTGGAGCTAGGCAAGCTCAGACACATCCCACGCCTAGCCTACGTCTTAAACTTAGTAGTTCAGCGGTTTCTCAAAACTAGGGCTGAAACGCTTACTTGATTGAATCGAGTAATTCGACACAAAAAAATCATTGATGCAATTTTTTTGCATCGAGGATTAGTTTGTGTCATGTGACCACGGAGCAGGAGTGAGGCGCTTGCTATTACTTACCGCTCCGTGGTCACCCGCCGGCCCGTACCGCGCTGCACTGGATTCTGACACATTTGTGATGTCAGGATCCAGTGCAGCACGCGGAGAAGAAGAGGAAGGAGCTGTGGAGCGGCGCTCCTACAGGAAAGATACTAAATTTTTTATTTGAGACAGCACACCAACTGGTCTTAAAAAATAGGTTTTTGTTGATTTTTCAACATCAGTGGTACATGTTATAGCAATGTTTCGGGCCCAAACTTGGTGCCCTTCATCAAGCTATAAAAATAGACAAAGATACACAGTGTAAATACAATCTACATAGAAGTTATACCAAGAAGTTATACATGATTATCCCCAAAAAATCACCTACAGGAAATGTAAGTATTTTATTTCACATGGTCCTGGGGGACATGGAGGGGCTGATCGGATGGCACTAGGGGACATGGAGAGGCTGTTCTGATGGCACTGGGGGACATGGAGGGGCTGATCTGATGGTACTGGGGGAGTAGGGAACATGGCAATGGATGGCATGGAGGGGCTGAAGGCACTGGGGGAGTGGAGCTGAAGGCACAGGAGTGGGGGAGAGCTGAAGGTACTGGGGGAACGGAGCTGATGGCACTGGGGTGGGGGGGAGCTGATGGAACTGGGGGATAGTGGAGCTGATGGCACTGGGGGAACTGATGCACTTGGGCTGATCGCACAGGGGGTAACGGAGGGTGTTGGGGACTGATGGCAGGGGGTCTGAGTTTTTATAAAGGAAAACAGTCTATTAATGTATTTTTTCTTTATAGATTACTCGATTAATCGTAAAAAAAAAAATATCGTTAGAATACTCGATTACTGAAATAATTCTTCACTGCAGCCCTACTCAAACCTACGCCAATTTGCTTGAGCTACTGGTGAAGGTGCGCCGCATGTGTGCACATTTCCGCAAGTCATCGATAGCTTCAGCCGGTCTGTCAACGCTGCAGCAGTGCTTGAAATTGCCAGCTCACTGGCTGTTGTGCGACGTGAACACGCGCTGGAACTCAATGTTCCACATCTTGGCCAGGCTTTGTGAGCAGCAGAGGGCAGTAGTGGAATACCAGCTGCAACATAGTCGTCGTCTTTCCAGTCAGCTTCCACTATTCACAAGCGAGGAGTGGGCATGGATGTCTGACCTCTGTGAGGTTTTAAGAAACTTTGAGGAATCAACACAGATGGTGAGCGGCAATAACGCTATTATCAGCGTAATCATCCCACTTATGTGTCTACTCAAACGCTCGCTGCTCACAATTTAGGATGACGCTTTGAATGTGGAAATGGGTGAAGACATTACAAAGGGTAATAGCCAGACCACCTTCAGTTCATCTTCTCAGCGCAAATTGGATGATGTAGAGCAGAAGGAGCAGGAGACAGTTGCCTCCACTACAGAGGGTAGTACCCAGAGAAGTTTAATTAATGGAAGATGGTGAAGGAGTACATAGCAGACCGTGTCAGCGTCCTCAATGATCCCTCAGTGCCTTACAACTACTGGGTATCCAAGCTGGACACGTGGCACGAACTGACGCTCTACGCCTTGGAGGTGCTGGCCTGCCCTGAAAATGCTGACAGGTTGACTTTTATAAAAATGAACAATGCCTGAATTGACAACGACTTCTCTACTCCACCAGAGGAAAGCGGCTGAACATAAAGGGACTTTAAATTTGGCTTTTTTGGTGTATTTAATGCACTGTATTCCCATGCACCCCTTCCACCACAAACAAGGATATATGGTTGAATCTTCCTTTTCTCATCCTCCTCCTCTTTTATCATATCAACATGCTTATTCATCACAAATAATGCCCTTGCATATATGCCCTTCGCATATGTTTTACAGGGTCAGCTCAGCTACAGGCCCTCGCATATCATTTTTTAGAGGGTCAGCTCACCAGCAGGCCCTCACCTACAATGTCTTACAGGGTCAGCTCAGCTGAAGGCCCTCGCATATAATTTTTTAGAGGGTCAGCTCACCAGCAGACCCTCACCTACAATGTTTTACAGGGTCAGCTCAACAGGAGGCCCGCACCTAAAATCTTTTACAAGGTCAGCTCACCTGCAGGCCCTCACATATTATTTTTTAGAAGGTCAGCTCACCAGCAGGCCCTCACCTACAATCTTTTACAGGGTCACCTCACCAGCAGGCCCTCACCTACAACCTTTTAGAGGGTCAGCTCACTTGCAGGCCCTCACCTAATTATACCTAATAGGTAATTTGCGTGCATGCTGCATTGCTTAGAAGTGGTAGCCATAGCTGTTTCTCAGGCTCCCTCTCCGGAATCAAACCATGATTCCCCGTTACCCATGGTCACCGTGTTTCGCTCTGAAAATAACATTGAAAGTTGATAGGGCAGACATCCGAATGGATCGTCGCCGTCATGGGAATGTGCGATCGGGCCCAGGTTATTTAGAGTCACCAAAGTGGCAGCAGGCCCACGCCCATAATGTTTTAGATGTCAGATGAGCAGGCCCTTGCTCCAAATGTTTTTGAGGGTCACTATTAGGCCATCAATCATAATTTTTCAAGGCTGTGTGTGACGACCACCCGCCAATCCCGTCGTACTAAGCCACAGTTGCCATACAGGTCTCCACTAGAGACTCCTGAAGGCGAATCCACTGTGAGCACAGAAGACGTGTAAGATTGGTTGGTGGGCCCAGACAGGATGCAATCACGATTGTATGTACAATCGGTAAAAATAAAATTACTGATTTCACGCTGGAAATCAAATTAATTTGCTGCCACCACTCTTCGTATTGAATCGGGGCGAAGAGACCCCGGCTAGCTAATCCTAGAGGGACGAAACGGTTATTTGCAACCTAGCTAGTACAGTAACAATTTATAACAATAACACAATTTGGTAGTATGTCTTCTGAGGACAGCGCTCTTAGCATAGATCAGGTCATCAAGTAACAAGGGCAAAACTGGAACGATGAAATCGTTAGTTTTTATTCTAAAACTACACACAAAAATATATATATTAAAGCTGACAGATAAATATACCGGCCAGGTGAACAGATTGGTTTGGATAGAAATAGTTAGAGGTGGAAGGGAATAGAATGTCTGTAAGTTCAGAATTACCGCGGTAGGGTCCAGTAATAGGCAAAGTCTTTGAAATAATAATCCAAGATGGTGGGGTGCCCGTGTCCCTGCGGGCGGTCGAGATGTTAGACGACGTCAGATGGTAGATGAAGGACCCAGGACCTGAGTGTGTCACTGTTTTTACCTCCTCTGAAGCGGGGAGGGGTTATGACACGTTCAGGTCCAGCCTTGGGTAATTGGAACAGGGGTAGTCCTTTGCCCCATAGGGAGAAAACCTGGCAGCATCTTTGCTTTGCCCATTTCTCCATATCCCGTAAGTCCAATCAAGAAATATAGTAGATATTGATAATCAGTACAATTTTACGCATCATCTGATAACAAATACGACTAGAAGATAATACAGGGTGCCCGAGAACCTTTATATCTCAGAGCGGGAATCTCTGATTTGTCCGCGGGTTTCCTAGAAGGTGGGTTAGGAGAACCAAAACCATCTCTGAAAAGATGGTTCCTTTCCCATTTCCATAACCCATGAAATATTAGGAAAATATGGGAAGAATATGAAGTTTATGGATTGGAGGTGACTTTCAGGTCATCTTCCCTCCTGTACCAGCCAGCTGTGTGATAAGGATCTGTCCTTTTCTTCTGAAGCTCGCTGCCCAGGCTAAAGGTGTGAGACCCCTGCTGGTATTGGAGACACTATGGCTGCAGAGAGACCAGGTTTATGAGGTTCTGTCAAGAGAATACCAGATTGATGGGTACTTAAACCTGGCATGGGGCAGGAAGATTCTTTGGCAAGAAGGTGCTAATTGTACCTCTGATCTGTGAGTTACTCCTTTAGTGAAAGAGAAGATTCTTAGTAAAGGCTCTTTTGTCTTTGTGATTGAGAAATATGGCGCATTTGTGATTTCCTAGTATCGCTGTGGATCACAAAGCGTCACACCTCCCCCCTTTGGAAGATTGGGGAAGGAGTGGTCAGCAAGACTGGGACTGAAGCAATCCCAACTCCCTATTTGAGCTAGTTACAGCGGGAAAGTCCGTCAGCATTCTGATGGCGACTTCCCGGTTTGTGCTGAATAGTGAAATCGTACTGTTGGAGCGCTAAGCTCCAGCGGAGAAGTTTTCCGTTGGTACCAGAAGTACGTTTCAGCCAGCTGAGAGGGTTGTGATCTGTGATGACCATGAAGGATCGTCCGTATAGGTACGATTGAAGTTTCTGTAGGGCCCATACGATCGCTAGGCACTCTTTCTCAGTGGTGCAGTATGCGGTTTCCCGCGGGAGTAGTTTTCGGCTCAGGTAGAGGACAGGGTGCTCATGCCCGGTTGCGTCCACCTGACTAAGGACGGCTCCCAGACCGTGGTCTGAGGCGTCAGTTTGTACTAGGAACTGACGGGAGAAGTCGGGAGCTTGAAGGACAGGAGCGCTAGCTAGCGCTTCCTTCAGGGCCCGAAATGCCTGTTCTAGTTCCGAGTTCCATGTGACCGTGTTGGGTTGTTTTTTGCCCGTTGCATCGGTCAGCGGTTTAGCCAGAGTACTATAGGATGGAACAAACTTCCTATAGTACCCTGCCGTTCCCAGAAATGCCTGTATTTGTTTTTTGGTGTTAGGCCGTGGCCATGCTACAATGGCATCGACCTTCCCTATCTGAGGTTTCAGGGTCTGGCTGCCTACTCTGTGTCCTAAGTACTGAACCTCTGTCATGGCAATCTGACATTTGTTGGGCTTAATGGTCAGATTGGCAGCGGACAGTCTTCCCAATACCTGTGACAGATGATCAAGGTGATCTTCCCAGGTTGGACTATATATGGCTATATCGTCCAGATAGGCTAGGGCATAACCTTGCATTCCTTCCAACAGTTCATTCATGGCCCGCTGAAAGGTGGCGGGCGCATTCTTCATCCCAAAGGGCATACGAGTAAACTCATAGAGGCCAAAAGGGGTGATGAATGCGGATTTCGCTCTCGCCTCTGGCGCAAGCGGAATCTGCCAGTATCCACGGCTCAAGTCCATGATTGTTAGATAGCTGGCGGACGCCAGCTGATCCAGCAATTCATCAATTCGAGGCATGGGATACGCATCGGTTATGGTGATGTCATTCAGTCTCCGATAGTCGACACAGAACCGGGTTGTCTTGTCCTTTTTGGGGACTAAAACAACCGGGGCGGCCCATGGACTAGAGGATTTCTGGATGACCATTAACTGTAGCATCTCATCAATCTCTCGTTTGATTTCAGCCTGCACTTCGGGTGAGGTGCGATAGGGGCCCTGCCGTAAGGGCTTGTGGGTCCCTGTATCAACTCGGTGAGCTGCTAGGTTGGTTTGGCCAGGGATGCCTGAGAATGTGGCGCTGTGCGCACTCAGGAGAGTGGTGAGCTGAAGCTTCTGTGGGTACGAGAGGTGGGGGTTGATGTTCCAATCATCTGCCACGTCTCGTAGCTCTGCTAGCAAGTCTATCAGTGGATCTGGCTCTTCGGGTTCTAGCTGGCTACACACTGCTAATACATACTGCTCCCTTTCCTCGTGTGCTTTTAACATGTTCACGTGGAACAGTTTCTGTCGCTTACCCCCGAGACTCACTAGGTAAGTGACTGGGTTCACCTGTTTCAGAATGGTGTATGGCCCGTCCCAGGCAGCCTGCAATTTGTTCTGCCTGACAGGGAGTAGGGCGTATACCTTCTGACCTGCTGCGTATGACCGCTCTCTGGCATGCTGATCATACCAAGCCTTCTGTTTGGCCTGTGCCTTTGCAAGGTTTCCCGTCACTATGGTCATGAGGGACTCCATCTTGTCCCGAAATTTTAGGACATATTCAACCACAGAGACTTCTGAGGGGTCACCTTTTCCCTCCCAGGTCTCCCGAATCAGTTTTAAGGGCCCTCGGACGTCTCGTCCATATAGGAGTTCAAAGGGCGAGAACCCAGTGGACTCCTGTGGCACTTCTCTGTAAGCGAACAGCAAATGAGGCAGGTGCCGCTCCCAGTCCTTCCCCTGCGATTCCACGAACGTGGCCAGCATTTGCTTTAACGTTCCGTTGAAACGTTCGCAAAGGCCGTTGGTTTGCGGGTGATATGCACTGGAAGTGGTGTGCTTGATTTGCATCCTCTCACAGAGGGCTTCCATTAGCTCCGACATGAAGCAAGAGCCCTGATCAGAGATCATCTCGGCGGGGAAACCTACACGCGAGAAAATCCCGATCAAGGCGTCTGCCACCGTGGCCGACCTAAGGGAAGACAGTGCTACCGCCTCTGGGTAACGGGTGGCATAGTCCACGACCGTTAAGATGTAGCGCTTGCCAGAACTGCTAGGAATGGGAAGGGGACCAATTATATCCACTGCCACTCGCCGGAAGGGCTCTGTGATCACGGGCAGTGGCTGCAAAGGAGCTTTGCGGGGTCCTCCAGCCTTCTTAACCCTCTGGCAAGTGGTACACGATCGGCAGTACTTCGTTATGTCCGTTCCCATCGTGGGCCAGTAAAAATGGTTCTGAACACGTTTGTGGGTCTTTCTGATACCCAAATGTCTTGCAAGTGGAATGTCGTGGGCTGCTTTGAGCACCTGTGCCCGAAATTCCCTAGGGAGTACCAGCTGTCTCGTGTTCTCACCTGCGCCACCTTTTGTAGGCTGTACAGCTTCACAGTACAGTCGGTCGTTCTCCCAATAGATTTTATATGGAGTGCCCTCACCTGGGGGCTGGCCGGCTCGGGCCCTAAGTGCCCCCAGACTAGGGTCACCCTTTAAGGCCTGCACGAATGCAGCGCCACCGTTCTCCTCCAGCTGACCAGTGACGTATGAGGTCAGCTGTGGAGAGTTACCTTCAATGCTGGGGTCAGAGGTGGGTGGAGGGACGGCTGGTTCTGTCCCCGCAGCCCCATCTGAGCCCAGGTTACTGGCGACACTGGAAGCGTCTACCAGCGCAGTGACACAATCATCATCATCATCACATGGAAAGGTCTTTCTCGCATTGTTATCCACCTGAGGGTCAGAATCGCCCGAGGGGGTCCCTTCGGTCGGTTCTGAGTTCAGGCGGCTGGCCATAGAACGTGTAATGGCCAGAACAGGTACAGCATCCTGTATATCACCATTGCTAACACTAACACACGCATTCGGATCAGCAATGACAGGTGCAGAAGTAGGCAAATGACATTCGGTTGCTTGTACATTTAAATCTGATACCTCCCTAGGTGCGTTAGGGACAGTAGAAATAGCAGGCAAAGTGTCCCCGTCTCCCTGTTTCCCCAAAGGGCTGTACAGTACCTGGTTTTGGTCAGGGAGTCCTGCTTGGGCCTCCTGCGCGCTTGCAGGGTATTCGTAATGGGAAACAAGGGTGCCCAAATCAGTGCCAAGCACTGTGGCAACGGGAATATCATCCAGGACCCCAACAACTCGCTTTTGCCGTCCCATTCCCCAATCAATGGTGACTTGGGCTTGGGCCACATGAGTGCGAGTGCCCCCAACTCCGGTCAGAGCGAGGTACTTTCCTGGAAGGATATCCTTCTCCGTAACAAGATGTGAACGGACCAAGGTTACATCTGCACCGGTATCACGGAACCCGATGACAGTCTGGCCGTTCACAGTGACAGGCTGGTGATTCTGGGATCCGCGGTGCACCTCGGGTCCTCCGACCAGCAATACAGCAGACGAGGTAGGTGAGGAAGCGTTGGCCCCCTTAGGGCTTGGCGTCGTCGCGGTGCTAGGAGGTTGGGCCGGCTTCCCTGCGTAACAGGTCTGCTTGGTGTGACCGGGCCTGCGACACAGCTCACACCAGGGCCTGGTTGTCTCACGGTTCACAGGGCCAGTGGGCCTGCCTTCTCTCCAGTTCTGGGACATGGCTCTGTCCTGGTTGGGTACTGGAGTTTTGCGGCTGTCAGGTACCAGGGGTTTGCGGATGTCTGATACCACCGGCCTGCGGATGTCCGTCATCACAGGTTTGCGAATGTCCGGTACCCGGGTTGCGACAAACATGTCTGCCAGCTCAGCAGCTTCTTTCACAGACTGGGGCTTGCGCTCCAGCACAAACTGTCTCACATCTGTAGGGCATATTGCAAGGAGTTGGTCATGGATCATCAAATCCTCAAGGGTAGCATAAGTCTTTTCTTTAAGAATTCTAGTCCATTGGCGGAATGTGGTGCATAAGCGGCTAGCCACATCCGCGTAAGAGTCTGTGGATCCTTTCAGGATGGCACGGAACTTTCTCCGGTAAACCTCAGGGGTTAACTGGAACTTAGCAATTATGGCATCCTTGATAGTCTGATAATCGCAATCTTGGTCTGTGGGTAGTTCCGCAAAAGCATCCAGCGCTTTACCAGTCAGCTGAGGCGTCAGGTGTAGAGCCCACTGATCCTCAGGGATGCAGAACTGGCGGCACGCTCTCTCAAACGAGCGTAAATATAAATCAATGTCCCCGTTTTTCTCCATAACTGGAAACCTTGCTTTGGGGACCCCGGGTAGAGGAATGCCTCCTGCAGCAGGAGTGTTAGGAGAGGCAGACCGCTCGGCCTGTCTCACTTGGGCCAGTTCTAGTGCACGCTGGTGCTGCAGCACTTCTCTCTGAAGCTGGAACTGCCGCTCCTCTCTTTGCTGCTGTTGCTGTATCTCCAGGTAAAAACGTAAATCCGCGCCAGTCAGGCCTGGTATCAACTGCTGGCTCATAGGGCCCAAGGCAGTGAAGTTCAGTCCAGAGCTGCTTGTTCCTTGCTGAGGGTTAGCAGGAGCTGTGGACATAGCGTAATCCAGGGTATCCACATCACCCGGAGCTAAAGTAGCAACATCAGCACTCCCATAGCTGGCGATGCTGGGTGACGTTGAACGAAGGGGCAGCGAAGCCTCCCGCACGGGATTGGAATCCTCCATCGCTTGGCCGTCTCTCTCCGTCAAAGCTTTGATCAGCTGTGATCGATTTTTGTTCAGAATGGCAATGCCTTGCGACTCACACACGGCTTGTAAGTCGGCGACAGACCAACTTAGGTAATTTGGAACTGAATCAGACATTCAGAAAAGAAGAGAAAAAGAATAGGATATAGCAAGGAAAAGGTGGAAAATGTAAACCAATCTATTCCTATCAATGTGCACCGTTTTGCACCCGGAACTCAAGTTCCGCAGGACAGGATACTAAGTAACCACTGTCCTATTGTTATGATTGCGCAAAAAGCTGCACTTGTCAGTTCTTTGTGCTCTGATCTCCCAAAAGCTGACTTCTGCCTGGTTTTGGGTTCTGCTATCCCACTAGCTGCCAACAATGTGACGACCACCCGCCAATCCCGTCGTACTGAGCCACAGTTGCCATACAGGTCTCCACTAGAGACTCCTGAAGGCGAATCCACTGTGAGCACAGAAGACGTGTAAGATTGCTTGGTGGGCCCAGACAGGATGCAATCACGATTGTATGTACAATCGGTAAAAATAAAATTACTGATTTCACGCTGGAAATCAAATTAATTTGCTGCCACCACTCTTCGTATTGAATCGGGGCGAAGAGACCCCGGCTAGCTAATCCTAGAGGGACGAAACGGTTATTTGCAACCTAGCTAGTACAGTAACAATTTATAACAATAACACAATTTGGTAGTATGTCTTCTGAGGACAGCGCTCTTAGCATAGATCAGGTCATCAAGTAACAAGGGCAAAACTGGAACGATGAAATCGTTAGTTTTTATTCTAAAACTACACACAAAAATATATATATTAAAGCTGACAGATAAATATACCGGCCAGGTGAACAGATTGGTTTGGATAGAAATAGTTAGAGGTGGAAGGGAATAGAATGTCTGTAAGTTCAGAATTACCGCGGTAGGGTCCAGTAATAGGCAAAGTCTTTGAAATAATAATCCAAGATGGTGGGGTGCCCGTGTCCCTGCGGGCGGTCGAGATGTTAGACGACGTCAGATGGTAGATGAAGGACCCAGGACCTGAGTGTGTCACTGTTTTTACCTCCTCTGAAGCGGGGAGGGGTTATGACACGTTCAGGTCCAGCCTTGGGTAATTGGAACAGGGGCAGTCCTTTGCCCCATAGGGAGAAAACCTGGCAGCATCTTTGCTTTGCCCATTTCTCCATATCCCGTAAGTCCAATCAAGAAATATAGTAGATATTGATAATCAGTACAATTTTACGCATCATCTGATAACAAATACGACTAGAAGATAATACAGGGTGCCCGAGAACCTTTATATCTCAGAGCGGGAATCTCTGATTTGTCCGCGGGTTTCCTAGAAGGTGGGTTAGGAGAACCAAAACCATCTCTGAAAAGATGGTTCCTTTCCCATTTCCATAACCCATGAAATATTAGGAAAATATGGGAAGAATATGAAGTTTATGGATTGGAGGTGACTTTCAGGTCATCTTCCCTCCTGTACCAGCCAGCTGTGTGATAAGGATCTGTCCTTTTCTTCTGAAGCTCGCTGCCCAGGCTAAAGGTGTGAGACCCCTGCTGGTATTGGAGACACTATGGCTGCAGAGAGACCAGGTTTATGAGGTTCTGTCAAGAGAATACCAGATTGATGGGTACTTAAACCTGGCATGGGGCAGGAAGATTCTTTGGCAAGAAGGTGCTAATTGTACCTCTGATCTGTGAGTTACTCCTTTAGTGAAAGAGAAGATTCTTAGTGAAGGCTCTTTTGTCTTTGTGATTGAGAAATATGGCGCATTTGTGATTTCCTAGTATCGCTGTGGATCACAAAGCGTCACACTGTGTATGATGCCCTCTTTTATGTGTGACAAAGGGTTGTGGGGATTCGCTATGGTAGGCAGATTAGCGGACGCAGTACAGAGGCAAAAACAAAGTCTTTGGCTTAAACAGTGCAGTGCACATTTACAAAAATGACAGTTCGTCGTCTTGGTGTTCATTCACACCATGGCAAGTCCACAGAACAAAAAGCATTCGCCTTGTCAGCGGTTTTGGCAGTAACAGACCTCAGCAGGATTTAGGGCCTGCTTGCCAGCAATGCGGCTCTCAGCCCTTTAGTACAGCACACATCATGCAGATCTCAAAAACAGAGACTCCACAGACTCACTGTGAAATGGAGGATAATCCACACCAGCTGAGACTGCTGGCTGGGTTTTATATCCCTAACCAAAACCCAGCCTGGACCGTGGGGAACATCCACCCACCCTGCACTTTGGCTGCTCCCAGTAAGAGCTGGCCCGGATCGGCTTTACAGCCGCACTAAATAACCAATAGTGTCAGTCAGCACTAGCTGACGCTTAAAATTACCGGTGCTTACCTCACCAAGGCTAGGAACCTCGGTGACACATATCTTCTGTCAATGACGACCCCTTGCGCTTTCCTACAGGGTGTATTGTAGTGCCGGTTCCTTGTTTTTGGCAGCCCTTTCACTTAGTGCATAGGCTTTATAAGTGTAGGCGTTCCACTACCTGAACAATTGTACAACAATGTGAATGAGGCCCTTCTTTGGAAAGTTAAAGGTGGAATCTGATTGGTTACTATGAGCAACTAAGCCAGTTTTCCTTTACACCGGTTTTAATAAATCTCCCCTACTGTGTTTAGTGTATGCTTAGCTCCCAAGTAGAGAAGAGCAAATCAATTATAAATTAATTGAATTCAACCCAAATTTTGTAAAACTTTTAGATGGATCCGAATCCAAATTTTTGTTGATTTGATTAAGGAAAGAGAAAGGAGAGAGAAAATAATAAAATGTAATAAAAAAAAAAAAGAAAAGTGAGATGACAGGGAAAAAATGAATCATAGGAGACCTCAGAGTCGGACACAAATTTTTTAGGCAAGTTGGAGCACTTTTGGTTTTAGGTCGAATCAGTTGACCGATTCCAATTTGGAGTCATTCTCTCATCTCTTTTCCTGAGCGTGCTCCATACACTCACCTGCAACATGTGAGAACCTGCATAGGTGCTGCAGTGTTAGCAAACAAGGAAGAGGAAAATGTCTCATGAATATAAGACATGGGCACGAAAACTTCCTATCACAGGTGGTTAATGAAGCCCATGCTAATTTTATCTTTCATGGGTCATCATTTCTCTGTGTATGCCACCAAGCAATCACACCAATAATTCTGTCTAGGATCTGTGAGATTTTCCTAAAAATAGCCGTAATCACTCACAATTGCTGTTGGGACCTTTTTTTAGGTGCTACTTTAGGCTAGCTTCACACTTGCGGCAGGACAGATCCGACAGGCTGTTCACCATGTCGGATCCGTCCTGCAGCTATTTCGCCGTGCCCGCGGACCGCCGCTCCGTCCCCATTGACTATAATGGGGACGGGGTGGTGCTCCGGCGCAGCACGGCGGTGCACGGAGAAAGTCGCCGGACTAAAAAGCCTGACATGCAGTAATTTTAGTCCGGCGGCCTTTCTCCGTGCACCGCCGTGCTGCGCCGGAGCTCCTCCCCCGTTCCTATTATAATCAATGGGGACGGAGCGGCAATCCGGTGGCACGGCGAAATAGCCGCAGGACAGGTCCGACATGGTGAACAGCCTGTCGGATCCTTCCTGCCGCAAGTGTGAAAGTACCCTTACACCGCTACATTTCTACCCTGGTGTTCTTGTACCCTCATCCCATTGTGACTTGAGTACCTTTTACACTTTGTTTGTTGTGGAGGCCACATCCCTGTATAGGTTCTCCCTAGCTATCCAAATGAAGACAGAACCAATGTGGAATTGGTCCTCTCTCCCAAGAGACCCCATAACTGCTGCATTCCACATAGGCAGCATCTACCTGTATGTTATATACAGCAACCCTCTTGTTCAAGAAAAAAAAAAAAAAAAACACAATTGTGTAGACTAGAGAACTAACATAACACTTACATAGTGACCACCTATTCATCTTTTTGGCTGCATATCTACCAATTCTAAGACTCCTCTTCTGTCATTCAAGATGGCCAAACTGCTCCTCAGACTGCCTGATGCAAACTGTGCATTTGGTAGCATGAAGTACAGGGCTGGACAAGTGCAGTGACCCGCTGGTTCACTGCTAAAGGGTTAATGTTAGGGTTCACTGTTACGGCTGTTAAAGTGTTTACTGTGATGCTATGATCTAACCAACCTCCGAGGGAAAGAAGCACTGAATTATTTCCGACGGTAGAGGATCATAAAGAGACAGTGCTTGGACAGAATCTGTAAAGCACACATACAGCTTTATACTGCACATGTTTTGGGTTATATTGCTTCTGGTGCCTTTGACACTACTGTTGAATAGCCATCTGAGCTCGGACTGCACCTCGCAGTTGTACATCGCAAAGAGTTATTGAGAGTGATTGCTCACCTATAGTCAATTGGGAAGATTGAACATATCTGTAGGAAGAGACTCAGGAAGGACCATCCTGGTAGCCACCCCCTATACACAGCCTTTCGGAAAAGCCTACTTTGTGAAATACTTGTTCCTACTGTTAGTATTTGCACTGTGAACCTCAGTTGAGACCTTGCATCATACTACCCATTCACCCAACATCAAGCGAACTCCATCCACCACCAAGAAGGAGACCCCAATGTCCAGGGTGAGCCCCAAGGGGAAGAAAGGTTGCGTCACTCCAACCACCAACCAAGTGTGGCTTGGGGAAGTGCTGGAGCAGGGATTAGCCACTGTTAGTCCACCCCCTGGAGCAGACCATCATCCCGCAAATGTAGAAAGTGTTTTGGGCTATAGATGTACAGTGTGCACCAGATAGTCTGAGAAGCAGTGCAGAATAGGAGCCTGAGAATGAAAAGATCTGCAACGACAAAGACAAAAAGGTCACAATGTGAGTGTTCTGCTCCTCAGTTAATCTGAATTTTATTTTCTTGATCCAAGGGGTCACTTTAAGTTATATTAGGGTCATCTGATAAAATTTGAATTTTTTACCTTAGGTGAGTTGTAATGTTTTTGTGATAATGAACCCCGCTATGATCATGGGCAAGATTCTGTGAGTGAAAAAAAACCTTGCAGTTGGACTTTGTTCTCTGGATCAGCCAGGGACATTGAATACTATGCGCTGTGTTTTTCTGATTTTCTTTTCTTTTATTATAAGACTAGTAAATATAGATATGCAGAATGGAGCATCTTCCTTGTGATGAGTAGAATTCAGTCTATTTTTTTTTTCTTTTAGTCTTTCTTTGATTTTCCACAATGTACGGTATTCATATCAGAATTAAGTTAGCTTTTTCTTGCCTTGGGATATGACACATCTCTGCATGGGATACAACTGTATGTAGACAGTAGCTCTGTGTTATATCCTAGGACAAGATAAATAAGCCACTCAGACTTCCGATAAGAAAATGTGTTGTAGGATGGCTCTTTTTTAGAAGGTTTGTTTGGTATGTTAATTCACAGGATAATTTCTCCCAGCTGATAAGAGTTGTATAACCTTAGAAAACATGACTGCTTCTTTCCTGAAACAGCACCCTTTTTGTCCACAAGTTGTGTCTGCTATTACAATTCAGCCCCATACCAAGCTTCACAACCTACATACAAAACATGAACATCATAACAGTCTGGTTAAAGGGGTTTTCAAAACTCAAGAACCCTCCAACATACCGTACTCTAAATGAGTAAAAAAATATCAAATAATATATTAACTGTTTAAATACAGCACCATGACTGTGGTGTCAGTTTGATGGTCCCTACTTGCAGCTCGCCTACTTCATAACACTTGCAGCTGCCCGGAGAACAATGGCAAGGATAAGTATGACTCTTTTTCACCAACTTTTTCACTTTATTTCTCCGTAATAGTATATCGATGTCATTGAACTGATTTTCCGTAAGCCATGGAGAAGCAGAGCGGAGGATGAGAGTACTAATGGTTCTGGATGCAAATTATTCACACTGGCAATTCTCACATTGATGCTCAATATGGCCAGGGCAGTGATAAGAGGGTGCACCCTTTCATCCCTTAGGGCCCACCCGGATCTTTGGGCTCCTGCCTCATGGTAGTTGGGGGTGCCCTTGATTATTGCAAGGGTGCAAGTCAGAAGATGTAGATGCTGTGGCCAATGTGTGGTGCTGGAGCCAGTAACCAGGCTAGTTGTAGAAAATAAATGTCTTTCTTTACTAAAGTGCAGAATGGGAGTTGTAGTACACTGTACTGTATAAAAACACAGTTCCAAATAATTCACCATGCAAATCTTCAGTTATCAATGTATGGATTTGATCAAGGATGGGGATTGTAGTACTCCTTCCTTTCTAGCTTCCCAGAGTCTCTCTCTCTCTGCAGAATTTAAGGCTTGCAATAATACTTCTGCTCCTCATATAATAGGCAACATGGGGTTAATGTGGGGTACATGATGGGGTTATTTACTGTTAAAGTGAGGCACATGGAGGTCCGAATTAGTGCCTGTTATGCCTTTTATGTGAGGAGGTACTTGATGGAGTTACCATCAATGACAGACACATGATTTTAACAATTTAGACTTCCATTTGCCTCACATTATTAGTAAATTACCCCATCAAGCAAGTACCTCCTCATTTAATGGGCAATCAATACTTAGCCCCAAAAAAACACACAAAAATACACATTCTGGGCAATATGGGATTAATGTGCGGGTATTACTTTTTTTTTTTTCCATGGTATCGATTCTCGCAATAGTTTTCTTGGTATCGAAACCGAACAAAAAATTCTGGTATCAGAATCTCTTGTATGATTAATTAATAAAGGACATCCATTCCTAGTTTCGATGGATTTAACATGTCATTTTGTTTACCTGGCCATACATAATGATGTATCTTAATGACCTTTGTGTCAGATATCTTCACATTCCCAGATCACTTGCTACCACAAATAGATTTTCAAACATGTATCAGATCATCAAAAGCGCAAAATATTCCCGCATACAGCTTTCTTTCTCTTGCATTTTTTTTTTCTCAGTGAGCATTGCCTAGCCTAAAAGACTCTTTATCCCAGCTCTGATGCTCTTCGCACAGAGAAACAGTAATCCCTGAGAGCTACATCAAAGGCCTCCTACCTAGCATTCTGAGCACCCCTCTTTCTATATCTGAGGGGCAAAATCTTCGCAACAGCTATATTGCAGGCTGGTTCCTTTAGGAGAAGACTCTTGATTTTGTTAATGTTCAGCACGCTGGTGGTTAGCACTGGTGCTTCGCAGTGCTGGGGTCCTGGGTTTGAATCTGACCAAGGACAACATCTGCATAGGGTTTTTAAGTTCTCCCTGTGTTTGTGTGGGTTTCCTCCCACACTCCAAACTGGTTTCCGGTTTCCTCCCACACTCCAAAGACATAATGATAGGGAACTTAGATTGTGAGCCTCACTGGGGATAGCCTGATGCTAATGTCTGTAATGTGCTGTGGAATATAGCAGTGCTATTTTAAGTGCATTAAATAAATAAAAATAATATCATACATTGACTACAGGATAGTTACTTTAACTAGGTTGCACTACAGAAGCAGCTTTCTTTCTCTTGGAAGAGAGCGGATCTGCAGATCCTTTCCAAGGAACAATTGTCAGCCCTATAAGACTACCTATACCAGTTGTGATGCTCTCCACAAGGAGAATTAGTACTCCCTGAGCACTCATACATGGCATGATCCTCAGTCCAACCATCACATCAGCCTGAAAAATGTAACTAATTATGGCCTTATTAAAGGCTTGTCTCATTTCCGCCCTGTATGACCACCCTGTAACCCAGGATCGGTGGCCGTGCTAGCACACTAAAAGTTCATTTGTCTTTAGTGTGCAAGCACGGCCACCACTGCTGGATTGCAGGGTGGTCATAAGTCCTGAAAATGAACAGTGTATAATGCAATGGAAAAATAAATCAAGCCAGCAATGGAGGCAATATGGACAATCAAAATACATTAGTAAGTACCTTGTATTAACTTTATCTACATGATAAATGCAATTTAATGAAGTGAGACAACCCCTTTAACTAAGATAAAGGTTGCTTTAGGGGCAGCCTACTGATATTGGGGATGGGATAGGGAATCCATAGCCAAAGAAGAAGGAGATTCCCAGACTAAAGGTTGTACAAATACCAGGCATCAGGTAGCCAAAAGAACTATATGTTGGACACCAAAGCCTAACCTTTTGATTGATTTTTACTTGTAAACACAGTAAGGAACAGAAATATTTGAACACCCAGCGATTTTGCAAGTTCTCCCACTTAGAAATCATAGAGGGGTCTGAAATTCACATTGTATGTGCATTCCCACTCTGAGAGACAGATAAAAAAATCTGGAAATCCCATTGTATAATTTTTAAAGAATTTATTTGTCTTGCACTGCTGAAAATAAGTATTTGAACACCTGAGAAAACCGGTGTTAATATTTGGTACAGAAGCCTTTGTTTGCAATTACAGATGTCAAACGTTTCCTGTAGTTCTTGACCAGGTTTGTACACACTGCAACAGGGATTTTGGACCACTCCTCCACACAGATCTCCTCTAGATCTCTCAGGTTTCTGGGCTGTCGCTGAGCAACACAGAGTTTCAGCTCCCTCCAAAGATGTTCTATTGGATTTAGGTCTGGAGACTGGCGAGGCCACTCCAGGACCTTGATATGCTTTTTACGGAGCCACTTCTTGGTTATTCTTGTCTGTGTGCTTCGGGTCGTTGTCATGTTGGAAGACCCAGCCACGACCCATCTTCAATGCTCTGACTGAGGAAAGGAGGTTGTTGCTCAAAATCTCACAATAAATGGCCCCATTCATACTCTCCTTAATACAGTGCAGTCATCCTGTCCCCTTCGAAGAAAAGTACCCCCACTGCTTCACAGTAGGGATGGTGTTCTTGGGATGCAACTCATCCTTCTTTTTCCTCCAAACACAACGAGTGAAGTTTAGACCAAAAAGTTCTACTTTGGTCTTATCTAAGCAAATTACTTTATCCAATGCCTCCTCTGGATCATCCAGATGGTCATTGGCAAACTTCAGACGGGCCTGGACATGTGATGACTTGAGCAGGGGAACCTTCCATGCAATGCATGATTTGAAACCATGACAGCGTAGTGTTTTACCGACAGTGACCTTTGAAACTCTGGTCCCAGCTCGCTTCATGTCATTGACCAGCTCCTCCCTTGTAGTTTTGGGCTGATTCCTCACCTTTCTTATTATCAGTGATACCCCACGAGATGAGATCTTGCATGGAGCCCCAGTCCGAGGGAGACTGACAGTCATCTTTAGCCTCTTCCATTTTCTAACAATTGCTCCAACAGGTGATCTAGTTTTACCAAGCTGCTTAGCAATTGCCCCTTAGCCCTTTCCAACCTTGTGAAGGCCCACAATTTTGTCTCTGGTGTCTTTTGACAGCTCTTTGGTCTTGCCCATGGTAGTAGTTGGCGGCTGACTGACTGTGGGGTGGACAGGTGTCTTTAAAGAGCTTAGACAGGTGCTACTAAGTTAGATTAATGAGTGGAATAGAGGTGGACTTTTTAAAGGCACAGTAGCAGGTCTTTGAGAGCCAGAATTCTTGCTGTTTCTCAGGTGTTCAAATACTTATGTTCAGCAGTGCAAGACATATAAATTCTTTAAAAATCATACAATGTGATTTTCAGATTATTTTTTTTTATTCTGTCACTTAGAGTGGGAATGCACCTACAATGTGAATTTCAGACCCCTCCATGATTTCTAAGTGGGAGAACTTGCAAAATCGCAAGGTGTTCAAATACTTCTGTTTCTCGCTGTAGCTGGACCACTAAATTAGTTTTACTGGCATCTGCAGTGGACACATTGGCTCCTAATGTCTATAGTATGTTGCCCATCCGTGATCAATCCACAAGGAAATGATGGGCAGCTTTTAAGTAAGTGATTCAAGAAAATTATGGAGTGAAATTCAAGACAATTTTACTTCTTTTGGACCATATTTTGCTAATTTAGAATTCCAACCTGGTGACGGATCCCCTTATCAAGGCTCTACACATCATTGTGCCTATGCTGTGCCCATTTCATGATACTTGCCAATGTTTAGCTACCGCAATTATTTTATTTCTCCCCTAGCTGTGCAGTTATTGCCCGCAGATATAGCTGATACTGTTTTATTCAATACTTTCATCTCTACCTTCTTTTTCACTCCATCTTAATGTGTAGCCAAATGAATGGCAGAATATTCATTAGCTCTTTGATCTCTTTTTAGTGCAGAAAATATACTTTACGATGACTCATGAGACTAGTTGAAGCCCCCAGTTAACAATAAAACATTCAAATTTATGCAAAGCTACAATGAAAAAAATTAATTAAAAATAATATCGCTGACTCTCGTTAATTGAGATGACTTGTTCGTTTTCTGAAAAGCTTTCATAGAGGAAAGAAAATGATAAGACATGCGGTGTGAGCTCTGCAGTACAATAGAGTACAACATCTCAATTAACACTAAGCAGAGCATAGGAAGAATATGGCACGCATCTACACTAACTACTGCAATATAATGAAGTAGGATAGTACATGTTTTTAGTTAAAGGGAATGTCCCATGAAAAAAATATTCTGCGGTTTTCAAATCAGCACTTGCATCTGAATACTTTAGTAATAGGATGTAATAAAAAAAAAATTTGTATACAAACTGACTTCTTCTATAAAATACATCTGTATAGAGCCACCTGCTGTTTGTTCTTTTCCTTATCTCTGTGTCCACCTCACTAAGTTGGTCACACATGCTCAGTTCCATCCCTAACTGCCACCAGCTAGAACTACTGTTAGAACCTGTGGCAGTTACAGAGGAAGTGAGCTGCAGCAGAAGGACACCCCCCCCCCCCCCCACCCCCAGAGCTGTGATAGGGAGAGAGCTGCAGCAGAAGAACATACCCCCTGAGTTGTAATAGAGAGAGAGCTGCAGCAGAAGGACATACACCCTGAGCGGTAATAGGGAGAGAGATGCTGCAGTAAGAACAAGCCCCCTGAGCTGTCACCTAAAATAAGTCTAGCAAAGCAGCTGGAGCAATGAACGGGGAGATCATTGGATCCATGCGAGCCACAGGACTGGTTCTAGCTTTGTTAAAAAAAAGATTGTCATGTACTATATGATGTCAGATTTTTTTTTACATTAATCATGGGGTAACTCTTAATTGTCTTTAGTTCTTAATGAATACCTCCAATAGCATGAAAGTATGATCTGGGTATTTGCACTCTGTCTCTCTTTATTGAAAGGATTGTCACATCTGTTCCTGTCTGTGAGATGGAGCCAATTAATAAGAACAGTTCCTAATTAAAAGGGAACCTGACACATTGAACATGGTGATGACACATTGAACGTTGTGATAAGATGTCAGAATCATGTTATAGAGCAGGAGGAGCTAAACAGATGGATATATAATTTTATGGGAAAATATTCCATATAAATTGTATTTTCTTCATTTAATTTCCTGCTCAGTCTGATAAGACCTCCCACTGGAATGCGGTGTGCGACCCCATTGAACTTAATGGGTCCATATCCAAGCCACATTTTTCCAAATACAGGTCATGTGCAGGAGCCCACTTATACAGATTTTTTCCCCCCAAAACTATATATCAATCTGCTCGGCTCCTCCTGTTCTGTAACATATTGCAGGCAGAACAGACACCATGTTTCTAACCAGTGAATGCATGCCTGGCATATTGTATATATCCGGCAGGCAGACCAGGTCTTTAACTCGTTTGCTACTAGCGCCATTCATGTATAGAGCTGAAGCGAAGTGCAAACATGGCGGCCGCTCGCGCGTGCAGCTGGGGTCATTGCCGATAGGTTTCCGCGGTCATTAAAGCCTTCAGATGTAGTAATCAAGTGAGAGCATGGCACCTGAAGGTTGAAAAACCCAAAAGCCCGAGCTTCCGGGATTCTTACTGGCATCCTCTGCGGCCAATGAGGATGCCAGTAATTGAATTCAATACTCTGGATCTCTCTGAAGAGACCCAGGGTATTGAAGCTTCAATTTCTTTTTTTGCCAGCAGGCTCTCCACAAAGATAGACCCTCGCTACAGGTCCTAAATGGTGGCCTTTTTTAACACCCAAGAGGGATGAAAAACTCAAGTACTAACGAGACATCCTTTGTAGTCGGCTGGTCGCTGCCTATGCACGTCATCGCCCATACTTACAAAGGTCTAATCGAGGGGACCCTCTGAGCTCAAGTTCCACTGCCATGACTGCTGGAATGGGTTGGGGGCAGGAGCAGCACCAGCTCCATCAGCAGCAACCTTAAGTATTTAATCTCATATGATGAGTTTTCTTGACCTGCCTACTGAAGATACCAGTTCCTGATGCAACAGACTAGATCATTCTGGCAGTAATGACCTAACTGTAGTTTGCTGCCACACTGGAACATTGTGACAAATGGCCCATTACTTCTGCCCACGTCCTGCTGTCACTATTGTGATGCTGTCATCTGCCTGATGCCACACGCTTGCTGCCTCTACTGCCACCCGCCCCCACTGTGATCCATCACATGGTTCATAAAATAATGGCTGCACAACATTTCACATACAAACAATAGAGCTGAGAAATGGGGATCATTCTAAATTAAAGTGGTACTATACCTACTATAAATGAAAAAATAGAAGCTCTTTGCGCACATTTTTGATCGAACGTGTGTCGGTCCCATCTACCAGGCGTCAAGGGGGCTTCCGCAGACGTGTACCTAACACTAATATACCGCCTCTCTTGGACTTACCTAAGCCTACAATTTCAGGGCAGTGTAGGAACCAGCTACATTTATACTCTGCTCAGAAGCCCCAGACAGATGGGCATTGCCCAGTCCAAAAGAGGCGCTACCCTCAATATATACTACAAGATAATTTAGACTCGCACATTCATATTCATAGTCACAGGTGCATATCAATCAAGCAAACATGGTTGATAAAAAAATGGCTGCACAACATTTCACATACAAACAATAGAGCTGAGAAATGAGGATCATTCTAAATTAAAGTGGTATTGTACCTACTATAAATGGAAAAATAGAAGCTCTTTGTGATCCATCACGTTATCCCTGTTTTGGACCCATTCCTGTTTTTGCCTTACCATTACCAATCGTGATCAAATACGGATGCAAAAAACTGACCAAATTCTGACCGCGTGATAGAGTCCATTGAAGTCCTGCCTGCAGGACTTCTTTTCAATCTGAATAAAGCCAGTTTCAGAGTCAAATGGCCAAAACTCATGCAAATTCAGCATGAGGACTCTATCACATGGTCAGTATTTTTCATCAGGATTTTATCATGATTTGGAATCCAACAGTAGAAATTTGGACCCACTCCTGTTTTGCCTTACCAATAGTGTTGAGCAAGAATATTTGAATAGAGAATTTTAATCTTGAATATAGGCACTTCGAGAATTCGCGAATATTTAGAATATAGTGCTATATTTTTGGAATGACGAATATTCGTAATTTTTTTCCATCTGAACACATGATTCCTCCCTGCTTCTTGCTTGTGGGCCAATGAGTCATTGGCCCGCAAGCAACTTAAGCAGGGAGGAATCATGACTTCAGATGGAAAAAAATGACGAATATTCTAAAAAACAAATATATACAGGTAGCACTATATTCAATATAGTGCTATATATTCATTTTTTAGAATATTCGTCATTCTTTTCCATCTGAAGTCATGATTCCTCCCTGCTTAAGTTGCTTGTGGGCCAATGACTCATTGGCCCACAAGCAAGAAGCAGGGAGGAATCACGTGTTCAGATGGAAAAAAGGAATATTCTAAAAATGAATATATAGCACTATATTCTATAGTGCTATATATTAATTTTTTGACCCACGCCTGTATTGAGCGCGCAATATTCGCATATTACGCAATCATTACCTTGCCAAATTTCACGTAAAAAAAAGAATGTAGAATATAATAAAATACAAATTCGCGAATATATGACGAAAATTCTACAAAATATTTGCGATATATCACAAATTCGAATATGACCCCTGCCGCTCATCACTACTTACCAATACTGATCAAATGCTGACCAAATACTGATGGTGTGAAGGCGGATGCTAAAAATACAGGATCTGCTTTTTTGGGGTGTTCTTTTGATGGATCAGAAGAATGAAAAAATAAACAGTGATGTGAACACAGCCTTACTGCTGACACCCTCCCACTGAATTCACTACTTGATGTTTGGGCCACTGCAAGTCCATGCCTATAAATTAGACCTGACACTAAAATTCACCTGTAAGGTGGAGTTCATACTTCTGTTATTTTGTCAGTTTTTTCCATCACTTATTGTGAAGCAAATTCAGGAGCCAAGCCTACTCTCGGATTAGGTGTCATAAATAGATCTGCACGTTTTCTGTGGGTTTGACCTGCACCTGCTTTAGGCTACTTTCACACTAGCGTTTTTCTTTTCCGGCACTGAGTTCCGTCAAAAGGGCTCTATACCGGAAAAGAACTGATCAGGCATATCCCCATGCATTCTGAATGGAGAGTAATCCGTTCAGGATGCATCAGGATGTCTTCAGTTCAGTCATTTTGACTGATCAGGCAAAAGAGAAAACCGTAGCATGCGGTTTTATCTCCGGCAAAAAAAACTGAAGACTTGCCTGTATGCCGGATCCGGCATTTTTTTCCATAGGAATGTATTAGTGCCGGATCCGGCATTCAAAATACCGGAATGCCGGATCCGTCCTTCCGGTCTGCACATGTGCAGACCTTTAAAAATGAGGGGAAAAAAATACCAGATCTATTTTGCCTGATGATACCGGAAAAACGGATACGGTATTGCAATGCATTTTTCTGACCAATCAGGCATTTTTCAGACTGATCAGTCAGAAAAAATTACATGCGTTTGCATACAGTTTGCCTGATCAGGCAGGCAGTTCAGGCAACGGAACTGCCTCCCAGAATCAAACAACGCAGGTGTGAAAGTACCCTAAGGCTGATAATAACCAAACAAATAAGTGAGGTGTGAACTAAGCCTAATAGTGACGAACAGTCATTCTACAGCTAATAGAAGGAATTCAAATGTATGTGTATGCACTACCGTTACATGGATTAAAAGAAACCTTTTTCTCCACCTTTTTACTTCATTGGCGCTGCTTCCATGTTCTTATTTTGTTCTACTAAAGAGTCATTGGGACACCTTCAGGGGTGCACAGCGTTTTTTTGTTTTGTTTTTGTTTTGTTTGTATTTTTTGCTGTACTGATGGATACTGTATGATTTTTTTTGTTTAGCTAGGAGTTAGCTAAGAATGGCGGTGGCCTGCATGAAGATGCACTAATCCATATAAGTGACCTGTCTGTCATTCTTATGCACAGTAAATGTTTGGCCTCTTTCAGACGGGCGTTGTGGGAAAATGTGCAGGTGTGTTGCGGGAACACACGCGATTTATCCGCCCGAGTGCAAAACATTGTAATGCGTTTTGCACTCGCATGAGAAAAATCGCGCATGTTTGGTACCCAAACCCGAACTTCTTCACAGAAGTTCAGGCTTGGGATCGGTGTTCTGTAGATTGTATTATTTTCCCTTATAACATGGTTATAAGGGGAAATAATAGCATTCTGAATACAGAATGCTAAGTAAAATAGCACTGGAGGGGTTAAAAAAAAAAAATTTTTTTTTTTTTTACCTTAGTCCACTTGCTCGCGTAGCCGGCATCTCCTTCTGTCTTGATCTTAGCTGTGTGTAGCAACAGGACCTGTGGTGACGTCACTCTGATCATCACATGATCCATCACCATGGTAAAAGATCATGTGATGGATCATGTGATGACTGTGATGTCACCAAAGGTCCTTGTTGCTACACAGAGCTAAGATGAAGACAGAAGGAGATGTCGGCTACGCGAGCAAGTGGATTAAGGTGAGTTAAATATATATTTTTTTTTAACCCCTCCAGCGCTATTTTACTATGCATTCTGTATTCAGAGTGCTATTATTTTCCCTTATAACCATGTTGCTTGCTTGCGGATGCTTGCGATTTTCACGCAACCCTATTCATTTCTATGGGGCCTGCATTACGTGAAAAACGCAGAATATAGAGCATGCTGCGATTTTCACACAACGCACAAGTGATGCGTGAAAATCACTGCTCATTTGAACAGCCCCATAGAAATGAATGGGTCGGGATTCAGTGCGGGTGCAATGCGTTCAACTCATGCATCGCATCCGCGCGGAATACTCGCCCGTGTGAAAGGGGCCTTTCACTACCAAAAAGGACTAGCAATGCGTGTTGCTACACTGCACAGTGATGTACACCAGGATACATTTTCCCTAAAGTTTAACTACAGACGGGATAGACCTGATTTAACATCCTTTGTGACAAAGTATTTCTAATCAAATCAAATATTTTGGGAAAATTCGCTAAGTGACTGAATCAAATTTTTTAAAACTTCGCTCAGCTCGATTTACAATGCTAGATATTTTCTGTCTACCTAGATAGTGTTAGTCAAAGGCGAATAATAAAACGTGCATAATAATATTACATTAGACAGTGTATTAGTGATAGCATGAGACAAAAAACAGACAGCCTAAAAAGTTGCATATAGTAAAAAGAGAAAGTAAGGACTGCCACCTAGTGGCTGTAGTCATATATTCAGTTCTGCTTAACGCAAAGCAGAATGTTACCTTTTTTCATTTTTTTTAGGACTATCCTGTTTCACTTGAGAATATATTACATTTTCTATAAAGCGTGTTGACCCTGAAAGCAATTTTGCTCTATGCATGGCGATTCAATCAACATCGTTTTAAATAACTGAGTAAAATTCAGTACCATTCACCTGTAATGTTTTTATTCAGCAGCAATCACATGGACTTCTTTAAGCTCCTTTCAGATGAATGGGGCATTTGCCGAAATACCTGCAACAAACCTGCGGTGTGTGACTTCACCCAGAGCTTCAATCACAGTTCTGCTGTGTTGCGATTATAAGCAATTGCCCTCCGTGTTGTCAGCCAGACCCCTCACCACTGAAGGGTACAGCCCAGGGGCGTAGCTATAGTGGAAGCAGGGTAATCGGCTCGAGATGGGGGGGATAAATAGCTGCTGTGCGGTCCCGTCAGTTCTAGTTACACCACTGGTACAGCCACACATGCAGTTTTTCAAGCCAAAACCAGGAGTGAATTTAAAAAGGAGATGCAGCATATGTCCTTGAGAATTTCACTTGTTTTTTTGTACTCCCATCATTTAAAGGCTGGGGACTCCTTTGCAACAATATTTTTTAATTATTGAATTGCATTTATTTTGTGTTAAACATGTTTTTTTTTAATATAGTTGAATTCAAATCTGTGCCTTATTTGGCTTCTACAACTGGCATGTACTGTATACACACTATATTGCCAGCTGCAGACAGCCGTTCTGTGATAAATATTTCTGTCTGATAACTCGGGTCTCCAGTCCCTCCTTGACCTCTTCTGAACAATCTGATGATCGTGAACATGGTTAAAGGGCTTCTGTCACCCCACTAAAGTGATTTTTTTTTTTTTGGGCTAGTCAAATTAGTTATATTGCGATATATGACAATATAATTGTGTTACTTACTTTGATCCAGCAGTTTCTGCAAAAAACAAAGTTTTAATATATGTAAATTCGGTCTCTACCAGCAAGTAGGGCGGCTACTTGCTGGTAGCTGCTGCAGAAATCCGCCCCTCGTCGTGTTGATTGACAGGGCCAGCCGGGATCTCCTCCTCCGGCCAGCCCTGTCAGTATTTCAAAAATCGCGCGCCTGTGTGGATTCGGCGCAGGCGCTCTGAGATGAGGAGGCTCGTCTCCTCAGCACTCCCTCAGTGCGCCTGCGCCGATGACGTCTTCTATTTCGGTGATGTCATCGGCGCAGGCGCTCTGAGGGAGTTCTGAGGAGACGAGCCTCCTCATCTCAGAGCGCCTGTGCCGAATCCACACAGGCGCGCGATTTTTGAAATGCCGACAGGGCTGGCCGGAGGAGGAGATCCCTTCTGTTGTGTCGTGGTCATGGTAACTTGCGGGTCGTACCGTTCACTATTATCAGATGTGATGTAGTAACACCACACTACAATCTTATAGTCACAGCGTAGCCCTAGCCTACTGTAATTCAGCTCTGCTACACTATTACATTGGTATTTATTGCATTTCTATATGATTTTATTTTTGGGTGGAATTTATAATTATTTGCACATTCACTTTACCTAAAGCAGAGACCCAGATTCACTAACGTGTCTGCACGAAGATTCTGTCTAAAAACTGGTGCAAATCAGAGCAGCTAAGGTTTCTACACTTTTTCTGATTTGCTCAAAAGAGGTGAGTCTAAGTGGTAAAGGGTGGAGCATTACATAAAAAGGTGTGGCCTAAGATGCAACATTTTGTGCCAAACTTGCACCACAATTCTGGAGTAAAATTCTGTCTCAAAGTAAGCCAACCAGTATAAAGTTAGAAAAAAGTGTCTATCCCAGCACCACATTTATCATCCAGCCTGAGCCCCTGATGCAGGTGTAGCCATCCGATCTAAGCTTAAACCATCTATAAGATCAGTAAATCTGGGCTAGAGTATCCGTTCTCATCTGGAGAAATGTTCCTGTGAAAGTCTGGCCGTCATTCATAAGCCCCCAGCTGAGTCTCATTATCGGCATAAGTGGTGACCAGCTGCGTTTGCACAGCTCCACTATCTGCACTGACCGAGTTTTTCCCAGCACAGATTTATGAATGGTTGCGTGCATTGCTCTACTTCAACTTTTTTATGTTTTTTTATTTTAGAGCAGAAGATGGGGAGATCCACCCTGAAATCTGCAGACTTTACATACAGCTGCAGTGCTGCCTAGAAATGTATACAACCGAAATGCTGAAATCCATGTGTCTTCTAGGCTCCCTTCAGCACCAGCGGAAAGGTGAGTCCCATTGTTGTTGATTTTCTCGATTATCCCATTTATCATCTTTCCACAGATTAGAGGGTACATGTTGGATTTCTAGAGGGGATGGTCTCACTGCCGAGAACCCCAACAATTCTGAGAACAGAGATCCCTGAGTGCCCTGGCTGAATGGAGGAGTAGTACGCATGTCGTTCCACTATGTCATTGACTTCGGACTGATGGACATGTTGCCCAACTCAGACAGGGACTCTTGTTTTCATGATTGCTGGGTTTATGGGATAACCCTTGTAAAAAGATTACCAAAATCTGACATTTTGGTAACTTTTGATGTTGAGTCCTCTACAGTATTTGAAAAGTAAAGAGGTGGAAAAACTACAAACATCCCCCGTATACTCCTAGCAACACTATTGCCTTCCACAGGTGTCCTCTGAGTATGTGCCACCGAGCTGCAGGAGATGAGGTTATGGTGCCCAGCCTGGAAAGAACTCTCTTCCATACACCCCACCAAGTTTTATATGAGGCCTTACAGCACAGTAGTACTTGGAGGATGTGGAGTTTCAGCGATCCATGTGTGACCACATAATTTATATTCATTAGGTTAGAAATGTAAATGACAGTCTAAGTTGTGTTCTTATATTAATTTGTCTGTAAAGGTTCTCATTCATCCAGGTCATGGTATATCAGTATAAGCCAGAGCAACTGGACTTCTTGTATTATCTCTTGAAGATGTTTCATCAAAACACAAGAAGAGCAATATTGTGTATGCAGTCCAATGATGTCCAATTGTACATTGGGGAAACAAAACAGCAGCTACACCAGCGTATGACCCAGCATAGAAGAGTCAATCCTGTGGTCAGGACACAACAGTGTACCTACATCTTAGAGGAGATTTGTCACCAGATTTGTACCTTTGAAACTGGATGACCTGTTACATGGTCCCTTGGCAAATCACCTATATAAAATATCTAAAGCACACTGCGGACACAATATACAAAAGTATCAAATATATCTTTATTAGATCATTAAAAGAACATCTTAAAAGACAAATAAGCAAAGGCATTGACACTCCAAACACATGTATCGTGCCAGCTTCTTCAGGGGAGATAGAGTTGAGTGGGAATGAGCACCTATCAATACCTCATATGGATCATTTGAACATCTGAAATCGATTGATAAATCATACCTGTCATCTATGTTATGACACCATCTCCCACCTTCGAGAGCGCCATCACTTCATGAACGGACTGCGTCATCATGCATCAATTATTTGATGCGCATGCCGGAAGGCTGGGCGGCGCCATAAATTTAAAAATAACATAAACAGAACCCACCACAAGCATTAAACTTCATACAATATAAATCCCATACACAGATATACCCATTATGGAAGATACAGAGGTAAATCTTAAGTAAAGTGTGTCCCGTACGCACTGATCACATGATCGGGTGAGGACAGGGTACATAGTGCAAGTCCAGCAAATCAGACATTCGCACTGGACCACAAACACCAAGGCGCTGTATCAGATATGGGCAGATGTCAAGAACTTCTGGTTTCAACTATATATATATATATATATATATATATATATAGTTGCAAGAAAAAGTTTGTGAACCCTTTGGAATAATACAGATTTTCTGCACAAATTGGTCATAAAATGTGATCTGATCTTTATCTAAGTCACAACAATAGACAATCACAGTCTGCTTAAACTAATAACACACAAATAATTTAATGTTACCATGTTTTTATTGAACACACCATGTAAACATTCACAGTGCAGATGGAAAAAGTATGTGAACCCTTGGATTTAATAACTGGTTGAACCTCCTTTGGCAGCAATAACTTCAACCAAACGTTTCCTGTAGTTGCAGATCAGACGTGCACAGCGGTCAGGAGTAATTCTTGACGATTCCTCTTTACAGAACTGTTTCAGTTCAGCAATATTCTTGGGATGTCTGGTGTGAATCGCTTTCTGGAGGTCATGCGACAGCATCTCAATCGGGTTGAGGTCAAGACTCTGACTGGGCCACTCCAGAAGATGTATTTTCTTCTGTTTAAGCCATTCTGTTGTTGATTTACTTCTATGCTTTGTGTCTTTGTCCTGTTGCAACACCCATCTTCTGTTGAGCTTCAGCTGGTGGACAGATGGCCTTAAGTTCTCCTGCAAAATGTATTGATAAACTTGGGAATACATTTTTCTTTCGATCATAGCAAGCCATCCAGGACCTGACGCAGCAAAGCAGCCTTAAACCATGATGCCCCCACCACCATACTTCACAGTTGTGTTTCTTCCAAACAACTCAACTTTGGTTTCATCTGTCCACAGAATATTTTGCCAGTACTGCTGTGGAACATCCAGGTGCTCTTGTGCAAACTGTAAATGTGCAGCAATGTTTTTTTTTTTTGGACAGCAGTGGCTTCCTCTGTGTTATCCTCCCATGAAATCCATTCTTGTTTAGTGTTTTACGTATCGTAGATTCGCTAACAGGGATGTTAGCATATGCCAGAGACTTTTGTAAGTCTTTAGCTGACACTCTAGGATTCTTCTTCAACTCATTGAGCAGTCTGCGCTGTGCTCTTGCAGTCATCTTTACAGGACGGCCACTCCTAGGGAGAGTAGCAGCAGTGCTGAACTTTCCATTTATAGACAATTTGTCTTACCGTGAACTGATGAACAGCAAGGCTTTTGGAGATACTTTTATAACTCTTTCCAGCTTTTATGCAAGTCAAAAATTCTTAATCGTAGGTCCTCTGAGAGCTCTTTTGTGCGAGGCATCATTCACATCAGGCAATGCTTCTTGTGAAAAGGAAACCCAGAACTGGTGTGTGTTTTTTATAGGGCAGGGCAGCTGTAACCAACACCTCCAATCTCATCTCATTGATTGGACTCCAGTTGGCTGACACCTCACTCCAATTAGCTCTTGGAGATGTCATTAGTCTAGGGGTTCACATACTTTTTCCACCTGCACTGTGAATGTGTACATGGTGTGTTCAATAAAAACATGGTAACATTTAATTTTTTGTGTGTTATTAGTTTAGGCAGACTGTGATTGTCCATTGTTGTGACTTAGATGAAGATCAGATCACATTTTATGACCAATTTGTGCAGAAATCCATATAATTCCAAAGGGTTCATATACTTTTTTTGCAACTGTATATATATATTTATTTAATGTAAATATGTTCCTCCCCCATACTCACACTGGATACTAATCACAGTAATTGCAATAAAAGAAAAAACATAAATGGAATCAATGAAAGGGGGGTCCACATGCATAATAAGGAGATGGAAGAACACTGTAGAACCATCCATTGTAAAAACCAGATGATAGGTAGATTAAACCAGACAATTTGCTTGTTGGATCCAAACTAGTAAGAAAAAAATATATATCACATACAACATAGAAAACAATCAGTTAAAAAATATATCTACAAAAGAACAAGGGACAAATCCCAAAGGATCACAAGAGGATCAGGATATAACGATATATAGAAACTGACTGACCTGTTACATGTGCACTTGGCAGCTGAACGCATCTGTGCTGGTCCATTGTTCATATGGGCCCGCATTGCTGAGAAAAATGATGTTTTAATATATGCTAATTAACCTCCAGTACAGGGGTCAGCAACCTTCGACACTCCAGATGTGATAAAACTACAACTCCCAGCATGCTCTATTCACGTCTATGGGAGCTCTGAAAACAGGTAAGCAAGTGTGCATGCTGAGAGTCTTAGTTTCACCATAGCTGGGGTGCCGAAGGTTGCTGATCCCTGTTCTAGGAGCAATAGGGGTGTTGTCATTACTCCTAGATGCTCAGCTCTCTCTGCAACTGCCGCACCCTCTGTACTTTGATTGACAGAACCACGTAGTGTAAACGTGACTACGCCTGCCTGGCCCTGTCAATCAAAGTACAGAGGATGTGGCAGTTGCAGAGAGAGCTGAGCCTCTAGATGTAATAACTACACCCCCTTTGTACCTAGATGCTCATTCACATATATTAAAAGATAATTTTTCTCAGGAGTGCGGGCACATAAGAACATGGGACCAACACAGATGCCTTCAGCTGCCACATGCAGATACAACAGGTCAGCCAGTTTTATAGGTATAAATCTGCTGACAGATCCCCTTTAAGGACAAAGGAGGCTTGTTTGATGACAGCAGGGTTCACATCTTAGACACAAAGGAGGACTGTTTCAGATGAGGTGTGAAACAACTAGTTATGTTAAACTAGAGAAATCAAGCTTGAATAGAGGTGGAGAGGAGCGACATCCATTGTCTGCCACTTACAATGCTGTTTTAATACCTCTCCCAAGGCAGTTTAATCACACCTTGTAGCGTCAGTCATGCACATGCAATCAACACCTTACCATCATTAGGTACTTGACTTTGTGTTGATTATGATAAACGGATAATGATGATTGAAGTATGAGTTACCAGTATTTAAAGCTGGGGATTTCTTATACATGTCATTCTAATTGAGAAAGCCAGTTGGATGATGAAAGGATTTGGACCTTTCTGGACCTCTACGACAACCTTGGTTTGAGACACTGACGTCAGGAAAGATGTTTCTCAGTTGGCAATAATAGACACACACAAGTATTACTGAGAAACACTCTAACTTTATTATGCTATAGCTTGGCCTTATATATGCAGTAGAAAAGTTTGCATAACAACAGAGTTGAACCAATCATAAAGATAAACATTGGTGCTCACACAGATACTACCGGAACATCCTTTTATGGTATGTAATACGTCACATATAAGAATGTACGCAGTTGTGCCGAATGACCCTGAATGAGACAAGAACGTTTGTTCTAGTTCTAGGATATTCCCAGAATCTGTCCTGGGACAGATAAGGAAACCTAACTCACAGCGGGGAGGGGGGTGTGAAACAGTGTGTGGGTGAGATATTATAACAATTCTGTACATGTAAGAGAAGACAAGATGGAGTCACATTTCTCTTCAGATGACTAGCGAAATGTCTTCAAGAGAAAATTCAACAAGTCCAGTTGCTGTGACCTTTTACCACTGATATATTTATAATTCTACATATGAATTATTCTTAACAATTCTACAGTGTTCAATCCCATAACACGGCATCCACATTTAGCAGTCAGTTGACCACATTGTCCACGGCTTCCCCAATTTGAGCCCAATGAATCCTGGCATTGTCATCTTGGAATATGCCCGTGCCATCAGGGAAGAAAAAAATCCCTTGATGGAATAACCTGGTCATTGACTATGTTAAAGTAGTCAGCTGACCTCGTTCTTGGAGCACATACTGTTGTTGAACCTAGATCTGACCAACTGCAGCAACCCCAGATCATAGCACTGCCCCCACAGGCTTGTACAGTAGGCACGAGGCATGATGGGTGCATCACTTCATCTGCCTCTCTTCTTAACCTGATGTGCCCATCACTCTGGAACAGGGTAAATCTTGACTCATCAGACCACATAACCTTCTTCCATTGCTCCAGAGTCCAATCTTTATGCTCCCTAGCAAATTGAAGCCTTTTTTTTCTGGTTTGCCTCACTGATTAGTGGTTTTCTTATGGCTACACAGCTTTTCAGTCCCAATCCCTTGAGTTCCCTTCACATTGTGCGTGTGGAAATGCTCTTATCTTCACTATTAAACATAGCCCTGAATTCTACTGTTGTTTTTCTTTGATTTGATTTAACCAAACGTTTAAGTGATCGCCGATCACAATCATTCAGGATTTTCTTCCCGCCATATTTCTTCCTCGAATACGATGGGTCCGCACTTATCCTTCCAGTTTTTAATAATGCGTTGGACAGTTCTTAACCCAATTTTAGTAGTTTCTGCAATCACCTTAGATGTTTTCTCTGCTTAATGCATGCCAATGATTTGACCCTTCTCAAACAGACTAACATCTTTTCCACGACCACGAGATGTGTCTTTCGACATGGTTGTTTAAGAAATGAGAAGCAACTCATTGCACCAGTTGGGATTAAATAATTTATTGCCAGCTGAAAGATAATCGCCCATGCAGTAATTATCCAATAGGAGGCTCATAACTATTCACTTAGTTAAATCCAGGTGGCGACTTTTTTTTTGGACAGGCAGTGTTAAATTATAAAAAAAAATCCAAAGCTGCGCTCACCTGGTTCCACTTGAAATTGCGCTGGGAGTAAAGCGCACTTGAGAATATAGAGGAAAAAAACATAGGGAGTCCAGCTTCCAAAAAGTGACGTACTTTATTCCAAAAATAAATTAAAATCCAACATGGCAACCCGGTCTACGTGTTTCGGATCTGCTAATGCCAATCCTTACTCATGACCAATAGTATAATATCCACACAAGCTTACATTCTAGGCTGAGAGCAAACTCTTAGGGTTAGGCCTCATGCACATGACTGTGTCTGTTTTGCGTTCCACAAACCCGAATCAGTAAAATATGGATGTGGTCCGTGTGTCTTCTGCATTTGTTTTGCCTGCATTGACTTCAATGGGTCAGTTTCCGGCTTTTTGGGGGCGTATTCTCAGTTTTTACGGAATGGACATACAGATGTGGAAAGCATACAGATGATCCGTGTGATTTCCGCTTCCATATGTCCGTTCCTCAAAAATATAGAACATGTCCTATACTTGGCTGCAAAATTCAGACCATGGACCCATTGAAGTCAACAGGTTCCCTAAAAATGTGGATGTGCCATGGACCGCATCCGTATTTTGGGTGTTCAAAATTTGCGGACCGCAAAATACATATGGTGGTGTGCATGAGGCCTAAGAAGGCCTTGGACTTGTATGGGCACTATATTACAACTCTGCAGAACTTAAAGGCTATACAGAGCCATTTGCATGTGTCCTAAAACTGGTCATTTCGAAAGTTTTAAAACTCCTTTAACTATAATTAATCAGACATCAACTTTCTAGCAATGGCTGGGTGGCTCCAGGAAAACAGAAGAGTTGGTAAATCTACTGCGAAGTACATGGAGACCTGCATTCTCCCAGAAAGCAGCCCTCCATGACCTCTAACTGTATGAGGCGCCAGAATGCCACATTCTTAGATAGATCCCTGGTGCCCATAACTGCTCTGAGGGAGACATGCTATAACTCACCACAGAAAGGGACATGATGTGTCGTAAAAAAGTGTCATTGTTTACATGGGAAAGCGTGAGCTGAGCATTTGAAAAGGGGCCTGTTCACATCCGAAAAAAATGTATAGCCCCACCTTTCACACACCACACACAGCAGTCTCCCACAGCCCTGCTTCACAACGTTGGCATGGATGGTTTAAATATTAAATATTTTTTCTATAATTTTTTTTTTGCTTTATAAAACAGTTGAATATACAGTTATAAAAATATAACATAGTATATATATTCATTATTAAGCCTGACCTTTCTTTGTATTCTTTATAATATTTTAATATCTTTTAATATCTTAAAGGAAAAGAGCATTGTGCTGGTCCAAAGATCATAGACTATAAAACAGATGACAGCTCAGAAGTTCCCATCCTAGAAGATACGTCGTCATCACCGGTGGATGTCCAGTACTGCTGGCAGGTTTCCACAGACATTGAGAACACAGAAAGGTAAATACAGTACGAATCCCAAAGAAAATAATCTTGATATGCTGTAATATAGAGGTATACTACCCTAGAAGAAATTCTTCCTGGGGGTTATACAGTACCTCTGACATACAAATTCATGGTAGGAATTTAGAAGGTAAGTTAAGTTCCACAAGCAGAGGAACAGCCTGCTGGAGTTCATTGTGTCCGGCCTAGCTGGATACTGCCATGCACCATTAGCCCCCAACGACTATAATGGGATCTGGTTGGTTTCCGGCATAAGCGTGCACCATAACCTGTGCGTGCACCAACACTTTTGTCTATTCAAAACTGCGCTCATAACGGAAACAAAATGGATCCCATTATAGTCAATGGCAGTATCCAGACATGGTGAACTCCGCCAGGCTGTTTTTCTGCTAGAAAAGCCTGTAGGATAGCTTTAGCAGAGGTGTGAAACTAGCCCAAGCACCTTACTGTTTGGATTTTTAGAGGTTCTGAGTCAAATGTCAGGTTGTGAAATTGTAGGTATTTGCCTTTTTCCTTTTTCACTTGTGCAGTGAGCCCCTGCGGGAGTTGGTGTAGAGGATGGGAGGGGTAGTGGCCCTGATGTGATGTTGTTGTGACACTGTGTCCTACTGTACCTCAGGCCATCGCTCCCTGGGGTCCAGTTCAATGAAAATGTAGCACTGAAGAAGGTGTCCACAGTTAAACGTAACAAACTATTTTTTACAAAGTTCAACGTAGAACTTGAAATACATTCCGTAGCAGCAGGCTTTTAGTTCAATTATTCTCTAGCACAAGAAAGGATATGGAGGCAGGTTGGTCAGTGGCTATTCAGCACTAAGATGATACTGGCCTAATGGTTACTTGCAGAAGAGTGGCTTGGTTGCTGTGCCTCACCTTACAGCAGTATCTGTAGATGCAGATGTAGAAGTTCACTCTACTGTCTGGAATATCAAGGCTTTAGTTGAGTCTGTTTTAAGCTGTTATTTTGGCAGGAGAAGGGTATCTGGTTCCTGAATTTCTCTCACAGGGAAAAAGATATGGCTTCTCTGAGTGGGTGCTCTACAAGCTGCTTCCTCACTCCTCCAGGACCTCTCTTGTCCCCTCTCCTCCTGAAACTCACTACTATTGACTTCCTCCTCCTGGCAGGAAGTTGGACAAGCCCACTCCTACAAAGAGGGGAGGAACAGGGTGTTTTTGAATAATTTGAGGACAGTAGGTTCTAAAATGGATTCATTTATGGGTAGTCCCCATAAATGACTTCATACTTGATTTGGTCCTTTAAAAGTTGGATTTTGAAATTTTCTTTAAAAATTTCTAAATTGCTTCTAAAATTCTAAGCCTTCTAACATCCTAAAAAATAAAATAACATTTACAAAATTATTCCAACATAAAGTAGAGATATGGGGAATGTTAAGTAATAACTATTTTATGAGTTATTACTATTCATCTTAACCCCTTCCCGACCGCAATCTGTATATATACGTGATAGCTGCACATACCCCGTGCAGCTACCACGTATATATACGTTCTGGCAGCTCTTTAATCCAAGAACTGCAAAGCGCTTGGATTAAAGCTTCTGCCCCTGCCCTGTATGCTGTCACGGACAGCATACAGTGCAGTAATGCCGGCAAGGGACCAATCAGAGTGGCCCCTTGCCGGCAATCGATCGGATTGGTTAGTCTGTACAGACTATCCAATCGGATCGCGGCAGTGAAAAAATGCCGGTTTCAGGCTCTGATCTGGAGCCTGAAATCACAGTGTCCTCGTGCCCCCCCCCCCCCGATCCATGCAATGCCGCCCCCCGATCTATGCAGCCCCCCATCTGTGCGGCATCCTGTGTCCACAGTGCCCCCTCCATCTGTGCCCCATCTTGTGTCCTCCAGTGCCCTCTCCTGCTGGCCGTGACAATTTCCACCCCCCTTCCAGCGCTGCCCCCCCGCTCGGTCTGCCCCGGTCTGCCCCCCCCCCGGCAGCGGCATCCATGGGGTTAATAGAGGGAGGGGGCTCCCTCTCTCCACCATCGGGGCTGCTGCGCTGCGATGGCAACCGGACGCTTTGCAAAGTATAGTACAGCCATCAGCCCCACTGGATCTTCATGATCCAAGAGGGACTTGATAAAAAAAATGTGAAAAAAAAATAAAAGTAAAAATAAATAAATAAAAATGTAAAATAATTTAAAAAATTGCCTTTTCCTATATAAAATGAAAAAAACTACACATATTAGGTATCACCGCATCCGTAACGACCGTCTCTATAAAGATATCACATGATAGACCCCGTCCGATAAACACCATAAAAAAAAAACGGTGTAAAAAAAGCCATTTTTGTCACCTTACATCACAAAAAGTGCAACAGCAAGCAATCAAAAAGGCGAATGACCCGCAAATTAGTACCAATCAAACCGTCACCTCGTCCCGCAAAAAATTATACCCTATTTAAGACAATCGCCCAAAAAATCAAAAAGCTATGGCTCTCAGACTATAGAGACACTAAAACATCATTTTTTGTGTTTCAGAAATGCTATTATTGTGTAAAACTTAAATAAATAAGAAAAAGTATACATATTAGGTATTGCCACGTCCGTAACGATCTTCTCTATAAAACTATCACATGACCTAACTCCTCAGATGAACGCTGTAAAAATAAATAAATGAAAACTGTTCCAAAACAGCCAATTTTTGAGTCACCTTGCCCCATAAAGTGTAATAATGAAGGATCAAAAAATCCTATGTACCCAAAAATGGTACCAATAAAAACCTCAACACTTTCTGCAAAAAACGAGCCCCTGCACAAGACGATTGGCAGAAAAATTAAAAACATATGGCGTTCAGAAAACCAATCCAGCACAATCTGCCTTCCAAAAACCGTATGGCATTCCTTTCCTTCTGCGCCCTGCCGTGTGCCCGTATAGCAGTTTACGACCACATGTGGGGTGTTTATGTAAACCGCGGAATCAGGGTAATAAATATTGAGTTTTGTTTGGCTGTTAACCCTCAATGTGTTAAAGAAATTTTTTTATAAAATGGAAAATCTGCCAAAAATGTGAAATTTAGAAATTTCATCTCCATTTTCCTTTAATTCTTGTGGAACGCCTAAAGGGTTAACAAAATTTGTAAAATCAGTTTTGAGTAACTTGAGGGGTGTAGTTTCTACAATGGGGTCATTTATGGGGGTTTCCACTATGTAAGCCCCACAAAGTGACTTCAGACCTGAACTGGTCCTTAAAAAGTGGGTTTTGGAAATTTTCTTAAAAATTTTAAGAATTGCTTCTAAACTTCTAAGCCTTCTACCGTCCTAAAAAAATAAAATGACATTTCCAAAATGATGCCAACATAAAGTAGACATATGGGGAATGTTAAGTAATAAATATTTTATTAGGTATGACTTTCTGTTTTAGAAGCAGAGAAATTGAAATCTGGAAAATTGTGAATTTTTCAAAATTTTGGGTAAATTTGGGATTTTTTCATAAATAAAGGTGAAATATATTGACTCAAATATATGACTATCATGAAGTACAATGTGTCACGAGAAAACAGAATCTCAGAATGGCGTGGATAAGTAAAAGTGTTCCAAAGCTATTACCACATAAAGTGACGCATGTCAGATTTGTAAATTTTGACCTGGACACTGGGGCATCAATGACCCTTGGTCATGAAAGTGTTAAAAACAGACATTCAGATTTAAAAATTTCAAATTTTTCAAAATTTATATTATAGATAAAGAAAAAACATATTGGCTCAAATTTACCACTAACATGAAGTACAAATATGTCACCAGAAAAACCTTTGCTGAATCGCTTGGATAAGTAAAAGCATTCCAGGGTTATTACCACGTAAAGCATGTCAGATTTGCAGAATGTGGCTTGGTCCTTTTGGTGAAAAGTGGCTTGGTTTTGAAAGTCTTGAAGATTTGTGTGCATGTCGGCTGAATGTAATGCTCTTAGTCCCATTTCTTCACCCGGTTCTGACACTCTTCCACCTGTGCAGCTTCCAGTACCCACGCAAGCACGGAGGCTCTGCTTCCACTACCCAAGCAGCAACTGTGCATGAACTGCCACATTTCCAGATGGTAGTGCATGAAGAATCACTGCTCCAGAAGTGAAAGCAGAGCCTCTGCGCTTGCACTGCTACTCGGAGCAATGGTGCAAGGGCAAGATTGTCGGGGTCAGGCAAGATGTCTGACCCCTGTCAATCAAGCGGCAGGAGAATATTCTTCACCGGCGGGGACAGCCCCTCACAGTTGAAGAATTCTGGCTGATGAGATGAACCAATTTGTAAGAACCGTTTTGACCATTCCTAATTGGGAGTGATGGCTGTCGGTCAAATGAGTGGTCAGCCGACACCTGACTTATGTGTATGGCCGTCCTAAGAGTCTGCCACCATGTATTCAGACTAATCAAGTTCTGGCTGCATATATAGATCACAGAAGATTTGTAGACTGCGTACCTTGTAGCTGAGCCTCAGCTCTGATGAGATGTATTAGGTCAGTATTGATTCTCAGTAAGCAGGTGGAGATGATATGAAAAGATACAGCATATAGAAATCCACACTGTTTCATGGGGTTAGGAAGACGAGAGTTGTCAACTTTCACTATCTTTGAGTCCAATCCTGGGATGAACAAGTTGCTTTTTTCTTTTCAGAGACATGAGGGAAATGAAAAACCTCTTAAGCAAACTCAGGGAGACCATGCCTTTGCCATTAAAAAACCAAGGTAAATGCATCACTATTGTTTTTTATTCGGAGAACTATTTCCTGACAAATGTAAGTGCACAATGAAAACCCCTATATACAAGGAGATCTTCATAGCTGAGGCATGCATTTTAGAGATTAATAAATTATAGGTTCCCAGACCATTAGGCTTGTCCAGGGGTTTTCCATTTTTTTTTCTATTAATCTTCCCCCCAAAGACTAGACTGTTGAAATAAATACTCACCTTGTCATCACCACTCTGTTCTGGCTCCCAGGTTCTCTTCACTGGTCTTCTGGTCTTCATTTGTCAGTTTTCCCATGGACGGGGTCAATCACCCAATGACAGGTCTAAGCAGTGACTTGTCCGCAAGAGGCATGTGACCCAGCATTAAGTATTCAGCCTGGAGACATGTCACTACTGAGGCCAGTCATTGGCTGCATCGGCACACATGAACCTAGCCATCCAGAAGTGGGATCGTGAGTGCAGTGAAGAGAGCCAGGGAGCCAAAGAGCTGGAAGCCAGTGGAGAGGACCAGGTAGGATATGGATTTCACAACAGGCCTGGCTTAGGGAGGAGGCAAAACAAAAACCTGGAAAACCCCTTTAAATTGGCTGCCCAAAAATATAAACTCATTCCCTGTCCACAGGACAGGAGATAGGTATTTGATTCATGGGGTCTGACTGCTGAGACTGTCCCGAGTTCACCAACTGAATGGCGCATTAATACGAGAATGAGTCCAGCATGCAGACATCCACTCCATTAATTTTCATGTCTGTATGCTGTCCAAGTATAGAATGTACAGAACCTGGACTGAACTCTGACACATTCTAGTCAATGGGCGAATTCACGTGTCCAATTTTCTTAAAGCACCATCGGTCCGTGCAGACAAAATTATAGCATGCTCTATTTTGGTCTGATTGTTCTCACTAGACTTGACCACAGAAGTGCCATGACTCTTCTCCCTCTGCCTTGACTCTTCTCCCTCTGCCCTAATTGTTCTCCTTGTGCACTGAATCTTCTCTCTCTGCCTTGACTCTTCTCCCTCTGCCCTGACTCTTCTCCTTGTGCCTTGACTCTTCTCTCTGTTCCTGAACTGGTCTCTCTGGTGCACAACTCTTTTTAAAGTAATGTTTTTATCTGAAACACCACAGCATTTCAGAGTAGGACATAGCTCTGTGTCATGAGGGATTTTATGATTCCAGACTAGCAGACTGCAAGAGTATAGTGTACGATGAACATAACCTTCTGTTTCGATATAATGTGCTTTTTACATAGTGAGAACAGCGTGACATGGAGAGTCAATTATACATGCATAACTAATTGCAGTAATTGTAGGCTAAGTGAAATGTTAAATTGGAATTCATTATAGTTTGTTCTATCCTCTTGTAGAACATGTAGTAGTGGGACTGTGGTTCCAGAGATTTCAACAAGAAAAAATTCTGTAAGAAATTGTCTGACCAGGTGTCATTTGCTTTCACCTCCTATTAAAAAATATGTAATATGGTCCCAGATTTATTGTTCTTAAAGGGGTTCTGCATGCTTTTTGTAAAAACTGCCCTTTTTTCTAACCTGTGGAAGACTGTTTGGTTAGGGTTAGGGATACCCGATACTCACTCTACTAATGCCACTATCTGGGTCCTGGACGAACATGTTCCCTAGTCTTCATTGGATGTGTTTCCTAGTCTTCGTTTTCAGTTGCATTTACTATTGTGCAGCTGAACAGGAAAAGAAGGGCACACATCCGGTCGGGACCCAGGTGGAAGTGAAATTCTTGGGAGTAGGTCATGATAATCTCAACTTGCAGCTTGAATTTAAAGGTCTTAAAGGGATTCTGTCACCAGTTTTTAACCCCCACATTCAAAAATATGGTTATGTGCATGGAGCTCTTGTGATTCCTAATGTGGTTTTATAAGCTAAATCTGTAGGCTCATTTAGTGTAAAAAACGTTTTATCTAACCTGTCATTCATCTCACTAAGGTGCCCAGTAGGATGCTCATGTCTTCCAGATGCCGCCCGCACCCGCCGCGGTTCGTGCCCAGCTCCTCCTTTGCTGTCATCACCGCCGCCTCAGAATCCTTTGCTACTCCTCCGGCTCTCCCTCACTCCCCCCTCCTTCTTCTCTAACATCCCGCGCGTGCGCACAGACCTGTGCCTGATGCGCCCGTGCGGACTTCTCCGTTCGGCTTTATTGAGCGAAGTGCGCATGCGCCAGCACTTCGCTCAACCTCCCGATGACCTGAAGGCTGGCGCCAGTGTTCAGGTCATCGGGAGGTTGAGCGAAGTGCCGGCGCATGCGCACTTCGCTCAATGAAGCCGAACGGAGAAGTCCGCACGGGCGCATCAGGCACAGGCCTGTGCGCACACGCGGGATGTTAGAGAAGAAGGAGGGGGGAGTGAGGGAGAGTCGGAGGAGTAGCAAAGGATTCTGAGGCGGCGGTGATGACAGCAAAGGAGGAGCTGGGCACGAACCGCGGCGGGTGCGGGCGGCATCTGAAAGACATAAGCATCCTCCTGGGCACCTTAGTGAGATGAATGACAGGTTAGATAAAACGTTTTTTACACTAAATGAGCCTACAGATTTAGCTTATAAGATCACATTAGGAATCACAAGAGCTCCATGCACATAACCATATTTTTGAATGTGGGGGTCAAAAACTGGTGACAGAATCCCTTTAAAAAAAATTGCTATCATAACAAACGTTTAAGGGAATTACAAAAAAAAACAAACATTTTAATGGGGCTTGCCAGCCTTTAACAAATTTTGGCTTCCCACCTGCTCCCTGCAGCTTGCTTCAGGGTCCTTTAGTCCACCACTGCTTCTGCCATTCTCTGGTCCCCGCTTGTAAACTTCTGGCATGGATGGGATCACGGGATAGGATGATGTGTCCCACAAGTCGCAGGTAATGTAACCCAATGATGGTCTGCTTGGGGTTACAGTTGTAGTCAGTCATTAGCTGCAGGAGCACACATGTGACCCCTGTCCGTGCCAGAAGATTGCAAGCAGGGACCAGAGCATGGCAAACACAGCAGTGAACCGTTAGACCCAGACTGAAAGGTAAGGAGCAGGCAATTATGCTTTCCTCTTCAAATCTGTCAGTCGAGGGGGTTTTGCCAGAATTTGTTATGAAGTTGGAGAACCGCTTTAACACTATGGAAACATTTGTGGGAACAGATGATAAATACAAATATTCTATTCTTTTACGCACAGACGACAGTAGCCTCCTCAACTTGGCACCTTATCCACTCGTCAGAAGAAGAAAGAGAAGATTCTTTGGATTGTGTTGCCTCATCTCCAGTTAAAAATCAAGAAAAGCCATTTTTTCCGCAGATACGCTATAATTTGACATTTGCCGTCATATATCGTATTGAGGTTGGTTAATTCATTATGTATTCAGTGTTGCCTAAACTGCCTTGTTTCAAAACTAGTATAGTTTGAAGATGAACGCCATGATTACTAATCGGTGGAGGAAGAAGCAAGTGAGATGAAGCCATCAGTAATGGCTGGATACACGACAAGGGACCTTCTGAACAATTTGATGTTCATGGCATACAATAAATATGCAAAACGCTTTGATGTCCTAGTATTGTGCTATAGGAAAACCATTCCATCGGCATCACAATGGAGGTTAACTATGGATAATAGTGGCAGCAATTATTATGCGAATATTGATGTATCAAGGCCAATAACTGTACTTTGTATTTTCAGTTTGTTCTCTCTTGTCTCGATCATACTTAGTCTTCCACAATGCATCAGGATTTTGTCCAAGAGCTCAGCCAAGTTTCTACCCTACTAGCTAGAGGATGAAAATAAAGTATTTATGGCTTGTACATATATTGTAATCTTGATGACGATCATCAGTATTTTCCTTTCAATCGAATGGTGTGATTTTCACAATTTTGAAGATGTTATATATATATATATAAATATATTACAATAGTGTATTCAAATCCCCGATATATCCTCATGACCTAGAGAGACAGTTTATCATATATTGTTACTATAGGAAGTTGAAGCATGGTGTCTGCATATTGACATAGTGTTAAATCTGATAGGGCATGCCAGACTTAGCTCAGACTGAAATATACCCTACATTTTACATTGTTAATAAATTTTTTTAGTTAAATGTGTAACATGCTTTGTATCCTTTTTTCATATCTAAACATGGTCATACACGAATGGATGAGGTATTATTTGGATGTTTGGTTGGTTGGTGTGTCGTTATGATAATCAATGAATCCATGTAAATGCTGAAAGGAGACTGAATGAATGATAAGAGGAAGATGAATGATACAGTGCGTTCGGAAAGTCATCAGACCCTTTCACTTTTTTCACTTTATGTTGCAGCCTTGTTCTAAAAATTTTTTTTTTTTAAATCAAATTTTTCCCCCACATTCTGCACTCAATACCCAATTATGAGGACGTGAAAACCGAATGTGAGAAATCTTTGCTAACTTATTGAGAAGAAAAAACTAAAATCTTGCATTGACATAAGTATTCAGACCCTTTACTCAGGACTTAGTTGAAGCACCGTTGGCAGTGATTACAGTCTCCAGTCTTCTTGGATAGGATGTCACAAGGTTTGCACACCTGGATTTGGGGATTTTTTACCATTCTTCTCTGCAGATCTTCTCAGGCTCTGTCAGGTTGGTTGGGGACCGTTGGTGGACAGCCATTTTCGGGTGTCTCCAGAGTTGTTCGCTTGGGTTCAAGTCAGAGCTCTGGCTGGGCTAATCAATTGGCCATGTGCTTAGGGTTATTAACAATGAAAAATGAAAAATGAAAAGCGTAGTCAGCACGTCCAAATTTGTGGAGTTTAATCCAGATGCAACGTTTCGGCTTAGAAACCCTTTGTCAAGCATGCATATACCACAAGGTGTGGGGTATAAATACCCCAGAGTTAACAACAATTGGGGGAGTGACCCATGAGCCCAATTAACCTTATTGTGGTCAGGGTGTGTGCACATAAAACATAATTAGGAAATAGTGACATCACATAAGTATTTATATTACTTACACAGCTTGGGTAATGTACAAAAAGATGCCTGTGCTGCCGGGAACGTGTGGCCATGTGAGACGCCAAGCGGACATGTAGTTTTCTGTGAGCGCCGGTGGGACGCAGATTGCGTTCCATTGATACTTCCGGATTAAAACTTCTGGTAAAGTGATGACCGCTCGGCTGGCCTAAAAATAATTGCTTCTATTGGCGTAGATGCAGTGGCGGATAAAGAGAATACTAAAAAGAATACTGTTCCCCTAAATTAAAGGTGCAAAGAGAGAAAGAAACTAATGTCGCTAATAGACGTGAAGCAATTAATAAAGTAGCTTGTACTAACCTTGCTAAGTGGAGCGCAATTGCGTTCCACAGGTTCACTTCTGGAAAAAAACTTCAGGTTATAAAATCTGGCAGGGCATGCGCAGTGCCGTGGAACACAAGTCTGTGTCCCTATCTAACTATGGGCAAAACAGGCTAAGGCGCATTTTTTGCCGTTTTGCCCATAGTTAGATAGGGACACAGACTTGTGTTCCACGGCACTGTGCATGCCCTGCCAGATTTTATAACCTGAAGTAATTGTCCGGAAGTGAACCTGTGGAACGCAATTGAGCTCCACTTAGCAAGGTTAGTACAGGCTACTTTATAAATTCCTTTACCTCTATTAGGGATTGCGCATGCGCATTTGCCCGGTTTGCCCATAATTGGATAGGGACACAGACTTGCGTTCAACAGTACTGTGCATGCTCTGCCAGATTCTGTAACCGGAAGTAATTGTCCAGATGTGAACTTGTGGAAAGCAATTGCTCTCCACTTAGTGACATTAGTTTCTTTCTTTCTTTCTTTGCGCCTTTAATTTAGTGGAACAATAGTCTTTATACTGTAGTATGTTTTTTATCCGCCACTGCATCGAAGCCAATAGAAGCGATTCTTTTTATGCCAGACGATCGGTCATTACTGGAACGCAATATACGCAAAATACTGATACAAGGTATTGATATACCATCTTCCACCAAATATTAATTGAGGCCTGTGATACACCAGCTTCCACCAAATATTAATTAAGGGGTTTGACTTACAGGCTTCCAGCAAATACTCATTATTGGGTTCTATATACCTGTTTCCACAAAAAACTGATAGAGGGTATTGATATACCGGCTTCCACCAAATATTGATTGAGGCCTGCTATACACCAGCTTCCACCAAATATTGATTAAGGGGCTTGATTTACCAGCTTCCAGCAAATACTCATTATTGGGTTCTATATACCTGTTTCCACAAAATACTGATAGAGGGTAATGATATACCGGCTTCCACCAAATATTGATTGAGGCCTGCGATACACCGGCTTCCACCAAATATTGATTAAGGGGTTTGATTTACCGGCTTCCAGCAAATACTCATTATTGGGTTCTATATACCTGTTTCCACAAAATACTGATAGAGGGTATTGATATACCGGCTTCCACAAAATATTAAATGAGGCCTGCGATATACCTGCTTCCACAAATACTGCTCTTCTATAAGGACTTTGTCACACGGTCATTTTGAAAATGACAGGCAGAGGAAGAGGCAGGCCATACCGCAGGGGTGGTAGGGGTCAGGCAGTATCGTGATCAGCCCAAGGAGGGAGGTCCCCGCTGTTGCTGCCTACTCCAAGATCTCAAATGTCAGTGGTGGTGAAGGTGACAATGATGACATGTCGATGGATGTCACATGGGTGCCCACAAGAGAGGAAGAGGAGGAGAGTTCAGAGGGAGAGACAGAGCAGCAAATAGGGAGGAGAAACATGCAGAACACAGGAGGCAAAAAGCAGACTGCAAATGTATCCGGAGTGAGTCATCCACCATGCACGGTCACATCTGGCGCTCCCAGGACGCCGGCACATGGCTCCGCAGTGTGGGCTTTCTTTTACGTGTCAGCTGCTGACAATAGTGTTGCCATCTGCAGCCTGTGCTGTCAACGCATAAGTCACGGTAAGCCCAACACTCACCTAGGGACGACCGCCTTAAGAAGGCACCTGGCCTCCCATCACCGAGCCCAGTGGGAGCAACACCATCAGAACCCACAAAGCCACACTCCCGGCGCTCCACATACTGCCTCTTCTTCTTCTCCTCTCTCCTCCTATTTATCCTCCACTCCACCTTCCACCATGCCGTCGTCACGTTCATCTGGCAAAAGGCAGGCTTCCGTGGCCCAAATTTTCAAACTTAAAAAGTTGATGACGCCGGATAACCCTCCGGCCCAACGGCTGACCACCGGCTTGTCGGAACTGCTAGCCCGCCAACTACTGCCATATAAACTGGTGGACTCGGAGGCCTTTAGAAAATTTGTGGCCATTGGCACACCGCAATGGAAGGTCCCCAGAAGGAAATATTTCCCCCAGAAGGGCATCCCAGAGCTATATGGCCATGTTCAGCAGCAAGTGAATGTATCTCTGGCACACAGTGTCGGTGCCAAGATACATCTAACCACAGACACGTGGTCTAGCAAACACGGGCAGGGAAGGTACATAACTTTTACTGCCCACTGAGTGAACCTTCTGACAGCTGTCAAGTGTGAAACCCATGGCACCCGTGTGGATTTGGTGTTACCGCCACGGATTGCATGCAGGCCTGCCTCTTCTTCTCCTCCTCTTACTCCATCCTCCATCTCCTCCTCGGCTTACTCCTCCTTTTCCACTGCTACCGCCTCTTCTGCTGCACCCCCCCCCAGCTCCCCAAAACCTATTCGATGTGCCAGGTGAGACGTTGCTATGCTGTGCTGCGGCTTTCAGCTCTGCGGTCGCAGGCCAATCAGTGGCTGACCCTGCTCAATTTGACAGTTGGTAAAGTGGTGTGCGACAACGGTGCCAATCTGCTAAGCTCGCTGAAACAGGGTAATATGACACACGTGCTGTGCATGGCACACGTCCTGAACTTAGTCATGCAGCATTCATCCAGGACGTCTTGCGGCAGGCCAGGAAAATCTCTGGCCATTTTAGACGATCTTACACGGCCATGGCTCGCGTTGCTGACGTTCAGCAACGACACCACTTGCCCATCAAACGTCTGATTTGTGACTACCCTACACGCTGGAACTCCACCTTGTATATGCTTGATAGGCTGCTTCAGCAGAAACGTGCCGTTAACGACTACCTGTACGAACTCTGCGGCAAGACAGGTCCTGGGGAGCTTGTTTTTTTTCACCCCGCCAGTGGCTGCTCATGCGCGACTTCTGCGGCCATTTGATGAGATCACCAAACTGGTGAGTCACAGCCAGGACGCCATCAGTGACATCGTACCTTACGCCTTTTTTCTGGAGTGTGCATTGCGTCGTGTCATTGATCAAGCCATCAAGGAGCAGGAGCAGAAAGTCGCAATGCTGAATGAATTCCCAGGGGGAACTACGCCATCTGAGACAAGTCAGCAGGAGTCTGAAGATGAGTCAGAGGAGGATAGTGCCTGGGGGAAGGAGAAGGAGGAGGAGCAAAAAGAGCAGGCTTTAAATTTTTCTGGGATCCCTGGTGTTGTTTGTGGATGGGGGGAGGAGACCGAGGATGACATTCTCCTGGGCGATGAGCAGAAGCCAGGACGTTCCACTACTTCCAATTTAGTGCAAATGGGGGCGTTCCTGCTCCAGTGTTTGAAGAGGGACCCCCGTATAAAAAGCATAAAGGGCAAGGACCAGTACTGGGTGGCAACGTACTTAGACCCCCGGTACAAACACAAAATGGCGGACATGTTACCAGCATCACAGAGGGCTGTCAGAATACAGCATTTCCAGATGCTGCATTCTGCTGTTGTGGGCCTTGGCAGAGGAATTTCCACCCACAGAGAAGCAGTTGCAGGTACCAATCCTACCACGTATGTAAGAAGAGGGCGGCTTGAAGATGTGTTGGTCACTTCGGATATGATATCATTCTTGCAGCCAACCCATCGACAGCTGCCATCCGGATCCAGCCTCAGGGAACGCCTAGACCAACAGGTGTCTGACTACATCGGGTTAACGGCCGATGTGGACGCTCTGAGAAGTGAGGAACCCCTTTACTACTGGGTGTACAGGCTTGACCTATGGCCAGACCTGGCACAATTTGCCATGGAACTCTTGATTTGCCCCTCGTCCAGTGTCCTGTCCGAAAGGACGTTCAGCGCAGCAAGGGGGAACGTGACCGATAAGCGCACTCGCCTAGCTCATGACAGTGTGGACTACCTTACATTTTTTAAAAATTAATGAGGCATGGATCTCAGAGGAATTCAACACCTGTGACAATCACGTTTAATTGAATTTCACCTATTACCATTGGTTTTTTTTTCAAGAGGGGGGATTTCGGTAGCCATGTTTTTAATCCAATTTAATATTTTTAGTTCTTTTAAACATATGTATTTGACATGTATTTGTACTGGCCTGCAGTAAAGTTGATTTCCAATAACCGTCTAATATACCTCCAGCCACATAATCACTTGATGTTTTCTGTCCGATGAATGCCTAAAGTTTAGGGCCTGTACTCCACTGGCCGGCAGTAAAATTGATATACAATGAACGTCTAATATACCTCCAGCCACATAATGACTTGATCTTTTCTGCACGGTGAATGCATAATTTTTGGGGCCTGTAATCTAACTGGCGAACAGTAAAATTGTTACTGTCTAATGTACCTCCAAATCTTCCCGGCTGGTGTTGGTCCATCACTAATGATATGATTAATTTCAGAATTTTTCCCCTCAGTTCATTTGATAAAGTCCATCAGTTTCTTCAGATCCTTGGTGATCCTTCCATCAGGGGCAGTGTTGTCCGAAATGTAGATGCAGCAGGAACTTTCAATGATCTTGTAAAACCCTCCTTTTTCTACTGTCAAGGACCAGACCGTTCTGTAGAGTATTCACTGAAAAAGAGCTCAGTTGTTCCACCATTCCCTTCGCAGTATTACAGGTGTAATTCACAAATCTCTGTTGATGACAATATAGATGTTAATCCAATCTAAATCCAGTCTCTAAGGCCAGTTTTTCTTTATATTTTTAAATTGGCCAAATATGTAATGCCAATTATAGGTAAGGATGTAAGAGCCACAGATGCAACTAAACTTTGAGGGTTTTTCCCTTACCAACATTGTAAATTTGCCTAGGGGATCTTTCTCACTCACACATGCTCTTAAAACATACACTCACCTAAAGAATTATTAGGAACACCATACTAATACGGTGTTGGACCCCCTTTTGCCTTCAGAACTGCCTTAATTATATGTGGCATTGATTCAACAAGGTGCTGATAGCATTCTTTAGAAATGTTGGCCCATATTGATAGGATAGCATCTTGCAGTTGATGGAGATTTGAGGGACGCACATCCAGGGCACGAATCTCCCGTTCCACCACATCCCAAAGATGCTATATTGGGTTGAGATCTGGTGACTGTGGGGGCCATTTTAGTACAGTGAACTCATTGTCATGTTCAAGAAACCATTTTTCCAGTGTTCAACAGTCCAATTTTGGTGAGCTCATGCAAACTGTAGCCTCTTTTTCCTATTTGTAGTGGAGATGAGTGGTACCCAGTGGGGTCTTCTGCTGTTGTAGTCCATCCACCTCAAGGTTGTGCGTGTTGTGGCTTCACAAATGCTTTGCTGCATACCTCGGTTGTACCGAGTGGTTATTTCAGTCAACGTTGCTCTTCTATCAGCTTGAATCAGTCGGCCCATTCTCCTCTGACCTCTAGCATCAACAAGGCATTTTCGCCCACAGGACTGCCGCATACTGGATGTTTTTCCCTTTTTACACCATTCTTTGTAAACCCTAGAAATGGTTGTGCGTGAAAATCCCAGTAGCTGAGCAGATTGTGAAATACTCAGACCGGCCCGTTTGGCACCAACAACCATGCCACGCTCAAAATTGCTTAAATCACCTTTCTTTCCCATTCTGACATTCAGTTTGGAGTTCAGGAGATTGTTTTGACCAGAACCACAACCCTACATGCATTGAGGCAACTGCCATGTGATTGGTTGACTAGATAATCGCATTAATGAGAAATAGAACAGATGTTCCTAATAATTCTTTAGGTGAGTGTATATCCCTAAATCCTGTTGGATAGGATTTCTGATGGACAGGAACAGAGGATTACACTCATTATGTTTACAACTGTTTGGTGGTGTTCCCTTCAGGACAGTCATCCTTTGCGACAAACCTTCACTTTTACTGACTCTAGAGGTAGTTTCCACTGGTTTACATTATCAATACTTCAGACTAGTGCTCCATTCTGTTAATTTTCAATATCCACAGTTGTTATGGTCATATCTAAACACAATTACCATAGACTGGGTCAGTTCCAGTCACACAGATATACTTAGACCAAAGCCAAGTGTCCTATTTGTCATCTGTCTTACAGTCCACTATACTGCAAAAGTCAACCTAATTGTTCCTGATCCAATCAGTCTCTCCTTCCAAGTCTACAGCAGTGGCGGTGGTTATCAGGACCTGATGTGGATCTTCAAACCGTAGCTCTAGGACTTTCCACACGTCTCTCATTTCACCACTACCCAATCTCCTGATTGTAAAGAATAAATTGCTTCTATACAGTCTGGATTCTAGAAAACAACTAAACTTAAAAATACACACAAAACTACTATGCTGCATCTGGAGCTGTTGTGGAAATAGAGACCTAATCTAGGGGCATTCCCAAAGAGTACTTCATAAGGACTTAGGCCTATCTTCCGGTTAGGTGTGTACCAGATGGAGAAATGCCCCAGGGGATAGGTACTCTCACCTCAGTCAGTATCTATATCTTTTAGCTGTAGCTTTTGCTACAGGCCGAATATCCTGGAAAGAGATCAATACAGACACAGACATTTTCACACTGTTCCACCTTTGTTTTGAATGTAGTCAATCCGCAGTCTCTGAAATGGGTAAGATGACCTTGGCATATTCCTTCCTGGAACTCCCATAGTTCTTCCATCATTATTACAGCATTCACATTCAACTAACCTAGTGGCAGCATTGTTGAACCCAGGAGCCATCTATCACAGAACCCAATCACACCTTCTCTCTCTTGATTTGGCCATATTCTAAATCCATCTAAATCCATCCTCTTTAGGTAGATTGCACTCTGAAGGAAAAGTTTCTTACCAACCCTCCAGAGTCCATTCTCAATCATCACTTTTACCTTTATCCTTTGATGTTGCCTTTCAGCCTCTGTAGCCTGTATCTGAAAAAGACAAACTTTTGGAAGTCCACTGGCCCTAAGTCATCCTGTATCACACAGACTCCCACTTAGCGTAGACTTCAGGTAATAGTTTAGCCTTTACCTTCTCAGGCAGCATCAGGGCATCAAACATCTTTCATACACTCAGCATTCATTATTGATGGGCTTATCCATGGATCAAACAAAATCTCTGCTTCACCAGATTAGACCCTAATAATGAGTGATACCGAAGACCTACCTGGATTAATATTGATGTTAGCAGTCTTAGCCTCAGCCATCTTACAAACCTCAGCGAGTGTCTTCAGTTCTGTCTCCTGCACTAACATTGCTGGAGGGAGTGGTTCTTTCTTGCCAACATCAGATTAGGTAGGAACAGCATATCCTGTCCGAGATGATCCATCTTCCAAGAACCTGAAATTATCTACCAGAAACTCAAAAATGTGGTTATTAATTGGAGACAGTCATGTGAATTAGAATTTTTATTTTTATTTTTAGAGGTGGGAAGGCACTACTACTCCCCCCTCCAGAGGCAGCAGAGTAGTCAGATCTAAATTTGTGCACCTTTTAGGCGGTGAAAAGTTGGTCAGAGGAGTAGGAACTGCATTACTACCTACTCCTTCACATGTGATACTACTCTTAGCCATGAGAGATCATGGAACATGTTTGCTATGATGCAATGGAAGCAGATCCTAAGGATTGTATCGATAATAGTGATCCAGCATTTGATTCTGGATTGTTAATTCCCTATGGGTGTTGCACTTGAAGGGCTGAACATTTGTAGCTCCTCCCATGGGCGAGGAAGTAAGTAAGTACATACAAAGTCTTCCTTCCCCTTCTTGTGGGGAGGACTGATAGGCAGCCACACCCACCTTAGGCCTTTGTTCAATTCAACTATGACAAAATGGAGGGACAAAATGGAGGGCTATAGTGAACTTCATAGGTAAGTCCTCTGAATTGGAAATTCTACTTATCTGGTAAAATTGATGTTACTACTGGGGATACAGGGTACAGCAGATTTCATACATCATAAAATGATGCTAGAAATCTCACATTTTCCTGTGACTGAAATCCACTTATCTGAATAAGGACTTGTGGCAACCTTAGGATGACTAGATTGGTCAGGGACACTTACAGTTGGCATCATAGGAATAATCTCTGCAGGCACATTTTAACCTCTTAAGGACACATGACGTACCGGTACGTCATGTATGGTTTCGATCACCGCCGCACAGTGGGCAGTGATCGGAACCCGGTGTCTGCTCAAATCATTGAGCAGGCACCTAGGCTTAATGAGCCGGGGGGTCCTGTGACCCCCCCATGTTGGCGATCGCAGAAAACCGCAGGTCAATTCAGACCTGCGGTTTTCAGCGTTTCCGGGTTATTCGGGTCTCTGAAGACCCGATAACCAGGAACAGGATGGTGATGGTGGTGTGATTTCACCCCACCAATCACCATACAGCGATCCTGAGTGGTGATGGGGACATCACCTCTCAGAATCGCCTCTGATTGGTCTGTGGGCGGGCCGGCGGCAGATTCAAATGATGCAGGTGTTCTGCCAGAAATCTATAGCTTGCCGAAAGTCTATAGCGGAAGTGACATGGTGCGTTGCGCAAGCGCACAAGCGAACTTCCACAAATCATCAGAATCATTGTCTTAAAGTGACAGTCACCTCCAGTAAACTACAGCATCTACATTAATGTGTGCCCTCGCGGGCTCGCTTCGCTCGCCACGCATCGGGCTCGGCCTCGCTGCGCTCGGTATTTAGTAAAACTGACTCTATGCCGCCATTGATAGTAAAGAAGGAAATGGATCCATTTCCTTCTTTACTATCAATGGCGGCATAGAGTCAGTTTTACTAAATACCGAGCGCAGCGAGGCCGAGCCCGATGCGTGGCGAGCGAAGCGAGCCCGCGAGGGCACACATTAATGTAGATGCTGTAGTTTACTGGAGGTGACTGTCACTTTAAGACAATGATTCTGATGATTTGTGGAAGTTCGCTTGTGCGCTTGCGCAACGCACCATGTCACTTCCGCTATAGACTTTCGGCAAGCTATAGATTTCTGGCAGAACACAGGCGCTCCTCTCCTCCTTTTGTGTTCCGGAGCCGGAGGAGAGAGGAGCTGCCTGCACGTGTCGTCCATCGGTGCCAGCATCACCCCATCTGTGCCCCCGAGGACCCGATCTGTGCCCCAGCACCCCCCATCTGAACTTCAGGTACATAGGGAAAGTTTGGGTTAGGTAGGGGAAAAAAAGGGAAAGTTAGTTGCATTAGCTTTGATTGCATCACCCTAAGTTAGGGTGTCTGGGGTCCACAGCACAGCTGTGTGACCCTAGACCCCCCAGGGGTGCTGCCGCTTGCCCCCCCCCCCTGCCCCCCCCCCCACACTTTTTTGGGATGCAGGATTTTATTTATTTTTTTGTATACGCTGACTGTGGCTGGCACTCTTAGCATCCGGCCACTGTTAGCGAATCGCACACCCCACCGCTGATCAACTTCGGACGGTTGATCAGCGGTTTTGAATTTTTTTTTCACATTTTTTGCCCTTTTTTTAGTTAGTTTTTTTTTTCTGTTAGTTTTAGGGTTAAGTCTGCGAACACCCGTGCCCCCACACACACGCACACCAAATAAAGATTTACACACACGCACATACACACGCAGACACACATTCCCCTATGGCCCGCCGGACGTTCTCAGCCGAGGAGGCATACGCCCAGCTTGCCTTCGACTCCGAGAGTCCCAGTGAGGACGAGGATGACCCCACATTCCTGTCGTCATCCATGTCCCCCTCATCATCTAGCGATGATGATGAGCCCCCAAGGCGGCGGAGACGCTGCCAGGCGGAGCAAGGGGACCTCCATGTTAGGGACCCTGTGCCCCAGCCTAGTACGAGCAGCTCTGGGGCTCGTACTGGTTTTCCGGCCCACCAGTTAAATCCACCGGAGCACCCTGCCAGGGAACAAGTCTGGTGTAGCCCAGAGCGATACGAGCTCGTGATTCCTGATTTTGTAGGCCAATCAGGAATCCAGATTTCCACAGTGGGCTACACTGAATATGACTTTTTTTGTCATTTTTTCAGTGACCCACTGGTAAATCTGATGGTGGAGCAGACGAACCTGTACGCCCAACAGTTCGTTGCTCAGCACCCGGGCTCCTTTTTAGCCAGGCCCGGTGGCTGGACGCCGGTCAGTGCAGCTGAAATGACATTTTGGGGCCTCGTGCTGCATATGGGCCTGGTCAAGAAACCCAGTGTCAGGCATTACTGGAGTGGGGACGTCCTATACCAGACCCCACTTTACAGTACGGCCATGACACGCACGTTTGAGGCCATCCAGAAATGTCTGCATTATTCAGATAATGCAGCATGTCCCCCCGAGGTGATTCTGCCCATGACCAACTGTATAAGATACGGCCGGTCATCGAGGCCTATGTACCTGGAAGGGAGGTCGCGTTTGATGAGTCTCTCATTGCGTTCAAAGGGAGACTCATTTTCCGCCAGTATGTGCCCTCCAAGCGGGCGAGGTATGGTGTGAAGCTTTGTTAGAGTACCTCAGGGTACACTTACAAATTTTGTGTATACGAGAGGCGAGATTCCTGGATTCAACCCCCAGAATGTCCCCCCACTCTGGGTGTTACCGGGAAACTTGTGCAGGACCTTATGTACCCACTGCTAGATAAGGGTTACCACCTTTACGTGGATAACTTTTATACCAGTATCCCCTTGTTCCAGTCTCTTGCCGCCAGATCCATGTCTGCTTGTGGGACCCTGTGGAAAAATCAACGCGGCCTCCCTGCCCTCCCCCTCCAGGTACCTATCCCCAGGGGTGAGACCTGTGCCCTTACCACTGGAAACCTGTTGCTGGTCAGGTATAAGGACAAGAGGGATGTCCTTATGCTGTCCACAATTCATGGTAACGGCATCACCCCTGTCCCTGTGCGAGGTACCGCGGCAACGGTCCTCAAGCCCGATTGTATCGTCGACTACAATCGGTATATGGGAGGAGTTGATCTCTCTGATCAAGTCCTCAAGCCATATAATGCCATGCGCAAAACCCGGGCATGGTACAAAAAAGTTGCGGTCTACTTGGTACAGGTTGCCATGTACAACTCTTTTGTGCTGTCCCGGAGCGCTGGCAACACAGGGACATTCCTCCAGTTCTATGAGGCAGTCCTCAAGGCCCTGATCTTTTGTAGGCGCTCGGATCGTCCCTGGCCAACACTTTCCAGGTGTGGTCCCCCCATACTGGAAGGAAGGGACGAACCCAAAAAAGGTGCAGAGTGTGTCACAGGAGGGGGATAGGACCCCACAACTCACGTGACACGTGCCCCGATCATCCGGGCCTCTGCATTATTGGTTGCTTCAGGGAGTATCACACTTCCATGGAGTACTAAATTTATATCCCAATTTAGCACTGACATCGGATAAAAAAACTGGTTCTCAGACTTGAGACACCCAAAAAAACTAAAATCATTTATTAAAAGTAGACATATTAGGTATCGCCGCGTCATTAATAATCTCCTCTATAAAAATACCCCATGACCTAACCCCCCAGATTAACACGGTCCAGAAAAAAACATAACAAAAAGTTTAATAGCAAGCGATCAAAAAGTCATATAGCCCCCAAAATAGTGCCAATAAACCGTCCGCTCATCCCGCAAAAAATGAGCCCCCACATAGGATAATCGGATAAAAAAATAAAAATAAATGACACTTAGACTTTAGAGATACTAAAAAAAATTTGGTATCAAAAATGATAATATAGTCAAAAAACTAAATAATTGTAAAAAAAAACTTATTTACTAAGACTTATTAGCCGCGTCCATAACAATCTCCTCTTTAAAAATATCCCATGACCTAACCCCCCAGATTAACACGGTTAAAAAAAATAAACAACCAAACAAAAGTTAATATTTATTACCCTGATACTGCAGTTTACAGAAATGCCACATTTGTGGTCGTAAACTTCTGTATCAGTAAAAGGGAGGCCGCAAAAGGAAAGGATCAAAGTATTACAGACCAGCGGCTCAACCTATAAACCTAATGGATGTGGGTGCTCACCTCTCGGTCCACCCAAACCGCACGGTAGACAAAATTAGAAAATAGAAATAGAGGGGCACTCCATATAAGGGAACGGAAGACTGTAGTAAAGATTAGTGTTTAATCTATTATAGACATAGCATCACACAGAATAAAAGACATCCATATAAAATGACATAAAATAACAAATCATAAAATCTATATATAAACTCAAGTCCAAAGATCAGGGTCCTAGAGAAACACTGGATAGTGATAGAGGTTCAAAGGTTCATAGATGTGCACACTCTCCACAATAGGATCAGTCCCAGCAGGTGCAGATCCACCTTAATACAGCTCCAAATAGCAGCGTCTGCAGCATCAAATGGCAGGTATAACACACTCTCCAACTGCAGCTTTCAGTATAGGAGGGCAAAATTGCTTCCAATCCTAGAGGGAGTATCTTTTCGTGTGTTTGTAACAAATGTATCAAAGCGTCTCTTACCCTCTGCCTGGATTCAATGCAATAAGTCGAAGACAGCCGAACACAGCTCAACGCGGCGTCCCACGTGGTATGGAGTCTGAACGTGACGTCTCACGTGACTCCACGGCTGAAGCAGAGGTTGACGTACTTGTTAAATCCTGGTAAGCACCACCTCAATAGGAGATTCGCTGTGCAGATCACCCCGACCGACGGTATTTCTTCTCGGTCACTTGTAATTACTTTGGGGGGAAATTACTCACTGTCCTCACAAGCCCAAACGCGTTTCAGGGAATACACCCCTTCCTCAGTGGGATTGGAAGCAATTTTGCCCTCCTATACTGAAAGCTGCAGTTGGAGAGTGTGTTATACCTGCCATTTGATGCTGCAGACGCTGCTATTTGGAGCTGTATTAAGGTGGATCTGCACCTGCTGGGACTGATCCTATTGTGGAGAGTGTGCACATCTATGAACCTTTGAACCTCTATCACTATCCAGTGTTTCTCTAGGACCCTGATCTTTGGACTTGAGTTTATATATAGATTTTATGATTTGTTATTTTATGTCATTTTATATGGATGTCTTTTATTCTGTGTGATGCTATGTCTATAATAGATTAAACACTAATCTTTACTACAGTCTTCCGTTCCCTTATATGGAGTGCCCCTCTATTTCTATTTTCTAAAAAGGAAAGGACCGACATGGTTTCTGGAAGGCCGATTTTGATGGCCTTTTTTATTGACATCATGTCCCTTTTGAAGCCCCCCTGATGCCGCCCTAGAGTAAAAACTCACTAAAAGTGACCCCATCGAAGAAACTACACCCCTCAAGGTATTCAAAACTGATTATACAAACTTTATTAACCCTTTAGGTGTTCCTCAACAGTTAATGGCAAATGGAGATAACATTTCTGAATTTCAATTTTTGGTAACCTTGCCTCACAAAAATGTAATATAGAGCAACCAAAAATCATATGTACCCTAAAAATTGTCCCCCAAAAAATGCCACCTTCTCCCGTAGTTTCCAAAATGGGGTCACTTTTAGGGAGTTTCTACTCCAGGGGTGCATCAGGGGGGTTGAAACAGGACACGGTGTAAATAAACCGGTCCATAAAAATCAGCCCTCCAAAAACCAAACGGCGCACCTTTCCCTCTACTCCCCGCTGTGTGGCCGTACAGTAGTGTACGGCCACATATTGGGTGTTTCTGTAAACGGCAGAGTCAGGGCAATAAAGATACAGTCTTGTTTGGCTGTTAACCCTTGCTTTGTTAGTGGGAAAAATGGGTTAAAATGGAAAATGAGGCAAAAAAATTAAGTTCTCAAATTTCATCCCCATTTGCCAATAACTCTTGTGCAACACCTAAAGGGTTAACAACATATGTAAAATCAGTTTTGAATACCTTGAGGGGTGTAGTTTCTTAGATGGGGTCACTTTTAGGGAGTTTCTACTCTAGGGGTGCCTCGGGGGGATTGAAACAGGACACAGTGTAAATAAATCAGTCCAGCAAAATCTGGCTTCCAAAAACCAAATGGCGCACCTTTTACTCTACGCCCCGCTGTGTGGCCGTACAGTAGTTTACAGCCACATATGGGGTGTTTCTGTAAACGGCAGAGTCAGGGCAATAATGATACAGTCTTGTTTGGCTGTTAACCCTTGCTTTCTTAGTGAATAAAATTGGTCAAAATGGAAAATTAGGCAAAAGAAATTCTCAAATTTCATCCCCATTTGCCAATAACTCTTGGGCAAAACACCTAAAGGGTTAACGATGTATGTAAAATCAGTTTTGAATACCTTGAGGGGTGTAGTTTCTTAGATGGGGTCACTTTTAGGGAGTTTTTAGTTTAGGTGTGCATCAGGGGGGTTGAAACAGGACACGGTGTAAATAAACCAGTCCAGCAAAATCTGCCTTCCAAAAACCAAACGGCGCACCTTTCCCTCTACGCCCCGCTGTGTGGCCGTACAGTAGTTTACGGCCACATATGGGGTGTTTCTGTAAACGGCAGAGTCAGGGCAATAAAGATACAGTCTTGTTTGGCTGTTAACCCTTGCTTTGTTAGTGGAAAAAATGGGTTAAAATGGAAAATTAGGCAAAAAAATGAAATTCTCAAATTTCATCCCCATTTGCCAATAACTCTTGTGCAACACCTAAAGGGTTAACGACGTTTGTAAAATCAGTTTTGAATACCTTGAGGGGTGTAGTTTCTAAGATGGGGTCACTTTTTGGGAGTTTCTACTCTAGGGGTGCATCAGGGGGGCTTCAAATGGGACATGGTGTAAATAAACCAGTCCAGCAAAATCTGCCTTCCAAAAACCAAACGGCGCACCTTTTACTCTACACCCCGCTGTGTGGCCGTACAGTAGTTTACGGCCACATATTGGGTGTTTCTGTAAATGGCAGAGTCAGGGCAATAAAGATACAGTCTTGTTTGGCTGTTAACCCTTGCTTTGTTAGTGGAAAAAAACGGGTTAAAATGGAAAATTAGGCAAAAAAATGAAATTCTCAAATTTCATCCCCATTTGCCAATAACTCTTGTGCAACACCTAAAGGGTTAACAACGTATGTAAAATCAGTTTTTAATACCTTGAGGGGTGTAGTTTCTTAGATGGGGTCATTTTTGGGTGGTTTCTATTATGTAAGCCTCACAAAGTGACTTCAGACCTGTAGTGGTCCCTAAACTTCTAAGCCTTGTAACATCCCCCAAAAATAAAATATCATTCCCAAAATAATTCAAACATGAAGTAGACATATTGGGAATGTAAATTTATCACAATTTTTGGGGGTATTACTATGTAATACAGAAGTAGAGAAACTGAAACTTTGAGATTTGTAATTTTTTCCAAATTTTTGATAAATTAGGTATTTTTTATGCAAAAAAAAAATTTTTTTGGACTTCATTTTACCAGTGTCATGAAGTACAATATTTGACGAAAAGCAATCTCAGAATGGCCTGGATAAGTCAAACTGTTTTTAAGTTATCAGCACTTAAAGTGACACTGGTCAGATTCGCCAAAAATGGCCTGGTCCTTAAGGTGAAATAAGGCTGTGTCCCTATGGCATAGGGGGGGGCCGCCATTTCAGTTTTCGCCTTAGGCAGCAGAAAGGCTAGGTGCACCCCTGGCTGTTCTCTATATTTCAATGCAAATTGATATACTCTTTAGGTTTAGTGGAAAGCTGGGTGTTTGTATTTACTTGTATTTGAAGCAACATGGTGGAAAATCGACTGGTACAGAGTCAGTGGTTGGTAGTGGTATTGGGAAGGTTGCGTCACCTGACATCACACGGCAGTAGAAATGTCCATTGGGTGAAGGAAGGGTAGTAGTGCATAGGACCATGCTTCCCACGGGGATGGACCTGGAGCACAATGGAGGAAGTCATGGGTAAACGGAGAGACAGCACCCTGGCTCGCTGGTATGGGCATGTGAGAAGGTCCTGTGACCCACCTGGATGGAGTCCAGGACATGTACTTTGCCTGGCAAATTGGCAAAAATTAAACTGCAGACAGAAAGTGTACCCACAAAAAAATACCCCTCGCCTTTTGACAGTCCCACCATTCCAGTGAGTGCGTGTTCGGCTGGAGCGGTACCGCCTGTGTAGCAGTGCCAAAACATTACAGCTTTATGATATACAGTATAAGGGTTCATGCACAGAACATATATTTTTGTGTCCGTCTCTGTTCCGCTTTTTTGGAAATGACTCCATGTGCATTCCGTATCCATATGTCTGCAAATCCGTTCCAGAAAAAAAATAGAACATGTCCTATTCTTGTCTGTTATGCGGACAAGGACAGGCATGGTTACATTAAAATATAGTTTGCACTGGTATGAAATGTATGCTTCTGCATTGTACTGTGAATGGGTTAATCAGGTAGAGTGTGGGAAGAAGTGATGTATCCTTAGAGAGATTATTTTATGTGACTTCTATAGTCATACATCATTTAATAAGTAGTCACTTGCATGATACTGTAGTGATTTTTTTTGTCCACAAGATGGCACAGTAACACTCCTTACCTTCCATACGTAACAGTCATAGGTTTTGTAGAGCTATGGCTAAAAAATAATGAAAGCATTTTTATGTTTTTGTTTTTTGCAGTAATAACACCACTTCCAGATGTTAGCTCAAGGTCTATAGTAAATATCAAAGGCGCCACACACAAGCTTTTATTTATTTTTTCTTATTATTTTTTGCTACTGGCGTTTTTTTGGTCATTATGTTGTGCATACTGGAGCTCTTAGCACTTCTTCAGGTGTTTTGCCAACACCTTTTCTATAGGGGGAAGACACAATGAAGAAAATGCTAGTGGTAAGACATTTTTACTGTGTGCAAAAATGCCTGAAAAGAAATCCACAGTAAACATTGCAAAAATCACAGGTGTCCAGTGTTTATTATTATTATTATTATTTTTTTTTACTGGAAAAAAGCACCTATAAAAACTTTGTGTGTAGGAACCCTAAAGTTACACTAAGTTTTGAATATTGATGTACTTTAGAAAATGCAGCTGCACTCAGGTTGGGTTTTATAGCTTTGAAGAAAAGCAGCACATGCTCAATTGTGGAAAACAACCTTTTATCAGTCCTGGTAACTATTTATAAATTATTTTTTTTATTATTATTATATTTTTTTTTTGTGGACCGCAAAATACATACGGTGGTGTGCATGAGGCCTAACTCTTATGCAGAACTCCAGTGAAGGTTGGCTGAAGACAATAGTCTGTTCTCAGGGGTGCACCACTAATGAGGCCAGGTGAGGCGATCACCTCAAGCAGCAACTGGAAGAGGCAAGAGGGGGGCAGCGTAAGGGCCATGGGCAATGAGCGCTTTTATTGTGGCAAAGGGGTTAGGTTAAGAAATTGGCATGGGGGGGCGCCATTTCAGTTTTTGCCTCAGGCAGCAGAAAGGCTAGGTGCACCCCTGGCTGTTCTGTATATATCAATGCAAATTGATATACTCTTCAGGTTTAGTGGAAAGCTGGGTGTTTGTATTTACTTGTATTTGAAGCAACATGGTGGAAAATCGACTGGTATAGAGTCAGTGGTTGGTAGTGGTGTTGGGAAGGTTGCGTCACCTGACATCAAACGGCAGTAGAAATGTCCATTGGGTGAAGGAATGGTAGTAGTGCATAAGACCATGCTTCCCACGGGGATGGACCTGGAGCACAATGGAGGAAGTCATGGGTAAAGGGAGGGACAGCACCCTGGCTCGCTGGTATGGGCATGTGAGAAAGTCCTGTGACACAGGGGAGGCAGGGAGGCAATTGGCCCCCAGGCCGACCTAAAAAAATGGCCACTGGGCCGTCTTTAACAAATAATGTTTTATTTTTTTTATTCCTCAGGGCCGCACCGCCAATCACCACAGGCGGCGCAGACCTAGATGTAATTGCGGCGGCGGTGGTGGCGGCGGGCAGCAGGAGATGGGCACTTCCATTGTGGAAGCGCTCATCTCCAAATTCATCTGTATCTCTGTCCTCAGGACAGCGATACAGATGCCTGTGCTGCGGCAGGGCACAGGAGGGTGAGGCATCTCCCTTCCCTGTTCTTCTGATAGGCCGCAGGCACTAATGCCTGCAGCCTATCAGAGGCCGGCTCAGGCGGTGCAATTATGTCATTATCATCGCGCCGCCTGAGCGGGGCAGCACACAGCGGGGGACACAGGCCGGAAGAGGCTTGCATCGCATCGCTGCTGATGAAGTTAAGTATTAGTGTTTTGTTTTGTTTTTCTTTGGGGGGGGGGGGGGAGCTGGCACTATGGGGGGAGCTGACATTTCTTACAGACCCTTTTTTTTGGGGTGGCATTTTGGGGGAATTTATTTCTTGCCCATTTTGGGAGGGCACTATGGGGCATTTCTTACTGGCACATTATGGGGGGCACCATGGGGGCATCTGGGGGCTCTAAAGGGGCTTTTTTTTATTATTGGAACATTATGGGGGGCACTATGGGGGACAGCGGCACTATGGGGCATCTGTTGGCACTATAGGGGCATTATCTGTGGGCACTATGGGGAAGTGGGGGCTCTAAAGGGGCCTTTTTTATTGGCACATTATGGGGGGAACTATGACATCTGGTGGCACTAAGGGGGCATTTTTACTGGCACATTATGGGAGGCATTATAGAGGAGAGCGGCACTATGGGGCATTATTTGGGGGCACTATGGGGGAGTGGAGCACTATTCGGGTATCTTGTGGCACTAAGAAGGGGCATTTTTTACTGGCACATTATGGGGGAGAGGAGCACTATAGGGGCATCTACTGGGGGCACTAAGAAGGAGCTTTTTTTTTACTGGCATATTATGGGGGACACTATGGGGAAGGGGGGAGAGAACAGTATGAGGGCATTTACTGGGGCACTATATAGGGGTATTTTATACTAGCATACATTATGGGGAGATTAGCTCAGCTGTGGGCACTAAGCGGGGGTATTTCATGTATTACAAGGAGAATTATTACTACTAGGAGGTATTATGGGGAGCTTTACTATTACTAGGGGGCTATGAGGAACATCACTAGTACTATAGGGGCATTATTACTACTAAGTGTGCTCAGGCAGAGAATTATTTCTATTGGTGGGATTTTGGGGAGCACCCTGGCATAGTATCAGCTTAGCACAATTATTTTTGGGGAACATTATATTTATACTATTAGTGTCTGGGCGCAGTTATTTTTTAGAGCACTGTGTGCCAATAATTGTTGAAGGGGGCACTATCTGTGTGGTAGTAGTATTTCCAGGGGCACTGTTTCTGCAGTATAGTATTGGGGGTGGCAGGATAAGGTGTTCAGAAGATGTGAAGATGATGGAAATGTGGGAAACTAATATCTGTTTGTCAATCTCTGCAGAGACGGGAGATGGCTGAAAAATCATCATGGCGGTCTGGTCTGAATGGAGAAGATAAAGAAAGAGAACGTCTACAACAAAGGTGACATCACTGGATGTAAGAGGTATGGGGGCTATGTAGGAGAGGAGATGCTCCGGCTCCTCCCCCTACCATTTGCAGAAGGAGGATTGAGAGCTGGGTGAGGACGGCCAAAGGGGGCAGCAGGCCACGGGCGGTTGGCAGATGGTGGGGGGAAGGGGTCTGGGAAGGGAGGAGCTTCCTGGCTGTAGCCTGCTGTTGTTTATTGTATAATGTGAAGCAGGCAAGTCCTCCCCTCTCCTTATGATGTGTAGAGACAGGCCTCAACAATAGAATTTCAGCTGTACAGTGTTTGTTGGGAGTGGCCTATTATATGTAGGAGGGGCTTTTAATAATGGGCGGGGCTAAACTGGGCCACTTGACTGGATTTGCCCCCCAGGAATGAAGCTGCCAGCCCTCCCCTGCTGTGACCCACCTGGAAGAAGTCCAGGACATGTACTTTGCCTGGCATAATTGCAACATTTTGTGCGTAGAAACCCTAAAGTTACTGTAAGTTTTGACTATAGAACATTGATGTACTTAAAAAAATGCAGCTGCACTCGGGGTGGGTTTCATAGCTTTGAAGAAAAGCAGCACATGCTCAATTGTGTAAAACAACCTTTTATCAATCTTGGGAACAATATATATATATATATATATATATATATATATATATATAGTATAAATAACAATAAATTATTGGTTTCACTATTAGATAATATGCAAAACAGACCTCATGCACACGACCGTTGTTTGGGTCCGCATCCGAGCCCCGCATCCGGGGCGGCAAAAGATGGGGACAGCACTCCATGTGCTGTCCGCATCCATGGCTCCGTTCCGCGCTTTGCAGACAAGAATAGGCATTTATATTGCCAGCGCCTGTTCCGTTCCGCAAATTGCGGAAGGGAACACGGGCGGCTTCCGTTTATTGCGGATCCACGGTTAGCGGACCGCAAAAAACGGCACGGCCGTGTGCATGAGGCCACACAGACATGTCTGTGATGACTGTATCAGAAGACAGCAGCACTATATTAGGACCAGGATTAAAGGGATTTACCAGGAATTCTGCACTGATGGACTATCCCCGGGATAGGTCATCAGTAGAGATGAGTAATGTTTAGAAAAATTCAATTCAGCAGCTTCACCGAACTTTGAACTTTGACTTTGACTTTTTTTTCTTTTCTGGACAACTTATTAAAAATCATGGACAGTCAACATTTTTTAGGGACGAATTGGAAAAGCACACTAAATGATAAAGATTATAAGTAATACAGGTTAACCGCCTCCGGACCGCCTAACGCAGGATCGCGTTCCGGAGGCGGCTGTCCCAGACAGAGTCACGCATCTATGCGTCATCTCGCGAGACGCGAGATTTCCTGTGAATGCGCGCGTTCACAGGATCGGAAGGTAAGCGAGTGGATCTACAGCCTGCCAGCGGCGATCGATTTTTTTAACCCCTAACAGGTATATTAGATGCTGTTTTGATAACAGCGTCTAATATACCTGCTACCTGGTCCTCTGGTGGTCCCTTTTGCTTGGATCGACCACCAGAGGACACAGGTAGCTGTGTAAAGTAGCACCAAACACCACTACACTACACTACCCCCCCTGTCACTTATTAACCCCTTATGAACCCCTGATCACCCAATATAGACTACCTGATTACCCCCCTGTCATTGATCACCCCCCTGTAAGGCTCCATTCAGATGTCCGTATGTGTTTTACGGATCCACGCATCCATGGATCGGATCTGCAAAACACATACGGACGTCTGAATGGAGCCTTACAGGGAAGTGATCAATGACAGGGGGGTGATCACCCCATATAGACTCCCTGATCACCCCCTGTCATTGATCACCCCCCTGTCATTGATCACCCCCCTGTAAGGCTCCATTCAGACGCCCGTATGTGTTTTATGAATCCACGCACCCATGGATCGGATCCGCAAAACACATACGGACGTCTGAATGGAGCCTTACAGGGGGGTGATCAATGACAGGGGGGTGATCACCCCATATACACTCCCTGATCACCCCTCTGCCATTGATCAATCCATGGATCCGTGGATCTGCAAAACACATACAGGGGGGTGATCAATGACAGGGGGGTGATCAGGGAGTCTATATGGGGTGATCACCCCCCTGTCATTGATCACCCCCCTGTAAGGCTCCATTCAGACATTTTTTTGGCACAAGTTAGCGGAAATTTTAATTTAAATTTTTTTTCTTACAAAGTCTCATATTCCACTAACTTGTGTCAAAAAATAAAATCTCACATGAACTCACCATACCCCTCACGGAATCCAAATGCGTAAATTTTTTTTGACATTTATATTCCAGACTTCTTCTCACGCTTTAGGGCCCCTAGAATGCCAGGGCAGTATAAATACCTCACATGTGACCCCATTTCGGAAAGAAGACACCCCAAGGTATTCGCTGAGGGGCATATTAAGTCCATGAAAGATTGAAATTTTTGTCCCAAGTTAGCGGAAAGGGAGACTTTGTGAGAAAAAACAAAAAAATAATCAATTTCCGCTAACTTGTGCCCAAAAAAAAAATATTTCTATGAACTCGCCATGCCCCTCATTGAATACCTTGGGGTGTCTTCTTTCCAAAATGGGGTCACATGTGGGGTATTTATACTGCCCTGGCATTTTAGAGGGGCCCTAAAGCGTGAGAAGAAGTCTGGGATCCAAATGTCTAAAAATGCCCTCCTAAAAGGAATTTGGGCCCCTTTGCGCATCTAGGCTGCAAAAAAGTGTCACACATGTGGTATCACCGTACTCAGGAGAAGTTGGGGAATGTGTTTTGGGGTGTAATTTTACATAAACCCATGCTGGGTGAGATAAATATCTTGGTCAAATGCCAACTTTGTATAAAAAAATGGAAAAAGTTATCTTTTGCCGAGATATTTCTCTCACCCAGCATGGGTGTATGTAAAATGACACCCCAAAACACATTGCCCTACTTTTTCTGAGTACGGCGATACCAGATGTGTGACACTTTTTTGCAGCCTAGGTGGGCAAAGGGGCCCACATTCCAAAGAGCACCTTTCGGATTTCACAGGCCATTTTTTACAGATTTTGATTTCAAACTACTTTGCACGCATTTGGGCCCCTAAAATGCCAGGACAGTATAACTACCCCACAGTGACCCCATTTTGGAAAGAAGACACCCCAAGGTATTTCATGATGGGCATAGTGAGTTCATGGAAGTTTTTATTTTTTGTCACAAGTTAGTTGAATATGAGACTTTGTAAGAAAAAAAAAAGAAAAAAAAATCATCATTTTCCGCTAACTTGTGACAAAAAATAAAAAGTTTGATGACCTCACTATGCCCATCAGCGAATACCTTAGGGTGTCTACTTCCCGAAATGGGGTCATTTGTGGGGTTTTTCTACTGTTTGGGCATTGTAGAACCTCAGGAAACATGACAGGTGCTCAGAAAGTCAGAGCTGCTTCAAAAAGTGGAAATTCATATTTTTGTACCATAGTTTGTAAACGCTATAAATTTTACCTAAACCATTTTTTTTAACCCAAACATTTTTTTTTAATCAAAGACACGTAGAACAATACATTTAGAGAAAAAATTATATATAGATGTCGTTTTTAAAAAAAAAATTACAACTGAAAGTGAAAAATGTCATTTTTTTGCAAAGATTTTGTTAAATTTCGATTAATAACAAAAATAGTAAAAATGTCAGCAGCAATGAAATATTACCAAATGAAAGCTCTATTAGTGAGAAGAAAAGGAGGTAAAATTCATTTGGGTGGTAAGTCGCATGACCGAGCAATAAACGGTGAAAGTAGTGTAGTGCAGAATTGTAAAAAGTGGTCTGGTCATTAAGGGTGTTTAAGCTAGGGGGGCTGAGGTGGTTTAAATATACTGACAAAGATGCATTTGTGGTCTTTAGTGGGAGCCAGAAGATGATGATAATTATAAACACAATGATCTACTCAAGTACCACCAGCCTCAAGAAAATTACAGACACATCTATTTTTTTCACAGACGCTGGAAAATAGTGCCTTAATTTTTACAGACTGTCTAGACATTTCTGGATGGTTGGCCACCCTGGCCTCCACATATAAGACGACATGCAGTTTAGTGAAGGGCATACACAGCGTATTGGGTGACACGGCTGATAAATGATGTAATTTTTAACTGAAAGCTGCTGTAAAGAGAAGCACAGTGAGAGAGATTTCTTAATAGCATCGTATTTTGTGCCTCTGCCATTTTTTTTATTTTGTATCATATTTATGAATAATGTCTTCTTTATTTGTCCTTCATTTTTTTTGTCTAATTTTACAACACTTTTTAGACCACATTGTTGATAGTATAATTGTTGACCACAAGATTCGACATTCATTCACATGTCTGTGTCTGTGCTTAAAGCCGTAAAAAGGTGGTCAGTGATACCTCCTTCAAGATGTCCGTGATGGATCCGTGTTGGGTCTGTGTGTCCGTTTTTTGCTGTCCACGTGTCATCCGTGTTTCACTGACACTGAACAGCTGAAAAATAATTTTCAAAGCATCTCTTCCTAATGATCCATGAAACAGGGCTGGCATTCATGTTGCATCCGTTTTCACGGACCCATAGACTATAATAGGCGTGATGGATCTGTGAACACGGACAAAATAGAGCATGCTAAAATCACGGAACCCTCGGACCATGCTAAAACACTGATGTGTGAAATGAACACACATTAAAATGAATGGGGACGTGTTCTGTCCGTGGAGAACACGTACAGCTCACGTCCATGGAACACTGACGTGTGAATGAGGCTTAAGGCTGCGACTAAAGGAGGTGCAAAGTAGGTCAACACAAAAAGTTGGCAGAAAAAATTGATTTGCAGACAGTCGTGATCTGCATGTAGCAAATTCTAGCCTGTTTACTGTACATAATATACTCATCAAATTCTGGCACAAATAAAATAGGATTCTAGACATACAATAAAGGGACTGGCCCATCTCACACATTGCCACCAATGTCATATAGGTGCAGGTTCCACCCCTGGGACACACACCTATCTCTAGAACGGAGCCCGCAAATTGAAGGAGAGCGGACTGTACATGCATGGCCACCTTCCTTTCATTTCTATGGGACTGCCGAAAATAGCTGAGCCCTTGATTACCCCTTTAATGCTCCTACCAAACGTCCGAGACCAGTGGTGTGCCGTGTGGACCGGAGCAGCATTGGACCTGCAGCAATGGGGCACCAATGGAGTTGGGTAATGCTTTTTTCATTTTTAACCCTGTCTGCCTTTTTTTTTTCATTTGCCGTTAGTTTTTTTGCAGTGGCTTTTGTTTCTGAACTCATAGCCTAAACACCCCAGGTGAAATCTGTGGCAGAAATCATATACTTAGGGTCCATTCATATATATATATATATATATATATATACAGTACAGACCAAAAGTTTGGACACACCTTCTCATTCAAAGAGTTTTCTTTATTTTCATGACTAGGAAAATTGTTGATTCACACTGAAGGCATCAAAACTATAAATTAACACATGTGGAATTATATACATAACAAAAAAGTGTGAAACAACTGAAAATATGTCATATTCTAGGTTCTTCAAAGTAGCCACCTTTTGCTTTGATTACTGCTTTGAACACTCTTGGCATTCTCTTGATGAGCTTCAAGAGGTAGTCACCTGAAATGGTCTTCCAACAGTCTTGAAGGAGTTCCCAGAGATGCTTAGCACTTGTTGGCCCTTTTGCCTTCACTCTACGGTCCAGCTCACCCCAAACCATCTCGATTGGGTTCAGGTCTGGTGACTGTGGAGGCCAGGTCATCTGGCGCAGCACCCCATCACTCTCCTTCATGGTCAAAAAAGCCCTTACACAGCCTGGAGGTGTGTTTGGGGTCATTGTCCTGTTGAAAAATAAATGATGGTCCAACGAAACGCAAAACGGATGGAATAGCATGCCGCTGCAAGATGCTGTGGTAGCCATGCTGGTTCAGTATGCCTTCAATTTTGAATAAATCCCCAACAGTGTCACCAGCAAAGCACCCCCACACCATCACACCTCCTCCTCCATGCTTCACAGTGGGAACCAGGCATGTAGAGTCCATCTGTTCACCTTTTCTGCGGCGCACAAAGACACCAATGGTTGGAACCAAAGATCTCAAATTTGGACTCATCAGACCAAAGCACAGATTTCCACTGGTCTAATGTCCTTTCCTTGTGTTCTTTAGCCCAAACAAGTCTCTTCTGCTTGTTGCCTGTCCTTAGCAGTGGTTTCCTAGCAGATATTCTACCATGAAGGCCTGATTCACACAGTCTCCTCTTAACAGTTGTTCTAGAGATGTGTCTGCTGCTAGAACTCTGTGTGGCATTGACCTGGTCTCTAATATGAGCTGCTGTTAACCTGCGATTTCTGAGGCTGGTGACTCGGATGAACTTATCCTCCGCAGCAGAGGTGACTCTTGGTCTTCCTTTCCTGGGGCGGTCCGCATGTGAGCCAGTTTCTTTGTAATGCTTGATGGTTTTTGTGACTGCACTTGGGGACACTTTTAAAGTTTTCCCAATTTTTCGGACTGACTGACCTTCATTTCTTACAAATTCTAACAGTCTATTTAGTAGGACTATCAGCTGTGTATCCACCTGACTTCTCCACAACGCAACTGATGGTCCCAACCCCATTTATAAGGCAAGAAATCCCACTTTTTAAACCTGACAGGGCACACCTGTAAAGTGAAAACCATTTCAGGTGACTACCTCTTGAAGCTCATCAAGAGAATGCCAAGAGTGTGCAAAGCAGTAATCAAAGCAAAAGGTGGCTACTTTGAAGAACCTAGAATATGACATTTTTTCAGTTGTTTCACACTTTTTTGTTATGTATATAATTCCACATGTGTTAATTCATAGTTTTGATGCCTTCAGTATGAATCTACATAGTCATGAAAATAAAGAGAACTCTTTGAATGAGAAGGTGTGTCCAAACTTTTGGTCTGTACTGTATATATATATATATATATATATATATAAATACCTTTTGTTTGCAGAACGCACACGGCCAGCCCTATATAGCAATGCCGATTCTTGATCACGGACAAGAATAGGAATTGCTCTATATTTTTTGCAGGGCCACGGAACGGGGCAATAGATGCGGACAGCACATGGTGTCGACTCTAAGGCTGAGTTCACACGAGCGTGACAGATTTGGTCCGGATGCGTTCAGGGTGCGTTCAGTTAAACTCGCACCATTTTGCAAGCAAGTTCAGTCAGTTTTGGCTGCAATTGCGTTTAGTTGTTCAGTTTTTTCCGCGCGGGTGCAATGCGTTTTGATGCTTTTTTCACGCGCGTGATAAAAAACTGAAGGTTTACAAACAACATCTCCTAGCAACCATCAGTGAAAAACGCATTGCATCCGCACTTGCTTGCAGATGCAATGCGTTATTAACGCAGCCCCATTCACTTCTATGGAGCCAGGGCTGCGTGAAAAACGCAGAATATAGAACATGCTGCTATTTTAAAGCATTGCAGAAGTGATGCATGAAAAAAAATGCTCATGTGCACAGCCCCATTGAAATGAATGGGTCAGGATTCAGTGCAGGTGCAATGCGTTCACCTACTGCATTGCACCCGCGCGGAAATCTCGCCCGTGTGAACTCAGCCTTAAGGTGCATTTACACGCACAGAGCTAAAGCTGATTGTCAGGAAGGAAGCGTTCCTTCCCGACAGTTGGCCGCTCTTTCAGTGTGGGTGAAGCGCTGCATTTACATGCAATACTATTGTGATCGCTCCTCCTCATTTAGCATTGTTTCTGGGTGGCAGATCGTTGTTTGGACCGCACAATCTGCTGCCCACAAACTATAATTTATATGCCTGCACTAACGATCATTTCACCTGATGAACGAGCATTTAGCTCGTCTATCAGGTGATCGATAGCACCTCTAGACGGGCAGACTGTCGGGAACAAGTGTTTGTAGGAACATGTATTCCTGATAATCGGCCCGAATATCCAGACGTGTAAATCCAGCTTTAGTCACAATTGACATCTTTGGGATTTATAATGAGGTGTGTAATCTGCAGATTTTGTCTGCAGTGTAAGGATGAGATTATGTACTTGTCATCCACTTTGCTGGTACCGTAATAGAGTGCATATGCCACGTGTGAAAATGCTCAAAAGAGGCAATTTATAACAAGATTTTTGAGTGTCCTAAAATTTTCACCACTGCTATGGGGATTTCACATTTTTTATTATCCATAGGCTATATGTACTGTATATTACACATAGTGATGAGCAGATCCGAATTTCAGGATAAATTTGATTCACCGGGAAGCCGAATTTCCTCATGCTTCAAGGTACCAATCGATTTAAACTGAAATAGTGTAAAAAACAAAAAAATAATACTTACCTGATCCATTTGCTTGTGACGAGCCAGCCGCTGCTATTTTGCTTAAAGATCTCGGCCACAATGCTGTGCGCAGTGACGGGGAGCGGTGCAATCGCTGATCACTGTCATTGCATCTACTACTTACAAAGAAATGTGCTTCATGACAAATTACTTTTTGACAGATTTTTTTGTAAAATTCAGCGAAGCAGACGAATCAAATTTTTTAATACTTCGCACATCGCTAATTATATCTCTAACTGTAAATTTAAAAAGTTTGGTAAATAAAAAAATAGATGCCCTAAAATCTGAATGGGAATATTCTACATATTTTATAGTACTGTACTTATCTTCAGTCTTTTTGGAAAGTTTTAGAAGCTATTAAATGAATAGATGAGGCTGTTATTCGATGCTCAGACAAAATAACAAAAAAACATGGTCATAAAAGGCAGAAAGATGCTCAAAACCCCATATGCTGTGGCGCATATATAATTGGGCGAGCAAATCCTGCAATCCCCAGCAAAAATGCATACAATGGAGGATGCCGGCAGCGGACCACATGTACCACAAAGACATCCTACACGGGGGAGCCAAATGTGTAGATGTAATTGGCTATATAAAGCAAACATTTACAAAGAAAAAGTGGTGCACTAAAATTGAAAATGCTCTCTCCTCCCATTGTATGTGTGATTTCACGCTGGAGGCAACTGGGAGTTGTGGGCTGTGTGTTGGACTCTATGCCCCTATCTATAATTGCTCATATGGCATATATAGGTTAGCGTCAGATCCTGTGCCACTTTGAGAGACCTTGATGGGGTGCGCGGGCTCCGGTATGTTCTTGATATAAGAATATCTTGGCGAAAGTCTCATTTTTGAATCTAGAGGAAAAAAAGGAAAGAGGAAATTAAGCAGGCTGGCTTGAGAGCTGCAATTATACAAGCAGGCAAATAACGCGAGTTTGTGAGCGTTCGCATGTTTGAGTTCAAGTGTGTGTTTGTATTAAGTGTGTGACTTTAGATCACGTGACTTGAGATTCAGGAACTTTAGGAGGGGACTTCAGAAAGTTAGATTCTTATCACGGCACTATATTGTATTTTTCTATATTTTCTTGCGTAATCCCCACTTAGTATGTGTTCCATTATTGACAGCGCAGTCCAGTGCACATCTAGTTTAATGTATGCAGTCCTGGAACAGCCGTTTGAGAGTGCATATCTTTGTTCAAAATGTGAGCAAATTACCCGTTTGGAATCGCACATCGAGCCACACAAGAAAGGCAGCGGGAGATTAGGAAAGGTTAACAAGTGGCTCAAGAACTGGTGTAGGAAGGAGGGGATGGGGTTCCTGGATAACTGGGCCGACATCTCTGTTGGCTACAGGCTCTATCGTAGGGATGGGCTGCACATCAATGGGGAAGGGTCAGCTGTGTTGGGGGAGAAGATGGCTAGAATGTTGGAGGAGTGTTTAAACTAGGGACTTGGGGGCAGGGAAATTAAGTTATAGGATGGGAAGATGTGCAGATAGAGACCGGGGCAAGGTAATGGGACTGGGGGAGAAATGGAAGGAGGGACTAGAACAGCTCAGAAGGAAATGTGTAGGGTACAAAATATACATAAACCTCCTAAGTGCATGTATACTAATGCCAGAAGCCTGACTAATAAAACTGGGGAACTGGAATTAGTGATGTGTGAGAAGGACTATGACATAGTGGGAATAACTGAGACATGGCTGGATGATAGCTATGACTAGGCAGTTAATGTACAGGGTTACAGTCTGTTTAGAAAGGATCGCCAAACCCGGAGAGGGGGAGGGGTCTGCCTTTATGTAAAGTCCTGTCTAAAACCCACACTCCGGGAAGATATAAGTGAGGGACATGAACATGTGGAGTCACTGTGGATATAAATACATGGAGAAAAAATAAATTACTAATAGGAGTTTATTATAAACCACCTAATATACCAGAGTCTACTACTAAACAAGATAGATGAGGCGGCAAATCATAATGAGGTGGTTATTATGGGGGACTTCAACTACCCAGATATAGACTGGGAAACTGAAACTTGTATATCTCATAAAGGAAACAGGTTCTTGGCAATAACCAAAGACAATTACCTTTCCCAACTGGTTCAGGACCCGACTAGAGGGACGGCCATACTGGACTTCGTATTAACCAATAGACCTGACAGAACAACAGATGTGCAGGTCGGGGGACACCTGGGAAATAGTGACCATAAAGTAATAACCTTCCAATTATCATTCAAAAGAGTGTTTCTTCATGGAGGAACAAAAATACCAAACTTCACAAAAGCTAAATTTAGCCAACTAAGAGAAGCCATAGGCCTAACTAACTGTGACAAAGTCCTTAAAAAATAAAAATACAGCCACAAAATTGGATATTTTTAAAAGCATCCTAAAATCTAATTGTGAGAGGTACATACCTTATGGGAATAAAAGGTTAAGGAACAAGAAAAAAACTATGTGGATAAATAGAACTGTAAAGAAAGCAATAAATGACAAAAAGAAAACATTTAAATCACTAAAACAAGAGGCTAGCGAGGTTGCACTGAAACCAATAGAATGTGCAATAAAAGTAGCCAAACTAGAGACTGAGAGATTAATTGCCAAAGATAGCAAAACTAACCCTAAAATGTTTTTCAATTATATAAATGGTAAAAAGTATAAATCTGAAGGTGTCAGCCCTCTACAGAGTAATGAGGGGGGAGTTGCAGAGAGCGACGAAGAGAAAGCAAAGCTATAAAATATTTTTTTATCCACTGTATTCACTGAAGAAAATTAACTTTCAGATGAAATGCAGAATGTAAAAGTTAATTCCGCATTAAAAGTGCCCTGTCTGACTCAGGAAGAAGTACAGCAGCGTCTTAAAAAGATTAAAATAGACTTCCGGATCCGGTGCCAGCATGGTAAGCGGCGAGTGAGCGCTGCTCCGTCTCCTACCGCTCAAAAATCCTACATATCCTCACGCTACTATTCGGCTAACCAGCCAGAAAACTCTCCATTAACGGAAACACCGCATGGATCAGTATTTACAGGCGATGGGGAGCAAATCCAGAGCGAAAGCGCAGCCGAAGGGAGCTAAGGCAGATGTCGATGTACCAAAGATGGCGGAACCTGCCGTGATTCTACCTGCGGGGGATGACTCTCCTCAGCTTGCCAGCAGCCAAGATGTTGGAGCAGAAAGTGCTGAAGACAAGACGCCTTGGGTCGATTATAGAAAACTGGCCCTGGAAGTGGCTAACAGCATCTTACCCAACCTGCAGGAGTCTATATCCACAACGCTGGCGGTGTCCTTCGCACATTGCAGGGAGAAGTGGCGCGAAATACAGAGCGCCTTGATGTGGTGGAGAGTCCAATCATTACAAATGGAGGTACAAACCTTGCAGCATCAATTCCAAAAGGTGACTACAGAAAATAAGAAATTATGGGAGAAGATCGACGACCTAGAAAATCAATCCAGGAGGAACAATCTCCGTATAATCGGTCTCCCTGAATCAGTCTCTGGGAAGGACCTGCACCTCATTTTTGAGCGGGACTTACCTGCAGCACTAGGCCTCCAGACGATCTGCAAAGTCGAGAGAGCACATAGGGTGGGAGCGCCGAGAGAGCTGTCGGACACCCGAGGAGCGGATGACAACAACCGAAGACCCCTGAGGCTAAGGCAAGTCATCGTGAGATATTTGGACTATTTTGATAAAGCTGAAATATTACGTTTCTACAAGAGCAGGTCCAAAGATCTTGAATTAAAGGGCCATCACATACTGATTTTCGGCGATTTTTCAGCCAAGGTCACGAGACGTCGCAGAGCTTTCTCACAGATATGTTCTATGCTATATCAGCAGAAAATAAAATTTGTGCTAAGGTACCCAGCAACCTTAATGCTGGGTTCACACCTGAGCGTTTTACAGCGCGTTTTACAGCGCGTTCCTACGCGCTGTAAAACGCACAACAGGCAAGAACCAATGATTCCCTATGGGAAGGGTTCACACCTGGGCGTTTTACAGTGCGTACGATCGCGCTGTAAAACGCCCGACGCTCAAACAAGTACAGGAGCTTTTTTTGGCGCGTTTGACGCGCGTTTGGGCCATAGACTCTTTGGACAACACTGCTGTCAATCACCCAAACGCGCGTCAAACGCGCGTTCACTATTAAAAAAAACGCGCATAGAACGCACGACAAAAACGCGCATAGAAACGCGCGTTTGAGAAACGCCTAGGTGTGAACCCAGCGTTAAGGTTTTTCGCACAGATGGTCATGTAGATATTTACACCTGCCCAGAAGAGGCCAAGGAATTGCAAGAGGAGTCAAGTGAAAATAGCAAAGGAGATCAACTCGATATTTCCACGTGACGAAAGCAATCACCATCGTGGAACTCTCCTCCGGCAGACATGTGGAATTCGCCACATCCGAAAAATCAGCGTCAAAGATCGCAGTCTAGACAAGAGACCTGATCCAGCTGTGCAGGACGTTCCTGTAATATCCTTTAATACTGTGGATGCCCTAAGACTGAAGATGTTTTTTCAAGATATGTTTATTGAACTCTTTGCTTAAGCGATATCGATTGGTAGAAAATAGCATGTCAGATTATCACTAGTAATTAGTGTTGATCACGAATATTCGAATTTCGAATTTTTATCACGAATATAGGTACTTCGAAAATTCACGAATATTTCAAATATAGTTATATATATTCGTAATTTCGAATATTCGGAAAAAAAATTCCCTTTTTTTTTTTTTTTTATTCGATTTTTTTTTTTTTATCAGTACACATGATCCCTCCCTGCTTCTAGCTTGTGGGCCAATAAGAAGGCTGCAATATACTTGACTTTAGGAGTAGTAGTGTTTGCAAATTTTGCTCTATATTAGTTTTTTCGAATATTCACTATATTGCTATATATTCTTGTTTTAGAATATTACGAATATTCGAAAGAACTAAGTTATAGCAATATAGCGAATATTCGAAAGAAAACGAATATAGAGCAATTTAGCTAATATAGTGCTATAATATTTTTTTTATAGTTGTCATTTTTTTCCAATCTGAACTTCAGATGAGAAAAAAATTACAACTAATAGACAAAGAAGATTATAGCACTATATTAGCTAAATTGCTCTATATTCGGGTTTTTTCCGAATATTCGCTATATTGCTATACATTTGTTTTTTCGAATATTTGTAATATTCTAAAACAAGAATATATAGCAATATAGCAAATATTCGAAAAAAATCGAATATAGAGCAATTTAGCTACTATAGTGCTATAATCTTATATGTCATAGCCACACCATTATTTCTGATATTTAAGGACTCCATACTGACAGGGAGTGTTCCACAGGATTGGCGCATAGCAAATGTAGTGCCAATATTTAAAAAGGGTCCAAAAACAGAGCCCGGAAACTATAGGCTGGTAAGTTTAACATCTATTGTGGGTAAACTGTTTGAAGACTTTCTAAGATATGCTATCTTTGAGTACCTCAATAAAAATAAGCAAATAACGCCATATCAGCATGGCTTTATGAGGGATCGGTCATGCCAAACTAATTTAATCAGTTTCTATGAGGAGGTAAGTTCTAGACTTGACAACGGCGAATCAATGGATGTCGTATATCTGGACTTCTCCAAAGCATTTGACACTGTACCGCATAAAAGGTTAGTTTATAAAATGAGAATGCTTGGACTGGGAGAAAATGTCTGTATGTGGGTAAGTAACTGGCTCAGTGATAGGAAACAGAGGGTTGTTATTAGGCTACTTTCACACTTGCGTTCGTCGGTCCGCTCGTGAGCTCCGTTTGAAGGAGCTCACGAGCGGACCCGAACGCCTCCGTCCAGCCCTGATGCAGTCTGAATGGAGCGGATCCGCTCAGACTGCATCAGTCTGGCGGCGTTCAGCCTCCGCTCCGCTCTCTCCGCACGGCCAGGCGGACAGCTGAACGCTGCTTGTATTTGGTTCTATAATAGATCACTGATTACTCAGATGCCTAGTAATATATAAACCTAGATATATACTCTGCCGTACTCTATCTTCTGGTAGATTTAGCTTTGTTTGTACTGGGTTACGTAGCAACATGATGTCACAATCACGTGACTGGTCATGTGACTGGGGGCAGATGCCTTCGATCACAGTCACATGACCACTCACGTAATTAGGGGGCGTGTTATTTAAAGTGTATTTAAATGGTGTATTGTATATGTGGGATTGAGCTACCATCACCTGTTATTTGACAAAGGCACATACTTGTGCCAAAACGCGCGTCACAAATGGGTGACGAATAAAGAAATTACCTTTCAGCAAAGAAATTACGGAGTGCTGGTCTTTCTATTACATGTGACAAGGTGACGTCCTCTGCGTCTGGAGGAAAGAAAGAAGGTTTGTACACAAACATAGAAGAGGATTCTTTACGGTAAGAGCAGTGAGACTATGGAACTCTCTGCCTGAGGAGGTGGTGATGGTGAGTACAATAAAGGAATTCAAGAGGGGCCTGGATTTATTTCTTGAGTGTAATAATATTACAGGCTATAGCTACTAGAGAGGGGTCGTTGATCCTGGGAGTTATTCTGATTGCCTGATTGGAGTCGGAAAGCAAACGAAACAGACAAGTGAGGATGAAGTAAATAGGGTTTATTAGCAAAATAAACAAAGTCCAGGTAAACTTCACTGGGCTAACATCAGGTAAACAAAAAACGAAGGAAAGCCAGGAGAAGTCCCGATTCATGCATAAGTCTCTGTGCAACTTGCCAGGTAAACGGATGCGTCACAGAAAGTCCCGGGTCCTGGGTCCTACTGGAACGGACGGAGTCCCAGCAAACTTCAGTCAGTAGCTAGCAATATTGACCTGCACCTGGATAAAGAATGATAACAGTGGGAACTGACCGACCTGGGAGGCCACCTTTTATGTGCCTGCTAAGAAATCCCAGGGCGCCAAGTGTCCACTCCCCATAGGTCATGATCCTGCCCTACACCTGTGTACAAGGCTTTGGTCAGTCATTAGTCAATTAGACCAATGCCGGCCCCCTAATCTGCTTTGAATTTGCGGCCAGGTGCTATTTCCTTCGCTGGTTGGCGAAGCGCACAAGAAGCGTGTATGCGCAACTGCGTATCCCCTTGCAAACCCGTTTTCAAATGTTAATGCGGATGCACGACAGACTCTGCGAGAGTGCGCGAGCCGTTGACATGGACACCGGAATGGAATCCGCAAAAGGCACCAGAGACAAGCTCGGCCGCAGCGTACTGCCACTAGCCCGGCCAAGCTGTGCCCGAAAGCCATGCGGTCTTCCCCTCCGGCGCACATGCAAATGCATCCCCACGTCGGTTTGCAAAGGGGTCGGAGCTGGTGTATCAATAGAGACACGCGTAACCTGTCCCGCAGCTCCACAAGGACCCTTTTTGGTCACACCAGAGTGCGAGACAGGTGAGGATCTTACAATAACAGGCTGAACTGGATGGACAAATGTCTTTTTTCGGCCTTATATACCATGTTAAAATGTTACTATTTTAATATCAGTGTGAGGGTTTAGCCATATATTGTCAATTGCATTTTCCATTGTAGTGCACCACTTTTTCTTTGTAATTATTATTTGATGCTCTCTGCCTGTATGAATCCTAAGAAGAGCTAAGGGCACAGGAGAAAGTAAATAAGGATAATAAAAAAGCTATCTCAAAAGATTTTTTATGCCAAAAGGTAATGGAAATGAGATGGAGATCATTTATTTTGATATTGATTATGTAATATTGATATGTAAAATTTTTGTATGTAAAATTTAATCAAAAAAGAAGTTTTCACCTACAACAAGTGTAAAAAAAAAAGCAAATACTGTAATGTTCCATCCATGCCATGCACAGGAAGAAAAACCTTACAGCAGATGGCACCAACAAGCTATTTTCAAGATTCACTCAGGGTCCTTTCATTTATCATAAATGTAATTTAATGCCATAATAACAGCAAGACCTATACAGAGGATTCAGAGCAAGAAAAAGGGAACAGGGTGACGTGAGCAGCCATCCGTACTCAGGGTCTGGAAGGCAACATAACACTGAAGACAACAGTCCTCTCAGGATGACAAGACACCTGCCGGAGACTTGCAGCAGCTACTACACCTCCAACAACACATTCGTGAATAGTTTCGAATGTCCAAGGAAGGATGACACCGTAGATCTGATATATTGCTGCGGATTTGTTGACTTAAAATATTGCTGCAATGAGCCAGGCAACTACTTCCCGTATAAACATGACTACATGTTGTCTCTTAGGTAAGACCTCAACGTTCTTTTCTTAAAAGTTAAAATTTTTTCTTATATCATGAATTTGAGGTTTACGTGAGTGAGGTTATAGTTATAGTGACATGATAAGAGCAAATTACAAAGTTACTTTTATTTCATATGATTTTATTTTGATATTAATTTAGAATAATTATTTAGAGGTTAATATTGATATATTAGCTTTAAAAAAACTTTTTATTGTGTTTTTTGTAGCTGTTGTAATGTGAAATATCAGTCAATTTTATTGTTATTTTTTATGGAAGGAGACATTGGTTCAAATATAAAGCAACACGTGGATTAGTAATTATTCAACATTTTAGAAATGGATTGGTCATTAATTAAAACCTAAAATTTTGGTTTATTGAAAAGCAATTTTTTTGCAAATTATTTTTGGTGTTTTAAATTATTAAGCAAGCTTCCCCAAAAAGTTTCCATTTTGTTCAGTGGTAGTAGTTTTTTGCTTGTGTGAACCAGTATTTTAAAAGACATGTAAGGTGTGAACAGGTCTTATGGCTCAGTCGATTGCAACCGGGAGCTCTGGTGTTGTAAAACTTTTAACTTCACATCTAAGGAGTTGCAGATCTTTGTTATTAACGGGGAAGAAATATGCATTGGATTCTTGTCCCTAACCCCTACTCACACAGTCCATGGTATGATTACTATGACTATAAGATAGTCAGAGGCATTATGTGTGTATTTGAGGGTTCTACAGAAGGAAGGAGTCAGGCAGTCTTCAATAGAGGTAGCTAACCCCTTTACTACACTACCCACAACCACCAGGATTATTATTAACCATAAACTACCTTTATTAACTACTTTCACTACCCTAGCTCACCAGAGGTTCTGTCAACTCACTCACTGCCCTAGACCACCAAGGATGTTACGATAATCACCTTTACTGCCTAGACCCCAAATGATGTTACCATAAACCACACCACTACTCTAGTCCACCAAGGATGTCACCCAACCGATGCTGTATAGAAAAATATGACTAACCAGGTGTTTTCTGGAGAAATATCAGCAAAAATATATATTTTTGACAATTATTATTTACGGTAGTTAAAATGTGAAAAGATGTAAGCTATAGGCATAGGGACTTAAACTAAAGGGGCCCCTGGTGCCTGTACTAACAGTGGTGTGAAGTGACGATATTGACATCCTACTTACTCTATAATTGTATCTCTCAGCAAGAATCAGCAAGAATAGAGCATGCACCAGATGCAGCCTAGAAAAAGGTGGCACGGTGACTGGAGGGGTTCTACCTCAGGAAGAAGATGTTGGCTAGACTAGAAGCATCACCGTGTGTATTTAGTGATCAGTTTTGCGGCAGTTGAAAAGAAGCGCAAGTGAATGCAGCAAGGCAAGAGGTGTGTGTGAAAGAGTACTTGCCAGAAAATATAGCAGAAGCATTGGAGAGGCAGAGACAGCCTTGTGTGATGGCAGGGACGTACACAAATCTCATCGGGTCCTGTAGCAAATCTTAGTATGGCCCCTTGTTGCCCCACTCAGTACACATGCATGACACACTCCCAAGCAATGCATAACATAGGGAATTGAGTGAATTGATCCTACACAAATCGAATTTGTTACAAATTTCCTATGTAATTCGGCCCACTTGAATCACTCAAAATGGCAGGTAACATTTCCCAGATCAGAAGATAGAGAAGAAAGCATCTGCCACCATAAAGGGGTAATTTTGACCTTTCTTTAATTAAAGAAAAAAATCTGCAGTGTTACTAAAACAGGCAGTTTGTTACCACCGGCACCTATACGCTTAACCATAGCCATATATCTCACTGTTACTGACATTACTGATGCTGTCTTGAGAGCTTGAAAGGGGTTGCATACAGTCATAGGAGACCTCAGACTTTTCAGGGTAATTGGTGAACTTTCAGTATGGTTCTATTTATTGGTACCAAATTAAATCCGATGGCTAATTTGAATAGGACCCAAAATGAATGGTGCCTTGCAGCACTGGGGTCCTAGGTTCAAATCTGACCAAGGACAACATCTGCAAGGAGTTTGTATGTCATCATTGTGTTTATGTGGGTTTCCTCCAGGTACTCTGGTTTCCTCCCACACTCCAAAGACATACTGAAAGGGAACTTAGATTGTGAGCCCCATTGGGGGACAGCCTGATGCTAATGTCCATAAAGCGCTGCAGAATATAGTAGAGCTATATAAGTGCATAAAATAAATAAAAAAGCAGAGGTAATGTGGATCCAGGAAAAAGAATGGACACAGCTAAGAAGCCAAGAAGAGTTGCATGAGCTAAAAAGAGTTCTTGGTGCATTGTAACCCTGATTATTAGGTGGAGGTAAAGACTGTGGGGTTCCCACGGCGTTGCAGCGCATTATAGAGTAGGATGAGCTTAGCAGATTGATCTATTGTTTTGGGAGAAAAGGTTCAGCTGTTTCAGAAGGCACCGGCTCTCATGTGAGGGCCACGGCCTTCTCGCAAGCTTACAAAGCACAGCTTCATACGTTGTATAGTGTCTGTGCTTGGTATTGCAGCTCTGCCCCATTCACTTCTATGGGGCTGAGCTGCACCTAGGCCATGTGACAGATGAACGCGTTGTTCTGGCCTAGGAAAAGCTGAGAGAAGGCCACAGCACTAGTGCAAGCGAAGGTGTCTTCTCAAACAGCTGATCTGCGGGGGTCCTGGGTGTCAGACCTCCATGGTTCAAATACTGATGATCTATACTGAGGATAGGTCATCAGCTATAAAGTCTTAAAAAAAACTTTCAATATCTGCTATTTCTGACTTCAGTTGTGCACAGATGAGGCATTATCAGTGACTGACAGTGGAGTAGCAATAGGGGTCGCAACGGTTGCAATTGTGACCAGGCCCCTAAGCCAGGAGGGCCCACAGGGCCCACCTTGCCAGTAGCGCACTGCCAATTGCTGTACTTTTCACTTTATAACATGCAGTGCATCTTATAATGTGAATACTAGTATGCAGGAGGGGAAGGAGTAAAGCGCACTGTACTCATCCTCCCTGGTCTTCTCCGGAATACCCAGGTCTGCGCTGCACTGTCCTGACTGCTTACAGATTGACTGCAGGAGAGAACACCAGACCTGGAGAGGAGAGGCAGAGAAGGGGAGGTAAGTGAATAATTATTTTTTTGGGTTTCATCTGAGGTCTAATGGGGATCAAACATGGAGGTCTAAATGCAGTGTATCCAGGGGAAGGCTGGCAGCCTTAGTCCTGGGGGGCAAATCCAGTCAAGTTGCCCATTTTTATTTTCTTTTGTACAGGAACACATTGCATTTACTTCTCCCCAATGGGGCACGTGTAGCGTGCTGCATTAATTCTTTTGCCTGCCTATTTTTCAAAGCCCCCTTCATATTAAAAAATGCGGCACGCTTAGTGCGCTGCACCGATTCTTTTGCCTGGCCATTTCTAAAAGCCCTGTAGGAATGGAAAAACGCAGCGCGCAATTTTTTAGCCACGCCTATTATTAACCCCTTAAGGATACGGCCATATTTCACCTTATGAACCAAGCCATTTTTTACTAATCTGACCAGTGTCACTTTATGTGTGAATAACTTTAAAACACTTTTACTTATCCAAGCCATTCTGAGATATTTTTTTCGTCACAAATTGTACTTCATGACACTGGTAAAATGGAGTAAAAAAAAACAAACAAATTTACCAAAAAATTGAAAAAGTTGCAAATTTGCAGATTTCTATTTCTCTACTTTTATAATAGATAGTAATACCTCCAAAAATAGTTATTATTTTACATTCCCCATATGTCTACTTCATGTTTGGATAATTTTGGGAATGTTGTTTTATTTTTAGGGACGTTACAAGGCTTAGAAGTTTAGAAGTAAATCTTGAAATTTTTCAGAAAATTTCTAAAACCCACTTTTTCAGGACCAGATCAGGTCTGAAGTTACTTTGTGAGGCTTACATAATAGAAACCACCCAAAAATGACCCCATTTTACAGACTACACCCTCATGGTATTCAAAACTGATTTAACAAACTTTGTTAACCCTTTAGGTGTTCCACACAAATGTAGGAAAATAGAGATAACATTTTAAAATTTCACTTTTTGGGCAGATCTTCCATTTTTATCCATTTTTCCAGTTACAAAGCAAGGGTAAACAGCCAAACAAAACTCAATATTTATGGCCCTGATTCTTTAGTTTACAGAAACACCCTATATGTGGTCGTAAACTGCTGTACGGGCACACGGCAGGACGCAGAAGGAAAGGAATGCCATACGGTTTTTAGAAGGCAGATTTTGATGAACTGGTTTTTTTTTACACCATGTCCCATTTAAAGCCCCCCTGATGCACCGCTAGAGTAGAAACTCCAAAAAAGTGACCCCATTTTAGAAACTACACCCCTCAAGGTATTCAAAACAGATTTTACAAACTTTGTTAACCCTTTAGGTGTTCCACAAGGATTTAATGGAAAATAGAGATGAAATTTCAGAATTTCAATTTTTGGGCAGATTTTCCATTAAAAAATTTTTTTCCAGTTACAAAGCAAGGGTTAACAGCCAAACAAAGCTCAATATTTTTGTCCCTGATTCGGTAGTTTACAGAAACACTCCATATGTGGTTGTAAACTGCACTGTACAGGCACATGGCAGGGCGAAGAAAGAAAGGAATGCCATATGGTTCTTGGAAGGCAAATTTTGCTGGACTCTTTTTTTTACACCATGTCCCATTTGAAGCCCCCCAATGCACCCCTAGAGTAGAAACTCCAAAAAAGTGACCCCATTTTGGAAACTATGGGATAGGGTGGCAGTTTTGTTAGTAATATTTAAGGGTACATATGATTTTTAGTTGCTCTATATTACACTTTTTGAGAGACACCGTTTTTATTTTTTGTTATTTACAACATTCATCTGACTGGTTAGATCATGTGGTATTTTTATAGAGTAGGTTGTCATGGACGCGACAATACCAAATATGACAACTATTTGGGGTTATTTGTTTCAGTTTTACATAACAAAGCATTTTAAAAAAAAGAATGCCATAGTTTTAATTTATTTTTGGGGTGACTATCTTGTGTAGGGGCTCATTTTTTTAGGATGAGATGACGGTTTAATTGGCACTATTTTGGGGTTCGTATGACTTTTTGATTTCTTGCTATTACACTTTTTGTGATGTAAGTTGAGAGAAGAGTTAGGTCATGTGATATTTTTATAGAGAAGGTTATTACGGATGCGGTGATGTGTCAACTTTTTTTATTTATGTAAGTTTTACACAATGATTTCATTTTTGAAACAAAAGAAATCATGTTTTAGTGTATCCATAGCCTGAGAGGATTTTTTTCAGTTTTTGGGCGATTATCTTAGGTAGGGTATGATTTTTGCGGGATGAGATGACGGTTTGATTGGCAATATTTTGGGGTGCGTATGACTTTTTGATCGCTTGCTATTAGACTTTTTGTGATGTAAGGTGACAAAAATGGCTTTTTTTATACTTTTTTTTTACGGTATTAACCTGAGGGTTTAGGTCATGTGCTATTTTTATAGAGCAGGTTATAACGGACGCGGCGATACCTAATATGTCAACTTTTTTTGATTTATGTAAGTTTTACACAATGATTTCATTTTTGAAACCTAAAAAAATTATGTATTAGTGTCTTCATAGTCTGAGAGCCATAATTTTTTTTTGTTTTTAGGCGATTATTTTAGATAGTGTCTAATTTTTTGCGGGATGAGATGTCGGTTTGATTGGCACTATTTTGGGGTGCGTATGACTTTTTGATCGCTTGCTATTACACTTTTTGTGATGTAAGGTGACAAAAAATGACTTTTTTTACACCGTTTTTATTTAAAAAATTTTTACGGTGTTCACCTGAGGGGTTAGGTCATGCGATATTTTTATAGAGCAGGTTTTTACGGACGTGGCGATACGTAATATGTATACTTTTTTTTTTTTACTTAAGTTTTACACAATACCATCATTTTTTGAAACAAAATGATGTTTTAGTGTCTCCATATTCTGAGCAATAGTTGTTTTAATTTTTTGGGAGATTTTCTTAGTTAGGGGCTAATTTTTTGTGGGATGAGGTGACGGTTAGATTGGTACTATTTTGGGGGCATACGCCTTTTTGATCACTTGGTGTTGCACTTTTTGTGAGGTAAGGTGACCTCTGCATGACATTGGGCTGCCTTCTGAGAATCAAGTCCCCACCACAGCAGCACGGGGACTCGATGCGCTCACTGTGGGTTAATCCACAGCGATCACCGATACGGGGGGGGGGGGGGGTCACAGGACCCCCTCAGCATTGGCCCAGGGTGCCTGCTGATTGATTTCCAGCAGGCACCCAGTTCCAATCACCGTGATCGGAAATACACAGGACGTACCTGTACGCCCTGTGTCCGTAACAAATTAAAAGCCCCGCCTACATATAATAGGCCACTCCCAACAAACACTTTACAGCTGAAATTCTATTGCTGAGGCCTGTCTCTACACATCATATGGAGAGGGGAGGACCTGCCTGCTTCACATTATACAATAAACAACAGCAGGCTACAGCAAAGGAAGCTCCTCCGCTCTCCTCCCTCCCCAGATCCTGCTCAAGGTCTGTGGTTCCCCCCACCATCTGCCACCCGCCCATGGCCTGCTGCCCCCTTAGGCCGTCTTCACCTAGCTCTGAATCCTCCTTCTGCAAATGGCAGGGGAGGAGCCGGAGCATCTCCTCTCCTACATAGCGTCACATAGCTCTTACATCCAGGGATGTCACCTTTGTTGTAGACGTTCTCTTTCTTTATCTTCTCCATTCAGACCAGACCGCTATGATGATTTTTTAGCCATCTCCCGTCTCTGCAGAGATTGACAAACAGATATTAGCTTCCCACATTTCCATCATCTTCACATCTTCTGAACACCCTTTCCTGCCACCCCCAATACTATACTGCAGAAACAGTCCCCCTGGAAATACTACTTCCACACAGATAGTGCCCCCTTCAACAATTATTGGCACACAGTGCTCTAAAAAATAACTGCGCTAATAGTATAAATATAATGTCCCCCAAAAATAATTTTGCTAAGCTGATACTATGCCAGGGTGCCCCCCCAAAGTAACAGTGCACCCCAAAATCCCACAAATAGAAATAATTATCTGCCAGAGCACATTTAGTAGTAATAATGCCCCTATAGTTTCCATACTAGTAATCATGTTCCTCCTAGCCCCCCAGTAGTAGTAAAGCTCAGCATTAGGCTACTTTCACACCTGCGTTAAGTGCGGATCCATCTGGTATCTGCACAGACGGATCCGCACCTATAAATGCAAACAATGGTATCCGTTCAGAACGGATCCGTCTGCATTCTATGTAAAAAAAAAAAGTCTAATTGTTAGTCAGACGGATCCATCCTGACTGTATATTGAAAGTCAATGGGGGACGGATCAGTTTGCAATTGCACCATATTGTGTCAACGTCAAACGGATCCGTCCCCATTGACTTACTTTGTAAGTCAGGACGGATCCGTTTGGCTCCGCAACGCCAGCAGCGTTTTGGTGTACGCCTCCAGAGCGTAATGGAGGCGGAACGGAGCCAAACTGATGCATTCTGAACAGATCCGCATCCATTCAGAATGGATTGGGGCTAAACTGATCCGTTTGGGGCCGCTTGTTAGAGCCTTGAAACAGATCTCACAGGCGGACACCGAAACGCTGGTGTGAAAGTAGCCTAATACCCCCTAGTAATAATAATTCTCCCTATAAAATGAAAGTACATGAAATACCCCCGCTTATTGCCCGCATTTGAGCTAATGTCCCCATAATGTATGCCAGTATAAAATACCTCTTTATAGTGCCCCAGTAAATGCCCTCATAGTGCTCCTCTCCCCCTTCCCCATAGTGTCCCCCATAATATGCCAGTAAAAAATGCCCCTTCTTAGTGCCCCCAGCAGATGCCTCTATAGTGCTCCTCTCCCCCATAATGTGCCAGTAAAAAATGCCCCTTCTTAGTGCCACCAGATGCCACAATAGTGCTCCACTCCCCTATAGTGCCCCCAAATAATGCTCAATAGTGCCGCTCTCCCCTATAGTGCCTCCCATAATGTGCCAGTAAAAAATGCCCCCTTAGAGCCACCAGATGCCATAGTGCCCCTCATAATGTGCCAATAAAAAGGACCTCTTTAGAGCCCCCACTTCCCCAAAGTTCCCCCAAATAATGCTTCTATAGTGCCAACAGATGCCCCATAGTGCCGCTCTCCCCAATAGTGCCCCCCATTGTGCTCCAATTAAAAAAAATCCCCTTTAGAGCCTCCAGATGCCCCCATAGTGCTCCACTCCCACATGGTGCCCCCCATAATGTGTCAGCAAGAAATGCTACCATAGTGCCCCCCCCAAAAGGGGCAAGAAAAAAAAAGCCCCCAGAGTGTCACCCAAAAATAAATGGGGCTGTAATGAATGCAAGATGCCCCCATAGTGCAAGCTCCCCCCGCAAAGAAAAAACCCAAAAAACACTAATACTTACCTCCATCAGCAGTGATGCGATGCAGGCCTCTTCTGGCCTGTGTCCCTGCTGTATGCTGCCCGGCTCTGGCGGCGCGATGATAATGACGTAATCGCGCCACCTGAGGCGGCCTCTGATAGGTCGCAGGCATTACTGCCTGCAGCCTATCAGAAGAACAGGGAAGGGAGCTGCTGCACAGGCATCTGTATCTCTGTCCTGAGGACGGCGATACAGATGAATATGGAGATGAGCGCTTCCACAGTGGAAGCGCTCATCTCCTACTGCCCCCCCCCCCCCCCCCACCGCCGCCGGAAACTAGAACCAGGGGTGCGCCACCTGTGTTGATCAGCCATGCGGCCCTGAGGAATTAAAAAAATATAAAAAAATATTTGTTAAAGACGGACGCTTTTAACATGCTTTAGGGCGGCCCCCCATCCCAGCCTGCCCCTGAGTGTATCACTCTGTAGTGGGGCCCTATTTGCAGAATGTCATTTCATGTATTTACAATTTCTGTAATTTCTATAACAGGCTGGTAAACCACCACTTTACATCAGTTACCACTTGGTGGTGGTGCTGGTACTAAAGATATATACTGATAGCAGAAGAAAAAAGCACCGCGGCACTCACCACTGGTCACAAAGTTGCTGTTTGCAGTTTATTTTTCAAATACACATCGTGGACGCAGACAGGACACAGGTGAATAAACAGGCTACAGCTGTTTCGCACTGTGTTGCGCTTTGTCAAGCCTCCTGTGACGTGAAGGAGGAGGGGGCTAGAAATACCCTCATCTCATGCACGTCACTGGTTACAATTAAGTGGTATAAAAAACATATGTGCTAAAACCATTCAAATGAAGACAGCTAAGTCATTCTTGTCATTTAACCCTAGAGGGCCCATGGCTTGTGTTTTGATTATCCATGCAGCTTCTCTCTGCAGGAGAATGCGTTTTCTGTCCCCCCCCCCCTCTCATGGGGGTATGAACCACTTCTATACCTGCACATTTCAAAATTTCACTGTTCCCTGCATGTTCATTATGTATATGCTCAATTAATCTAGTTGCTCCATTTCTGGTGATAATAGATTTTTTGTGTTCCCTGAAACGTACATATAGGCACCTGTGTGTCTTTCCAATGTAAAATCTCCCGCATGGGCACAAAATTGCATACACAACATATTGGGTCTTGCAGTGTATAAATTGTTTAACTGCATGTCCTACATGCCCCAGCTGCAGATACTTCTGTTTGTATACATAGAGCAGTGTCCACATGCAAAGTTTCCTCTGGGAGCACTCCTGCCCAGCCAGTTATCAACTGGACGGGGGAGGTTGCTCCTGACAACAGCGTCCCCTATAGTTTTACTTCTGCGAAAACTGACAATGGGAGGATTGTCTACCATGGCTGCCAGGGAGGGATCCCTCTGCAGCATCTGCCAGTTATTTAAGATCACTGTTTTGATAGTGGAAGCCATTGGTGAAAAGTCGAATGTGAACACCGCTCTACGTTCGCCATCATTATTTTGTTGTCTCCTCCTTTTTTTCGTGTGGACATCCACACGAAAAAAAGGAGGAGACAACAAAATAATGATGGCGAACGTAGAGCGGTGTTCACATTCGACTGAAGGACTCACCACTGGTCACTGAAGGACCTTATCCACTCAGCTACAAAGCTGAATGCTAAACTGTGTTAGAAAAACCTCATAACGGTTCTGATGTAGTGAGTATTCCTATTCAGCAGAAGACTTATTTAATATTTTTGTGCAGGTTAACATGTCACTGTAACATGTAGTGGTTAACATCCTTGTCTCTAATGTACAAGGTTGACAGTTTGAATCTTGGCAGAAACATTTCAGAAATAGAGATTAAATTTATATATTTTATAATTTTTAGCAATTGTAAAAAATGTATGGCACAAAATAAATGTGTAATTACTAAAAAAAAAATATGTATATATATATATATATATATATATATATGATCTTACTTCTAATCTATAAGAATGCATAATATGTGGGAAACTACTACTGATGTTTTTAGCCAAAATATATTTACATATATTATAATATATTATATATTCTAAATATCTAAATATATAACAATATATGTAAATATATTATGACTAAAAGCTTATATATAAATGTTTCTGCTGGGATTCAAACTCCCAACCTTGTACATTAGAAGCAAGGACACTAACCACTACACTCTACAGCTACATGTTACCCTGCACAGAAATAAAAATTAAGTCTTCAGCTTTATAGATGAGTGGATACCGTCCTTGTCTCTAATGTACAAAGGGTTGGGAGTTCAAATCCTGGTGGAAACTTTTCAGAAATAGACACTAACTTATATTTAAATACACTGGCTCGAGTACACGCAGTGTTTGGCCGAACTCCGCGATGTGCCGAGCATAGCGATGCTCGAGCCAAACTGGTGTTCGGCCGATTATGCTCGATGCACGCAACCCATGAGCCTTTAGTTACATGCCAGGTGACTGACAGTTATGCATGTATAGACATTTATACAGAGAATGCTATCAGTTACTGATAAAACCTCCCAAGTGTACAGCTATTAGTGACTGACAGCTATCTCTTTATACACACTTACACAGAGAATGCTATCAACCACTGATAAAACCTCCCTGTGTATAACTGAAGTCAGAAATAGCAGATATTTAAATGTATAAATTACATGTTTTACTGAATCTTTTCCCACAAAACTATACATCAACCTGCTCGGCTTATCCTGCTCTATAACCTGCTGTCTGCAGATTGCACTGCATTTTGTGGTGACAGGTTCCCTTTTAGAATGATTCCATTATATTTCAGCTAGAGAGACTGTTATAGGTGGGTCCATTATAGCTCATCTCCAGCCATTGAGGTGAAACTCTTCTGAGATGTCCCTGTTGTACATATCTTAAAGGGGTTCTCTGGACTTTTAATATTGATGACATATCCTCAGGATAGCCATAGCAGTAGCAAGCAGGAAGAGAGAAAGGAGACAGCACGTGCTCACGGCTCGCGCCTTCCCTTCATACAGCTGATCGGCAGGGGTGTCGGACCGCTGATCTGATATTGATGACCTTTTCTTGAGGATAGAACCCTTAAAGTGGTTGTGTCATCTGCATTGTTGGGTCTGATGTCTCTCATCTTCCTGTTGACAATACCTAATAGATTCACTATGAGGTTTAGGTCAGGCGAGTTTACTGGCCAATCAAGCACAGTGATATTGTGGTTATTAAACCAGGTATTGGTACCTTTGGCAGAGTGGGAAGGTGTCAAGTCCTGTTGAAAAATGAAATCAAAATCTCCATAAAGCTTGTCAGCAGAGGGAAGCATGAAGTGCTGTAAAATTTCCCGGTAGACGGCTGTCCTGACTTTGAACTTAATATAAAACAGTGTACCAACACCACCAGATGATACAGCTCCTCAAACCATCACTGACTGTGAAAACTTCACACTGGACCTCAAGCAACTTGGATTGTGTGCCTCTCCACTCTCCCTCTAGACTCTGGAACCTTGATTTCCAAATGAAATGCAAAATTTACTTTCATCTGAAAACAGGACTTTGGACCACTGAGCAACAGTCCAATCCATGTTCTCGTTAGCCCACATAAGATGCTTCTGACGTTTTCTCTAGGTCAAGAGTGGCTTGACACAACTAATGTAACAGTTTTAGCCCATGTCCTGGATACATCTGTGTGTGGTAGCTCTTGAAGCATTGACTCCAACCACAGTCCACTCCTTGTAAATCTCCCCCAAATTTCTTCAATGGCTTTTTCTTTGCAATCCTTGAAGGCTGCAGTTTTACCTGTTGCTTGTGCACCTTTTTCTTCCACACTTTTTCCTTCCACTAAACTTTCCATTAATATGCTTGGATACAGCACTCTGAGAACACCCAGCTTCTTTAGCAATGACCTTTTGTGGCTTACATACCTTCTGGAGGGTGTCAATGTCTTCTGGACAACTCAGTCCAGTCAGTAGTCTTCCCCATGATTGTGTAGCCAAATGAATGATACTGAAGGGCCATTTAAAGGTCTAGGAAACCTTTGCAGGTGTTTTGTGTTAATTAGCTGATTAGAGTGTGACACCATGATTGTACAATATTGAACTTTTTTCTAATTTTGTGAAAAACTGACTTGTGGGTTTTCATTAGCTGTAAGCCCTAATCATCAACAATAAAATAAATAAACACTTGAATTCAATTACTGAAATAAGTTAACTTTTCAATAATATTCTAATAAATTGAAATGTATCTGTATGCCCTTAATACACATAATATCACCTTCTCTCACATTCATACTTTTTCTTCCCTCTTACTACAATTTACCCCCAAAAATACAGACTGCTGGACAAAATGCAACACATACTTTTACTATGTTTTCTAGTATACTTACTCTCCTCAAAATCACATTCTGGACTTCTACCAAAGCAGCAGATCCTCTTCCTACCATAGCAGTACAGCCTTGCCTCCCTCCATAGCAGAACATTAGCTTGTTCTCTCTATAGCAAACTATTTTCCAGCTAACTTGCTGTGTGTTAAAGCTCCTGGTCCCATGCTGCTTTTGGAGATGGGCTGAGTGTCCGCGAGAGGAGGAGGCACATAAGAGCCTATTGTGGGAGCCATCCTGAAGAATTTGTGGGTAAGGAAGTTTGGGGGGTCAAAAGGAACTGTGCAGGTCATGTTGTTGGGGTGCTGCCTCACTGTGTGTTAAGGCTTTTGGTCCCATACTGCTGTTGGAGATGGGACAGTGTCCGCAAGTGAAGGAGGCAGATAAGAGCCTGCTGTGGGAGTCATCCCAAAGAATTTGTGTGTAAGGCGGGGTTGGGGGTCAAAAAGACCTGATAATCTTGCTGGGTTGCTGCCTCTCTGCTGCCACAAAAAACATTGACCAAGTGTGAAAGACATGTACTGTCCCTTCTCTTAACAGCTGCTCCAGGTGTCCACTATGAAGTGCAGCTTGCTGCACAGCAAGAATTGCAAGGAGTGGTACGTGTTCTCCATCATGTCAGAGTAGATAACACTGTATTGCTTGGGGATGCAGGTTGGCTGTCACAAAGAGGACCAGGGGAAGGGGGACAAACTTGTTCTGATTAGGAGTGCTGGCCAGTTGTATTTTTCTAAAGGACCTGGTGATGCTGCCTCGTGTGCTGCAATAGACCTCTAGTAACATGATTCTGTTTGCTTATTTTATTCCTGCAGATCTTGCACACAGCTGTGGTTTTGTGTGCCTGCCTTGTAGAGAAAAAATGCCATATAGGAGTTGCTCGCACAGACCTACAGGATGCCAAGCTCAGGCCTAACCCACCCACAGTGTCAGCAGCATCACCAGATTCCGAAGCTCTGGCTATTCTTTGGGAGGTACGTCGCCTCGGTTCTTTATTGCTGCCATTGCCGCCCGCCTCCACTGATGTTACCTCCTTCTAAGCACCCTGATCTGGAGTCCTCACCCTCCCTGCCGCTTTTATCCGACTAGGATATATCATGGTGGGCTCCTTGGTCCCCTCCCCTGCTCTGCATTTGCATCAACTGCCTCTGTTGCTGACCCCACCACCAATGCTGGGGCTACGGGTGCCACTATTACCACTAACAACACAGCTATGCAGCACAGCCTCCTCCTGAACCTCTTCCTCAGGGCAGCTGAAACAGTGATTGCTCTCCCACAAGTCATTATCAGGGAGACTTTCTTGACTGTCTGCAATTGGGTGTGGTATGGTTTTATTTCCACTTCTTAGAAAAGAGGAAGTTTCCCCACTAGGAAGGGGCAGTGAAGACAGAGTGGATGCCACTGAAAGCCTTCTCTGGGGCTGCAAGGAAGATGAGCAGGAGGAATGATGTGACCCCTGGCTCAACGGCATGGTGTCATATTCTAAAGTCACCTGCATATCATCCTGCTGCGACTTAGAGGGGGGGAGCCATCCAATCCACTATCTCATCCTCTTTCTCTTCAATGATAATATTGCGCCTTTCTGAAGCCAGCAGGGACATCTGCGGCTTACTACTAGTGAAAGGCCGATTCATTGGCCTGGATTTGTGGGAGGGGCTGGCCTGCCTACTTCAACGGCTTGCGCCCCTCCCACCTTGTACGTCGTTCAGCGTTCTGGTTGAGCACGTACCTGGCATCGATCCTGCAGGCGACGGTGAGGAACATTCGGGTCCGGTAAGCACGGTCGGCCCCTTGGTGAGTGGGGATCCCGTGCTCCGGACAATGCATAGCCGTAGGACAGCTGTTCTCCTCCCCCCCTCGTGGTGCCGGTGAGTTCGCTGGCAGCTGGGGGCGGTGCACGCCGGGGAGCTCTCCGCTCCGGCAATATGTCAGGAGGCCGCGCTGACTCCCCTCGCTGCAGTGCGCACAGCCGGCGGCGAGACAGCCCCTCAGGCGAAGGCTGGGAGCAGGGCGGCCTCCCACGTGGCACGCTAGTTTGTCCGGCGGGGGGAGGAGTCAGGATGTTTCGGCCTCCCCCCGCCCGGCTTGTGTCAGGGGGTTGCACTGGGTCCCCACGTGGTGGAGCTCCCAGCCGGCGGAGGGTCAGCCCCTTAGGCTATGGGGGTCCCCCGCTCTGGGCGCTCTGCCTGGGTGCAGTGCTGCCCCCCTCGTGGCACGCTATTTCCCGGCGGGGGGCGGGGCTTTGATGTTTAGTGCCTCCCCTGCCCGGCTCTTTGTCAGGGGGTTTGCGCCGTGTCCCCACGTGGTAGGGTGCCCAGCCGGCGGAAGGTCAGTCCCTCAGGCTTTGGGGGGCTCCCCCGCACTGGGCGCTCTGCCAGGGAACGGTGCGGCCCCCCACGTGGCAACATTTCACCGACTGGTGGGGGCGGGGCCCACGTTAGCTGGGCTACCCCCCTTACCGGTCCATGCCAGGGTGCAACGCTGCTCCCCACGTGATAGATGCGCCCGGCCGGCAGGTGGGTCGGCCATGGAGATCGAAGGGCCCCCCCCGCATCGGGCTCTCTATCAGGGAGTAGCGCGTGCTCCCCACGTGGCTCACGAATGGCGTCCGTGTGGGGTGGAGGCCACCGAGCAGAGAGTGTTCCCCCGCGCCGTCCCTCGATGCCTGGGAGTTTCGTGCTCCCCACGTGGTCATCGTTGGGGGGGCGTGGGTGGCGCGGTGGTCCCGCCCCTCACCCGCTTTAAAGTCTGGCACGGGCCGCCGTGCCGCTTAGATAGGCAGGGATCCGTGATTACACTAAGGTCGGCCAGGGGGTACGGGCGTTAGCCGTCGGCTGGCCTCCTCCTACTGGCTGCTCTCTAGGTTCACCACCACGTCTTCATGTCTTACTTTTCGCTTGGTTGTTCTGCTTTGCATGCGCATCCAGAGTTGATGCTTATCGTTTTGCTTCTAGGTCATAGTCGGTCTTACTTACGTCCTGAGGTTGGGGCCTGTCGGTAAGGTAGTAGGGGTACAGACGGGGGTAGGGGGTGTAGAGGCCATACTAGCAGGGTCGTGTCTCATGCTCTGTCTCACGTTCAGGTTTCATTATTTTCTAACTCCCCTCGGTGGTCTTTCTGTAGTTTTCCAAGCCGGTAAGTATATCATGTTTTCTCTGCATGGTACTTATGGGTGTCGGTTACTTTCCACTTCCTCACGGTCCTTCTGGTGTTATTGTGCGGAGCTCACGGGGGCGGGTCACCTTTGATACACGGCCGGGCTGGTCACTGGTGCTGGCGGTCATCCTGTGTCGCTGGTCACTTACGTTACTGTTTCCACAGCTGTGATGTCGCACGCATCGGACATTGTCGAGGCGTCCGTGGATGAGAATGTGGCAGGAGTGTCTGAAGGGGGCAGTTTACCGTCTCTGAGAGCTTGGACTATCCCTAGACTCATGTCGGAACTAACTAAGAAGGGTATCCCCCCTAATTATATCGGTTATGGAAAGACTCTGTGGGCTCCAGTCAAGACGTACTCCCCATGTCCACGGTGCAAACATCGCTTGCGCAGCTACATGTCATGCTGAACGGCCTTACGGCAGCTGTAACTTCCTTACAAGCGAGGTTGGAGTCAGTGGAGTCTCGCGACTCGGTCGTTCCTGCTCGCCCCCCTGATGTTCCGGTAGCCACTACCTCTGCCCTAGGGGAAACCCGTACTGCCCTGGCTGTTCCCAATGTGGCGCCCTCTCATTTTGTCCCGACCAACGTCAGGAAAGACATCCTAGAGGGTAGGGATGTTAACCTTGCATCTTTACTGATAGCTTCCAGGGATCTGTCCGATAATAAGGTTATAGCTTGCGGGGAAGTCTCGGTGGTACTGAGAGGCCGAGACCACAGGCTTAACCGCAAGTTAACCATTCCCGAATTTGTAATGGCTTTTAGCCTTTTCAGAGATGTTATATGTTCGGCTAGGCCGGATAGGAGGGAGGAGCTTGATCTTTACCTTTTTCGTGTGACGGAGTTGGGTCATAAGTATGGAGGGGTTTCGTTTTATGACTACCATTGTTCCTTTTCGGCCAAGGCAGCAGCGGCTTTTACTCAGTTTGGTTATGTTACAAATTGGTCCAACTTGGACACTGAATTATTTTGCCGGCATTTCGCAGGTCTTAAAGCTCCCTCCTGTTCGGCCTGTCAGTCCATCTTCCACTCTACCGAGTGGTGCCACAAATCAGCCAGCAGTGCTCAGTCTTTCCCTTCCGGCTCGTCGGCTGGGCCTCTCGATGTGTTCAGACCTCCCAGCTCAGTCGACAAGTTAGGCCGGCCCATCGTGCAGTTGGGTAGGTCACAGATTTGTAATAATTTTAATTTCGGGTCTTGTAATTTTGGTCAATGCCGTCTTCTACATATCTGTACCAATTGCTTTAGGGCCCACCCCAGAGCTGCATGCTCATTAAAATCAGTTAAAGCCTACATGAGTGTGGTCAATACCGATTGTTTATTAGAGCTTTTGCAGGGACATCATAATCCAGGGTTCGTGCAGTTTCTAGTTGCTTGATTCTGCAAGGGCTTTCATACGGGGTTGATCACGACACCTGAGTACACGTATGAGTGCAGGAATCTCCAGTCTGCCGACAGGAACCCCGAGTCTGTTGACAAACTAATCGAGTCCGAGCTGGTTAAGGGTTTCTTGATTGGTCCTTTCAAGGTGCCCCCCTTTCAGCGATGGAGAGTCAGTCCTGTGGGGGTAGTCACGGGCAAATTCAGTAAGAAGGAGAGACTCATCATTGACCTATCAGCCCCACATGGTTCCCACGTCCCTAGTCTTAACTCCCTTATCCCTATTCTTCCATCGATCAGGCCATCGCCATTATTTTACAGTTAGGGCCCGGAGCTATGTTGTCCAAGGCTGATATTTCGGACGCCTTTAAGTTACTGCCCATTATGCCAGCGCTCTGAAAGTGGCACGGCATTAAGTGGAAAGACCAATATTATTTCTCCACCAAGCTCACCTTCGGTTCCAAGAGCAGCCCCTGGCTCTTTGATCAGCTGGCTCAGGCCCTTCATTGGATATTAGAACAAAAAGTCCGTTGCGAGTTCGTCATCCATTATCTCGATGACTTCCTGCTGATTGAGAGGCCAGGGGCAGCTCCCCTAGGCTTGGGGAAGTTACTGAGGTGTTTCTCTCAGCTAGGTGTACCAGTCTCCCCCAAGAAAGTCGAAGGCCCGTCCACAGTCATCACCTTCCTGGGCATTGAGCTTGACTCGCAGGGCATGTTAGCCAGGTTGCCGTCAGAAAAGTTGGCTAGGGTTAGGGAAGTCATCCACAGGTTCTCAGTCACGACGGTGGTCACCAAGGCGGACTTACAGTCGCTACTGGGCATGTTGAATTTTGCCATGCGCATTATCCCGCAGGGCAGGTCTTTCATCTCCCGGTTGCTGGTGCTTCTCGCCACGGCTCCGGAACAGGACAGCCCGGTGCGTCTGGACAGTCAGGCCTTGGCAGACCTTCACATGTAGGACCACTTTCTCTGCCAATGGAATGGGGTGTCTTTGTTTATCCCTGAGTTGACCAGCCAATCCCCGGTAGTGTTTTCTGATGCGGCTGCTAGTTCAGGGTTTTCTGCTATTTTTGGCACCCACTGGGTCGCAGACGAATGGCCAGCTGAGGTCAGACAGATCCCAGGGTTCCTACATACCTCAGCGCTGTTCGAACTGTACCCCATCGTGGTAGCCGCCCATGTGTGGGGCAGTAACTGGGTCAACCGCTCTGTCTTATTTGTTACTGATAACGCCGCGGTGGTTGGCGTTTTGAATAGTGGGTTGTCTAAATCCTTGCATGTCATGTGTCTCTTGAGACGTTTAGTTCAACTCTCCCTTCATTATCATTTCCGTGTCTGTAGCACGCATGTACCAGGCTCACAAAACGTGGCTGCTGACGCCTTATCTAGGGCTAATTTCTCCCTTTTCTTTCAGGTCATGCCAGAGGCAGATGTCGTGGGTGCTGCCATCCCTCCCCACGAGTCATTAGTACTAATGTGACCAGACACCTAGAGACGGCCCACGCCTTAATAGCCAAGTCCCTGTCAGCAAACACGACTAGGGCATATAACACCGGGTGGAGGGTGTTTTGTAGGTTTCAGCAGGAGTGTCCTCAGGGGGAGTCCAGTTTCGTGGAGTACATCCTTACTTTCATTGGCTACTGCCACGCAGAGCTTAGGCTATCCCATACCACAGTGAAGACATACTTGTCGGGGGTGCAGCATTTCCTTTCGGTCAGTCATCCCGAACGGGCTTCGGTTTTCTCCATACATGCCGTCAAAGCTGCTTTGAGGGGTCTGGGCAGATGTGGATCTGGAGGCCAAGTGCGCAGACAAGCTGTCACCGGGCTCCTTTTCCGCAACTTGTCTGACATCCTGGATAGGAGCCCTTTCGGGGCCTTGCCTAGCCTGGTGCTCAAGTCCGCTATTTATTTAGCCTTCTATGGTTTCTTAAGACCGGGGGAGTTCACTTGTTCTCCTGGTAGTGACAGGTTTCTCACGGTCAGCCAGTTGGTTCAGTGCACCGAGGGTTACGTGCTACTACTCAGGACGTCCAAAACCTCGCAGACAGGTCCCCCAGTTCCGGTGTCTTTTTTCCCCACGGCTCATCAGTGGTGCCCCGTTGCAGTCCTCCGTCAGTTGCAGTCAGCGTTATCTGGGCACGGGCCGGATAGTCCTTTACTGCCATTCGGGGTGATGCCACTCACTACGCATCAGTTCGTGTCCCATGTACGCTCCTTAGTGGCCAGTCTGGGCGGTGATCCAGCCGCAATCTCAGGACACTCATTTCGTATAGGTGCCGCGTCCGCGGCCTCTAAGAATCAGGTGCCAGCACATGTCATCCAGAAGTTAGGGCGTTGGCGCTCCGCGTGTTTTAGCCGATATGTACCTCATCCCAATACTGAGATGTCTATGGCTTTTCAAAGTTTGGTTTTGTGAGTTATGTTGTAATAAATTATTCCTGCTAACCAGTGTGTCTTTTGCCCTCTTTCAGGCGTCACCACTACGGCGCGGTTGCGGCACAACTCTAACCGCTGAGGGACAGGGTAGTTAGGTAGGGCAGGGACGCTCCCCTGGTTGCCACGACCACAACTACTACTTCTGGCCGGATAGGTGGTGCTGCTACTATCCACATTCTGGGTCTTTCGTTTGGAACCCTTCCGTATTCCTGACATTTTTATGCCTAAATAAACACAGTTACACAAAGTATGTAACGGTTTGCAAATCTGGTTTCTAGAAGTTAAATACGGGGAGGCGCAATGCAATGTCCTTCCCTTTCGCCAAACACACTGAAGACACTGCTACTGACAGTTGACTTTAGAAATAATGCAATATCGGCGCAACTAACAGATTTGGGCCTAATGTCTTTTGTGCATTAAAATATGCATATTCTGAAAAAGGCTTTCAATAGTGTAAAACACAAGTTGTCAAACTACTATGCTATTATTTCTCATTACCACACAAACACTTGAACTGTCTAGAGATGCAGCAACAAGGATTTGATGTAAACCGTCCGCTACACTGCGTATTACAAGACACATATATGCTGTGTTAAATCAACCAAAGATATAGAGATATCACGTAGATCACCAAAAATTCTCCAGAAGCTATAGTAATAGGTAACCACTTATTGTTAAAACGTAACATTAATAATTAATATTCTTAAAAAAGATGGCCCTCAGATGAATAACTACAAAAATACAAGATTGATTTCTGTCATACAATGAAAATACAAAAAGCTAGAAGCGATATGTAACTTTATGCTTGGCGGCACTCAATAAAAACCTTAGTCCTACCACTTAGTAGAGAGGTTCCTTGTTGCAGACATACCCTGAGAGATGTGGATTATGACCTAGTTAGCTCATCTCTAGTACCACCCACTGTTTAGCTAAAACAAACTTAGATCACCATATTGGTTCTTTATGCTCGTTCATCTGAACTGCAGTACTTGTTTTTTCCCATAATATGGAAATTAAAGTTCATCTTTATTATGGACGTGTGAAAGCAACTCTAGCTGATATTCAGGAATCATCAGAGGCTCTATATGCGACAGTTACCTAGTGTATATTAGATCTTGTACAGATAAGTGTCCTCAAGAGGGCCTGGTGGTGTTTCAACTATTTCCCCTTGATTGTTTGGAGGTTTTGCTGGAACTAAACATTTATGATGTATCTACAAGATCTGTCATCACTATCAGATCGGAGGGGGTTCGATTCCATCACTGCCCTTACAACAGTCTATCAGGAATCAAACCCATGGTCATCACTATTTAGCTCCTTGAAGACCACTTTAATGATACATAATATGTCATACATATCACTAATGCCATGGTTAACCAATGTAAAAATGTTCCATAGAAAAATTATGTGAAAAAATATTTCTGAGGTAGAATGTGGCACTCTTGTCCAATATGTTCGGGTGCTCAAGTTGTGGGGTCCAAACCCCGTTAGACAATAAAATAAACGTAGGCACTACTTTGGTTTTGTTTAAAATATTGTGTTGATTTTTATTTGGTTTCATATGCAAGGCAACTTATCATGTACATGTGACCTTTTCCAGGTCCTAGTTGCCATTGGAAGAGAGGAAGAGAGAATAGTGGTTTGAGAAAGGTGAAATGTCACCATATGACAAAAATTTCTGAACATCTGAGTCTGTATAAAGCTTTTATTCTCAAGGACACTGTAACCATGATTGATACTGTCAATTCTATTTCATATTGAATCTACACTTTTAAATAAAACATTATGTAACTAGCAGACAATGAGACTATTCATGAGGAAACCATCTAAAATCTAGAAATAGACAAGATTTCGCTAAGTTTCCCATTGTTTCTTTAAAGAAGCACTCCCACAAAAAAATGTGTATTCTCTGGCCCATTAGAAAGGTAGTGATGGTAATCTTTATAATGGTGACTCTATTTATGAGTTCTCCACTTCCTTCTGATCCTCAGCTGTGTCATGTGACCAGTAGAGATGAGCGAACTTCTGTTTTAAGTTCGGCGTCTAAAGTTCGGGTTTGGATTAGCGGAGAATCCCGATCTGGAACCGGATATGGATTCCGACTTCCGTTGTGGTCCGTGGTAGCGGAATCAATAATCGGCCATTATTGATTCCGCTACCACGGACCACAACGGAAGTCGGAATCCATATCCGGTTCCAGATCGGGATTCTCCGCTAATCCAAACCCGAACTTTAGACGCCGAACTTAAAACAGAGGTTCGCTCATCTCTAGTGACCAGCACTCTGACTCCCCAGCTAGGACTACTTTCACACTGGCATTTTGGCTTTAGGTTTGTGAGATCTGTTCAGGGCTCTCCCAAGCGGTCCAAATGGATCAGTTTTGCCCTAATGCATTCTGAATGGAAAAGGATCCGCTCAGAATGCATCAGCTTGCATCAGTTCAGTCTCCATTCCGCTCTGGAGGCAGTCACCAAAACACTGCTTGTGTCCGTCTAATGAAACTGAGCCAAACGGATCCATTCTGACACACAATGTACAGTCATGTGAAAAAATTAGGACACCCTTTGAAAGCATGTGGTTTTTTGTAACATTTTTAATAAAAGGTTATTTCATCTCCGTTTCAACAATACAGAGAGATTAAAGTAATCCAACTAAACAAAGAAAACTGAAGAAAAGTCTTTTCAAGATCTTCTGTAAATGTCATTCTACAAAAATGCCTATTCTAACTGAGGAAAAAGATAGGACACCCTCACATGTATTCCCTCTTAAATTGGCTCAGATCTCACACAGGTATATCACACCAGGTGCACATAATTAGTAGATCGTTACTCTGCATGTTGAATGAGGCTTGCCCTATTTAAACCTCAGACATTTAGTTTGGTGTGCTCCTGACTGTTGAAGTGAGAGTGAGCACCATGGTGAGAGCAAAAGAGCTGTCAGAGGACTTCAGAAAAAAGATTGTAGCAGCCTATGAGTCTGGGAAGGGATTTAAAAAGATCTCAAAAGATTTTGAAATCAGCCATTCCACTGTCCGGAAGATAGTCTACAAGTGGAGGGCTTTCAAAACAACTGCCAACATGCCCAGGACTGGTCGCCCCAGCAAGTTCACCCCAAGAGCAGACCGCAAGATGCTAAAAGAGGTCTCCAAAAACCCTAAAGTGTCATCTCGAGAACTACAGCAGGCTCTGGCTACTGTTGATGTAGAAGTACATGCCTCTACAATCAGAAAGAGACTGTACAAGTTTAACTTGCATGGGAGGTGTGCAAGGAGGAAACCTTTGCTTTCCAAGAGAAACATCGAGGCCAGACTGACATTTGCCAGAGATAAAGTTGACAAAGACCAGGACTTCTGGAATAATGTTCTTTGGACAGATGAGTCCAAAATTGAATTATTTGGACACAACAGCAGAGGACATGTTTGGCGTAAACCAAACACAGCATTCCAAGAAAAGAACCTCATACCAACTGTGAAGCATGGAGGTGGAAGTGTCATGGTTTGGGGCTGCTTTGCTGCAGCAGGACCTGGTCAGCTCACCATCATAGAATCCACGATGAATTCTACTGTGTATCAGAAGGTGCTTGAAGAACATGTGAGACCATCAGTTAGAAAATTAAAGCTGAAGCGGAACTGGACCATACAACATGACAATGACCCAAAACATACTAGTAAATCAACCAAAGATTGGCTGAAAAAGAAGAAATGGAGAGTCTTGGAATGGCCAAGTCAAAGTCCAGATTTGAATCCCATTGAGATGCTATGGGGTGACTTGAAAAGGGCTGTACGTGCAAGAAACCCCTCAAACATCTCACAGCTGAAAAAGTTCTGCATTGAGGAGTGGGGTAAAATTTCCTCAGACCGATGTCGAAGACTGGTAGATGGCTACAAGAACCGTCTCACTGCAGTTATTTCAGCCAAAGGAGGTAACACTCGCTATTAGGGGCAAGGGTGTCCTATCTTTTTCCTCAGTTAGAATAGGCATTTTTGTAGAATGACATTTACAGAAGATCTTGAAAAGACTTTTCTTCAGTTTTCTTTGTTTAGTTGGATTACTTTAATCTCTCTGTATTGTTGAAACGGAGATGAAATAACCTTTTATTAAAAATGTTACAAAAAACCACATGCTTTCAAAGGGTGTCCTAATTTTTTCACATGACTGTAAGTCAGTGGGGACGTTTTCTATGACACAATCTGGCACAATTGAAAATGGATCCGTCCTCCATTGACTTTCAATGGTGTTTAAGACAGATCCTTCTTGGAGATAACAAAAGTGTGTCGTAGAATTTGTGACAACACTATGTTAACCTGTTTAGGACATAGGGCGTACCGGTAAGCCCTGATTTCCCGATCCTTAAGGACACAGGGCGTACGGGTACGTGCTATGTACTTCCGATCACCGCCGCTTGGTGGTGATTGGAACAAGGTGCCTGCTCAAATCATTGAGCAGGCACTTTGGCTAAATGCGAGGGGGGTCCCGTGATCCCCCCGTGTCAGTGATCGCCGCAAACCACAGGTCAATGCAGAACTGCGATTTTACCTTATGCAGCGGGTAGCTGGCGGTGGTGCCATCGGGTCCCCATGCGGCTGTAGGGGGGACCCGATGGCATGGAAGGCAGCTCGATGCCTTCCTGAGGCATCTGTGCTGCCTTCCGGTGACGAGCCTGTGAGATCCAGCCCCCTGGATCTCACAGGACGGAAGCTGTATGAGTAATACACACAGTATTACTCATACAGCCAATGCATTTCAATACAAAAGTATTGGAATGCATTGTAAAAGGGATTAGACCCCCAAAAGTTGAAGTCCCAAAGTGGGACATAAAAAAGTTTCAAAAAAAGTTTAAAAAATAAAGTTTTTCCCCCAAAAAATTAAAAGTTTCAAGTAAAAATAAACAAAAACGTCATTTTCTCCAAATAAAGTTAAAAAAAAATTGGTAAATAATAGGGGGGAATAAGTAGGCCAGAAAATAAAAAAAATTGTTGTGGGAGTGCTTCCTTAAAGAATAAATAACTTAATATGATATGAAATGAGTTTATATCTGTGGGGTTTTGAACGATGAGACCCCCACGATCTCTATTATGAGGGAAGAGAAGCGCATATAGGATGGAAACGGGCTCATAGACTTTTATAGAGCCCATCTTGTGCGGCAAGGAGAGAGAGCATGCTATTAGCATGCTTATCTCCCCTCGTTCTAGGGATCAGTAGGGGTCTCAAACCCCCACCTATCAACTTTTGATACAGTATGACAAATGAAAACCTTTTTGAAAAGTTAGCGACCCTTTAAAGTATTTAGGTTGCATAATTTATATGGTAGGGTAGTATCAAGTAATTTTTTTGATTTTTTTATTAAGAAAATAAATAAAATAACTTTTATATACAATACATACAATTTTATTTTTCAAAAATGCTCAGACCTACACTCAACCACCCCAGCAAGATGAGGAGAAGACATAGAGATAGAAGAAGAAGGAGAATGAAAACAAAACAGGAAGAAAAGCGGAGGAAAATATTTTATTCCAGATCAAACCCCCAAAAAAACTTTTTGCTGATCATCAAACTGTTCAATCCATATACTCCATGTAGTAACACATTTTTGGGCTCTGCCTTTTTTCCAATAATGACTTTTTGAAAAACATAACCCCAGTATTGAGGTGTTTCCATTCTTTTAAAAATTGGATGTGTTTTTTACTGCCCTTTATGCACGATCATCAATTGAATAAAAAATAATAACTGCAATAAAAGCTTGTAATTCACCTTAAGAGACTCATCGCTATCCTCCCCTAATAAGAATAAGATTGGATCATAGGGATCACCTCATTGACCATTGACTTTAAAGGGGTTGTTTCACCTAAGAAACTGGGGGCATATCACTAGGATATGCCCCCAATGTCTTATAGGTGCAGGGTCCTACCTCTGGGACCCATATCGATCTGTAGAACAGAGCCCTCAAAGTGAAGGATGGCGTACTGTGCACATGCAGCCGCCGCCCTCCAATCATTCCCATAGGAACGCCAAAATTAGCCAAGCGGCATGCTCGCCTATTTTCGTCAGTCCCATTAAAATAAATAAATGGGAAGCGCATTCACTTCTATGGGGCTGACAGAAATAGGAATGAATGGAGGGCGGCCACGCATGCATGGGGTGCCTTCCTTCACTTTGCGGGTTCCATTTTAAAGATAGGTGCAGGTCTCAGAGGTGGGACCCTGCACCTATCAGACATTGGCGATATGCCAATGCGATATGCCCCCAATGTCTGAGGTGAGACAACCCCTTTAATAATTAGAGGATTTCTATTCGATATCTAACTAACTTTGGGCACCTCTATGTCAAATGACTAAGATCTGCTTTAGGGTCCATTCACACGTCCGTTTTTTCTTTCCTGATCTGTTCCGTTTTTTCAGGAACAGATCAGGACCAGATCTGGACCCATTCATTTTCAATGGGTCCTGGAAAAAATCGGACAGCACAATGTGTGCTGTCCGTTTCCGTTGTTCCGTTCCGCATGTCCGTTTAAATATAAAACATGTCCTATTCTTGTCCTGAAAAATCGGATCCTGGTACAATACAAAGTCAATGGATCCGCAAAAAACGGATGACATTCGGATGTCATTCCGTATGTCATCCGTTTTTTGCGGATTCCGTTCCTGGAAACACATAACAATTTTTTTTTTTATTTTTTTTTTCAAAGAAATCCAAACAACTTTATTTGATTATTGAAATGTATACATGTTCCCGTTTTTTGCGGATCCGCAAAAAACGGATGACATACGGAAACATTTTCAGGAACAACGGATCCGCAAAAAACGGACCGTTTTTCAGGATGACAAAAAACAGGACGTGTGAATGGACCCTTACTTTGTAAACACGTAGAGTAGAAATCATTTTCTCTCCATCTCATTTTTTTTTACCTTTGTTGAAGTAAAATAAAGCTTATGAATAAACATAAAATTTGAAAACTGATTTGCATAATTTAAAGTCAACCATGCAGTGTATCAATAAAAAAAAAAAATTACGATTCACGATTTTTTTTTTCGGTTTCAAATATAGTGATTACAGTTCTTTAAAAAGTACTGCAAAAGTACATCATCCAGCTACATGAACTTAGATCAATATTTCCCTGCATAGTGAAGTCGCTCAAACATCAACAGTACATAGTCAGGTGATGATGTCTACAACTAATACAAAATGTAAATTAATTTATACCCATAGAGTGGGTACTCTTAGATTGTACTGAAAACAAAACAAAGGTAGAAATAAACATGAACACAAAATGAACGAGTGTCCGAGTGAATAACATATACTTTCTTGAGGAAGACACATATAGATGCTTGCATCGTGAGGGCCAATATGTTGAAGTCAAATCTGTGGGTGAGCTATATCCTATACCATCTACTAGAGGTCCATGCTGACCATAGTGTGTGGAATCTTGTCATAGAGGGTTGCTGACCATAGAACATCTTCTCATGTATGCAGGTGGAGTTAACTAAGTCTATCACCTCGTGTATGGTGGGGGTTCAAGGGTTTTTCCAGTGCAATTAGTATATGAGTAACTATCGTTCTGTACTGGTGCCCCAAGATATCTATTCCTATAAATAGAAGCACTAGCTCCAGCGTTAATGCAAGTCTAGTGTGAATAAGGTCCGTTATGTGGTTCTGAACGCTAGTCCATAGAAGGGAAATCTTAGGGCATGACCAAAGTGTGTAAAGAAGGGATCCTCTATCCCCGCATCCTCTCCAGCATTCAGGAGGTGAGGAAGAAATCATACTGTGTAGTCAGTCTGGTGGGGGCATAATACCATCTAAGGCTAGTTTTGAGGATCGCTTCCTGGTGAGTCACACACCGGAAAGCAGTATTGGCAGTGCGAAAGGCAGTCTGCCATTTGTCCTTTGAGAAGGACTGTTGGAGATCAGTTTCATATCTTATCAAAGGGACTGGTTTAGTCCATTCCTTTCCTTGGGTTAGAATGTTGTAGAAGAGGGAGATACCCCCTCTTTTGGGGAGCCTATCCTGTAGATATCTTGTAGCTATTGTGGGGATTTGTAGTGAGGTTTCCTCTCTCTTCCCCAGGAAGGATCTGGTCTGCAAGAATTTGTAAAATTCTTTGTGGTGGATTTGGTATGTGTCATGGATGTGGGCGAAGGATATTATGTTCTCCGACTTTTGACTTTTATCAATAAATGTTGAACCTTTTTTAGCTGAGAAATATCTCCTATACCCCACTTCCAAATTTGTTGTGAGATAATAGTTTTATATGAAATTTTGAATGTTCCTAATTTTTTTGTATTGGCCCGCAAAAAATATTCTACAGTTTTAAAACCAGCACCTGGACCTGTAGTTGTATGTAATTAAAAAATTTGTATAGCCACTGAGTTATTTAATACAATGTATCTGTATAGCGCCACCCACTGTTTGCTCTTTTTCTTATTTCTTTGTCCGGCTCACTGAGATGGCCGCACATGCTCAGTTTTATCCTTCAACTGCCTCCTGAGCTGTGATAGGGAGAGCCATTTTCTATATTTCATATGGTATTCTCTCTTGTTGGCCAAGTCTTTTGTTCTGTCCACACAGAGACCCATCATTGCACCCCTCAGATGTCGCATTCATACATGATCGCGGCATCTGAGTGTAAAAACGGTGTAAAATTAACATAATTTTTTAAATTAAACTTACCGCCTCTATTTGCTCGCAAGGGGTCGGTCGCCGCCATCTTGCTTGAAGATCTGGCACGAAATCAACCGGCTGGCGTGGTGACATCTGACATCACTGCGCACGGGATTTCGGCTAAGATCTTCAATCAAGATGGTGGCCCTTCACAAACAAAAGGAGGAGTTAAGTATGAATTTTTTAGTTTTTTTTACACTATTTCAGGTTAAATCGATTTGCTAACATGAAACATGAGGAAATTCGACTTCAAGGCGAATCAAATTTTTCCTGAAATTCGGATCGAATTCCACTTCGTGGGATTCGATTTGCTCTTTTCTAGTCTTATCCATAAAATGGCTGCTGATGGAGGATCATGTGACCAGGCAAATCACTTAGTCTCCTCCATTATATGTCCTGTCACCATTTCCTGTCACCATGGAAATGCTGTGCAATCTATGGGCAGTACGGTATAGGCCAGGGGAAGCCAAACAGATTGAGATATAGTTTTGCAGGAAAAGATTCAGTGTGTTATTCCAGTGGGCGGGCTCACTCAGTGATTGACAGCCTTCCCCACAATAGCGTGTAATCAGAGATATCTATCAATCACTGATTAAGACCGCCTACTGGATTCCTAAGCCCACCATGAGGGGAGATTTAATTGTCTACATGACAAGTTATATTGAATCTTTTCAGGCAAACCTTTATATCAAACCTGCTCAGCGCCTCCTGCTGTATAACATAGTTATCTGTTAGCAGGGGCAGGTTAAGAGTGCCATTGGGCCCAGGCTGTACAGGAAGTGTGGGCCCCCTAGAGCTTAGTATTTTAAAATAGTTTATCACACTGTTAGTATCATTTTATAATCATGCATATCTACATACACTGACTACATTAAAAATATGTATTATTTATATACAGTATCTATAAGTGCCCCTTCACTATATACAGTACAGTTAATGTATACGACAGGAGTTTTCACAGAAATGACGTTAAACGTATGCTGCAAATACAGTGTGAATTCAATTTTGCATACAAGTTTACATATTGCACGTAAATACATTACAGACACATCTACTATGCACATGTAAGATATTCATATTTAACATTGACCGCTAATAACTGAAATGTTTTGATTATATTGCAGTTTTTGGGGGTATTTTGTATAGAGGTCCTGATGCTTTTTCGGGAAAAAATGTGTTCGATCCAAATATATTTGTGGCGAATGACACAAAAAAACTGCTATTTCCTGGCTGCTGAGAGCCTTTATAGTGGTGTAGAACACTGTACCTTGTAGTAACACACATAGCGAGTCTGCTTTGACAGTGAAATAATACTGTGACATGTAGATGAAAGGAATCACTGCAGACTTCACTTATTAGGGCAGTCACAGGGCCAAAACTGACCAAATAACTCAAGTATGAACTCAGCCTTACAGGTCGATGTTAGCGCCAAGAAGAAGCGTACTCCTTTTACACCGTCGCCAGCCTATTCCACATAGATGTCTACAGAACCTGTTCTATTAAGCGCTTATACAAGTAGAGACCCCGACAGAGTGGAGAGGGTGTCAGCAGTAAGTTTGTGTTGATGTCACTGATTAATTTGCCCTTCCTCTGATCCGTCAGAACAATAACCCACAAAAAACTGATCCTGTCTGTGGAGCATACACCTTCACTCAGTCAGCATTTGCTCAAAAATCCATCAGTATTGCTAATGCCCCCCCAAAAAAATGGAAAGGCTCCAAAACAGAGATGACACGTGACTAGAATATTTGCATGTCTTCTGGGTTTTGTACCCACTCCTGCTTTTGGCTACCAAATCACAAGCCAATTCTGATGGGACCATACAGGCCTTACAGCTGCTACACAGACAGAATCTGTTGTGCGTCTAATTTTTCCTTCCTTCTGACAGATCAGAAGAAGGGTCAAATAAATGATGTCAGCCAGGCCAAAAGGCAAAATAGTGGCCCAGTCATGAAGTGGGGAGGGTGGGAACAGCATGAGAAGTCCACAAAGTGGCCCTATGACATAGTGGTGAGGTGAAAGCAGCATAAGGAGACCACAGAGTGGCCCAATGACAGAGTCTGGAGGTGGCTGCAGCAGCAGCAACATCAGGAGGAGGCAGTAGCAGCAGCAGGATACCACAGAGTGGCAAGGTGACATAGTAGGGAGATAGCAGCAGCAGGAGGATACAACAGAGTGGCAAGATGAAAAAGTGTGGAGATGGCAGCAGCATCAGGATACCACAGACTGGCAAGGTGACATAATGTGGAGAAGGCAATACCAGCAGCAGCATTAGGATACCACAGAGTGGAGAGGTCACATAGTGTGACGATGGCAGCAGCAGCATCAGGATACCACAGAGTGGCAAGGTGACATAGTGTAGAGATGGCAGTAGCAGGAGCAGCAGGATAACACAAAGTGCCAAGGTGACATAGTGTGGAGATGGCGGCGGCAGCAGGAGGATACCACAGAGTGGCAGGGTGAGATAGTGTGGAGATGGCAGCAGCAGCAGTATGCTGCAGAGTGGCAAGGTGACATAGTGTGGAGATGGCAGTAGTAGTAGCAGCATCAGGATACCACAGATTGGCAAGGTGACAGTGTGGAGATGGCAGTAGCAGTATGCCACAGAGTGGCAAGGTGACATAGTGTGGAGATGGCAGTATCAGCAACAGGACACCACAGAGTGGTAAGGTGACATAGTGTGGAGATGGCAGCATCAGCAGCAGCATCAGGATACCACAGAGTGGTAAGGTGACATAGTGTGGAGATGGCAGTATCAGCAGCAGCATCAGGATATCACAGAGTGGCAAGGTGACATAGTGTGGATATGGCAGCAGCAGCAGGAGGATACTACAGAGTGGCAAGGTGACATAGTGTGGAGATGGCAGCAGCATCAGGTTACCTCAGAGTGGCAAGGTGACATAATGTGGAGATGGCAATACCAGCAGCAGCATCAGGATACCACAGAGTGGCAAGGTCACATAGTGTGGAGATGGCAGCATCAGGATACCACAGAGTGGCATGGTGACATAGTGTAGAGATGGCAGTAGCAGCAGCAGCAGGATATCGCAAAGTGGCAAGGTGACATAGTGTAGAGATGGCAGCATACCACAGAGTGATAGGGTGAGATAGCGTGGAAATGGCAGTAGCAGTATGCCGCAGAGTGGCAAGGTGACATAGTGTGGAGATGGCAGTAGCAGCATCAGGATAGCACAGAGTGGTAAGGTGACATAGTGTGGAGATGGCAGCATCAGCAGCAGCATCAGGATACCACAGAGAGGCAAGGTGACAATGTGGAGATGGCACCAGTAGCAGTATTCCGCAGAGTGGCAAGGTGACATAGTGTGGAGATGGCAGTAGCAGCATCAGGATACCACAGAGTGGTAAGGTGACATAGTGTGGAAATGGCAGTATCAGCAGCAGCATCAGGATACCACAAAGTGGCAAGTTGACATAGTGTGGATATAGCAGCAACAGCAGGGGGATACCACATAGTGGCAAGGTGACAGTGTGGAGATGGCAGCAGCATCGGGATACCACAGAGTGGCATGGTGACATAGTGTGGAGATGGCCGCAGCAGCATCATGATACCTCAGAGTGGCAAGGTGACATAGTGTAGAGATGGCAGTAGAAGCAGCAGCATCAGGATACCACAGAGTGGCAAGGTGACATAGTGTAGAGATGGCAGTAGCAGCATCAGGATACCACAGAGTGGCAAGGTGACATAGGGTTGAAATGGCAGTAGCAGCAGCATCAGGAGACCACAGCATGGCAAGGTCACATAGTGTGGAGATGGCAGCAGCATCAAGATACCACAGTTTGGCAGGGTGACATAATGTTGAGATGGCAGTAGCAGCAGCAGGATACCACAGAGTGGCAAGGTGACATAGTGTGAATATAGCAGCAGCATGATACCACAGAGTGGCAAGGTGACAGTGTGGAGATGGCAGCAGCATCAGGATACCACAGAGTGGCAAGATGACATAGTGTAGAGATGGCAGTACCAACAGCATCGGGATAGCACAGAGTGGCAAGGTGACATAGTGTGGAGATGGCAGTAGAAGCATAAGCATCAGGATGCCACAGAGTGCGAAGGTGACATAGTGTGGAGATGGAAGTGGCAGCAATAGGATACCACAGAGTGGCAAGGTGACATAGTGTTGAAATGGCAGTAGAAGCAGCATCAGGAGACCACAGAGTGGCAAGGTCACATAGTGTGGAGATGGCAGCAGCAGCATCAAGATACCACAGTGTGGCAAGGTGACATAGTGTGGAGATGGCAGTAGCAGCAGGATACAACAAAGTGCCAAGGTGACATAGTGTGGAGATGGCGGCAGCAGCAGGAGGATACCACAGAGTGGCAGGGTGAGATAGTGTGGAGATGGCAGCAGCAGCAGTACGCCGCAGAGTGGCAAGGTGACATAATGTGAAGATTGCAGTATCAGTAGCAGCATCAGGATACCACAGAGTGGCAAGGTGACAGTGTGGAGATGGCAGTAGCAGTATGCGACAGAGTGGCAAGGTGACATAGTGTGGAGATGGCTGTATCAGCAACAGGATACCACAGAGTGGTAAGGTGACATAGTGTGGAGATGGCAGTATCAGCAGCAGCATCAGGATACCACAGAATGGTAAGGTGACATAGTGTGGAGATGGCAGTATCAGCAGCAGCATCGGGATCTCACAGAGTGGCAAGGTGACATAGTGTGGAGATGGCTGTATCAGCAACAGGATACCACAGAGTGGTAAGGTGACATAGTGTGGAGATGGCAGTATCAGCAGCAGCATCAGGATACCACAGAATGGTAAGGTGACATAGTGTGGAGATGGCAGTATCAGCAGCAGCATCGGGATCTCACAGAGTGGCAAGGTGACATAGTGTGGATATGGCAGCATTAGCAGGAGGATACTACAGAGTGGCAAGGTGACATAGTGTGGAGATGGTAGCAGGAGCAGGATACCACAGAGTGGTATGGTGACATAGTGTGGAGATGGCAGTAGCAGCAGCAGCAGGATACCGCAAAGTGGCAAGGTGACATAGTGTGGAGATGGCAGCAGCATCAGGTTACCTCAGAGTGGCAAAGTGACATAATGTGGAGATGCAATACCAGTAGCAGCATCAGGATACCACAGAGTGGCAAGGTCACATAGAGTGGAGATGGCAGCATCAGGATACCACAGAGTGGTATGGTGACATAGTGTGGAGATGGCAGTAGCAGCAGCAGCAGGATACCGCAAAGTGGCAAGGTGACATAGTGTGGAGATGGCAGCAGCAGCAGAATACCACAGAGTGACAGGATGAGATAGTGTGGAGATGGCAGCAGCAGTATGCCGCAGAGTGGCAAGGTGACATTGTGTGGAGATGGCAGTAGCAGCATCAGGATAGCACAGAGTGGTAAGGTGACATAGTGTGGAGATGGCAGCATCAGCAGCAGCATCAGGATACCACAGAGTGGCAAGGTGACAGTGTGGAGATGGCACCAGCAGCAGTATTCCGCAGAGTGGCAAGGTGACATAGTGTGGAGATGGCAGTAGCAGCATCAGGATACCACAGAGTGGCAAGGTGACATAGTGTGGAGATGGCAGTATCAGCAGCAGCATCAGGATACCACAAAGTGGCAAGTTTACATAGTGTGGATATGGCAGCAGCAGCAGGAGGATATCACTGAGTGGCAGGTTGACATAGTGTGGATGTGGTGGCAGCAGCAGGATACCACAGAGTGGCAAGGTGACATAGTGTGGAGATGGCAGCAGCATCAGGTTACCTCAGAGTGGCTAGTTGACATAGTGTGAATATAGCAGCAACAGCAGGGGGATACTACATAGTGGCAAGGTGACAGTGTGGAGATGGCAGCAGCATCGGGATACCACAGAGTGGCAAGGTGACATGGTGTGGAGATGGCCGCAGCAGCATCAGGATACCACAGAGTGGCAAGGTAACAGTGTGGAGATGGCAGTAACAGCAGCATCAGAATACCACAGAATGGCAAGGTGACATAGTGTTGAAATGGCAGTAGCAGCAGCATCAGGAGACCACAGAGTGGCAAGATGACATAGTGTGGAGATGGCAGTAGAAGAATCAGCATCAGGATACCACAGAGTGGCAAGGTGACATAGTGCAGAGATGGCAGTAGCAACATCAGAACACCACAGAGTGGCAAGGTCACATAGTGTGGAGATGGCAGCAGCAGCATCAAGATACCACAGTGTGGCAGGGTGACATAGTATGGAGATGGCAGTAACAGCAGCAGGATACCACAGAGTGGCAAGGTGGCATAGTGTGGATATGGCAGCAGCAGGATACCACAGAGTGGCAAGGTGACAGTGTAGAGATGGCAGCAGCATTGGGATACCACAGAGTGGCAAGGTGACATAGTGTGGAGATGGCAGCAGCATCAGGTTACCTCAGAGTGGCTGGTTGACATAGTGTGAATATAGCAGCAACAGCAGGGGGATACTACATAGTGGCAAGGTGACATAGTCTGGAGATGGCAGCAGATGCATCAGGACACTACAGAGTGGCAAGATGACATAGTGTGGAGATGGCAGTAGAAGCAGCAGCATCAGGATACCACAGAGTGGCAAGGTGACATAGTGTAGAGATGGCAGTAGCAGCAGCATCAGGAGACCACAGAGTGGCAAGGTCACATAGTGTGGGGATGGCAGCAGCAGCAGCAGCAGCATCAAGATACCACAGTGTGGCAGGGTGACATAGTGTGGAGATGGCAGTAGCAGCAGCAGGATACCACAGAGTGGCAAGGTGGCATAGTGTGGATATAGCAGAAGCAGGATACCACAGAGTGGCAAGGTGACAGTGTAGAGATGGCAGCAGCATTGGGATACCACAGAGTGGCAAGTTGACATAGTGTGGAGATGGCCGCAGCAGCATCAGGATACCACAGAGTGGCAAGATGACATAGTGTGGAGATGGCAGCAGCAGGATACAACAGAGTGACAAAGTGTGGAGATGGCAGCAGCATCAGGATACCACAGAGTGGCAAGGTGACATAATGTGGAGAAGGCAATACCAGCAGCAGCATCAGGATACCACAGAGTGGCAAGGTCACATAGTGTGGCGATGGCAGCAGCAGCATCAGGATACCACAGAGTGGTAAGGTGACATAGTGTGGAGATGGCAGTAGCAGCAGCAGCAGCAGCAGCAGAATAACACAAAGTGCCAAGGTGACATAGTGTGGAGATGACGGCAGCAGCAGAAGGATACCACAGAGTGGCAGGGTGAGATAGTGTCGAGATGGCAGCAGCAGCAGTATGCCGCAGAGTGGCAAGGTGACATAGTGTGGAGATTGAACCAAAAAACCAATCAAGTGGAATATTCTATCAAAAAATATATTGTTTATTATAAAATGTAAAAATTGGAGAACAACGGGATGTTATTACAATACACGGAAGAATACACAGGGTGAGCACTTACAAAACAGACACCATGTTACTGCACAAGGTAATGTGCAGCGTGGTACAGTCCAAAGGGATAAGATAGAAACTGCGGCTTCAGGGACCCCAAAAGTATCTGGTATGATGGTAGCCCCAATACAGGTATGGTGTATTCAGCACCGCAGATACTGTATGGACTCTGAAGTCTCAGCAATAATATCCTGATAATGTGGGCATCACAGTCAGTCCAATGTAACATAAAAAGATATGGCAATAATCCAATAGTACAATGAATAGACACCTAATTCTGTGGAACCTGGTGAGGACACATGCAAGGGACCTCACAAATCAACACATGCTGTTGTGGACCGTACCTGAAGACATGGCGGCAGCTGAAGTGACAGACCCTGGGCGCAAGACCTCGACGCGCGTTTCGCCTCACGGCTTCGTCAGGAGGTATGTAGCATAAGGTGGACAGGGTATATATAAGGCATGATGGAGGTGGGGCGATGGATACAACTAACCTAAATTCGGCACATCTGTGAGCCACACAAGCGGGCGCGGGATGCTCCATGATGGGCAGCGCCATCTTTCAGCGCGTCCACGTCTGCACACCGCGCATGCGCGGCGACAAAAGCAGACGAACCGGAGCGCATCAAGATGGCGTCACCCAGCGCATGCGCACCCCGCGACCCCCGTGGAACGCAGGTGAGCCGCAGACTATATCTCGCCGGAACTAGAGGAGCAGGATGTGATCACCCAACCGCCGAGATGCTACAGGCACGCATAATCATAACCTCACCAGGTCCCACAATCACCGGACTTGTGATGTACCAAGAAGGGACATCGGTATGTCATGGCATAAAAGATATAAACAACCATAGAGCAATAATAAATAAAAATATATAAAAATATTAAGGACGTGACCACTGTATGCTAGAAATGGTGAAAATAGTGACATGTAAGGGGTCCATACGAATAAAATCATAATAATGGCGTTTATGATGAGACCCTATAATTGAATACATCATGGTGATAATAAAAGAACGCATAATGATAACAATAGAGACCAAAAGCATTTAGTGTGTAAAGATACATAGCGGTGAAACCGCATTATAATAAATATCGTGCTCATAAATATAAATATGCATAAAAGTGAAAGAAAAAGGAAGAAAAAAGAAAAAATTAATATATTAATAAAGTTATAGAATATGTGAATTGGTGTTCTCAATCATATTCACAAAATCCTATAAGTCGACATGACCAGTGGGGAAAATACAGTATAACTAGGCATTCGCTGATGTTCCTGAAACAATTAATAATGTATACCAAATATCCTATGGACCCGCTGCGGAGGCAATGCGGGCGCATCGGGCGGCGCCCCAGGCAACAACAGGTAGCCAGAGGAGCCACCCAAGGCGCCCACAACCACCTACCTACCGGGACGATTTATCTTTAGAAGAAAGGATGTGTGTGAGATCTTCAATCAACATATGCATATGATATCTAACATCCTTGATGGCGGGGCACCATATTGGGCTCCGTCAACATTATCTTCCTTGTCATGCTGGTCTCTACAACCTATTGCGGTGTCTTGAGGGCTTGGATTGGCCTGATATTGGTCTTCCTCGGCACCTGCGGTTCCAACCAGTGTGCCCCGGTTCCCCCAACACTAGTTGCTTACATTGCTCTTGGTGCTGGTTCCGTGCACTCTTGTGGTGATCCCGCTGGGTGGGTGGTTGTGGGCGCCTTGGGTGGCTCCTCTGGCTACCTGTTGTTGCCTGGGGCGCCGCCCGATGCGCCCGCATTGCCTCCGCAGCGGGTCCATAGGATATTTGGTATACATTATTAATTGTTTCAGGAACATCAGCGAATGCCTAGTTATACTGTATTTTCCCCACTGGTCATGTCGACTTATAGGATTTTGTGAATATGATTGAGAACACCAATTCACATATTCTATAACTTTATTAATATATTAATTTTTTCTTTTTTCTTCCTTTTTCTTTCACTTTTATGCATATTTATATTTATGAGCACGATATTTATTATAATGCGGTTTCACCGCTATGTATCTTTACACACTAAATGCTTTTGGTCTCTATTGTTATCATTATGCGTTCTTTTATTATCACCATGATGTATTCAATTATAGGGTCTCATCATAAACGCCATTATTATGATTTTATTCGTATGGACCCCTTACATGTCACTATTTTCACCATTTCTAGCATACAGTGGTCACGTCCTTAATATTTTTATATATTTTTATTTATTATTGCTCTATGGTTGTTTATATCTTTTATGCCATGACATACCGATGTCCCTTCTTGGTACATCACAAGTCCGGTGATTGTGGGACCTGGTGAGGTTATGATTATGCGTGCCTGTAGCATCTCGGCGGTTGGGTGATCACATCCTGCTCCTCTAGTTCCGGCGAGATATAGTCTGCGGCTCACCTGCGTTCCACGGGGGTCGCGGGGTGCGCATGCGCTGGGTGACGCCATCTTGATGCGCTCCGGTTCGTCTGCTTTTGTCGCCGCGCATGCGCGGTGTGCAGGCGTCGACGCGCTGAAAGATGGCGCTGCCCATCATGGAGCATCCCGCGCCCGCTTGTGTGGCTCACAGATGTGCCGAATTTAGGTTAGTTGTATCCATCGCCCCACCTCCATCATGCCTTATATATACCCTGTCCACCTTATGCTACATACCTCCTGACGAAGCCGTGAGGCGAAACGCGCGTCGAGGTCTTGCGCCCAGGGTCTGTCACTTCAGCTGCCGCCATGTCTTCAGGTACGGTCCACAACAGCATGTGTTGATTTGTGAGGTCCCTTGCATGTGTCCTCACCAGGTTCCACAGAATTAGGTGTCTATTCATTGTACTATTGGATTATTGCCATATCTTTTTATGTTACATTGGACTGACTGTGATGCCCACATTATCAGGATATTATTGCTGAGACTTCAGAGTCCATACAGTATCTGCGGTGCTGAATACACCATACCTGTATTGGGGCTACCATCATACCAGATACTTTTGGGGTCCCTGAAGCCGCAGTTTCTATCTTATCCCTTTGGACTGTACCACGCTGCACATTACCTTGTGCAGTAACATGGTGTCTGTTTTGTAAGTGCTCACCCTGTGTATTCTTCCGTGTATTGTAATAACATCCCGTTGTTCTCCAATTTTTACATTTTATAATAAACAATATATTTTTTGATAGAATATTCCACTTGATTGGTTTTTTGGTTCATTCTGCGTTAGTACAAGTGGTTATTGGCTGTCTTACATGATAGAACTGCCTTGTTGTAGGTTTAATAGCAATTATATATATTTTTAGGCAATTCCGTATATATGGATTTCCGAGCACGTGACAAAAATTGGCTGTCACAATTGGGAACAGTATTTGGGGATACAACGGCACAGGACACGGAGAAACGTGATAGTAGGGAACTTAAACTTAAGATCAGAGAGGCCTTGAAAAAACGGACCAAGTTGTGGTGGAATAAGGCCGCATTAGAAAATTATCTCAATAGGAACATCATACCACGAGGCCTTAGGGTTCAAATTTTTCCCACATTAGAGGGGGAAGACCCCATCCTAACCACCAAGTGGGAGGAAACTCTCACCAAATGTTCCCAAACCCTTATTGAGCTCCTTATTGGGGCGGACCGTAGATCTTTGGAGGCTGTGGAGAAGGACATTGACGGCCATAAAGACGGTATCCAGTCGCTTCTGACCAAAGAAGAGCTGGAATCGTTTGATAAAGATTTGGAAGAAGACCTCGTCAAGTGGGAGCGTGAAATTCAATCTATTAAAACAAAAAAATTTCAGAGGGATCTGGGGGACTACCAGCAGAATAAAGTTTTCAAGTGGCAACGTACCAACCCCAGACCCGAATCTCGTTCACGATCCCAATCCTTGACGTCTTCAATTTCCGAGGAGGAATGTGGCGTGCCTTTTTTAGAAGGACGCCCGGCCGGGGCACATGGCCCGGATCCCGAAAGGGGAGGTTACAACCTACGCACCCCAGTACACAAACGGAAACATTGGAGAGGGAATGGCCGAGGGAAGAGAGCACAGAATTAAAGGTAATTAATCTCTCAACTATTAACCTTACCCTGCCACAACAACAAGTCTTACAGAAGGGATTATCCTTCTCTCCCGTGGGCAGATTTGATTACTTTGAGGTAGTTAAAGACCTAGAATTGTTTGCTCGGAAACTTCTATTCAAGAAACATTTTAGTCGCGGTCACGATGCGTCTGCCTCGATGTCACCGGCAGAGAGGCAGGCGATTCGTGACCTGGAATCACTTTTGGAGGACCAGATGGCCATTGTGCCTAGTAGATCCCCCGTACATCTGTACAGGCGCTCACGTACATTCCCCCCTAAAACACTGTGCCCCGCAGTGGATGTCTTTGTAAAGCTAGTAAAACAAGATCTAAATATAGACCATGTACATATTGGTAAGGATAACCTGACTCGTTTGCAGAGACAGGCACTTCGGGAGCTACAAGATATGAGAGACGTGGTGATTAAACCTGCGGATAAAGGGGGGAATGTCGTGATATGGCCTGTGGAGATGTACGAAAGGGAGGCCTTTCGGCAACTCAATAACAAGGGATGCTACCGCAGAATTGAAAGTGATCCAACAACACTTTATAAGAACAAATTGGACGACATTTTGGCAGAAGCTTGTGATCAATGCATTATTACGACCAATATGATGGAAGGTTTGAAGGTCGACTTCCCAGTCAAACCTACCTTATACCTGCTCCCGAAGGTGCACAAGAATCGTACTCACCCTCCGGGGCGTCCAATTATCTCGGGTATCGGTAGCTTGTGCACCAACGTGGGCAGGTTCATCGATTTTTTCCTTCAGAAAAGTGTAGAGACCCTTCCTTCCTTTGTTAAGGACACTACTGACATGCTGAGACGACTTAATGGGATCCACGCCGACCCAGATGTGGTCCTTGTCACATGCGACATCGAGTCGCTATACACGTCTATATGCCATGACCAGGGAGTGCGGGCATCTAGATCCTTTTTAACCATGTCAGACTATGATAATGGTATGATTGAATTTATTTTGACATTATTAGAGTTTATGCTTACGCACAATTATTTTTTATTTAAGGACCGCCTCTTCCTACAGCTCCAGGGGACAGCTATGGGGGCATCATGTGCCCCCTCATATGCCAACCTGTTCCTGGGGCTGTGGGAGAGAGAAATTGTCCAAGACACTCCGGGATATGATGCCGCACTCCTATGGTCTAGGTATATAGACGATGTATTTTTCCTCTGGCATGATACCATTCCGGCCTTAGAGATATTTTTGGCTCGTCTCAACCAGAATACACGTAATATCCGACTTACGTGGAAATACAGCCTCAACAATGTTGAATTTTTGGATATAATGATTAGTAAGGGGTCTGATGGATATTTGTCGACCGATCTTTTCAGAAAGTCTACTGCCGTCAATGCCCTCCTCCACGCCTCCTCTGCTCACCATCCTAACACGATCCGCGCAATACCTACCGGACAGTTCCTTAGAACTCGCAGGATCTGCTCCAACGATCAACAGTTCGAACAGCAAGCTAGTGTGCTGACACAACGATTCCTCGAAAGAGGGTACCAGTACAACACCATACAGCGTGGTTATGAACGAGCTAAAAAAACATCCAGAGATTCCCTGCTGGTGAGTAAAGCTCAGAAAAGGGATAATCGGGACACATGTGTGCGATTTATCACCCCCTTTAATACCAAATGGAAGCTTATTCAGAATATTCTGAGGAAACACTGGTCAGTACTTCACACAGATGGTGATCTGGCGGTATGTCTCCCCACATATCCTCAGATCACGTGGAGGCGCTCGCGCAATTTGCGCGATATCCTTACTAGGAGTCATTATGTTTCTACACCTAGGGAGGGTATCTTTGGCAGTAGGGGCCCCAAGTGGGGGTCTTTCTCTTGCGGAGCATGCACCGCCTGCAAATTTATGATCCGTTCCACCGCCTTTAGTGACTCCTTAGGCCGCAAAGATTTTAAGATTGTACACTTTATTAATTGTAATAGTGTGGCTGTAATATATCTTTTGACATGCCCATGTAATCTCTCTTATGTCGGCATGACAAAGAGAGCTCTGAAGACACGAGTGTTGGAACATGTCTGTAAGATTCGAGCAGCGGCGGGCACTCCTGAGAAGGATTGGGAATCACTGCAGGCGGTTCCACGACATTTTCGGAGGTGTCATGGATCTGATCCAGGGGGGTTGAAGGTGAGGGGTATTGACAGAATCCACCTTGGATCCAGAGGCGGTAATATTAAAGTGGCCTTACTCCGCAGAGAGACCAGGTGGATTGTCAACCTCGATACTGTCACCCCATTTGGCCTTAATGAATCCAATAGTTTTTCTCCCTTTCTATGAAATATGCGCGAATTTTATTACAGGGTATATAATATTATTTTTTAGGTTTCATTATTATTTTGGTAGATCATATTATATCGTAATTCTTGTTCTCTTTCCTTTTTTTTTTGAGATCAATACTCATTGCGGGTTTGGTGCTGATGGATGGAGCTACCTACCGGGACGATTTATCTTTAGAAGAAAGGATGTGTGTGAGATCTTCAATCAACATATGCATATGATATCTAACATCCTTGATGGCGGGGCACCATATTGGGCTCCGTCAACATTATCTTCCTTGTCATGCTGGTCTCTACAACCTATTGCGGTGTCTTGAGGGCTTGGATTGGCCTGATATTGGTCTTCCTCGGCACCTGCGGTTCCAACCAGTGTGCCCCGGTTCCCCCAACACTAGTTGCTTACATTGCTCTTGGTGCTGGTTCCGTGCACTCTTGTGGTGATCCCGCTGGGTGGGTGGTTGTGGGCGCCTTGGGTGGCTCCTCTGGCTACCTGTTGTTGCCTGGGGCGCCGCCCGATGCGCCCGCATTGCCTCCGCAGCGGGTCCATAGGATATTTGGTATACATTATTAATTGTTTCAGGAACATCAGCGAATGCCTAGTTATACTGTATTTTCCCCACTGGTCATGTCGACTTATAGGATTTTGTGAATATGATTGAGAACACCAATTCACATATTCTATAACTTTATTAATATATTAATTTTTTCTTTTTTCTTCCTTTTTCTTTCACTTTTATGCATATTTATATTTATGAGCACGATATTTATTATAATGCGGTTTCACCGCTATGTATCTTTACACACTAAATGCTTTTGGTCTCTATTGTTATCATTATGCGTTCTTTTATTATCACCATGATGTATTCAATTATAGGGTCTCATCATAAACGCCATTATTATGATTTTATTCGTATGGACCCCTTACATGTCACTATTTTCACCATTTCTAGCATACAGTGGTCACGTCCTTAATATTTTTATATATTTTTATTTATTATTGCTCTATGGTTGTTTATATCTTTTATGCCATGACATACCGATGTCCCTTCTTGGTACATCACAAGTCCGGTGATTGTGGGACCTGGTGAGGTTATGATTATGCGTGCCTGTAGCATCTCGGCGGTTGGGTGATCACATCCTGCTCCTCTAGTTCCGGCGAGATATAGTCTGCGGCTCACCTGCGTTCCACGGGGGTCGCGGGGTGCGCATGCGCTGGGTGACGCCATCTTGATGCGCTCCGGTTCGTCTGCTTTTGTCGCCGCGCATGCGCGGTGTGCAGACGTGGACGCGCTGAAAGATGGCGCTGCCCATCATGGAGCATCCCGCGCCCGCTTGTGTGGCTCACAGATGTGCCGAATTTAGGTTAGTTGTATCCATCGCCCCACCTCCATCATGCCTTATATATACCCTGTCCACCTTATGCTACATACCTCCTGACGAAGCCGTGAGGCGAAACGCGCGTCGAGGTCTTGCGCCCAGGGTCTGTCACTTCAGCTGCCGCCATGTCTTCAGGTACGGTCCACAACAGCATGTGTTGATTTGTGAGGTCCCTTGCATGTGTCCTCACCAGGTTCCACAGAATTAGGTGTCTATTCATTGTACTATTGGATTATTGCCATATCTTTTTATGTTACATTGGACTGACTGTGATGCCCACATTATCAGGATATTATTGCTGAGACTTCAGAGTCCATACAGTATCTGCGGTGCTGAATACACCATACCTGTATTGGGGCTACCATCATACCAGATACTTTTGGGGTCCCTGAAGCCGCAGTTTCTATCTTATCCCTTTGGACTGTACCACGCTGCACATTACCTTGTGCAGTAACATGGTGTCTGTTTTGTAAGTGCTCACCCTGTGTATTCTTCCGTGTATTGTAATAACATCCCGTTGTTCTCCAATTTTTACATTTTATAATAAACAATATATTTTTTGATAGAATATTCCACTTGATTGGTTTTTTGGTTCATTCTGCGTTAGTACAAGTGGTTATTGGCTGTCTTACATGATAGAACTGCCTTGTTGTAGGTTTAATAGTGTGGAGATGGCAGTAGCAGCATCAGAATACCACAGAGTGGTAAGGTGACATACTGTGCAGATGGCAGTATCAGTAGCAGCATCAGGATACCACAGAGTGGCAAGGCGACAGTGCAGAGATGGCAGTAGCAGTATGCCACAGAGTGGCAAGGTGGCATAGTGTGGAGATGGCAGTATCAGCAGCAGCAGCAGGATACAACAGAGAGGCAAGGTGGCATAGTGTGGATATGGCAGCAGCAGAAGGATACTAGAGAGTGGCAAGGTGACATGGTGTGGAGATGGCAGCAGCATCAGGTTACCTTAGAGTGGCAAGTTGACATAGTGTGGATATGGCAGCAACAGCATTGGGATACCACAGTTTGGTAAGGTGACAGTGTGGAGATGGCAGCAGCATCGGGATACCACAGAGTGGCAAGGTGACATAGTGTGGATATGGCAGCAACAGCAGGGGGATACCACAAAGTGGCAAGGTGACAGTGTGGAGATGGCAGCAGCATCGGGATACCACATAGTGGCAAGGTGACATATTGTGGAGATGTCCGCAGAAGCATCAGGATACCTCAGAGTGGCAAGGTGACATAGTGTGGAAATGGCAGTACCAGCAGCAGAATCAGGATACCACAGAGTGGCAAGGTGACATAGTGTGGAGATGCCAGCAGCATCAGGATACTACAGAGTGGCTAGGTGACATAGTGTTGAGATGGCAGTAGCAGCAGCATCAGGAGACCACAGTGTGGCAAGGTGACATCGTGTGGATATGGCAGCAGCAGGAGGATACCAGAAAGTGGCAAGGTGACAGTGTGGAGATGGCAGCAGCATCATGATACCACAGAGTGGCAAGGGGACATAGTGTGGAGATGGCCGCAGCAGCATTAGGATACCACAGAGTGGCAAGGTGACATAGTGTGGAGATGGCAGTACCAGCAGCAGCATCAGGAAACCACAAAGTGGCAAGGTGACATAGTGTGGAGATGGCAGCAGCAGCATCAGGATACCTCAGAGTGGCAAGGTGACATAGTGTGGATATGGCAGCAACAGCAGGGGGATACCACAAAGTGGCAAGGTGACATAGTGTGGAGATGGCAGCAGCAGCATCAGGATACTGCAGAGTGGCAAGGTGACATAGTTTGGAGATGGCAGTATCAGCAGCATCAATATACAGCACAGTGGCAAGGTGACAAAGTGTGGCGATGGCTGTACCATCAGCAGCATCAGGATTCCACAGAGTGGCAAGGTGACATAGTGTGGAGATGCCAGCAGCAGCATCAGGATACTACAGAGTGGCAAGGTGACGTAGTGTTGAGATGGCAGTAGCAGCAGCATCAGGAGACCACAGAGTGGCAAGGTGACATCGTGTGGAGATGGCAGCAGCAGGAGGATACCTGTCACGACCATGGTCATGGTCTTGACTCTCTGGGAGCCGCATGCATTTGCCCGCGGTCTGGTATTGTCAACCACAGGTGAGGGCTAGTATCTTGCCTCACGTGTGGTTGCCGCTGGCAACTTGTGGTTGTTGGGCAGTGGATCAGCCTGAGCTGGTTGCTGGGCGGCTCGCTGCCCATGCATGCGGTTGTCTCTGGCAACTTGTGTGATATGTGTGCACTTTCCTTGTCTGGTGTGCACGGGGTTTATTGTGTGCATTCCCCTTTAAGTTGGTGTCTTCCCTTCCCTGGTGTTGGAAGGGTTAACTTCCTTCCTAGTGTGTGTGCACTGGGTGTGTCTGCGTGGGTGTGGCTACATGAGCTATTTAACCTCAGTTGAGACCTGAGTTCTGAGGGGTACTCCAGCCTTGTAGTAAGCTGGAGGCACTCTCCTGGTCCCATATGGCATCTGCCAGTGAGGGCCACCCTTGTGGTCATAAATTGTGATACTATATGTTTATGTGATGTTAAGTTTATGTCTATGTGGTGTCTGTTATTATTGCAGCTATGGTTCTGGGTCCCTGTGTGTTTATGTGTGCTGTGTCCTTTTATGTTTGAGTGTGGACAGCCAGCACTTGTGTCCAGGGATCCAGTCAGTGTGTCTGTGGCAGGTAGAGGTGGAAGTCTTTCATCCTCCTGCCATATCCAAAGTCTGTTTATGGTTACATCCCATTGCAGCTCGGCCAGTTTTAGACTCCTGTTTCTCCGCATCCAGGAGAAACAGGTGGTCTACCCAGCTCCTAGTTCAGGGATCGGCGGAGGGTGAGTAGGGATCCGAGGTTCCTGAGCATGGGCCCTCCTACCTTCAAGGTCGGCTCATGCAGCTAGGAGTTAGGGTCGCATTAGGGATGCGTTAGGAGGTGACCTGCTCCCTAATTCTGTAGTCCTGGCAGAGCAGCCACTAACATCACGTGGCATCGCACGGCTGAGGGTTTTCCCCATCCTCAGCCGTGACAATACCACAAAGTGGCAAGGTGACATAGTGGGGAGATAGGTATGAGGGAAAAAGATATAGAGGGTTAATCACAAGACTTACTTGGAACCAAATCCAAGAAGTCTATATAATTATTTGCAGGGCGCCAGAGGATGAGAAAGTGAAAAAGTAAGTAAAGCAGAGAGTCAGGTATGGTGATCGATAGGCTGCCAGATGTGGTCGGTAGTTTGAACTAGTTCAACACATACATAAAATGAAGAAAAAAAAGAGGGAGGGACCACAGTATGAGGCGCCAGTCGAGGCAAAGGAAGGTATCAATAAGTTATCTGGAGTGTACGTATAGTTAACCCCTACGGATCAATAATACTAACGCCAGAAGTATCTAATATTTAGACCAATTGTTAGTCACTGGGTAGTGGTAGGTGGATTCAGGAGAGTGTGAACAGGAATATTTCTGAACATTCAAATCCTGAATAGGTGTGATACAATAAAATCAAGTAGCAGTGAGATCCACACTAATGACACCAGGTTTGGTCCCATATAGAATCAATAAAAATAAATATAAACAATATAAAAGATATAAAATCAATAAGTATTAGTGATCTCCACTCACTACACTGGGAGGAAATTTTGAGGGATAAAGCTCAAGACAACCAACAACAAAAAATCCTCCCAATCCTGGATCGCTTCAAGAATCTTAGGATGAGGCAGCAGTCCCAGAGTCGGTACTTCTTGCAAAAAATCCTTTATTTTCAAACAACAGGAAAATAGAGCTCTATTTTGTTTGGAAATAAAGGATGCTACAAAGTGGCAAGGTGACATAGTGTGGAGATGGCAGCAGCAGCTGCATCAGGAGACCACAAAGTGACATGGTGACAGAGTGGGGCGGTAGGTGGCAATACCAGTACCCGCTGAAAAAGATGGGTGAAAGAAGGAGCACTTTGCATCAGGGGGGTGGCAGCATCAGAGTAGTAGCTGAGGCAGGTAGTCAAAAGAAACTGGTCTCTTTTATTAAAGTGTTGCTGTGGCACCATGGATGATCTAGTCTAAAGCATTAGGAATTGGTGGTTGGAAATACTGGCTGATCCACGCCTGATTCATCTTGACAAAGGTCAGTCTCTCCACATTTTGGGTGGACAGGCGACTTCTCTTTGGGGTAACTATGGCCCCCGCCGCACTAAACACCCACTCTTATGCCACACTACTGGCCGGGCAGGACAGCTTTTCCAGGGCAAACTCTGCTATTTGTGGCCACAAATCCAGTTTGGCTGTCTAGTAGTCCAGAGGATCTTCAATGTGGGTTGACAGGGTGCTATCCAAGTATGCCACCACCTGCTGGTTCAGGTCTTGCTCCAGGTCTACCTGCTGCTGCTGGTGAGTAGTTCCTTCACTATGCGGGTGAAGAAAGCTACTCATCCGTGACCATGGTAGTGGAATGTAAGCGCAGAGGGCCCCCCGGTCAGACCTGCGAGAGGATGGACAATGGTGCAGATAGGCAGCGGCCAACTGTAGTAGTTCAGTTTGTCCTCCCTCTCAGTGGGTGTAAAAAAGGCCCCCATTCTAGACCGGTAGCGAGGGTCCAACAAGGTGGAGAGCCAGAAGTCATCCTTCTGCCGAAAGGTGATAATTCGGCTGTCTACGCAAGCAAGTGAGCATGCATCGGGCCATTTGTGCAAGTGACTCGGAGGGACTCCCTGCCTCCATCTCCACTGCATACTGCCATGGTGTGTCTTGTTCATCTGTCTCGTCTTCCTCATCACCCTGTAGCTCCTCTGGCTACTTCTGCTCCTCCTCTTCTGTCAGCTGAGTAGAAAAACCACCCATTTCGCTACACATTGCCTGTGCTCTAATTAGGGTTGTTTCGATACCAAAAATTTTATTCGGTTTCGAGACCATAAAAAAGTATTGCGATACTCGATACTATTCGATACCACACAAAAGAAATAAAACGCAAAAAAAAGCAGCGTGCATTCCGCATTTTATGGAACGTCCGGCCCATAATCAAACAGTCCTATCCTTTTTTTTGGGGGGACAAGATGACTAATTAAAAAAAATGTCAAATTGTGCAGTTTTTATTTTAAATTTTTTCTATTACGGTGTTCACCACATAGGAGATTTTTAAAATATTTTAATAGTTTGACTTTTCAGACGTGGCAATATGTAATATGTTTATTTATTTATTGTTTATATATCTTATATGTAAAATTGGGAAAGGGGGTGATTTATATGTAACACCCGGATATATGGGGACACCCGGAGATTTAGCAGTAAATTTTAACACTTTTTTTAAAATCTCGCCTAAGTACGGAGGAGAAATGTACACAGTGACTAGTACCAACCGAAACTGAAATATAGTGCAATCAAGACATATAAATCGTCCCTCAGCATCAACAAGAAAAATATATTCTCAGTTCACTTCTGCAGTTATGTGTTGAAAGTGTTTAGTGGTCTATTTCAATACAGAAAGAAAAAAATATGCGCACTTCACTTGTGCAGTTATTTGTGGTAAAAGCGTTTAGTGGCCTATTTCAGTACAGAAAGAAAAATATATACGCACTTCACTGGTGCATTTATTTCTGCTAAAAGCGTTTAGTTGCCTATTTCAGTACAAAAAGAAAAATATATTCTCAGTAACATAGTAACATAATACATATGGCCGAAGAAAGACATTTGTCCATCCATTTCGGCCTGTCATCCTGCAAGTTCTATTAGCGTGAATAGGACAAGGGATTAAAACATCCAAGGTTCTAGCCTCTAAGGGGGCTAATAGTTAAATAAACAGAAAAAAAAAAAAAGTAAAAAAAAAAACACACCAAAATATTACATATAAATCACCCCCTTTCCCAATTTTACATATAAGATATATAAACAATAAATAAATAAACATATTACATATTGCCACGTCTGAAAAGTCAAACTATTAAAATATTTTAAAAATCTCCTATGTGGTGAACGCCGTAATAGAAAAAATTTAAAATAAAAACTGCACAATTTGACATTTTTTTTAATTAGTCATCTTGTCCCCCCAAAAAATAGGATAGGACTGTTTGATTATGGGCCGGACGTTCCATAAAATGCGGAATGCACGCTGCTTTTTTTTGCGTTTTATTTCTTTTGTGTGGTATCGAATAGTATCGAGTATCGCAATACTTTTTTATGGTCTCGAAACCGAATAAAATTTTTGGTATCGAAACAACCCTAATTAGAGCACAGGCAATGTGTAGCGAAATGGGTGGTTTTTCTACTCAGCTGACAGAAGAGGAGGAGCAGAAGTAGCCAGAGGAGCTACAGGGTGATGAGGAAGACGAGACAGATGAACAAGACACACCATGGCAGTATGCAGTGGAGATGGAGGCAGGGAGTCCCTCCGAGTCACTTGCACAAATGGCCCGATGCATGCTCACTTGCTTGCGTAGACAGCCGAATTATCACCTTTCGGCAGAAGGATGACTTCTGGCTCTCCACCTTGTTGGACCCTCGCTACCGGTCTAGAATGGGGGCCTTTTTTACACCCACTGAGAGGGAGGACAAACTGAACTACTACAGTTGGCCGCTGCCTATCTGCACCATTGTCCATCCTCTCGCAGGTCTGACCGGGGGGCCCTCTGCGCTTACATTCCACTACCATGGTCACGGATGAGTAGCTTTCTTCACCCGCATAGTGAAGGAACTACTCACCAGCAGCAGCAGGTAGACCTGGAGCAAGACCTGAACCAGCAGGTGGTGGCATACTTGGACAGCACCCTGTCAACCCACATTGAAGATCCTCTGGACTACTAGAAATAGCCATTTTGGCACCGATTTTATTTTTTGTTATTTACAACATTCATCTGACAGGTTAGATCATGTGGTATTTTTATAGACCAGGTTGTCACGGACGCGGCGATACCTAATATGTATACTTTTTTTTATTTATGTAAGTTTTACACAATAATTTCATTTTTGAAACCAAAAAAATCATGTTTTAGTGTTTCCATAGTCTGAGAGCCATAGTTTTTTCAGTTTTTGGGCGATTATCTTGGGTAGGGTATGATTTTTGCGGGATGAGATGACGGTTTGATTGGCACTATTTTGGGGTGCGTGCGACTTTTAGATCGCTTGCTATTACACTTTTTGTGATGTAAGGTGACAAAAAATGGCTTTTTTTACACCGTTTTTATTTTAGTTTTTTACGGTATTCATCTGAGGGGTTAGGTCATGTGATATTTTTATATAGCAAGTTATTACGGACGCGGCGATACCTAATATGTATACTTTTTTTTATTTATGTAAGTTTTACACAATAATTTCATTTTTGAAACCCAAAAAATCATGTTTTAGTGTTTCCATAGTCTGAAAGCCATAGTTTTTTCAGTTTTTGGGCGATTATCTTGGGTAGGGTATGATTTTTGCCGGATGAGATGACGGTTTTATTGGCACTATTTTGGGGTGCATATGACTTTTTGATCGCTTGCTATTACACTTTTTGTGATGTAAGGTGACAAAAAATGGTTTATTTAGCACAGTTTTTATTTTAAATTTTTTACAGTGTTCATCTGAGGGGTTAGGTCATGTGATATTTTTATAGAGCCGGTCGATACGGACATGGCAATACCTAATATGTATACTTTTTTTAAATATATGTAAGATTTACACATTAACAGCTTTTAAAAAAAAATATATGATGTTTTAGTGTCTCCATATTCTGAGCCATATTTATTTTTATTTTTTTGGGGGGTGATTGTCTCAAGTAGGGGCTCATTTTTTGCGGTGACGGTTAGATTGGTACTTTTTTGGTGGGCATTGATCGCTTCCTGTTTTACTTTTTGTGATGTAAGGTGACAAAAAAATTGTTTATTTAGCACAGTTTTCATTTTTCACGGTGTTCATCTGAGGGGTCAGGTCATGTGATATGTTTATAGAGCTGGTCGATACGGATGCGGCGATACCTAATACCACTAATACCCCTATTTTTTAGAATTTTTTTTAACTTTATTTGGGGAAAATGATGCTTTTGTTTATTTTTACTTGAATTTTTTTGGGGGAAAACTTAATTTTTTCAACTTTTTTTCAACTTTTTTTTCCCACTTTGGGACTTCAGCTTTTGGGGGTCTAATCCTTTACAATGCATTCCAATACTTCTGTATTGGAATTCATTGGCTGTATGAGTAATACTGTGTGTATTACTCATACAGCTTCCGGACTGTGAGATCCAGGAAGCTGGATCTCACAGGCTCGTCACCAGAAGGCAATGCGATGCCTTCCTTAGGCATCGCGCTGCCTTCCCTGCCATCGGGTCCCCCCTACAGCCCTACAGGGACCCGATGGCACCGCCGCCCGCAACATAAAAAGCTGCAAACCGCAGGTCTGAATTGACCTGCGGTTTGCGGCGATCCCTACACGGGGGGTCACAGGACCCCCCCCGCGCATTTAGCCAAGGTGCCTGCTCAACGATTTGAGCAGGCACTTTGTTCCGATCACCGCCCCCCGGGCGGCGGTGATCGGAAATACACATGACGTACCGGTATGTCACGTGTCCTTAAGTTCCAGGACAACATGCCATACCGGTACGTCATGTGTCCTGAAGAGGTTAAGGTAAAAATGCAATGGGAAAAGGATGTAGGTGCAATAACTGATACCCAGTGGGAGGAAATATTGTCTCTGACCCCAACTTTGTCCCTTAGTGAAGCGGCTAGACTATTATAATTGTACATGTTACACAGGACATATAAAACCCCAGCGTTCCTATGAAAAATCGGATATAGAGGGGATTTCTCGTGTCCGAAATGTCGTGAGGAAGAGGATGGACTAGTCCATATGTTATCGAGCTGCAGTGCCCTGAAACGGTATTGGAGTGATGTAATAACTCTAATCAATAAGATATATAGTGCACAATACGTTCTTGATCCCAGAATGTGCCTGTTTGGGATTTTTGACACTGATAATCTACAAGATTATATTGTCACTGGAATGAATAGAATATTATATCAGGCACGTAAAACGTTGGCTGCTAAATGGCTACAGCCTCTTCCTCCTAGTGCCTCTGAGTTTATTGCAAGACTGAATGTTGTAATAAGGATGGAGAGAGGGGTAAATATTAATCGAAATTGCTTGTCGAAATTTGAAAATATCTGGGGCTTATTGTTGTGCCTTGATAGATCAGGAGTGTGTAGACCCTGGTTAGCTCTTAATAGAGGGATCAGGGACAATATGGGATGATGTACTCAATGCTGCCTATATGGGGGGTGTTCACGCTAATATAATTATGTAACTCCTGAGGATTGTTATGGCCCAGTTTTACGTCAGCTGCTAGGCTTTATATGAATCCTTTCGGTTGTTAGTACCTCAATGCGATTGGAAAATGCTTTGTGATGCACTAAATTTGTCTCAAGTGGGGCGGGTGGGTAATGTTGTGGGATTGTGTGTAATGACCATTTATATTATTGAGATAATGCTGTATCTTGATTCTGTTATATGATCTGTGATCCTGCTTGAATTATAAGCTTCCGAAGTATAACCTGTATGGTCATGATAATTAATAAAAAATAAAAAAATTATCTGATTAAAAAAGAGAATATCTTTTTCTTTTTGTACTGAAATAGGCCAGTAAACGCTTTTAGCAGAAATAAATGCACCAGTGAAGTGTGCATATATTTTCTTTCTGTACTGAAATAGGCCACTGAACGCTTTTGCCACAAATAACTGCAGAAGTGAACTGAGAATGTATTTTTCTTTCTGTACTGAAATAGGCCAGTAGACGCTTTTAGCAGAAATAAATGCACCAGTGAAGTGCATATACAGTGGGATGCGAAAGTTTGGGCAACCTTGTTAATCATCATGATTTTCCTGTATAAATCGTTGGTTGTTACGATAAAAAATGTCAGTTAAATATATCATATAAGAGACACACACAGTGATATTTGAGAAGTGAATATAGTTTATTGGATTTACAGAAAGTGTGCTATAATTGTTTAAACAAAATTAGGCAGGTGCATAAATTTGGGCACTGTTGTCATTTTATTGATTCCAAAACCTTTAGAACTAATTATTGGAATTCAAATTGGCTTGGTAAGCTCAGTGACCCTTGACCTACATACACAGGTGAATCCAATTATGCAAAAGAGTATTTAAGGGGGTCAATTGTAAGTTTCCCTCCTCTTTTAATTTTCTCTGAAGAGTAGCAACATGGGGGTCACAAAACAACTCTCAAATGACCTGAAGACAAAGATTGTTCACCATCATGGTTTAGAGGAAGGATACAGAAAGCTGTCTCAGAGATTTCAGCTGTCTGTTTCCACAGTTAGGAACATATTGAGGAAATGGAAGACCACAGGCTCAGTTCAGGTTAAGGCTCGAAGTGGCAGACCAAGAAAAATCTCGGATAGACAGAAGCGACGAATGGTGAGAACAGTCAGAGTCAACCCACAGACCAGCACCAAAGACCTACAACATCATCTTGCTGCAGATGGAGTCACTGTCCATCGTTCAACCATTCGGCGCACTTTACACAAGGAGATGCTGTATGCGAGAGTGATGCAGAGGAAGCCTTTTCTCCGCCCACAGCACAAAAAGTGCCGCTTGAGGTGGGCTAAAGCACATTTGGACAAGCCAGCTTAATTTTGGAATAAGGTGCTGTGGACTGATGAAACTAAAATTTAGTTATTTGGCCATAACAAGGGGTGTTATGCATGGAGGAAAAAGATCACAGCATTCCAAGAAAAACACCTGCTACCTACAGTAAAATATGGTGGTGGTTCCATCATGCTGTGGGGCTGTGTGGCCAGTGCAGGGACTGGGAATCTTGTCAAAGTTGAGGGACGCATGGATTCCACTCAGTATCAGCAGATTCTGGAGACCAATGTCCAGGAATCAGTGACAAAGCTGAAGCTAAGCCGGGCTGGATCTTTCAACAAGACAACGACCCTAAACACTGCTCAAAATCCACTAAGGCATTTATGCAGAGGAACAAGTACAACGTTCTGGAATGGCCATCTCAGTCCCCAGACCTGAATACAATTGAAAATCTGTGGTGTTACTTAAAGAGAGCTGTCCATGCTCGGAAGCCATCAAACCTGAATGAACTAAAGATGTTTTGCAAAGAGGAATGGTCCAAAATACCTTCAACCAGAATCCAGACTCTCATTGGAACCTACAGGAAGCGTTTAGAGGCTGTAATTTCTGCAAAAGGAGGATCTACTAAATATTGATTTCATTTATTTTTTGTGGTGCCGAAATTTATGCACCTTCCAAATTTTGTTTAAACAATTATAGCACACTTTCTGTAAATCCAATAAACTTCATTTCACTTCTCACTGTGTGTGTCTCCTATATGATATATTTAACTGACATTTTTTATCGTAACAACCAACGATTTATACAGGAAAATCATGACGATTAACAAGGTTGTCCAAACTTTCGCATCCCACTGTATATTATTCTTTCCGTACTGAAACAGACCACTAAATGCTTTTTCCAGAAATAAATGCACCAGCGAAGTGTGCATATTTTTTTCTTTCTGTACTGAAATAGGCCACTTGTCACTACAGAGGGGAGGGATAAGTGCTGCCCTAAGCTCCACCCCACTTCTGTCCCTGCCTACTTGCACGGCCCGTCCTAACCGACGGCGCACAACTTGGCGGCAGTCCCTCGCTTAGATACGTGCAGGGGCCTAAGAAGATAAGAGGAATACCCTAACAGAGTCAGGCAAGCCAAAGTCAAAGCCAGGAGGTCACTCAGGTACACAGGCAGCAATACAATAATGAGGTCAAAACACAATCCGGAGTCAGAAGTCAAGAGCTCACGTCAAATCTAGTGAGGTCACAAGGTCGAGGTCAAAAGCAGCCGTGTTCCAAGAACACAGAAATGCACAATAGGAAACTGCTGGTGAGTGTAGCAAGACCAATCACAGGCAACCTGTGGCCAGCAGGTTACCTGTTTAAATAGGTCCTCCTAATGGGTCATGTGACGTGGCCAGCATCATATGACCTGTCCCCCGCAACTCAGAACAGCTGAGTGCCGACTCATCATCAATATCGGCGCTCAGTTCCCCACGTGCTCATTGCCTAGAGGATGGAGGACACCAGCCACGCCGAGGAAGCGTGTGCGGCTGGGTATACTCACCCTCTGGTTGCTATGGAGATGAGGACTCCGGCCGCGTCCTCACTCCTATTCAGTAGCGGGATGCCAGCGGCGCTGCAGAGGGGAAGCGCGTTGATTGAAGTCAATGGGGACCCGAACTTTTGAGCATTAAAATGGCTGTAAAAATGTCATGGAAAGGGCTAGAGGGCTGCAAATGGCATCAAAATGTGGTTAAGAGCGTGCTCTGCAAACAAATGTGGATAGGGAACTGACTTTATATAACATAAAATACGTAAAAATAAAAAATAATAATCTTGATCTAGGAGGATGAGGTCCATATGGAGTAGGAGGTTGAGGAGGCGGTGGATGTAGCGGTGTAGGTGGAAGTGACGGTGGAGGAGGAGGAGGTAGCCTACACTGCTTTTTGGTTTTAAATTTATTAATATTTTTTTAGATTAGGGTACCCCCCAAAACATTGGGAAATATAACCCTCCAGTCGTGCTAAACACACGTTCAGACAATACACTGGCTGCAGCTCAGGCCATGTGCCCAATTTGGAGACCCAGAAGTTGCAGGGGCTGAACCCTGTCAGTCAGTTCGTGTAGGCGTGTGCATACTTACTGCCCCACCATGTTGCACGTCCCCGTGATGTTCACGATCCAATTTGATATCTGCTCTATCAACTTTCAATGTTCTTTTATGCGCCTGCCATGCTGATCACAGGTGGAGGGAATCAGGGTTCCAGGCCAGAGAGGGAGCATGATAAAGAGAGACCACATCCAAGGGAGGATTCATTTTTTCAAATTTAAAATTATAGAGTTGAAATATGGGAGAAATTATTAAAGCATAAAAGTGTGACAACTTTTCAAAGTTTAAGCATTGAATGAAAGGATGTGCCGCGCATTAATTACTGAATAATATATAACATTTTATTCCCTGTCACCTATGCATAGCAGGTGTTTATTCACGTCTAAAATTGTATAATGTCAACCCAAGAATGTAACAGAAAAATTATTGAAATTTATTAAGCTGGCAACTAGGTAGAGGAGGGGTATATTATACCCAAAAATTGGTGAATTTCATCAAAAAATTTAACTGACAATTCTTTTTTTTTTTTAAACCTGTCTACTAGGTATAGCAGTGGTACATCACACCCAAAAATGTGTTAATTTCGCCAGAAAATTTAACTGACAATTATATATTTTTTTTTTACTGGTCTACTAGGTATAGCAGTGGTACTATACACCCAAAAATTGGTGATTTTCACCCGAAAATGTAAATGACAATTGTATTTTATTTTTAACCCGCCTACTAGGTATAGCAGTGGTACTATACACCCAAAAATTTGTTAATTTCACTAAAAAATGAAAAAAATTTTTTTTACCGGTCTACTAGGTATAGCAGTGGTACTATACACCCAAATATTGGTGAATTTCACCCGAAAATGTTAATGACAATAATTTTTTTTCAACGGCCTACTAGGTATAGCAGTGGTACTATACACCCATAAATTGGTGAATTTCACCAGAAAATGTTAACAAAGTAGTGAAATGATATACAATAAAATACGTACAAATAAATAAAAAAATTAGATTTATGAGGTGGAGTTGCATATGGAGTAGGAGTTTGAGGAGGCAGTGGACGTAGCGGTGTAGGTGGAAGCGGCGGTGGAGGAGGACGAGGTAGCCAACACAGGTTTTTGGTTTTAATTACATTTTTTTAAATTAGGGTACACTCTAAAACAGTGTGAAATATCCAAAATACAAGAATGAGCAATTGCGCTGCAGTATAACAATGGTGCTGGTATACATGTCTATTCTGCACAAGGTACAGACAAGTCCTGAGGGATCCATGCCTGTAGACAGGCGGCTGCGCTTGACTGTGATGACGCCCCCTGCCGTGCTGAATACAAGTTCAGATAATACACTGGCTGCAGGGCAGACCAGCACCTCCAAGGCGTAAAGGGCAAGCTCAGGCCATGTGCCCAATTTGGAGACCCAGAAGTTGAAGGGGGCAGACCCGTCATTAAGTACATGTAGGCGTTTGTACACATACTGCTCCACCATGTTGGTGAAATGATGCCTCCTGCTAAGATGTTCCATATCAGCCGGTGGTGCTGGTTGTTGTGGCATGCTGACAAAGCTTTTCCACATTTCGGCCATGCTAACCCTGCCTTCTGAGGAGCTAGTGGTGCCCCAGCTGCGTTGGCGACCTCTTCCTCGACCTTTGCCTTTGCCTTGTGTATCCACTGTGCCCCCGCTGTCAGGTGGGAATGCCCCCAGCAGCGCGTCTACCAGTGTGCGCTTGTACTCGCGCATCTTACGATCACACTCCAGTGACGGAATTAAGGACAGTACGTTGTCCTTGTAACAGGGATCCAGCAGCGTCGCCACCCAGTAATCAGCACAAGTTAGAATGTGGGCAACTCAGCGGTCGTTGCAGAGACACTGCAGAATATAATCGCTCATGTGTGCCAGGCTGCCCAGAGGCAACGAAAAGCTGTCCTCTGTGAGAGGTGTATGGTTTGTGTCCTCTGTATCCCCCCATCCATGCACCAGTGATGGCCATGAGCTGGTCTGGGTGTCACCCTGCTGTGAACATGGTTCCTCCTCCTCCATCTCCTCCTTATCCTCCACCTCGTCATCCTCCAGAACTGTGCCCTAGCTGTACAATTGAGTACCTTGGGTTTGTGGGTGCAGGAACTCACCCTCGGAGCCACTTGGGAATGACTGTCCGGAAACCCTACGAAATGATCCCTCTTCCTCCTCCTCCTCCTGTGCCACATCCTCTTCCATCATCGCCAGGAGCGTTTTTTCAAAGAAGGCATAGAAGTGGGATAGTTACGCTGAGAACGGCGTTATCGGCACTGGCCATGTTGGTGGAGTACTCGAAACAGCACAACAAGGAACACAGGTCTCGCATGGAGGCCCAGTCATTGGTGGTGAAGTGGTGCTGTTCCGCCGAGCGACTCGCCCGTGCGTGCTGTAGCTGAAACTCCACTATCGCCTGCTGCTGCTCGCACAGGATAGCCAAAGTTACGCTGCAGCACTGACAGGCGAGCAGCAGCAGGGTGAGAACGCCAAAAGCGCGCACAGACGGCCTGCACTTTATGCAGCAGCTCTGACATATCGGGGTAATTTTTAAGGAATCTCTGCACCACCAAATTCAGCACATGCGCCAGGCAAGGAATGTGCGTTAAACCGGCTAGTCCCAGAGCTGCTACGAGATTTTGCCCATTACCGCACACCACCAGGCCGGACTTGAGGCTGACTGGCACAAACCACTCATTGGTCTGTTGTTCAAGGCCCGTCCACAGCTCCTGCGCGGTGTGGGGTTTGTCCCCCAAACAGATACGTTTTAAAACTACCTGCTGTCGTTTACCCCTGGCTGTGCTGAAGTTGGTGGTCAAGGTGTTACGCTGACTGGATGAGGAGCTGGTAGAGGATGAGGAAGCAGAGTAGGAGGAGGAAGCAACAGGAGGCAAACTGAAGCGCCCTGCAATCCTCGGTGGTGGAAGGACATGCGCCAAACTGCTATCCGCCTCAGGTCCAGCCACCACTGCATTTACCCAGTGTGCTGGTATGAAGATATAACGTTCCTGACCGTGCTTACTGGTCCACGTATCCGTAGTCAGGTGCACCTTGCCACAGATGGCATTGTGCAGTGCACACCTAATTTTGTTCCCTACTTGGTTGTGCAGGGAAGGGATGGCTCGCCTTGAAAAGTAGTGGTGGCTGGGCACGATGTACTGTGGGACAACCACCGCCATAAGGCCTTTAAAACTATCCGTCTCCACCAGTTTGAATGACAGCATTTCAAAGGCCAGGAAATTAGAAATGCTGTCATTCAGGGCTAGGGATCGTGGGTGGGTAGGGGGGTACTTCCTTTTGCTCTCCAGCGTTTGGGAGAAGAGAGCTTAATGCTTCCTTGGGACATTGTGGAGATGCTTGGTGACCCAGGTGTTGGTGTTGCTGGCAGACCTTCTGTTTGTGGGGTGACAGGTGGCACTGTCACCCCAGAGGTGGATGAAGAGGCCGAGACTGCAGCAGAAGAGGAAGCAGGAGGAGCCAGAGACCTTTTTTGGTTTTTGAGGTGTCTACTCCACTGCAGCTCGTGCTTTGCACTTAAAGGGAATCTGTCATGTGGATATTTGATTATAATCTAACTAATTATATACAATCATTAACTACTAAAAAGTGCCTTAAATGTATTCACTTACTGGTGTGACAGATGGTTACCTCATAATATACACACAAAGATGCCACATGCCGCATGCTATTGAGCTGATTGGAGTCCAGCGTGATGTCATTGAGTGCAGCGTATATTTAATTCAGAGCTATAGCCACTCCCCTGCCCACCTGCTGCTCAGTCATATGGAAAATAACTGTCATTCAGCAGCAGGTGGGTGGGGAGAGTCAGTGTCACGGCTGTAAGTGAGCAACACACAGTAAATAGCAACTGACCGGACCCAAACTAGGGAGGATAAAGGGTGACCCCTGTCATACCCTAAAAGCTCTCCCTAAGCTGCTATGCACATGTCCGGATCCATATGGTGGATCGAGACATGCCCGCGTACCTCAGGCTGATGACCACTGAAACCCCTACAATAGTGGAAGGGGCACGGCCACCGGTGCCCTGCTCAGTATATGGACGAAACCGGGGTCGCCTCGGATCCAGTCAGCAAAGAAACAGAAACACACAATGTCTGAAAACTTACCTGACGGAGCTGCAGCTGCAGTGAAAACAGATCCAAAGTCAGCAGACAATATCCGAAGTACTTGCTTCAGCAGAACACAGATCCAGTGAAAAGATATCACACAGGTGAAGCTACTCAAGCGAGAGATACAGCTCAAATGAAAAGTATAATCCGCACCTCTACAAAGGAGGAGGGGTGATTTAAAGGCAGCGAAATCAAACACAGGAGAGACAGCTGGGAGGAAGGAAACCAAAAGTAAAGACCTCATCAGAGGGGTGGAGAAACAGGGCAGAGGGAACTCCTCCAAGCTCTAGTAGTGACATCATCACAGGGGTGGAGAAACAGAGCTGTGAGAACGTCTCAAAGCTCTGGTAGTGACAGTCAGGAGCTCATGAATATTCAGGACTCATCATTATCAGCTGGAGCTTTTCAATACAAGATGTTGGCAGATTGACTGGGTCAATTAAAGAAAGTGACCCAGCATTTGGCTAAGACAATCAGTAACTTATTTATGTTGCCCTTAGTTAGGACACCGTAAAACTGGTGACAGGTTCCTTTTAAATGCCTGGTCGTGCTCAGGTTGAGAACGTTTATGCCTTGCTTCAGGCTCTGATTGCACAGCGTGCAAACCACTCGTGTCTTGTCGTTAGCACATTGTCTGAAGAACTGCCACGCCAGGGAACTCCTTGCAGCTGGCTTTGGTGTGCTCGGTCCCTTGCTGCGGTGGGCAGTAGCAGGCGTACTGTCTAGAGGATGGCCGCTCCGCTTTTGCATCCTGCTTCCTCTTCTGCTATGCTGGTGGCTCTGTGCGACCACCGTCTCTTCCTCCAAACTACATAGGTCACTCACATGACCTTGATTCCATGTGGGGTCGAGGACCTCATCGTCCTCCACATCATCTTCCACCAAGTCTTCACTCCTGCCTTCCTTGTCGGTCTGCACACTTTCGAAAGCCCCAGCAGTTGGCACCTGTGTTTCGTCATCATCCGAGACGTGCTGCGATGGTCCTCTCATGCACTCATCTTGAAAGATAAGTGGTTGGGCATCGGTGCACTCAATCTCTTCCACTTCCCTGCTAACAGAGTCATCAAAAAGCAGAAGAGACTGCTGCATGACTTGGGGCTCAGACTGCTTGGCTGATTTGCAAGGGGGTGAGGTGAAAGACTGATGGACATCGGCTGCAGGTGCCAACTGTGGTCTTTCAGCAGGAGACTGGGTGGGAGACAATGTGAAGGAACTGGATCTACTGTCAGCAACCCAATCTACTATCGTCTGTAATTGTTCAGGCCTCACCATTCGTAGAGCCGCATTAGGCCCGACCAAATACCGCTGCAGGTTCTGTCGCCTACTCGCACCTGAGGAAGGGGTTTCACTTGTGCGTGTAGCTGGCACAGATTGACCACGTCCTCTCCCTGCAACAGGAGCTCCACCAGCAGCACCACGGCCTGGGCCATGTCCCTTATTTGACGTTCTCATATTTCTCGAATTTAGGATCTTGCCCTAAATGGGTGTTTAATTAATAGCAGAATAGAACGTCAGTATGTAAAGGGTGCATCTCACACGGCCTGAACCAGACTAGGCCTCAATTAAAGATTTATTTGCCCAAAATGGCTGTATTTCAAATGCCTGAATCAAATCCCTGTATGTAGAGGGTGTATCTCACAGGGCCTGAACCAGCATAGGCCTGAATTAAATATTTATTTGCCCAAAATGGCTGTATTTCAAATGGCTGTATTTCAAATGCCCGAATCAAACCCATGTATGTAGAGGGTGTATCTCACAGGGCTTGAACCAGTGTAGGCCTAAATTAAATATTTCTTTGCCCAAAATGGCTGTATTTCAAATGGCTGTATTTCAAATGCCTGAATAAAACCCCTGTATGTAGAGGGTGTATCTCACAGGGCCTGAACCAGTATAGGCCTGAATTAAATATTTCTTTGCCCAAAATGGCTGTATTTCAAATGCCTGAATCAAACCCCTGTATGTAGAGGGTGTATCTCACAGGGCCTGAACCAGTGTAGGCCTAAATTAAAGATTTTCTGCCCAAAATGGCTGTATTTCAAATACCTGAATCAAACCCCTGTATGTAGAGGGTGTATCTCACAGGGCCTGAACCAGTGTAGGCCTAAATTAAAGATTTATTTGCCCAAAACGGCTGTTTTTCAAATGGCTGTATTTCAAATGCCTGAATCAAATCCCTGTATGTAGAGGGTGTATCTCCCATGGCCTGAACCAGTATAGGCCTGAATTAAATATTTCTTTGCCCAAAATGGCTGTATTTCAAATGGCTGTATTTCAAATGCCTGAATCAAACCCCTGTATGTAGAGGGTGTATCTCAAAGGGCCTGAACCAGTATAGGCCTGAATTAAATATTTCTTTACCCAAAATGGCTGTATTTCAAATGGCTGTATTTCAAATGCCTGAATCAAACCCCTGTATGTAGAGGGTGTATCTCACAGGGCCTGAACCTGTGTAGGCCTAAATTAAAGATTTCTTTGCCCAAAATGGCTGTATTTCAAATGGCTGTATTTCAAATGCCTGAATCAAATCCCTGTATGTAGAGGGTGTATCTTACAGGGCCTGAACCAGTATAGGCCTGAATTAAATATTTCTTTGCCCAAAATGGCTGTATTTCAAATGCCTGAATCAAACCCCTGTATGTAGAGGGTGTATCTCACAGGGCCTGAACCAGTATAGGCCTGAATTAAATATCTCTTTGCCCAAAATGGCTGTATTTCAAATGGCTGTATTTCAAATGCCTGAATAAAACCCCTGTATGTAGAGGGTGTATCTCACAGGGCCTGAACCAGTATAGGCCTGAATTAAATATCTCTTTGCCCAAAATATCTGTATTTCAAATGGCTGTATTTCAAATGCATGAATAAAACCCCTGTATTTAGAGGGTGTATCTCACAGGGCCTGAACCAGTGTAGGCCTAAATTAAAGATTTATTTGCCCCAAATGGCTGTATTTCAAATGCCTGAATCAAACCCCTGTATGTAGAGGGTGTATCTCAAACGGCCTGAACCAGTATACAGGGAGTACAGAATTATTAGGCAAGTTGTATTTTTGAGGATTAATTTTATTATTGAACAACAACCATGTTCTCAATGAACCCAAAAAACTCATTAATATCAAAGCTGAATATTTTTGGAAGTAGTTTTTAGTTTGTTTTTAGTTTTAGCTATTTTAGGGGGATATCTGTGTGTGCAGGTGACTATTACTGTGCATAATTATTAGGCAACTTAACAAAAAACAAATATATACCCATTTCAATTATTTATTTTTACCAGTGAAACCAATATAACATCTCAACATTCACAAATATACATTTCTGACATTCAAAAACAAAACAAAAACAAATCAGTGACCAATATAGCCACCTTTCTTTGCAAGGACACTCAAAAGCCTGCCATCCATGGATTCTGTCAGTGTTTTGATCTGTTCACCATCAACATTGCGTGCAGCAGCAACCACAGCCTCCCAGACACTGTTCAGAGAGGTGTACTGTTTTCCCTCCTTGTAAATCTCACATTTGATGATGGACCACAGGTTCTCAATGGGGTTCAGATCAGGTGAACAAGGAGGCCATGTCATTAGATTTTCTTCTTTTATACCCTTTCTTGCCAGCCACGTTGTGGAGTACTTGGACGCGTGTGATGGAGCATTGTCCTGCATGAAAATCATGTTTTTCTTACCTTGCAGACTTCTTCCTGTACCACTGCTTGAAGAAGGTGTCTTCCAGAAACTGGCAGTAGGACTGGGAGTTGAGCTTGACTCCATCCTCAACCCAAAAAGGCCCCACAAGCTCATCTTTGATGAGACCAGCCCAAACCAGTACTCCACCTCCACCTTGCTGGCGTCTGAGTCGGACTGGAGCTCTCTGCCCTTTACCAATCCAGCCATCTGGCCCATCAAGACTCACTCTCATTTCATCAGTCCATAAAACCTTAGAAAAATCAGTCTTGAGATATTTCTTGGCCCAGTCTTGACGTTTCAGCTTGTGTGTCTTGTTCAGTGGTGGTCGTCTTTCAGCCTTTCTTACCTTGGCCATGTCTCTGAGTATTGCACACCTTGTGCTTTTGGGCACTCCAGTGATGTTGCAGCTCTGAAATATGGCCAAACTGGTGGCAAGTGGCATCTTGGCAGCTGCACGCTTGACTTTTCTCAGTTCATGGGCAGTTATTTTGCGCCTTGGTTTTTCCACACGCTTCTTGCGACCCTGTTGACTATTTTGAATGAAACGCTTGATTGTTCGATGATCACGCTTCAGAAGCTTTGCAATTTTAAGAGTGCTGCATCCCTCTGCAAGATATCTCACTATTTTTTACTTTTCTGAGCCTGTCAAGTCCTTCTTTTGACCCATTTTGCCAAAGGAAAGGAAGTTGCCTAATAATTATGCACACCTGATATAGGGTGTTGATGTCATTAGACCACACCCCTTCTCATTACAGACATGCACATCACCTAATATGCTTAATTGGTAGTAGGCTTTCGAGCCTATACAGCTTGGAGTAAGACAACATGCATAAAGAGGATGATGTGGTCAAAATACTCATTTGCCTAATAATTCTGCACGTAGTGTAGGCCTGAATTAAAGATTTCTTTGCCCAAAATGGCTGTATTTCAAATGCCTGAATCAAACCCCTGTATGTAGAGGGTGTATCTCACAGGGCCTGAACTAGTGTAGGCCTGAATTAAATATTTCTTTGCCCAAAATGGCTGTATTTCAAATGGCTGTATTTCAAATGCCTGAATCAAATCCCTGTATGTAGAAGGTGTATCTCACAGGGCCTGAACCAGTATAGGCCTGAATTAAATATTTCTTTGCCCAAAATGGCTGTATTTCAAATGGCTGTATTTCAAATGCCTGAATCAAACCCCTGTATGTAGAGGGTGTATCTCACAGGGCCTGAACCTGTGTAGGCCTAAATTAAAGATTTCTTTGCCCAAAATGGCTGTATTTCAAATGGCTGTATTTCTAATGCCTGAATCAAACCCCTGTATGTAGATGGTGTATCTTACAGGGCCTTAACCAGTATAGGCCTGAATTAAATATTTATTTGCCCAAAATGGCTGTATTTCAAATGCATGAATCAAACTCCTGTATGTAGAGGGTGCATCTCACAGGGCCTGAACCAGTATAGGCCTGAATTAAATATTTCTTTGCCCAAAATGGCTGTATTTCAAATGGCTGTATTTCAAATGCCTGAATCAAACCCCTGTATGTAGAGGGTGTATCTCACAGGGCCTGAACCAGTGTAGGCCTGAATTAAAGATTTCTTTGCCCAAAATGGCTGTATTTCAAATGCCTGAATCAAACCCCTGTATGTAGAGGGTGTATCTCACAGGGCCTGAACTAGTGTAGGCCTGAATTAAATATTTCTTTGCCCAAAATGGCTGTATTTCAAATGGCTGTATTTCAAATGCCTGAATCAAATCCCTGTATGTAGAAGGTGTATCTCACAGGGCCTGAACCAGTATAGGCCTGAATTAAATATTTCTTTGCCCAAAATGGCTGTATTTCAAATGGCTGTATTTCAAATGCCTGAATCAAACCCCTGTATGTAGAGGGTGTATCTCACAGGGCCTGAACCTGTGTAGGCCTAAATTAAAGATTTCTTTGCCCAAAATGGCTGTATTTCAAATGGCTGTATTTCTAATGCCTGAATCAAACCCCTGTATGTAGATGGTGTATCTTACAGGGCCTTAACCAGTATAGGCCTGAATTAAATATTTATTTGCCCAAAATGGCTGTATTTCAAATGCATGAATCAAACTCCTGTATGTAGAGGGTGCATCTCACAGGGCCTGAACCAGTATAGGCCTGAATTAAATATTTCTTTGCCCAAAATGGCTGTATTTCAAATGGCTGTATTTCAAATGCCTGAATCAAACCCCTGTATGTAGAGGGTGTATCTCACAGGGCCTGAACCAGTGTAGGCCTGAATTAAAGATTTCTTTGCCCAAAATGGCTGTATTTCAAATGCCTGAATCAAACCCCTGTATGTAGAGGGTGTATCTCACAGGGCCTGAACCAGTGTAGGCCTGAATTAAAGATTTCTTTGCCCAAAATGGCTGTATTTCAAATGCCTGAATCAAACCCCTGTATGTAGAGGGTGTCTGAACCAGTATAGGCCTGAATTAAGGAGTCAGGATGTGGAGAGTCAGGATGAAGTGCTCTTCATGAAAAAATAGTTGACGGAACAATTGGGGCAGGATATAACAAAAGTTCCAGAGTTGGTAGAATGGGCACATAGAATCTCAAATAACCCCCTCCCCCCTCCAGGAATGAGACCACGACCGATTATGGTCAAATTAATGTCCGCCAAAGATAGGGATGAGATCCTTCGAAGGATCAGGAATAAGTGTAACTTATTGTGCTTGGGGTCTACGGTGATGATTTTTCCAGATTATGCACGGGAGACAGTACAAGAAAGAAGTCGATATATAGAAATTAAAAAGGAACTTTGCACAAGAGGGATAAAGTACTCCATGATGTTCCCGGCAAAGTTGCGGATTGAATGGAATGGGAAAGTACAATTTTTTATTACCCCGGAAGAGGTTAGAGAATGGATCAGGGACAAACGATAAGGTACGGGATATGCGCCGGAGAAGGGGTCTGGGAGGGAGGGTATGCTAGTTAGGGAGTCAGGGGCCATGTTGGTCCCCTGGGTCAAGTTGAAAGGGGCTGTAATGGGGGGTAGTCGGGTGGGATACCGCCTCCGTGGGAAAGCAGAACGTTTTTTTTTTGTTCTTTTTCTCCTTCTCTCTCTCTCCCCTCCCTTGCCGCCTCTTTGGTCCTCTTTTCTTTATCCACCTAAGTCATTATCTTTAGTTAAGAGAAGTAATGCGAGTAGTTTCATAAAATGTTAGAGGATTGGGCAGAGGATCAAAGAGAATAGCTGTGTTTGATGTGAAATTATAAATTTTTTGCCAGCTGTAATATGTTTACAAGAGACGCATTTAACAAAAGAAAATAGTGGGAATATTGTGAAAAAATTGATACACAAGGCATATCACTCAGTATTCTCCTCATATTCAAGAGGAGTGAGTATATTGCTGCATAAGGATGTCAAAGTACAGGTTAAGGAGGAGATGGTAGACCCCGAAGGGTATTATGTGGTTCTGGATTGTATAATAGCAAACAAGCCCTGGATTATAGCAAATGTGTATATACCTCCCCCCTTTAAAATGAATGTTTTATTAAAGGTTCATGAATTTTCAGTAAATCGAGGTGATAGGGAACTATTAATAGTGGGGGATTTTAATATGGTAATGGATGACAAAATAGATAGGTGTAGATTAGGAAATAAAATGGGGATAGGTCAAAAAACTAGATTACAAGATATTATAGAAGAATTAAATTGGATAGATATATGGCAGTTACACAATCCAATGGCAAAAAGATTTTCATATTTTTCTAAAACACATAAATGTTTGTCACGGATAGATATGGCATTCACAAATAAAAGCACAATATATGAAATCAATAAGGTCAACTATACACAGCGTGGAGTATCAGATCACAGTCCATTGGTAGTAAATATGAGAGATGTGTGTGAAAAGAGAGAGATTAGGATTAGAATTAAATTCGGTTGGATAGATATAAATGGGTATCACAATAAAAAAAAAAATTAGATTAGAGAATACTTTGAAAAAAATGAGGGTACAGCTGACACTAATATAGTATGGGAGGCCGGGAAAGCTTATATGATGGGGATACTTATGAAACATATAGCCATTAGTAAGAGGGAAACAAGGTATTTGATACAAACACAAGAACAGGAGGTAGCGAGGAGTGAAACGGAATACACCAGGAACCCAATAGAGATAAATTATCAGATATGGAATGAGAAACAAACAAAATATAGAGATGCACTGTTCATATTGGCAGAGCAACAAAGACTTAACCATATTAGGGATAATTATACCCAGGGGCATACGCCAGGGAGGAAATTGGCTTCCATTGTATCGGCACAACGTGAGTGTAATTATATCCATAGAATGATAAATAAAACGGGGTATATAGTGGAAAAACAACTTGAGAAAAAGGAGATAATTAGAGAATATTTTCAAGATATGAATAGAAGTAGACTAGAGGCCGATGCAGTGAAAATAGAAGAGATTCTAGATAACATAGAAATGAACTCCCTGAAAAAAGAACAAAAAGAAATAAATATCACGGAGATTAACAAGGTACTAGAAAACGTTGGAAAAAATAAATCCCCTGGTCTGACGGCATTCCATTTGAGGTATAGCAGGAATATAAAGAGATATATACCCCCAAGTTAATAGATATGTGGAATGCCTCAACAGCAAGCAAAAGGTTACCAGATACCCTGCGGGAGGCATTGATTACTCTTATATTAAAGCCCAGGAAGGATCCAGTCTCGATGGATTCGTATCGGCCAATCTTTTTGATAAATGCGGGCAAAAAAAAAAATGCAAAAGTGTTAGCAGTTAGATTAAAAGGAGTAATTGACGCAATAATACATATAGATCAAACAATATCTTGAGATGTTTTATGAATATGCAGACAGAGACAAACAATAGAGGAGAGCGGATAATTGTCTCAATTGACGCATCAAAAGCGTTCGATACAGTTGAATGGCCCTTTTTGATAGCTACGTTAAGGAGACTGGAGTTCGGTAACTACTTTGAGTCTTGGATTGAACTCTTGTATACTGAAGTAAGAGCAAGAGTAATAGAAAATGCAGAACTGTCTGAGTCGTTCGGGGTGGAGAGGTGGGTCAGACAGGGCTGTCCCCTCTCACCATTTCTGTTCGCAATAGCATTGGAGCCTCTGGCGGCTGCAATAAGACAATATGATAAAATAAGAGGATTTCGATATGGGGACCATGAGAAATAAATATCCATGTGCGCAGATGATATAATGTTTTTTGTGGGAACACATGAATCATTGACTCATATATTTGCATTGTTTGAAAAGTATGGAAGGTTGGCCGGCCTGAAGATAAATCGGGAAAAATCTGCGTGTATTCCAATGGATCCGTTGGGTAGTTTTTTACCCGGATTATTGGAGATAAAGGAGAAATGGGAGTGTATAAAATACTTAGGTATAAATATTTCCTCAGATATACAAGATTATATAAGATTAAACATGACCCCGCTTATTAATAAAATTAAAAGTTAAATAAAGGTGTGGAAAAAGATCTCTCTCTCCATGGCGGGAAGAATCGCTTTCATTAAAATGTGTTTGTTACCATTGATTAATTACGTACTCTGGAATTCCCCCATGGAGATTCCAAGGAGAACCTTTAAGATTATAGAGAATCTGTTGAGTGAACTAATATGGAGTGGACAGAAGCCCAGAATTAGGAAACAAATATTGCAAGGCCCAGAAGAAAAAGGGGGAATGTCGGTTCCGGATTTAAAACTCTATTTTTTGGCAGGTCAAATAAAGAAGATTCAGATATGGAGTGCTCTCCAGATGTATAGATCAAGTATAGCAATAATTAAAAAACATTGATAAAGTGCAATATTTGTTCTTTATTGAAGGCAGGAGAGGCTTTCAAATATCAGTTTCCAAAATCGCCTACAATAAAATGAATGGCCAAAAGCTGTCAGGAGGTTAAATCCCTATGGCATGAGAACTTGTTACATGATGATTCCCTGATATATGGTATAATTTAAGGTTGGAAGAACTCGATGCAATAGACAGGGAAATATGGATGAAACATGGAGTCTTCAGCTTAGGACAGGTATGGGAAAATGGGGATATGATAGGATTCCAAGAAACTAAAGCAGGCATCCTCAAACTGCAGCCCTCCAGCTGTTGTAAAACTATAACTCCCACAATGCCCTGCTGTAGGCTGATACCTGTAGGCTGTTCAGGCATGCTGGAAGTTGTAGTTTTACAACAGCTGGAGAGCCGCAGTTTGAGGATGCCTGAACTAAAGAAAAGTATGGTTTTCTGGATAGGGAAATAATTTATTATTTCCAGCTGAAACATGCATTCAGAGAGAAAATAGGGAAGGGGTATACAATTAATAGACTCCCTCAATAGTTAATAAAGATACTATACTTACCAAGAGAAGGGAAGCACATATCAAGAGTTTATAATATATTAATATCCCAAAGATCGGAGAGAATAGGGATATTAAATGTAAAGCGAAAGTGGGAAGGGATAGTTGCACAAATGAGTGAAGAAAGATGGGGTCAGATTGTGGGGGATAGAAGGAGAATCACAAGAAACCCTTCTCATAGAACGATGCAGTTTTTTTTTGACGCATCGTTTATATTATTCCCCAAAAATGCTTACGCGGTTCTACAAGAACAAAGAATTTAGATGTCAGAAATGTGGGGAAAAGGGGGTAGAAAATATACATCTAATATGGGAATGTACCCATATACAGGCATTTTGGAATATGGTGATTTTGCAGATAGAACAGGAGTACAGGGTTAAAATTACTAGGAATATAGAAGTATGCATCTTGGGAGAAAGAGGAAGTATCTCAGGAGATTGTGACTAAATTATTAATTCAGGCAAGGAGATCTATAATTAAACATTGGGTAAAAAAAGATCCTCACAGTTTTAGAGAATTGGAGAACCAAGTAAAATGTGTAATTAACTGCGAATTATATAGCTTAAAATCCCAGAGAAAAAAAGGGGTGTTTAAAAAGCAATGGAGGAGATAGTTGATATGAGGAAAGGGGGCGAGAGTGGAGAGGGGGTTTCCCTTTTTATTTTTTTTATATATTTTTTTGTGTCCCTTGTGCTTTCCCACGGAGATGGGAGATATGGAGGAGGGGGAAATATGTATATTGTGATGATTTAATTGTAATATGGGAATGTTACCAAAATTATTTTTGGTGTTTGTTTATAATCTCCTGTAATAAATATAAAGATAAATAAATTAAAAAATATATATATATTTCTTTGCCCAAAATGGCTGTATTTCAAATGCCTGAATCAAACTCCTGTATGTAGAGGGTGTATCTCACAGGGCCTGAACCAGTGTAGGCCTGAATTCAATATTGGTGCACCAAATGGCGGTATTTCAAATCTCTGAATCTAACCCAAATGTATTAAGGGTGTATCTCACAATGACATCTGCATCAAAGGCTGCCAACAATTATTTTTTTTGCCCAAACAAGTGTTCCCAAAAGCTCGGATGCAGTACTGGTGCACTGAGCTTGCATAAAATGGCCGCCGTTTCCGCCCACCTAACTAATAGAATTATAAAAAGTTGGTTTTTTTTTGTCAATGGGCTTAGGGCAGGGTAAAACGATTGTGCCCTGCACCCACACAACTATTTCTATGTAGATCGCTGGGTTAGATTCTCTCCTATTCTCTCCCTGAAATCACAAGTCCAGCAGCATGCTCTCTCTACACTTATAACAGCAGAATGACGTGCAGAGCTACGTGACTCAAGCTTATATAGAGCCTGGGTCACATGCTGCTCTGGCCAATTACAGCCATGCCATTAGTAGGCATGGCTGTGATGGCTTCTAAGGTCAGACAGTTAACCGCTTGTTGATTGGCTGCTCTGCAGCCTTTCAAAAAGCGCCAAGAAAGCGCCGAACACCAAACACAAACCTGAACTTTTACTGAAATGTTCTGGTTCGGGTCCGGGGTCCAAAAATCCTAAAGTTTGGTAAGAACCCGAACTTTACAGTTCAGGTTCGCTCAACCCTACCAGAAATAATTGCACTAGTGAAGTGCGCATATATTTTTCTCTCTGTACTGAAATAGGCCACTACTGGCATCGTTGGCAAATAAGGGTGAGCTGGATATTTACTTTATCCACTAAACACATTTGCCAGAAATAAATGCAGCAGTGAAGTGTGTATATACTGTATTTTTCTTTCTGTATTGAAATAGGCCACTAAACGCTTTTGCCACAAATAAGTGTGCCAGTGAAGTGCGTATATATTTTTCTTTCTGTAGTGAAACAGGCCACTAAATGCTTTTGCCGCAACTAACTGCACCAGTGAAGTGCATATATTTCTTTCTTTCTGTACTGAAATAGGCCACTAAACGCTTTCAACACATATAACTTCAGAAGTGAACTGAGAATATATTTTTATTTCTATACTGAAATAGGCCACTTAACGCTTTTACCAGAAATAAATGCACCAGTGAAGTGCGTATATTTTTTTCATTCTGTACTGAAACAGACCACTAAATGCTTTTGCCACAAATAACTGCACCAGTGAAGTGCGTGTATTTTTTTCTTTCTGTACTAAAATAGGCCACTAAACGCTTTCAACACATATAATTTCAGAAGTAAACTGAGAATATATGTTTATTTCCTTACCGAAATAGGCCACTAAATGCTTTTACCAGAAATAAATGCGGCAGTGAAGTGCGTATATAGTTTTCTTACTGTACTTAAATAGGTAAAGTATTTTTTTCTTTCTGTACGCTTTCAACACATATAACTGCAGAAGTGAACTGAGAATATATTTTTCTTTTTCCATGGATATAAGCCACTAAAGGCTTTTCAACATAGCACTTGCACCCCAAGAACAAATTGCTGGAATGACAGAGCTGTATAATGGCTATTTGGATCCCCAAATAATCTTTTCCTGCACTTGTAAATCGCTTTTCTAGTGCCTTCTGACGTCTCCCTCCCTGCACTAAGATGCTGTTAAATACTTCCTCCCTATCCTTTCCCTGCACTTATAAATCATTTTTTCAGTTTATTTGTTCGCAATAAGGTTTTTTCTATTGCTGTCCCTAGCGCCTGCTCACATCTGTCCCTGCACTCAGAACGCTGGAAAATGGCAGAATCTAAAATGACTGCCGTATTTATAGGCCTGTGACATCACAGGGCTGGCTGGCTGCTGATTGGCTACATGCATGCATGTCAATCTGGGTGATCCCGCCTTCCCAGAGTTCCTTGCCCGTGTTCTCAGTCCTCGTGTAGCTGCCATTTTAGGAAAGATTTCCTGAAATTCAGATTGAATTCCACTTCATCAGCTTTGATTCGCTCATCTCTAGATGTGTATTTTGTAGGAGCATTACTCTATTTGCATGTAGGCTACGTACATAAAAAGAAAAACAATTACACACACTTATATACACATATATTCAAATATATACGCACATTAGAGAACCATCTACATACACATTTTCTACATACACAAAAGACCCATTACTCTCAAATATTATTCACAAATCTGTCTAAATCTGTGTTAGTGAGCACTTCTCCTTTGCCGAGATAATCCATCCCACCTCACAGGTGTGTCATATCAAGGTGCTGATTTGACAGCATGAATATTGCACATGTGTGCCTTAGACTGCCCACAATAAAAGGCCACTCTGAAATGTGCACAGTTTTGTCTTACTGGGGGTCAGAAAACCAGTTAGTATCTGGTGTGGCGACCATTTGCCTCACCCAGTGCAACACATCTCCGTCGCATAGAGTTGATCAGGTTGTTTATTGTGGCCTGTGGAATGTTGGTCACTCTTCTTCAATAGCTGTGTGAAGTTGCAGAATCTTGGCAGGAACTGGAACACGCTGTCGTATACGCCGATCCAGAGCATCCCAAATATGCTCAATGAGTATGCTGGCCATGCAAGAACTGGGATGTTTTCAGCTTCCAGGAATTGTGAACAGATCCTTGCAATATGGGGCCGTGCATTATCAGGCTGCAACATGAGGTGATGGTCGTGGATGAATGGCACAACAATGGGCCTCAGGATCTCATCACGGTATCTCTGTGCATTCAAAATACCATCAATAAAATGCACCTGTGTTCGTTGTCCATACCATAACCCCACTGCCACCTTGGGCCACTCGATCCACAACATTGACATCAGCAAGGCACAAATGTAGTTTCTGTGTGGTGTCAGGAACAATTTAAGCAGCAGTCCCAAAAATTGGAGTAAGTCCCTTCTCCAGAAAAAACGCAAAAGTACATACATATGGGTCAGCGCTAGGCTTCAAAAGTTAGGCGTTTCACTAACAGGAAGATTCCATGGAGATTCCACAATGTCACCGGTACATCCCCAATGTAATTCTCAATACCGACCAGCAAAGTTATCTTCTTCAGAAGGAACAAATCAGGAATACCAGGATGTTAAGTACACGGTAAGGTTTATTCTACTTACAAACAATGACTTGTACACAGCGTGTAAATATGCCCGACCCGGGTTTTGCCTTTGCTTCGTCTTTGGTAACGCCCCTTCCTCCTGAAGGAGATAACTGTGCTGGTCGGTATCGAGAGTTACATTGGGGATGTACTGGTGACATCGTGGAATCTCCATGGAATCTTCCTGTTAGTGAAACGCCTGCCTTTTGAAGCCTAGCGCGGACCCATATGTATGTACCATTGACATCAGCAAACCACTCATCCACACGACGCCACACACGCTGTCTGCCATCTGCCCTGAACAGTGAAAACCGGGACTCATCTGTGAACAGAACGCCTCTCCAACGTGCCAGACGCCATCGAATTTGAGCATTTGCCCACTCAAGTCGGTTACAACGATGAACTGCAGTCAGGTCCAGACCCCGATAAGGACAACGAGCATGCAGATGAGCTTCCCTGAGACAGTTTCTGACAGTTTGTGCAGAAATTCTTTGGTTATGCAAACCGATTGTTGCTGCAGCTGTCCGGGTGCCTGGTCTCAGACGATCATGGAGGTGAACATGCTGGATGTGGAGGTCCTGGGCTGGTGTGGTTACACATGGTCTGCGGTTGTGAGGCCAGTTGGATGTACTGCCAAGTTCTCTGAAACGCCTTTGGAGACAGCTTATGGTAGAGAAATTAACATTTATTTCACGAGCAACATCTCTGGTAGACATTCCTGCAGTCAATATGCCAATTACATGCTCCCTCAACCGTTGCGACATCTGTGGCATTGTGCTGTGTGATCAAACTGCACATTTCAGAGTGTCCTTTTTTTTGTTGGCAGTCTAAGGCACACCTGTGCAATATTCATGCTGTCTAATCAGCACTATGATATGACACACCTGTGAGGTGGAATGGCTTATCTCGGCAAAGGAGAAGTGCTCACTAACACAGATTTTGACAGATTTGTGAACAATATGTGAGAATAATGGGTCTTTTGTGTATGTGGAAAATGTTTCAGATATTTGAGTTCAGCTTATGCAAAATGGGAGCAAAACCAAAAGTGTGCATTTATATTTTTGTTCAGTGTATCTACAAGTATATTTGCATGTTAGACATATAGACAGTGCCTTGAAAAAGTATTCATACCCCTTGAACTTTTTTACATTTTTTCATGTTACACCCACAAACTTAAAGGGACACTGACAGGCCCAAAAAGCATATTTAGGGGTATATATGACAGTATAGGTCTTATGAAGGGTATTAGAATCATCTAAGTATCCCCCCTGTCCACCTCATAAATACAGTAATCTGAAGTTTTATAACCTGCTTTCCTGGTGATCAATCTGCCCAAGGGGCGGTGCTTCATATCAACTTGCGCCCAGCCAGCCTCGCCACAACTGCCGTTTGAAGCGCCGCCCAGCTCATCAATATTTACTGAGCTGGGCGGCTACTCTGAAGCGCTGTACTAGTGTCCCCGGCCATCTTCAGCGCATGCGCCCAGCACCCTCACTGGCCTGGATCGCATCGCGCGTCTGCTTTATGCGCATGTGGGGGCGCTGCTGTGCCCAGCGCATGCGCATAAAGCAGACGCGCGATGCGATCCCGGCCAGTGTAATTTTTGATCCTATTAGGTTGTACCAAAGACTGCAAAATACTACTATAGGATTTTAACTGGTGCCATACACTGATATTTCCTGACCCACCTGGGTCAGCTATTACTGAATAAAGACTACTCCAAGAGGTAGCCATCTAGTGGCTCCCCTGCAGAGCAGACCAGATCCCTGTATAAGGGTAAAATGGTGAAGACCATAGATAATGCCCTTAGCAGTAGCCCTAGGGCAAATCCGTTCTGTGACATAGTGGGTTCACACCCATTGTGACACACTGATCATATTTCAGGCTATGATTCTGTTGTAAATTAGCATTTCAATGTATGTAAGTTTCCATGGAAAAGAAAAGGAAAAGAAAAAGGTGCCAGCTTTTGTCCCACAGCTAGTAACATTTCCATCATGAATTATACTGTCAGCTACAAATCTGTCTCCACTATGTTATTAAAACTAATTATGAAAGAGAGTATTTAATCACACCCTTAAAAACTCTGCATGAACTGATATCATGTAAAATATAATTAGCCTATAGAGAGGAAAATGGTCTTCAGCATGAAAAAAATGGTTACAATTTATTACTATGATTATATACATTAGAAAGTAGTATTTGCCAGATTTTTTTGCCATTCTGGGTCGGACTTTGTATGCTGCATCTGCTTTTGACAATGGTATCAAGCCAATCAGAATAGAGAAGGACAGTAAAGGAAGCTTCATTGTTTATACAGGCACCTTGGTTCCTTCATAGAAGTGGATACGCCTCGTACTGCAGCTTGTTCCCTGGAAGTGAATGAAGCAATGGCAAATGAGATGCAAATGAGTCCTTAACAAACTCTGCCTCTAATGCCACCGGAGGTAAGGCAACTATCCTATAAGTTAATGTTAGACCTTTTAAATAGGCCTTGAGACATGACTCGGACATTAAATAAGCCAGCACCTCATCTGCAGACAGTTTTTTCGGGGTGATTGCCCTTCATCAGTGCAGAGCAGAGAGTACTGGCTTAACTGGGTCGAACATTGATTTATAGGATAGCTGCCTTACATCTGGTGGCATTAGAGGCAGAGCTTGTTTACATCCCTTTCTTCCCTTAATTCCAGAGGAGCATGAATGGCCTATAAGTCCCCTCATGCTGATTAAGGCGCTCTCTCTCCAAGGAGTGATAGTACCCCCTAAATCCAGTTATTACCTGTAACATCTCCTCTGCCAGTGGACAGCCCTTCTCCAACAACACATCCTGTATTTTTAAAGGGGTAGTCTAGACTTTTACTATTGATGTCCTATCCTATCCGACACATCCGGCTACCCCACTGATCAGCTGTATGAGGATACGGAGCGTGCCGTCTCCCTTCCTGTTCACTGCTGCTGCCTATGGCAAAGACCATATACAGCAGCAGCGTACAGGAATAGAGAAGGGAGATAGCACATGCACACTGCGCTTGCCATCTCCTCATACAGCTGATCTGCAGGGTGCCGGGTGTCATACCCCTACCAATCTGGTATTGATGACCTATCCTGAGGATATGCCTTTTGAGGATAGGCCTTTTGCTCCTCACTTCTCCATTTCGCTTAGCTGCCATTACTCCCCAACAGCAGAAGAATATGCAGTCACACATCGCACTTCTGGTCTGTGTCAAGTGAAACACCTTCCTCAGGTGCAAGTAGGCGACAGAACCTTCAGCGTTATTTGGTAGGGCCGAATGCTGCTCTACGAATGGTGAGGCCAGAACAAGGGCCGTCCCCTAGACAGTACGCCTGCTACTGCCCACCGCACCAAGGGACCAAGCACACCAAAGCCAGCTCCAAGGAGTTCTCTGGCGTGGCAGTTCTTCAGACAATGTGCTGACGACAACACATGAGTGGTTTGCATGCTGTGCAATCAGAGCCTGAAGTGAGGTATAAACGTTCTAAACCTGAGCACAACCTGCATGACCAGGCATCTAAGTGAAAAGCACGAGCTGCAGTGGAATAGGCACCTCAAAAACAAAGAAAGGTCTCTGGCTCCTCCTGCTTCCTCTTCTGCTGCAGTCTTGGCCTCTTCATCCCCCTCTGGAGTGACAGTGGCACCTGCCACCCTGCAAACAGAGAATGTGCCAACAACGCCACCACCTCGGTCACCAAGCATCTCCACAATGTCCCATGGAAGCGTTCAGCTGTCTTTCTCCCAAACACTGGAGCGAAAGAGGAAGTACCCCCCTACCCACCCGCGATCCCTGGCCCTGAATGCCAGCATTTCTAAATTCCTGGCTTTTGAAATGCTGTCATTCCGTCTGGTGGAGACAGAGAGTTTTAAAAGCCTTATGGCGGTGGCTGTCCCACAGTACATCGTTCCCAGCCGCCACTACTTTTCCAGGCGAGCCATCCCTTCACTGCACAACCAAGTGGGGGACAAAATCAGGTGTGCACTGTGCAACGCCATCGATTGCAAGATCCACCAACTACGGATACGTGGACCAGTAAGCATGGTCAGAGACGTTTTATCTCCCTAACAGCACACTGGGTAAATGCAGTGGCGGCTGGGCCTGAGGCAGATAGCAGTTTGGCGCATGTTCTTCCACCACCGAGGATTGCAGGGCGCTTCAGTTTGCCTCCTGTTGCTTCCTCCTGCTACTCCGCTTCCTCATCCTCTACCGCCTCCTCATCTGGTCAGCGTAACACCTTCACCACCAACTTCAGCACAGCCAGGGGTAAACGACAGCAGGCAGTTTTAAAACGTATCTGTTTGGGGGACAAACCCCACACCGCGCAGGAGCTGTGGACAGGCATGGAACAACAGACTGATGAGTGGTTTTTGCTAGTGAGCCTCAAGCCCGGCCTGGTGGTGTGCGATAATGGGCGAAATCTCGTAGCAGCTCTGGGCCTAGCCAGTTTGACGCACATCCCTTGCCTGGGACATGTGCTGAATTTGGTGGTGCAGAAATTCCTTAAAAATTACCCCAATATGTAAGAGCTGCTGCAGAAAGTGCGGACCATCTATGCGCGTTTTCGGCGTTCTCACCCTGCTGCTGCTCGTATGTCTGCGCTGCAGCGTAACTTCGGCCTTCCCACTCACCGCCTCATATGCAACGTGACCACAAGGTGGAACTCCACCTTGCACATGCTGGCCAGACTGTGCGAGCAACAACAGGCGATAGTGGAGTTTCAGCTGCAGCACGCACGGGTGAGTCGCTCTGTGGATGTCACGGATGGTGTTGCAGAAAGCTGGAACTTATAAATAAACATCCGACTGGCTTGATCCCAAACTAAGGAGCATATGGGTGAGCCCTATAAAACCCCTAGAGCTCTTCCTGACTGCTATGCCCATGCAAAGGTCTTAATGGTAGAAAATTGCATGCCCTCGTACCTTATACTATGTGACACCTGAAAACTCTATAATAGTGAGGGGACACGACCACCAGCTCCCAGCACTTAATACAGACGGAGTCAGGGTCACCTACAATCAAGCCAGCAAGGAACCACAAATAAAGAAAACAGATTTATCTGAGGAATCAGGAGATTCAGCCTCCAGCAGAGAACATAATCCAGGAAGAAGTATAAACCGCGAAGTGAGGCAGTATGGGAGGGAATACAAAGGGAGACAATCAGTGCAAATAGGTGACAACTGGGAGCAGGAAAGGAGATGAGAAAGTGAAACCAAAACAAAGAACATCATACAACAGGTAGAGAAGAACGTCTGCCAGATCTTCTCACAGAGCTGACGGTGACAGTGGAACAGCACCACTTCACCACCAATGAGTGGGCCTCCATGCGAGACCTGTGTGCCTTGTTGCGCTGTTTCGAGTACTCCACCAACATGGCCAGTGCCGATGGTGCCATTCTCAGCGTTACTATCCCACTTCTATGCCTCCTTGAAAAAATGCTTCGGGCGATGATGGAAGAGGATGGCACAGGAGAAGGAGGAAGAGGGATCATTTTGTAGGGTTTCCGGCCAGTCATTCACAAGTAGCTCCGAGGGTGGGTTCCTGCATCAACATACGCCAGGTACACTATTGTCCAGCCAGGGCAAAGTTCTGGAGGATGACGGGGTGGAGGGTGAGGAGGAGGAGATGGAGTAGGAGGAACCGTGGTCACAGCAGGGTGGCACCCAAACCAGCTCATGGCCATAACTGGTGCATGGCTGGGGGGATACAGAGGACACAGACTTAATTTGTCTGTGTGACATTCACCAATTTTTGGCTGCGATATACCCCTGCTCTACATGGTGGACAGGGAAATACATTTCACTAATTTGTCTGTTACATTGTTGTGTGACATTAAACCATTTTTGCCTGTGATATACCCCTGCTCTACATAGTGGAAAGGGAAATAAGTTTCACTAATTCGTCTGTTACATTGTTGTGTGACATTCACCAATTTTTGGCTGTGATATACCCCTGCTCTACATTGAGGACAGGCAAATACATTTCACTGATTCGTCTGTCACATTGTTGGGTGACATTCACCAATTTTTGGCTGTGATATACCTCTGCTCTAACTAGTGGACAGGGAAATACAGTTCCTTCACATTGTCTCCCACCCAGTCCCCTGCTGAAAGATCAGAGTTGGCACCTACAGCCCATGGCCATCTGTTTTTCAACTCACCCCCTTGCAAATCAGGCAAGCAGTCTGAGCCCCAAGTCATGCAGCAGTCTCATATGCTTTTTGATGACTCTGCTGGCAGGGTTCCCGTGGGCCATCCACATAGCCTGCCCCAGAAGTGTAAGAGATTGAGTGCACTGATGCCCAACCACTTATGTTTCAGGATGAGGACATGGGAAGACCACCGCAGCACGTCTCTGATAATGACGAAACATAGGTGCCAACTGCTGCGGCTTTCTGCAGTCTGCAGGCAGACAAGGAGGGCAGGGGTAAAGATTGGGTGGAAGATGATGTGGAGGATTCCACATGGAATCAAGGTCATGCGAGTGACGTGTGCAATTTGGAGGAAGAGGTGGTAGTCGCACAGAGGCACCAGCACAGCAAAAGAGGGAGCAGGGTGCAAAAGCATCTGTTACATTCTTGGGTGTCATTTTACAATTTTTGCCGTGAATAAACCCCTGCTCTACATAGGTGACATGGACCTAAATTAAAAAAAATTGTTTGTTACATTCTCAGGTGACAGTTTACCATATTTGCCATATACAAACCCTTGCTCTGCATAGGTGACAGGAACCTAATCTTTGTAAAAATCAACTGTTCAATTGGTGGGTGACATGAACCCAGTTTTGCCGTGAATAAACCCCTGCTCTGCATAGTTGACAGGGACCGAATTCTTAAAATATCGTCTGTTCCATTAGTGGGTGTTAGAATTCGTATTTTAGTGATCTGGATACATTAAAACTTAGCTTTTATTATAGCTCTATAAGATAAATGTGATTTTGTCCCTCAATGAGAAAAAAGTAGGTAATCGAAGATTGCTCACAGTGTCCCTTAATCTGACAGGACTTTTACTGAGGGCAACAATGAAGTGTCCACGATGACAAAGAATGATGCAACAAGTGTACTCGTGCAGTGGTGCCCCAAGGCCTAGGCAACCAGAACCGTGTACATTAGCATCCAAACCGCAAGATAGTCAGGACGTTGGCACACATTGGGCCAGCATCTCATGCATCAAAAGTGGACGTATGATATAACAACAGGTGTTTCACAACAAAAAACATATGCACAACGACAAACACAACACAAAAAATGACATGGGTGCAAGAGAATCCTGTGTAACACAATGTACACTGATGCATCCACGCGACACCCCAGTGGCCCGACATGTTAATGAACATTACGGTGGAGACTCAAACTGCATTCGAGCCATTGGAATTGACAAAATCCCACCACCAATACGTGGTGGTGATTGGGACCGTCTCCTACTCCAACGAGAAGCACGTTGGACTTTCCAACTGGATACGGTATCCCCCAAAGGTCTGAATGAATCTCTCCACTTTGGCTGTTTCCTCTAGAATACCTCCCCTTTAGGATTTCTGTTTTCAATACAGACCTAATTAAATAAATGCCTAACACTGCCTCACCTTGCTTGACCAAATCTTGGCAGTATGGGTGACACAGTATGTAGTACCCATGAACTGCCTTGTGTCACTTTTTGTTGACCACTGTTGGAAAATGAGATTAACAAGACCGCAAAAAATACCACCAAATAATTTATTCTATGTACCCATATCAGGGTTACTTGAGTGCATCTGTCGGACATATGTTCCGCTGCCCACAGATGCACCTTTATGCGTATATATCAATACGCCTGTATATACTGACGAAATATACATTTATGCTTTGTCCGTATTTTTGTATTTGTAGGCTTACAGTGTGCGCCTGTACAGTATGTATTATTCTGTCCGGCGTCCTTTGTATATTCTATCTTTTTTCCTTTCATGTATGTCGTTTATGGCAGCATCTGATTAATGATATACAAGTAAAACAACAGCACTTTCTAGGATGTAGCCCAATTATTGGATCAAAGTATGGTACAACATAGACACGACTATTGCCCCATAGAGGCTGCATACTGGATCCTGGCAATTACTTCAGCGCAGCGTGGCTTGGATGTATTAACTCAAGCCATGATGTGATGGTACTGGACTATGTAATGCGCGTGTCCCATTGCGCATGCTCAGCGTCTACATGGCGTGTGGGCATGACGCGCAAAGTAAGGGCAAACGTCATCATCGTCGGCCGCCATACCAGGCGACGGCTGACGTCATCATGGCGGGCGACGTGTCGACATCTCGGCGCGAGCCTTTAAAAGAGAGGACGCGTTTACCTCCAGACCAGGTAATATATATGCCTGCGGCACCAACCTGTGCACCACAAGAAGACAAGGGGCGCTTACATCTGTCCTCCTTCTCTATCTTTACCGCTATATTGGTTGTGCACCTATCTGTGCGCTTCACTATATTGTTAAAAGAGAGGGAGCTTTTCTATCTGTCCCCTCTCCCTTATTCCCGTTGTCTGTCGCGCACCTACCTGTGCGCTTCACTTTCCTTTTCTTTGTATTTGCCCTTGTTTATCTTTGGCAAATAAAGCTGTATCTTCTGGCCCATAGAAATCACATCCCCTGATGAGAGGAGGGGTCTTTCTCCCCTACCCCAGAAACATGCATGTAGGGATCCTTTTTAGGGCCTTATAGGGACCACAATTCTAGGGTTAGGTTCCAGACGGGGGTCCAACTAGTGGGACACCTCGTGGCTAGACTTAGAGGTTTATTGTAGGGTTGCGAGGGCCAATTAGTGACAAGAAGGAACATCTCCATTTTTATTCCCTTCACAGTATCCTCTAACTGCCGCAACGGACCACCCTGCTCGATAAAGACCAAAACAAAGAAGTGTCCCGAGTACCCAAAACCTGTACGGTAGGACACCTGGTTTTTTCTAGCGGTGCCGCCGTGCACCTTTATGCTGTGGATGCATCAGTGTACATTGTGTTACACGGATTCTCTTGCACCCATGTCATTTTTTGTGTTGTGTTTGTTGTTGTGCATATGTTTTTTGTTGTGAAACACCTGTTGTTATATCATATGTCCACTTTTGATGCATGAGATGCTGGCCCAATGTGTGCCAACGTCCTGACTATCTTGCGGTTTGGATGCTAATGTACACGGTTCTGGTTGCCTAGGCCTTGGGGCACCACTGCACGAGTACACTTGTTGCATCATTCTTTGTCATCGTGGACACTTTATTGTTGCCCTCAGTAAAAGTCCTGTCAGATTAAGGGACACTGTGAGCAATCTTCGATTACCTACTTTTTTCTCATTGAGGGACAAAATCACATTTATCTTATAGAGCTATAATAAAAGCTAAGTTTTAATGTATCCAGATCACTAAAATACGAATTCTATGACTTATGTGAGTGATTATATGCGAATAATCCACATTTAACTTTAATTGATTCCATTAGTGGGTGACATCAACCCATTTCTGGCGATGAAAAACCCCTGCTCTGCATAGGCGACAGGGACTTAAATTTCTAAAATTTGTCTTTAATTGACGCGCGCCCCCTCCTTTCATTCGATACTTCCGCATTAACAACTTATCCCACATTTCCGCTCTATCACATTTCAGCCATTGACCTCCCTTGGATGTGGTATCCCTTTCTCACGCTCCCTCTCCGGCATGGAACCCTTATTCCCCCCGTTACCCGTGATCACCCTGGTAGACACATAAAAGAACATCGAAAGTTCATAGAGAAGATATCCAATTGGATCATGGACGTCATGGTGACGTGCAATCAGGCAGAAGTTATTTAGAGTCAACAAAGCGGCAGCAGGGCCTCTCCTGTCTAACATTTCCAAATCCAAAATACCACAGTGACATTCCCTGTAATTTTTTATTAATCATTCCAATAACAGGGCATCTTAAGAGTCCTGTATTGTTATTTATCGTCACTACCTCTCCGAGTCGGGAGTGAGTAATTGCCGTGCGCCCCCTCCTTTACTTGGATGCTTCTGCTTTAGCAACTTGTCCCACATTTCCGCTCGATCACATTTCATCCATTGACCTCCCTTGGATGTGGTATCCCTTTCTCAGGCTCCCTCTCCGGCAAGGAACCCTGATTCCCCGTTACCCGTGATCACCATGGTAGGCACATAAAATAATATCGAAAGTTAATAGGGAAGATATCCAATTGGATCAAAGCCGTCACGGGGACGTGCGATCAGGCAGAAGTTATCTAGAGTAAACAAAGCGGCAGCAGGGCTTCTCCTGTCTAATGTTTCCTCATCCAAAATACTGCAGTGACAGTTCCTGTAATTTTTTATTAATCATTCCAATAACAGGGCATCTTAAGAGTCCTGTATTGTTATTTATCGTCACGACTTCAATGGGGTTTGGGTTCGGGGCCAAGTTCGGGTCCTGAACTCGAACTTTTTTGTGAAGTTCGGCCAAACTAGTCGAACCCGAACATCCAGGTGTCCGCTCAACTCTAATTGCAAAGTTTCTTTAAAAACCTCAGATGATCACATATTGGTGTACCTGACCTGATGCATTTCCCTGCGTCACAGTACATTGTAGTGGGCTCTGCTCCTTTGTTTCTGTTCCTCAATCTGTATTTCTTTACATTGTTACACTACCTCAGGCTCTCCAGTTGGATTCAGGAGAGCTTACACTTCACTCTGTGTAGTAAAGTCTTCTGCACACAGCTCTCTTACCGTTTCCATTTTAAAGACATTTTCTAAATGACCGTCAGATATATCTGACTGCAGTTGTATTTGCTTTGGGTTGTTGCATCAAAAAAACTTAGTTCAGCTGGTCACCCAGCTATCTGAACTGTACCTGTGGCTGTCTGCATTGGGTAGTAAATAAGTCCTTGTGTGAGGGACCAACCAATTGGACCCCCACAAGAATGGAGACTGATGTTCTCCTGTTTGCAATGAGTAGCGGACAGTACAAGCGCTCGGCTACCTCCGGCAGCCCCTTAGAGTTGAATGGAGAGGTAGCTCATATGCATGTACACTGCTTTACACAAACAGGCGAACATGGGTCCCTGTTCTCATGGGGGCTTCAATGGTTGGAGATCCCGTACCGATCAGACATTTAGCACCTATCCTGTGGATAGTGGATAAGTTGTTATAATAGGACAACCCTGTTACTCACATAGGTCTATGTCCTTCTATCAAGTCAATTAAGTTTGAAGAATAAAGCTGTTCATATATGTCCCTTAATAGTCATCAATGCTTAGAACAACAGAAGAGGGATGTAAAACTGTGCCCAGGCCTCAAGTCTGTTGTATGGTATGCAGTGTATAGTGTGGTTAGTACTTTATTGCAAACATGCAGCCTTGAAGGGACCCAACAAATATTATAATCATACAGTCTATGATCATTACACACAAATAGGTACTGTACGGCATGCAATCCAATGGAAATTATTACATAGCCTTAAAATGAAATAGGTTACTTATTTTAATTGATGTTCTGCTCATATGATGTTAGAAATAAGTGCTGGGTGCTGGGTTAGGATGTATGCAGAAGACCATACTTGCAATCTATGTTCATCATCAGAACCACTTCTCAGTCAGTATTTCCCTTGATTAACTTCCAATTGAAAACTGCTTGTTGAGAGTCACATGTTTAAAACATAAGGCACAGCATAGATTTTTATATAGACGATTTATTACAGGGAACCTGTCACCATTAAACTGCAGTGCAATCTACAGGCATGTCATTTATTCATTTACTGTATTTTTTGTTTCATTAGACACACCAGACCATAAGACATACCTGCATCTGTGATTAGTAAAAACAAGCTTGAAATACTTCTATCATTTTCTGGGTTTAAAAAAACACCAATTTTTGGCAATACCCTCCATCTTGGGCCTCTGCCGCAAAATTTTATTTTAGGCCACAGGAGTACAGGCACCAAAAATTATGCATTCACCTGACAGAAAAGAACTTGTGATTATGTGGCTGGAGGTACATTAGGCGGTCACTGGCTAAAAATTTACTGTACGCCAGTACAGGCCCCAAAAATTAGGCATTCACCTAACAGAAAGGGCCTTTTATGTCGCTGTAAATACAGTGAGAAACAGAAGTATTTGAACACCATGCGATTTTGCAAGTTCTCCCACTTAGAAATCATGGAGGGGTCTGAAATTCACATTGTAGGTATATTCCCACTCAGAGACAAAATAAAAATAAAAAAATCTGGAAATCACATTGTATGATTTTTTCAAGATTTTTTTTTTGTCTTGCACTGCTAAACATAAGTATTTGAACACCTGAGAAACAGCAAGAATTCTGTCTCTCAAAGACCTGTTACTGTGCCTTTAAAAAGTCCACCTCTACTCCACTCATTGATCTAACTTAGTAGCACCTGTCTGAGCTCTTTAAAGACCCCTGTCCACCCCACAGTCAGTCAGACACCAACTACTACCATGAGCAAGACGAAAGAGCTGTCAAAAGACACCAGAGACAAAATTGTGGACCTCCACAAGGCTGGGAAGGGCTACGGGGCATTTGCCAAGCAGCTTGGTGAAAATAGATCAACTGTTGGAGCAATTGTTAGAAAATGGAAGAGACTAAAGACGACTGTCAATCTCCCTCAGACTGGGGCTCCATACAAGATCTCACCTCGTGGGGTATCACTGATGATAAGAAAGGTGAGAAATCAGCCCAGAACTACAAGGGAGGAGCTGGTCAATGACATGAAGAGAGCTGGGACCACAGTTTCAAAGTTCACTGTCGGTAGAACACTATGCTGTCATGGTTTCAAATCATGCATTGCACGGAAGGTTCCCCTGCTCAAGTCATCACATGTCCAGGCCCGTCTGAAGTTTGCCAATGACCATCTGGATGATCCAGAGGAAGCATGGGAGAAAGTCATGTGGTCAGATGAGACCAAAGTAGAACTTTTTGGTCTAAACTTCACTTGTGTTTGGAGGAAACAGAAGGATGAGCTGCATCCCAAGAACACCATCCCTACTGTGAAGCATGGGGGTGGTAACATCATGCTTTGGGGGTGCTTTTCTGCGTAGGGGGACAGGACGACTGCACTGTATTAAGGAGAGGATGAATGGGGCCATTTATTGTGAGATTTTGAGTAACAACCTCCTTCCCTCAGTCAAAGCATTGAAGATGGCTCGTGGCTGGGTCTTCCAACATGACAACGACCCAAAGCACACAGCCATGATAACCAAGGAGTGGCTCCGTAAGAAGCATATCAAGGTTCTGGAGTGGCCTAGCCAGTCTCCAGACCTAAATCCAATAGAACATCTTTAGAGGGAGCTGAAACCCTGTGTTGCTCAGCAACAGCCCCGAAACCTGACAGCTCTAGAGGAGATCTGTGTGGAGTGGGCCAAAATCCTTGTTGCAGTGTGTGCAAACATGGTCAAGATCTACAGGAAATGTTTGACCTCTGTAATTGCAAACAAAGGCTTCTGTACCAAATATTAACACTGATTTTCTCAGGTGTTCAAATACTTATGTTCAGCAGTGCAAGACAAGTAAATTCTTTAAAAATCATACAATGTGATTTCCTGTGGTTTTTTTTCAATCTGTCTCTCAGAGTGAGAATGCACCTACAATGTGAATTGCAAACCCCTCTATGATTTCTAAGTGAGAGAACTTGCAAAATCACAGGGTGTTCAAATACTTCTGTTCCTCTCTGTACATAAGAGAAGGACCATTCTTTGTTCTTGGTGGTGGCGGATATGTGTGGGCTGGCATGAGGAAATTCAATTACATCACAGGTGTTGAATTCCTCCGAGATCCATGCCTCATTTGTTTTTAGAAATGTGAGGTAGTCCACACTATCGTGAGCTAGGCGACTGCGCTTATCGGTCACGCCAAGAGTCCCAAGCCAAGAGTTCTATGGCAAATTGCACCAGCTCTGGCCACAGGTCAAGCCTGCACACCCAGTAGTTCCTCACATCTCAGAGCGTCTAGTCTTCCATCTCTAGCAGCAAGGCCTGGAAATTCTGCATTCTGCCAGCCCTCTATGATGCTGGTAACATGTCCGCCATTTTGTGCTTGCACCAGGGGTCTAAGTACGTTGTCACCCAGTCCTGGTCCTTGCCCTTTATGCTTTTTATACGACGGTCCCTCTTCAAACGCTGGAGCATGAAGGCCCCCATTTGCAATAAATTGGAAGTGGTAGAGCGCCCTGGCTTCTGCTCATTGCCCAAGAGAATGTCATCCTCGGTCTCCTCCCCCATCCACGGACAACACCAGGGATCCCCGAAAAGTTTAAAATACCCCCAAAGCCTGCTCTTCTTGCTCCTCCTCCCCCCAGCCACCATCCTCCTCTGACTCCTCTTCAGACTCCTGCTGACTTGTCTCAGATGGAGTATCCCCCTCTGGGAATTAATTCAGCATTCCTCATCTTCCAGCTCCTGCTCCTGGACGGCTTGATCAATGTCACAACGCAATGCACGCTCCAAAAAGGTGTAAGGTACGATGTCACTGATGGCGCCCTGGCTGCGACTGACTAGTTTAATGATCTCATCAAATGGCTGCAGAAGTCTTCATGCCTCGCTCATGAGCAGCCACTGGCGCGGTGAAAAGAAACCAAGCTCCCCAGAACCTGCTGCAGAGTTCATACAGGTAGTCAATAACGGCACGTTTCTGCTGGAGCAGCCTATCAAGCATATACAAGGGTGAGTTCCAGCTCGTCGGCCAGTCACAAATCAGACGTCTGAAGGGCAGGTGGTGTCGCCGCTAAAAGTCAGCAAGGCAAGCCATGGCTGAGTAAGATCTTCTGAAATGGCCAGATATTTTCCTGGCCTGCCGCAAGACGTCCTGGACCCCGGGGTATTTGGCAACGAATTGCTGCACGACTAAGTTCAAGAGGTGTGCCATGCACGGCACGTGTGTCATTTTGCCCTGTTTCAGCACACACAGCAGATTGGCACCGTTGTCGTACACCACTTTACCAACTGTCAAATTGAGCGGGGTTAGCCACTGATTGGCCTGTGACCGCAGAGCTGAAAGCAGTGCAGGACCGGTGTGGCTCTTGGCTTCCAGGCACAACACCCGCAGCACAGCATGGCAACGTCTCACCTGGGACATCGAATAGGTTCTGGGGAGCTTAGGGGGCGCAGCAAAAGAGGCGGTAGTAGTGGAAAAGGAGGAGTCAGCCATGGAGGAGACGGAGGATGGAGTAGGGGGAGGAGAAGAAGAGGCAGGCCTGCATGCAATCCTTGGCAGTAACACCAAATCCACATGGGAGCCACGGATTACTTGCTTGACGTCAGAAGGTTCACCTAGTGGGCAGTAAAAGTTATGTACCTTCCCTGCCCATGTTTGCTAGACCACGTGTCTGTGGTCAGATGTATCTTGGCACCGACACTGTTTGCGAGAGATATATTCAATTGCCGCTGAACGTGGCCATATTGCTCTGGGATGCCCTTCTGGGAGAAATATTTCCTTCCTTACATTCAGGTGTGCCAATGGCCACAAATTTTCTAAAGGCCTCTGAGTCCACCAGTTTATATGGCAGTAGTTGGCAGGCTAGCAGTTCCGACAAGCCAACGGTCAGCCATTAGGCAAGAGGGTTATCCGGAATCATCAGCTTTTTACACTCAAACATTTGGGCCATGGAAGCCTGCCTTCTGCCAGATGAAGGCGACGACGGCACGGTGGAAGGTGGAGTGGAGGACAAATGGGAAGAGAGAGGAGAAGGAGAAGAGAGAGGACGTAGAGCACCGGGAGTGTGGCTTTGTGGGTTCTGACATTGTTGCTGCCACTGGGCTCGGTGATAGCAGGCAAGGTGCCTTCTTAAGGTGGTCGTCCCTAGGTGAGTGTTGGGCTTACCGCAACGTATGCGTTTACAGCACAGGCTGCAGATGGCAACACTATTGTCAGCAGCTGACACGTTAAAAAAAGCCCACACTGCAGAGCCATGTGCCGGCATCCTGGGAGCACTAGAAATGATCATGCATGGTGGATGGCTTGCTCCAGATACATTTGCAGTCTGCTTTTTGCCTCCTGTGCCCTGCGAGCTCTGCCTGCTTCTCCTCCCTTTCTGCTGCTCCATCTCTCCCTCTGAACTCCCCTCCTCTTCCTCTCTTATGGGCACCCACGTGATGTCCATCGACACGTCATCATCGTCACCTTCACCACCACTGACATTTGAGATCTCGGAGTAGGCAGCAACAGCCTCCTTGGGCTGATCTGGGTACTGTTGTCAGACCGCTGCGTGGCGGCCGTTGCTACCTCCTCTTCCTCATCTGATGTCAAGAATGGCTAAGGTCTGGGAATGGATGGGAAAATAATTCCTCTGACTCGATTGGAGGGGCTATGGTGGTGGCGTCTTTGTGGGTGCACACAGCAGAGAGTGAGGAGGGTGCAGATACAGAGGATGAGGAGGGTACAGAAGCGGAAGGCTGAATTAGCCACTCGAGCAACTCTGGCGCGCCCTTTGAAATAATCGCACGCGCCTTCTCCAACTACCCACTTAGGCTCCTGCCTGGTGCACATGCCCGACCCCTACCAACCCTGCGGAACAGCCTGCCCTTTCCTCTGCCTGTCATTTTCAAAATGACCCTGTGCCTAAGTCCCTAGAGAAGAGCAGTATTTGTGGAAGCAGGTATATCGCAGGCCTCAATCAATATTTGGTGGAAACAGGTATATCAAACCCCTTAATCAGTATTTTGTGGAAGCAGGTATATCGCAGGCCTCAATCAATATTTGGTGGAAACAGGTATACCGAACCCCTTAATCAGTATTTTGCGGAAGCAGGTATATCACAGGCTTCAATCCATATTTGGTGGAAACAGGTTTATCCAACCCCTTAACCTCTTTGGCGGTATTCCCGAGCGTGACTCAGGGTTAATTTTCGCTGCCAGGAGCGGTAACCCCGAGTCACGCTCGGGGTAACATTGCAGAGTCCCCCTTCACCTCCGCTGTGAGCGCCGGCCGGCATCTGACTTCCTGGTTCCGTTCCCTGCGAGCAGCAGCTGCACATGTGGGCGGAACTGGGCGGGAAATTCAAATAAATATAAACACTAAAAGTGACACACACACATAATAGGTTATACATTGTAATCTGAGAGGATTACACTGTATAACTTCAGATCTGACATTTGATTACTGTACAGTGCCCCTTGCCTGCCTTTTTACTGTCATTTGTGCCCATAAAATAAATTTATAACATGGCATCAAAAAAGTGCAACTTTACTTCAAAAGTGGTTTTGGACCAGTTGAGTGACAGTGACAGTGACACGGATGTGCTCGCAGAACTGAGCGATAGTGAGTCGTGGGTAGATTTGTCGCCTGACACTGACACTGATCTGGCAAGTGACAACGGCGATGATCCTGCACCTGACATCAGCCATGTGCGCACTTGGTGTCCTATTGACTGCGATACGGACCAGGTAGCACCCCCAAGATTCCTGTTCACTGGATCACCTGGGATGAAGGTAGATGTTGAGCGTGACAACCCTCTGGCATACCTGCAATTATTCCTCACTGAGGAGGTAATTGAAAAAATTGTCACAGAGACAAATCGCTACCAAGAGCAGCAATCCACTACGCTGCATGCCACCTTTTCCAGAGGCAGAAAGTGGGAACCGGTGACCAAAGAGGACATGTGGCAGTTTCTGGGACTCATCATTCTTCAGGGGGTGATGGGGAAACCGCTCCAGAAATGGTACTGGACCACCAATAAGTTACTGGCCACTTCATTTTTTGGCACCGTGATGTCAGAATACCGGTTTTTCCTCATCATAAAGTATTTCCACTTCACGAACAATGAAGAATTTGATGAGGCCACGCATCCTGCGCCCAAACTAAAAAAAATCTGGGAGGTATGGCAAATTATTGTGACCAATTTCCAGTGGACCTACGTGCCAGAAAGGGACGTCAGCGTAGATGAAAGTTTGATGGCCTACAAGGGACGCCTAAGCTGGATACAGTACATTGCATCCAAAAGAGCGCGGTTTGGCATCAAATCCCACATGCTCTGCGAGTCATCCACTGGGTACATCTGAAATTCGGTCATTTACACCGGTAAAGGCACGAAGTTCAACCCCAGGTACAGCGGCTATGGGATGGCCACATCATCTGTCCTTACACTGCTGGAGCCATTGCTGAACCAGGGATATTGTGTGACCACGGACAATTTCTACACGTCTCCGGAACTGTATGAGGTTTTGCTACAAAACAAGACTGATGCATATGGTACCGTTAGGCCCAACCGACGTGACATGCCATCTATGTTTGCCAAGAAAAAACTCAAAACCGGAGAAATGGTTGCCTGGCAGAAGGGTAAGATGATGGCAATGCGATGGCGAGACAAGAAGGACGTGTGTCTCATGAGTACTGTGCACAATACCTCTACTGCCATGGTCCACACAAAAGGTGGGAAAGATATGCTGAAGCCGCAAGTTGTGATAGACTATAATAATACCATGGGAGGTGACGACAGAGCCGATCAGGCAATGAAATTTTATCTGGCTATGCGCAAACAGCAAAAAAAATATTATAAGAAGATCTTCAGGCATCTTCTGGAACAATGCCTTTGGAATGCATATATCCTGCACAGAGCAAAGAGTGACAAGACTCTTGTTCATTCTGAGTTTATATGGAAGGTGGTTGAGCGGATTTTTGTCAACCACCAAACGCCATCAGTAGCTGTGAACAGACCTGGACGTAGTGCTGTTGACGCTTTATCGACTTCATCCCGCCAACCGCAAAAAAGGCAGCACCTACCAGGATGTGCGTGGTTTGCTGCTCAAAGAGAGATGGCAATAGAAAGAAAGTCCGAAAAGAAACCAGGTTCCATGGTCCTGATTGTGACGTCGGACTTTGTGCAGTCCCATGTTTCAAAATTTATCACACTCAGGATGTTTATAGAATTTTCTGTGTTTGACAAATTTCATTATTTTTATTATATTATTAAATAAAATTATATTATTTATTAGATTATAATTCATGATTTTGTGTTTGAAACTTTATCACATCTGGGATGTCTACTAAAGTCTTGTTTGGTCAGGTTTAAGTAAGTACATACTAAGAATTGCAAGCCTACAATACATAACACCAAATTTCATGCAAAAAATTGTACCACTTTTGGTACAAAATTCCTGACATAATCATACCGCCAGGGAGGTTAATCAGTATTTTGTGGAAGCAGGTATATCGCAGGCCTCAATCAATATTTGGTGGAAACAGGTATATCAAACCCCTTAATCAGTATTTTGTGGAAGTAGGTATATTGCAGGCCTCAATCAATATTTGGTGGAAACAGGTATATCGAACACCTTAATCAGTATTTTGTGGAAGCAGATATATCAAACCCCTTAATCAGTATTTTGTGAAAACAGGTATCTCGCAGGCCTCAATCAATATTTGGTGGAAACAGGTATATCAAACCCCTTAATCAGTATTTTGTGGAAGCAGGTATATCGCACCCATCGCCGTCTTTAGTATTGATTGGGCCCCCTGGATCTTGCCTTCCCACACCCTAGCAGGCAATCACGCCCTCCACCACAACACACACAAAAAAAAATCCACAGTGTTACAGTGCACCCCAGCACCCCACAGTATGCAGTATAGCACCCTATAGTATACAGCACCCCACAGTATGCAGTATAGCACCCTATAGTATACAGCACCCCACAGTATGCAGTATAGAACCCTATAGTGTACAGCACCCCACACTATACAGTATACAGCACCCCACAGTATAAAGCACCCCACAGTATACAGTCTACAGCACCCCACAGTATATTGTGGATTAGTATAGCACCCCACAGTATACAGCACCCCATACTATACATTATACAGCACCTCACAGTATACAGTAGAGCAATATACCACCCCACAATATAACGCACCCCACAATATACAGCACCTCACAGTATACAGCACCTCACAGTATACAGTAGAGCAGTATAGCACACCACACTATACAGCACCCCACAGTATACAGTCCCCCACAATATACAGCCCCCCACAATATACAGCACCCCACAGTATACAGCAGCCCACAGTATACAGTAGAGCAGTATAGCCTCCACAATATACAGCACCCCACAGTATACAGCCCCTTATGGTATACAGCATACAGCACCCCAAAGTATAGAGAATACAACACCCCACAGTAAACAGTAGAGCAGTATAGCACCCCACAATATACAGCACCCCATAATATACAGCACCCCACAGTATACAGCACTCCACAATATACAGCACCCCAGGTATACAGTAAAGCAGTATAGCACCCCACAGTATACAGAAACCCAATGGTATACAGAATCCTACAGTATACCACACCCCACAGTATACAGTAGAGCAGTATAGAACCCCACAGTATACAGCACCCCACAATATACAGCCCCCCACAATATACAGCACCCAACAGTATACAGTAGCTTACAGCATATTAGTATTACAGCCCCTGTCACCTTTTCCTGATGGGCAAACTTCTCCTGCAGCAACACTCCTGGTAGAAAGGACCTTTGATTACCTCATAGCCATGTGACCAGTAATATTGCTAGGTTACTTGTCATATGGTGATGATGTCATCTAAGGTCCTTTCTCCTAAGAGAATCATAGCTCTCACAGATCTCTGCCTGCAGTGCCGGCAGGCAGGCATGGCATGGCAGCACCCCCCTGTGTAGCTGACAGCCTGACACCTGGGGCAGTGGCCAGCAGGGCTCAAGAGGGAGCTGCCTTGGGCCCCCCAGGAGCAACTTGGCCCGGGGCAGCTGCCACTTTTGACCCTTGTTAAAGACGGCCCTGATCGCACCCTTCAATCAATATTTGGTGGAAGCAGGTATATCGAACCTCTTAATCAGTATTTTGTGGAAGCAGGTGTATTACACCTATGAATTATTTTTTTTGCCAAACAGTTATATCACCCCCCCCCCCCCTGTTTATTTGGGGCAACAGGAATATTGCAGCCCTCAATCAGTATTTTTGTGGAAGAAGGTATCTCACACCCCTCAATCAGTTTAACAGGTATATCACACCCGTTGCAATTAGTTGTTCCAATAGCGTTTGTCCCTCTATATAGCTGCGGTATTGCAGCAGAACCGCACACAACTGCTGCACAATACAAATGCATTATAATATACTTTATATGTTAGAAAGTATATTATAAGTGTATCACACCCCTCAGTATATCACGCCTATCGATGGCACACCTATACCAGTCCTTAAAAGGACTTTTGTGGCCCTAATAGCTAGCATTTGGTGTCCCTAACAGGCTGTCCCTGTTCCACAAAGCAACCTCTCCCTACACTGGCAAAACACAGAATGTAAAATGGCTGCCAGATCGGGTTCTGTGATAGGGTGGGGGTGTGTCCATGTGCTGAAACATCTCAATTGGCAGTCCTGTCCCACCTGATGGATGTGTCATGGGTCAAAGTTTGGCGCAATGCAAAAGAATATAGCGCCGGCGGACATCGCCATATGTTTGCATGTTCGGCAAATCGCGAACGTGCAAAGTACACTACAAAACGACCACCGGGTGAACCGCAAGGCCATCTCTAATGGCCAACCAGATTATGTGCATGTCCCGTGCTTACTGCATCTTCAGCATCAGCAGTGCTATTATCATTATACACATAGGACATACCATTAAAGCGGTTGTCCCACAAGAAATATTTAACATTGTGTTCTGCTTGACCTTTGGGGCCCATTACTGTATCAGTATCTTGCGCCCCTGAGCATTTTCCAGTACTTTGGTGGGCCAGTCTGACCCTGAATTCAGGTGATAAAAGTATTTACTGTATTTTTTTGCTTCAAAAGACGCACCTGATGATAAGACACACCTAGGGTTTAGAGAAGGAAAAAAAAAATATTTGGAACCAAAAAGGTGTGCTAAAATATGTGCAGTACATGGGTGTATTTTTATGGATGAAGGGGGTTATGGTCATGTTAGCGGTTTTTCTTCAGGCAGGTTTATGATGGTTATATGATGAGGCATCAGACCTCCAACCCATGAATATTTCCCTGTGCAACTAATATCCTATTTTCTCTGGCCAGGAGATAAGACAGCCTAGACCAGTGATGGTGAACCTATGGCATGGGTGCCAGAGGCGGCACTCAGAGCCCTCTCTGTGGGCACCCGCACCCTGGATAAAGTCTATGGTGTACCAATATGCCTTAGACTTTCCTGCCATTCATCATGCAGGACATGCTATGAACAGCAAAGGCAGCACATTGAATGTAGACAGGTTATTATAGCTAAATAATAAAGTACATGGAAGAAATATGATATTGGTGTTCAGGTTAAATTGCTGTGTTGGCATTTTGTGATAAATAAGTGGGTTTTGGGTTGCAGTTTGGGCACTCGGTCTCTAAGAGGTTCACCATCACTGGCCTAGACTCAACTCAGGTTGTCAATATCTCAAATCTCTATTCCACATTCCTGAGCAATCTCTGCACTGGTGGCACTCCGATCCAGCAGCTGAATCCTCTTTAGGAGACGATCCTGGCGCTTGCTGGACTTTCTTGGACGCCCTGAAGCCTTCTTAACAAGAATTGAACCTCTTTCCTTGAAGTTCTTGATGATCCTATAAATTGTTGATTGAGGTGCAATCTTAGTAGCCACAATATCCTTGCCTGTGAAGCCATTTTTATGCAACGCGATGATGGCTGCACGCGTTTCTTTGCACGTCACCATGGTTAACAATGGAAGAACAATGATTTCAAGCATCACCGTCCTTTTAACAGGCCAAGTCTGCCATTTTAACCCAATCAGCCTGACATAATGATCTCCAGCCTTGTGCTCGTCAACATTCTCACCTGAGTTAACAAGACGATTACTGAAATGATCTCGGCAGGTCCTTTAATGACAGCAATGAAATGCAGTGGAAAGGTTTTTCTGGGATTAAGTTAATTTTCATGGCAAAGAAGGACTATGCAATTCATCTGATCACTCTTCATAACATTCTGGAGTATATGCAAATTGCTATTATAAAAACTTAAGCAGCAACTTTTCCAATATTTATGTAATTCTCAAAACTTTTGGCCACGACTGTAGACAGTCCAGAAGTCCCAAGGGGTAGTACTGCTGCTGGGGGATCTGAAGCTCAATAGCATTCCCTCCCTCCTTCTTCCTCTTATCCTACGGCAGCGGCAAGTGGCCGGGTGGGAGACGGACTAAGCCGATTGGTTGAAGCAGCCGAGCAGCAGTTTGCCGCCGCTTACCAACATCAGCTCAACATGCAGGATGGCACTGAAAAGGAGAGAGAAGACATCCAGGCTGGTGGCATTCAGCTTCAATGGCTGCCGCCTTCCCCAAACTTCTCCTAGTGGCCTAGGGGCGCCGCTTCACTTGCTGGTGGTGCGCTCCTGGTTATCAGCAAGCAATGTGTCGCCACCCTGCCTGCCATCTTTTTGAACAGTGGGCTAGCCCCGTCTCCTGATATGCAATTAGGCAAGGGATGAGTTTTTTTGGCCGGAGAGAAAACTGCAGTATGCTGTGGTATTTTCTCCATCTAAAAAACGTAAGAGGGACTGAACTGATGCATCCTGAATGGAATGCTCACCGTTCAAAATGCATTAGGATAAAACTAAAAAGCTAGTGTGAAAGTACCCTAATGTAAAAGGGAAGAACATTGAACCTTCTCTTAAACTTTAGCAAATGACTTCTCCTAGGGATGTAATGTCGAAAGGTGTAATTTCCTAATGAGGTTTAATCTGAAAGTTGCTAAATTAAGATACTTAATGTCACATTTTCCATGACTATGATGTTGCTATGCCCCGTTCTGCAAAAATGCTTTTTTCATTTTACATTTTTTTTTTTATCTGAACATTAAATTGTTGCTTCTTAATGTGACAAGTGTACTAATTGTCAAAATGCTGAAACTTAAAAAGAGCAAGATGAAAAGAAACAATCTCTGCACAGCTAATTAGTCTTTCCATTTCTTACACAGTTTACTGTTTTGTAGAGAGCTGGTATGTCAGAGTTTAAAAGAACTTCTGACAGGTCAGTCTTGATTGAACTGGTGGAGGTATCAGATTGCTAAAACAAAGGTGTGCTCAGCAGATGTGCTATAATGTGTTGTGCCCCTGTAACTGTGATTCTAATGGAAAGCTTAGCAGACTGATTTCCACACTCAAAGAACATTTAATGCAACTAACCTGGTGTTGTAGAAATATTAACAGTTGTAATCAGCTCGCATCAAAGTTTGTGTAAGGAAAAAGATAAATCTCTTTTCCCTCAGCCGCAGTCAGAGACAGACCCAGGTGTTACCATTTTGATTGAATTCTGAGCAACTCCTTCTCCTCCCTGCCCAGTCTATCCTTTTATTTACTAACAAAAGGTGTAAAAGGGTCTGGCCCAAGACAAGGATACAGGAAGTGATGACATAGGAAGACAAGACACCATCATTTAGAATAACATAGCCAGCTAACAAATACATGTATACAATAATCTACCATTACCACTGGAGCAAACTTTATCCAGCCTTGCTCAGTGATCAATGACACATAAAATTACTATGATCCTCATGCATGTTTATTTACAGTACAGCGTCATTATCTCCAGCGGCTGATCAGGCGCACTAGAGACAACAAACGCACGTTCCTTTCATATATTGTTCTCTTAACAAATGCATCCACGCAAAGCCAATAAATCCGCATCTTGCGCGGGGGCCCTAGCCGGCGTCCATACATCAGCCAACAAAACACTGCTCTGCTGAACACATCAGTCTTCCCCGGCCCACAGCCCAGTGCTTAGCACATGGACCATTCGCTCACAGAGACCTCTGCACCCAGCAGCTGTGACAGGACATACACGGGAAGATATCCACTCTAATGGTTTACCCTGACACTGAGAGACATGGTGACAATACACAATATATTTAAAACACATCCTAATACAATTTCCACAACACTGGTAAGCACAAGCAAACAAAGCTAAAGGTGCACAACATTTGCAGTTCTCTAGAATAGGGTTACTGCAAAGGATTAACTGCTGTAATGTCATATTGCCAAGTTAAATGTTGTGATTTGTTGTGTTTGTGTACCTAATAGCACTGTATGGACAATTAAGGGTTAAACCTGTGTTTACAGGTTGGGTTGCTAGGGAGATGGATCTTGGGTCCACCCCCAGAGGAGTCTAGTCTAAGCAGAGGAAAAGGATAAATGTATGTGAGAAAGTTCTGCAGCCAGAGAACCACCATCTCTGAGACTTCTATAGCTAAAGAACATCTGCTACACTACTTCAGAGTTAGAGAAGGAAGTTAGAAGGTCATAAACCACAAAGGTGTGCATTGAAATCAGTCAGCAAGGTATTGTGCACATTTATGGCAGTGAGACTTACTGATATGAGAGGGAACATTGCTAACATCCCCTTCCACAATTAGAGATGGTTTCAGCCGTATCTTAAATCTGTACCCCCTGCCCCCAGTTCAGGAATTTGCAGAAGGATTTGACAAGAATCTAATTGCCAGCCTAAGGTTTTGCAGAGAGACAGAGAGGAGTAATTTAACCTCCATCATTGCTGTCATCCAGATGGGGCTATTGGAGAAGGATTGCACTGTGTTATATGCCTTGAAACTACTCCTAGTATTGATACAAACTGGCCTGGTTACTGACTCTACTGACTGCTGGGGGATCTACCATTTGTCAGCCATTGCACCTGCCCTCCTGCCTTGCACCCAGACCAACCCCTAACATCAAGGGAACCTCAACTGCTAACAGGCAGGAGCCCTAACACCGGGGACTTAGAGTGGCTACACATTCTGCTAAGCCATGTCAGAAGTTTTGTATAATGTAATTGACATAATCCACATCTTAAACACTATGGACACACTTTGGGACAAATCATTTTTCAGATTGGTCCTAAAAAGAATTTTAACAGTTTGTCTTCAAAAGCTTTCAGGTATCGATTCTGCTTCTTTCTGTTGGAGAGCTGCTCTGTCTGCTTAGTCTGTAGCCCTTATATCTGGTCTCCTGACAGCTCATAAAATTAGGCTGAACGCTTGTTATTTTGATAACAATTTAGCTTATATGAGTGTTAGTAAAGATACAGGCTACACTGGCTACAGATCAAGCTGACTCAGCAGCTCTCTGATGGAAGTGATGGTAGCAAAACATGTTACCCTAATGATGTCTTCAGCGGAGCTAAGCTCTCTGTTCCAAGGCTAAAGGGGTCATTTATGACCATATATACGCCACTTTTCTGTCGCATATCATGGTGCCGAAGAATCTGCAACTTATTCCCCGTTCATGCCAAGGCTAAAAAAGTGGGCATGTCATGGGCGGGGAAGGGGACGGTCCAGCAGACCCACCTTATTTATAATTTACTACGCCTGTTTTAGGTGTAGAAAGTGGTCTAAATGTAAGACAGCAAGGAAGCTGTCTTACATTTAGAATCGGAGGTGGATACGCCGAAGTTATGCAGAGACCAGCGCATCTACATAACTTTGGCGATTCACCACCAGCTATCGGGCTTATTAAGACCGGTGTCTAAAACGTTGGCCTTAATAAATGTGCCCCTAAGTGTTTTCTAGTCTCCTGGCCCATCCTAGCCCCACCTAAAGGTTACTACACATTTAGGCCTCTTTCACACGGGCGAGATTTCCGCATGGGTGCAATGCGTGAGGTGAACGCATTGCACCCACACTGAATCCGGACCCATTCATTTCTATGGGGCTGTGCACATGAGCAGTGATTTTCACGCATCACTTTTGCGTTACGTGAAAACGCAGCATGTTCTATAGTGTGCGTTTTTCACGCAACGCAGGCTCCATAGAAGGGAATGGAGCTGTGTGAAAATCACAAGCATTCGCAAGCAAGTGCGGATGCGGTGCGATTTTCACGCACGGTTTCTAGGAGACGATCGGGATGGGGACCCGATCTTTATTATTTTCCCTTAAAACATGGTTATAAGGGAAAATAATAGCATTCGGAATACAGAATGCATAGTACAATAGGGCTGGAGGGGTTAAAAAAAATAAAAAAATAATTTAACTCACCTTAATCCACTTGTTCGCGCAGCCGGCATCTCTTCTGTTTTCTTCTGTGAGGAATAGGACCTTTGATGACGTCACTACGCTCATCACATGGTCCGTCACATGATCCATCACCATGGTAAAAGATCATGTGATGGACCATGTAATGAGCACAGTGACTCAAAGAAGAAGACAGAAGAGATGCCGGCTGCGCGAACAAGTGTATTAAGGTGAGTTAAATTATTATTATTATTTTTTTAACCCATCCAGCCCTATTGTACTATGCATTATGTATTCAGAATGCTATTATTTTCCCTTATAACCATGTTATAAGGGGAAATAATACAATCTACACAGCCTTGAACCCTAACCTGAACTTCTGTGAAGAAGTTTGAGTCTGGGTACCACATTCAGTTTTTTATCACGCGCGTGCAAAACACATTGCACCCGCGCAATATAAACTGAACAATGGAACGCAATCACAGTCAAAACTGAGTGCAATTGGGTACCTACTCGCGCGTGTTTTCTGCAACGCATCCGGACCTTATCTGGACACGCTCGTGTGAAAGAGGCCTTACAGTCACTGCATACTACAGAAATGCAGCCAGGTATGGCCATCACTAAGCAGTTACATGAAGTTGAAGGGGAAGAACCAATTAAAACCCCTGCTTTACTTACTTACTGCCTATTTTTAACGCAACTCTGCAGGGTCTCCCGCTAACCAGGGATATGACCAAAGCCCATATCACGGTGATTCCGAAGGAAGGCAAGGACCATACCCTCTGCTCCAATTTTAGGCCCATCTCCCTTCTCAACACAGATCTAAAGCTTTTGGCAAAACTGTTGGCTAACAGACTTGCTAAGATCTTACCGTCCCTGATACATAGAGACCAAGTAGGCTTTATCAAGAACAGAGAAGCAAAAGACAACACTGCCAGAGTACTCAACATCCTCCATTATGTTAATAAGCGTGCCCTACCACAGATGCTGAGAAGGCCTTTGATAGGGTTAGCTGGTCCTTTATGTACTCAGTCTTACGTTCTAATAACTTCCCTAACCCATTTATCTTAGCAGTTAAGGCCATGTACTTAAATGCTTCGGCATCTGTAACAGTCAATGTGTCACGAGGGTGTCAAGAGCCACGTCTGACTCCGTTATACCCGGGGTCAGGAAGTCGCAGCGGGTGGCTGCGCGCTCTATGTCTAAAGATCACGGTGTTTCTTAGTGTTTGTTTTCTGTGTTTGCCTTGCTATCCTTTTTGTCTCACTCAGGGATCCGTAGCTTCTCCTCCTCAGCTGTTTCTTGTCTGCCACTCCCAAACTCCTTATATTCTCCTCTCACACTTCTCTTGTTGCCAGTTATAGAGCTTCCTGCCTGGACATCTATGCTGACCCACTGGAGCTGAGAATCTGGTTGTTGTTCCAGAGTGCTACCCTCCGGATCCCTGTTGGGCTTTTGTTGTCTCCTGTTGTTGCCCACCTGGGATTATATGTTTAGTTTGTATTGTCTGTCCTCCCCTTGGTGTTTTCCTTTAGAGCTAGTGGTGCGGACTAGTGTTCCCACCGCCCTGTTCACTATCTAGGGCTCATCCTAGGGAAAGCCAGGGTTTTAGGCACGTGATCGGCGTACGGGTGAGGAACCCGTCTAGGGACGACAGGGCAGCCAGGCGCCAGCCGCAAGGTGAGTCAGGGGTCACCACCTTCCCTCTCACTAGGGCAGGGCCTCCCTCTTTTCCTCCCTCCGTGTCACGTATGTGACAGTTACGCCGATCGTGATATTATAACTGGCCCTTATTTTTTTTTGAGAAAACAAAAATATATATATAATATTTTTTTTTCTCTACTTAGAATCCAATATGGATCCTATTGCTGCTTTGGCAAAACAGCTTCAAGGCCTGTCTTTGGAGGTGGCAGGATTGAAGGCGTCTGTCCTCCAACAGCAGCAGCAAATGCAGCAGACCGTAAGCCCAGCGGTTGCTATGGGTAACCAGGTTGTTACAGAACCCAAGGTTGTTCTTCCTGACAGATTCTCTGGGGGAAGGGACAAATTTGTGTTGTTCCGTGAGGCCTGCAAATTATATTTTAAGCTGCGCCCTTACTCCTCAGGTAATGAAGAACAGCGGGTGGGGATTGTTATTTCCCTGCTTCAGGGGGGCCCGCAATCCTGGGCGTTCTCGTTACCCCCTGGTTCCCAGGCTCTCCGGTCAGTGGAGGGATTTTTTGGGGCTTTGGGTCTCATATATGATGACCCTGACCGTGTCGCCCTGGCTGAGTCGAAGTTACGGAGACTCCTACAGGGAGATCGGCTAGCAGAGGAATATTGCTCAGAGTTCCGCAGGTGGGCTACGGATACTCAGTGGAACGACCCGGCTCTCAGGAGTCAGTTCTAGTCTGGGTTATCTGAAAGGGTTAAGGATGCGCTGGCGCTGTATGAGACCCCCCTTTCTCTTGATGCTGTTATGTCCCTCTCTATCAGGATAGATAGACGTCTTAGGGAGAGATCGAAAATTCCTGAGCAATCGGTAACCTCTCCCAAGCAGCAGTTAGTCTGTACTGACTTGGATGAGCCTATGCAGCTAGGAGGAACTTCTCGTCAGGTCCCTCCTCCTGAGGTTCGCCGTAGGTGGGGGGCTTGTTTTTTCTGTGGGGGGAAGGGTCATTTCATTAATGTCTGTCCCTCCTTTCCCAAAAACAAAAGACCGTCGGAAAACTACTAACCCCAGGCTGTGCGGAGGATGTCAGCCGGGGGGTATACGTTTCCTCCATACGAACATCTCAATTTGTGTTGCCAGCGGTTATTGTTTTTGGTGTTAAGACGGAGTCTATTTCTTTTTTTCTAGACAGTGGTGCAGGGGTAAATTTGATAGATGCCCATTTTGCCCGCACTATGGGTTTGTCTCTCTGTACGCTGCAGAGACCCATTCCCATATTCGCTATTGACTCTGCTCCTCTGTCTCAGAGAAACCTCACTCACGTTGTCCATAACTTACATCTTCGGGTAGGGGACCACCATAAGGAGCGTCTTTCATGTTACGTTCTGGAGGGCCTTCCCCCTCCTGTGGTATTGGGTCTTCCCTGGTTGGTAGCGCACAATCCAGTGGTGGATTGGCAGGCCAGGGAGATATTGGAGTGGAGTGAGCATTGCAGAGAGAATTGCTTAAATAACAATTGCTTAATCGCCTCCATAGCTTCCCTACCTACATTTATTTCGGACTTTGAGGACGTTTTTTCTGAAAAAGGTTGTCAGAAGCTACCACCTCATCGTCCTTATGATTGCCCGGTTAACCTGATTCCCGGTGCAAAATTACCCAAGTCCAGGTTGTATAATCTTTCGGGTCCCGAGAGACAAGCCATGAAAGATTATATCTCCGAGAGTCTGGCCAAGGGACACATCAGACCCTCTTCTTCACCCGTGGCTGCAGGGTTTTTCTTTGTTAAAAAGAAAGATGGGGGCCTGCGTCCTTGCCTAGATTTCCGTGAGCTAAACCGGATAACCGTCCGAGACCCATACCCTCTTCCTCTCATTCCTGACCTTTTTAATCAGAATGCGGGTGCTAGGTGGTTCTCCAAACTTGATCTTAGGGGGGCCTACAATCTGATTCGTATCAAGGAAGGGGATGAGTGGAAGACAGCTTTTAACACCCCTGAGGGGCATTACGAAAATTTAGTCATGCCTTTCGGTCTGACCAATGCCCCTGCTGTCTTCCAACATTTCGTTAATTATATTTTTAGTCATCTCATCGGCAGGTTTGTAGTCATATACCTAGATGATATCTTAATTTATTCGGCTGATCTGAAAACACATGAAGTACATGTCAGGCAAGTACTGCAGGTCCTACGGACGAATAAATTATATGCGAAAATTGAAAAATGTGTCTTCGCCGTTCAGGAAATACAATTCCTGGGATATCTATTATCTGCTTCAGGTTTCCGTATGGATCCTGGGAAGGTCCAGGCAATTTTAGATTGGGATCTTCCTGAGAACCTTAAAGCTCTACAACGGTTTTTGGGTTTCGCAAATTTCTACAGAAAGTTTATTAAAAATTATTCAGTGATCGTTAAACCCCTTACTGACATGACTAGGAAGGGGACTGATTTTTCTAAATGGTCTGACGCCGCTAAAATTGCATTTTCCTCTCTTAAAGAGAGATTTACCTCGGCACCTGTCCTAATTCAACCTGATGTCTCCCAGCCTTTTATTGTTGAAGTTGATGCGTCGGAGGTGGGAGTGGGGGCTGTATTGTCTCAGGGGCCGTCTCCTGGCAAATGGCGTCCTTGCGCTTTCTTTTCCAAAAAATTATCTGCAGCAGAAAAGAACTATGATATTGGAAATAGGGAACTGTTGGCGATTAAACTGGCGTTTGAAGAGTGGCGTCACTTCTTAGAGGGAGCAATCCACCCCGTCACGGTAATTACGGATCACAAAAACCTTCTGTACCTAGAATCGGCTAAGCGTCTCACCCCTAGACAAGCTAGGTGGTCGCTATTCTTTACCAGATTTAACTTTGTAATCACCTATCGTCCTGGGGCAAAAAATACCAAGGCAGACGCATTGTCTCGTAGTTTCCCTGGAGGGGGTAATGTTAGTGATCCGGTACCTATTTTACAAAGAGGAGTGGTTGTCTCTGCTGTACACTCTGTTCTAGAGGGAAAGGTGTTAGAGGCCCAGGGGGACGCCCCGGCCTCTTGCCCCTCAGAGAAATTGTTTGTACCGTTAAACCTGCGTCTTGAGTTATTGAAGGAACATCATAATTCGGCACTTGCTGGGCACCCGGGTAGTAAAGCAACCTTGGAGCTATTGTCTCGTCGTTTTTGGTGGCCAAGGTTGCGTCAGGATGTAATAGATTTCGTGTCTACTTGTTCTACTTGTGCACGCGCGAAAGTCTCTCATACACGTCCAGCAGGGTCTTTATTGCCACTTTTCATCCCCAATAGACCATGGACACATCTATCAATGGATTTCATCACTGACTTACCTTTGTCTGCGGGTAAAACAGTTATCTTGGTAGTAGTAGACAGGTTTAGCAAAATGGTACACTTTATTGCGCTACCCGCACTTCCTAATGCTAAGACTCTTGCTCAGGTGTTTATCAGTGAAATCGTGAAGCTTCACGGGGTCCCTTCCGATGTGGTTTCGGATCGGGGAACCCAGTTTATTTCTAAGTTTTGGAAAGCTTTTTGTACCCGTTTAGGGGTACACTTATCCTTTTCCTCAGCTTTCCATCCTCAGTCGAATGGACAGACTGAGCGTACCAACCAAAACCTAGAAACATATTTAAGGTGTTTTGCGTCTGAAAACCAAGAGGTGTGGTCATCATATTTACCGTTAGCCGAGTTTGCCATAAATAATCGCCGTCAGGAATCCACTGGCAAGTCACCATTTCTTGGTGCATACGGTTTTCATCCCCAATTTTGTACTTTCAAAGAGGGGGGGTCTTCTGGGGTTCCCGAAGAGGAACGGTTTTCTTCATCTCTTTCATCGGTATGGCAGAAGGTGCAAGCTAACTTGAAAAATATGAGTGGTAAATACAAATGCATGGCCGATAAGAAACGGTCGCCAGGTCCGGACCTAGGAGTGAATGACTATGTGTGGTTGTCTACTAGGAATATTAAGTTGAAGGTTCCCTCTTGGAAACTGGGTCCTAGGTTCATTGGTCCTTATAAAATTGTAGCCGTCATTAACCCTGTGGCTTTTCGCCTGGAGCTACCTCAGACTTTTAAGATCCATAACGTCTTCCATAAGTCGTTGCTCAAGAAGTATGTTCCACCTCTAGAACCATCACCGCTGCCACCTCCTCCTGTTGTTGTGGATGGTAATCTGGAGTTTCAAATATCCAGAATTGTTGATTCTCGTCGGGTCCGCCGCTCTCTTCAGTATCTGGTGCATTGGAGGGGTTACGGTCCCGAGGAAAGAATGTGGGTTCCAGCGTCAGAGGTAAACGCCAACAGGTTGATTCAGGCTTTCCATGTCTCTCATCCGGAGAGACCTGGTCCTGAGTGTCCGGAGGCCCCTCATGAAAGGGGGGGTACTGTCACGAGGGTGTCAAGAGCCACGTCTGACTCCGTTATACCCGGGGTCAGGAAGTCGCAGCGGGTGGCTGCGCGCTCTATGTCTAAAGATCACGGTGTTTCTTAGTGTTTGTTTTCTGTGTTTGCCTTGCTATCCTTTTTGTCTCACTCAGGGATCCGTAGCTTCTCCTCCTCAGCTGTTTCTTGTCTGCCACTCCCAAACTCCTTATATTCTCCTCTCACACTTCTCTTGTTGCCAGTTATAGAGCTTCCTGCCTGGACATCTATGCTGACCCACTGGAGCTGAGAATCTGGTTGTTGTTCCAGAGTGCTACCCTCCGGATCCCTGTTGGGCTTTTGTTGTCTCCTGTTGTTGCCCACCTGGGATTATATGTTTAGTTTGTATTGTCTGTCCTCCCCTTGGTGTTTTCCTTTAGAGCTAGTGGTGCGGACTAGTGTTCCCACCGCCCTGTTCACTATCTAGGGCTCATCCTAGGGAAAGCCAGGGTTTTAGGCACGTGATCGGCGTACGGGTGAGGAACCCGTCTAGGGACGACAGGGCAGCCAGGCGCCAGCCGCAAGGTGAGTCAGGGGTCACCACCTTCCCTCTCACTAGGGCAGGGCCTCCCTCTTTTCCTCCCTCCGTGTCACGTATGTGACAGTTACGCCGATCGTGATACAATGATACCTTGTCAGCCCCCTTCCAAATAAGTAATGGAACCCGACAAGGTTGCCCCCTGTCACCCCTCCTATTTGTTCTAACTCTAGAGCCTCTGTTGCAGATTATCAGATCGGATGGGGATATTCAAGGGATAACCTTGGGAGACCAACAGCACAAAATCGCCGCGTTTGCGGACGACATGCTAATAATGGCAAGCAACCCAGCCACGGCTTTCCCCAAGATCTATAAACACTTAGAAATTTTTGGCTCACACTCTAACATTAAAATCAACCACAATAAATCACTTATAATCTCCACAGGCATCTCAAACTCTCTGAAGAATCACCTAATACAAAAATCACCTTTTAATTGGTCCTCCCCACACCTAACGTATATGGGAGTAAAATTAGGTACAGATCCCAACCAATTTTTTAACCTTAATTACACCCCTTTTCTACAGAAAATCAAATCAGATCTAACTTCACTAGACATTCCTATCCTCTCATGGTTCGGAAGGAAAAATATCCTGATGTCCTTAACCCCTTAAGGACTCAGCCCTATTTCACCTTAAGGACTTGGCCTTTGCAAATCTGACCAGTGTCACTTTAAGTGCTGATAACTTTAAAACGCTTTGACTTACCCAGGCCATTCTGAGATTGTTTTTTCGTCACATATTGTACTTCATGACACTGCTAAAATTGGGTCAAAAAAGTGAATTTTTTTGCATAAAAAAATACCATATTTACGTAAAATTTAGAAAAATTTGCAAATTTCAAAGTTTCAGTTTCTCTACTTCTGTAATACATAGTAATACCCCCAAAAATTGTGATGACTTTACATTCCCCATATGTCTACTTCATGTTTGTAGCATTTTGGGAATGATATTTTATTTTTTGCGGATGTTACAAGGCTTAGAAGTTTAGAAGCAAATCTTGAAATATTTCTGAAATTTACAAAAACCCAATTTTTAGGGACCACTACAGCTCTGAAGTCACTTTGCGAGGCTTATATAATAGAAACCGCCCAAAAATGACCCCATTCTATAAACTACACCCCTCAAGGTATTCAAAACTGATTTTACAAACTTTGTTAACCCTTTAGGTGTTGCACAAGAGTTATTGGCAAATGGGGATGAAATTTGAGAATTTCATTTTTTTGCCTAATTTTCCATTTTAACCCATTTTTTCCACTAACAAAGCAAGGGTTAACAGCCAAACAAGACTGTATCTTTATTGCCCTGACTCTGCCGTTTACAGAAACACCCCATATGTGGCCGTAAACTACCCGACGGCCACACAGCGGGGCGTAGAGTGAAAGGTGCGCCGTATGGTTTTTGGAAGGCAGATTTTGCTGGACTGTTTTTTTGACACCATGTCCCATTTGAAGCCCCCTGATGCACCCCTAGAGTAGAAACTCCATAAAAGTGACCGCATCTAAGAAAGTACACCCCTCAAGGTATTCAAAACTGATTTTAGAAACTTTGTTAACCCTTTAAATGTTGCACAAGATTTAATGGAAAATAGAGATACAATTTCAAAATTTCACTTTTTTGGCAGATTTTCCATTTTAATATTTTTTTTCCAGTTACAAAGAAAGGGTTAACAGCCAAACAAAACTCATTATTTATGGCCCGGATTCTGTAGTTTACAGAAACACCCCATATGTGTTCGTAAACCGCTGTACGGGCACACGGCAGGGCGCAGAAGGAAAGGAATGCCATACGGTTTTTGGAAGGCAGATTTTGCTGGACTGTTTTTTTTGACACCATGTCCCATTTGAAGCCCCCCTGATGCACCCCTAGAGTAGAAACTCCATAAAAGTGACCCCATCTAAGAAACTACACCCCTCAAGGTATTCAAAACTGATTTTACAAACTTTGTTAACCCTTTAGGTGTTGCACAAGATTTAATGGAAAATAGAGATACAATTTCAAAATTTCACTTTTTTGGAAGATTTTCCATTTTAATATTTTTTTCCAATTACAAAGCAAGGGTTAACAGCCAAACAAAACTCATTATTTATGGCGCTGATTCTGTAGTTTACAGAAACACCCCATATGTGTTCGTAAACCGCTGTACGGGCACACGGCAGGGCGCAGAAGGAAAGGAATGCCATACGGTTTTTGGAAGGCAGATTTTGCTGGACTGTTTTTTTTGACACCATGTCCCATTTGAAGCCCCCCTGATGCACCCCCAGAGTATAAACTCCAAAAAAGTGACCCCATTTTAGAAACTAGGGGATAGGGTGGCAGTTTTGTTGGTACTAGTTTAGGGTACATATGATTTTTGGTTGCTCTATATTACACTTTTTTTGTGTGGCAAGTTAACAAGAAATAGATTTTTTGGCACGTTTTTTTTTTTGTTATTTACAACATTCATCTGACAGGTTAGATCATGTGGTAATTTTATAGAGCAGGTTGTCACGGACGCGGCGATACCTAATATGTATACAATTTTTTTTATTTATGTAAGTTTTACACAATGATTTCATTTTTAAAACAAAAAAAATGTTTTAGTGTCTCCATAGTCTAAGAACCATAGTTTTTTCAGTTTTTGGGCGATTATTTTAAGCAGGGTCTCATTTTTTGCGGGATGAGATGACGGTTTGATTGGCCCTATTTTGGGGTGCACATTACTTTTTAATCGCTTGCTATTACACTTTATTGTGACGTAAGATGACAAAATGGCTTTTTTTACAGTTTTTATTTTTATTTTTTTACGGTGGTCACCTGAGGGGTTAGGTCATGTCATATTTTTATAGAGCCGGTCGATACGGACGCGGCGATACCTAATATGTATACTTCGTTTTATTTATTTAAGTTTTACACAATGATTTTATTTTTGAAACAAAAAAAATCATGTTTTAGTGTTTCCAAAGTCTAAGAGCCATAGTTTTTTCAGTTTTTTGGCAATTATTTTGGGTAGGGTATGATTTTTGCGGGATGAGATGACGGTTTGATTGGTACTATTTTGGCGTACATGCGACTTTTTTGATCACTTTTATTACCTTTTTTGGGAACTAAGGTGGGCAAAATTTAAATTTCCTAATAGTTTTTTTTTTTTTTTTTTTATGGCGTTCACCGTGCGGGGAAAGTAACATGACCGTTTTATAGATCAGGTCATTACGGACGCGGCGATACCAAACATGTGTAGGAAATTTTATTTTTTTCATTTTTATTCAGTGATAAATGTGTTTTTTTGATTTTTACTTTTTTTTTCACTTTTTTTTTGACCCAGACCCACTTGGTTCTTGAAGATCCAGTGGGTCTGATGTCTGTATAATACAGTACAGTACAATATATATTGTACAGTACTGTATTTTACTTACACTTTGAACAGATCTCTGCCTTCAGCACAGATCTGTTCAGCACCATGGACAGCAGGATGCCTGAGACGGCGTCCTGTTGCCATGGGAACCTTCCCCGTCTGCTCAGTAGTGGTCAGAACTGCGCAGACGGGGAAGGGTAAGGACGGGGCTCTGGGGGGGCTGTCTGGGAGCTCCCTCCCTCTCCATTCGGGGGGCTGCAAAGGCACTGCAGCCCCCCCGATGGGAGAGGGAGGGAGCTACTTCTTACTGTTAACTTTTTTCATACAGCGGTCCGTACGGACCGCTGTATGGAAAGGGTTAAACGGCTGACATCGCATCACCGATGTCAGCCGTTTATACCAGGGTGCCAGCAATGTGCTGGCACCCTGGTATACCCACTCTACACCAACGAATTTTCAAGGGGAGGCGGGCGGGGGATCGCGATCCCGCCTGCCGCACCGCCCGCCTCCCGCACCGCCCCCACCGCCCACAACTCCCCCCCCTGCACCACCCGCCGGCAAAAAATCATGCAGGGGTGCAGGGGGGATGTAAAATCTATATTTGAGGTACACTAAAGTTTCTGATCCCCGCGGTCAGGGACCGCGGGGATCAGAAACTGCAAAAAGCGCAGCAAACCGCAGGTCTGAATTGACCTGCGGTTTGCGGCGATCGCCAATAGGGGGGGGTCACATGACCCCCCCTGGCATTGTCACAGGATGCCGGCTGAATGATTTCAGCCGGCATCCCGTTTCCATTAACCCCCGCGGCGCCGGAATCTGCATTTAAAGTTAGGACGTACCGGTACGCCCTGCGTCCTTAAGGGGTTAATCATACCTAAATTGACGTATCTCCAACAAACACTCCCAATACCAGTACCTTCTACCTACTATGCCTCCCTACGTTCTCTTTTCAGATCCTTCATATGGTCTGGGAAGAAAGCGAGGCTATCATATAGGGCACTAACCTACCCAAAAGAGAAAGGAGGAATATCACTGCCCGATCCAGAAATATATGGCAGAGCAGTCCTTCTGGCGAGAGTAGTTGATTGGTTGAGATGTCTTCAACATAAGTCATGGGTAGCTATAGAACAATCTCTACTCGGATCAACATTTAAAGCTTTCTTATTGGGTAAATTGTCTCCTTTTCCTCCCCGCTCTCATGAAAGCTACTTTCCAAGCGTGTAACACCCTGCAGAGTTCCCATCTTGGAATCCCTCTTCCATCCCCAACACTACTGGTAAAAGATATATTTAATTTAGCCCCCCAGGCCCCACGCGATAGCATCCCACCAAAGGTTAAACTTTCAAAAGTCAACATTACTGACCTTTACCAAGAGAGTTCTCTTATCTCTGTGGATAAAATGCATAAACTTCTGGATGTGGATACCCCACGCTACAATTTGATTTACTTTCTAAGAGCGTATATGTCCCAACACGGTAGATTAAACACTTTAATTAGGCCCATCACATGGTTTGAAAGTCTCTTCTCCCATACCCATTCTCCATCTAAAATTATCTCCCAGCTCTATAAAAAATTGAGAGACCCCCCCCACCCTCACTAGTTCCTGCTTTTATCCGCCTATGGGAAAAGGATCTACACAAAACCTTCCAGACGGATGAAATACAAAACATTTATATCTCCCCCCATATCGCATCTAGATGTGTGAAGATCCAAGAAAACGGATACAAAATAATCTCGAGGTGGTACAAAACCCCTGACAAGACATGCCTATATTCTGCCTCAGCGTCGGACGTGTGCTGGAGATGTTCTAGTGATAGGGGAACATATTTTCGCATCTGGAGGAGCTGCCCTACAATATCAAAGTGGTGGAAAGATATCTTTAAACAGGGAAACCAGATCTGTGGAACCAATTTCCCGGTTTCTCCCGAAACCGCCCTTCTAAATCTTTTCCCAAGAGACCGATCTACACCTAACCTTAGGCTGTTTAAATACCTAAGTGCGGCCAAGCTGCTGATTCCTACCATGTGGTTATCTCCCAAGGTCCCTTCTCTGGAACACTGGTTCCTTAAGATTGACCAGATTTACAGGCTCGAGGAGATATCTGCCTGAGAGATGAGATCTCCCCAAACCTTTGATAAGACATGGAAGGACTGGAAATCCTTCAGAGGATATGAAAACTAAAGCTCCTAAAAGGGTAAATCCTTCTTCAGAGCTAGAGAGATTAACTAGAAAGGAGGACGCTCATACCTCTCTCCACTATTCTAAGACGTAGCTACTGGCGATACTGCACCCACTCCGCCTCAGACTCGAGAATTTATAGTACAACTGATTATTTAACATGATAACATTGTACCTACTTTTCATTCTAATTTGATCTATGACCGTTTGGACCTTGTCCCTCATGGGACGATAGGCACTTTGTAAACCAATTGTAATTGTTGGAGACCTGTTGATCCCACCAATGTCTTGTAGCTTCATCTCTGTAAGCTTTGATTTTGCTCAATAAAAAAGTTAAAAGTAAAAAAAAAAAAAAACCCTGCTTTACTTTCCACCCCTGGTACTTAGTTTCAAATCAAATTAAAGGTATCTACAGAATAAGTGACCGGTACATATTCTATCAACGTTATTCGTTAAAGAATATTGCCCCTAATTGTTTAACAGGAAACCTCCTTGGCACCTCTGTGCTTCCTAAAAAAAAAAAAAAAAAAACATTGTGTTTATTGGATTAACTAGAGTTTCTTTAGTTAGGATCTTCTTTGCTTCTGATCTTTAGAATCCTTCTCTCGTTGTTAGTAGAGGCAATGGCATCAGCCCATCTCGATTAAAGGGTTCTCATAACACTCTGAAGTATCAAAGTCCATTTTCAGTTTACTGGTGCTCTGTACACTAGACTGCATGGCATTTCATACCAGGATATAACTTTCCCGGTTGTCAGCCGCTCTTACTAAAAGTCCAGTCTTTGTGACTTTGCCTAGCACAGTCTCTTACCCCTCCTCACTCTGTGTTGATGTACAAGGGGATTGCATGTGCAATCACAATCCTAAATGCAGGTTTCACAGGCTTTTTTTTAGTGGTTGTGGGACAGTCCATAATCTTGTCTGGGGGAGGAGCTGTGACACCAGGAGCTCCTCTCTTCATTAGTCTGCAGGTTCTAAAGTCATCTTGGTTGATCTACTGCAGGAAGTCGTGGGTAAACATTTACCTTTGTGATTCACCCCTGGACAACAGTAGCACAAGCAGAAAGGCCTTGTTCTGCATGGCAGACTGGTGGTTGAAGTCTTTTCCTGTTGGGTGGCAGGCAGGCCAACATAAGCTATGCCTTACCACACCTGGTGTTGTTAACTTGAGCAGCACCTGGGCCCTGCTGAGGTTGTCAGTCCAGCTGATACAGCTGCACTTACGGAAGAATCAAAAACAAACTTAAGCTACTTTTACACTAGCGTTTTAGTTTTCTGGTATTGAGATCTGTTATAGGGGCTCAATACCGGAAAACAAACGCTTCAGTTTTGTCCCCATTCATTGTCAGTTGAATGCTCCAAAATGCATTACCTTCCATTTAGTTGGGTTCCCATACTGGAGAGCAAACTGCAACATGTTGTAGTTTGCTTTCCGTCCTGGGATGCAGAGCAAGACGGATCCAGCATGACTCTCAATGCAAGTCAATGGGGACGGATCCGTTTTCTCTGCCACAATCTGCCACAATAGAAAATGGATCCGTCCCCGATTGACTTTCAATGGAGTTCATGACGGATCTCTCTTGGCTATGTTAAAGATAATACAACCGGATCCGTTCATAACGGATGCAGATGGTTGTATTATCAGTAATCAAAGCATTTTTGCTGAACCCTGCCGGATCCAGTAAAAACGCTAGTGTGAAAGTAGCCTTAAACAGTTCCACATATTCTAGCAGGAATAAGCCCATTTCAAAATAAGTTTAGCTTGGAAATAACTCAGTCCATGGGTTTCAACTCAGTCCAAAATAACTCTGTCTATGGCAATTTGAGCTGTTGATGGAGTAAAGTATGTTTCAAAAACTTCCTGCTGTCATTTACTTCCTACCACGCCTGCATCAGATGGTTTAAACAAAACAAACAAATGTCCCGTTATGACTTTTCTCGGTCCAATACTGCTTTTAAATAACATTGCCCAATGGAACCAAAAGGTCCCGTGCCAAAGCAAAAAACTTTGCCAAACCGTATACCTATGTTTCATTGTACACTTACATAAGCACATAGTATTCTTAGTTATTTGTTCAGTATTTTACCCAATATGATAACACTTTATGGAGGATCTTATCTTTGTTCTTAACTAGTGATGAGCGAGCATGCTCGGCCGAATACCTGCTCGTTATGCTCGGCACATGGCGGTACTCGAGTCTCCTCCCCGCATGTTTGGCGCCTGCTAAGCAGCCAATAAACGTGCAGGTAAGTATTGCCATCACTGTAATGCACGTAGGCATGTTTTCTACTGGCATTACAGTAATTGGCTGGCCGGAACACGTCATCGGGTGTTATATAGCACCTGGTCACGTGGGTTAGGCTCATTGCGAGTAAGGGAGAGCTTCTGTTAGGAAGGGACAGAGAGTGTAGGGAGAATTTGATCGCAAATAACTACAGTAATTTTAAAGACGTTTCAAAGACACAAAAGTCCTTTTAAGGACTATTGTGTGTGTGTTGGCAGTAATTTGAAAGTGCAAAGTTGCATTTAATTTTTATTTTTATATAATTTACATATATTCCCCAGAATCTGACCACATTTTTGATGTCTGCGGTTTAATCCGTTAATCTCAGTGCTCTGCATTTGAACACCGTCAGTGGTTGTTAGGGCCAAATATTGGGAAAAAGTGAAAAAATATATATATACATATTTGCCAGAATCTGAACACATTTTTGATGTCTGCAGTTTAAATCCGTTAATCTCAGTGCTCTGCATTTGAACACCGTCAGTGGTTGTTAGGGCCATATATTGGGAAAAAGTGAAATATATATATATATATACAGTACAGACCAAAACTTTGGACACACCTTCTCATTCAAAGAGTTTTCTTTATTTTCATGACTATGAAAATTGTAGATTCACACTGAAGGCATCAAAACTATGAATTAACACATGTGGAATTAGATACATAAAAAAAAAGTGTGAAACAACTGAAAATATATCATATTCTAGGTTCTTCAAAGTAGCCACCTTTTGCTTTGATTACTGCTTTGCACAGTCTTGGCATTCTCTTGATGAGCTTCAAGAGGTAGTCACTTGAAATGGTCTTCCAACAGTCTTGATGGAGTTCCCAGAGATGCTTAGCACTTGTTGGCCCTTTTGCCTTCACTCTGCGGTCTAGCTCACCCCAAACCATCTCGATTGGGTTCAGGTCCGGTGACTGTGGAGGCCAGGTCATCTGGTGCAGCACCCCATCACTCTCCTTCATGGTCAAATAGCCCTTACACAGCCTGGAGGTGTGTTTGGGGTCATTTTCCTGTTGAAAAATAAATGATGGTCCAACTAAACGCAAACCGGATGGAATAGCATGCTGCTGCAAGATGCTGTGGTAGCCATGCTGGTTCAGTATGCCTTCAATTTTGAATAAATCCCCAACAGTGTCACAAACAAAGCACCCCCACACCATCACACCTCCTCCTCCATACTTCACGGTGGAAACCAGGCATGTAGAGTCCATCTGTTCACCTTTTCTGCGTCACACAAAGACACGGTGGTTGGAACCAAAGATCTCAAATTTGGACTTATCAGACCAAAGCACAGATTTCCAATGGTCTAATGTCCATTCCTTGTGTTCTTTAGCCCAAACAAGTCTCTTCTGCTTGTTGCCTGTCCTTAGCAGTGGTTTCCTAGCAGATATTCTACCATGAAGGCCTGATTCACACAGTCTCCTCTTAACAGTTGTTCTAGAGTGTCTGCTGCTAGAACTCTGTGTGGCATTGACCTGGTCTCTAATCTGAGCTGCTGTTAACCTGCGATTTCTGAGGCTGGTGACTCGGATGAACTTATCCTCCGCAGCAGAGGTGACTCTTGGTCTTCCTTTCCTGGGGTGGTTTGCATGTGAGCCAGTTTCTTTGTAGCGCTTGATGGTTTTTGTGACTGCACTTGGGGACACTTTCAAAGTTTTCCCAATTTTTCGGACTGACTGACCTTCATTTCTTAAAGTAATTGATGTCCACTCGTTTTTCTTTACTTAGCTGCTTTATTCTTGCCATAATACAAATTCTAGCAGTCTATTCAGTAGGACTATCAGCTGTGTATCCACCTGACTTCTCCACAAGGCAACTGATTGTCCCAACCCCATTTATAAGGCAAGAAATCCCACTTATTAAACCTGACAGGGCACACCTGTGAAGTGAAAACCATTTCAGGTGACTACCTATTGAAGCTCAACAAGAGAATGCCAAGAGTGTGCAAAGCAGTAATCAAAGCAAAAGGTGGCTACTTTGAAGAACCTAGAATATGACATATTTTCAGTTGTTTCACACTTTTTTGTTATGTATCTAATTCCACATGTGTTAATTCATAGTTTTGATGCCTTCAGTGTGAATCTACAATTTTCATAGTCATGAAAATAAAGAAAACTCTTTGAATGAGAAGGTGTGTCCAAGCTTTTGGTCTGTACTGTACATATTTCCCAGAATCTGAACATATTTTTGATGTCTGCGGATTAATCCGTTAATCTCAGTGCTCTGCATTTGAACACCGTTTATGGTTTTCAGGGCCATATATTGGGAAAAAGTGAAAAAATATATATATACTGTACATATTTCCCAGAATCTGACCACATTTTTGCTGTCTGCGGTTTAATCCGTTAATCTCAGTGCTCTGCATTTGAACACCATCAGTGGTTGTTAGGGCCAAATATTGGGAATAATATAGTTATAAATATAAACAACATCATAAAACAGTGTCTGTACTGCAGATTCCAATAATCTGTGGCTAAAATAGTCTCCAAAATCTGTGCTGTTCTGTGTCATATACTGTACTGCATCTTAAAACTGTGTCTTTTGTAAACAGTAAAAAAAAACAGCATCACAACCAGTAACAAATCCATAAATATGAAGAAGGCGAGCACTAAGGGTCGGGGAAGTGATGCTGATGGTTTACGCAGAGGCCGTGGCACTGGGCGCAATGAAACTGTGCCTGCTGCCAGTGCACCCTCTCTTCCACCAAGTCCAGTCTCTGTAGCCAACAGTCTGCTCAACCGAATCCTCTCTCTGATCATCCTTCCTCCCACCATGGAGAGGCTTGCCAAACGAGTGATCCCACGCTTGGATATTCCAAGGAGCTCTATCAAGCGTCACTATTACATTTTGTCCTCATGCCCAGCATGCTTGAAGAGGGACCTGAGATATTGTGCCCTGATTGCCTTCACAGTCTCAAGAAAATGACGGTGTTGAACGACAATCATTCGTTCACAAGGTGGATGATGGTGAGACACAGTTACCAATCACTGAGGTTGTGGTTAGGTCAAGTCAGGAGGATGAGCAGAGTCAGGAAGTGGAAGAGGAAGTGGTTGACGATGAGGTCACTGACCCAACATGGGAAGGTGAAAAGCCGAGCGAGGACAGCAGTACAGAAGGGGGGGGGGGTGGAAGAGGCAGTAGGGTTGCAAAAGGGAGAAGTCGGCCCACACCAAACAGGCCCACAACCGTTACACCGAGCACCCCCATGCGTAAATCTACCTTGCCAAGGGGTAGGTGTTCCTCAGTATGGCGCTTTTTTGAGGAAAGTGCAGACGACAAAAGAGTGGTAGTGTGCCGTACCAAAATGAGCCGGGGAGTGAACACTAGCAACCTCACCACCACCAGCATGATCCACCACATGGCATCCAAGCTCCCTAATAAGTGGGCCGAACGCCTGGGTCCACAATCTGGGTCTGTGGGTCACACCACTGCCTCCTCTTCCCCTGTGTTACGTGCTGTCCAATCCCCTGTCCAAGACGCAGGCCCGGGTGCCTCTCGCCCTGCACCTGGACCTTCGCATGAACCATCAGCAGCGTCCAAATGTTTATAACACAGTCATCTAAAAGCAAGCGCAAATACCCATCCACCCACAGGCCATAGCACTAAACTGCCAACTTTCAAAATTACTGGCCCTTGAAATGTTGCCATTTAGGCTTGTGGACACTGAGGTCTTCCGCAGCCTGATGTCGGCGGCCATCCCTTGGTACGCAGTCCCCAGCCGCCACTATTTTTCACGGTGTGCAGTGCCCGCTTTACACCCAGAACATCACCAATGTCCTGACCAACGCAGTTACTGGGAAGGTCCACTTAACCACAGACACATGGACAAGTGCTGGTTGCCAGGGATGCTGCATTTCCCTGACCGCACACTGGGTGAATGTGGTGGAGCCCGGGAGTGAGTTGTACCCTGGGATGGCACAGGTGCTACCCACGCCCAGGATCGTGGGCCCTTTGTCCATCAGGGTCTCCGCCAGCAGCTATGTTACTGGCTCCAACCCCCACTTCTACTCCTCTGCCTCATCCTCATCCACTTCCACCTCCAGCACCAGTCAGCCATCAGTCACTAGCTGGAAGCAGTGTAGCACTGCTGGGGGTAAGCATCAACCGGCCGTGCTGAAGGTGATCTGCTTAGGGGACAAACAGCACACAGCCACAGAGCTTTGGCATGGGATAAGGGACCAGACCGAGCTGTGGCTCTCTCCACTCAACCTAAAACCAGGCATGGTTGTGTCTGACAATGGCCGTAACTTGGTAGCGGCTTTGGAGTTCAGCAACCTGACACACATCCCATGCCTAGCCCACGTCCTAAACTTAATGGTTCAGCAGTTTATCAAAACATGCCCCAATTTGCCAGAGCTACTAGTGAAGGCGCACCGCGTGTGTGCCCATTTCCGCAAGTCGTCCTCAGCTTCAGCCGGTCTGTCAATGCTGCAGCAGCGCTTGGGGCTTCCAGCTCACCAACTGTTCTGCGACGTGAGCACACACTGGAACTCTATGTTCTACATGTTGGCCAGGTTTTGTGAGCAGCAGAGGGCAGTTGTGGAATACTGTACCAGCTGCAACATGGTCGTCGCCTTAAAAGTCAACTGCCACTATTCATAAGCGAGGAGTGGGCATTGATGTCAGACCTGTGTGAGGTTTTAAAAAACTTTGATGAATACACACAGATGGTTATTGGCGATAACACTATTACCAGCGTAACCATCCCACTGCTGTGTCTACTCAAATGACGACGCTCTGAATGTGGCAGATGAGGAAATGGGGGAGAACATAACACAGGGTGATACCCAGACCACCCACAGTTCATCTTCTCAGCACGAATTGGACCATGAAGAGGAGGAGGAGGAGCTGGAGACAGTTGCCTCTGCTACACAGGGTAGTACCCATGGAACTTTAATTCTATCTGTTCAGCGTGGATGGGCAAAAGAGGAGGAGGAGGAAGAGGAGATCGATATTCATCCTGATGTCCACATCGAACGTCTTGCCTGTTGGTACTCTGGCACACATGGCTGAATTCATGTTAGGCTGCCTTTCCCGTGACCCTAGCGTTATATGCATTTTAGACAACACGGATTACTGGGTGTTCACCCTTCTCGGCCCCTGCTTTAAAGAGAACTTCTCATCTCTCATTCCTGTGGTGGAGAGGACGAGTAAAATGGTGCAATACCAGAAGGTACTTGTTGATAGATTGCTCCGAAATTTTCCATCTGACAACGCTGGCGGCAGGGAGACAATAGGAACACACAGCAGTTCCAACAAAGCCAGGGCAACACTCCCCAAGGCATGGGACACTTTCATGACACCCCGCCAGCAACCTCACCCTGAAGCGTGGCCTAGTGGTACAAGGAGGGAAACGTTTTGGAAGATGGTGAAGGAATACATAGCAGACCGTGTCAGCATCCTAAATGATACCTCAGTGCCTTACAACTACTGGCTGTCCAAGCTGGACACCTGGCACGAACTTGTGCTCTACGCCTTGGAGGTGCTGGCCTGACCTGCCACCAGCGTTTTGTCTGAGCGTGTATTTAGTGCTGATGGTGGCATCATAACAGTTAAGCATATCCACTTGTCCACTGGCAATGCTGACAGGTTGACTCAGATAAAAATGAACAAGGCCTGGATTGCCCCAGATTTGTCAACTCCACCAGAGGAGAGCTGAGCTGAGGATGAACATGAAGGCAAATTCAATCTATCATTTATAATGTACTCAATCTACTGTAGTGTATTCCCATGCATCTTTTCCACCACAAAAAGAGTGTATGGTTGAATCTTGTTTTCTGCTCCATCTCCTCCTCCAGATTGTATACTGTATATTCCCACCACTCAAATTTTTTTATAGAGTCTGCTCAACAGCAGGCCCTCAACTAAAATTTTGTTACTGGGTCTGCTCAAATGCAGGCCCTCAACTCAAATTTTTTTTAGAGCATCTGCTCATCTGCAGGCACTCGCATATAATGTTTGAGAGCGTCTGCTCATCTGCAGGCACTCTCATATAATGTTTGAGAGCATCTGCTCATCTGCAGGCACTCGCATATATTGTTTGAGAGCATCTGCTCATCTGCAGGCACTCGCATATAATGTTTTAGAGTGTCAGCTCACAAGCAGGCCCTCACCCCTAAAAAGATGGTCAGATCAGCAGGCCCTTGCTCCTAATGTTTTTTGAGGGTCATCAGCAGGCCATTAATGATAATTTTTCAAGGGTGTGTATGATGCCCTCCTTTATGTGTAACAAAGGGTGTATAGGAGCGCCGGTTCCTTGTAATTTTTGGCAGCCCTTTCACTTAGTGCATAGGCTTTATGAGTGTAGGAGTACCACTACCTGAACAATTGTACCACAATGTGAAAGGCCATTCTTTATGTGATATACAGGCTGTTTCGGAGTGCCTCTTGCTTGTAATTTTTTGCAGCACTTGCACTTTATATACAATTTAATATAGAGTAAAGAATATTTCCTAACAATTTTTTGGGGTGTTTTGTGCGTATTTTGATCAGTCTGTAAAAGTGTGGTACAATACGGACAAAATGGTTCCCCTCAGCGACCTGGGAGTCCAAGATGCATCCAGACATTGTCCCCATGCTGTTCCCAATCCATTTCGGTTGTGTTTCTGTCACTTTATGACATTTTCCAATGGACCAGGCACCCTCCCCTCTTCAGAACAGGGGGTGTCTGGTTGTCTCCCATTGACTTCCATTATACTCGGGTGCTTGGCCGAGCTCACGAATATCGCAATGTGTTCGGGCCGAACCATCGAATACTTTGGTGCTCGCTCATCACTATTCTTAACATATTAAATAAAGAATGGAAATCAATATTTTTCAATGATCTTGGATGGCATTTGCCACATAACACTGTAACATACAGTCAGCTCCATAAATATTGGGACACCGACACAATTCTAACATTTTTGGCTCTATACACCACCACAATGGATTTGAAATGAAACGAACATTATGTGCTTTAACTCCAGACTGTCAGCTTTAATTTGAGGGTATTTACATCCAAATCAGATGAATGGTGTAGGAATTAAAAAAGTTTGCATATGTGGGACAATTGGCTTCTCAGCTCTTCCATGGCCAGGTGTGTGTTATTCCCTCATTATCCCAATTACAATGAGCAGATAAAAGATCCAGAGTTACTTTCAAGTGTGCTATTTGCATTTGGAATCTGTTGCTGTCAACTCGCAAGATGAGATCCAATCACCTGACCTGAATCCGATTGAGCATGCATTTCACTTGCTGAAGAAAAAACTGAAGGGAAAATGCCCCAATAACAAACAGGAACTGAAGACAGTAGCAGTAGTGGCCTGGCAGAGCATCACCAGGGATGAAACCTAGCATCTGGTGATGTCTATGCGTTCCAGACTTCAGACTGTAATTGACTGCAAAGGATTTGCAACCAAGTATTAAAAAGTTAAAGTTTGATTTATGATTATTATTCTGTCCCATTACTTTTGGTTCCTTAACAAGTGGGAGGCACATATGCAAACTGTTGTAATTCCTACACCGTTCACCTGATTTGGATGTAAATACACTCAAATTAAAGCTGACAGTCTGCAGTTAAAGCACATCTTGTTCGTTTCATTTCAAATCCATTGGGGTGGTGTATAGAGCCAAAAATGTTAGAATTGTGTCGGTGTCCCAATATTTATGGACCTGACTGTATATCACTTCCTTTTAGTTACTCATAACACATTGTGGTGTAAAATAAAAACACATTTGTTTGAGTGTCTTTTCATTTGTTGATATCTTCTTCAGTATAAATCCTTTGATATCTTCAGTAAAAACCTTTTAACCAGTAATATCAGTTTAATTGTGTACCCATGATTACTGATAATAGCAATTAACACCATTTATTATGACACATTTATTCAGGAATATTCTAATATACTTAATGTTGCATATTGGTGCCTACTGTACAGGCATATTCCAAGATGACAATGCCAGGATTCATCGGGCTCAAATTGTGAAAGAGTGGTTCAGGGAGCATGAGACATCATTTTCACACATGGATTGGCCACCACAGAGTCCAGACCTTAACCCTATTGAGAATCTTTTGGATGTGCTGGAGAAGGCTTTGCGCAGCAGTCAGACTCTACCATGATCAATGCAAGATCTTGGTGAAAAATTAATGGAAATAAATCTTGTGACATTGCAGAAGCTTATCGAAACAATGCCATAGCGAATGTGTGCTGTAATCAAAGCTAAAGGCTTTTTTTGGGTGACAACTTTTTTTTGGGACAGGCAGTGTATATTGAGTAAAAAACATAACATTCTAGAATATATCTTCGTAATCGCGAATATTCTAGATTTTTTTATCACTAGATAAAGCAATAATCTTTTTTCACTTATTGTATATAGATATGCAGTTGAAATGTCGCACTAAGGGAACCCGGACACAAAAGAAGGTGCACCTGTCCAAACGAGAACACTCACTCGAAAAAGAGGGAAAAAATCATTCTCAAAACTTCCTGGTTAGACTCTGTTTTCTGAATTACCTTCTCTTCAAAGAAGGTCTTTCTGTCCATATCTTTAACCCGCTGTAGTGATATGCATCACCTAGTGAAAATGATACTAATAAAACCGTCATCTTATCCTGTAAAAAATAAGCCCCTACTTAAGACAATTGCCCAAAAAATAAAAATAAAATAGGGCTCTCAGAAAATGGCAACACAAAAACAAGATTTTATTCTGTTCAAAAATAATTTCACTGTGTTAAACTTACCTAATATGTCTATAATTTTTATTTTTGTTATCGCGCGTCCGTAAAAATCTTCTCTATAAAAATATCACATTATATGCCGCCTCAGATGAATGCTGTAAAAAAATAAAAATAAAACTATGCCAAAACAGCCATTTTTTGGCACCATTTTTTAAATCAGTTTAATTGTGTACCCATGATTACTGATAATAGCAATTAACACCATTTATTATGACACATTTATTCAGGAATATTCTAATATACTTAATGTTGCATATTGGTGCCTACTGTACAGGCATATTCCAAGATGACAATGCCAGGATTCATCGGGCTCAAATTGTGAAAGAGTGGTTCAGGGAGCATGAGACATCATTTTCACACATGGATTGGCCACCACAGAGTCCAGACCTTAACCCTATTGAGAATCTTTTGGATGTGCTGGAGAAGGCTTTGCGCAGCAGTCAGACTCTACCATGATCAATGCAAGATCTTGGTGAAAAATTAATGCAACACTGGATGGAAATAAATCTTGTGACATTGAAGAAGCTTATCGAAACAATGCCACAGCGAATGTGTGCTGTAATCAAAGCTAAAGGCTTTTTTTGGGTGACAACTTTTTTTTGGGACAGGCAGTGTATATTGAGTAAAAAACATAACATTCTAGAATATATCTTCGTAATCGCGAATATTCTAGATTTTTTTTATCACTAGATAAAGCAATAATCTTTTTTCACTTATTGTATATAGATATGCAGTTGAAATGTCGCACTAAGGGAACCCGGACACAAAAGAAGGTGCACCTGTCCAAACGAGAACACTCACTCGAAAAAGAGGGAAAAAATTTGGATAAAGTTGGCAGAGAACTCAAAGAAATCCGGGACCATGTGATTGCACAGATAATATAATTTTTTCGATTATGCTATTGGGTTGACTAACAATAAAAATGAATGAATGAATAGCAGCTTAAAGTGTTGGTTCTATATATAGCAGCACCATACGAATATAACCATTGCAATATATGGCAGCCAAAAAACAGAAAAATGGAGACAGTACAACTAATCATAAAATACCAGATGCAATATTCGATAAAATATTCGACCCAATGTCCATAGAAGGGGTATATATCCACTAAAAAAATCTATGATAATAAAAATCGATCCAATACAAAGTCCTACAGAGAAACGATCAATTAGCTCCAATAGATTTTCGAGACCAAGAGCAATGTTCATATGGCGATTTTTCCACACCTGAAAACAGCGGCGTCCCGCTAAAACAGGGTAGGTAGCGGCGTCCCGCTACTAAACAACTTTCAAGTAATTTTTACCTTTAAATCGACTTGACTTTTTCCCAGACCTCAAGATGTTCTCGCTCCCCAATCGTGCCTCCGTTGTTTGTAGCACTATATTATCGCGAGATTCTTGCTGGTAAGGACCACGCTGGTGGGTTTCTCGTCGACCCCTAGGCCAAATATTACCGGCCTTCTGTTTGTTAGTCCACGAAAGTGCTATGATGTTAACTTTCGTCGATTTAAAGCAACGCACCTCTGGTCAATGGCAGTCGATAGTTGGTAATCAATGTTTCAGCGCAACAAAAGTGGCGGATGTAGCACCAGACGCGTTTCGGGGTCCTAGTGTTCACCCTTTCCTCAGTGGTATCCATCCCCCTCTCAAGTCCCCTCTTTTATAATGCACCTCTTGTGTGTTCCATGGTCTCATTGGCTAATTATCGAATGTCAGATCAGGTTTCTCGATTCATTCAGGTGTCTATGATTACTACCCGATTTCATACATAGAAAAAATGGTGATAAGGAACAGAAAATGGACAATATTCCTCCTTTAGCAATTAGCTAGATGTCTGTAATTATATACGTTTGTCCATAATGAGCCCATGAACCTTCCATGAAAAAAATGCACCTATGCAAGTTGCGTTATTGATGTGGCATATGTGCGTTTTTTCTTTTTTGTGTATAAAGGAGCAGTGCTCCTCATATCCCATTGGTCTAATGAATGATATGGTCGATACTTGACGTAACAATAAGAATGCACAGTCTAGTTGCACTAAGTTCAATCAATCACAAGCAGAATACAAATATGGAGTACTATAAAACCAATAAAAGATTATATGGTTAAAATCGAGCATAGATCAAGTTAAAATAATATAAAATTGCAAGGTTGTTACAAAATATTCCAAAACTTGCTACAGATTGTTGAGGGTTGTATATGAGTGGGAACCCATCTGTGAAGGAGAAACCGAGCCCAGTGGTAAACAAAGGCCCGGTTAGTCGTCACCAGATGGGTGCCCACTCAGAATTCATAAAAATCCAAAGAGCTCAAGTTCCGCATTGAGGCCATTGGGTAACAGGGTGTCAAGTTAAAAAATTCTCTTTGTTTTAGCCTGGACATCTTCTCGATGTGGTTACCACCCCTCCACTCTTTGTCCACTTTATCTATTGCTAAAAACCTCATTCCTGAAGGGTCCTGGTTATGACTCATTTTAAAATGATAAGATAACGAGTGGTTTTCAAACCCTTTTCGTATGTTGTTGATGTGCTCTAAAATCAGTTTTTTTAGGGATCTTTTAGTCGTCCCTACATATTGCCGTTTACACGGACATTCTATCACATAGATTACATTTTCAGAGTTACATGTCAAACATTCCTTGATTACATGGCGATGACTATTAGTAGTTTTTTTTAAAGGACGTTAACACACCTAAAAAAGCCTTGCAGGCCCATCCAACCAGAGATAGTGGATTCCCTATTTGGATGTTTCTTAACTGTTGGAGCCACCTTAAGCCCCAAATTACAAGCTTTCGAGAAAGTAATTTTCGGATTAGGTGGCATTAGTGTGCCCACAACCTTATCTTTTTGTAACAGATGCCAATGTTTTGTATTGATGTGGTTGTTATCTTCCTATAGTCATCACTAAAGGGTAAAATCATTCTCAAAACTTCCTGGTTAGACTCTGTTTTCTGAATTACCTTCTCTTCAAAGAAGGTCTTTCTGTCCATATCTTTAACCCGCTGTAGTGATATGCATCACCTAGTGAAAATGATACTAATAAAACCGTCATCTTATCCTGTAAAAAATAAGCCCCTACTTAAGACAATTGCCCAAAAAATAAAAATAAAATAGGGCTCTCAGAAAATGGCAACACAAAAACAAGATTTTATTCTGTTCAAAAATAATTTCACTGTGTTAAACTTACCTAATATGTCTATAATTTTTATTTTTGTTATCGCGCGTCCGTAAAAATCTTCTCTATAAAAATATCACATTATATGCCGCCTCAGATGAATGCTGTAAAAAAATAAAAATAAAACTATGCCAAAACAGCCATTTTTTGGCACCATTTTTTAAATGGTACCAATCAAATCATCACCTCATCCTACAAAAAATGAGCCCCAACATAAGACAATCACCTAAAAAATAAAAACTAATGGCACCCATAAACTTATCTATCAAAATCTGAGCTGCAAAAGCCATATGGTGCTCCTTCTGTTCTGAGTCCTGTCATGTGCCCCCACAGCAGTTTACCACCACATATGGAGTGTTGCTGTATTCAGGAGAAAATTGGTAACAAATTATGGGGTGCTTTTCTTCCTGTTACCCCTTGTGAAAATGAAAAATTTGGGGCTAAAGCAACATTTTATTGGAAGAAACTAAACTTTTCATTTTTACAGCCAAGTGTTTCCAAATTCCGTAAAACGCTTAGGGCGTCAAAGTGCTCAGTACCCCCCTTAATATATTCTTTAATGGGTGGAGTTTCCAAAATGGGGTCACTTTTTGAGGGTTTCCACTGTAGGGGTACGTCAGGGTCTCTTCAAATACAAAATGGTGCCTAAAAACCATTCTAGCGAAATCTGCCTCCAAAATCCATATGGCGCTCCTTTCCTTCTGACCACTGCCCATAGAGCAGTTTACCCCCACATATGGGGTATTTCTGTAAACTTCAGAATCAGAGTAGAGTTTATTGAGGTTTATTTTACTGTTAACCCTTGCTGTGTTGCAAGAAACAATTGATTAACATAAAAATTTTGAAATTTCACCTCCATTTTCCTTTAATTCTTGTGGAACACCTCAAGGGTTAAAAAAGTTTTTAGCATCAGTTCTGAATAATTTGAGGGGTGTAGTTTCTAAAATGGGGTAATTTATGGGTGGTTTGCATTACGTAGGCCCCCTAAAAATCAGTTAATAACTGAATTGGTGCTTAAAAACATGGTTTTGGAAATTTTGTTGAAAATTTGAAAAATTGTTTCTAAACTTCTAAGCCTTCTAACGTCCTAAAAAAATAAAATTACATTTACAAAATTATTCTAACATAAAGCAGACATATGGGGAATGTTGACTGATAACCATTTTATGAGGTATTACTTTCTTAAAAGTAGAGAAATTCAAACTTAGAATATTGTGATTTTTTTAATAAAGGTGAAATATATTGACTCAAATTTACCACTGTCATGAAGTACAATGTGTCACGAGAAAACAATCTCAGAATGGCTTGGATAAGTAAAAGCGTTCCAAAGTTACAACATAAAGTGACACGTCAGATTCTCAAATATCGGTCTGGGATTTAAGGTGAAATGTGGCCTGGTACTGAAATGGTTAAACATTATATAAGGGATATCCCGTATTATTACACAATCATCATTAAAACCACTTATTATTTAAGTACACATATGAACAGTCAAATTACCTATATGAACAGTCAAAGCCCCGCTTAACCCCGCTAGCTAAAACCCCCTTCATGACCAGGCCACTTTTTACACTTCGGCACTACACTACTTTCACCGTTTATCGCTCGGTCATTCAACTTACCACCCAAATGAATTTCACCTCCTTTTCTTCTCACTAATAGAGCTTTCATTTGGTGGTATTTTATTGCTGCTGACATTTTTACTTTTTTTGTTATTAATCAAAATGTAACGATTTTTTTGCAAAAAAAATGACATTTTTCACTTTCAGCTGTAAAATTTTGCAAAAAAAACGACATCCATATATAAATTTTTCACCAAATTTATTGTTCTACATGTCTTTGATAAAAAAAAAATGTTTGGGCAAAAAAAAAAAATGGTTTGGGTAAAAGTTATAGCGTTTACACACTATGGTACAAAAATGTGAATTTCCGCTTTTTGAAACAGCTCTGACTTTCTGAGCACCTGTCATGATTCCTGAGGTTCTACAATGCCCAAACAGTAGAAAAACCCCACAAATGACCCCATTTCGGAAAGTAGACACCCTAAGGTATTCGCTGATGGGCATAGTGAGTTCATAGAACTTTTTATTTTTTTTCCTTACAAAGTCTCATATTCCACTAACTTGCGACAAAAAATTAAAAATTCTAGGAACTCGCTATGCCCCTCACGGAATACCTTGGGGTGTCTTCTTTCCAAAATGGGGTCACTTGTGGGGTAGTTATACTGCCCTGGCAATTTAGGGGCCCATATGTGTGAGAAGTAGTTTGCAATCAAAATCTGTAAAAAATGACCGGTGAAATCCGAAAGGTGCACTTTGGAATGTGGGTCCCTTTGCCCACCTAGGCTGCAATAAAGTGTCACACATCTGGTATCGCTGTACTCAGGAGAAGTTGGGGAATGTGTTTTGGGGTGTCATTTTACATATACCCATGCTGGGTGAGAGAAATATCTCGGCAAATGACAACTTTTCCCATTTTTTAATACAAAGTTGGCATTTGACCAAGATATTTATCTCACCCAGCATGGGTATATGTAAAATGACACCCCAAAACACATTCCCCAACTTCTCCTGAGTACGGCGATACCAGATGTGCGACACTTTTTTGCAGCCTAGATGCGCAAAGCGGCCCAAATTCCTTTTAGGAGGGCATTTTTAGACATTTGGATCCCAGACTTCTTCTCACGCTTTAGGGCCCCTAAAAAGCCAGGGCAGTATAAATACCCCACATGTGACCCCATTTTGGAAAGAAGACACCCCAAGGTATTCAATGAGGGGCATGGCGAGTTCATAGAATTTTTTTTTTTGTTGCATAAGTTAGCGGAAATTGATTATTTTTTTTTTTTCTCACAAAGTCTCACTTTCCGCTAACTTGGGACAAAAATTTCAATCTTTCATGGACTCAATACGCCCCTCACGGAATACCTTGGGGTGTCTTCTTTCCGAAATGGGGTCACATGTGGGGTATTTATACTGCCCTGGCTTTTTAGGGGCCCTAAAGCGTGAGAAGAAGTCTGGAATATAAATGTCTAAAAAATGTTACGCATTTGGATTCCGTGAGGGGTATGGTGAGTTCATGTGAGATTTTATTTTTTGGACACAAGTTAGTGGAATATGAGACTTTGTAAGAAAAAACAAACCAAAAAAATATTTCCGCTAACTTGGGCCAAAAAAAGTCTGAATGGAGCCTTACAGGGGGTGATCAATGACAGGGGGGTGATCAGGGAGTGTATATGGGGTGATCACCTCATATACACTCCCTGATCACCCCTCTGTCATTGATCACCCCTCTGAAAGGCTCCATTCAGACGTCCATATGATTTTTACGGATCCACGGATCGGATCCGCAAAACACATACGGACGTCTGAATGGAGCCTTACAGGTGGGTGATCAATGACAAGGGGGTGATCAATGTCAGGGGGTGATCAGGGAGTGTATAAGAGGTGATCACCCCCTTGGCATTGATCACCCCCCTGTAAGGCTCCATTCAGACGTCCGTATGTGTTTTGCGGATCCGATCCATGTATCAGTGGATCCGTAAAAATCATACGGACGTCTGAATGGAGCCTTACAGGGGGGTGATCAATGACAGGGGGGTGATCAATGACAGGGAAGTGATCAGGAAGTCTATATGCGTGATCACCCCCTTGTCATTGATCACCCCCCTGTAAGGCTCCATTCAGACGTCCGTATGTGTTTTGCGGATCCGATCCATGTATCAGTGGATCCGTAAAAATCATACGGACGTCTGAACGGAGCCTTACAGGGGGGTGATCAATGACAGGGGGGTGATCAATGACAGGGAAGTGATCAGGAAGTCTATATGCGTGATCACCCCCTTGTCATTGATCACCCCCCTGTAAGGCTCCATTCAGACGTCCGTATGCGTTTTGCGGATCTGATCCATGTATCAGTGGATCCGTAAAAATCATACGGACGTCTGAACGGAGCCTTACAGGGGGGTGATCAATGACAGGGGGGTGATCAATGACAGGGGGGTGAGCGGGAAGTCTATATGGGTGATCACCCCCTTGTCATTGATCACCCCCCTGTAAGGCTCCATTCAGACGTCCGTATGCGTTTTGCGGATCCGATCCATGTATCAGTGGATCCGTAAAAATCATACGGACGTCTGAACGGAGCCTTACAGGGGGGTGATCAATGACAGGGGGGTTGATCAATGACAGGGGGGTGATCGGGAAGTCTATATGGGTGATCACCCCCTTGTAATTGATCACCCCCCTGTAAGGCTCCATTCAGACGTCCGTATGCGTTTTGCGGATCCGATCCATGTATCAGTGGATCCGTAAAAACCATACGGACGTCTGAACGGAGCCTTACAGGGGGGTGATCAATGACAGGGGGGTGATCAATGACAGGGGGGTGATCGGGAAGTCTATATGGGTGATCACCCCCTTGTCATTGATCACCCCCCTGTAAGGCCCCATTCAGACGTCCATATGCGTTTTGCGGATCCAATCCATGTATCAGTGGATCCGTAAAAATCATACGGACGTCTGAACGGAGCCTTACAGGGGGGTGATCAATGACAGGGGGGTGATCAATGACAGGGGGGTGATCAGGGAGTCTGTATGGGGTGATCAGTGGTTCATAAAGGGTTAATAAGTGACGGGGGGGGTGTAGTGTAGTGTTTTGTGTTACTTTACTGAGCTGCCTGTGTCCTCTGGTGGTCGATCCAAACAAAAGGGACCACCAGAGGACCAGGTAGCAGGTATATTAGACGCTGTTATCAAAACAGCGTCTAATATACCTGTTAAGGGTTAAAAAAAAACATCTCCAGCCTGCCAGCGAGCGATCGCCGCTGGCAGGCTGGAGATCCACTCTCTTACCTTCCGTTCCTGTGAGCGCGCGCGCCTGCGTGCGCGCGTTCACAGGGAATCTCGGCTCTCACGGGAGGACGCGTATATGCGTCCACCCAGAAGAGCAGGACCGCCGGCAGGACGCAATCCTGCGTACGGCGGTCCGGATTAAAGGGACCCACAGTTAAAGGGATCTATACACTTTTCCTTTAACCCTTATTTTTCCCTAACTCTTCAATTCAATAAATATTTACATTTTCACAGTCTCTAGTGCAAGTTATGGATCTACTGCATCAGGGCTTTAAAAACTTAAAACACAGATGCATTTTTCATGATGTTTCCTAAACATCTGGACATGCTTCCTTATTAACTATTGGATGAACTCCAATATCTACAATGGTCAGACTCTCAACTAGCCAAGCTCCTGCAAACTATCAGACTGTGTAAATGATCTGTACAGATATATATTTTGCCAATGGTAAAGATCCCGTATGACAATTTAAACTGTTACCCTTAACTTGTCTAACTTGTCTAATAGATGGCAGGTGTTCCATCCATAGAGAACCGAACCATACCAACTCTTTGTATCATTTCATAAACAATAGGCATATTTTTGCCCAAACCCCTTTCTAGTACCAAATGTGTTATGGTGGGATCAGAAGGTCCAGCCATCAGGGCACAGACAATACCACTTACTGTATCCAGGCCTAGACTGGTAATATGCCCTAACAGATGGGCTATCAGTATAGTAATGATTCTTAGAAAGCTGAAGGACCTGTGTTGATGTCATCACAGGTCCTGAAGCATCCGGTTGTAAAGGAACTGCACTGATAAGTGTAGTTCTAAGGTTAGGATGGTGCGGGACCTGTGATGAACTGATGTATATAGAAGAACTGCAGGAGAAGCTCTGCAGCATCACTGCTCCTGTCCTGCAAGTCCCAAGAGAGGTCAGACATAGGGGAAAATATCATGGCAGTGGGGGAGGGGTTGTCAGGGGGCAACGCAGCTGTGGGGAACAGAGCCTCAGATCAACAAAAGAAAAACTGTGTCTATACAAGAACTTGGATTGGGAGATTGCTGGTGACAGATACCTTTTAAATTGTGTCTGCCCAGCAGGCCTGTGAGAATTTGATTAGTACTACCCAGATTAGTACTAGTAAATTTAATTTAGGCTCCCAGAGTAATAATCTTGGCTTTAATCCAGAGTGTCTTACATGTACAACGTGGTATAAAAGCTCCTGGAATCTAGCAGGAGCAGATTACTGACAGCCAAGGTCCTCCACGAGAAGAAAGAAGAGATTTATTACTGCTTCTGACTTCTCCTTTGTTTGATACATAGTGCTCAATGAGCACGGTACAGTGCCTAGAGGAAGCAGCTATGTTGCTTCCACTAGCGGACCCAGCAATCACGTGATGTCCAGGTGTCTCGGGACATAGCAAGGCTGCTGGGTCTTAGCAGACCATAATCAGCTCTGGCTGTGTAAAAAGCAGTGTGTCAATAGGTTAAGGGGCGCCATACTTGGCTTGCCCTGGAAGCTGCAAAAGTGAAGTGGTAAAGAAAAAGAGACGGCGCTCGCCAGTGTCTTGGAAAACGATTATTTTCTATCTTTCTTCCAAGACAATGTTTGAATCGTGTACAGAAGGGTAAAGGCGGACAAACTTACATTTCACACAGGCACAGGTAAGTAGCGACGGCCGTTTCGCGCTTACGCAGGCCACTAATGTCATCACGCTATTGCGTCTCACTCTTTATGCCCTAGTCCAGAGTCATCATGGAAACCACTGACACTTCTGGGGATCAGCAGTATAAAAACAAATCTGACATAAAAGGTACACCAAATAAGGTTACTCAACTGCTTCATATGAACACACTTAAATCGCTTTTATCATTGAGGCCTAATGGACCCATCGCTCCCCAGCGGACTGTCCATCTAGCTTCTTTACATAATAGAGTGCGATGTCTATCTCCCCCTTGTGGTCGGTATGGAACCAGCTCTATCCCTGAAAAGCTCAAGACACTTGGATTACCTGCATGGGCTTCTCTTACTATCAAACGGGGGACATCCCTTTTTCTGAACTAATCGAGTTCACATGTTCTTAAATCTTTCACATAGATTTCTAATTGTCTTACCTATGTAAAAACAGCCACATTGGCACGTTATTAGATACACCACGTATTTACTCTTACATGTTATAAGGGTATTGACCCTAAGGTACAATCCCCAAAATTCAGATGTTTTCATTGGGGGATATACTTACAAAACAAACATCATATAACGAATAATTATACATGTGATATCACTACCAAGAGGCCCTTAGGTTTCAAAATCCCTCTCTGCCTATGTCACTGACAAACGCTAATAGCATAGCATACCAGTCACATGCCCATTCCATGCCTGAGTCACTTTGGTTCCTGTTTACTTATGTTAGTTTAGATTGACTCGAATGTTCCCTAACTATCCTTATTGATCACTGCCTGCCTTGTACAACTATGTTTCTTCGTAATACAGTAATTCTACTTTTGGTCTGCTTCATACCTCCCAACTTTCTAAATTAACAAAGAGGGACACCATGCGGCGCACTAGGCCATGCTCTAACTCAGCCCAAAACATAACTATGCACCTAATCCCAACCAGTCCTCTTAATGCCCCCACATAGTAATAATTCCCCCTTCATGCTACCGAACAGTATTTATGCCCACATTGTGCCCCCTCACAGAATTATGCCCAGCTGTTCCCACAGTAATATGCCCTGTTATGTGCCCCCAATAATATGCCCTGTTATGTGCCCCCAATAATATGTCCAGTTATGTGCCCCCAGTAATATGCCCAGTCTGCCCCCCAGTAATATGCCCAGCTGTGCCCCCAGTAATATGCCCAGCTGTGCCCCCAGTAATATGCCCAGCTGTGCCCCAGTAATATTTCCAGTTATGTGCCCCCTCACAGAAAGTAAAAAAAAAATAAACACCACATACTTACCTTGTTCCTAGCAGCAGCAGGACATGGCCCCTGCCCCCCACACAGACAAGAGGTGTGGAGCGCTGGCAGGGGGGAGGAATGATGAAGCAAGGATCCGATGCTGGCTCTCTGCTTCATCATAATACACAGGCGACTGTCTCTTCTTTCTATGGAAGCAAAGGCAGCTGCCAGAAAATGAGACATAACTCCCCCGTACCCGGACAGCCACTGCAATCCGGGATGGTTGGGAGGTATGCTGCTTACCTGTCCATAACAAATAACCCACTACATTCAACAATTCGGAAAAAAAAAAATATTAAAAAAATATAAATTCATGGAGACCTAGTTGTGCAGGGTACTGTAGGTCCCTGAGGTCCAGTACTGGAGGTCCCTGAGGTCATAAAATATCCTAGAGATACCCATTATATTGTTACCAATCAAATGTTTTATGCAATAAATATATTATGACTCCAGGTCTGCACATAGCCGGAGGCCACACATGTACAGTACTTATCTCCTTTGGGTTACTCTGCAGCTCTACTTGCCCATATTGGCTGCTGTATGTAAGCATAAGACCACAATATCTGGTAAGCATGTATTATAAGGCTATAATGGTCGTGGTCTACAAAACCTTAACTTCACAGAGAGAGAACCTCATGGAGCTTGCATGTCTGCCTGAGTTTCTTCTGGGTACTCAGGTTTACCGTCACACTCCATAGGTGTACTGATTTATTGGCTTCCATTAAATCGTCCCGGTGTGTGCTTGTTATGGAGAATTAGACTGGAAACCACATTGGATATCGGGCTGACTGTTTCTGTACATAGCTCTTGGGTATGTTGGTGCAACATAAGCAATAGGAAACAAATGACAGCAATCACAGAGTACAGAGGGTTCATTTCTAATTATCGATATTGTCCAGCAAATATAAAACATTCATTTCTTTGACCAGATCTATGTTATTTCAATGACATTACTCTGGGATTGTAATTTGTGGGAAAACAAGGAACATTAAAAGAACACAGTAGTTGGGTGGAAATATGTAAATAGCTGTAAATTATGCAGAATATCCTTTGTCATATTTTGCAGAATATTCCGGTACTTTGAGAATTAACTTCCAGTTGCCAAGAACGAGGTTGGAAATTACATGGTGCGGCAGGCTTTTATTCAGGACTGATCGTCGTGATTTGCTGAATGACATTATCTTTCATTCCCAATGTGAAACAACAAAGCAGCAACATGACAAAGCAAAACATTTTGTTTTGTGATGTTGAAAAGATGTTCTGTTACACATAGCAAGCCTGACTAACAAAATCCGAAAAAAGCCCTGTGAGCCTGGTGTTTTTGGATTATGAAATACTCTCAAATTGTAGGACGCTCAGCAGCTAACTGGAACCTGGCCTATGGACTACCTCTCAGCAAAAACTGTATTTATATATGAAAAAAAAACGAATTGGCTGGCTCACATTAATTTAATCTTATGACCAAATGATGTTGGATTTTTTTTATAAAACGCATTGAGTTCTCAATGGAGGATAAATTGGGAGCACATTGTTATTTTTGATACACTGTATTTACCAATTACTTAAACTCTGTTGCTGGGTAGTTTCTAACACATCAGTATATCGCCTGATATGACCACTTAGTTGCACTGTTTTAGCTTCCATTGTACTGCTGGTTAGTTCTTTGGATGTTAGTGGAACACTTGTTCAGGCCACTTTCTATTGCAACAGTTTCAGTTATGCTGTTAATTAGTAGTTAGTGTGTGAGTAACACGTTGGATTCGGCCACATACACTCACCTAAAGAATTATTAGGAACACCATACTAATACGGTGTTGGACCCCCTTTTGCCTTCAAAACTGCCTTAATTCTACGTGGCATTGATTCAACAAGGTGCTGATAGCATTCTTTAGAAATGTTGGCCCATATTGATAGGATAGCATCTTGCAGTTGATGGAGATTTGAGGGATGCACATCCAGGGCACGAAGCTCCCGTTCCACCACATCCCAAAGATGCTCTATTGGGTTGAGATCTGGTGACTGTGGGGCCATTTTAGTACAGTGAACTCATTGTCATGTTCAAGAAACCAATTTGAAATGATTCGAGCTTTGTGACATGGTGCATTATCCTGGTGGTCATGAAGGGATGGACATGGTCAGAAACAGTGGCGTACCTACCATATAGGCAGACCACGCAGCTGCTATGGGGCCAGTGAGGAAGGGGGGCCCGCAGTGGAGGAGAGTCCCGCCCCCATCTATCTTCCTAACTGTCTCCCGTCTGCTAGCCCCGCCTCCTAACTCCGCCTCCCGCTGGCTAGCTCCGCCTCCCGCCCGTTCGCTCCATTATGCCTGATTCCTATTTCCTCCGGATTGCCACTACCCCACCAGTAATGAAGTAAGTGACCACTTGTAGGTGAGGACAGTGCAGAGGTGTACAGGGGGTGAGGATGATGCAGGGGGAGGGGGGGTCACCCAGCTTTGCCAGGCTATTCCTCTGCACATACAGTCATGTGAAAAAATTAGGACACCCTTTGAAAGCATGTGGTTTTTTGTAACATTTTTAATAAAAGGTTATTTCATCTCCGTTTCAACAATACAGAGAGATTAAAGTAATCCAACTAAACAAAGAAAACTGAAGAAAAGTCTTTTCAAGATCTTCTGTAAATGTCATTCTACAAAAATGCCTATTCTAACTGAGGAAAAAGATAGGACACCCTTGCCCCTAATAGCGAGTGTTACCTCCTTTGGCTGAAATAACTGCAGTGAGACGGTTCTTGTAGCCATCTACCAGTCTTCGACATCGGTCTGAGGAAATTTTACCCCACTCCTCAATGCAGAACTTTTTCAGCTGTGAGATGTTTGAGGGGTTTCTTGCACGTACAGCCCTTTTCAAGTCACCCCACAGCATCTCAATGGGATTCAAATCTGGACTTTGACTTGGCCATTCCAGGACTCTCCATTTCTTCTTTTTCAGCCAATCTTTGGTTGATTTACTAGTATGTTTTGGGTCATTGTCATGTTGCATGGTCCAGTTCCGCTTCAGCTTTAATTTTCTAACTGATGGTCTCACATGTTCTTCAAGCACCTTCTGATACACAGTAGAATTCATCGTGGATTCTATGATGGTGAGCTGACCAGGTCCTGCTGCAGCAAAGCAGCCCCAAACCATGACACTTCCACCTCCATGCTTCACAGTTGGTATGAGGTTCTTTTCTTGGAATGCTGTGTTTGGTTTACGCCAAACATGTCCTCTGCTGTTGTGTCCAAATAATTCAATGCTCTTGGGGTGAACTTGCTGGGGCGACCAGTCCTGGGCATGTTGGCAGTTGTTTTGAAAGCCCTCCACTTGTAGACTATCTTCCGGACAGTGGAATGGCTGATTTCAAAATCTTTTGAGATCTTTTTAAATCCCTTCCCAGACTCATAGGCTGCTACAATCTTTTTTCTGAAGTCCTCTGACAGCTCTTTTGCTCTCACCATGGTGCTCACTCTCACTTCAACAGTCAGGAGCACACCAAACTAAATGTCTGAGGTTTAAATAGGGCAAGCCTCATTCAACATGCAGAGTAACGATCTACTAATTATGTGCACCTGGTGTGATATACCTGTGTGAGATCTGAGCCAATTTAAGAGGGAATACATGTGAGGGTGTCCTATCTTTTTCCTCAGTTAGAATAGGCATTTTTGTAGAATGACATTTACAGAAGATCTTGAAAAGACTTTTCTTCAGTTTTCTTTGTTTAGTTGGATTACTTTAATCTCTCTGTATTGTTGAAACGGAGATGAAATAACCTTTTATTAAAAATGTTACAAAAAACCACATGCTTTCAAAGGGTGTCCTAATTTTTTCACATGACTGTATGCCATTCAGAACAGGAGGAAAGCTGGGTGCTATTATGTAACGTGACTCAGCTTTCCTGATGTCCTGCATTGCACAAGTGCAGAGGCATGAGAAGATATGAGGGGAGGTGGGAGCTGTGTCACTCAGCGTTCTCAGACTATTCTCATGTCTCTCCACATGTGCCATGCAGGACAGCAGAAAAGCTGGGTCCTATTACATCATGTAATGTCCCTCAGATTTCTTGCTATCCTGCAAGGCATAAATGCAGATAATAAGAACATGGAAAGGCAGGGGGAGGGGTTCACCCAGCTTTCCCAGAGACTCCTGTCTCTGCACATGTGTCATGCAGGATAGCGAGTAATGACAGTGTCTCCCAGCTGTCCTGCATGACACAGAGGATGGGGGAGGGGGGCACTCACTTCCTCAAACTTTTCTCATGTCTATGTGCATGTGCCATGCTGGACAGCAGGAAAGTTGGGTGGTATTACATCATGTAACGCCCCAGATTCTTGTCAATATATGCTGAACACCGCCGGGACCTATCAGATCCCATTCTCTATAAGGCTACTTTCACACTTGCGGCAGATCGGATCCGACAGGCTGTTCACCATGTCGGATCCGTCCTGCGGCTATTTCGCCGTGCCGCCGGACCGCCGCTCCGTCCCCATTGACTATAACAGGGGCGGAGCTCTGGCGCAGCATGGACTAAAAGCTACTGCATGTCTGACTTTTTAGTCCAGCGACTTTCGCCGTGCACCGCCATGCTGCGCCGGAGCTCCACCCCCATATAGTCAATGCGAAATAGCCGCAGGATGTATCCGACATGGTGAACAGCCTGTCGGATCCGTCCTGCCGCAAGTGTGAAAGTAGCCTAATGGGTCTGTTGGGTTCCGGCATGAGGACTGCCATTTTGTAGAACAAAATACTTCTGCATGAGGTGGGGCAGGGGAGAAGTTAGGGAGGATAGTGAGAGGAGCCAGGGCGCATAGTAGGAGGGACTAGGAACGGGCATGGGGGCCCAATTTAAATTCTTGCTATGGGGCCCAATGATTTCTGTGTACGCCCCTGGTCAGAAACAATGCTCAGGTAGCCTGTGGCATTTAAACGATGGCCAATTGGCACTAAGGGGCCTAAAGTGTGCCGAGAAAACATCCCCCACACCATTACACCACCGCCACCAGCCTGCACAGTGGTAACAAGGCATGATGGATACATGTTCTCATTCTGTTTACGCCAAATTCGGACTCTACCATTTGAATGTCTCAACAGAAATCGAGACTCATCAGACCAGGCAACATTTTTCCAGTCTTCAACAGTCCAATTTTGGTGAGCTCGTGCAAATTGTAGCCTCTTTTTCCTATTTGTAGTGGAGATGAGTGGTACCCGGTGGGGTCTTCTGCTGTTGTAGCCCATCCGCCACAAGGTTGTGCGTGTTGTGGCTTCACAAATGCTTTGCTGCATACCTCGGTTGTAACGAGTGGTTATTTCAGTCAACTTTGCTCTTCTCAGCTTGAATCAGTCGGCCCATTCTCCTCTGACCTCTAGCATCAACAAGGCATTTTCGCCCACAGGACTTCCGCATACTGGATGTTTTACCCTTTTCACACCATTCTAAGTAAACCCTAGAAATGGTTGTGCCTGAGAATCCCAGTAACTGAGCAGATTGTGAAATACTCAGACCGGCCCGTCTGGCACCAACAACCATGCCACGCTCAAAAATTGCTTAAATCACCTTTCTTTCCTATTCTGACATTCAGTTTGGAGTTCAGGAGATTCTCTTGACCAGGACCACAACCCTAAATGCATTGAAGCAACTGCCATGTGATTGGTTGACTAGATAATCGCATTAATGAGAAATAGAACAGGTGTTCCTAATAATTCTTTAGGTGAGTGTATATCAGAGGTAGTTCTTTCAGCCACATGTATCAAAATGTATCTAAGTGATCAATGTATTCATGTGGTACTTGATATGTCCATGCAGCAAACTTAGATGTCAAAATATGCCTGTGTTACTCACAGTTATGTTGAATCAGTTTCGTTTGACTCACTCCCAGCTTGGCAGTGTGACTCCTCGTTATGTCGCTCCTCGCTGGATCTGTACACTTGCAGGCTGTGATGTTCCCTGTTGAGCTTTTCTTTGGCGCATGCACTCTAGAGACTCTGGAACGCCGGCATTTAGTGAAGAATTACATTCTCAATAGTGCTTCCAAATCTCCGTCCACACTGTCTTCATGCGAACTGACACTGTACAAGCCGCCACCAGACGCATTTCGGATCGAAATCCTTCCTCAGTGGTGCACAATTCAAAATCAAATTGAATACTGGGACCTGATTTTAAGTTTTTAAATAGTATCAAGTGGGATCAAATATCCGGATCGGATCACCCCTAAATGTGATGATAATACTATCATTATTTCATCAGTATCCTTCACATTGTGCGTTTTTTTATTTTTCTCCCTTATATTGAATCACAGAAAACATACATAAATTGCCCTTCTATCAATTGTCTTGACATAATGAGTGACAAAACCAGTGAAAAAATGAAAAATCAATGCTGAAAAATACAAAAATATGAAAGTAAAAATAAAAAATATACAATATAATTAAAATAGACAGAATAAAAATAAAAGAATATATGGAGAGGTACATTTATTGATGTATAGGGGTGAGAGGCTTTTACAGATGTGGCTGTTGCCAGATTTTTTTTTTTTTTTTTTTTTTTTTTTTAATTTTTCGAGAAAGATGAGTACAATTAAATCAACAACAAACAACTACACTTGGGAAATAAAATAACTACTCACGTGCAATAGCAAATCAGGTATTTATCTAATAGAATGCACGTGCAAAAAACTATATATTGGACAAACAAAAAGGGCCCTAAAAGTCAGAATTGCAGAACATATTGGTAACATCAAAAAAGGATATGAAAACCACACATTGTCTAATCATTTTAAAACACACCATGCCAGCAATCCAATGGATTTAACATTTTTAGTAATTGAGTCAGTTAGTGAAAATTGGAAGGGGGGGGGGGGGGGGTGATATCATTTCCCAAATGTCAAGGTGTGAAGCAAAGAAAATATATGATTTCGGATCTCTGATGCCAAAAGGTCTCAATGCGGAACTGGAGATTTTCGGGGTCCATTAGATAGGTGAGGGGACAGCTGGTTATCAGTGCATTGACGCCTTCTGTGACTTTCCCCTCACCCCTATACAACAATAAATGTACCTCTCCATATATTATTTTATTTTTATTCTGTCAATTTTCATTATATTGTATATTTTTATTTTTTTATTTTTACTTTCATATTTTTGTATTTTTTTTTGTATTGATTTTTCATTTATTCACCGTTTTGTCACTCATTATGTCAAGACAATTGATAGAAGGGAAATTTATGTATGATTTCTGTGATACAATATAAGGGTCCATTCACACGTCCGCAAAATTAGTCCGCATCCGTTCCACAATTTTGTGGAATGGGTGCACACCCATTCATTTTCAATGGGGCCAGAATGTGCTGTCCGCACTTCCGCATCCATGCTTCCGTTTTCACAAAAAAATAGAACATGTCCTATTCTTGTCCGCAATTGCGGACAATATTAGGCATTTTTTTATTATAGTGTCGGCGATGTGCGGTCCGCAAATTGCGGAATGTGAAGGATACCAATGAAATTATGATAATATCATCACATTTATGGGTGATCCGGTCCGGATATTTGATCCCACTTGATACTATTTAAAAGCTTAAAATCAGGTCCCAGTATTCTATTTAATTTTTAATTGTGCACCACTGAGGAAGGATTTCGATCCAAAACGCGTCTGGTGGCAGCTTGTACAGTGTCAGTTCGCATGAAGACAGTGTGGACGGAGGTTTGGAAGCACTATTGAGAGTGTAATTCTTCACTAAATGCCGGCGTTCCAGAGTCTCTAGAGCGCATGCGCCAAAGAAAAGCTCAATGGGAAACATCACAGCCGGCAAGTGTGCAGATCCAGCGAGGAGCGGTATAACGAGGAGTTACGCTGCCAAGCTGGGAGTGAGTCAATTGAAACTGATTCAACATAATTGTGAGTAAGGCCTCATGCACATGATCGTTGTGTGTTTTGCGGTATGCAAGTTGCAGATCCGCAAAACACGGATGGCGCCTGTGTGCATTCCGTAAAACGGACAAGAATAGGACAGGTTATATTTTTTTGCGCACCACAGAACAGAGCAACGGATGCGGACATAACACGGAGTGCTGTCCGCATCTTTTGCGGCCCCATTGAAGTGAGTGGGTCCACATCCAAGCCGCAAAAGCTGAAACTCGGATGCGGACCAAAACAACGGTCGTGTGCATGAGGCCTAACATGGTCATATTCTGATCTAAGTTTGCTGCATAGACATATCAAGTTCCGCATGAATACATAGCTCACTTAGATACACTTAGATACACGTGGCTGAATGACTTACCCAGTGGTGTAGGGATTGCCATAGCAACCATAGCAGTGGCTATGGGGCCCTACGCCACTGGGGGCCCGTCCCGGACTGCATTCATTATTATTTTTTTTTATTTTTTTTTACACAGCCAGGTGGGCGGGGCTTGGGCGGTCCACGGCTGTAGTGGGCGGGGCTTGGACGGTCCGCGGCTCGGGCCTGGCTGGGGGGAAGCCAAGGAAGGAGTAGTCAGGTCAGGACTGGAGTAGGTGGGCCCGAGGCGCACTTCTGCACGAGCAGAAGATGAGGTAGGCCAGTGAAGGGGGGATCTGTGGAGGACACTGAAGGGGGGGGGGGGATCTGTGGAGGACACTGAAGGGGGGGGATCTGTGGAGGACACTGAAGGGGGGGATCTGTGGAGGACACTGAAGGGGGGGGGGATCTGTGGAGGACACTGAAGGGGGGGATCTGTGGAGGACACTGAAGGGGGGGATCTGTGGAGGACACTGAAGGGGGGGGATCTGTGGAGGACACTGAAGGGGGGATCTGTGGAGGACACTAACCCTGCTTTCACACCTGAGCGTTTCCCAAACGCGCGTCAGACGCGCGTTTTTGACGCGCGTTTCTGACGCGCGTTTTTTGTAATAGTAAACGCGCGTTTGACGCGCGTTTGTGTCATTGACTGCAGTGTCCTATGGCCACAAACGCGCGTCAAAACGCCCCAAAGAAGCTCAAGTACTTGTTTGAGCGTCGGGCGTTTTACAGCGCGATCGTACGCGCTGTAAAACGCCCAGGTGAGAACCATTCCCATAGGGAATCATTGGTTTCCCCGTGTTGAGCGTTTTACAGCGCAAAAACGCTCAGGTCTGAACTTAGGGTAAAGGGGGGATCTGTGGAGGACACTGAAGGGGGGATCTGTGGAGGAAACTGAAGGGGGGATCTGTGGAGGACACTGAAGGGGGATCTGTGGAGGACACTGAAGAGGGGATCTGTGGAGGACACTGAAGGGGGGATCTGTGGACGACACTAAAGGGGGGTCTGTGGACGACACTAAAGGGGGGATCTGTGGACGACACTAAAGGGGGGATCTGTGGACGACACTAAAGGGGGGATCTGTGGACGACACTAAAGGGGGGATCTGTGGACGACACTAAAGGGGGGATCTGTGGACAACACTAAAGGGGGGATCTGTGGAGAACACTAAAGGGGGGATCTGTGGACGACACTGAAGGGGGGGAATCTGTGGACGACACTTAAGGGGGGGATCTGTGGACGACACTTGGGGGGGATGTTGGGGTGGGAGGTCCTGGAGGGGTGTTTGGGTGGGAGCTCTGGAAGGGGTGGGAGGTCCAATAGGTATGTGGGGGTGGGAGATCCGGGAGGGGGGGCCCATAATTTTTTTTGCTATGGGGCCCAGTCATTTCTAGCTACGCCCCTGGACTTACCGTTGATATATGTGGCCGAATCCAACGTGTTACTCACACACTAACCACTAATTAACAGCATAACTGAAACTGTTGCAATAGAAAGTGGCCTGAACAAGTGTTCCACTAACATCCAAAGTACTAACCAGCAGTACAATGGAAGCTAAAACAGTGCAACTAAGTGGTCATATCAGGCGATATACTGATGTGTTAGAAACTACCCAGCAACAGAGTTGAAGTAAGCTGGTAAATATAGTGTATTAAAAATAACAATGTGCTCATAATTTATCCTCCATTGAGAACTCAATGCGTTTTATAAAAAAATCCGACACCATTTGGTCATAAGATCTAACCAACATCTCAATAACCGCATTTTGTAGTACTTAGGTACATTTTCTATATACATGCGTGAGCTCCGCATCTAAGGGACCAGGATCACTAACTTACATGTATTAATTTTATTTTTTATTAAGTGATTTTATGTATTGTATTAAATGCTAAATGTATGTATGTATTTATGAACCGTCAAATTAGGGCTCTTTCACACTTGCGTTGTTCTGTTCCGGCATAGAGTTCCGTCGTCGGGGCTCTATGCCGGAAGAATCCTGATCAGGATTATCCCCATGCATTCTGAATGGAGAGAAATCCGTTCAGGATGCATCAGGATGTCTTCAGTTCCGGACCGGAACATTTTTTGGCCGGAGAAAATACCGCAGCATGCTGCGCTTTTTGCGCCGGCCAAAAATCCTGAACACTTGCCGCAAGGCCGGATCCGGAATTAATGCCTATTGAAAGGCATTAATCCGAATCCGGCCTTAAGCTAAACGTCGTTTCGGCGCATTACCGGATCCGACGTTTAGCTTTTTCTGAATGGTTACCATGGCTCCCAGGACGCTAAAGTCCTGTTTGCCATGGTAAAGTGTAGTGGGGAGCAGTATACTTACCGTCCGTGCGGCTCCAGGGGCGCTTCAGAGTGACATCAGGGTGCCCCACGCGCATGGATGACGTGATCGCATGGACACGTCATGCATGCGCATGGGGCGCCCTGACGTCACTCTGAAGCGCCCCGGGAGCCGCACGGACAGTAAGTATACTGCTCCCCCGCTCCCCGCTCCCCACTACTACTATGGCAACCAGGACTTTAATAGCGTCCTGGCTGCCATAGTAACACTGAACGCATTTTGAAGACTGATCCGTCTTCAAATGCTTTTAGTTCACTTGCGTTTTTCTGGATCCGGCGTGTAATTCCGTCAAATGGAGTACACGCCGGATCCGGACAACGCAAGTGTAAAAGAGCCCTTAGTAAGACACATGCAAATTAATGTGAGCCAGCCAATTTGTTTTTGGATTATGATTTGGCAAAATTGCTTTTTTTTCTTGTAGAGAAGATGCCAACTCTCCTGACATGTCTGTCTTAGTAAATTTTCCATAAAATAATTCTGACGCATACTATTTAATACTCTTTGTTGTGCTGTTACTCTGTCATTCCTCCTGGAAAAATATGTAAATAAAATGACAATTGGGCAGTACTAGTGTTGAGTAGAGATGTCCCGAACTATTCGCCGGCGAATAGTTCCTGGCGAACCTAGCTTGTTCAGGTTCGCCACGGCGGGCAAACATATGCGATGTTCGGTCCGCCCTCTATTCGTCATCATTGTGTAAACTTTGACCCTGTACCTCACAGTCAGCAGACACATTCCAGCCAATCAGCAGCAGACCCTCCCTCCCAGACCCTCCCACCTCCTGGACAGCATCCATTTTAGATTCATTCAGAAGCTGCATTCCCAGTGAGAGGAGGGACAGTGCTGCTGCTGCTGCTGATTCAATAGGGAAATCGATAGCTAGGCAAGTGTATTCAGTGTCCACTACAGTCCTGAAGGACTCATCTGATCTCTGCTGTAAGGACAGCACCCCAAAACGCCCTTTTTAGGGCTAAAACATCAGTCTGCTTCTTTTTGTTTTCCTGTGTAATCTAATTGCAGTTGCCTGCCTGCCAGCGTGTGTCAGGCTCACAGCGTATACTGTGCCCACTTGCCCAGTGCCACCACTCATATCTGGTGTCACAGTAGCTTGCATTTAAAAAATATATATTTGACTGTAATATAATAGCAGTCAGTTGCTGGCACGCACGCGTGTGTTTCATGCCCTGCAAGTGCATAGTGTCACTTCAGCGCAAATCATATCTGGTGTCACATTCGATTATATTTAAAGAAAAACTACCATTTTGACTGTGAATAACTAGCAGTCAGTTGCACACATGTTTGTGTGCTTAAGGCCCAGCTGTTGTCAGAGGCAGACACACAAAAAAAAAATGCCACACTGCTGAGCTCTGCAATGACGGCATTCTGGTGGTGGCAACAGCATGCGTTGATTGGCGTGCTGTCTGGCTGACCCCGGGTGCCAATACATGCTGTCTGACCGTGCCACGAGCTCCTTGCGACGAACTCCCCCTGCTTCCAACTCGTCTCCTCCTCCTCTCTGTCTCCCCATCAGAACTTTTCACCTGTTCTTCTTCTCTTCGAAGAAGAACAGCTAAGAAACAGCGAATGCCGGCTGGCAACGCTTTGTACAGATGACGACCGTATCGTCCACGCTAAGTTTCGATGATACAGATGACAACAGAATTCTTTCACAAGTGACACTCCCAATGGATTTCTTGAATATACCAACGTGCGAGTCCCAAGAGGGTTGCGGGTACACCTGCGCCTGACCTTCTTCCCAGAGGACACTGAATACTGGAGTGACTTCGAAAAAATTATTAATAAATGTTCAAGAGACTTGATGTTGTTAACCATTGAGAGGATCCAGAAATCGATTGTGGAAATTAGTACAAGATACATTGGCAGCAGTTGAGTTTAGTAAACTAAAAGAAGCTGTCGATGCCCATATTGCCACATATAAGAAGGAAGCAGAGGAGAAAAAGCGCACTGTTTCTGCGTGATAACGAGGATTACATCCTCAATAAGGTATAGCGATGGCAAGATACCTTATCTCAGCTGTGACCTGGATACAGGAAATTTGGAAAACCAAGTTCTTATTTCTCCAGCTCTGGGAGAGAGTCAGCTGGCTCACAGGAATCCCGACCTTTTTTCCGGAGGTGTGGCCGGCACCCACAAGGAGGAGATGGCGGGCGGGCCGCAAACACTGGCGGAACAACTAAGGCGGGACAGAGCCAGACAGTGCAGACCCGCTCCCAGGTAAGAGAGAATCTCTTGTTATAAACTTATCGTCTAAAAACCTCGACCATGATCAGATTAGGACATTGCAGAAAGGTTTAACCTTTAGCCCTACTACAGGGTTTGACAGTTTTCAAATGGATATAGATCTGCAACAATTCTTCCGAAACGTCAGACTTAAAGCCTATTTTTCTGAACCCAGAGAAATGAACATACTAAATGAGACCCAAAGGGACATGGCAGAGGGGCAGTTAAGTCTGAAAGATTTTGATCTCAAAATGAAAAGTACATTTATGCCACCAAAGACATATCACCGGGTGGAAACATATGTATAATTTGTTTCCAAGGAAGTAGAGACATGTTTGCGGTCTATAAAACAAGGGGATTTGCATATGTGCCACAATGTAACTAATAAAGAAAGGGCAGCCATTAAACCATTAATGGAGGATGCCGTCATTGGTCATAAAGCCCGCTGCTAAAAGAGGGCTCTATAGTGATCATGGATAAAAAGCAGCAGTATACTTACAGTCCGTGCGGCTCCCGGGGCGCTCCAGAATGACATCAGAGCACCCCATGCGCATGGATGACGTGCCATGTGATCACGTCATCCATGCGCGTGGGGCGCCCTGATGTCACTCTGGAGCTAAACGTCGGATCCGGCAATGCGCCGAAACGACGTTTAGCTTAAGGCCGGATCCGGATTAATGCCTTTCAATGGGCATTAATTCCGGATCCGGCCTTGCGGCTAGTCTTCAGGATTTTTGGCCGGAGCTAAAAGCGCAGCATGCTGCGGTATTTTCTCCGGCCAAAAAACTTTCCGGTCCTGAACTGAAGACATCCTGATGCATCCTGAACGGATTTCTCTCCATTCAGAATGCATTAGGATAAAACTGATCAGGATTCTTCCGGCATAGAGCCCCGACGACGGAACTCTATGCCGCAAGAAAAGAACGCAAGTGTGAAAGAGCCCTTATTCTTTTCTTTATTATAGAAATTATTGGCATGTTGATATTCCACTTTCGAAATGTGATATCCTTTTTTTTTTACGGTGTGTCCTTGGGTGGAAGTGAAACTTACTTGCGGATTGGTGCTGGACATGCTCCCGCCCATTGGGGGGTGAATGATGTCACTTATGTTTGATTAGACATATCTTATATAAAGTTGGTTTGAGTCATTATTATGTATCTATTGATAAAGGCTGTGTTGCCAAAACACGTTATTAATATTAATTGATATGGAATAAAGAAGAAATTTATTTTGAAGCATATTGGCGGTTGCTGGGATTTCTTACCTGATTCTCCTGACTTGTTGACCTAACAACAACCTTACTTATTGACAACTGTGTCTCATCCTCATCATCAACCTCTTGAGACACTAATTGCCGTTGACTTATTGGCAACTGTGTCTCATCATCATCATCTACCTCGTGAAACACTAATTGCCGTTCCCCACCATCATCTTCTTGTAACTGTGGATGCTCAAGAGTTTGGGCATCAGTGCACACGATCTCCTCATGTCCCTCTTCAAGCGGGCTTGGTGAGAGGCCCAAATCAAGGAATGGCGATGAAAAGAGTTCCTCGGAATATCCGAGTATGGGATCACTTGTTTGGCAAGACTCTCCATGGTGGGAGGAAGGAGGATCATGGTGAGTATTCTGTTGACCACTCTTGGCTAATGAGACTGGACTTTGTGGAAGACAGGGTGGTGCTTTACCGATTGGAAGCATTATCTGCTGCAATCCAACCGACCACCTGGTCGCACTGGTCTGACTTCAAGAGTGGTGTCCTGAGCTTCCCTGCAAACTGGGACATGAAGCTAGGTATCGTGGATGAGTGTGTTTTTTGTTCTCTGGCAGCAGGCACAGTTTCATCGCGCCCAGGGCCACGGCCTCTGCGTGTACAATCAAAAGCACGGCTACTTCCCCGTCCTTTACTGCTCGCCTTCTGCATATTAAATGGTATATATGCTTGCAAGTATGTCACACGTACATGAGCAGCCAACAAACATGCGGGGAGGAGACTCGAGCCTCGCGCTCGTGCACACGTGATATTCGGCCAAACACCACTATGTGCTGAGCATTACAATGCTCGAGCCGAACTGGTGTTCGGCCGATCATGCTCAATCAACACTAATAAAAGCCTGTCTGGCTGAGAATGTGGGAAACAAGATTCTCTGCTCTGATGAAACCAAGAATGAACTTTTTGGTCTGAATTCTAAGCAGCATGTCTGTTAGAACCAGGCACTGCTCATCACCTGCCCAATACCATCCCTACAGTATAGCATGGTGGTGGCGGCATCATACTTTTTCAGCCGTTGGATCAGGGATACTAGTCTGAGTTAAGGGAAAGCCGAGTGACACAGGAGTGGCTCAAGGACAACTCTGTGAATGTCCTTCAGTAGCCCAGCCAGAGCCCTGACTTGACCCCAAATCAAACATCTCTGGAGATGTTTGGCAGAAAATCCAGAAAAAAGGGAAAGGGTCTGAAGACTTTCCAAATATTCAGAAATGGAAAGATTTGCACTTGTTCTGTGTTTTTGGCCTGCACCTGGCTTGGGCTCAGAATCACTGATTTAAATCACTGACCAAACACTGACAGCGTGAAAGTGACCTTAGTAACATTGTGAGACCCGGCATCTGTTAGTGGGACTAATACTATAATACTAGGCTCACACCACATTCACGCATTACATTCACCAGGAGCCTTTGGAAAGTACCACCCCTGATGTATTAACTTCCATAAAAAAGTACAATGTGTACTTTTTTGTCTATAGTTGTACTTAGGAGTATAGCCAAAGAAGGTTATATTTACGTTTATTTTTTTAAACTGTCCCATTCATCTAAATGGGGCTTGCAGAAATAAATGCACATGCTGCAGAAACAACCCCGTTCAGATATATGGAACCAATTTTGAGTCTCAGAGATTTCTGCAACAAATCTGGTAAGATTATATACAGATTAGTATCCTAAGCTTTCCAATACTGACATACAGTGTACCAATAAATACTGCCTTTCAATGCCATAGATGTCTTTGAAAAATCTGAATTATCGGGAGAATTTCCCCCACCAAAGGTCTCTCTTACCCAGGCAACAAACAATTTAGGATAACATTAACATAATGAATTGTCAGCTAATCTAACGTAATGCTTCAGTGCACACTTGTTGTTAATTGATGTAATTATATTTTCATCTATTTGAAAGGTGTATTCTGGGACTACTTTCATGGCCTCTTGACAAGGTGCAGAATTAATAGTTTAGATTTTTTTATCCAGTGGTTTGTTATACAGTAGGCTGTAAATATAGAATTACATTAAAAAGACACTTCCATCAGGTATATTTAAACTGAATATTTATAGAAAACTTTTTTGATTGTTGTTTGTGTAATAATTTTTCTGCACTTGTTTTCTGCACTGACTGGGGATCCAAATTGCCATTATACAGCTCTGTCATTCCAGCAAACCGTTCTTGTTATTGGGGTGCAAGTGTTGTTTGATGTAGCCATTAAGACTTGATTGTGGTGAAAAAACTATTTATAAGTGCAGGGAAAGGATAGGGAGGAATCATTCCACAGCATTTGTGTAGAAAATTGATGGGTGATTGTAGACTTTGTTTTGTATGAACGTGTTAAGTCATGCCATAATTAACTAAACAGTGTCACCAACAGACTGCTTTTGGGAATACATACAAAGCAGAAAAAAAGCAGTTATCATTTTAGTTATGTACCAATTCTCCGTTCCGCCCTAAGCGCTGCCATTGCACTGATTAGAGTACCCCATATAAGTACCTTAAGAATGTCCCATTCAGTGAGCGGATTGGAGGACCTCTCATTACTCTGCCAATAGTCATCTACCACCTGTTCACAGGTAGCTGCAACAGGACGCACATCTAACAACATGGGATTCAACCACCGCTGCTGAAACGGACAGTCAGTGGGCTGAGTCAGTGCCAATAGCAACTGGGTGCGTTCTTAGATGCCTTGTAGGAGATGCCCCACTACGGTAATATAAGATAGCATATCTAGACTGGCAAATGCAAAGAGTCGGCAAATATCGAGTTGCAGGAGTAACTTAACAAATCCAGGTGTAGCCATCTCCATACCTCTACTAGATTGCGAGCTTCCAACCAGGTTCCTAATGATTTGTTTTGAGTTTAAGAGGTTTTCTGGGGGGTTTTAAGTGCTCCCAACCATACATATGCCCCTAATACCTGTTTTTCATGTCTGAGCTTTCCTTCTCCCTGTCTGGGCATTAGATTATCCTGGCCGATCTGTTTACTTTCTCCTCTTCTTGTTTTGTTGAATACATAACTTTATTGATATTGTACACAAGCCTGGCTGCACTGCACAGCGATGAGTCACATGCTGGCCAGGCACTTAAACTGTCTGCAGCAGCTACACAGACTACAACTCCTATGTCCATCTTTCTACACCCAGACATAAATCTACTTCTAACCCAGTGTCTAAATCCCCTCACTGACTGTCTACAGGCTCTTCCCTCACCATCTCCAGAATCAGCAAGCCCATCCAATCACATCTGTATCTAATCCTATCATGTATGTGTGCCTGATACGCATCAGTTGTGTGGAATACATTTTGTATGATACAGCCTGCTGAACTGTGTATCTAATTCCATTTTGTATAATACTGCCTGATGATGTGCATATTTAGTCCCATGATGTATGATACAGCCTGCTGAGCTGTGTATCTGTAAACCATATACCGAGGTAGGCTCCCCAGGATACAGCGAAGTCACGAATGAGGAAAGCAACTCCAAAACCAGTTTTTGCCAAAACAGAATTTTACTAACACGTGGTAATAAACACAACCACAAATGCTGAGATCATAAAATAAATTTACATACACTCAGTCCAAAGGCTGAGACCCCTGTGTTGCAGAGCAAGGCACCCTCTGATGGATGCCGGAGGAAATTATGTGGTAATTCACCTACTGGCGGGCACAACTAAAACTGCCTCGCCGTATCAATTATTACCCTGAAGCAAACGTGAACAATTGTTTGGGTGCTTAGTACGGGCTAGCCTGCGGTGCAAGACAACAGTTTACAATCTTACCATGCTCTATAGTATTCCCCCTCCCATAACTAGTCCAGTAGCAAATGCCAGATTATTACTCCTGTGCAAAACGCTGAACTGGATGGCGTTTGTGGGGGGAGTTTATTAGCTCTCAAATGTGCAATGTCCCTATAAGTAATGGAGTCCTTGTAGTAACAGTAGCAACACTTTAGGCCTGACACAAAGCAGAGACCCTAACTAGCTAACTACAGGCCTGGTCTCAGTCTCTAGGCGGCAACTCTGCAATGAGGTTCCTGCACGATCTTACCATCCCGGGTCTGCTCTTCATCCGCTGATGACTGTGAACCGAACAACCAGTCTCTCCAGCAAACATGAGGTCCTGCAGGGTATACAGTTTTGTTCCTCAGCTCTTATCAGCCTTCCTGGAAACAATCCTCCTTTCCCTGGACAGGATCTGGGTCTTGGACAATGATCAGCTCCACTCAGCTGCAGTCACTGAGGGGTCCCCTCACTCCTGGATGGCTGCTGTCTCTCCTTCTAGCAGGTTCTCAAACCCCACCTCCTTTGAATATTCAAATATCTCCAGTCTGTTAGCTGTGTTTAGTAAACAGCGGTATCTTTTAGCCAAACAGCCAAATGTCAGTCCAGAACATTTAATTTAATCCACACAAACAGTGTTCAAATAATGAGAGCTGTTTCCCATCTCACATATCTAATCCCATTTTGTATGATACAGCCTGCTGGTGTGTATCTAATCCCATGTTGTATGATACAGCCTGCAGAGCTGTGTATTTATGGGCTCATGCACACAACGTTGTTGGGCGGTGCCTGTATTGCGGCCCGCAAACAGCGGATCCGTAATATACAGCCACCATCAGTTTGTGCACTGTATCACGGATGCGGTCCGCTGCACGGGCCTGACTGCCACACGTTCATGTGTATGAGCCCATATCTTATCTTGTATGATCCTGCCTGCTGAGCTCTATATGTAATCCCATCTTGTATGATACAGCCTGCTGAGCTGTGTATCTAATCCTATCTTGTATGATCCTGTCTGCTGAGTTGTGTATCTGGATATAGAGTAACCTAAATATACACTCACCTAAAGAATTATTAGGAACACCATACTTATACGGTGTTGGACCCCCTTTTGCCTTCAGAACTGCCGTCATTCTACGTGGCATTGATTCAACAAGGTGCTGATGGCATTCTTTAGAAAAGTTGCTGATAGCAAGGTGCTGATATCATTCTTTAGAAAAGGTTCTGATAGCATTCTTTAGAAATGTTGGCCCATATTGATAGGATAGCATCTTGCAGTTGATGGAGATTTGAGGGATGCACATCTAGGGCACGAAGCTCCTGTTCTGCCACATCCCAAAGATGCTCTATTGGGTTGAGATCTGGTGACTGTGGGGGCCATTTTAGTACAGTGAACTCATTGTCATGTTCAAGAAACCATTTTTACAGTCTTCAACAGTCCAATTTTGGTGAGCTTGTGCAAATTGTAGCCTCTTTTTCCTATTTGTAGTGGAGATGAGTGTAGCCCATCCGCCTCAAGGTTGTGCGTGTTGTGGCTTCACAAATGCTTTGCTGCATACCTCGGTTGTAACGAGTGGTTATTTCAGTCAACGTTGCTCTTCTATCAGCTTGAATCAGTCGGCCCATTCTCCTCTGACCTCTAGCATCAACAAGGCATTTTCACCCACAGGACTGCCGCATACTGGATGTTTTTCCCTTTTCACACCATTCTTTGTAAACCCTAGAAATGGTTGTGCGTGAAAATCCCAGTAACTGAGCAGATTGTGAAATACTCAGACCGGCCCGTCTGGCACCAACAACCATGCCACGCTCAAAATTGCTTAAATCACCTTTCTTTCCCATTCTGACATTCAGTTTGGAGTTCAGGAGATTGTCTTGACCAGGACCACAACCCTACATGCATTGAAGCAACTGCCATGTGATTGGTTGACTAGAAAATCGCATTAATGAGAAATAGAACAGGTGTTCCTAATAATTCTTTAGGTGAGTGTATATAGTAACCACTAGGCATAAAAGATTGTGAAAAAAAGATTAAATGGTAAAAATATGTGAAAATAATTGTTAAAAAAAATGGGGGGAAAAATAATTATAATAATTATATATATATATATATATATATATATATATTATATATATATATATATATATATATATATATATATATATATATATATATATATTCCAAAACATAGAGTAGCACTCCAGGATAATGTGGAAAATAGTGGTTTATTCACCCATAGGTGAAGCAATGTTTCAGATCCAACATGAAGCCAATGGGTGAATAAACCACTATTTTCCACATTATCCTGGAGTGCTGCTCTATTTTTTGGACTGGATTTTTGGGTAAGCTTACCCTTTTGAGCCTGCACCCGCAGTATTGTTTATAGGTCGGTGCTGCCTTACTTTTTCTATTGTGTATATATATATATATATATATATATTAGAGGTGGGACGACGAATCTGTTGAATCCACGAATCCCTCGAATCTTGTTGGATTCGTGGACTCGAATCCCGACATAATTTAGTAAATCTCGAATCCGACGAATCCCGTGACGCGATATGGCAATTTAGCCGACCCAAAAATGCTGCGATTACTTTACATAATGATACACAGCCGCCACCATGCCGCACAGCGCAGTGGGCAGGTTTATCAACAGAGGGAGGAGGGGCTGGGGGCAGGCATCTGGATTAGGAATGACAATGGGGACCGATGCAGTCCCTGTATTCTAATGCACCAGCCCCGCTCACTGTTGTATAATCTTATCTAACCTGTAGGCATTGTTAATATATAATAATCATTTGTAATCCAGCTGTATTACTTACAACTTAGTTTCGGAGCAGGCAGGCCAGGGGGGCGGGCGGGCGGCACGTCACTCACTACATCATGCACCTGCGCCGCCCACTTTATGAATGAATTTTTATCGCACTCTCTATTAATTACATTTGGGGTGAGTGTGTCCAGCTTGTGAATCCAATACGATTCTCTTTGTTGTAGACGAAAGTAAAGTTCCGGTTTACTGCTTTTTGTAGTGGTGGTAACCTGGTATTGTAATTGGGAAATTTGGTGGTTGTATTGTTTGAAATGGGCAGATATGGGTAGGCAAAACTAGGGAAAATGTAGTTTACTCTTTATTTCCTTAGAAATGTGGAAGGTATCTGGTCATGTGTCACGGATGGTGTTGCAGAAAACAAGAAATAACAAATAAAGATCCGACTGACTTGATCCCAAACTAAGGAACAAAAGGGTAAGCCCTATTAAAGCCCTATAGCTCTCCCTGACTGCTCAGCCCATGCAAAGATCTCTGTGATAGAAAGTTGCATGTCCACGTACCTAGACTGAGTGAACCCTGAAAACCCTATAATAGTGAGGGGACACGACCACCGGCTCCCTGCACTTAATACGGAGGGAGTCAGGGTCACCTAGAATCAAGCCAACAGAAAAACACAAATAAAAGGAATAGACTTATCTGAGAAACCAGCAGTAGCAAACTTCTAGCAGTGAGCACAATCCAGGAAGTAGTATAAACCGCAAAGTGAGGCAGTATGGGAGGGGATATAAAGGGAGGCAATCACTGCTAATAGATGACAGCTGGGAGAGGGAGAAGAGATGTCAAAGCGAAAACAAAACAAAAGAACATCATGCAGGAGGTACTGAAGAACGTCTGTCAGAACTTCTCAGAGATCTGGCGGTGACATCATGTTCCTCAGTATCTACATACTACATGATTCTATATGTAGTAGATACACATGGAATCAGACAGTAGTAGGCACAGAAGCAGGGTCCTAGTACAAACTGTACATGAGAGACAGACCCATGTTAAATGTATAACTAACATTTCAACAAACTCTGCATTACTCCTGTATGAAATCAGCATCTTAGGGGTACAATGACAGGGAGCAGCCGCTCCTTGTCATTGCACCCACTACTTACAAATGTATGCGCTTTGTGACAAAGTAATTCACCACGAATCAAATTTTTTTGTAAAATTTGGCAGTGCAGCTAAATCAAATTTATCAATAATTCAACTCATCTCTAGCTGTAACCTTGGTTTTGTTTTAAAGCTTAGCCTGACAGCTTTAATATACCTTTTCTAGCTGCTACACAGCTTGAGATATGCCAGGATAATACAGCCCTCACCCTCTTCCACCAGTGGTGATCTGTAGGCAAATGCTGCACCCTCTCGACTTTGACAGGTAGTGAAAACATCAACACACCTGGACCTGTCAATTAGAGTGGAGAGGGCATGGCAGTTGCAGAAAGAGCTGAGCCTGTAGGAGTAATGACAACGCCCCCATTGCCCCTAGAGGCTCATTTGCATATATTAAAACTGTATGAACACGGGACCAGCACAGATGCATTCAGCTGCAAAGTGTGCATGCAACATGTCAGCCAGTTTCATAGGTACAAATCTGCTGATAGACGCCCTTTAAGACAACCCCCATGAACAGCTTTCAGTACATGAGGAAGATATTATCAGTGATTTATAGTATCCTTTGTGTGTGTGTATACACAGATAGCTGTCAGTCACTGATAACACTTCCCCCCTTGTACTGAGAACTATTCACAGGGTGGACTTAAAGAGGACCTGTCACCTCTCCTGAGATGCCTGCTTTATGCATTCCCCATGTAATAACAATTCTGTAGCATCTATTCCTATGTCTCTAGGATGTGCCATTCCTTTATTATTTCTACCAGAAGTTCTAATTGAATTGCTATTAGTCTTTAGTAAGAGTACAGAGGGCAGGTAACCAGTTGGGGTGTACCTGCACAGACGGACTCTATCCAATCAGTGCTGCCATTGTCAGTCGGTGCAGGTACACCCCCCAACTTGTTACCTCCCCTCTGTACCCTTACTGAAGGCTAATAGCAATTCAATTAGAACTTCTCGTAGAAATAATAAAGAAATGGCACAACATACAGCAGGGTTTAGAAACCTTCAGCACTCCAGCTGTGAAACTACAATTCCCAACATGCTCTATTCACCGCTATGAGAGTTTTGAGAAGGGCAGAGCAAGTATGCATGCTGGGAGTTGTAGTTTCACAACAGCTTGAGTGCTGGAAGTTGCCTACCCCTGACATAGAGACATAAAAATAGATGTTCCAGAATGTTATTACATAGGGAATGCATGACGCTATTACTGTAAAATAGGCATGTCAGGAGGGGTTTAACTATAGAAAGAATAAGTATAAAAGTTTTGCAGAATCTTTTCCCATAAAATTATATATCAATCTGCTCAGCTCCTCCTGCTCTATAACCTACTGTCTTTAGATTGCATTGAACTTTTTGGTGACAGGTCCTCTTTAATGAGCTGAGCTTTTATTTTTAGAAATAGTCCAATATAACTTTCTACTTGGGTCACACTTTTACCCCTGAATACAAACTTTTATGCAATTGTAGAAAAAAATTATATTTTAACACAAAAATTGCATGAAGGTAAATATAAAAGGCTGAGTGTCTTTTTAACCATGTGCCAATTGACCACTTTCAGAAAATATATGTGTATCGGGGTAAGGCCTCATGCACACGACCGTTGTGTGCATTCGCGTCCGTTCCGTAATTTTTCACAGTTTAGCAGAGGTCCCATTCATTTCTATGGAGCTGTGAAAAAAAACTAATAGTCCTCCGTTTTTTCTACGCGTCCGTGATCCGTGATTCCAGTCCGTTAAAAAAATATAACCTGTCCTATTCTTGTCAGTGGAAAACGGAGGACGGACCCATTCAAGTCAATGGGTCCATAAAAAAAAACGGATGCACAACTGGTATGTCATCCGTGTCCGCGTCCGTTTTTTTCTACAAGACCTTGGTGCAATAAAATTACACTTTTCATTAACCTTCCTTTTTTTCCCCTGTCAGACAAAAAAAAGGAAGACACAAGGAAACACAACTGAAGCAAAATCGGACACGGACCACTGAAGCCAAATCACTGACAGTGAAAAAACAGTGTGCATGAGGCCTTAGTATGATTTTTTTTATTTCACTGTTTAGGTTTTATTTGTATATGTAAAAACTGGAAAAATTTGTACTGGTTAGCAGAGGTGTAAAATGTTAAAAAAAAAAACATGGCATCGAAAGGGTTAAAGAGAAAGTCTCATCCATAAACTCATGTTTGGAGCATGAAGAAGAATTGAAACTATCTATAGACCTAATAGGAGAAATTCTCTTTAAAATGAGGCTTTTAAGGAGTACTATCTGATTGGACATAATAAACATTTGAAGCAGTTAGAGCAGCTGGTTGTTGGGGGCTTCAGTATACAAGCAAACAAAAGCTTATTGTATTTACCATAGAACAGATGTTCCCATCGACCAGCAATGAAAAAATGCCTGAGTGCTCAGCCAGAAATAAGTGCACCCACTTTTACTGCCTTTTATAGCGATTTGCATTGTCTGGTTTGAAATATTGTAATATTGAATAATCTTTCCCTGGAATTGTAAATCGTTTTTTTTAGCACAATTAAGTTTTTTCTAACACTGTCCCTAGCGTCTGGTGACGTCTCTCCCAGCACTAAGTACACTGGTAAATGGCAGAATCCAAGATGGCTGAGGCTATTTATAGGGCTGTGACATCACAGGCTGGCTGCTGATTGGCTGCATGCATGGCATTATGGATGATCCCACCTTCCCAGTTCCTTACTCCATGTCCTCACACGTGCAGCAGCCATTTTAGGAAAAAATTTGCTTCGTTACCACGAAGCGTGAGGAAATTCGGCTTCGGTGCGAATCAAATTTTTCCAGAAATTCGGAGTGAATTCCACTTCGTCAGCTTCGATTCACTCATCTCTACTGGGCACCAATAGACTGTTGGTACAGATAAGTGAATTTCCTAAAATTTGTTTCAGGTTTGATTTGATTGATTTGGCCGTCAGGTTCGTGTTGGTCCAAATAAATTTGACCTTTAACAAAAGTGCCCCAAATCCTCTGAAATGTCATGCATAACACTCTGCACCGTAGGAAATCTTATGCGTTGTAAAGTTAAAAATGGTACACACATTATCCCTTTTTGGGGGCAAATTTCTGCCCATGTTTATACACACACAATGGTATATGAAGAAGCAATGGCTTGTTGTTTTGTAATTTTTGGAAGCAGTTTCATGTTTATTATACTGTGCAGGGTAGGGTTCCCAGCAGGAGCAGTGCAGTATGGAACATGATGAACAGGGCAGAAGATGCTGTGTAGTGGTACTAGAAGCAGCAGCAGTACAGTTTGGAATATAACAGTAGTAGTAGTAGTTTTAGTAGTAGTAGTAGTAGTAGTAGTAACAGCAGTAGCATAGTATGGAACATGATGGACAAGGCAGGACATCTATGGCTGCGTAGGGGTAGTAGTAGCGGCTACAACAACACAGTATGGAACATGATGGACAGATTAGTAAAATATTGCAGATTTCTGTCTGTGATTATGAATTACATCATGGAGACTGGGGTGATATACATTAACTTTTTGAGGACCAAGCCAATTTTCATTTTTGCTATTATTTTTTCCTCCCCACCTTTTAAGAGCCATAACTGCAGGGCTCGAGTCCTGCAGGAATGCGTAGGAACGGCGTTCCTGCACTTTTTTCTTAGCAGGAACGCCGTTCCCTTTCAGCAGGGCAGCGCATTGTGCCCCTCAACACTGTCGGCGCCCCGCTCTGGCGCAGCATGAAGAGAGGGACTGACAGGAGGGAAGCGCCTCAAGTGTATCGTGGCCGAGCTCTGTCCGGTCCGTGGTACAGGAGCTTTTGTTTCCTGTACCCGGCCGGACTGACAGGAAGTGCTCACTTAGTGTGCACTTCCTGTCAGTCCGGCCGGGTACAGCAAATGCTCCTGTATCACGGACCGGACAGAGCTCGGCCACGCTACACCCGAGGTGGGTGGGGAGAAAGAGAGAGTGACAAGGGAGGGAGGGAATGAAAGAGAGAGTGACAAGGGAGGGAGGGGGGAGAAAGAGAGAGTGACAAGAAAGGGAGGGGGGAGAAAGAGAGTGACAAGTTAGGGAGGGGGGAGAAAGAGAGTGACAAGGGAGGGGGGGAGGGGGGAGAAAGAGAGTGACAAGGGAGGGGGGAGGGGGGAGAAAGAGAGTGACAAGGGAGGGGGGGAGGGGGCAGAAAGAGAGTGACAAGGGAGGGGGGAGGGGGGAGAAAGAGAGTGACAAGGGAGGGGGGAGAAAGAGAGTGACAAGGGAGGGGGGGAGGGGGGAGAAAGAGAGTGACAAGGGAGGGAGAGAGGGAGGGGGGAGAAAGAGAGTGACCTTCCCTGCCCTTTGCGTACGCCGCGTGCCGTGACTTCACGCGGAGGCACTGGATCTTGGGTGAGTTCCCACACTTTTTTTCCCAGGACTTGACCCCTGCATAACTGTTTACATTTTCTGTTTACTTAGCCATTTGAGGGCTTTTCTTTGCGCTGTATTTTAAAGGCATCATTTAATTTACCAAAAAAAAAAAAAAACATGCTTTCATTTTGTTTTCTTACTGTGATTTTTTGGACCCTTAGAGGACTCAAAGGTGTAATTTTCTCATTGTTTATACTATAGACTGGAACACAATACTATTGCAGTGTAAGGGATTTTCACTGGTTGCATGGCTGCTTTAGCAGCTGATAAGAGTACCTGTCACAGCTTGGAGGTTGTTTGGTGTGACACTTTCGCTGCGCATGCTGGTTGCTGGTGGCAATGTGTTGTTGTATTTCATGCGTGAGTGCTTTCACTTTAAGGCTGTTGCCCTTCCTTTCTGGTGTGCACAGGGTTAAGGTGTGAGCAAGGTGGAGCTAGGTGTGGTCTCAGGTCTCTTCATATATTGTTGCTGTGAGATTGAGATCATTGTTATGTCTGCCTTTGTATGAGAAGGAGCTTGCTCCTTTCTTGGATGCTATCTCAGGGCCATCCAAGTTTGACATCGATGTCATCTGCGATGTCATCGCCTTGTCTTCCCTTTGTTTCTATTCCTTTACCTATCCTCACTTGTTTTGGGTATGGTGTGTGATGTACAGGATGTTTGTTGTATGTCATTTGGTTCCACGTATGGTCTATTTGGTGTCTGTAGTCCAGCATGGTTGTTTGACATTTCCCCTGTTTGTCTGTACCTCTGGAAGTGGGTCCCTAGGGTTCCCCGGAGGGGGAACTACAACTCAGGTAAGCAGCACTGTCTGGGTCCGCAATGCATCTTTCCGCATGGTGGTCCAGGCAGTACTACTGTTCCTGTGTTTGGTGTTTGTACTGAGTCCCGATTTGTGTGTTTGGGTTTAAGTGCTTTTCACAGGATTCAGTGGTTATGGTACGGACGACTTGTTCCTTTTAGTTGTTCTGGGCAGGTAAGTGACATTGTGGTCCTGTGGTCTGTTGTCAGTCTGCCATGGGACACTTACCTGTCGAGTTTGCCCTCTGCTTACTGTCTGCTCCTCTCCTTGCACCTAGGCCTGCTGGAGACTCCGGTTCATCCGTGTTGTGGTCGTCTCCTTTTCCTGACCTTTATCACAGGGATCATCAGGGTCATTTAGGGTCCGAGGTTTCGGCGCGTGAGCCCTCCTACCATCTGGGTCTGCTCATGCAGTTAGGAGGTGAGGGCGAGGATTAGGGATGCTATAGGAGGTGACTTGCTCCCTGTTCCCAGCATCCAGGCCTAGTTGCTTTCCTTAATTCCCTACATTGTACGGTGGGGGGTTTTCCCATTCCCCACCGTGACAGTACCACAATTGTGCCATGGGGGATAAGATCAGTGGACAGAGGGAGACCCTTCCTCTATCTAAGCATTTAGATGGCATGGTTGCTATTGACCACAGTATCTGGGAACATGAGATCCGCATTCTTCATCTTCCCTGCCCTTCACTGTTGTCTTCTGATATGTAAAATAGCGGGCGCTATTTTAAGCGCTTCTTCCTAAATGAATCACAAAAGTTTATAAGGGTTTTCCAAGATTTTATAAACTGATGACCTGGCCATGTGACCGATGAACATGTCATCGCTCGCCTAAAAAAGGCTGAGAGAAGGCTAAGGTTCTACTGGTTCTACTGTTGCCTTCTCAAACAGCTGATCGTCTAGGAACCTGGTTGTTGGACCCTTATGATCAGATACTGATGATCTATCCAGAGGATACGTCATCAGTATAAATGTTTCATAAAAACCCTTTAAATTTCACTGGATTCCAAAGTTTTTAGGAAATTTTTAACAATCTTGGTTCATTTAGAACCTATTTGTTAATTATTAATTATTTGTCTCCCTTATAGGCTGGCGTTTGCCAGTTTACTGTTAGAAAGAGAAATAAGCAGATAATGTCTGAATGCTACTGTACTTTCAGTAAATCCATCCAAAATGTTTATGGAGACCTTTTCTATTATTGGTAATAGATACTACAGTCGGAATGCATTGTTATGGAAATATATATACTTATTTTCTGTTATGAACAACATTTGTATTTCTTTATCTGCGTTATATATGATAATACTATGTTCTAGTTCTTAGGCCTGTGATGGCTAACCTCCGGTACAAAAAAAAAGAGACAATGGTGGCTCTCTCACTGTGCCACTTCTGGATTGGTGCACAACCCCTCAGCACTCCCAATTGCTGGTGCGTGAAATTGTATAAAACTTGAATAGGGGGTCACTCAAATATCAGGCAAAAACACAAGGTGATACGTATCCACACTCAGCTTTATATATTAATACATAAAATCTACAATATCAAATACAATTAAAACATATCGTAAAACACATGCAAAGTTGTTAGGATGTAAACCGCTAAGTCCCAATATCTGTAGATGCTATGACCGCAATTGGGGGAACAATGTCCCAAATAGAAATACTATCCAGATTGGTTCAAAATGTCATTCGGAGCTGAAAAACAAGATAATTCTTCCATCTACACTCTAGAAGGAGTGCTATTGAATTGTTAATTTGTTGTACGTTACTGCGTCTTTGTCCAGTAGTCACCGGTATAGTATTTGTGCTGGTTCTCCGGTTGGGTAAAGTCTCCCACTCCTCTATAGAAGGCGCAGCGATATAACAGCAACTTTCTGCTTTAACCTTCCAGGATCTATGTGGCGTCCCACGTGGTTCACTGCTTGGTCATGTGCTGCTGACGTCTTCTGGGCGGGAATTCAAATTGTCTGTACCCAAATATTTAGTAGGTTCGTACGTAACCAAAGTCTATACAGCTCCTGCTTCGATAATCCCTCACTGTTAATCCCAAAACAGTTAACATTGTTCCCCCAATTGCGGTCATAGCATCTACAGATTTTGGGACTTAGCGGTTTACATCCTAACAACTTTGCATGTGTTTTACGATATGTTTTAATTGTATTTGATATTGTAGATTTTATGTATTAATATATAAAGCTGAGTGTGGATACGTATCACCTTGTGTTTTTGCCTGATATTTGAGTGACCCCCTATTCAAGTTTCATATAACCTCCAGTACTCCAGCTGCGGTAAAACTATGACTCCCAAGATGTACACTTGCTTGGCTGTTCTCAGAACTCCGTAGAAATGAATGGAGCATGCTGGGAGTCATAGTTTCACCACAGCTGGTGTGCCGGAGGTTAGCCATCACTGTAATGGCGATGTTGACACTGCAGTGTACGCTATGTTTGGCGTATGCTCTAGGAAAGCTCCACAGAATGTAGTGATAAGGCCATTTAAAGTCGATGGATATCAAAAGTGTGTCTTTTTGACATCTGTATGGTACAGGGTTGCCAACCGTCAATAGATTCACAGACAGACCATAAAAACCGGGAGGGGGGAGATTTATCAAACTGGTGTAAAGTAGAAGTGGCTTAATTTCCCATAGTAACCAATTAGATTCCACTTTAACAGCTACTGGAATCTGATTGGTTGCTATGTGCAACTAAGCCAGTTCTACTTTACACCAGTTTGATAACTCTCCCCCAGGGCATTTTCTTCTGCCGTCTGTAACGTCCGACAGAAAATAGCCTGTCCATGAATCATCTTCCTGCCTTGCAGGCACCACCCTTGATGTACAGTAGGCCACAGGCCTCTTCCAGGCCAGCCTGCAGGCTAATGTTACAGTAGCTCTGTCAGATGGCATGCCACGTGATGATGTCATCACATTTGCGTGTTCTCCATGACGTGATATGGATAGAGTGTACTTAGGCTGCAGGCTGGCTAGAAGAGGCCTGATGGTTGCGGCCTACATAACGGAGAGTGGCATGAAGAAGGAATCAAGTAAGTCATTTTTCTATCCTTTTCACTTCTGAGCTAAAGACCACAGGGCACAATAGGGAGCTATCTAAACTACTGGGGGCACTATGGGGACAATCTGAACTCAAGGGGCACTATGGGGGGTATCTAAACTACTAGGGGCACTGTAAGGGCTATCTAAACTACTGGGGGCACTAGGGGGACTATATAAACTACTCGGGGCACTATAAGGGGCTATGAAAACTATCGGTAGCACTATATGGGGCTATTTAAACTATTGGTGGCCCTATAGAAGGCTATCTGAACTACTGAGGCACTATAGGGAGCTATCTAAACTACTGGGGGCTTTCTATACTACTGAGGCACTATAGGGAGCTATCTAAACTAATGGGGGTTTCCTAAACTATTAGGGCCACTATAAGGAATATCTAAACTACTGGGGGCACTATGGGGAGAATTTAAACTATTGGGGGCACTATAGGGGGCTATCTAAACTATTTGGGGCACTATAGGGGGCTATATAAACTACTTGTGGCTATCTAAACTACTGGGGGCACTATAGGGGGCTATATAAACAACTAGGGGCACTATAGGGGGGCTATCTAAACTACTGGGAGCATTATAGGGGGCTATTTAAACTACTGGAGGCACTATAAGGGGATATCTGAACTACTGGGGGCCCTAAAGGGGGCTATCTGAACTACTGAGGCACTATAGGGGGCTATCTAAAGTACTTGGGGCTATCTAAACTACTGGTAGCACTCTGGTAGCTACCTGGTCCAGTATATGGGCAATCTAAACTACTGGGTGCACTATAGGGGGCTATCTAATCTACTGAAGGCACTATAGGGGGCTATCTGTCACGGAAGGTGTACAGAAAACTAGAAGACACAAAATGAACATCCGACTGACTGGATCCAAAACTAAGGAACCAAAGGGAGAGCCCTGCAACAGACCTGGCTCTCTCCCTAACTGCTCAGCCTATGCAAAAATCTCAATGGTAGATGATCGCATATCCTCGTTCCTCGACTGTATAACACCTGAACACCCTATAACAGTGAGGGGACACGACCACCGGCTCCCTACACTTGATACAGAGGGAGTCAGGGTCACCTGGGATCCAGCAAACAGAAAAACACAAATGAATGAACAAAACTTATCTTTCGAAGACTCAGTAGTAGCATCCAGCATGCACACACTCCAGGAAGTCAGCCACCACTGCAACAGTCCATTGTCATATATTTAGGCCCAGCACCCAGGCAGAGGAGAGAGGTCCCGTAACAGAGAATCTGTCTTCATGTCAGCAGAGAATCAGTCTGCATGTCATAGCAGAGAATCAGGCTTCACATCAGCCACCACGGCAACAGTCCATTGTCATATATTTAGGCCCAGCACCCAGGCAGAGGAGAGAGGTCCCGTAACAGACAATCTGGCTTCATATCAGCAGAGAATCAGTCTGCATGTCATTGCAGAGAATCAGGCTTCACGTCAGCCACCACTGCAACAGTCCATTGTCATATATTTAGGCCCAGCACCCAGGCAGAGGAGAGAGGTCCCGTAACAGAGAATCTGGCTTCATGTCAGCAGAGAATCAGTCTGCAGGTCATAGCAGAGAATCAGGCTTCACGTCAGCCACCACTGCAAAAGTCCATTGTCATATATTTAGGCCCAGCACCCAGGCAGAGGAGAGAGGTCCCGTAACAGAGAATCTGTCTTCATGTCAGCAGAGAATCAGTCTGCATGTCATAGCAGAGAATCAGGCTTCACTTCAGCCACCACTGCAACAGTCCATTGTCATATATTTAGGCCCAGCACCCAGGCAGAGGAGAGAGGTCCCGTAACAGAGAATCTGTCTTCATGTCAGCAGAGAATCAGTCTGCATGTCATAGCAGAGAATCAGGCTTCACGTCAGCCACCACTGCAACAGTCCATTGTCAATATTTAGGCCCAGCACCCAGGCAGAGGAGAGAGGTCCCGTAACAGAGAATCTGTCTTCATGTCAGCAGAGAATCAGTCTGCATGTCATAGCAGAGAATCAGGCTTCACGTCAGCCACCACTGTAACAGTCCATTGTCATATATTTAGGCCCAGCACCCAGGCAGAGGAGAGAGGTCCCGTAACAGAGAATCTGTCTTCATGTCAGCAGAGAATCAGTCTGCATGTCATTGCAGAGAATCAGGCTTCACGTCAGCCACCACTGCAACAGTCCATTGTCATATATTTAGGCCCAGCACCCAGGCAGAGGAGAGAGGTCCCGTAACAGAGAATCTGTCTTCATGTCAGCAGAGAATCAGTCTGCATGTCATTAGCAGAGAATCAGGCTTCACGTCAGCCACCACTGCAACAGTCCATTGTCATATATTTAGGCCCAGCACCCAGGCAGAGGAGAGAGGTCCCGTAACAGAGAATCTGGCTTCATGTCAGCAGAGAATCAGTCTGCATGTCATAGCAGAGAATCAGGCTTCACGTCAGCCACCACTGCAACAGTCCATTGTCAATATTTAGGCCCAGCACCCAGGCAGAGGAGAGAGGTCCCGTAACAGAGAATCTGTCTTCATGTCAGCAGAGAATCAGTCTGCATGTCATAGCAGAGAATCAGGCTTCACGTCAGCCACCACTGTAACAGTCCATTGTCATATATTTAGGCCCAGCACCCAGGCAGAGGAGAGAGGTCCCGTAACAGAGAATCTGTCTTCATGTCAGCAGAGAATCAGTCTGCATGTCATAGCAGAGAATCAGGCTTCACGTCAGCCACCACTGCAACAGTCCATTGTCATATATTTAGGCCCAGCACCCAGGCAGAGGAGAGAGGTCCCGTAACAGAGAATCTGGCTTCATGTCAGCAGAGAATCAGTCTGCAGGTCATAGCAGAGAATCAGGCTTCACTGTCAGCCACCACTGCAACAGTCCATTGTCATATATTTAGGCCCAGCACCCAGGCAGAGGAGAGAGGTCCCGTAACAGAGAATCTGTCTTCATGTCAGCAGAGAATCAGTCTGCATGTCATAGCAGAGAATCAGGCTTCACGTCAGCCACCACTGCAACAGTCCATTGTCATATATTTAGGCCCAGCACCCAGGCAGAGGAGAGAGGTCCCGTAACAGAGAATCTGGCTTCATGTCAGCAGAGAATCAGTCTGCAGGTCATAGCAGAGAATCAGGCTTCATGTCAGCCAACACTGCAACAGTCCATTGTCATATATTTAGGCCCAGCACCCAGGCAGAGGAGAGAGGTCCCGTAACAGAGAATCTGGCTTCATGTCAGCAGACAATCAGTCTGCATGTCATATCAGAGAATCAGGCTTCATGTCAGCCAACACTGCAACAGTCCATTGTCATATATTTAGGCCCAGCACCCAGGCAGAGGAGAGAGGTCCCGTAACAGAGAATCTGTCTTCATGTCAGCAGAGAATCAGTCTGCATGTCATAGCAGAGAATCAGGCTTCACGTCAGCCACCACTGCAACAGTCCATTGTCATATATTTAGGCCCAGCACCCAGGCAGAGGAGAGAGGTCCCGTAACAGAGAATCTGTCTTCATGTCAGCAGAGAATCAGTCTGCATGTCATAGCAGAGAATCAGGCTTCACGTCAGCCACCACTGCAACAGTCCATTGTCATATATTTAGACCCAGCACCCAGGCAGAGGAGAGAGGTCCCGTAACAGAGAATCTGGCTTCATGTCAGCAGACAATCAGTCTGCATGTCATATCAGAGAATCAGGCTTCACGTCAGCCACCACTGCAACAGTCCATTGTCATATATTTAGGCCCAGCACCCAGGCAGAGGAGAGAGGTCCCGTAACAGAGAATCTGGCTTCATGTCAGCAGAGAATCAGTCTGCATGTCATAGCAGAGAATCAGGCTTCACGTCAGCCACCACTGCAACAGTCCATTGTCATATATTTAGGCCCAGCACCCAGGCAGAGGAGAGAGGTCCCGTAACAGAGAATCTGTCTTCATGTCAGCAGAGAATAAGTCTGCATGTCATAGCAGAGAATCAGGCTTCACGTCACCCAACATTGGAACAGTCCATTGGCATATATTTAGGCCCAGGCACCCAGGCAGAGGAGAGAGGTCCCGTAACAGAGAATCTGGCTTCATGTCAGCAGAGAATCAGTCTGCATGTCATAGCAGAGAATCAGGCTTCCACGTCAGCCACCACTGCAACAGTCCATTGTATATATTTAGGCCCAGCACCCAGGCAGAGGAGAGAGGTCCCGTAACAGAGAATCTGTCTTCATGTCAGCAGAGAATCAGTCTGCATGTCATAGCAGAGAATCAGGCTTCACTTCAGCCACCACTGCAACAGTCCATTGTCATATATTTAGGCCCAGCACCCAGGCAGAGGAGAGAGGTCCCGTAACAGAGAATCTGGCTTCATGTCAGCAGAGAATCAGTCTGCATGTCATAGCAGAGAATCAGGCTTCACGTCACCCAACATTGGAACAGTCCATTGGCATATATTTAGGCCCAGCACCCAGGCAGAGGAGAGAGGTCCCGTAACAGAGAATCTGGCTTCATATCAGCAGAGAATCAGTCTGCATGTCATAGCAGAGAATCAGGCTTCACGTCACCCAACACTGGAACAGTCCATTGGCATATATTTAGGCCCAGGCACCCAGGCAGAGGAGAGAGGTCCCGTAACAGAGAATCCTGTCTTCATGTCAGCAGAGAATCAGTCTGCATGTCATAGCAGAGAATCAGGCTTCACGTCAGCCACCACTGCAACAGTCCATTGTCATATATTTAGGCCCAGCACCCAGGCAGAGGAGAGAGGTCCCGTAACAGAGAATCTGTCTTCATGTCAGCAGAGAATCAGTCTGCATGTCATAGCAGAGAATCAGGCTTCACGTCAGCCACCACTGCAACAGTCCATTGTCATATATTTAGGCCCAGCACCCAGGCAGAGGAGAGAGGTCCCGTAACAGAGAATCTGTCTTCATGTCAGCAGAGAATCAGTCTGCATGTCATAGCAGAGAATCAGGCTTCACGTCAGCCACCACTGCAACAGTCCATTGTCATATATTTAGGCCCAGCACCCAGGCAGAGGAGAGAGGTCCCGTAACAGAGAATCTGTCTTCATGTCAGCAGAGAATCAGTCTGCATGTCATAGCAGAGAATCAGGCTTCACTTCAGCCACCACTGCAACAGTCCATTGTCATATATTTAGGCCCAGCACCCAGGCAGAGGAGAGAGGTCCCGTAACAGAGAATCTGTCTTCATGTCAGCAGAGAATCAGTCTGCATGTCATAGCAGAGAATCAGGCTTCACGTCAGCCACCACTGCAACAGTCCATTGTCATATATTTAGGCCCAGCACCCAGGCAGAGGAGAGAGGTCCCGTAACAGAGAATCTGTCTTCATGTCAGCAGAGAATCAGTCTGCATGTCATAGCAGAGAATCAGGCTTCACGTCAGCCACCACTGCAACAGTCCATTGTCATATATTTAGGCCCAGCACCCAGGCAGAGGAGAGAGGTCCCGTAACAGAGAATCTGGCTTCATGTCAGCAGAGAATCAGTCTGCATGTCATAGCAGAGAATCAGGCTTCACGTCACCCAACATTGGAACAGTCCATTGGCATATATTTAGGCCCAGCACCCAGGCAGAGGAGAGAGGTCCCGTAACAGAGAATCTGGCTTCATATCAGCAGAGAATCAGTCTGCATGTCATAGCAGAGAATCAGGCTTCACGTCACCCAACATTGGAACAGTCCATTGGCATATATTTAGGCCCAGGCACCCAGGCAGAGGAGAGAGGTCCCGTAACAGAGAACCTGTCTTCATGTCAGCAGAGAATCAGTCTGCATGTCATAGCAGAGAATCAGGCTTCACGTCAGCCACCACTGCAACAGTCCATTGTCATATATTTAGGCCCAGCACCCAGGCAGAGGAGAGAGGTCCCGTAACAGAGAATCTGTCTTCATGTCAGCAGAGAATCAGTCTGCATGTCATAGCAGAGAATCAGGCTTCACGTCAGCCACCACTGCAACAGTCCATTGTCATATATTTAGGCCCAGCACCCAGGCAGAGGAGAGAGGTCCCGTAACAGAGAATCTGTCTTCATGTCAGCAGAGAATCAGTCTGCATGTCATAGCAGAGAATCAGGCTTCACGTCAGCCACCACTGCAACAGTCCATTGTCATATATTTAGGCCCAGCACCCAGGCAGAGGAGAGAGGTCCCGTAACAGAGAATCTGTCTTCATGTCAGCAGAGAATCAGTCTGCATGTCATAGCAGAGAATCAGGCTTCACGTCAGCCAGCACTGCAACAGTCCATTGTCATATATTTAGGCCCAGCACCCAGGCAGAGGAGAGAGGTCCCGTAACAGAGAATCTGTCTTCATGTCAGCAGAGAATCAGTCTGCATGTCATAGCAGAGAATCAGGCTTCACTTCAGCCACCACTGCAACAGTCCATTGTCATATATTTAGGCCCAGCACCCAGGCAGAGGAGAGAGGTCCCGTAACAGAGAATCTGTCTTCATGTCAGCAGAGAATCAGTCTGCATGTCATAGCAGAGAATCAGGCTTCACGTCAGCCACCACTGCAACAGTCCATTGTCATATATTTAGGCCCAGCACCCAGGCAGAGGAGAGAGGTCCCGTAACAGAGAATCTGGCTTCATGTCAGCAGAGAATCAGTCTGCAGGTCATAGCAGAGAATCAGGCTTCACGTCAGCCACCACTGCAACAGTCCATTGTCAAATATTTAGGCCCAGCACCCAGGCAGAGGAGAGAGGTCCCGTAACAGAGAATCTGTCTTCATGTCAGCAGAGAATCAGTCTGCATGTCATAGCAGAGAATCAGGCTTCACGTCAGCCACCACTGTAACAGTCCATTGTCATATATTTAGGCCCAGCACCCAGGCAGAGGAGAGAGGTCCCGTAACAGAGAATCTGTCTTCATGTCAGCAGAGAATCAGTCTGCATGTCATAGCAGAGAATCAGGCTTCACGTCAGCCACCACTGCAACAGTCCATTGTCATATATTTAGGCCCAGCACCCAGGCAGAGGAGAGAGGTCCCGTAACAGAGAATCTGTCTTCATGTCAGCAGAGGATCAGTCTGCATGTCATAGCAGAGAATCAGGCTTCACGTCAGCCACCACTGCAACAGTCCATTGTCATATATTTAGGCCCAGCACCCAGGCAGAGGAGAGAGGTCCCGTAACAGAGAATCTGGCTTCATGTCAGCAGAGAATCAGTCTGCAGGTCATAGCAGAGAATCAGGCTTCACGTCAGCCACCACTGTAACAGTCCATTGTCATATATTTAGGCCCAGCACCCAGGCAGAGGAGAGAGGTCCCGTAACAGAGAATCTGTCTTCATGTCAGCAGAGAATAAGTCTGCATGTCATAGCAGAGAATCAGGCTTCACGTCACCCAACATTGGAACAGTCCATTGGCATATATTTAGGCCCAGGCACCCAGGCAGAGGAGAGAGGTCCCGTAACAGAGAATCTGTCTTCATGTCAGCAGAGAATCAGTCTGCATGTCATAGCAGAGAATCAGGCTCCACGTCAGCCACCACTGCAACAGTCCATTGTTATATATTTAGGCCCAGCACCCAGGCAGAGGAGAGAGGTCCCGTAACAGAGAATCTGGCTTCATGTCAGCAGAGAATCAGTCTGCAGGTCATAGCAGAGAATCAGGCTTCACGTCAGCCACCACTGCAACAGTCCATTGTCATATATTTAGGCCCAGCACCCAGGCAGAGGAGAGAGGTCCCGTAACAGAGAATCTATCTTCATGTCAGCAGAGAATCAGTCTGCATGTTATAGCAGAGAATCAGGCTTCACGTCAGCCACCACTGCAACAATCCATTGTCATATATTTAGGCCCAGCACCCAGGCAGAGGAGAGAGGTCCCGTAACAGAGAATCTGGCTTCATGTCAGCAGAGAATCAGTCTGCATGTCATAGCAGAGAATCAGGCTTCACGTCAGCCACCACTGCAACAGTCCATTGTCATATATTTAGGCCCAGCACCCAGGCAGAGGAGAGAGGTCCCGTAACAGAGAATCTGGCTTCATGTCAGCAGAGAATCAGTCTGCATGTCATAGCAGAGAATCAGGCTTCACGTCACCCAACATTGGAACAGTCCATTGGCATATATTTAGGCCCAGCACCCAGGCAGAGGAGAGAGGTCCCGTAACAGAGAATCTGGCTTCATATCAGCAGAGAATCAGTCTGCATGTCATAGCAGAGAATCAGGCTTCACGTCAGCCCAACATTGGAACAGTCCATTGGCATATATTTAGGCCCAGGCACCCAGGCAGAGGAGAGAGGTCCCGTAACAGAGAATCCTGTCTTCATGTCAGCAGAGAATCAGTCTGCATGTCATAGCAGAGAATCAGGCTTCACGTCAGCCACCACTGCAACAGTCCATTGTCATATATTTAGGCCCAGCACCCAGGCAGAGGAGAGAGGTCCCGTAACAGAGAATCTGTCTTCATGTCAGCAGAGAATCAGTCTGCATGTCATAGCAGAGAATCAGGCTTCACGTCAGCCACCACTGCAACAGTCCATTGTCATATATTTAGGCCCAGCACCCAGGCAGAGGAGAGAGGTCCCGTAACAGAGAATCTGTCTTCATGTCAGCAGAGAATCAGTCTGCATGTCATAGCAGAGAATCAGGCTTCACGTCAGCCACCACTGCAACAGTCCATTGTCATATATTTAGGCCCAGCACCCAGGCAGAGGAGAGAGGTCCCGTAACAGAGAATCTGTCTTCATGTCAGCAGAGAATCAGTCTGCATGTCATAGCAGAGAATCAGGCTTCACGTCAGCCACCACTGCAACAGTCCATTGTCATATATTTAGGCCCAGCACCCAGGCAGAGGAGAGAGGTCCCGTAACAGAGAATCTGTCTTCATGTCAGCAGAGAATCAGTCTGCATGTCATTGCAGAGAATCAGGCTTCACGTCAGCCACCACTGCAACAGTCCATTGTCATATATTTAGACCCAGCACCCAGGCAGAGGAGAGAGGTCCCGTAACAGAGAATCTGGCTTCATGTCAGCAGACAATCAGTCTGCATGTCATAGCAGAGAATCAGGCTTCACGTCAGCCACCACTGCAACAGTCCATTGTCATATATTTAGGCCCAGCACCCAGGCAGAGGAGAGAGGTCCCGTAACAGAGAATCTGGCTTCATGTCAGCAGAGAATCAGTCTGCATGTCATAGCAGAGAATCAGGCTTCACGTCACCCAACATTGGAACAGTCCATTGGCATATATTTAGGCCCAGTACCCAGGCAGAGGAGAGAGGTCCCGTAACAGAGAATCTGGCTTCATGTTAGCAGAGAATCAGTCTGCATGTCATAGCAGAGAATCAGGCTTCACGTCACCCAACATTGGAACAGTCCATTGGCATATATTTAGGCCAAGGCACCCAGGCAGAGGAGAGAGGTCCCGTAACAACTTTGGGTAGCCTCGCAATATAATGGTAAAATGAAAATAAAAATAGGATTGAATGAGGAAGTGCCCTGGAGTACAATAATATATGGTTAAGGGGAGGTAGTTAATGTCTAATCTGCACAAGGGATGGACAGGTCCTGTGGGATCCATGCCTGGTTAATTTTTATGAACGTCAGCTTGTCCACATTGGCTGTAGACAGGCGGCTGCGTTTGTCTGTAATGACGCCCCCTGCCGTGCTGAATACACGTTCAGACAAAACGCTGGCTGCCGGGCAGGCCAGCACCTCCAAGGCATAAAAGGCTAGCTCTGGCCACGTGGACAATTTAGAGACCCAGAAGTTGAATGGGGCCGAACCATCAGTCAGTACGTGGAGGGGTGTGCACACGTACTGTTCCACCATGTTAGTGAAATGTTGCCTCCTGCTAACACGTTGCGTATCAGGTGGTGGTGCAGTTAGCTGTGGCGTGTTGACAAAACTTTTCCACATCTCTGCCATGCTAACCCTGCCCTCAGAGGAGCTGGCCGTGACACAGCTGCCTTGGCGACCTCTTGCTCCTCCTCTGCCTTGGCCTTGGGCTTCCACTTGTTCCCCTGTGACATTTGGGAATGCTCTCAGTAGCGCGTCTACCAATGTGCGCTTGTACTCGCGCATCTTCCTATCACGCTCCAGTGCAGGAAGTAAGGTGGGCACATTGTCTTTGTACCGTGGATCCAGCAGGGTGGCAACCCAGTAGTCCGCACACGTTAAAATGTGGGCAACTCTGCTGTCGTTGCGCAGGCACTGCAGCATTTAGTCGCTCATGTGTGCCAGGCTGCCCAGGGGTAAGGACAAGCTGTCCTCTGTGGGAGGCGTATCGTCATCGTCCTGCCTTTCCCCCCAGCCACGCACCAGTGATGGGCCCGAGCTGCGTTGGGTGCCACCCCGCTGTGACCATGGTTCATCCTCCTCCACCTCCTCCTCATCCTCGTCCTCCTCGTCCTCCAGTAGTGGGCCCTGGCTGGCCACATTTGTACCTGGCCTCTGCTGTTGCAAAAAACCTCCCTCTGAGTCACTTCGAAGAGACTGGCCTGAAAGTGCTAAAAATGACCCCTCTTCCTCCTCCTCCTCCTGGGCCACCTCCTCTTCCATTATCGCCCTAAGTGTTTTCTCAAGGAGACATAGAATTGGTATTGTAACGCTGATAACGGCGTCATCGCCACTGGCCATGTTGGTGGAGTACTCGAAACAGCGCAACAGGGCACACAGGTCTCGCATGGAGGCCCAGTCATTGGTGGTGAAGTGGTGCTGTTCCGCAGTGCGACTGACCCGTGCGTGCTGCAGCTGAAACTCAACTATGGCCTGCTGCTGCTCGCACAGTCTGTCCAGCATGTGCAAGGTGGAGTTCCACCTGGTGGGCACGTCGCATATGAGGCGGTGAGCGGGAAGGCCGAAGTTACGCTGTAGCGCAGACAGGCGAGCAGCGGCAGGATGTGAACGCCGGAAGCGCGAACAGACGGCCCGCACTTTATGCAGCAGCTCTGACATGTCGGGGTAGTTGTGAATGAACTTCTGCACCACCAAATTCAGCACATGCGCCAGGCAAGGGATGTGCGTCAAACCGGCTAGTCCCAGAGCTGCAACGAGATTTCGCCCATTATCGCACACCACCAGGCCGGGCTTGAGGCTCACCGGCAACAACCACTCGTCGGTCTGTTGTTCTATACCACGCCACAACTCCTGTGCGGTGTGGGGCCTGTCCCCCAAACATATGAGTTTCAGAATGGCCTGCTGACGTTTACCCCGGGCTGTGCTGAAGTTGGTGGTGAAGGTGTGTGGCTGACTGGATGAGCAGGAAGGATGTGCGCCAAACAGCTCTCCGCCTGGGGCCCAGCTGCCACTACATTTACCCAGTGTGCAGTTAGGGAGATATAGCGTCCCTGGCCGTGCTTACTGGTCCACGTATCTGTGGTTAGGTGGACCTTGCTACAGATGGCGTTGCGCAGTGCACACTTGATTTTATCGGATACTTGGTTGTGCAGGGAAGGCACGGCTCTCTTGGAGAAGTAGTGCCGGCTGGGAACAACATACTGTGGGACAGCAAGCGACATGAGCTGTTTAAAGCTGTCTGTGTCCACCAGCCTAAATGACAGCATTTCATAGGCCAGTAGTTTTGAAATGCTGGCATTCAGGGCCAGGGATCGAGGGTGGCTAGGTGGGAATTTACGCTTTCTCTCAAATGTTTGTGAGATGGAGAGCTGAACGCTGCCGTGTGACATGGTTGAGATGCTTGGTGACCGAGGTGGTGGTGTTGGTGGTACATCCCCTGTTTGCTGGGCGGCAGGTGCCAACGTTCCTCCAGAGGCGGAGGAAGAGACCGAGGCGGCAGCAGCAGAAGAGGCCGAGGCGGCAGCAGCAGAAGAGGCCGAGGCGGCAGCAGCAGAAGAGGTAGCAGGGGGAGCCTGAGTGACTTCCTTGTTTTTAAGGTGTTTACTCCACTGCAGTTCATGCTTTGCATGCAGGTGCCTGGTGATGCAGGTTGTGCTAAGGTTCAGAACGTTAATGCCTCGCTTCAGGCTCTGATGGCACAGTGCGCAAACCACTCGGGTCTTGTCGTCAGCACATTGTTTGAAGAAGTGCCATGCCAGGGAACTCCTTGAAGGAACTCCTTACGCTGTTGGCTCGGTCTCACCACTGCCTCTTCCTCCGAACTGTGAAAGTCAGTGGCACGACCTTCATTCCATGTGGGGTCTAGGACCTCATCGTCCCCTGCATCGTCTTCCACCCAGTCTTCCTCCCTGACCTCCTGTTCAGTCTGCACACTGCAAAAAGACGCAGCAGTTGGCACCTGTGTTTCGTCATCATCAGAGATGTGCTGAGGTGGTATTCCCATGTCCTCATCATCAGGAAACATAAGTGGTTGTGCGTCAGTGCATTCTATGTCTTCCACCGGTGGGGAAGGGCTAGGTGGATGCCCTTGGGAAACCCTGCCAGCGGAGTCTTCAAACAGCATAAGAGACTGCTGCATAACTTGAGGCTCAGACAGTTTCCCTGGTATGCATGGGGGTGATGTGACAGACTGATGGGCTTGGTTTTCAGGCGCCATCTGTGCGCTTTCTGCAGAAGACTGGGTGGGAGATAATGTGAACGTGCTGGATCCACTGTCGGCCACCCAATTGACTAATGCCTGTACCTGCTCAGGCCTTACCATCCTTAGAACGGCGTTGGGCCCCACCATATATCGCTGTAAATTCTGGCGGCTACTGGGACCTGAGGTAGTTGATACACTAGGACGTGTGGATGTGGCAGAACGGCCACGTCCTCTTCCAGCACCAGAGGGTCCACTAACACCACCACGACCATGTCCGCGTCCCTTACTAGATGTTTTCCTCATTGTTATCGTTCACCACAACAGCAAAAATATTATTTGGCCCAATGTATTGAATTCAAATTCAGGCCTTTTTTTACAGACACCTAACACTATCTGGCTATCTATTTAGGTACCGTATTACACTAATACAGGCACAGCAGTAACCACAGATTTAGCTGAATATAAATTTGAGGCCTAGTATTTAGGCGCTGGGTGACAGGTATACGTTTACGGACAGAATTCGACTTGGAAATGCACAGTAGCGTGTGTGTGTGTGAAGTTATTCAGAATGACCCTATGTGCACCTTGAATCTTATATACCCTTTTAGGGATAGATTTCAAATAGCTCTGATACAGCAGAAACCACTAAATTAGGAAATTGCTAAATTGGGAATTGTATTTCAACCCAGAACAAAAAATGTGCTTTGACGGACACTAAATATCTTGACCAGCCACAACAGTACAGCAGTAATGACAGATTTAGCTGGATATAAATTTGAGGCCTAGTATTTAGGTGCTGGGTGACAGGTATAGGTTTACTGACAGAATTCGACTTGGAAATGCACAGTAGCGTGTGTGTGAAGTTATTCAGAATGACCCTATGTGCACCTTGAATCTTATATACCCTTTTAGGGATAGATTTAAAATAGCTCTGATACAGCAGAAACCACTAAATTAGGAAATTGCTAAATTGGGAATTGTATTTCAACCTAGAACAAAAAATGTGCTTTGACGGACACTAAATAACTTGGCCAGCCACAACAGTACAGCAGTAACGACAGATTTAGCTGGATATAAATTTGAGGCCTAGTATTTAGGCGCTGGGTAACAGGTATAGGTTTACTGACAGAATTAGACTGGGATATGGCCAAAAAATAACCACACTATTGATGGTTAAATGCACTTGGTGGGACAGCTTGACCAACCACACTATTGAGGGTTAAATGCACTTGGTGACAGGCTCAGCTTGCCCCTGTTGTAGTATATGGCCAAAAAATAACCAGACTATTGCTGGTTAAATGCACTTGGTGTGACAGCTTGACCCTGATGTAGGATTTAGCCAAAAAACAACCACACCATTGAGGGTTAAATGCACTTGGTGACAGGCGCAGCTTGCCCCTGATGTAGTATATGGCCAAAAAATAACCAGACTATTGCTGGTTAAATGCACTTGGTGTGACAGCTTCACCCTAATGTAGGATTTAGCCCAAAAACAACCACACCATTGAGGGTTAAATGCACTTGGTGGCAGCTTGTGCTGGCACACCACAAGACACAAAATGGCCGCCGATCACCCCAGAAAAAAGTGACTGAAAAACGCTCTGGGCAGCCTAAAAACAGTGAGCAATTCAATAGCAGCAGTTCAATCCTCCACAGCTGCAGATCGATCTCTGAATGAAGTCCTTTGGAGGAGTTAATCACTGCCTAATCTCGCCCTAACGTGGCAGCTGCAACCTCTCCCTATGCTGATCAGAGCAGAGTGACGGGCGGCGCTATGTGACTCCAGCTTATATAGAGGCTGGGTCACATGGTGCTCTGGCCAATCACAGCCAGGCCAATAGTAGGCATGGCTGTGACGGCCTCTTGGGGCAAGTACTATGACGCTTGTTGATTGGCTGCTTTGCAGCCTTTCAAAAAGCGCCAAGAAAGCGACGAACACCGAACCCGGACTTTTACGAAAATGTCCGGGTTCGGGTCCGTGTCACGGACACCCCAAAATTCGGTACGAACCCGAACTATACAGTTCGGGTTCGCTCATCCCTAATGGTGACCCCTTCTATCTGGGTCCCCTTATCTGTCTGTTAGTGACCGGTGATAGCCCATCACAGTATGAGGTCCCTCTCACTTTCACCAGTATCTGTTTATCCCTTATTTGTTTCTCTCCCCTTTCAATAATAGGTACTGTAGCTAGTGATAATTTACAGACGTGGACAAAATTGTTGGTACCCTTTGGTCAATGAAAGAAAAAGTCACAATGGTCACAGAAATAACTTTAATCTGACAAAAGTAATAATAAATTAAAATTCTATAAATGTTAACCAATGAAAGTCAGACATTGTTTTTCAACCATGCTTCAACAGAATTATGTAAAAAAATAAACTCATGAAACAGGCATGGACAAAAATGATGGTACCCCTAGAAAACACAGAACATAATGTGACCAAAGGGACATGTTAATTCAAGGTGTGTCCACTAATTAGCATCACAGGTGTCTACAACCTTGTAATCAGTCATTGGGCCTATATATATGGCTCCAGGTAATCACTGTGTTGTTTGGTGATATGGTGTGTACCACACTCGACATGGACCAGAGGAAGCAAAGGAAAGAGCTGTCTCAAGAGATCAGAAAGAAAATTATAGACAAGCATGTTAAAGGTAAAGGCTATAAGACCATCTCCAAGCAACTAGATGTTCCCGTGAGTACAGTTGCACATATTATTCATAAGTTTAAGATCCATGGGACTGTAGCCAACCTCCCTGGACGTGGCCGCAGGAGGAAAATTGATGACAAATCTAAGAGACGGATAATCCGAATGGTAACAAAAGAGCCTAGAAAGACTTCTAAAGAGATTCAAGGTGAACTTCATGCTCAAGGAACATCAGTGTCAGATCGCACCATCCGTCGTTGTTTGAGCCAAAGTGGACTACATGGGAGACGACCAAGGAGGACACCATTGTTGAAAACGAATCATAAAAAAGCAAGACTGGAATATGCCAAACTACATGTTGACAAGCCACAAAGCTTCTGGGAGAATGTCCTGTGGACAGATGAGACAAAAATCGAAGTTTTTGCCAAGGCACATCAGCTGTATGTTCACAGACGAAAAAATGAAGCATATCAAGAAAAGAACACTGTCCCTACTGTGAAACATGGAGGAGGCTCTGTTATGTTCTGGGGCTGCTTTGCTGCGTCTGGCACAGGGTGTCTTGAATCTGTGCAGGGTACAATGAAATCTCAAGACTATCAAGGAATTCTAGAGAGAAATGTACTAGCCAGTGTCAGAAAGCTTGGTCTCAGTCGCAGGTCATGGGTCTTGCAACAGGACAATGACCCAAAACACACCGCTAAAAACACCCAAGAATGGCTAAGAGGAAAAAATTGGACTATTCTAAAGTGGCCTTCTATGAGCCCTGACCTCAATCCTATTGAGCATCTTTGGAAGGAGCTGAAACATGCAGTCTGGAAAAGGCACCCTTCAAACCGGACACAACTGGAGCAGTTTGCTCATGAGGAGTGGGCCAAAATACCTGCTGAGAGGTGCAGATGTCTCATTGACAGTTACAGGAAGCGTTTGATTGCAGTGATTGCCTCAAAAGGTTGCGCAACAAAATATTAAGTTAGGGGTACCATCATTTTTGTCCATGCCTGTTTCATGAGTTTATTTTTTTACATAATTCTGTTGAAGCATGGTTGAAAAACAATGTCTGACTTTCATTGGTTAACATTTATAGAATTTTAATTTATTATTACTTTTGTCAGATTAAAGTTATTTCTGTGACCATTGTGACTTTTTCTTTCATTGACCAAAGGGTACCAACAATTTTGTCCACGTCTGTATATACACCAATTACATAACCACTAAACACACACAATAGTATTTCTGGGGTCGATTATAAGTATCTTCTGGAGGCACATAGTATATATTTCTAATGGCCCTCTTTCTGACCTCTGTGCCTTTTCTTCTCCCTAATCGGAGCTTTGCGTTCCACACGTGCGTTCCGAATACCGGAAGTTAAATTTTATGACATGCCAGTATGAATTGTCAGAAATCTCCTAAAATGACAGTTACCCTTTAAAAAAACAGAAAGAATAACCATGACATCTGTGCTGAGTTTTATGAAGTGTAGCATTTGATCATAGTTACATAGTTGCAAAGTTAATACGGTTGAAAAAAGACATAAGTCCATCAATTTCAACCAAGGGATAGGTGGGGACGCGAACCCTAGAAAGAAGTGAAACTCAGATTTCTACATGTTTTCATAAGCATTAATGTAATTTACTTTTAAGAATTCATCTAAACCATTTTAAAAACTGTCTACTGTTCCTGCTGTGACCACGTCCTTAGGAAGTCTATTCCACAAATTCACAGTTCTTACAGTAAAGAAGCCTTGACGCTCCAGCAGTGCCCCCTTGTCTTTGGAGGCCATTTTATATGGAACAACTTTTCACCATATTTTTTGAATGGCCCAGTTATAACGTCTATTCGAGACAGTATCAAAAGCCTTTGCAAAATCCAGAAACACTACATCCACAGCCGCCCCTTTGTCTAGGCTACTACTCACCTCCTCATAAAAACAAATCAGGTTAGTCTGACAACTTCTGTCCTTGCTAAACCCATGTTGGCAGGGGTGGAATGGCCATAGACCTTACAGGGAAATTTGCCAGTGGGTCGATGCCCAGGGGGCCGCCTGGGCCCTCCTCACGGTCAGCCAGTGGAAGTTTTTGGGAATGCATTTTGTCCTGCTGGCAGTATTTTCTGATGGACTGTGGTATTTGGCTGTGTTGGGGTGGTATAATGTGCCACAATATGGTATTGCCGGCCCTGCCTTCCATCAATTTTGACCAGACTACAAATCGGGGCCACTTTTAGTATTTTTTCCAGGGCCACTTTAAGTTCCCAGTCCGCCCCTGCATGTTGGTTATAACTTACAATATTAATTACAGTCACATACTCCTGTATATAGTTCCTTAAGAGTCCTTCAAACATTTTTCCCACACAAAGTTAAACTAACTGGTCTATAATTACCTGTGGAGGACCTATATCCTTTTTTTAACATGGGCACCACATTTGCCTTGTGCCAATCACTTTGCACTGTACCAGTACCTAGAAAATCTTAAAAAATTATAAACAGGGGCACAGCAATGACTGAACTGAGCTCCTTAAGCACTCTTGGGTGTAATCCATCTGGACCTGGAGCCTTGTTCACATTTACCTTATTTAACTTCTCTTGAAAAATATCTACAGTTAGCCAATTGAGTATATTACTGGATGTACTAACAGCCCCGGCACCACAGATATCAGCTCCTTTTATATATACAGAGCTTAAAAAACCATTTAGTAACTCTGCCTTTTCCTTATCTTCAGTGACTAACCCCCCTTTACCATTATTTAGGGGATTCTACCTGCCTTGGTTTTTTAGCATTTATATTTTTTTTTAAAAAATTGGCATTTGTTTTGCTCTCTTTTACTACTTGCTGTTCGTTTTATATTTTTGAAAATGTTATCTCCTTTTTACAGATTTTATTAAAGAGGACCTTGCATGGGTCCAGACATTATGAAATAACTAGTAGTTAAGGCTGCATGCAGCCTGTATTTGTGGGCGGGGCCAGGTCTCCCTTCTTAAACCCCCACGGCCAGTTCCCTTCACCGCGCTCGGCTACATGCACTTCCGGTGACTCCCGTCACTTCCGGTAAGCACGCCTCCCAGGTAAGCAGTGTCTCAAGCCTCCTGACGCGCACCTCGTCTCTCCGCCCGTCCACCCGCAGGTCCGCTCCTTCTCGCCGCCTCCTGGTCCCCCGTACCTGCGAGCTCCCTCCACCGCCGGCCGGGCCTCTCCTCGATTCGGCGCATCCGTCCTCTCACAAGAGGTCGTGCGCATGCGCTGCCGGCTCCCGATCCCAGCTGCCGCCTGCCGCACAGCGCGCTGGCTGCCGGGGGGGGGAGCGGGGGAGGAGTAACGCACACCACCTCCGTCCCTCACCCTAAGCAGAGCCATCCATCGCTGCCGCCCACGCATCCCCGCTCCCTGCACAGCTGTGCTCCCGGTCAGTGCTGCAGGAAGCAAGAGCAATGTCCCTGCTGTGATTGTTTAAGTGTTGGGTGAAACAGGGTTTACATGTGACTACTATAATGGATTCAGCATGTCTTCACATAACCCTCCAGTAGTACAATCCCATTCATTTCAATGGGAGACATGTCAGTCTGGTAAATGCATGACACCTTTATTGTTTTAGTATCACTATCTGCAGAGTTGTCTGTGCCCCCAGATACCAGGTTTCTAACATCTGTGGGATGTCAGTCCTCATTTCCCAGTGTTGCATTCAAAGAATCGTTTTAGTTCCCTTGAACCTGGCTCCTGTGTCTCACCACCTTGCCACCCACACGCAGGCAGGTCGGTCCTTGGCGCAGGCTCCCCCCGCCTCTGCGCCCACCCAGGTTCAGATTAGTGGCCCCTGGGGCCCTTTCAACGCTCCTGCCAGCCGCGCACCATCACGCAGTCCTGCGGCCTTCCAGCCTGGCCTTTGCGGGGGTTCCGGCCCTTGCTGCTTCCATCCTACGGCGCTCACACCTGGCTACACGGCCCTACTTTTTCCCGGACCCAGCAGGCCCCGGCCTCACTCAGTCAAACTCTCACATTTGTGTTCCTTTCCCAGGTGCCCGTAGCGTTCGTGGTCCCCGCCGTGTCGTGTCTCGACCTCCTGACGTCAGGTTTAGGTATTGGGCGGGGGTCTTACGTTCTTACAAAAAAAAAAATGTTTCAACAGGCTCTGCAGAAGGTCCCTGACGGCCACTCCAGGGAATTCTCAAGCTTGAGGGTTTTCAGGTAGGTAATTCTGGGCTGCACCCCGCAGTTCCTCTTGCCATCATTCCGTACTACCTCCCCAGGGGATGTTTCTATCCTGCTTAACCTGAAGCTTTCAGGTGTCTTCTCTGTACGTCTTAGCCTGAAGCGTTCAGGTGTCTTCTCTGTCCATCTTAGCCTGGAGCGTTCAGGTATCTTCGCTGTCCATCTTAGCCTGAGGCGTTCAGGTGTCTTCTCTATCCATTTTAGCCTGAAGCGTTCAGGTGTCTTCTCTGTCCATTTTAGCCTGAAGCGTTCAGGTGTCTTCTCTGTCCATTTTAGCCTGAAGCATTCAGGTGTCTTCTCTGTCCATGTACCCTGAAGCGTTCAGGTGTCTTCTCTGTCCATCTTAGCCTGAGGCGTTCAGGTGTCTTCTCTGTCCATTTTAGCCTAAAGCGTTCAGGTGTCTTCTCTGTCCATCTTAGCCTGAGGCGTTCAGGTGTCTTCTCTGTCCATCTTAGCCTGAGGCGTTCAGGTGTCTTCTCTGTCCATGTACCCTGAAGCGTTCAGGTGTCTTCCCTGTCTACCGTTGCCCGAAACTTCAGGGTCTCATTCCTGTTTTCTTTAGCTCGTGCAGCCGCCATTACTATCATTAGCCTGTACGTCAGGTGTCTTCCCGGTCCTACGTAAGCCTGCAGCGCTCAGGCAACTCTACTCACATCCCCAACCTGAAACGTTCAGGTTGCTCCTCGCCACTCACCCTGGAACGTCCAGGCCTCCTTCTTGTCACAGTCTACGACTCCTCCTTCTGGCTCTCCAGATACCCCTCTGTTCCTTGTTTCCATTCGTCCACGTCTCCCTGTTTCCATTGTCAGCCGGCACAGCGGTGTTTCCGTCCGCATCATCATTGGTTTTCAGATCCCGCTCCGCAACTCTCTCACGTCGCTCCTAACTTTTCCAGTCCTCAGGGCCAGTCGGGTCGTTTCTGTCGATCCTCAGGCGGTAAGGCAAGGGTATTGAATCCACGCTCTCAGGTACGTTCTCAAATACGTTTGCTCACGGCCTTAGTAAGTACGGTACACGGTCCTCGTGACCTCTCCAGCTGCCATATTTTGTCTGTAATTCCAGGTCTTGCGTAAGGTCTCTTCAAGTCCTCGGAGCCATGTCACAAGTATCGGACGTCGACGACGCTTTGTCCCTCCCGGGTACTTCGGTCTCTGGCCAAGGCGGCCCAGAATCCCTCAGAAGATGGACCGTACCAAGGCTCATTGCCGAGTTAAGCAGAAGAGGCATCAGGCACCCAGCGTCAGCCAGGAAGTCTGAGTTATACAGGCTGTTGATGACCGAACCCGGTCCTCCTTAAAGAGAAGATCCACCCCCATCCATCCAGCAGTCCTTGGTGCAGTTACAGGCCTCCATGGATTCTCTCGTCTCATCCGTTGCCGACCTCAGAACCAGGGTGGTGGACTTGGAGTCTAGAACACCGTCGTCATCCCAGGCGGTGGTCCCTCTCACCGATCCCCCTCTGTATCAGCTACCGGCTCCAGGTACGAACCCGGCTGCTCCCGTGGTGGCACCAGCACACTTCGTGCCGGACAACATCAGGAAAGACATCTTGGCAGGAAAGGACGTAAATCTTGCTTCCATTCTGATTGCGTCCCATGATGCCGCCGACAATAAGACATTCGACTGCGGGGAAATCTCGGTGGTCCTTCAGGCCAAGGATGCCCGTCTCAACCGCAAGCTCTCTGTCCCAGAGTTCGTTTTGGCCTTTAGCCTGTATAGAGACGTGATCTGCTCCGCCTACCCAGCTCGCCGGGAGGAGCTGGACACGTATCTATACAGGGTTACTGATCTTGGGCACAAGTACGGCGGTACGGCCTTTTATGATTACCACCGCTCCTTTTCAGCCAAGGCCGCCGCCGCGCTGACCCAGTTTTAATTCTCCATCAACTGGGCTACTCTGGATATGGAGTTGTTCTGCCGGCATTTCGCCGGTCTCTGGGCCCCCTCCTGTTCGACTTGTCAGTCGATTTTTCATTCAACAGAGTGGTGTTCTCAAACGGCCACGGCCCAACCAGACAGGGTCACCCCAGGCCCCTCGGGGGTCTCCCGCAGCCCCTCCTCCACTGACAAGTTAGGCAGACCCATTGTCTACCTTGGCAACAGCCAAGTATGTAATAACTTTAACTTCGGTTCTTGTCTCTTCAGTGGCTGCAGGGCCCTGCACATCTGCTCCATCTGCTTCAGGGCACACCCTAGGTCCACGTGTCCCAAAAGGTTGTCCAAGCGCCTATGACTAGCCGATTGCAACATTGATCTCCTGGCCCTCCTGTTACGGGAACATCCGGTTCCGGGATTTGTGGACTCCCTGATCTCTGGCCTCTGCTTAGGCTTCGACACAGGGTTGGTGGCACTCCCCCATTCCAACTGGGGTTGCGACAATCTGCAGTCAGCCAGGTCAGATCCTGCCGCTGTTCAGGAGCTCCTGAACTCAGAGGTTGAGAAAGGGTTCCTCTTGGGCCCTTTCAACCTGATTCCTTTTTCTCGCTGGCGGATCAGCCCCATAGGAGTAGTGTCAAAAAAGGATTCAAATAAAAAACGCTTGATCTACGATCTCTCAGCCCCCCATGATTCCGTCATCCCCAGCAGCAATTCATTAATTCCTTCTGAAGAGTTTGCCATGAGATATGCGTCCATCGACAAAGCCATTGCTCTCATCCTTAGGGCTGGGAAAGGCGCCTGGTTGTCTAAAACTGACATAGCGGACGCTTTCAAACTGCTGCCAATCGCCCCACATCTATGGCAATTCTATGGTATTCAGTGGGAGAGCAGGTTCTATTTTGCCAACCGGTTGACGTTCGGCTCTAAAAGCAGCCCGTGGTTGTTCGACCAACTGGCGCAGGCTCTACACTGGATTCTGATCCATCACAGCAGCGCCCCAGCGGTCATCCACTATCTGGACGACTTTCTCCTCATAGAACCTCCGCTATGTCAGCCATCCGAGCTCTTTGCCGCCCTTCACATCCCAATATCGCAGGACAAGACCTCGGGGCCGGCCACTTCCATCACCTTCCTGGGTATTGTCCTGGATTCCGACAGGATGGAGGCCAGGCTTCCGGAAGCAAAGCTGTCCCAAATCCGAGAAGTCGTTGCAGGGGCCATCACCTCTTCCCAGGTGACCAAGGTCGAGCTACAGTCCATTCTGGGTAGAATAAACTTTGCCTTAAGGGTGATGCCCCAGGGCAGGGCCTTTATTTCTCGCCTGCTCTCGCTCCTTCCTGCAGCCTCAGAACCCAACAGCATTGTCCACTTGGACAGGGTTGCCATGGCAGACTTGCGCATGTGGGACAGCTTTCTTTCAGCCTGGAACGGGGTTAGCCTGTAGTCCCATCCTGGACCCAGTTCTCTGCCAGGGTGTTTTCTGATGCCGCGGCGTCCCGGGGGTTCGCTGCCATCTTCAGGTCCCACTGGTTAGCTGGTCCATGGCCGCCTCAGGTCAGTTCTGACCCTCAGGCCCTCAGTTCATCTCCATTTCCAGAATTTTATCCCATCGTGGCAGCCGCCACTGTCTGGGGTCACCTCTGGGCTAATTCCAGTGTCATGTTCATTTCAGACAGTCAAGACTTGGTGGACATCATCTCCAAAGGCCGAGCCAGGTCTGCCAAAATCATGTCCCTTTTGCGCAAACTGGTCTGGCTGTCCATGATCAATAACTTCCATTTCTCATGTTCCCATATTCCAGGTGTCAGCAATACGGCAGCCGATGCCTTATCCCGATTCAACTTTCAAACATTCTTTCAGGTATGTCCAGAAGCAGACCAGACCGGGGCCCGGATTCCCGGCTTCAGGAACCTGATGTTGGATTGAGGTCTCTGCTGGCAACCGCCAAGGACCTCATGCACGATCCCTCTCTGTCAACACGGCCCGCAATTACAGCACAGGTTGGAACCTCTTTCTAAAATTTTCCAGGGACCATCCCCAACAAGATACAGCCTTCATTTCCTGCATCATGGCTTTCATGGCCCTCTGCCATGTCAACCTCAAGCTGGCACCCAACACTATCCGTTTGTACCTAGCCGGGGCGCAACATTTCCTAGTTCTGCAGAATCCAGAGTTTCGCTCGGCTTTCACATCTCAAGCCGTCAAGGCCACACTCAGGGGCATTGAGAAAAGCAGCAAGGACTCAACTCCTTCCCGACGGCCGGTCTCCGGCGAACTATTCAGGCAGCTGTCAGCAACCCTAGATGGCAACCCTTTTGGCCCTTCCTTTAAACTGGTCAAGGCCGCAATGTATTTAAGCTTCTACGGCTTCCTACGCCCAGGAGAATTCTCAGTTTCTTCCCAAGGGGCGACCTTCCTGAAAAAGAAGCAACTATCCTGGTGCCAGGATCACCTGGTGTTGAGCCTTCCTTCCACCAAGACATCCCAAACCGATCCTCCCATACAGATTCGCTTCTTTGAGTCCAAAAATGCCTGGTGTCCGGTCCTGGTGCTCCGACGTCTCCTAGACTCCACGCCATCTCCAGATCCCGAGTCTCCTTTGCTTCCATTCCAAGGGAAACCCCTATCCACACCACAGTTCATCTCACACATCAGATCCCTGGTCGCAGGGTTGGGGGTGGACCCCAAATCAATATCTGGACATTCCTTCCGCATCGGAGCCGCCTCGGCAGCTTCCAAGCACGGGATGCCTCCGCACGTCATTCGTCACATGGGTAGGTGGAGATCTGCCTGTTTCTCCCAGTACATTCCGGATCCGCTAACCGAAACCCGTCAAGTATTCCGTTCCTTGGCTTTGTAAACATGTTTTAAACATGTACTAAACGACAGCGCTTCCCCTACCCAGTGTCTTTTGGCCCTCTTTTAGGCAGGCCCACGTCCCGTGGCTCCAGGCACACACCAGCCACTGTTAGGGCCCCTTCCTGTCACCTTACTGACCGTGGCCGCGGTCACAACTAGGATATGTAGGGCATAGTGCACTGATGTAATATTGCTTACTAATTTATCTGGGCACCGCTCCGTTCGCCCGCTGTGCCCCCCTGCAGTTTTCACGGCTGGTATGCTAATGAATAGCATTGGTACAGGGAGGAGGAGACTGCCATGTTTCTCAATGGGCATCTCCTTCTCCCTGGCTGTCCAATCACAGTGGAGTGTCACAGCCAGGGAGAAAAAAAAAACACCTTCTCACTGGCTGTGACGCTCCGCGCGACTGGACCATGCTACAGCCAGGGAGAAGGAGACGCCCATTGAGAAACAGGGCAGTCTCCTCCTCCCTGTACTGATGCTATTCATTAGCATACCATGCGGGAAAACTGCAGGGGGGCACAGCGGGTAAACGGAGCGGCGCCCAGACAAACTAGTAAGCAATATTACATCCGTGCACAGTGCCCTACATAACCTGCTAGTTATTTCATAATATCTGGACCCATGAAAGGTCCTAAGCCCTTTGTAAACTTCAAAGGCTACAGCTGACCCTTCAGATTTGTATTGTTTAAATGCCCTTTTTTGTCATTTATTGCCTTTTTTACAGTAGCTGTAAGCCATGGGGAGTTTAATTTTAGCTGTTTATACTTGTTACCTTAAGGAATAAAAAAATGTATTGCAATTACTCAATGTGGATTTAAAGCTCTCCCATGTATCCTCTGTATTATTATGTAAAATTCTGTGTTTTTGCTCTGCCTGACATAGTTTGCTCTTTTGAGTGTAGGGGAAATATAATTATATTGTGGTCACTATTACCTAGTGTGTCTCAAACAGTAACATGTCTAACAAGGTCTGCATCATTAGAAATTACCAGATCCAACAGAGCATCGCCCCTAGTGGCAGCTTCTATAAACTGGCCCATAAAGTGGTCCTGCAGCAAGTTGAGGAATCTTCTCCCCTTTGCGGTTGAGGCAGAACCATGACCCCAGTCAATGTCTGGGAAGTTAAAATCTCCCATTATGACCACTGTACCAGCCTGTGCCGCCCGCTCTATTTGGTTATACAATTGCATTTCTATCTCCTCTGTGATGTTAGGGGGTCTATAGATTACATCAAGAATTATTTTTTCAGTGTCTATATCCCTTTGAAATTCCACCCATAAGGTTTCCACATCCTCCCCATCCTCACGCACAATTGCTTCTTTCACACTTGTCTTCAGATCACTCCTCACATACAGGCACACACCACCACTTTTTCTATTGACCCGGTCTTTCCTAAATAGTGTAAAATCCTCAATATTAACAGCCCAGTCATGTGAAGAGTCCAACCATGTCTCAGCCCCACCAACTACATCTGTGTGTTCTTCTAGTACCAAGTGGCAAACATACAATGTGTAGTAGAGAATAATGGCACTCACCCGGGAGTAAAAATCTTCTTCCTTTATTGCTTTCTGTGGGCTACATAAACATGGGCATGAACATCTAGACGACGGCTGTTTCATGTATACCTGCACTTCGTCTGGCCAAGTGGAAAACATGTCAGCCAAACCCCATAGTGCAGACAGTTGTGAGACTGGCACACAGTTGTGATATATCCAAATACCATGTGGCCCATGTTAAAAATGGATTGGCAGTCACTTGGTTATCACTATTGCCTGTAAACAATAAGCATTCAACTTTTAACAATCTAAAAGTAATCCGTGCCGGCTTACATAGCCATGCAGTTTTTGGCTGCTTCACAGCCACATCAGCACCATGTGCCAGATGCTCCATCTGCGCCACGCTCTTAGGCTAGGTATACATGACGACAATAAGTCGCGCGACAGATAGGACACAACTGCACTGCAACATTTGTCACGCTACATTTTGTGGAACCAATGTTGCATGACAATTATTAGGGTCCATTCACACGACCGTATTATTTGTTTCCGTGTCCGATCCGCATCCGTTCCGTATTTTGCGGAATAAAATCGTCCCCATTCATTCCTATGGGTGAATTAAATTAGCGGACAACATTCAGTATGTTGTCCGCCACCGTGTTTCCAATTTTATCCACCGCAAAAATATGAAGCATGTCCTATTATTGTCCGTAGAAATCGGTCCGCTCCCCCATAGAAGTTAATGGATCCGCAAATATCGGATGACATACGGAATGGTTTCCGTATGTCATCCGATTTTTAATACAGGCTCTGCCCTCAGGGTTTTTTTTATACTCATCCGTTTTTTGCGGACCATTTTTTGTGGATGACATACGGAAGCCACTCTTCCGTTTTTTGCGGACATGCGGAACCAATTATATACGGTCGTGTGAATGTAGCCTTATAATGATAGTCTATGGTGTCGCACTGTGACATGCTACATGCTGCGACTGCGACACGACAGTCGCTGAAAAATCCATCCCAAATGGATTTTTTGCGACTGTCGCATCGCAGTCGCAGCATGTCGCAGGATGTCGCAGTGCGACACCATAGACTATCATTATGAAAATATCGTCGTGTAGACCTAGCCTTAATGTTTCATTGGAATTGATTGATTGCTAAGGATAGGCAATTGATAAACTTTTCCTTTGCGCAAATTAATGTTAACCGCATGACCACCAAGACCACCACCACCACCATTTCATATTGTTGGAGATTTCGATAATATCAAGATCTTTCTGATCACACTGACAAACAAAAATCATTTTTCAAAACTTCCATGAAATATCTTAGTAGTGCAGTCTCAGTATTAGGGCTCATTCACACGGCCGTGTGAATCCTTTATTGTGGCGCAAAGCCATTGACTTGAATAGTCCGTGATCCGCAATATAGAAGAAAGATAGGGCATTTCCTATCTTTTCCAGTGTGGAGGCACGGACCCGAAAGCCCATAGAATCGCTTTGTAGTGCTTCCATGAACTTCCGATCCATGTCTCCCTTCCGCACCGCGCTGTATCTTGTAGATTGCGGACCTATTCAAGTCAATGGGTCCGCATCCATGATAGGGGATTCACATGGCCGGTACGCATATTTTATGGACCTGACATTTGCAGTCTGTAATACGGGCACGGATTACCTACAGTCATGTGAATGGGCCCTTAGGGTCAGTATGTAGGGGTGGACCATAAGTGCAATCTGTGCAGCTGATTGCACTTATGGTCCAGCAAGTATGAAGGCCCAGTACAACCTTGGAGGCAAGCTGGAAGAAATATCGGATAGGTGGGGATTCAACTAGCTGTTGTCTTGTAACTCCGGTACTTGAAGTCAGCACCAGTCAACTACACAGCAGAATCCATTATGTAGTGGACAGAGCTAGTAACTGCAGCACTTTTCCCATGGAAGAACATGGGCTGAGCTGTGCAGTACCCTGCTCCATCCAGTCCGCAATGAATGGTGCTGACTTCAAGTGCCAGAGCTACCAGGTAACAGCTGATCATGGGGGATTTGGGGAGATGGATCCTAACCACCTTTTAAAGGGTGTAATTTACGATAAGCTGTTGGAGACTAAGGCTACAGTTTGAATTTAGCTAAATAGCACCATGGTTTGCATGGTCACACTGTTCAAGCCCCATCTCAGCTGCAACTTGGCCAGGCCTTACGCTGGGTTCAGACCTGAGCGTTCGGAAACGAGCGCTCTGTATGCGCGATTGTACGGGCGTTTACAATCGCGCATACAGAGACTGGCGTTCACACATTGTCGCGCGTTCCCGAATTTCTATGTGCGGGAACGCGCGACAAACGCCCAAAAAAAAGCTCAAGCACTTGTTTGAGCGTCGGGCGTTTTACAGCGCGATCGTACGCGCTGTAAAACGCCCAGGTGAGAACCATTCCCATAGGGAATCATTGGTTCTTGCCTGTTGTGCGTTTTACAGCGCGTAGGAACGCGCTGTAAAACGCTCAGGTGTGAACCCAGCGTTAACCTTAGAAGTCAATGCACATTACTTGTACATGGGCAAATATAAATTCCTGCTGCACCTTGTGACTGGATCTCAGTACTGATGTTATTCGAAAAAGTTTAAAATATTTTTTAAATGTACCTTAATAAATTGCTCCTTTAGCACCCAGGGCCAGATGTTTTGTTACCTACATACTAATGCAATGTCTCGTGTGTTCTCTTGCAGTATAGGAGCTCTTATTGGCCTGGCGATTGCGGCATTGGTTTTACTAGCATTTGTTGTCAGCGTGTGCGTTCTGTGCTATTTATTTCTATATACAAAACCACAGAGGATAGAGACGGGTTTGAAACTACAACATTCCGGCTCATCATCACACAGAGGTATGTTCAATCCAGGTTCATACAAGAAAATGACTTATTTATTGTCTGTTAAATACATAAAAAAAGTCACAAGTTCTCTTTAATGGGAACCTGTCAGCTCCTTTATGCTCTCCTCTCTGACAGCGGGTAAGGTAGTGACAGACACGCTGGGTATAACCATGCGTCACTCATGTATCCAGATGCTATAGTTATGGAGAGCTCACATTTTTAAAGTTACAGTGCTTCTTCCCTATCAGTGGGTACCTACCATGGAGGCAGACCATGCGGCAGCTATGAGGCCCTAGGGAAGGGCAACAGGCACTAAACTCCTTCTGTTCCCGACATAAAACAACTGCCATTTCTGGCAGCTGTCACTAGGAGGAGCTCAGTGTGCAATGTGCCACCCCCAAGGGCACGAACGGGGTCCCAGTGTGTAGGAAATGCCGAATGGTGATGCGGCCATGCTAGTTCTGTGGGTCACAATGTTCCTACCTCAATATCATCACTATTCAGGGTAAGGCTCCATTCACACGTCCGCAAGTGTTATCCGCACCCGTTCCGCAATTGTGCGGAACGGGTACAGACCCATTCATTCTCTATGGGGACTGAATGGATGGGGAGAGCACACTATGTGCTCTCTGCATCCGCATTTCCGGAGCGCAGCCCCGATCTTCTGGTCCGTAGCTCTGGAAAAAAATAGAGCATGTCCTATTCTGTCCTATTGCGGACAAGAATAGGCATTTCTATGAGGGTGCCGGCCGGGTGTATTGCGGATCCGCAATGCACTACGGACGTGTGAATGGACCCTTAGGCCCCGCAGCATTCAAAGGAACTGTAGTTGGAGGAATAAAAAAGGCTAGACTTGATAAAGTTCAACCATTTTACTTGAATAAACTTGGATCCAGAATATATTTGATCTTTCTCTGGCTCAAGCAGGTTCTGGGGTGTACTGGCAGGGGAACTTGAACATTTTGATTTGCCTTTCTCTGCTGTACTAAACTCTGGCTTTGGTCTGGTATCTGGACTTTCTAGAGGTTCTGGTACCTTTGAGTGGGGTGCCTTTGGCTGTTGACCCCCTCATAATACACAGTCTATAAACTTCAAGAAGTCAGGGGCTCTATGAGCTGCTTCCCCTGGAAGACTCCTGCTGCAGGAGGGAGCTCTCCTCACTGCGCAATATCTATTTTCTTTTCAACTCTCGACTCTTCTTCCTCCAACCCGTCCCTTGGTAGGAATTAAGACTAGCCCACTTCTGCCCAAAGGAGGGAGAATGGAATGGTACAGTAAGTTCTATTCTATCTAAAGGTCTCTCTCTGCCAGGTACCCTGCCACCTGCTGGATAACTAGGCACATTACCTTTAGACAATACATAAGTTACATAGCAATGTTATTAAGGCACAATATAAAGGACATGGAATCAAGTACACAGATGGCATTATTTGTTAGCCACTTGAGATAGTAGCAGGGTGTAGGAATGGTAGTGCCTGCTTTGGGGTACTACACGCGCAAAAATATTTGTTTACAGCTTCCATTCATTTCAATGGTAACTGTATAAATTCCTGTGCACTGAGCTGACCCTAGTGGTAGCTGCAGGTGGTTTTTATCATATACCATGTGAAGAAATCAGAAGACTTATAGCTGTATGGGGAGATTTAACAGTGTATGTATACCAGTTTCCTGGGTTGAAAACATTTAGAAATACGATATTCAAATTGTGGCCATATTTATAAAGCACTTGTTTTACTTATTCCAGCATAGAAGTCATGTAAAAGTGGTGATGTGGTACGTCATTTTCGTTATATAAAAAAAATTCCTGGACATAAAAATATATCAAATCAGTAAACATTAGCGAATCGAATCCCATAAAGTGGAATTCGATCCGAATTTCAGGATAAATTCGTTTTACCTCGATGCCGAATTTCCTCGTGCTTCGTGTTAGCGAATCAATTTAACCTGAAATAGTGTAAAAAACTAAAAAAATCATACTTACCTCCTGCAATTGCTCGTGACGGGCCACCAGCCGCCATCTTGATTTAAGATCTCGGCTGAAATCCCGTGCATTGTGACATATGACGTCACCATGCCGGCCGACGTGATGACGTAATCTCGCGCCGCGCGAGATTTTGTCCAGATCTTTAAAGGGGTTCTGCAGTTTTTTCAAACTGATGATCTATCCTCTGGATAGATCATCAGCATCTGATCAGTGGGGGTCCGATACCCAGGACCCCTGCCGATCAGCTGTTTGAGAAGGCAACGGAGCTGGAAGTAGTGCCGCGGCCTTCTCGCTGTTTACCGCAGGTCCAGTGATGTCACAACTAGTATCAATGGCCTGGACGGGGCTAAGCTCGATTCAAGTGAACAGAGCTTAGCCCCGCCCAGGCCATTGATACTAGTCGTGACATCACTAGGCAAGAAGGCCGCGGCTACTGCCAGCTCTTTTGCCTTCTCAAACAGCTGATCGGAAGGGGTCCCGGGAGTCGGACCCCCGCCGATCATCAGTTTAAAAAAACTTCAGAACCCCTTTAGGCAATTTTACACAGTTTTTACACTCAGATGCTGTGATCATGTATGAACGCGGCATCTGAGGAGTACAATGACGGGGGGCAGCGCTATCGCAGCTCCTTGTCATTGCACCCGCTACTTACAAAAAAATGTGCTTCATGACGAAGTCATGTTTTTGTAAAATTCGGCAAATCAGCTGAATCGAGCTTTTTGAAAAATTCGCTAATCTCTCCAAATAAGTGTTGATATAATTAGAAATTATGCATTCTTTACCTTTTATTTACTCCGCCTCCTACCTCTCAATGGCCTCATAAAAACATTGCCTCAGCCCCCATATAGCCTCCCATCCCTCAACTTAGCCTTTATATAGCCTCGCACCCCCCAGCTCAGCCGATATACTGTATTGTCTCCCACTTTCCTTATCCACCTTATGGAACATAGCCATGTTTACAGGACCACCATCATTAGGACTTCCTAATCCCTTCCAATCCCCCTGTTCAGCATTTTCTTGTTATGCCCCTAGTAGCTACTATAGGATGTGTATACGCTTACCTTTGGGACCCCACCTCTGTAAACTGAAACAACTTTTACATGCTTTCTTTAGGCATTGCTGCAAACCATTTCAAATTTAAAGTAATTTTCTGGCTTTATGGAAAGGCAACCTACATTGAAAAGTTCTATACTTTAATTTCAGTTTGGGAGCCTTTTTACATCATGTTTGTTGTAGTTTAGAAGTTGTCAGTTTCCAGCCTATGCCTCTATATAGTCATACAGTTGCATACATCTCCCCTGCTCACGGCAGGGAAGGGGCGGCCGGAAGGCCCGTCTCATTTACCGTTTTCTATGCCTGTTTTAGGTGTAGAAAAAGGTCTAAATGTGAGACAGCTCGAAAGTTGTCTTACATTTAGAACTAGCACAGGGTCCCCCAAATTTATGAAGAGGCCTGCGCCTCTTCATAACTTTGGCGGAACCACCCATAGCTTAGGGGTTTATTAAGAACGGCGTCTAAAATGCCATCTTAATAAATGTGCCCCAAAATGTTTGACCAAAATGTACAACTAACATGATGTAGAATGTATCATGAAAAAAACTGTGTTAGAATCATTTGGCGTAATGTATACCAAAGGATACTAGTCAGACAAATATATCAAAGGGACACATAAATACTAGCCTATAGATACATTTGTCATATGTCTTGAGAGCCAAACATATGCTATAACCTTGAAGGAAACAAAGTTGAAGGAGGAACTGTCACCTCTCCTGATATGTCTGCTATAGTAAATAGTTGTATTCCACATGAAATGACAATTCTGGATTATCTCTGTTGTACCAATGTTGATGAATAACGGTCCAAATGGGTGTTACCAGTTGTGGGGGGTGTCTCTGTACACTGGATACACCCCAAACTGGTAACACTCATCTGCACCTTTATTCCTCACATTTTAGTAGAAATAATAAAGGAACTGCACATTATAGAATTGTTTATACATGGGAAATGTAAGTAGTTACTAAAATATGCGTCAGAAGAGGTTACAGGTCCTCTCCAAGATATACATTTGCTGTCAGTAGGTAAAAAACATCTCTGATGCTCAGAAGCGGAAAACCCATAAAGACCAAGTCTTGATCACCGCTAAGTTTGGTCGATTTGGATCCATTCTAGGAGATGATCTGAGAAGTAAACAGCCTGGATTCCATATCTTTACATGTATATATAAGTTAGCAATCTACTAGGACGGGACTGCGATTTCCTCATGTATGTCGCTTGCAAAGAAATTGCCTGGATTGGACATTCATATTTCAGCAGTGGGAGTGACTCCATCATCAGGATGGGTTTTTGTCACGCTGGTGGTCCATGCCCGTCGTGGTCTTGCTGTCCTGGGCAGGCGCGGACGTTGCTGTGCTCTCCCTGTGTGAATTGGCATTATGGCTCTTTCCTTCAGCACTGAGAGAGTTAATACCTTCCTCTTGCCCCTGTCCAGGTGCTGGTTAAGTTGCTGATCAGTCTCCCTATTTAGCTGGGCTGTGGATATACCTCCTTGCCTGAGCTTTGAGGTTATTCCTTGCTAGTAAACAGTGAAGGTGATCTTGTCTGGATAGCCGTGTACCGAACCTTGTCTGTCTACCAATTCTGCTCCTTGCTGCCTGCCCAGACCTGGAAACTGTAACCCAGATGATGCTTGTACTCAGCCTGCCCTGACCTTGGAACTGCTATTTGGAATACGGAAGTACTCAGCCTGCCCTGACTATTGGTGCTTCTCTGACCTCCATGGGTCAGCAGCCAACTACGCCAGGATTAATCCAGGAGGTAGCAGCCTGGTTGGTTACTTGCAGCGAAGTCCAGATCCCTGTACAGGGGTTAAAGGGTAAACCCAGGGAACCACCAGGACAACGCCCTTAGGTTTAGCCCAAAGACAAACTGGTAAGTTCACACAGTGGATCTACACCCACTGTCCATAACAGTTTTCAGCCTCTAAATGTAAGCTAAGCTGTATCCATTCACTGACAGCAAATTATTCCAACTATTGTATGGTTTAGTTTGCAATGACATTTTGCACAAGAATTGTGGTGCAATTTTGGAGCTAAGTGTCGCGTCTAAGGTGACAGCCCCATTTCCTGATAAGTCATGCCCATATAAATGTAATATAATACTCTATCATCATCTATCTATCTCATATCTATCTATCTATACATACAAATTTACATCATATAGTACAGAATGAAGAATAGAAATGCATCTTAAAGGCTATGGACACATCCAGGGCCATATTTTTCATTTTACTCAATTTGTTCTTATTAAAAATTTTCAGCTGTTTCAGAGTTACAAGGGTTAAAAAATCTATCTGTTTGCAAGCTATCACTTTCAGTTTTCTTTGAATCCTGTCAGCTGACAGCTCATGTAGAGCTCTTATTTCTGATCCCCTGATCTCATAAACACTTATTTAAGCCATATTCTTATCAGTTTGATAAGAATTGAGCTATAATGAGTCTTTATGAGGTCAGGAGATCAGAGATAAGAGCTCTACATGAGCTGTCACCTGACAGGATTCAAAGAAAACATAATAGCTTGCAAACTGACAGATTTTTTAACCCTTGTATATCAGCAATATTAAAGTTTTTTAATAAAGGCCCATTGAAAAAAAATATTTGTAGCCCAAAATAAGTAAAATCCAATACATAAAAGATGTCCCCCAAAGGTGTCCATAGCCTTTAGGTTTTCCCTAACTTGTACGCAACAGCAGCAGCAGTGTGTACCATACCTTCTAATACAGTGAGGAACAGAAGTATTTGAACACTATGCTATTTTGCAAGTTCTCCCACTTAGAAATCATGGAGGGGTCTGAAATTCACATTGTAGGTGCATTCCCACTCCGAGAGACAGAATAAAAATAAATAAATCAGGAAATCACATTGTATGATTTTTAGAGAGTTTATTTGTCTTGCACTACTGAACATAAGTATTTGAACACCTGAAAAAATCAGAGTTAATATTTGGTACAGAAGCCTTTGTTTGCTATTACAGAGGTCAAACGTTTCCTGTAGTTCTTGACCAGGTTTGCACACACTGCAACAGGGATTTTGGCCCACTCCTCCACACAGATCTCCTCTAGATCTGTCAGGTTTCGGGGCTGTCGCTGAGCAACACAGAGTTTCAGCTCCCTCCAAAGATATTCTATTGGATTTAGGTCTGGAGACTGGCTAGGCCACTCCAGAACCTTGATATGCTTCTTACGGAGCCACTCCTTGGTTATCCTGGCTGTGTGCTTCGGGTCGTTGTCATGTTGGAAGACCCAGCAATGACCCATCTTTAATACTCTGACTTAGGGAAGGAGGTTGTTGCTTAAAATCTCACAATAAATGGCCCCATGGTCCTCTCCTTAATACAGTGCAGTCGTCCTGTCCCCTTCGCAGAAAAGCACCCCCAAAGCATGATGTTACCATCCCCATGCTTCACAGTAGGGATGGTGTTCTTGGGTTGCAACTTGGCCTTCTTTTTCCTCCAAACACGACGAGTGAAGTTTAGACCAAAAAGTTCTACTTTAGACTCATCTGACCACATGACTGTCTCTCATGCCTCCCATGGATCATCCAGATGGTCATTGGCGAACTTCAGCCGGGCCTGGACATGTGATGACTTGAGCAGGGGAACCTTCCGTGCAATGCATGATTTGAAACCATGACAGCGTAGTGTTCTACTGACAGTGACCTTTGAAACTGTGGTCCCAGCTCTCTTCATGTCATTGACCAGCTCCTCCCTTGTAGTTCTGGGCTGATTCCTCACCTTTCTTATCATCAGTGATACCACACGAGGTGAGATCTTGCATGGAGCCCCAGTCTGAGGTAGACTGACAGTCGTCTTTAGCCTCTTCCATTTTCTAACAATTGCTCAAACAGTTGATCTATTTTCACCAAGCTGCTTGGCAATTGCCCCATAGCCCTTTCCAGTCTTGTGGAGGTCCAAATTTTGTCTCTAGTTTCGTTTGACAGCTCTTTGGTCTTGCCCATGGTAGTAGTTGGCGTCTGACTGACTGTGGAGTGGACAGTTGTCTTTAAAGAGCTCAGACAGGTGCTACTAAGTTAGATTAATGAGTGGAGTAAAGGGGGACTTTTTAAAGGCACAGTAACAGGTCTTTAAGAGCCAGAATTTTTGCTGTTTCTCAGGTGTTCAAATACTTATGTTCAGCAGTGCAAGACAAATACATTCTTTAAAAATCATACAATGTGAGTTCCAGATTTTTATTTTTTTATTCTGTCTCTCAGAGTGGTAATGCACCTACAATGTGAATTTCAGACCCCTCCATGATTTCTAAGTGGGAGAACTTGCAAAATCGCAGGGTGTTCAAATACTTCTGTTCCTCACTGTAAGAGCTTGAATATGACAACGGCTAATATCATCATCTTACACTGTTTTCACTGAGCCACACAAAGAGTTCTACAAGTCAGGGATTCATCATCAGCTGCTTCGCAGGCATATAAAAGTCAGATGCCAAAAGTCCATTGTTCTTCATATTTACTCTTGACGTTAATGCAATTCACTCAAACAATGCGGAACCTCTACACTGCTTTTCGAGTTTAAATGCAACATAAGATATTGTTATCCTAGTGCACACTGTAGAAAGGTGCAAGGGTCCATCGTTAACGGAAGGTATGTGTCACCGAGGTTCCTGGCCTCGGTGGAGTAAGAGCCAATGCAGCAATTGCTGTTTGACACCTAGCTATTTAGTATAGCTGTATAGCTGATCTGGGACGGCTCTTACTGGGAGTAGTCAAAGTGCTTGGTGGGTGACTAGTCCCCACGTTCCAGGCCGGGTCTTTACTGGCCTATAAAAAACTCAGCCAGCAGTGTCAGCTGTGTTTCATTATCTCTCTCTCTCTCTGACAGAGGAGCTCTGGCAATCGCTTGGATTGGGATTTGAGCCATGTGCTTGGCTGGAGGCCTGAGTTTGGGTGTGAACTAACACCTAGGATAACAGGTGACTGTGTTGCTGTATCAACTGTCTAGGTGTGAACGAACACCAAAACTGCAAATGGATTGTCGTACTGTTTGTCGCCACAAGTGTGAATAAAACACAGAAGTTTTTTTGGAGTTACCAACTGGTCTTTGCCTCTATACTGCGTCCGCATGACCTGTCTACCAGAGCGAATCCCCACAACACGTTGCGGTTTACCGTATGTGACTTAATCACTAGGGTTTTGGAGAGTTCTGTGAAGTTTAAACTGACATAATCTTTGGTTTTATACAAAAATAATTCACATGAGTCAAAGAAGGTCTACACAGTAGATGTATCTCTTCAGAGACTGGAGGGAACAGTCAGATGCGTACATCAAGGAACGGGGCATCTAATGAAATAAGAATCTGGTCCTTTTTTTGGAACTGGTTTTGTGCCAGTGGTGTGCCTAGAGTCATAAGGACCCAAGAGCTACTTTTGGTCCTGGCCTGGGAGCGAGCCTTGGCTACATCCTCTTATTTTGGAAGTTCTCCATGTTCCCCTGCTTAGGCTACATTGAAGGTGTCCATACACATTAGACTAAAGTTGATGAAAATGTATGACAATTTCAACCATAACGAAAGTTCATAGCCTGACATTTAACAATGAAAGATTGTTTTTAACTGAGAGATATCAGGAAATCATCATCTGGAAAGAAGTTGGCCATGTTAGCCAATGGACAAAAAAAATCTTTCATTCTTACGTAATATCTTTCAACTATGAACGATCTTTATAAGAGCATTCTCAGAAAGATCGTTCGTTCTTTGCCGGTGCTTTGAATATGTATGTCTAGGCAAATATGTACTTAAAGGGCATCTGTCAGCAGATTTGTACCTTTGACACTGGCTGACCTGTTACATGTGCGCTTGGCAGCTGAAGGCATCTGTGTTGGTTCCATCTTCCTATGTGCCCATATTCCATTGAAACTGATGTTTTAATGTATGCAAATAAGCCCCTAGGAGCAACGGGGGTGTTGCCGTTACACATAAAGGGTCTGCTTTCTCTGCAAATGCCGCACCCTTTCCACTTTAGGAGAAGTCAGGGCCAAGCGTGGCAATGTTTACAGTTCCTGGCCCTGTCAAAGTTGAGGTGGCGCTGCAGTTACAGAAAGACTAGACCCTCTTGGTATAACAACAACGCCCCTGCTGCTCCTAGAGACTCATTTGCATATATTAAAACATTATTTTTCTCAGCAATGTGGGAACATATGAACATGGGACCAACACAGATGCCTTCAGCTGCCAAGCGCACATGTAACAGGTCAGCCAGTTTAATAGGATCTAATGTGTAAGGCCACCTTAACCCCATATGTACTACCAATACTCCTGGTGTGATGTTTCAGAAATGTATGTATTTGTACGTTATACATATGCTTTATTATACTGTTATTTAACGTATATCATGAACCATGCTCATCCATTGAAAGAATCCATATCTTACATTGTCCTTTCTATCAGCACAAGTGAATGCAGGATTAATCTTATTAGAGAACAGCATGTATGGGTGCATCACATCTACAGCTCATAAACGTAAACCAGTCTACAAGGAAAGGTTAGAGAAATGAAACACAATAAAAAGGAAGAAATAATACATGTTTGCCCTTCAGAAAGATCAGTGAATATGAGATGGCTTCTGTAAGCCTAATGAAAACAAAAGGTTGTGTGATGTCTTAAAACCCTCGGGGATGTCGTGAGAAGCAGCCTGATTATTATTACCCGCACATTACTAGATAGAAGCATGTGTGAATTAATATATAGATCATACATATGGATAGTGAAGGCGCAGAAGATGCAGTAACACCCGGGCCCCGATGCCACAGGGATCTTTTAAGCTGCTCTGTACAGTAAAATGGTGCGATGGTGTCCTTATACTGTAATGTAGCAGAGCTAGAGAGCATTGTTATGTGAATCACAATACAATTTTTTCTTTATATTGTTGGTTTTACATTCATTATGTTATTATTTTTATACAACTGGAAACTATTATATTATAGAGATGCAGTCCCAGTTGTACTAAAGCAATAATGTAATAAGATGATTTTTAGAAACCAAGTCAAAAATAAAGAATTAAGAATCAAGATGTTACACTGTTTAAAGGCAATCTATCACTAGGAAAGACCGCTTTAAAGGGGTTGTCCAAGTTTTCCATGTTGATGACCTATCCTCAGGATAGGTCCTCAATATCAGATTGGTGGGAGGCCAACACCCGACACCCCCACCGATCACTGTTTGAAGAGGAGGGGGCACTCCAGTAAGGTCAGTGATGAAACAATGTATCGCTCAAATGACCTAGGTGCAGCTCAGTCCCATTTAAGTGAATGAGGCTGAGCTGCAATACCAAGCACGGCCGCTTTCCAATGGAGGGTGTTGTGCTTGGTAAGCTGCGAGGAGGTTGCAGTGCTCACAGGGGTTCAGCAGCCTCCTCAAACAGCTGATCGGAGAAGTCTGCCATGGGGCACACCCACAGGGGAGGTCTAATGGGTCTGGACAACTTCCCCCCTTCCAGAAGCAATCCGATTTTTATTTTTTTTAATAATCGCTGTGCTGCTTGCTTTTACAGTGCCACACCACCAATTAGGTGAGGTGAGATAATCACCTCGGGTGGCGCAGCCCAGGAGATAAGTGCAGAGGTGGCAGCAGCAGGGCCGAGGGAAATGAGTGCTTTCATTGTGGAAGTGCTCATCTCTCTACATTCATTTGTATAGCCGTCCTCAAGACAAGGATACAGTTGATAGTTGCGATGCGGCAGGGAGAGGCGTTTCCCTTCCCTTCTCCTCTGATAGGCTTCAGACCTAGTGCCTGCAGTCTATCAGAGGCCGGCACAGGTGGCGTGATGACATCATAATTGTCGCAATGCCTGAGCCGGGCAGCATACAGCGCAGGACATAGGCCAGAAGAGGCCTGCATTGGAACACTGCCAGAAGCCTGGAGGTAAGTATTAGTATTTTTTAATTTGGCATAATGCTGTTGGACGCACTATGGGGCTGGAAGGAGCACTATGGGAGCACTATATAGGGGAATTTTCTACTGGCACATTATGGGGGGCACTATGGAGAAGGGGAGGACAAAATCACTATGGGGGCACTAAGAAGAGGTATTTTACACTGGCACATTATGGGGGAAACTATGAGGGCATCCACTAGAGGCACTATATAGGGGCATTTTATGCTGGCGCACATTATGGGGGCACAGTGGGGAAGTGGGAAAGAGGAACACTATAGGGTCATCTACTGGGGCACTATATAGAAGAAAAGAGAATAGACCCCGGGTATCTTTAAAACAAATGAAGGACAATGCCTGCACAATGTAGATGTAGTGAGTACCCGAAGGGAGGTAACTCAGTACAAGCTGCGAGTATAATAACGAAAGAGAAAGAAAGAAGGTCAGAGTACCAAAAAAGTGATGGTTAGGTAAAGATTTTATTGTATCAAAGACATGATTAAAAACACACATACATATGATGCCATGGAACAGGGTAAAGGGAACAGGGGAAGCAAGAAAAACGCCACCCTGGATGGACACACAGGTCACACGGTACATAATATGAAAATGAATAAGGTCATGAGAAACAATATACAAAGTGTAATACCAGCTCATAGACCAAATGTAATGAAAATTGTATATAAGGTAGTATAAGGTAAGTGAAAGTCAGTGAGAAAGCCGACCACAGCCATAGTGCAAAGTATGCTGGCCAAAAAATAGATACAAAAAGTTGTATGAGATCAGCAAAAGAATGAAGGAAGCCAAGTGAGGAGTCTCAACATCGGCAGCACATATCCGTGGAAGGATGATTTTGACCTCAAACTTACCAAAGGCGGACCAAATGTGGACTAGGAGACCAGGATGGCGTTACCCCATATATGGGGCACTATATAGCAGCAGTTTATACTGGCCCACATTATAGGGGAGACGAGCACTATGAGGGCATCTACTGGGGGCACTATATAGGGGCATTTTATACTGGCACACATTATGGGGGGAGAGGAGCACTATGAGGATACTTACTGGGGGCACCATATAGGGGCATTTTAACCTGGCAAAAATTATGAGGGGTACTATGGGGAAGGGGGAGAAGAGCACTATGGAGGCATTTACTGGGGGCACTATATAGGGGTATTTTATACTGGCATACATTATATGGGGACATTAGCTCACCCGGAGGCACTAGGAGGGGGTATTTTTGTACTGGTAAAAGAGGAGACAACGACAGGCGGCAGCGCCTCATGTGTCGTGCTGTTTTGTATAGAGAAAACGTAAAAATATTGTTGCACTTACCCTCTGTTGTTGTGAGGAGTCACAACAGCTGTATTTGGCTCCTGGTGGTATTATCCGACCAGCATATGGAGGGCCTGCACTGCTGCCTCGGTTCCTACCGGTGCCGGAGATGCGGCTGTCTGGGTGAAGAATAGAATGAAGAAGTAAAAGGCAAGATGGAGCCTCTATATTTGCGCTGTCAGCAGGAATGTGATACCAGGTAAGTATTGATAAAAGCAGCTATTGATGTCAGGCTTACTGGCCTATAGTTGCCCGATTCCTCCCTACTACCTTTCTTGTGAATGGGCACAACATTTTCTAATTTCCAATCTTCTGGGACGACTCCTGTTACCAGTGATTGGTTAAATAAATCTGTTAATGGTTTTTCTAGTACACCACTAAGCTCTTTTAATAGCTTTAGGTGTATCCTATCAGACCCCTGTGACTTATTTATATTAATTTTAGACAGCTGAGTTAGAACCTCTTCCTCTGTAAAGACACGTGCATCAAAAGATTCATTAGTCTTCCTTCCTAACTGAGCTCCTTTTCCTTCATTTTCCTTTGTAAAAACTGAACAGAAGTATTCATTGAGTCAGTCAGCTAGTTATTTATCTTCTTCCATATACGTCTGTGAAGGTTCTCATTTATCCAGGTCATGGTATATCTGTAAAGAATAAATCAAGGCAACTGGACTTACTGTAGATTTCTTGAAAAACGTTTCACTCGTTCTTCCATATACCTTTTGTTTTTAATTTGGTAATTCCTTGTTTTAATTTCCTTTTTTTATTTATGTATCTGAAGAATGTTTTATTACCTTTTTTCACTGACTGAGCTAATTTCTCTTCTGCCTGTGCTTTAGAAGCTCTTATAACTTGCTTGGCCCCTCTCTGCCTAATCTTATAAATTTCCCTGTCATCCTTTTTGTTTTTAATGATTTTGGCCACTTCTGCTGAGTACCACAGTAGTCTCTACTTTTTTTTTTTTTTCTTTCAATCAATACGTTTTTATTGACTTTTTTGACATAACACTGATCAGCAACGAACAGTTACATAGTTGGCACTTCACATAGCCACATTGGCAGCGCCAACCGAACCGTATTACGGTAAAATAATACATAGCATGAAATAAACAACAAAAATAAATCATAAAGTAACGAACAAAGAAATACAGTCAGTACATACATGGGACTAACAAATACATACTAGTGCACAATATATCAGGTCTGAGCGTAATAGACAGACTAAATAAGATCAATCAGAGGATTGTACAGCGAGCCGGGAAGAGCTCCATGAGTTCCAGTTTCTTTGAAATGCTGCGAATGAGCAGCCAGCCCTCGCCCACATCCTCTCATGTATGTAGGTGGAGTTAAGTTTGCGAGTGATATCTGATAAGCTAGGGATACTCTGGGTTTTCCAGTTTTGGCTAATAGCCAATTTGGTGGCCAGGAAAAGATGTCCCAACACCACCCTAACGCCTCGTGGCAATTTATCCATATCGATATAAAGGAGGGCTAGTTCAGGAGTCGGCGAGAGCTGGGTACCCAATAGATCTGAAGCCAAGGAGAAAGTGGATCTCCAAATCCCATGCAGCAGTGGACATGACCACAGAATATGATATAAAGTACCCCTCTGGCCACAACCCCTCCAACACAGGTGTGAGGATCCTGGGAAGATATGGGACAGGCGATCCGGGGTATAATACCATCTTAACATAGTCTTCATCAGGGATTCATAATGTAAAGTGCATCTAAGGTTTTTAGAGATAAAGGCAAATGCCGAGGACCACTGCTCATCCGAGAACGCCAATCCCAGGTCCCTCTCCCAAGAATGTAAAGGAGACGTTTTAGTAAAGGACCCTTTATTCCCGAGCATGCTATATAGGGGTCGGAGGCGAGTGCAATATGGGGGAGCAAGTGACCAGATCTTAAATATTTCCTGATTACAAAGAAGCCTAGGGGGAGCGTTTGCTGTAAGGAAATGCCTAATGCACAAATATTTGTAGAAATCCGTGTTTGGTATCTGGTATTCCTTGTGTAGGGACTCGAAGGAACGTAGGGTGTCAGATACAAACAGCTGTGAGAAAAGATCCAATCCATTCATTGCCCAGGATGAGACCGAGATGTTAGGGATTAGATGGTTGAGCACAGTTATTGGAGCCGAGGGTGGGAAGGGTCCGGGTATTGGAGAGCACAATTCGTGGAATTGGGTCCAACTCCCCAATGCCATGGATACAAGTGTCGAGGATGAGGAGGGTCGATGGAATGATGGATGGAGAGCCGCCAACAGAAGAGACTTAAGGCTACCAACCAAGGACAAAGCTGTCTCCAATTGCACCCATTGCTTGGAGTGACTCTCCATCCACCACTCCCTCAGCTGGGAGACTTGCGAGGCCAAGAAATACTCATAGATATGCGGGAGGCCCAGTCCCCCGCGACGCCTGTCTCTCTGCATTATCGTAGTTGCAATCCTAGGCCTATGTCCTTTGCATACTAGCTTATTAATCAACGAGGTACATTTCCTAAATAAGCTACTTGGTGGAGTAATGGGCAATGTTTTAAATAGGAACAATAATTTGGGAAGGACGAACATCTGAAACGAGGTGATTCTCCCCACCCAAGACACCTCATATTTGGAAAGGTTGGAAAGATCTTTTTCCAAAATTTCTAAAAATGGGACATAATTTATGGCATATAGCTTCTTAAATGATGCTGACAACTTAATCCCCAAGTAATCAATCTGGCTATCCTGCCAGTCCAAAGCAAAGGTATTTTTAAGTGTTTTTACCTGTTCAGGGGAAATATTTAATGGAAGGGCTTGGGACTTAGAAGCATTGAGTCTGTAAAAGGAAAGGTTTCCAAATTGGGAAATGATATTAATAGCAGCAGTGAGAGATGTTTGGGGATTAGTCAAAGTTAAAATTATGTCATCGGCATATAGACTGACCGTGTGGTCCTTGTCCCCAATCTTGATGCCTTGTCCGGGCATAACCAGCTCATCGATGCCCGGACAAGGCATCTCCGGGCATTGTCTCAAGGCTTGGGCTAGGGGCTCAATGGTCAGGATGAATATCAAAGGGGATAGGGGGCAACCCTGGCGGGTACCATTGGAAATGTCAAACGGGTCTGAAAGAGCCCCATTGACCCACACCCTAGCACTAGGTTGGGTATATAATGCTTTGATAGCCGCCAGGATGGCCCCAGAGAATCCCATCTTCGATAGGACTGCAAAGGCAAATGACCAATTAATGCGGTCAAACGCCTTTTCGGCGTCTAATGTGACCAGCAAAGCAGGAAGTTTCGATCTCTCTATATAGTCCAACAAGTTTAAGGTACGTCTGGAGTTATCTTGTAACTGCCTACCTCTTACAAATCCAACTTGATCAGCGTGGGTAAGGACTGGTATATAAGGGGCTAGGCGATTCGCTAGAATCTTCGCATATATTTTTGTGTCTGTGTTTAGGAGCAATATCGGGCGGTACTTCTTTGTGTCGTCTGCGGGGGGATCAGTTTTGGGTATGGTAACTATAGTCGCTTCTAACATCTCCTTAGGAAGACCGCCTGTGCTCATGGTGTGACAGAAAATTTGGCATAAATATGGGGAAAGTTCCTTTTTAAATGTCTTGTAGTATGCATTCGAAAACCCATCTGGGCCGGGGGCTTTGTTATTGGGAAGTTTAGAGACAACGTCAAGGATTTCCTGTTGCGTAATAGGGGAGTTTATATTCTCTAATTGAGTCTCGGTGAGGCTAGGAAGAGAAAGAGAACTCAGAAATTGGTCAACCACTGCTGCTGTTTGAGGGGGGGTTCCAGTTTGTGGCTTCAAATTGTAAAGGACCTCATAAAAGTTTTTGAAGGAATTTGCGATTCCCTGGGGGTCTGCTATCTTTTTACCCGTCTGTTGAGACGTAATGAAGGGGGTCTTAGCTTTAACAGATCTCTCTTTCAGTCTACGAGCTAATAACTTACCGGATTTGTTGTCTTGCGCATAATATGTCGCGCGAAACTACTTTTAGGCGCTTCTCATACTGATAGAGGAGGCAGTCTTTTAGTTGAAGGCGCAGGTTCTGTAATTGGGTCCCAACAATGTCTGAAGGGTTTATTTTATTGCTAGACTCTAAGGACTTAATCTGTCGGGTTAAAGCAGTAATACGCTCTTCTCTCTCTTTTTTTGCTCTGTAACCAGACTTTATAAATAGTCCCCGCATGAAAGCCTTGTGGGCATTCCACAACGAGAAGTGGTTTGATACAGACCCGTCATTAATACGGAAGAATTCCTCCAGACCCTCAAGCAGTGTCGATTTGTATTTAGGGTGCTCCAGCAGGAATGTATTATTGCGCCAAGGGGAGTAAGGAGGTCGATTAGTAGATTCGCTAATGGTCAAAGTGATGGGAGCGTGGTCGGACCACGTAATCAATTCTATGGAGGAGTGTGTGGCATTTCGCAGGAGGTGACGATCAACTAAGAAAATATCTATTCGGGAGTAGGTATGGTGGGCATTCGAAAAAAACGAGTAGTCCCGTTCACTGTCATGGTGTAGCCTCCAAACATCGTAGAGGTCCTCCCTCAATAAGATCTGGTTGAGACTCTGCGGGTGAGCTCTATTTTTGGATGTTGAATCTAAAGAAGGATCCGATATAGAATTAAAGTTTCCCCCCCAGAGGACCAAGCCTTCCTTCATTCCGTTTACTTTATTCATTAATTTCCGCAAAAAGTGCAATTGGTGTTTGTTAGGGACATAAACGAATACTAATGTGTACTTCACATTATTTATAGTAGCTATCAGTATAATATATCGGCCATTCTGGTCCTCTATGGATCTGGACAACTGAAAGACAACTGAATCCCTAATTGCGACCATCACACCCCTCTGTTTTTTTTTTAAATGGGAATGGAAGATATGGGGGAAATGAGAATTTTTGAGTCTGTGGGCATCCTCCTTCAACAGGTGCGTCTCAGTTGCACAGATAATATCCCCTCCCAGAGCTCTTGTTTCCTTCCACAGCATAGACCTCTTAAATGGGCTGTTCAAGCCCTTAGTGTTAATGGCGATTACTTTAAAGACCATGTTGAAAGAAGACTATGCTGTGGAGGCCCAGCACACCAATAATATGTGATACATTGCAAATCAGGGTATCTCGTAGCAGTTATGAACATCCCAATATGCGCATGTACTGAATAACAGGACGTACAAGAAAATTCTGATCTGCATAACTCAGATAGCAAATCTAGAATAACAACCAAAAGAAAACTAACACAAACACGGCATAAGATGCCGCAAATCATTCGTCAGGGCAAATCTCGGCTCCTGGCCGGGAAGGACTGCACGACACTACCATGTCCAATAGTGTATTAATGGACCCACGATCACCTGTCAACGATGAGATTTCCTCTTCTGGGATACTAGTTGCCAACCAGAGTCCAGGGGAGCAGATGAGCTGTGTCTTTGGTCCGGGACCTCCATCGGAATGTTCCAAGAGTCCAGAAGCTTCTTCCCGGATTCTAAAGAGGTGACGACGTGGACAGCTCCCTGGTGATGGATCAAGACTTTGGTCGGGAACCCCCCACTTGTAAGGAATGGAGTTATGCCGCAGAGTTGAGGTAAAGGCAGCAAGGGATCTCCGCTGTTGAAGAGTGACGGCCAACAGATCAGCAAAGATTTTAATTTGGCTATATGGAGAAGGCAATGTGCCTAGCTTCCTGGATGCTGCTAGTATGGCCTCTTTAATATGGAAAAAATGAACCCGCACCAGGACATCTCTCGGCGATGTGCTAGGAAGGTGTTTCGGCCTCATCACCCTGTGTGCTCTGTCCAAAGTAAGATCATGAGGAGAGAGATCCGGTATCAGGGCCGTCATGAGGCTCTGCAGATAAGGGGTTAAATCTTTAGGTGCAATGTCCTCAGGAACCCCACGGAACTTAAGGTTATTTCGGCGGGACCTGTCCTCCAGGTCCACCACCTTAGCCTTGAGCTGATCTATTTCTTCGGATAAGTCGTTGTGGGCATCGATGAGCTGGTTATGGGACGAAGCGAAATCACCCATCTTGGACTCAATATGATCTACCCTGCCTTCCACCGCCACCACCGCCGCCTGGAGCGGGCGGACCAGGGCGGTCAAGTCCTTGTGCATGGTCTCACTAAGAAGGACTAACATGTCCTTTAATAGGTTGCTGGATGCAGGCTTATCGTCGGTCGGAATCGCCTGTATGGCCAGGGTAGTGTGGTCACTCACCTCCCCGTTCGGTGCCTCTACGGACTGCTGCAGTCGCGTCTGGCCTGTCTCAGGCGAGCTTGAAGATGGCGCCGGTACAATGGCGCGCTTTTGCGGGCTCCCCGCTTGAGATCCGCGGGACGCTTCGGGCTGTGTAAACCCCGTCGGGGATTCAGATGGAGCAGGTAGGAGTTGACCGGACCCTGCGTCTTGCGAGTCAGCCATCGTGTCGACCTGAGAAATCCTCCGTGTCTCTGGGGCATCAAGGCCTTGCTGGCTGTGCTGAGGGGAAGAGTCCTCAGAAGGGGCGCCTTTACCGAGGTAAAAGTCCAGCTTTCCCTGGTTTTTCATAGACCTCTTGCCCCTAGTCATCATCCGGACCGACTGTGGTCTCTCAACTTCAGTTGGAATTGAAGTAGTGGGTATAAATAATCCCGCTGTCGCTGATGTAGTGCCGGAGCTCCAACTCACGCAGCCATCTTGCTCGGCCGGCAAACCACGCCCCAGTCTCTACTTTTTTTTGCTTTTACTGACAAGCCTAATGAAATTATCTGTTGCCTTTAATAGTGCCACTTTTAAGTAGTCCCATTTCTCCTGGACTCCATTTAAACTGTTTCAGTCTGATAGGGACATGCATACCACTAATCCAATGTTAGAAAAGTCAGTTTTTCTGAAATCTAAAACGTTTGTTTGTGTGGTGTGACAGTCACTGTACTTATAGTAAACCACACTGACTGGTGATCACTGGATCCCAAGCTTTCTCCTACAGTAATATAAGATACCAAATTCCCATTTGTGAATACTAAATCTAAAATGCCCTCCTTTTGGGTTGGCTCCTCAACTACTTGCTGTAGAGATAATCCCAGTAGGGAATTTAGAATATCAGTACTCCTGGCAGAACTAGCTATTTTGGTTTTCCAGTTTACATCAGGAATATTAAAGTCTCCCATAATGATAACTTCCCCTTTCAATGTCATTTTAGCTATTTCCTCAACTAGTAGATCTAATTCTTTGACTTGACAGGTGTTCTATATATCACACCTACACGAGTTACCTTATGATTATCAAGCTGCTACGTAACCCAAACTGACTCTAAATTGGTCTCACTAACTTGTATTAGATTAGATTTTATGCTATCTTTCACATACAGGACCACTTCTCCCCATTTCTTGCCTTCTCTGTCTTTACTATATAGAGAGAACCCTGGTATTGTTATATCCCAGCCATTACTCTCATTGAACCACGTCTCAGTAACAGTCACTAAATCTATATTCTCAGATGCCATTATAGACTCAAGTTCATTTATCTTATTCCCTATACTGCAAGCATTTGTAGAGAAGACTCTGAGCTTGTAATTTCTTAACCTATGTGCTACTGGCATCTTCTGGCATTGTTCCGGGGGGCAGTCGGACTGTATTATCCCTCTTTTGATCCCCCTTTCCAAGTTTAAATGGTCCTTAGCAAATACTTTGAACTGTTCACTGAGGACATTCGTTCCCTTTAGAGAAAGATGCAAACCATCTTTCTTGTACAGTTCTTTTCTGTTCCAACTAGAGCTAACATGAGACACAAAGCCAAAGCCTTGGTTCCGACACCATTCACCAAGCCATACATTGAATTCCTTAATGCGCATCTGTCTGTCATGCTGAAGGTTATGCACAGGCAAAACTGCAGAGAATGAAACAGTCGATGCAACCTCCCGTATATCATTACCAAGTGTGTGAAAAGCTTCCTTCACCTTTGAAACATCATTGCAAGCCAGATCATTTGTCCAAAGATGGACAATAACATCCACCTCCCTTTCCTGCTTTGCTTGCTTAACAATATTAAGGATACTTTGTCTGTCCCTGCTGGCGGTAGCACCAGGGAGACATCTCACAAAACCATTTTCCTCAAACTTCACACCTCTTATGATGGAATCGCCCACCACTAGCTGCTTACTTTCAGTCCTCACCTTATCCTTTTTGTCTTTGGCTGCAGTCTTGCATACCTTAGGCATAGGAGATGATTGTTCCTCACCCACTATGCCTGAGCCGTCCTCCATGTTGATCTTGCACTCTGAAAGTGCTGCAAATTAATTATGGAGAGCCACAGACTTCAGGACATGTCTTCTATCATCAACTCTCAGTCTACCAGAACCTGCAGTGACCCATCTTCCATTTCTAAGGGGTCTCTGTGGCAGTGACATTGCAACATTCCCAGCCTGAGTTTGCTTAACAGTTAATTTACAAATCCCAGATTTCAAAAATGCAATTTCCTGCTGCATTACGGAGAGCTGTGTACAGATCAGACAGCATCCAAACCTCCAAAGTGTGGAACATGAAATAAAAGCACCACAATTCCTGCTCTGAACTAGGGCTGCAATTTTAAAGCAGGTAAAGATTTTAAACAAACAAATCGTACTTTTTAGATTGTATCCACCTCCAGATTACCTCCTGAGCATCTCTAGTGCACTTTGAGAATGATGCAAGCTATAATTAGGCAAGCTAATACTATGTTGCTATATATACACATACTCCCACAACAGCTCCTCCCCAACAACAAATTTATTGGCATACACATTAATGGCCCTATGCTCATTTGCAATCAGACAATAGCAAAAACCTGTCTAACAAATTCCTTACCTGTTTTGAAGCAGAGTGTCTGAGTAGCCACCAAAAACACAGCTGAAGTTCTGCTACAGTGGAAAGCTCTAAGTTAGTCTCCTGAATATCTCTAGTGCACTTAGAAATGCTGCACTTTGAGAATGATGCAAGCTATAATTAAATATAACCCACTGCTACTTTGGTATAGACTACTTTGGTATAGACTAAAACTGATCTATCTGATACCTATCATATACTCTTCTCCCAGCTACCAGCAGGTCCATACCAGCTTCTCTATAATGTGCCACATATATGAATATGCCGAACCCACACCTATAAATCCCCATAGCGGTTTCCCTATAATAGTGCCCACATGAATATACGGAATACACATCAGACGAAAAGAAAAATCCCTCCTCCAATACCTCCCCCCACTTCTCCCCTGGAAGGAACCTCTTCTCCTCCCCCCCCCCCCCCCGTCACATAGAGTACATGCGCCGGGCTTCAGTTCCGTTTGACAACCGCGGCTCCCGCCAGTGATCCGAACCCAGCGCTCTTTTAACATACAAAGAAAGAACAGTCACACAACGTGAATCCTCACAAAGCAACTGAGCTGAGACAAACACCACACAAAGTATCCACTTCCATATGCAGCTGCTCGCAAACGCTTCTAGTTAAATGAAAAAGGCAGGAGATTGCGCTGCATATCTTGTACACATACCGCCGCATTAATGATTAAATAGGTGGAAAAATTAAATGAATTAAATACATATAAGGCTCTTCTGATGATAACTATGTTCTTTTAGAATATTTGAATATGTTAGCATATGTATGTCTGCATGAACACACCCCTGTTTGTTCTCCTCCCTCCCTATCTCTCAACTTGCACGCCAAAAGCTTCTTTTTAAACCCTGAATGTGTCCTGTGTCCTGATAAACCTATACCTGCCTTTATCAATACTTACCTGGCATCACATCCCTGCTGACAGCGCCAATATAGAGGCTCCATCTTGCCTTCTACTTCTTCATTCTATTTTTGTACTGGAACATAGAACGGGGGCATGTTTGTACTAGTTCACATTTTAAGGGGGCATTTTTTGTACTGGCTCTCATATTAAGGGGCCTTTTTTTGGACTGGCACACATTAGGTGGCATTTTGCTACTGTCACATTATAAGGAGAATTATTACTACTGGGGGGCATTATGGTGAGCTACTACTGGGGGACTATGGGGAACATGATTACTAGTATAGGCACTAAGGGGGCATTATTACATTTGGGGCACAGTGGGAACATTATTACTATTGGGAGCACTATGTGTACTCTGGCAGATAATTATTACTATCAATGGGGAACACTATTACTGTGGGGGCACCCTGGCACAGTATCAGTTTAGCACAATTATTTTGGGGGACATTATGTTTACACTATTAATGTCAGGGACACTATTTGCTGGACGCACTGCGTGCCAATAATTATTGAAGCAGGCACAGTATTGTGGGTGGCAGGATGGGGTGTTCAGAAGGTGGGAGGATGATGGAAAAGTAGGAAACTAAGATGTCTGTTTGTCGAACTTCAGAGATGAGAAATGGCTGAAAAATCATCATTGTGGAGCAGATAAGGAAAGAGAACATAAACATCAAAGGAGATGAAACTGGATGTAAGAGGTATGTGGGGCTATTTTATCCTGTATTTTTTGTAGTGATGTATGTAATGTTAGGGAGGAAGGGGTTAAGTTGAGAATTTGGCATGAGGATTGGTGGGGGGGGGGGGATGTGAAGCCGCCATTGTTTTCCAGCACTGCCTTAACTCTCTTGGGCATGGAGTTCCCCTATAGCTTCATAGGTTGCCACTCAAATCCTTTTACACTCCTCCATGATGACATCACAGAGCTGATGGATGTTAGAGAACTTGCACTCCTCCACCTTCCATTTGAAGATGCCCCGCAGATGTTCATTAGCCAGTCCTGCACCTTTACCCTCAGTTTCTTTAGCATGGCAGTGGTCGTCTTGGATCTGTGTTTGGGGTCATTATCATGTTGGAATACTACCCTGCAACCCAGTTTCCGAAGGTAGGGAATCATGCTCTCCTTCAGTATGTCACAGTACATGTTGCCATTCATGGTTCCCTCAATAAACTGTAGCTCCCCACAGCCAGCAGCACTCATGCATCCCTAAACCATGACCCTCCCACCACCATGCTTGAATGTAGGCAAGACACACTTGTCTGTGTACACCTCACCTGGTTGCTGCCACACATGCTTGACACCATCTGAACCAAATAAGTTTATCTTGGTCTCATCAGACCACAAGACATGGTTCTAGTAATCAATGTTCTTAGTCTGCTTGTCTTCAGCAAACTGTTTGCGAGCTCTCTTGTGCATCATCTTTAGAAGAGACTTCCTTCTGGGATGACAGCCATGCAGACCAATTTGATGCAGTGTGCGGTGTATGGTCTGAGCACTTACAGGATGACACCCCACTCCTTTAACCTCCGCAGCAATGCTGGCAGCACTTGCATGTCTATTTTGAAAAGACAGCCTCTGGATATGACGCTGAGCACGTGCACTCACCTTTTTTGGTCGACCGTGGCGAGGCCTGTTCTGAGTGGGGCCTGTCTTGTTAAACCTGTGTTTGGTCTTGGCCACTGTGCTGCAGCTCAGTTTCAGGATGTTGGCAATCTTATAGCCTAGGCCAGGGATGGGCAAACTTTCAGATCCCCAGAGATTTATTTGCCTTGAGGTCAAAAGTTGAACTTCCATTGACCAGTGTGAGAGAGCGTGTGAGAGCGATAACACCAAATGTAACAAACCTGCTCCCCATTCACCCCTGAGACCTTGTAACACTACGAGTCACATGACACCGGGGAGGGAAAATGGCTAATTGGGCACAATTTGGCCATTTTCACTTAGGGGTGTACTCAAATTTACATTGTTATAAAATCTGTACACTGACTACTTTACATTTTATCAAAGTGTCAGATCTTCAGTGTTGTCCCATGAAAAGATATAATAAAATATTTTCAAAAATGTGAGGGGTGTACTCACTTTTGTGAGATACTGTAATTTTATCTGTCTGGTGTTTGTTGGTAGTGGACAATTATATGTAGGAGGGGCTTATAATAATGGTTCGGGACTAACATTTTGCCGCCTTTATTTTCCTCAGACCCCTGTGAAGCAAAATTTCTAGGTGCTCCTCTGCCTCCGCTAATCTCCTATTGATGACCTTTCCTGCAGATAGACCATCAATATAAGACTCTCGTAAAACCCATTCAACTTAAGACATCTAAAAGCTGGCCAATGAAACCAACCAGTTTCTGATCAGATCCTGCTCCCAGATGACCAGTGTGAATATTAGCTGTAACATTTAAATCGTGACCGGAGAAGTGAACATTGATTGTCTTGTGACAATGACATCTGCCAAGGGGTGGAATATATCAAGCAGAGAGTGAACAGTCACTTCTCGAAGTCTGTGAAGAAAAAATGGGCAAAGTAAACATTGGAACGTCTGACAAGGGCCAAATTTTGGTGGCTAGACAACTGGCAAAAGTGCACCAAATCACCGTGGATTGTCCAGGATCCATGTATGCCACTATGAGATGGTCCTCACTCCCACTAGTCAATCCAAAAAGCAGAACAGGCAAGAGTATCTATCATCCGTTAAAGGGGAATTCCGGTTAGATGAAGTTATTTCCTATCCGATAACTATTAGATCAGTGGGAGTCCTACCTCTGGGCCCATTTTCGTGATTGGTATGGATCCCCGCTGTAGGACCCCCACTGATCTAATAGTTATCTCGTATTCTGTGGATAGGGAATAACTTAATCTAACTGGAATACCCCTTTAAACTGCTTTAACAACCTTTTCAAGCTGAGAAAGAACCAGCTATTTTAAGGAGTCAAAGCATTGCATTTTTCTATATGTTGTTAGTTCAATAAAAATGTAATGAATGATAGATGCTGTTGCTTTGTTTGCTTTTTGACTACACGACTGGTTCACAATATCTCCAAAACACCAGGTCATGTGGGGTGTTACTGGTATGCAGTGGTTAGTGCCTACCAAAAGCAGTCCAAAGTAGGACAACTAGTGCACCAATGACAGGGTCATGGGCACACAAGACTAAATGATACATGTGTCGAGTAATGGCCCCAACGGAGTCTGGAAGACCTGGTATCTTCCAATGTGTCTAGTTGTCTACTAATCAGTTATACAGCAGCTGTAGCATTTAAGGGACACTCCCATTAGAACTGGGTATTTTTATAGAAAACATTTTTCTTTAAAAATTTTCAATTTTTTTTTTCATTTCGCCCATACTATACAGAACAGAAGTACAAATACTTGTCTTTCTGTAGCAGTCAGGACAGAGAGACAAAACTCATAAAGATAGGAATCCCATTGTTATTTTACTGCTACTGTGAGTTAAAGATGTTATATGTTGTTTTTTTTTTTAAATGTAGATGTAGAATTAGCTTAGTTATTCTATTGTTCTCTTAGTAGGACTAGATAAAGATGCCCTCAGAAGAGCATTGTACTTATCAGTGTAATGTGTGATGCTGTAATTCAGTCATTCATCGGGTTGACTAGGAAAATCAAGCTTGGCTGTTTGCCAGGAAGTGGAATGCATGGAGTGACTTAAAAAAAGATATATAAAAAACCATAAAAAAAATAAAATAAAATACATAGGATACACAAAATGTTGATGGCAGTGTACCCTTTTAAAGATAATCAGTTAACATCTATAAAGCAATTACTGTTAAGATCTGCATTTACACAATGGATGTCTAAATATAATGAAGAACAGTTATGAGACAATCCTGGTTCAGATACTATACAATACCGTGTGAAGCACGGCTCATCAATGAGCTTTGATTCAAATCAGCATCTGGATTAGACGAGACTGCAAAAAAGTATAAAATGGAGTTACACAGAAGCAGAGAAGAATGATGATGGCATAAAAAGAGCACACATCCAGTATAGTCTGCCCTTACATTTCCATTTCATTTTTCTTGTAGGATTGGTATGTTTATCAGGGGCATAGCTATAAAGAAAGCAGGGAAAGCGCCTGCTTTGTGGCCCGAACTCACAAGGTGCCCCCTCAGGACGAGATTTTATTTTCAGGGCCCCCTCAACAGTATTATACAATGACATTATATGCAGCCACACTGTAGGAAACAGATGGACTGGCTGCCGGGCCTCATCTGAGAGCTCGATCTTCACTAGCCTCAGGAGTAGGAGTTGTGAAGAAGTTGCTGGGGGGAGGATGGCCTGTTCAAAAATTTGCTGTGGGTCCCAGTCAGTTGTAGTTACGCCACTGATATTTATCCATGCAAGGTTTACGTTCAGCTACTCTAGATCTGCTGGAAGCTTGTTCCAAGCCTCAACTAAACTTTCAATAAAATACTAATTTCTGACATTTCTAATCTTCCCCAACTAATGGCAGATTGTGCCCCAGTGTTCTCATGCTCAGGTTTGTTCTAATTAGTAACATAGGTTATAAGGCTGAAAATCCATCCTAAAACTTATTTAAACCTTCAAAAGTGTTTTCCAAGACTTTACTACTGATGACCTATCTTCCTAGCGACTACTTTGCCGCTACATTTTCAAACAGCTGATTGGCGGGGTTCCCGGGGTTGAACTCCCACCTATCAGATACTGATGACTTATCCAGAGGACAGGTCATCTGTACTAAAGTATTGGAAAACCTCTTTAACCTATGTAAAGGTTTGCAAGATGTCACTCCTTTCCCTTCTTTTCTCTAGCCCAGGGATCAGCAACCTCCTTCACTCCAGATGTTCGGAAACTACAACTCCCAGAATGCTCCATTTACTTCTATGGGAGTTGTGAGAACAGCTGAGCATGTTTATATGCTGGGAGTTGTAGTTTCACAGCAGCCGGAGTGCAAAAGGTTGCTGATCCCTGCTCTAGCTTATACACAATAAGTTCTCTGGAATATTGTGCGTCACATAAATATAAAAACTATACAAGTTAGACTGCAAACGCTGACATTAATTGCACCACATGCATACAATGTGTTCTCATGAAGAAAAAACCTCTCCATCTAAAAAAAATGTATTACTGGGGTATATGTACCTATAGGGGCGCACAAAGTGGCTTGGGCCCAAACTGTTCATTTGCATCAGATCACTTAAGTGAAAGGTATCATTACGTTCAGCCCTACAAGGCATTGTACCTGGTTTATCAGTGATTTCCTGTGGCAGACTTTATCATGACACTACTGATGCACTGCTGGAGACCATAGACCTCTGTTTTCCTGGTCTCTTTGGGAAAGGTTGTCCCCATCAGTTCCTGAGAACTGTAATAGTCTGATATTATCACTTACACGTAATATAAAGCACACACAGTCTGCTGCACTGTCTACACAGGAAATACGGGAAAGCAGCATATTTCTCCAATATGGACACCACAAGAAACATCCTAAAAATGTATATCTACAACATTTTAAAAAATAAAACACATTATTTCTCCTCTACAAACTTACTGTACATCTGTTTGAAGCCAAGATTAAAGGGGTTATCCAAGAAATTGATGACCTGTCCTCAGGAGAAGTCATCATTATTACATCGGCGGGGGTCCAAGTCCTAGCACCTCACAGATCAGCTGTTTCAGGGAGCCGCTGCGTTCATTGGAGCTCTGGTGAGTGCTGCAGACTCTCAGCTGAGTTCCATAGTATAGTGGCTGTGCTTGGTATTGCAGCTCAGCTCCATCGACTTCATGTGACCGCTACGGTGATGTCACTGGCCTAGGAAGAGGCGGAGCATCCAGCCTCTTCTAACATCTGATCAGTGGGGGTCCCAGGAGTCTGACCACCACCAATCTGATATTGATGACCTATTCTGAGGTTAGATCATCAATATCTTTTACCACATAACCTCTTTAAATATGAGACATTCCATTTAAATCCAGTCTGTTTATTCTTTTGTGTTTAAAATTTTAAATGATGGTGACCTTAAAGGGATCGTCTCAGATGCTCTTTGCCACCAAACCAACCCTAGTACCTGATAGTGCACATGATGCTGTCTCCAATGGAACCCTTCCTATGGACCATCATTATCTCATTCAAAACCTTTGTAACGTATATGTCCTGAAAAATATGCTGATTTGAGTCGTGGGGGTGAAGAGCTCCATGCTCCTAATCCAGCCTCTCTGGTTTGACTGATGTCCCAGGTTCAGATTTGGCTGGAAATCCAATTTTTGGGAAATTCAAGACTAATTCAATTAGTTTAGAATCAATTCATTTATCTCTACTAATTTATATATAAGTTACAAAAGTTTTTTTTAGTTCAATGAGATAATAATGGGATATAAGAGGAAAACTTTTGCAGACAGCATCAAGAGCTCCATCTGGTACTGGAAGCATTTTGGGAGTGGGGAGGGGGGGGGGGAATGAAAAGAGTATATGACAGGTTCCCTTTAAATAACATTAGTCAAAAAATAAGTAAAATATCAATAAACACAGAACATTCGGCTTGGTATAAGAAGAGGTACATAGAGTGTCCAGTACTTTCTATTATTACCCTGAACAACACACACAATAATCAACTTATGAAATGATGTCATTTTGCCATTTTAGTTTGAACAATTATTGCTTTGTGTTTTTGTTTTTCCTGTAACATTTTAAATTGGCACCTTTTGCCTTTTCATTAGCACATGTCCAACGCACATAAATTATACACATCATCCAAAGCAGAATGTAATAGCTTTCACAAAGGGAAACTAATTATTATGGGGCAAAGTAATGCGGCCTCTGTGAGTGGAACTGATGCAAGGGTTTATTTAGGAACAATTAGATTTACAAAACTGTAATAACGATACCAAAAAGACAATTAACCCCATAATGACCCATAGCAACCAGAGCATTCTGGTTATCAAAGACCATACAAGGCTGTTTAATGGTCCTGTGTTATTTGTTGGGTTACCAAAGAATATTTTTTTTGGTATTTTTTTTTAACCAAAATTTTAACGAAATGTATTTTTCATTTAGTGAATGGATAGTATGAATGCAAAGTATTAAAATTGCTTCTTAAAGTGTTTTTTTTTTTTCATTTTATTTGACAGATTTCTTGAAGTTTTACAGTCATGTTCAAATTGGCCTTTCCATGGCCCATGGCCTAAAGTAGGAGTCCTTTAGAGGTTCTCCACCCAATAGTGAGGCACAAACCATAAATGGACCTTTTCTCTCTAGGGCAGTGTTCCTCAGCTCCAGGCCTTAAGGGCCCACCTGCCGGTCATGTTTTCAAGATTTCCTTAGTATTCAGCAGGTGATACAATCAGTGTCAATGCATCAGGACTTACCACAGGTATTCAGGTATTCTGTGGGATATTCTCAAATCATGACTGGTAGGTGGGCCCTGAGGACTGGAGTCGGGGAACACTGCTCTAGTGCTACCTCTATGGTACAGTACAAATGCTGTTGTAGGATAAGGGTACTAAAGAATAATTCCCAATAGATGACTTGTATAATCAAGCTGCTAATCACCTGAGCAAACTGAATTGTATCTTTCCTCAGGATGAAAGATGCCCAATTATCAGCAACATATCCAATGGTTCCAATAGTCAACGGAACTAAATGAGGGAGGAATGACTCCCCCCTTCACTATGCATCAGCCTGTGTAATCAGGCCAATCCAAACGGTATCATCTATCAGCGCTCGCACTGCCGAAACATTGGGCAGTGTAACATAGCCATAGTCCCTATAGGATGCACATGGTTTCACCTGAGAGCAAGTACAGTACTTGTGTAGAAGATTACAATGGTGCCAAAGTAAAAATATCCCAATATGCCAAGTAATCTACCCCATGGCCATGAGGTTTAAGGCCATGGGGTAGATTACTAATACTGTCTAAGATTTAGACAGTGTAAACTAGACAATCTAAAGATGCGACAGAACACTTTCTACAGTAGTCTAGGTTTATATTAGTTGGATTTCATTGCACTAGAAAGTTGCACCTAACCCAGCAGTTTTGACCATGCTAAAGAGGAGAACAGTAAAACACCTTTTATGGAGTTGTTAAAATCAGGAAAATTGTGAATATGAATTTTTATTCTGCCAGCATCTGCGCCTGCAAGTGCTCTCTGCATTGAGCTGCTTCACAACCCTTCCCTTTTGCTCTGAGTAACATGTGTGCCATTCAACCAGAAGACCACTACAGCTGTCACTCAGAGAAGAGGTGAGGGGCTGTGAAGCAGCTCAATGGAGGGGCGTGGTGCTGTTTTTCAAAGAAAGTAACTTTTTGAGGTTTTACACTGTACTGGTGCATCAGGGGTTCTGCAAATGTGAAAAGCTACCTGAGAAGCATTCATTCAAAATCTGCCCTCCAAAAGCCAAATGGTGATCCTTCCCTTCGGAGCCCTCTGGTGTGCCCGAACAGCAGTTTGCAACCACATATTGGGTGTTGCAGTATTCAGGAGAAAATGTGTAAAAATTGTGGGGTGCCTTTTCTCCTATTACGCCTCAAAAACTATAGGACAAAAAACAACATTTCATGTCATTTTCACAGCCAAGTGTTTCTACATTATATCATGAAACACCTGTAGGGTCAAAGAGTTCACTATACCACTTGATAAATTCCTTGAGAGGTTTCCAGAATGGGGTCACATTGGAGGATTTCCCCACTAGGAGTACTTCAGGGTCTCTTCAAATACAACATGGTGCCCAAAAACCATTCCAGCAAAATCTTCCTTCCGAAAACAATATGGTGTTCCTTCCCTTCAGAAGCCTACTGTGTGCCGACCACATATGGTGTGTTTCTGTAAACTGCATAATCAGGGTAATCAATATTCAGGTTTGTTTTGCTATTAACCCTTGTTGTGTTACAGGAAAAAAATGTATTAAAATTCAAAATCTGAACAAAAAATGTAATATTTAAATTTCACCTCCATTTTGCTGTGGAATACCTAAATGGTAACACAATTTCTAAAATTGGTTTTGAATAATTTTAGGGGTTGTAATTTCTAAAATGGGTTCATTTATAGGTCGTTTCTATTATGTAAGCCCCATCAGTCATCTTAGAGCTGAATTGTTCCTTAAAAGAGTCTGTTTTGGAAATTTGTTTGAAAATTTTTAAAATTGCTTCTAAAACTCTAACACTTCTATCATCCCAATAAATGAAATGACTTTTACAAATTAATGCCAACATAAAGTAGACATGTGGTAAATGATCATTAATAACTATTTTGTGAGGTACCACTATATATCTTAAAAGCAGAGAAATATACATTTAGAAAATTGTCAATTTGGTATTTTTTTAAATAAAGGTAAAAAATATTGACCCGTATTTACTACTAGCATGAAGTACAGTGTGTCATGAAAAAACTTTCTCAGAATCACTTGGATAAATAACAGCATGCCAAAGTTATTACCACATAAAGGGACATATCAGATTTGTATAATTAGACTGGGTCCTGATGTTGAAAACTGTCTGGGTCCTTAAGGGGTAAAAGAGGTCTACAGTATATATATATATATACAGGTCCTTCTCCCAAAATTAGCATATTGTGATAAAGTTCATTATTTTCTGTAATGTACTGATAAAAATTGGACTTTCATATATTTTAGATTCATTACACACCAACTGAAGTAGTTCAAGCCTTTTATTGTTTTAATATTGATGATTTTGGCATACAGCTCATGAAAACCCAAATTTCCTATCTCAAAAAATAAGCATATTTCATCCGACCAATAAAAGAAAAGTGTTTTTAATACAAAAAAAGTCAACCTTCAAATATTTATGTTCAGGTCTGCACTCAATACTTGGAATCCTTTTGCAGAAATGACTGCTTCAATGCGGCGTGGCATGGAGGCAATCAGCCTGTGGCACTGCTGAGGTGTTATGGAGGACCAGGATGCTTCGATAGCGGCCTTAAGCTCATCCAGAGTGTTGGGTCTTACGTCTCTCAACTTTCTCTTCCCAATATCCCACAGATTCTCTATGGGGTTCAGGTCAGGAGAGTTGGCAGGCCAATTGAGCACAGTAATACCATGGTCAGTAAACCATTTACCAGTGGTTTTGGCACTGTGAGCAGGTGCCAGGTTGTGCTGAAAAATTAAATCTTCATCTCCATAAAGCTTTTCAGCAGATGGAAGCATGAAGTGCTCCAAAATCTCCTGATAGCTAGCTGCATTGACCCTGCCCTTGATAAAACACAGTGGACCAACACCAGCAGCTGACATGGCACCCCAGACCATCACTGACTGTGGGTACTTGACACTGGACTTCAGGCATTTTGGCATTTCCCTCTCCCCAGTCTTCCTCCAGACTCTGGCACCTTGATTTCCGAATGACATGCAAAATTTGCTTTCATCCGAAAAAAGTACTTTGGACCACTGAGCAACAGTCCAGTGCTGCTTCTCTGTAGCCCAGGTCAGGCGCTTCTGCCGCTGTTTCTGGTTCAAAAGTGGCTTGACCTGGGGAATGTGGCACCTGTAGCCCATTTCCTGCACACGCCTGTACATGGTGGCTCTGGATGTTTCTACTCCAGACTCAGTCCACTGCTTCCGCAGCTCCCCCAAGGTCTGGAATCGGTCCTTCTCCACAATCTTCCTCAGGGTCCGGTCACCTCTTCTCGTTGTGCAGCGTTTTCTGCCACACTTTTTCCTTCCCACAGACTTCCCACTGAGGTGCCTTGATACAGCACTCTGAGAACAGCCTATTCCTTCAGACATGTCTTTCTGTGTCTTACCCTCTTGCTAGAGGGTGTCAATGATGGCCTTCTGGACAGCAGTCAGGTCGGCAGTCTTACCCATGATTGCGGTTTTGAGTAATGAACCAGGCTGGGAGTTTTTAAAAGCCTCAGGAATCTTTTGCAGGTGTTTAGAGTTAATTAGTTGATTCAGAGGATTGGGTAATAGCTCGTTTAGAGAACCTTTTCATGATATGCAAATTTTTTTAGATAGGAATTTTGGGTTTTCATGAGCTGTATGCCAAAATCATCAATATTAAAACAATAAAAGGCTTGAACTACTTCAGTTGGTGTGTAATGAATCTAAAATATATGAAAGTCTAATGTTTATCAGTACATTACAGAAAATAATGAACTTTATCACAATATGCTAATTTTTTTAGAAGGACCTGTATATATTCTATTCATGTAGAAGGGGTCTTTGCCTATTTGTAAAAATGCACTCTCTTCCTACCTACAATGCAACAGGGCTCATATCCATATATGGTCCTCTTTTCTCACAAGCATTTGCTGCAGTCAAAGCTTTCCCACAGTTTAGCGATGCCTGCGCAGTCATTGCTCCAAAGAAGGACACTTGTTCGGCTAATTAGAGAAGCAGCGCAAGCAGGAAATTATGGCTGAGCTAAAAGTCTGGTCCTGTCAATCTAGAGGCAGGTGGGTGCTCCACCTGTGGGGACCAAGTATGGAGAGTAGAATTCATCTAGTGCACATGGCCCTTACACGCCTAGTCCAAATGAAAAATACTTAATTGGTTACTACTTCCAAACCCCCATGACACATACCACAATTCTATGAGGGCTTTAATATATACCACAATACACATATATACACTATTGTGGCTATTTATTGACTAAATAAAAAAATAAAAAAAGAGGTATCACCGTAGCTGAAAATGTCCAATCTATTAAAATATTAATATTTTTCCGCGCAGTGAACAACGTAACAAGAAAAAAAATGTAAATCTACAATTCTCAATTTGTTCTAATTTCAAATCCCCCCCAAAAAAATGGTACCAATAAAAACTACAGTTATCTCCGCAAAAAAAGACTTGTTCATACAGCACTGTAGACAGAAATATTTTTTTTTTTTTTCAAAGGCTTTATATTTTAAAGGAAGTGAAGAATACAAATGTGGTATTACCATAACCATACTGACTCACAGAATAAGGATGTAATTTTTAGTGTACAATGAACACTGCAATATGACCCACCTCTAGAAAAACAAAAAACTATGTGGTGGAATTGTGCTTTTTTTTCCTAGTTTCACCCTACAAACAATTTGTTCTAATTTTTCAATAAAAGCTATGTTAAATGTAATGGTGCCATTAAAAAAACATACATTTTCCAGCAAAAAATAAGCCCTCATATTGCTCTGTGAATGGACAGTTTAAAAAGTTATGGCTCCTGGAAGATGACTGAGTTGGCCCTAAGGTCCATCTGCCACACGGTAAGGCAATAGTATTACAAATGCCTTTTCTGCAGAGCTCAAAGGTTTCAACTTACACTAATGAGGTTGTATATTTTGTATAGGGTATTTATACTCAATATGTATCTGGATTCAGAGGCTAGAGTTAGCCTGAGTGATACAATAGTCTTCAGCTTCTTACAATGACTTGGGTCAGATCAATGTTGGTGGAGCTCCATGGACAAGGTGTGGGTAGTATTCAGCCCTTAGCAGACACAAAGTGGCTGAGCTAATGATAATCTTTCAATTTATGGCAAAATTAATAACAAATATATATTAGCAGAAATATATTGCCTGCTAATAAACTTTTTTCATAGATACATTTCAGGCCCCAGGTGATCAATGCCCCAGGGCAGTTTCCCTATTTTCCTTCCCTATAATTCAGCATTGACAGCAGTGGCATACTTACCATTCAGGCCATTCATCATAACTACTATGGGGCCTGGGGATGCTGGGGCCAGGCACGGAATGCATTTTTCTGTTCCTGACATCAATTCACTGTATTTTCTGGCAGCCACCACTAGGGGGTACAAAGAGATTTTTACAGCTGCTATTGAAATCAATAGTAACTGTATCATTTTCTAATATCTGAGCTCCCCCTAGTGATGGCTGCAGTCAGACATTTTTACAGTATTCTGTGTGAGGAGGAGTGTTATGGACATTGGTTGTGGAACCACTAAGCCAACTAACTAGTTTGATGTTAGATTATTCCTGAGGGTGTTATCCTTGCTGAAGCCTGATTTTCATTCTAACAACATACAGGAATGTGGTCTTTACTAGAGGGAAGCCACCAGGCCACTACTTCTTGGAAAAGTCCTGGTGTAGTTGGCAGCTGACCCACTGCTGTCAGAGACACCGGTGCAAAGCACCAAGGGATCAGGCAATAGACATACACCTAGGCCATCAGTACATGGTCTGAATCCAGGCAACAGGCAGAAGAGGAACACAGTCAGATGAACAGAACAGGGAAGTAGGCACAAGTCAGATCAGATGGCAGACACACAGACTCGGGAGTCAGGCAAAAGATGGTCCACAGACAGACAAACGGATTATAGGTCCTTTATGGGATCCAGCAGACTGTTGCTCAGGCCAGGGGTGGACACACACCATAGAACACCATAGAATATATAGCAGGGGTTATTAGCCCAATAGTAAAGAGCTGAACACACAGAACAAGAGAAAGTTAAGCCTTGCAATCCTGCAACTGAGGTGAGATACAATGATCATTTGACCTAATTCACACACAGAAAGCCAGCAGTCATGTGTACGGGCCAACGGCAGCTATGAACCGCCATTGTGACAAGCAGTTTTATCAGTGTATTTATACCAGTTGTCTAGTGTGAATTTATTGAGAAATATGGTGGTCAGAATGATCTCCATATTTATAAAGCACCTGTTGCACTTTTTACGACATTAAAGTCAAATAAAATTGGTAAGGCTGTGAGTGTAAAATGTTTTCTTTTATTACAGCTTAAAAAAAGTCAACTTAATAAATAAAAAAATCATAAGTTCGAAAACTTGGTGGGCAGGAGAACCCATACTACGTTTTGTTATGGAGCCCTATAAAAATTCTGTGTATACTCCTGCTTGACACTAATATAAATGTGAATCTCAGTAGATGTGCTTGTGATAGTTCACTTACAAATATCAAAAATAAATGTATTAATGCCTGATTATTTGATTCTTAATTTATACTAATTTTATTTGATTTTTCAGGAAATCCGAAGAAAAAAGCAAAATCTGGATACTCTGCTACTACTCCAAATTCGACAAATGATATCTGTGAGATTGATGGCACTGTGCAAGAGAAGCTCGCTGAAGTTACACACATTGTAACCAAACTATAACCAGCTAGACAGACACCCTCTTATTTATTTTTTTTGTTTTGTTTTTTTTGTTTTATAAAATGAACACAAAATTTATGTCATCATTATTATGTATGGAAGCAATGTCCAAAGTGAAATGATTCATTGTTATTGTAAAAGTAACCAGTACAGAATGTCCGCTAAAATGTACTCTTGCTAATCTCCATCTCTCAGATCAATTAACCCCAAAAAAACAAAAACAAATGAAATATCTATGCAGGGCCATATTTACAACAAGACACATGAGGGTATGTGCCCAGGGCATCAGGAAGGACGTGTGGCACGTCACAGAAAAAAAAAAAGAATGACTTATGTTGATTCACCTTAATCCTGCCTCTCGTTTCTCCTTAGCAATAACTTTCGTTTATTGCAGCTACAAGTCACAAGATGTAACCCTTACACTGCTTACCTACAGCTAATGTAATAGTAATATCTTCAGCAAAGCAGTGTAATGGTTAAATCCCCTGACTTGGTTCTGCAGTTTACAAAAGTAAGAGACATCTGAGCAGTCAGATGAGGAGTAAGGTGAAGCTAGTATAAGACCTATATGTACAATGGCAACTAGCAGAAAGGATTTCACTGCCTGCCACGCAGCAGACTATTCCATAATCCAAACACTGACACCAAAGCAGTAAAGCGTCTCAGTATAACTAAACAAATTTAGTCGACATACACCTACCAAGAGATACAGCTCATTCAGATAAGCAATTTTAAACTTGTTTGTGTTCTGACCTGTGAACATGGATGCATTTTTATACAGACCACTCACAGATGATGTCTGCGTTGTGTTTTTGTTTGCAGGAAAACAGAGACAGTTGCGGTCCAAACACAAATCAACCACTGCTCTGCAGAGCACTAACTAAACATATAGGTTTCACTGACTATACAAGTAGCTTACTACCATCCACTTGGACAAATCTACATTAACGTGTTACAGTACCTCAGATGTCCACTTTGAGGCTAGCAACTAGTCTCCCCAGACAGATTATGTCTCTACAGAACACCTAGCACCTTAACAGCCCAGTAAAGAGCTGGACTGTGTTACAAAGAAAACTTGTACTAGCCAGGAAGGGAACGACAAGCCCCTCTACCAACCGGCTCATCATTCTATAAAAATCCAGGCCCAAAACGGGATTCAACCCCTTTAGGACACAGACATTTTTCGCCTTCCTGACACAGTCAAATTTTGCAAATCTGAAGTGTCATTTATGTGGTCATAACATTGAAATGCCTTTACTTATTCAAGTAATGCTGAGGTTGTTTTCTCATAACACATCATGCTTCATGGTAGTGGTGAATTTAAAACAATATATTTTATGTAAAATTTTGAAAAATTCGCTATTTCTTTAAATGTCTCTGCTTTTAAGACAGTGATACCTCATAAAATAGTTATTAATTAACATTCATCACATGTCTACTTTATATTGTCATTAGTGATGATCGAGCACCAAAATATTCGGGTGTTCAGACCCAAACACATTGCTATATTCGTGTGCTCGGCCGAGCACCCGAGTATAATGGAAGTCAATGGGAGACAACCAGGCACCCCCTGCTCTGAAGAGGGGAGGGTGCCTGGTCCATTGGAAAAAATCTGAAAGTGACAGAAGCACCACCGAAATGGGAACAGCATGGGGAAGATATCTGGATGCATCTTTGACTACCAGGTCGCTGATGGGAACCATGCTGTCCGAGTTGTACGCCACTTTTACAGACTGACAAAAATACGCACTAAACCCCCCAAAAAATCAATTTTACAGGAAAAATTGTTAGGAAATATTCTTTCCAGTATATTCAATTGTATATAAAGTGCAAGTGCTGCAAAAAATTACAAGCAAGAGGCACTCCGAAACAGCTTGTATATCACATAAAGGAGGGCCTCATTGACATTGTGGTACAATTGTTCAGGTAGTGGGACTCCTACACTCATAAAGCCTATGCACTAAGTGAAAGGACTGCCAAAAACTACATGGAGTCGCCACTCCAAAACATCCTTTGTTACACATAAAGGAGGGCATCATACACACCCTTGAACAATTATGATTGAAGGCCTGCTGGTGACCCTCAAAAACATTTGGGGGTCAAGGGCCTGCTAATCTGACCATCTAAAACCTTAGGAGCGAGGGCCTGCTGCCGCATTGGTGTCTCTAGATAACCTCTGGGCGATCCATTTGGATGTCTGCCCTCTCACCTTTCGATGTTCTTTTCTACTCCTTCCATGGTGATCACGAGTAATGGGGAATCAGGGTTCGATGCCGGAGAGGGAGCTTGAGAAAGGGATACCACATCCAAGGGAGGTCAATTGCTGAAATCTGATTGGCTGTTGTTGCCTTGCCCCTTTTTTTCCTAATTGTGAACCACCCAGAGATGGTGGGTCAAGTTATTAAAGCAAAAGAATCCAAGGAAGGCAGCAGGCACGCAGCAATTACCCCCTCCCAACTCGAGGAGGTAGTGACGATAAATAAAAATGCAGCTCTCCTCAGAGGCCCTGTTATTGGAATGAGTACACTTTCCATTAATGAGGATCTATTGGAGGGCAAGTCTGATGCCAGCAGCCAACTTGCTTCCGGCCTCCACAACATTCACCCATTGTGCCATCATGGTGAGGATTGTGTTGACCAGACTCTTGGCTACTGAGACTGGACTTGTAGATGAGGGCCTGCTGCCGCTTTGTTGACTCTATGGTATAGCACCGTTGATTATGGTATAGCACCGTTTTGCTTGCCCTCTCCACCAGAGGAATGAGAGATGAGAAGTTATATTTGTAGCGGGGGTCGAGAAGGGTGAACAACCAGTAATCCGTGTTGTCTAAAATGCGTATAACGCGCGGGTCTTCGGAAAGGCAGCCTAACATGAAGTCAAACTTCAAATTGGGTATGGGGGCACCGCGCACATATATAAATTTAGTAAAAGGAGAATAATTGGGATTAATAAGAGTTCAGATGTTTTTACCTTGTTTTGTGGATATTCTTTATATGTCCTCCTTACGGCTAAGGATGGCTCAGCTAATGGAGTGGTTCGAGGTATGGCAGAATCAGAAGAGCACCGCAGTGCTAGAAACGCGTTGGATGAACTCCCTCTCTTTTGGTGTCTGTGAGGAATTGTAGCTTAGGTGACATCACCCGCTCTCCTCAGCGAGCACGAGAAAAATTTCAATTTGAAAGTAAAGGCCGTGCCACCGGCCTGGGCCAGCCTGGGAAATTACTTTTTGGGAAAAAAACTTCTGTAAAATTTTGCATGCTATCAGCAGCGGAGAGAACCCCCGAAACCCGCCAAGCAAGTGTTCAACTGATTCTGCCATACCTCGAACCACTCCATTAGCTGAGCCATCCTTAGCCGTAAGGAGGACATATAAAGAATATCCACAAAACAAGGTAAAAACATCTGAACTCTTATTAATCCCAATTATTCTCCTTTTACTAAATTTATATATGTGCGCGGTGCCCCCATACCCAATTTGAAGTTTGCTACTCACTGTTGCAGCGGAGGTACGGAGCTGCCTGGGACACTGCTGCATTGCTGACACATAGTAGCGCTGATGGATCGTGGTAATGCCACATAGAAACTAACCTCTAACATGAAGTCAGCCCATGTGCCAGAGTACCAACAGGCAAGACTTCGTTGTCATCATCAGAAGGTAAGCTGACCCTGTAAAAGATTGTAGGTGAGGGCCTGCAGGTGAGCTGACCCTGTAAAACATTATATGCGAGGGCCTGCAGTTGAGCTGACCCTGTAAAAGATTTTAGGTGAGGGCCTGCAGGTGACCTGACCCTGTAAAACATTATATGCGAGGGCCTGCAGTTGAGCTGACCCTGTAAAACAGTATATGCGAGTGCCTGCAGCTATGCTGACCCTGTAAAACATTATATGCGAGGGTCTGCAGTTGAGCTGACCCTGTAAAAGATTTTAGGTGAGGGCCTGCAGGTCACCTGACCCTGTAAAACATTATATGCGAGGACCCGCAGATGACCTGACCCTGTAAAACATTATATGCGAGGGTCTGCAGTTGAGCTGACCCTGTAAAACATTATATGCGAGGGCCTGCAGTTGTGCTGACTCTGTAAAACATTATATGCGAGGGCCTACAGTTGAGCTGACCCTGTAAAACATTATATGCGAGAGACTGCAGTTGAGCTGACCCTGTAAAACATTATATGCGAGGGCCTGCAGTTGAGCTGACCCTGTAAAACATTATATGCAAGGGCCTGCAGTTGAGATGACTCTGTAAAACATTATATGCGAGGGCCTTCAGTTGAGCTGACCCTGCAAAAGATTTTAGGTGAGGGCCTGCAGGTGACCTGACACTGTAAAACATTATATGCGAGGGCCTGCAGTTGAGCTGACCCTGTAAAACATTATATGCGAGGGCCTGCAGTTGTGCTGACTCTGTAAAACATTATATGCGAGGGCCTACAGTTGAGCTGACCCTGTAAAACATTATAAGCGAGAGACTGCAGTTGAGCTGACCCTGTAAAACATTATATGCGAGGGCCTGCAGTTGAGCTGACCCTGTAAAACATTATATGCGAGGGCCTGCAGTTGAGCTGACCCTGTAAAACATTATATGCGAGGGTCTGCAGTTGAGCTGACCCTGTAAAACATTATATGCGAGGGCCTGCAGTTGTGCTGACTCTGTAAAACATTATATGCGAGGGCCTACAGTTGAGCTGACCCTGTAAAACATTATATGCGAGAGACTGCAGTTGAGCTGACCCTGTAAAACATTATATGCGAGGGCCTGCAGTTGAGATGACTCTGTAAAACATTATATGCGAGGGCCTTCAGTTGAGCTGACCCTGCAAAAGATTTTAGGTGAGGGCATGCAGGTGACCTGACACTGTAAAACATTATATGCGAGGGCCTGCAGTTGAGCTGACCCTGTAAAACATTATATGCGAGGGTCTGCAGTTGAGCTGACCCTGTAAAACATTATATGCAAGGGCCTGCAGTTGAGATGACCCTGTAAAAGATTTTAGGTGAGGGCCTGCAGTTGAGCTGACCCTGTAAAACATTATATGCGAGGGCCTGCAGTTGAGCTGACCCTGTAAAACATTATATGCGAGGGCTTGCTGCTGAGCTGACCCTCTAAAACATTAGTGGCGAGGGCCTGCTGGTGAGCTGACGCTCTAAAACATTATATGCGAGTGACTGCTGGTGAGCTGACGCTCTAAAACATTATATGCAAGTGCATGCTGCTCAAATAACACTTTAAAACATTATATGCGAGTGCATTCTGTACAGCTGATGCTCTAAAACATTATTTTCAAGTGCATGTTGCTCAGCTGACGCTCTAAAACATTATTTGTGAGTGCCTTTAGGTGAGCTGAGGCTTTAA